>NW_027491429.1:0-1490293 GCF_021521415.1 Bidens hawaiensis | reverse complement strand
CTTCAAGAGTACCAACAATGAGGCTGAGTATGAAGCCCTGCTGGCTGGTCTGCGCATTGCGCGCAAGTTTGGAGTTAAAAGGCTAGAGGCCCATGTTGATTCTTACTTGGTAGCTGCTCAGGTCAACGGCCTATATGACGCCAAGGAGAACACAATGCCTCTATATCTAGAGCAGGCAAAAAAGTTCGTTGAGCAGTTTGACTTCTTCAGAATCATACACATCTCGCGCAGCGAAAACAAGTCCGCTGACGCGTTGAGTAAGATGGCATCAACTAATTTTGATCACTTTGGCAAAGATGTCAGGGTGGAAGTGATGAGCAACCCGTCAGTACAAACGCAATCGGTCCTTGTAATTCATACAACCCCTTCATCCTGGATAACTCCAATAACGGAATTCCTGAAGGAGGGGACGTTACCGGATGATCGCGCACAGGCGAGAAAGATAAGACCCCACAAGGCGCAGAACTATGAACTACTTGATGGTACATTATATCGGCGCTCTTATCTTGGACCGCTCATGAAATGCCTGGATGCTGAAGAAGCAAGCTATGTGATTAGGGAGATTCATGACGGAATCTGTGGAATACACGCTGGTCCGCGCATGGTGGTTGCCAAGGCAATGAGCTCAGGCTACTATTGGCCAGGCATGTACTTGGATGCGCTAAAAGAAATCCAAAAATGCAAGGCATGTCAGAGCTACGCGCCAAACACCATGCGTCCAAAGAACAACTTGATTCCAGTGACCTCCGCATGGCCTTTCCACAAATGGGCCATTGATATTGTGGGGCCCCTGCCGCAAGCGCAAGGGCGGGTGAAATTTTTGGTAGTGGCGATAGACTATTTCACAAAATGGGTTGAGGCCAAGCCACTAGCAAAAATCACAGCTGAGGCGATGAAGCAATTTATCTGGAGCCACATCATTTGCCGTTTTGGACTTCCTATGGAAATTGTAAGCGACAATGGAAAACAATTCACTGACAGGAAGATATCAAGCTGGCTCAAAGAATTGCACATCAACCAAATCTTCACGTCCGTCTACCACCCTCAGGGGAATGGCCAAGTGGAGCGCGCGAATCAAAGTTTGCTAAATGGGCTGAAGAAAAGGTTGGAGGGAGAATCCCATTCTTGGGTCGAAGAGTTACCTAATGTCCTGTGGGCGCACAGGACATTAAGCAAAACTAGCAATGGCGAATCCCCGTTCAGCCTAACCTATGGGACAGAGGCTATGATCCCAGCAGAAATTGGATGCCCATCCCATAGGGTACTCATGATGAGCAAAACTGATAACGAGCGCGAAAGAAGATTGGACCTTAACTTGCTTGAAGGGCGCAGAGAAACGGCTATCATTAATGAAGCCAGATACAAGAAAAAACTGGAAAAATATTATAATCAGCGCGTTAAAGAGTGCCACTTCAAGAAAAATGATTTTGTCCTTCGAAACAATGAAGCTAGTCGCGCAATACCCCCAGGAAAAATGTCCCCCAATTGGGAGGGACCTTATCAAATTTCAGAAGATTTGGGGAAAGGCGCGTACACTTTAAAAGATTTGAATGGAAAAAAGATACCGCGCGCGTGGAACGCGGCACAACTTAGAAAATGCTTCATGTAAAAAGTTCAAATATGTAATCAAGGCTTTTAAGCCATCATGAATGATGATTCGCGCTATCTTTCAATATTTGTCGCGCTATCTTTCAATATTTGTTCTATCACCTTTGCATACATGTTTCACACTTCCTTTATTAATTTGGAACAATATGACAACACTATATTGACTTCAAAGCAAAATAAAGCGAAGTAAAACATACATGCGCGAGCCTTAGCTCAAACGCGTTAACGAGTCTTAACTCTAAAACGCCAGGGCCTTAGCCCAAACTTACGAGCCTTAGCTCAAACACGTTAATGAGTCTTAACTCTAAAAACGTCAGGGCCTTAGCCCAAAACAAAGAGCCTTAGCTCAAAACACTCACAAACATCCATCTTACATCCCGCGCAGCCTGATCATAAAAATCCTTAAACACAACTAAGGCAAAGTACATGCCATATCATGTTAAGGTCTCAGGTCGAGGTCGCGCGCGGAATCATAGTGGATATCTGACTAACACACGCTGACATGTAATGGCTAAACTCATACTTCCATATAAATACCGCGCGACAACGAGGCGCAAAAAAGAAATAATGAAAGGTTAGCGCGCATGTCAGCATGAGCAAGATACTGCGAAACCACAAACAAAATAGAACAGAGGTTAAGTGAATAATTTCCTTACAACCTTGTTCTTATTTTAACGTGCAAGCATATCTTATATCTACAAGCAAACATGAAGAGATGAATGGAAATGCGCAAGATGTGAAAAAGAGAAAACAAGTTTCATTCCATTGGTTTGAAATTTACAAATATGATGAGTTACAAATTACAAGTATAAAAAATTAAATATGTAAAATTTGATGAAGGGCTTCTCAAGTCTCCACGTCGACGTCAGCCACTTCATCACCTTCATCATCCCCCGCAGCATCTGACGCGGCCTGCTCTTCATCTCCGAACTGACCGTAGTCAAGTTCTTCCTCCTCATTGGAGTCTTCTATCACGACGGTGGCAGGAGCAGATTTATTCGCAGCGCCAGAGCCGCTGGCAGGGGCAACATCCCCCGCGCCACCATCATCGCCACCAGCCCTCTCGCATTCATCGAGCAACTTCTTTAGCGCGCCGAGGTCGGGCTGGTCAGCAAGCGCAGCTATCTGCAAAATCATTAGAAAAATATTGAGTACAAAACACTTGGAAAAATTAGTCAAGTAAAACTCATTAAGGTCGAGGTACCTGCATAAGGATGGGGATGGGAGTATTCATATACTTTTCCCCCACCGCGGCCATGTCCGCGCAGGCCGCGTCGCTCTTGTAAGGGTACTCGGATGGGTTCTTCTTCAACATGCCATAGTCATACCCATCCGTAAACCCTTCAGCTCGGCCCACCAAGCGCGCGGCGGCATTGCAGTCCATCACAAGGGCCTGAAACTCGGCGGAATATTTCATCGCCAAAGCGCAGCGAGTTATGCCCTGTGACACCAGCCATTGGCGATCCTGCGCTAGGCCAGCAACAGACGTCTCGAGGACAGGAACCTGGGAGTTTAATAACTCAACAGTTTCCTTAGTCTTTTGTAGCTCCTCCTTATCAGACGCTGCTGCCGCCAAGATTTGTTCTTTCTCCGCCTGCGCAGCACCAAGTGCTTCCTGGCTGGACGCCGCCGTCGCCAAGGCCTCATCTCTATCGGCCTGCGCGGCCGCCAACTCCCTCTTCAGGCGCGCAACCTCGCTCTCCAGTGATGATTTTTCAGTGATACTCTGGACGATAGCTTGGTCACGCGCCTCAGCCTGCTGTTCCAAGACACGCACTCTACGCGCGTACTTGGCAACTTCGGCCTCCGCCAACTGCTGCTTCTCCCGCGCAGCTTGGAGCTCATGCCCGCGCTTAATATAGGCGGTGTTGGCACTTGCTCTATTTTCGCTGAGCTCCGCCTGGAGTTTCTCAGCTCGTGCGCGAGCATCAGAAAGGTTCCAGGCAGCCACCTTAGCCTCTTGCTGGGCTGCCACAAGAGCATCGCGTACTTTAATATAATCGCGATGAAGCTCTTGGGAGGCAGCAAAGAAAGCTGACCCAGCGAAAATGTGATCGTTGAGCAAGTCAGCACGAGTGCGCTCCTCCTGGTACCTCCTTTCAGTAGGAGGCACGGCATGAGCCCAGAAGTCCTCGCATACGCCCATGGATTGGAAGGAACTTTCTTCATTAATATTCCATCTCGGGCGATAAACGTGGTCACCTTCCTACAAAACACAAGAAATGTTCTAAGTCATAAAACATACTTATATGGAGGTACGCGCAGCGGAGCAACAAATTAAAACATACCTGCGGGGATGAAGCAGAAAAGTCAGCGCCAGCCCCACCAGAAGTATGCGCTGCGAAGACTTGTGGCATCGCAGGGCTGGCGCGGTCTCCCAAGGAGCCCTCAGCTTGAGCGCCCTCATCCTCCTCATCTTCTTGAATAGGCCTCTTCTCCTGCGACCTGGGGGGCTCCAAACCAGCCTCGCGGAGAGGGCTGCGCGTAGGAGGAGGCGAGGGAGGTCTCGACGCCGCCAGTTCGGCGCGCAAAACGGCTTCCTGCTCTTTTGTAACCCCAATAAGGGGAGAATCAGCACTAGCAGGAGTAGAACCAGAACCAGCGGGGCCGCCAACGGCGCCAGGAGTGTCGCCAGCAACTTGTACGCCAGCTACAACTCCTATGAACAAATCAACAAGGAAAAATGGTTTATGACTGAATCCAAAAGAAAAATAAAGAAGACAAGTGTGCAAAACATACCTTGGCGCAATTCTGTTCGCGCGGCGAACATCGCCATAAAATTCATTCTACCCTTTTCAGAGGGTAGAACAGGGGACTCCGAAGCAGCCCCCGGCGCAGCCTCAGCACCTTGTGGCGCTTGTGGCTCATCTCCTACCGTCGCCGGTTCTGCAAACATTCAAAGGAGGAAAGGTTTAATAACAATTCAGCCAGATGAAGATAAATAAAGTATACCTGTTGCAGGCGCGGCACTGCTTCTCTCTTCAGCCGCGCGAAAGGAGGAGGCGACGCCACCATACCTCAAGTGGACAGGAGGTCTGCCCACTCTCACAGGCAGGGAAGCTAAAGAAACCTTTGTGGTAAACACTTGGGTTTCCTTAGGTCCCTTCGTTTGAGCATGGGGATGAGCGACAGGGGTGTCATCTTTCTTCTGTTTCTTACTGGCCCCTGCGCCAGATTTCCCCTTAGCTTTGCGCTTTAGTAGGGGCGCCTCCTCTTCCTCCTCCTCCTCTTCCGCGAGCTCTAGCTCGTAGTTTTCAAGCGCATCTACAAAAACAACCAACAGAACTGTTAATAAACTTGGATATTCTATAGGAATGAGCATAAGTGCGAAGGCTTACCAGGCGCGTCACTGTCAAAGTCAAATTCCAGATCCACTGGGATGAACATGTCATCGAAGCGATCTGGGAAACCAACTTCCCCAGCGCCAAGCGCGACGGAGCCACCCTCCACTTGTTCATCATAAGCGGCAAGGACATAATCCTTGGTGACTGCGCAAAAACAAATCAAGTGATATCAGCAAAAGAATTATGTTCGCGCAGAAAAAATAAATAAACCAATGAAATTAACTTACACAACCCGTCGACTTGGATAACGGGCTCAAGCGCGCTATCGGCCCAAAGCTTACTCATGCCGACCCCAACCAGCGCCTCCTCGCAAATTTTCTTCGCGGGGGATGGTTCGGCGGTCAGTTTCTTAACCCAGGCGCCAGTTGGGTTCTTGAGGACACCCTCATCCGCAGGCGCAGAAGTGATAGAGCGCATGGTCATACGGATGGGGATCACACCGGCCCTAATGTAAAAAAACCTCTCAGACCAGTCATGAAGGCTCTTGAATGAAACAGTGGAGCACTTCACCTTCTGACTGCGAGGAATAAAAGAGATCCAATTGTCTTGGATCTTGGCCTTATAAAAATACTGAAAGCGCCGAGGAGTGGGTTCCTCGCGCTGGGATTTGCACATGAACTCAAAGTGAGTCACGCGCACGAGTCCAAACGGATGGACTTGGGATATATGAATCCCATAGAACTTCAGCAGTGCACCCACAAACCTTGTCATCGGGAGACGAAGGTTGCAGTGGGTGAAAAAGTGGCTATATAGGGATATATAGCCGGCAGGCGGGTCCGCCGCCGTTTGCCCGGACCTAGGCAACATGCAGCCAAACAGGGTGGGAAAGCCCTGAGAGGTGATGAGGTTGTCGAGATCTGCCTGCTTCAATTTGCAGGGGATTTCATTCCACCTTTTGGTGGCCTTGGTCCTCCCTACTTCCTCCGATGTGGTCTCAACAACCTTCTTCCCCTTCCCCTTTTGCTTCAATGTCGACATCACCACAGATTTCACACGGCGTCTTCGAGAGGCAACAGAGGTGATTGAGGGGCTAGACGAGTCTGAACTATCAGACATACAACTGCAGCAGCAGATAATCAAGAAATCGAAAAGATGAAAACACTCAATTCAGAATATGAAAGGCAGAAACAAGAAAATTATCAACAATGAAGATGAAGATAAAAATTTCCTAAGGGCCTCCTTTTATAGGCCCAGGAGAGAGAAATGTGGCAGCTGATCGGATTTCACGCGCCCCCACTCGCGGGTCCAAGCCAACGAGAGCCCGACACGTGTCCCTAACACTGTTGAGGGGACATAAAATTGTAACCGACCTGCCACGGAGCAGAGACGCGCCCCCACTCGCAGGTGCTAACCAATGCGAGCGCGACACGTGTTCAAGACAGCTGTGTGAGGGGACGTGAAAGGCAACTGTAGCACCTCGAGCACACGAAACGTCTGACATGTTTACGGCGCACGTCACCACCAACTAACCACGTGTTTGGACCCTTCGTTTTCAACCAAATGGATAGAACTTCGCGCAACGATGGAAGCAACCAGGAAAACGACAAAACCCCATTAAAAGACAAAAATCAGTAAGTCTAATATCCATCTTACCGCGCTCGCTCGAGATAAGACACACATTAGACTGGGGGGGCTTGAAGAGGTATGTACCCGCCTCAACACCAAGCAAGGCGGATCAACCCACAAGATAAAGACATTATGAAGGCACAAAGCCAAAACCTATGCGCATGGCGCATACAAAACATGCTCAGGCATCATATGCCCAGGCACACATATGCTCGCGCATCACATATGCGCGCAGCGCATCAGCGCGCGGCGCATATCACATCTGCGCATGAAATATCTGCGCGTGAGAATAAAGAGAAGACCCCGCGCATCCTCAGGGTGAGCGCATATCATACGTGCACATAATCAACCTCGTCCTTATCCAAATCAGGATTAGGGCAACCTTGATTGTGCACATCAGACAACCTTCCAGAAGGAATCTTTTTAAGGAGAAAGAATATGCTGATGTTGATAGCTGCCGAATGAAAGGTCGACAACTCAGCATGACACATGTGTTACCACGTGATTACAACCAACGAGAAAGCGCCAGGTGTCCCAGAGGACACGTGGCGCAGTGCGATTGGAGGAAGCCAACGAGGTTGAGCCCAACCGGTGGTAACCCTAGCACTATAAATACAGCATCAACTCCACTTTGATGACACATTCATACTCAATCATTGACAGTTACAAGCAGTGATCACACATTCAATCATATTGAATCACATTCATTCACAGTCAGTTACATACAATCACACAGTCTCACAACCAAAGGGTATTGAGCAATTAAGCAAATACTCTGGAGATTCTCTGACACATTATTATCTTCTCCACAAATATACTGATTCTCACGCCGGAGGGTTACCCCAAAGAGGACCCCTCTGTCCCTTTCTGAGGGGTAAGTAACGGCGCTGTTCATTTTGTAGGTGGAAGAACACTGATCCAGAAGAACCGTCGGTGAAATAGTATAATCACACCCGAGGAAAGTAGATCTGCTACCAGTGAGTAGATCCACGTTTCTTCAGGTACGTATATGGATACACATTCAATACATAACCACCAATAAACATGTGTACATAGTGCTTATTAGATTTAACGATAGATATAAAAAGTAACGGAGTTAGATAGTTATATCAGCGTGTTATCTATCATATTAAAAATAATATACAAATTAATCAAGTGGTTCTTTTAATTTTCTTTTTAAAATGGAAATAATAAATATTCGGAATATCTTATTGTGGGCACACAACGAAATAAATTATGATTTATATTCCAATAGTACCCTACAACCTCAATTGAATGTCATTAACGAATCTGGCCGACTACTTTGAATTTGAATCTAAACAAATGTTTTGTCATGTGTCGGTATATTCGTCTTAGGTCATTCTACATTTTATCAAACATGGATACAGTATAAATACTGATTAGTTACTAAAAAGAGTCATAACAATGAAATGATACTTGGTAAGTTTATATAAGTAATAATAAAATATATACATGATACAAGCAAGTAATTTTATAGTGAGATTAAACTCGTATTTTCTGGCAAAGAACAATTTGGTCGGTGTCGGTGCACGTGCTATGGCCAATGAAAAAGAAAACCCAAAAAATCAAGTCGGCCAAAAGGATTGTGCCGGTTCATTGTTTATTATTATTTAACTAAAAAAATACTTTTATTATGTGAAAGTTTATTTAATAGTTATATCAAGTTAAAATTAGATTCCTAAATATAAAATATTAGGTAATAATTAAAAATTTACAAGAAAAGAAAATTACGAAAAAAAACTAAAAAATTTAGAGCAATGGGTAAATATAATTGAAAAAATAGGTTAAATAAATAAGAAAAGCTAACTTAAACACCAAAAGATTCCGGGTTTGAGTTCCGGATAATGAAAGAAATTTTTCTTAAAACGTTATCTTGGTAGATCGGTTTTAACATCTACTTATGGTTATTTAGTGTTATAGTTTAATTACAAAGATAATTTTTGTAGAAACATGACAAGCTATTATTGATATTCAGATAACCATAGTAAGAAGTTGTTTATAATAATAATAATAATAATAATAATAACAATAATAATAATAATAATAATAATAATAATAATAATAATAATAATAATAATAATAATAATAATAATAATAATAATAGCAATGCACATCTTTACTCTATTTTTTTAAAGACGTTTATTTGAAAATTCGTTTCACACTCAATTAGTAACTATAACTATGTTATAAACATCAATGTTACGGTTATTTAATGTTATCAATCTGCTCTTTTAAAAGTTTATTGTTAAGGAACATGAAAAGTTAAGTTACAGAAGAGATATGATCTTCGATCTGGTTTCTTTAGCTACTATAGAAACAAATAGATATTTACAAGAGACAAGGATAACCTCAATATGAACTAGCCGGATTATGTGGTTGGGCACCACGTTCTTTCAACCTCACACCTACTCTTATTTGTTATCATATTGCCCTTGTATCATATTCCAAAACAAGCATTTAATTGATATAATTGAAGCATGGGTGGAGAAAAATATCTTTTATTAATACATCTTCGTCTAATAGCATCAGGTTTTAATTATTACTAGATGGCTTAGGTTCGAATCTCACAAAACATGCATTAAATAATTTTTTTTTAGGTTTGAGGAATGGTGTAGCTTCGACTTGCTCCTACCTTTGAAATGTCGTCAGTCTCCTCCGCTTTAAGCATATTCACCATAGAGCTTCCTCCAAAGAAGAAATCGACTGAATCAACCTAAATCACCCATTGAACTTCCCCTTCAACTCGTTTTTTCTAGCAAAAGGATGGCTGTTGGTGGTGATGCATGAGTAATGATAGGGATGTTGATAAACAATATGCACAATAATCTTAGGGGTTTGTTAGTGTAGTCCAGAGAATCACTTAAATTCCGAGACCACGGGAAAGTAAATATTATACCCTAAAACATAAACTCAATAACTAATATATTTAATTAAATAATTGTGATTACAATATACAAAATTTAAGTATTGTAGCAAAATGATCTAACTTAAATACTTAAACGAATCATTAAACTCTTCTAGCATTATTGAAAGCAAATCTCTTGATCGACTTTTTGTACTCTATACTTTCTCATATATCGTTGTCATTAGTAATAATAATTTAATTTGACTAATGGTGATGGCTACAGTTTATACTTAGGTAAATAGCCAAATGAGTTTAATTAAAAATGAGTTTAAATGAGTCTAAACTGGATTGAGTTTACAAAAACAAATTTAGCATTTGGATTTAACTATAGTATTTTATCCGAACGGGAAGCTTAAACGTGTCGGAATCTAGCCACGCCTCCCCTATTCTTCCTCGCACTCTCTCTCACAAATCATTGGCTACTGCGTCGAAGTAAAGTCACATTCCCACTCTCCCTTCTCTATCCCGAAGTGACGGGCTGGTAGTCACCGTTGGGAAAAGGTGCCACCTCATCCACCTTTTCCCGCTCCCGTGTACCACAACTTAAATTATAAAAATGATGAATTTCACTAGAAGTCATAAAGAAATGTGAACACGGGATAAAATAAATATATTTAATATAGTTATGATGTTTAACAACACTCTTCTTAAGTCAATTACTTTATAAAAGGAAACCTCACTTATGCTTTAGAAAATTACAATGAAATGCTTTCGAAATTCAGATCTTGAAACATCTTCCCAAATTCAGGACCTAATACTACGAGCTTACCCATACTTAATTACAGGCTCAGCGACCGTTTAGGACATGATTATGGTGGGGGCACAAATTAATAAGTGAAATTAGGCCAAAATAAGTGAAAAGTTGGCCTAGTTTAGTTAGTTTATGTTTAACTGAGGGAAAAAAACTGCAAAAAAGGACTTAATAGCAAGTGAAATTTAACCATAATAGCTAAAAAAAATGGTCTAGCTTATTTGTTTATGTTTAATTGGGCCAAAAAAATTATATAAGGTCCATTATTTATACTTGTAATCTTGGAGACGATCCTGCTAATACTTGTATATAGTTCTTGAAAGCTTGAATCCGAACAACCTTAATTGTTACACTAAGTTGTCTTCGATTCATCACATGAGAGAGAAGTAAAACTTTATTGAGTTTGGCGTGGCAACAATGCATTCACGTATGCCCTATGTGAGTTTATACTTTATACACGACTTCGGAGTTGTGTATCTCATGGTTATGCGTGTGATTTTTTAGTGACATGACTAAGTGACTATACATAAAACCATTAAAAATGTCTATTTTTGTGATTATTTTACTATAACATGGAAAATACTTGGAATCCTCAAGGGTAAAGTAAAGGGACCTATGAGGCTATGCCATTCAACTACTTAAACTTTCTTCAAGTCAATAACCTTATAAAAATAAACCCACCCACGCTTTTTAATGCTTTTGAACTATAAATCATAAAAAAATGTTCCAACATTTTTGAATGTTTAAAACATGTATCACTTAATACTTGTATATATAGTTCTAGAAAGGCCCAATCATGCCAAACTCAACTTAGTTAAAGTAAACTATATCAAACTCATCAATCGTCATGGTCCAATCTAAGAATTAAAAGGGGTTAGTAATGGGTTGCTTAATGACCATGTTAGGGTTATTAGGTTTCTTGTTAGCTAAGTTGGGTTAACATTATAAATAGGGTCAACAAAGTTACGGATTGTCAAGAGATTAGAGGCAACTGAGTTACGGTTCGGTTTATCAATTATCAAACCAAATGAGAGTTGGTCGCTTAGTTCGTGTTTAATTATCGATCTGGGACTTGAATATAATACTTCTATTCATCGTGAATCCGCTCTCGTGACGGTTCAACCAACTAAATCCAATAATGCCCAATTAGTTTTCTAATTAATCAAGTTCCTCCTTGGCATGCATTTCAGCTTCAAAGAATTCTAAGTTGTATATAGATCCTGAAATGTTAGAATCTCACAACCACAATCGATTACGCGTAATTGTTTCACTTGTCACGTGAGAGATATAGAATCTCATCGAGTTAATGATTAAAACTTAGCTGGTCGACAAGATTTAACGTGCACCCTTTGGAAATATTTCATAAAAAGTAGTTATTTTGTTGATTTTGACAAGTAAAATGGACATTTTTGTCATTGTTCCTACCTTTTTTTGTGACAAGTGTCTCATGTGCGATGGAGGGCTGATACATGACCCTCGAGTTGCGCGTATCTTATGGACACAAGGAGTAATTTTCTCTGAAACAAGTATGGATGTGTAACACATAGAAAGATGAAGAAAAATACTTTGAAGTTTTCAATGGTTTAGTACCATGACATTTAACAACTTCTACTCTTCTTCAAGTCAATAACTTTATAAAATTCTTTTAAGCCAACAACTTTATAAAAAGAAATCCCACTCATTCTTTAAGAAAGTTCTTTCGGAATATAGTTCTTTTGGAATTTTGACACATATATCTCCTGTTACTTTCATATAGTTTTAGAAAGATTGAAACCTCACAGACTCAAATCAATTACGTCTAATTATCCCCTCTGAAAGTTCATACTGTTGGAATTTATGGTCGGTTAGGGTCAAGTCAACGTGGACCGACCCGAATACTACCCGGTATGAGTTACACCGGAGTTAACGAAAGCATAAACCCATTTAAACGTTAATTGGGCCCGACACAATCTATTAGGTGGACCGGATGGTGGTTAAAGGCTTTGTTTGGTTAATTGGGCTCAAGCCCAATTGGTTTAACTTGATTAAACTCTATTACCTTCTATATATAGTATAAAGATAATATTATTTAAGGATAACCATATAACAAACAAACCCTAGCTGCTATTATTCATCGGGCGCCGTTTCCCGGCTAACCGGTTTTCCGGCGAGGCATTTCCGGCCGCCGCAAACATCATACAGCCACCACCGGTCCTTCTTCAACCACCACAAACACCACCGCAGCTCCTTCGAGCCCCGGTGTTGTCAAAAACCCACGTCTCGTTTTTCCGGCAGACCTGCAACTCCGGCAAAATCCGGTTTTCCGGTGAACCCGACTTTCTGGTAAACTGAAGCTGCTGCTAGCTGCCGTCTTGGTTCTTTGCCGTCCACCATCACCGTAGCTGTTGGATCTGAGCCGCATCGCCTACTACCGCCGTCTTCATAAGCTGCCGGAATCCGCCGCCGCCGCCGTCGCCGGATTTTGGATTGGTTCTTTGATTGTGTCATCCTAGCCTCTTTCGTTATCCTTCGGTGTCTTCCCGGTTTCGATAACCGAGGTATATCGAATACTCATCTATGGTTGATTATTATTTATGTTTAACCGTGCTCGTATTGTTGTAATCGGATCCGGGTTCGGGTTTCCGTTTATGGTTCGTTTAAATCGTTTATATTCCGCTGCGTTTTATAGTTCGTTTATGTGTTTGTTTATTAATATTGATTAATAACTATCGAAACGAAATTATTACTAAAACGGGTTCAAATAGTTTATCCGTTTTCGTTCCGAACCACCGTTGAATACTATTACAAAAGCGGTTATTACTTCTTTCATCCTGATACAAATACGATTTCTGTCAGGAGGAAAGGCTACTTCCTTGAAGAAGAATTTCTTAGTCAAGGAACTGTAAGTAATATTGTCAATCTTGAAGAGATTCAAGAATCACAAAGAACCGTTGAGGAGGTTGGAGAGTCTGATCAACAAGTTATTGTTGCTGACACATCAGACGTGAACACAAGCGTTCGCAGAAGTAGTAGGACTTTCGTACCAAATTCTAGATACTTATGTCATCTAGATGGTCCCGAAGTCTTATTAGTAGCCGAGTCTGGGGACGAGCCTACTAACTACAAATCTGCTATCTTGGATCTGGAATCCAAGAAATGGCAAGATGACATGAACGCAGAGATGCAATCCATGCATGATAACCAAGTTTGGAACTTGGTTGAGTTACCCCCCGATAGTCGGGCAGTAGGGAGCAAATGGATTTTCAAGAAGAAAACCGACATGCATGGAAATGTGCAAACCTACAAGGCATGGCTAGTCGCGAAAGGTTTCACTCAAACTCAAGGTGTTGACTATGATGAAACCTTTTCGCCCGTTGCTATGACCAAGTCAATTAGGATATTGCTTGCCATTGCTGCATACTATGATTATGAAATATGACAAATGGATGTCAAAACCGCTTTCCTTAATGGACATCTTTCTGAAGATGTCTATATGGTTCATCCTGAAGGTTTTGTCGATCCAAAATATCCTAATAGGGTTTGCAAATTGAACAAGTCCATTTATGGGCTTAAGCAGGCATTTCGAAGCTGGAATCTTCATTTTGACGAGAAAATCAAAGAGTTTGGTTTTGTCAAAAATGAAGATGAACCTTGTGTTTACAGAAAGGCTAGTGGGAGCACTATATCATTCCTCATCTTGTATGTGGATGATATACTAATAATTGGAAACAACATTCCTATGCTTAAGGAAGTTAAGCAATTGTTGGAATCTTGTTTTGCAATGAAAGATCTTGGAGAAGCCGCATATATTCTGGGAATAAAGATCTATAGAGATAGATCTAAGCGGATTCTAGGGCTTAGTCAAAGTACTTACATAGACAAAGTGATGGCACGCTTCTCAATGGAAAACTCCAAGAAAGGAGCTGTTCCAATGACTAAAGGAACTGTGTTGAGCAAATCGCAATCCCCGGCAACGGACATTGAATCTAAACGTATGCAAGCAATTCCATATGCTTCTGTGGTTGGCTCTATCATGTATGCTATGTTGTGTACTAGACCTGACGTGTCGTATGCCTTGAGCATGACCAGCCGTTTTCAACAGAGTCCTGGCATTGCCCATTGGACTGCTGTGCAGAATATTCTAAGGTACTTGAATATGACCAAAGACATGTTCTTGGTGTTTGGGGGAGTGGAAGAGTAGCTCACTGTAAAGTGTTACACTTGTGACATTCGTCAATTTCGGGTCACTTTTGTTATGTAAACCCGACCCGTTTGTAACCCGAACATTTCAAATATATAAAATATTGGATCTTGTCATTTAAAATATATAAAATATATAAAATATTGTTATTTTTATATTATGCATTGTTTGACCATTTAAACATACCCATTTTTATGCAAACCATAAAATAATCTTTATACCCAACCATTCACTCATTCCCTATATATACACACCCATCTTCTTCATTTTACTCTTGCTACATCTCCAAAAAACCCTCTCAAACTCCATAGATTCAAGGTTGTTATTTCTTATGTATTTTTTTGAAGTTTTGACTTCTCAAGTCAAACTAACTATAGTCTTTCATTCTAACTTGTTCATCTAACATTACTAACTCTTGAATATGGTGGTACAACATATATATAATACACACCCCTTGTTTCCTTTATTTGTTACTTCACCGACTTTGGTTGGTTAAGTTTCGAATGTCATAAGGCAAGGCTTCATGGAGGACTTCGTGTTCTTGATATATATTTACACACACATAACTTATTATACATATCACTTATGACTAACTTCTAACCCTTTAGTTTGTTCATCTTATTTACAAGTTCCATGGTGTGGGTTTGTATAAGACTAACCTCGGTTTAACCGAAACTAGTCCAAACCGGAAACCGAACTTTTGTTTACTAGTTTTGTTAAAATAGTTGTTTAAACATGTTTATTGCTAGATTTGAGTTTCAAAAATCATTTTTACAAGTTCTTTGATATTAAGCATATGGAATCCATCTATGAACTCGTTGGGAGATGGAAACCGAACTAAACCGAAACTTTTGCTTAAAAGACTTGTAGTTAACTTTTTTTGTTGTAAAATTTAAGTTTTCTTCATTTATAAACCAATATACAAGTTCTATGATATTTGGGCATGTAGAAACCATCTATGAACTATTTGTGAGATGGAGACCGAACTATACTAACTTTTACTCGCTTAAGACACACAAGTGTGTTTTTAGTTATCAAGACTTGTATATTTCTTTAAAAAAAAATAGTTTACAAACTGATTTTAATTATTTTTCTTAAGTACTTGGAATAGTTGGATCCAACTTGATCTCATAACATAGTTTGGACCGACAAAACCGAACACTCGCTTAACGTGCGTTGTTAGTTCTAAACAATAGATCTACGTACTTGGTTAAGTGTTAGTATGTTTTAATGAGTTATCTCATAACAATTAATATTTTGGAAAGTTGACTTTGGGTTCGACCATTTGTCAAGACCCGAACACTCGTTAAAAACCCGTTTTAGTATCTTTAGCCTAATGGAACTTGCATTTTAGCATTTTCCCCACCTTATTACTTAACATTGGTTAAGTAAATATTAAGGTTAGATACTTTAACCCGGTTTTGAGCAAACTTACATTTTTTAAAAGGGTTATTATTATAAATTCTTAAATAGTTACATTTTAAACCTTAAACTTTAATTGATTAGTTTTTGCAACAATTATTTTATTTATAGATCTTCAAGACAACCTTTCTAAATCCAAGACTTTCTTTTATTTAGGCTTCATACGTTAAACTCGTCGTTCCGGCAAATCTCCAAATAATCAATCTTTCAAGTTTATTACTTGAACGTGAGTAACTTCATACCCCGTTTTCTATCTTTTATTTTGGGGGTGACATTTCAACTTATCTAAACTAAATGTTTTATACTTGGGGTCTTAAACCACAAACGTTGTTGTATACCTTACTTGAATAATTGCTCGATTTGGTGTTCTATGCTTATTTGACTATGTGTTTATCGCTTTTGGATGGTGGAACTATAAATCCTAGACCATTTGGCAACCCCTCATGGCAAGGTGTCGTTAACTTAATGCAATTAACAATAACTATAAAATCCTAAACTATTTGGCAACCCTTTATAGTTGGGTGTCGCTAACTTGTTAGCAATAGCTATTTATCCAAGTTTATAGCTATTATTTATGGTTTTGTATACTAGTTTTGTGGCTTTTCATACTATATATCTATTGTTCAAACTTATGAATTGCTCACCAACCTTTGTGTTGATAAACTTTATTTTATGAAATGTTACAGGTTTGCATCTAGGTTGATTATGGAGTTCGGTGAAGAAAACATCACAAATACCGTTAGGATATTAACAAAAATGAACAATATTTGATTTGCTATATTTTGTTATATTTTGTTGTATTTGAGTTATGAATATTTGGTTATGTGACATTTTCGATGTTGTGAAATGAAATGAGTTTGTTAAATATTGTCGCTTTAAATAGTGTCATGCGCTTATGAGCAATCGTTGCACCCCGGCATGTTCCGCCGCCTTTGGTCGGGGTGTGACAACACTGATGCTAGCTTCCAGACTGACCGAGTTGATTCTCGCTCACAGTTGGGTTTCGTTTTCACTCTCAATGGAGGAGCTATTTATTGGAAGAGCTCCAAGCAGAGTGTAGTGGCGGATTCTACCACCGAATCCGAATATATAGCTGCATCAGATGCTGCTAAGGAGGCTGATTGGATGAAGAAGTTCATCACCGATCTCGATGTGGTTCCGAGTATTCATGAACCAATCGAGATATTATGTGATAACACAGGTGCTATTGCTCAAGCCAAAGAGCCAAGGTCTCATCACAGAACCAAGCACATTTTAAGGAAGTTCCATCTTATTCGGGAAATATTTGAACGAGGTGACATCGTGATAAGCAAAGTAGACACAGATCAAAAATCTAGCTGACCCGTTCACTAAGCCGATGACTCAGGACAAGCATGATCAGCATAGAGATGCTATCGGGCTTAGACTTGCTAATGATTTATTTTGATTTAGTATTTGGATGCATGAACGTTTAATCAGTTGTACTTTTTCTGTTCACTTTTGATTTAATGGCTAAATGCAAACGTTGAATAATACAACTGTGTTCATTTTAATACGTTTAATCCGTGAATACTGTATTCTAAATTATCTGTAGTCGGTCAGACTCGTGGGAGCGATTCTGAATTAAGACTATTCTGACTTTGGACTCAAGTAGTTGACTTCCCAACTCACAGACCTCATTATGAATGACGTTGGATGTAACTCGCATCAAATCATCTTCATGGATCTTGATCATAAGATGTTTTGATAATAGTATGCTCATTTAGTATCCTTAGACCTGAGATACATATCAGAACTTTCGTTTACCGAAGAATATTCTTTGATCATGTTAACCGCTGTTGCGTAGCTGCCAGCCATAAAGGCATTGATTGGGAATGTTCTGGAGTTCAGTGGGAGTTGTATGTAGTCAAAATGGGATTCTGTACTCTTACATTAAGATGTAAAAGTTAGACATAATGGCGCCCTCGTTGAGTCAAGCTGGTAAAGTGTGAGGCCTCACCCAAACTAACTGTGTGTTTGATTGGACCATTTTGACTCTATATCGAGAACTACAATAATTGAACACTATATGAGATTGATATAATCCATGTCTCATTGTTCAATTGATGTCTTATACAGAAAGGATAGATGACAATGATTACTATAAATTCATTATCTTGCAATAAGGTATTCCAAGATACTTTGGTTATGAATTTAAAAATGTCATATTCGGTTGGGACAACTATGTGTAGCTAGAACACCTCTGGCTGTTAGCGTTGTGATACTTGACCCAAATCCGTCCAAGTGGGAGACTGTTGGATTTTATGGTCGGTTCGGGTCAAGTCAACGCGGACCGACCCGAATACGACCCGGTATGAGTTACACCGAAGGTAACGAAAGCATAAACCCATTTAAACGTTAATTGGGCCCGACACAATCTATTAGGTGGACCGGATGGTGGTTAAAGGCTTTGTTTGGTTAATTGGGCTCAAGCCCAATTGGTTAACTTGATTAAACCCTATTAACCTTCTATATATAGTATAAAGATAATATTATTTAAGGATAACCATATAACAAACAAACCCTAGCTGCTACTATTCATCCGGCGCCGTTTCCCGGCTAACCGGTTTTCCGGCGAGGCATTTCCGGTCGCCGCAAACATCATACAGCCACCACCGGTCCTTCTTCAACCACCACAAACACCACCGCAGCTCCTTCGAGCCCCGGTGTTGTCAAAAACCCACGTCTCGTTTTTCCGGCAGACCTGCAACTCCGGCAAAATCCGGTTTTCCGGTGAACCCGACTTTCTGGTAAACTGAAGCTGCTGCTAGCTGCCATCTTGGTTCTTTGCCGTCCACCATCACCGTAGCTGTTGGATCTGAGCCGCATCGCCTACTACCGCCGTCTTCATAAGCTGCCGGAATCCGCCGCCGCCGCCGTCGCCGGATTTTGGATTGGTTCTTTGATTGTGTCATCCTAGCCTCTTTCGTTATCCTTCGGTGTCTTCCCGGTTTCGATAACCGAGGTATATCGAATACTCATCTATGGTTGATTATTATTTATGTTTAACCGTGCTCGTATTGTTGTAATCGGATCCGGGTTCGGGTTTCCGTATATGGTTTGTTTAAATCGTTTATATTCCGCTGTGTTTTATAGTTCGTTTATTAGTTTGTTTATTAATATTGATTAATAACTATCGAAATTACTAAAACGGGTTCAAATAGTTTATCCGTTTTCGTTCCGAACCACCGTTGAAACCCAACACATACACGGTTCTGGAGTTGCGTATTGGAATTGCGCGTCTCATGGGCTCATGGCTATAGACGTCATTTTTCTCTAACATTAATATAGATGTGTAACACATGAAAAATGGCTACTTATGTGATTCTCTTAATAAAACATGGAAAATTACTTGAAATAATAAGGGTAAAGAACTTATAACTAGTTTTAACAATTTCAACTCGTTCGTAATATAGAATACTTTCAAGGTATAGATCATGGTACTTGATTCCCATGAGTGTAATTGAGGTGGTTGGTACGGACATAGTAACAATGTTTTTTGGGCTTCTTTTATTTAAGTCATATACCCCTTTCGGCTAAAAATGAAACTTTTGGTTAAATACACCGCTAATGTTTTAACTTGATTGTAATTTTTGCCACTTAGATTAACTTCATCCATTATCTTTCATTAAGATAATGAATAAAGCTTGGTTAAGGAGCCAAATTTGCAAACAAATTAAACAATCAGGAGGTAAAAAAGACAATTTACTACAATAATTTTTATTTTCTTTTTACCTTTTTTATTACTCCCTCAAATTTTATTTATTCTGTTTTTTGATTTTTTTTATTCTTTTAATTTACTCACGCAATTAACTAGTCAATTAACTAAACACGTTATAGTTTTTTAGCTTATTTTTGGTTTGGTACCCAACGCGACATGCGAGTTTGGTAGCATAATTTTGCACGTTATATAACTAAAAAATAACAAAATGAGCATGACCCTTTTGCTTATGCTATGAGTATATAGAAACATGTTTCTTTTTTATTTTTATTTTTAAGTAACGTCCAAATAGAATAAATACCCGGTTAAAACTGAACTTAAACGAACTTTATAAAAATTAGTTTCAAAACTGTATCGAGCATTGTCCCCTTTATAAAACAGGTCTCAAACCAAACTGGTTTGACAAAAAACCCGGTGATGAGAAACTTTGACCAAACCGTTCAACCCCCCCCCCCCCCCCCTCCCCTCCCCTCCCCTCCCCTCCCCTCTTGAAACCAGTTTGATACACCTCTAGGCTCTAGATACTTGGTTTGAACTTTGTAGGAAGAACTAAGAAGGCTTGAAGGCCCATTGCTTAATTTATTGATAGCCCATAAAGATAAACGGAACAGATTAGTTGGGCTAATACCAAAATCCCTTTTGCATATTATTGTGATTCGTGAATTGTGAGTAATTATACCTTTATATTGTTAGTAGTTTGGGGCCGTGTATTACACGGGTAATTGTTGAAAATTTTAAATTTTGACCATTAAGTGAAATACATTCAAGAAATTGATTATATATTGTTAATATTATTACAATTAAATTAAAATGACATAAATTACATAACTAAGATTACACAAATATGTTACAAATAGGTAAAAACTTCTTTTTATACTACATTTGTGATTGTATTAGCAGGTATATATTGTTTATCAAAAATCAAAATTTTTATTCCATGTCTGCTTGTAGCTATTAATAAAGTAACATATAGACCTGTTTATAACTCTTGATATAGCCATATATAGTTGTCCATGTGACAAAAAAGGTTCTCCAAGTACATACCAACTCTAGATAAATGATAATATATATCTATGATACTAATAAAAAAAATATTCATACACATAAAAAATATCATAAGATTTAAAGTTGCATAAAATGAATGTAGTGATTCTTATATATAATCGTTGAAAGTAGGGCTGTCACTTTTACTCGTAACATGAAACCCAACCCAAGAAAACCCGTACATGAACCCAAACTAACCCGACCCGAGAAACTCGAACCCAAGAAAATACTAACCATAACTTGAACCGAAGTAATTCGGGTTGGTTCTTGGGTCCGAATTCTAGGTTTCGGGTCAACCTAAACACTTTTAGTTTTAAAATCATATGTATTTTTAGGTATTAAATGCTAAGCCTTAGCCGCTGACGTTATCAAAACTTAGTCCAAGTTGATTGTTCTCATTCCACATATTATGAATCGAATGTTTATTGTTTATTATTTTGAATATAAACCATAATAAACACTAATGACTAATCGTCTTTTGTCAATCCATATGGAGAATACTTATTATATATAGTAACGAATTTTGTTGGAATAAACCTATAATTTTAATGTCATATATTTAAATGAATTAAAAGATAATGACCATATGTGAAAATTGGTTGAAAAAATGTGAGGATGACTATGATATTGATAAGTGGCAAAAGTGGTAGGCTTTTATTGGAGAGATGGATAGAAATGGTTCTCTATTAACAAATAAAATTTTAATTAACTAATTAATGGTTAAACTTTTATTCCAACAAACACAAAACAAAAGACTCATTCCCCCACAAATTAAAAATTTTTAAAAATTAAGACATTTTTTCAATGTATTAAATTCCATTATTTACTTCTAAATTGACCAACTTTAAATACTTTTTATTATTATTAAGATAATTAGTTTAAATTGAAACGGCTTAATCCTCTTTTAACTTTCAAAATTTGATTTTGAATTAGATGATAATTTGTTATCTCAAGTACGAAATATACTCCAACTCAAACGGCTACTCCATATAGTCCATTCAAACCCTAGCACAACATCTATAAATTGTAACCCTACAATTCTTAAGTGTTAAAAATCTTTTGCTTAGAAAAATATTTCTATTAATCAAGTTTTCTTTATATCTTTTAAGTGTTCTTGGCAAATGGGTTCAACTAAGTTCTCCCTATTGTGCTTCATTACGTGTTTAGTTTTGTTTTCGCTAAACTTTGACACGTACGAAGCAACAGAGTTTCCAGTTGGTGGAAAAGAGAACTCGTGGAGCATCCCTACGTCTCCTAACGCGTTAAACGTGTGGGCTCAACATGAACGGTTCAAGATCGGGGATTCGCTAGGTAAATGTCGATTTTACATATTTTCGTTACTTTTATAAATATTTTTACACATGTTAAGTAAACCTAATTACCTAAACACTTTATTTTTATTAATATTTGTGGTTTAGTGTTTAAATATGATTCGAAGAACGATTCGGTGTTACAAGTGGAGGAAGGAGATTACAAGAACTGCATTAGAACGAAGCCGATCCAAGAGTACAAGGACGGTAACACCGTGATCAAGGTTAACGAGTCAGGTGCATTCTTTTTCATTAGTGGTGCCGATGGACATTGTGAGAAGGGTGAGAAGCTTGAAGTTATTGTTTTGTCACACAAACATAGCTCTCTGCCGCCGGCTTTGTCTCCTAATGAGTCTCCAGCCGTAACTACACCAGTAGTAGAAGCTCCAAAATCGAGTGGTGTCAGGTTAGACCTTTGGATCATTGATATTTTCATCGTTGCTGTGGCTACCTTGGTTGGAATTGCTATGTTTTGAAGATAATGTTCTAGTTTTTGTGTGTTTTTTTTTTTTTGAATTTTTGTGTTTTGGTTTAGTTTTATTTATGATGTGTTAGTTTGAATGTTTTGCTTGAAGTTTGCATGAATTGTGGTAGTTTCTTGAAGACCTTTTGAATTTTTTTATTTTAATATTATTATTTTCTTATATTGATTTATTATGATTATGATTATGGTATGGTTATCATTTTATTATTTATTTGTTGATAATATTTTGGGGTGTTGATAATTTTAGGGGTGTTTGATGGTTTAGTTTGAAATTATGAAACAGTTTAAACGTGTTGGTAGTTTAGTTTTGTGATTAATTTAAAAATTGTTTACTAGTTTAAGAATTTATAAAACATATCAAACGGTTTGGTTTAGGGCATATATGACACGATAAAAATAACAAATTTTATGTCAGTTAGTAACTTTTTATATAGAGACGGTGAATATTATCACTTATTTATTTTTACGCAAGCCGGGTAAGTTACATAACAACTAATCATTCATCTTCTGTTTCACAACATAATGATTGTGTTAGGGGAGGTGTTACCGAACAAGCATTGACTAACCGATTCAAACAACATTCTTCTTCGATTTCACAATCGGTTACACTAACCCAAATTTGAGTGTCGATTTCATAAACCGAGGCCAATTGCATTGGTGTAACAGAACAAGCCGATGAAGCCAATGCAGCGCGGTGCCTTGTATTTTTATTATAAATGCTCATCGAATTCAAATCTTTTTTATTTGCTTTTATTTTATTTATTTTTAATTAGAAGATCCTGTTTAAATATTAGTTAAAAAACATGCAATTCATTTTAATTAAACATTTATGAATTAAAAAAAACTTTTTGATACTTGAATCTAGAAAGTACCATAACATATGCAAAGGCGGTTTTCAAAACAATACAACGTTAAACAACCAAACCAAATCAAATCTGAACACTTTTCGTTTCACATCGTACTTACCAAAACTGGAAACCTTTTCCCCCATTTGTTTCTTGTCCCAGATTCTTCTCTCTCATCACTTTCTCTCTCTTCCTTCAACAACATAACTAAATCATCTCCGATGTTAACTCTTTCAATCATGTCGTTTGATTAGTTTCAACTGTAAGTCCGGTTCCTACTCATGTTTTATATTATTGATTATTATTGTTTCAATCTGTATATGTAATAAGTTATTGTGTTTGTTCTTGATCAGTTTCTATATGTTTGGTTTGTGATGGTTAATTTTGTTTTTTGTGATGTTAATCAACATGCATTTGGTTAAAACACAAACAATATATATATAAAGTGGCATTTGTATCAGATTTATTAATTATTAATCATCTCAAAGTATTAATTATATCATTGATCATAAGGGGCATTTGATCGATTTTGCGAATGGAAATCGGGGCATCTTAGGGATTGATAATTGGGTATTTTTTGATCTAGTTCATTATTTTTTATCGATTTACAGTTGGATTTATGTGTAAAGACTTGCTAAAATGTTCAAATATGGATCAAGATCCCGGTTTATGAGGTAACTCTTTTCTCATTTTTTATTTATTTAGATCGGTTGCGAGAATGTATTTAGATCGGTTGCGAGAATACAATACATAACCAATTTTAAGTAGAAAAAACCACATAAATACTTTACATTATGTAATAAAATAATGTATTATGTTGGGGTGACAATTTATGACACAACATAACAGATATCAGGTTTTTGGGTTAGCATATTTGAAAAAACTTATTGTGTTTGAGTTGACTTGTTTAACCTGTTTAGTTAAACAAGTGGATCCGCTAGCCTGTTTGGTTAAACAGGTGGCCCCGCTAACCCATTTATGACATGTTTAACGATATTTTACAAACCATCAAACCCATTAACACATTTGCGACTTGATTATTGACCAACCCACCAACCCGTTTGACACACCTAGATAAACGGGTTAAACATGTCATGCTGGGAAGCGTATGGAGTTCTAATTTAACTTTTTGACATTATTTCAGGTTGGATGATTTAGATTCAAGATCATCATCTCCTAGTTCTTCAGTTCCTAATAACAGACGAGCATTCGATAGACTAATTCATTCAACCGAGAATCCCTCAAAATCTTTCAAAAAAGGAATAAAAAAAGGTTCACAAACACTTAAGTCAATCGCCACAACACTCGGATTTGGAACATCACGCGCAGTCTTTGCAGAAGACCTCAAAGCATCAAAGAAAAAAATATTCGACCCGCAAGATAACACCCTTTTGACATGGAACAAATTTTTTGTAGTCTCGTGCATTCTTGCGGTATCAGTGGACCCGCTTTTCTTTTACCTCCCGGTTTTCGACCACTCCAACACTTGCCTCGGTATAGACCGAAAGTTAGCCATTATAGCTACAACTTTGAGGACCATTATTGATTCATTTTATCTTATTCACATGGCACTTCAATTCAGAACCGCATATATTGCACCATCGTCTCGGGTTTTTGGTCGAGGCGAACTTGTGATTAATCCTGCACAAATTGCTAGACGATATTTGCGGTGGTATTTTATTATTGATTTTCTTTCGGTCCTCCCATTGCCACAGGTTAGACGCGCGCCTAGTGGTTAAATATTACTGTCACATTATTAACATCATAATATGTAATGTACTAATGTTACATTATTATTTTATAATGTTGCAGATTGTTATATGGAGATATTTGCATAGGTCTAGAGGCTCAGATGTATTGTCTACAAAACAAGCATTATTCTTTATGGTGTTACTTCAATATATTCCAAGATTTGCACGAATCCTGCCGTTGACTTCTGAGTTAAAACAGACCGCTGGTGTCATTGCTGAAACCGCATGGGCTGGTGCTGCTTATTATTTGTTGCTATACATGCTTGCTAGTCATGTATTATTATTATTATTATTATTATTATTATTATTATTTTAATAATTATTAATGTTTGGAGTAAACTGCAGTTTTCGTCCCTGTGATTTGTCCAAATCTGCGGTTTTAGTCCAACAGTTTCAAATTTGCGGTTTTCGTCCCTGTGGTTTCATTTCACTTGCAATTAAACCCGAATTTATTAGCCCCGTTAAGTCTGGTCGTTAAACCCATCAGCGTACCCATCACGTGAGGGGCAGTTTTGTTCTTTTTTTCCCAAAATAAACCCCAGTCGTTATTCGCAAGCCCCCCTCACGTGAGGGGCTGGAGTGTATTTTGGGGAAAAAAAGGACAAAACTGCCCCACACGTGATGGGTACGCTGATGGGTTTAACGACCATACTTAACGGGGCTAATGAATTCGGGTTTAATTGCAAGTGAAATGAAACCACAGGGACGAAAACCTCATATTTGAAACTATTGGACTAAAACCGCAGATTTGGATCAACCACAGAGACAAAAACCGCAATTTACTCTAATGTTTGTGTTCATTTTTTTGCAGATAGTCGGGGCGTTTTGGTATTTACTATCGATAGAGCGTAACGACACGTGTTGGCAACGAGCATGTGAAAAAAAACGGTCACGACACAAGTTTTTTATATTGTGGAAACGACTACATGTCGGGTTATGTTGACTGGAGAAACGTAAGCAGCTCGGTTTTGACCGAGAATTGCAGCCCGGATGGTGACAACCCGCCGTTTGATTTCGGGATCTTCAAGCAGGCATTGTCATCAGGCATTGTTTCATCACAAAAGTTTGTGTTAAAGTACTGTTATTGCCTATGGTGGGGCCTACAGAATTTAAGGTAAACGGTTTTCAGAACTGGATGACGTCATAAATAAATATAAATTTAATAATTAAATTTAATAAATATTTGTAATTGTGACAGTACACTTGGGCAGGGGCTTCAAACTAGTACTTATGCAGGAGAATCTTTATTTTCGATAACACTCGCGATATCCGGGCTTATTCTTTTCTCTCTATTGATCGGTAACATGCAGGTTTGTATTAATGTATTATCAAAATCTGTTGTTTCGGCCTTCGGGCCCGTTTGGGTGCAGATAATGAAATGTTTATTGTGACAGACGTATTTACAATCGCTTACAATCCGTCTTGAAGAAATGCGGGTTAAGAGGCGTGACTCGGAGCAGTGGATGCACCACCGGTTACTTCCACCTGACCTTCGTGAGCGTGTGAGACGGTATGATCAGTACAAGTGGTTAGAAACCCGTGGCGTCAATGAAGAGAGTTTGGTTCAAAGTTTACCTAAAGATCTTAGACGGGATATTAAACGACATCTTTGTCTCTCGTTGGTCAAACGGGTAAATTCCATAATCCATAGTTACGTACCGTCTGCATAGGTCGGTTTTGGGCTCAAACAGAACCATTAACCGAAATTTTGGGTTTTGGGTTTTTGAAAACCGTTCAGTTTCTTTTTTTCCGGTTCGGTTTTGGTTTTTTAGGTTATTCCATTTGGGCTTTAATTTATTTTTCCAAAAAATATTGGACCAAAAATTATTACACGTTTGGGCTAAAATTCAGTTTTTGAGTTGTTGCAAAACCATTCAGTTTTGGTTTTTTTCGGTGTGGGTACGGTTCGGTTTGGTTCTTTCAGTTTTACCATTTGGGCCAAAAATAGAAAATTGGGCCCAAGTAATGAAGTTGTACTTAAATATTTTTGTTAATTTACGATTAATTGATTATTATACACTCGGGCTAAAATATGTGGGTTACAATATTTATTAATTATTTATAAATTACTTAACATGCAAAATTAGTCAAGAAAATCCGTACCTTAGGTTCGGTGCTGTTTTTTTTTGTTGCATACATGCAAAACCGAAACCGAACTGAAAATTCTGTTTCTAAGAAAATATAAACCGAACTTTTGGTTTTTGATCATCTCGTAAAAAATAATGATGTTCGTTTTTAGGTTCCGTTGTTTGAAAACATGGACGAGAGATTACTCGACGCCATTTGCGAGCGACTAAAACCATGTTTATTCACCGATCACTCTTACATTATTCGCGAAGGCGATCCCGTTGGCGAAATGCTATTCATAATCCGAGGCCGCCTCGAGAGTGTAACTACCGACGGTGGCCGAAGTGGATTTTACAATCGCGGCTTATTAAAAGAAGGAGATTTCTGTGGAGAAGAGCTTCTAACGTGGGCCCTCGACCCGAAAACCGGGTCTAGTCTCCCATCCTCGACTCGAACCGTTAAAGCATTAAGAGAAGTGGAAGCGTTCGCGTTACCAGCTGACGAGTTAAAGTTTGTTGCGGGTCAGTTTAGGCGGCTGCATAGTAGACAAGTGCAACATACTTTCAGGTTTTACTCGCACCAGTGGCGGACATGGGCTGCTTGTTTCATTCAAGCAGCGTGGCGGCGGCATTGCAAGAGGAGGCATAAGGAGGAAGTGGAGGTGGAATTGGCGGGTGGTGGCGGGTCTGGCAGCCTTGGTACTACCTTGTTGGTATCAAAGTTTGCGGCCAATGCGCTTCGTGGGGTCCACCGCTACCGTGATTTGAAGACAGGTGACGGTAGAGAATTGGTGAATTTGCCAAAGCCACATGAGCCTGATTTTAGTGCTGATGCTGATTAGTTTTGTTTGTTGATACTTGTAACTAAAGGACAAGCAACAAGTAATTAATATATAATATATTCTCTGTTGGTGCATATTCTGTGTGACAATAGCTTAATAGTTAATACATTAGTCGTGTTTGTAATCGAGTCTGTAATATTTGTGTTTGAATGTTACGTAAACGGGCTTGGAATAATGGGCCATGCGAACTTGTCTGGCTATATAAAGGCAAGTTCGGTTTATGTTTTAAGTTAGACTTCCGGCCATTCAACCGTTGATAGGGATAGATGAACGGTGTGTTCGTGAGTTCCAGTTCTAGTGTTGATTGTAATCTGTTTATAATCAACACAAGAATCGTTTAAAGTGAATTGTTCTTGTTATACTCGTTTACCTCTGATAGTACGTATCAAACTATCAATCATGTATCGATCCACTCTAGGGACCTACATTGTTATCCTATTATTTCTGTAGGGGTATGGTACTAAACCCGGTTTTACGACCCTAAATTTATTATGTTTGGCTTATTTTATTATACGGACTAATACAATGTTATTGGGCTGAGGGGGTTTTGTGGAGGTAACCCTAACTGGGCCAGGCCCATTAGGGTACCATGATGGTGGCCATGAGGCTCTCTATATAAGGAGGTCTTCACCTCCTTATTAGGGGGGGATGCTCAGTAAGAGCTGCCATCATATATTTTTGTGTCTGTAAACAAGAGATCCTTGAGATTTCTTAGCAGTCACCTCCACACCCCCAAAAAGCCATTGCAGATCTCAAGCAACCGGAGAAGAAGATCAAAACGTGGTTCGTTCATCTCGAAATCCGTGGAAACATCGTCATGGATCAGGTCAGATTCATTTCATGCTTCGACATTGGCGCCATCCGTGGGACGACAACGAGCTACCCTTCGATTTTCGCCTCGGTCCTCCGATCTGTTCATCAAATACTCTAGATCTATGATTTCTTCTTTCAGATCTGTTCTATGGAAGTCCAAAAAATCCGCAGATCTAAAAATATTTCCAGATCTAGAGATATACAAGGAGAAATACCACCAAACTTTGGGGAAAACCTTTAGACCTGTGCTTTTCTAAATGAAATATACCAGATCTAGTTATGGTTTTTTGAGATTTGGGTTCGTTTGAGCAATAGTCACGTTTTCATATTCATAGACCTATAAATCCTCTCAGATCTGTTGGTTTTTACATAAAACCTACCTGATGTGGATATTCAAAATCTTACAATCTATGAATATATCTTTGGAGCATCTTCATAAACAGCTTCAGCAAGCAAAGCTCCCCGCAAGGCGTTATCAAAGCCTTGAGGGTCAACTTCAGCTTCCACAAAGCTAAGCTTCCGCGAGCCGTGAGCAAAGTTCCCGTGAGGCGCAATCAAAGCCTTGGGGGTCAGCTTCAGATTCGCATGCGCACTCCCGGCGATTACTCTCCGCCACAGCGGGTCGCATGCGCGCTCCCGGCGATCACTCTACGCCGCAGCGGGTCGCATGCGCGCTCCCGGCGATCACTCTCCGCCACAGCGGGTCATCCCGGCGATTACTCTCCGCCACAGCGGGTCGCATGCGTGCTCCCGGCGATTACTCTCCGCCACAGCGGGTCGCATGCGCGCTCCCGGCGATCACTCTCCGCCACAGCGGGTCGCATGCGCGCTCCCGGCGATCACTCTCCGCCACAGCGGGTCGCATGCGCGCTCCCGGCGATCACTCTCCGCCGCAGCTGGTCGCATGCGCGCCTGGCGATCACTCTCCGCCGCAGCGGGTCGCATGCGCGCTCCCGGCGATTACTCTCCGCCACAGCGGGTCGCATGCGCGCTCCCGGCGATTACTCTCCGCCACAGCGGGTCGCATGCGCGCTCCCGGCGATTACACTCCGCTATGCATGTGCGCTCAATTTCGCCATGCATGCGCGCTCTCCCCGCCATGCATGCGCGCTCAACTACGCCATGCATGCGCGCTCAACCTCGCCATGCATGCGCGCTCTCCCTGCTATGCATGTGCGCTCAACTCCGCCACGCATGCGTGCTCCCGGCTACGCGCCAAATTTAAAGGTTGGGAATCCTCATAAACCCATAAGGCCACGCGCCAAATTTAAAGGTTGGGAATCCTCATAAACCCATAAGGCCACGCGCCAAATTTAAAGGTTGGGAATCCTCATAAACCCATAAGGCCACGCGCCAAACTTAAAGGTTGGGAATCCTCATAAACCCATAGGCCACGCGCCAAACTTAAAGGTTGGGAATCCTCATAAACCCATAGGCCGCGCGCCAAACCAAAAGGTTGGGAATCCTCAAACCCATACGGCTACACGCCATATTCAAAGGTTGGGAATCCTTATAAACCCATATGGCCACGCGCCAAACTTAAAGGTCGGGAGCCTAATAATATCCCACATGGCTACGCGCCAGCTTAATTATTCTTATAGCTCGTAAGTCGCCTCGCGCGCAAGCTTTATTATTTTATAGCTCGTAAGTCGCCTCACGCGCAAGCTTAATTATTCTTATAGCTCGTAAGTCGCCTCGCGCGCAAGCTTTATTATTTTATAGCTCGTAAGTCGCCTCACGCGCCGGCTTAATTATTCTTATAGCTCGTAAGTCGCCTCGCGCGCAAGCTTTATTATTTTATAGCTCGTAAGTCGTCTCACGCGCCGGCTTAATTATTCTTATAGCTCGTAAGTCGCCTCGCGCGCAAGCTTTATTATTTTATAGCTCGTAAGTCGCCTCACGCGCAAGCTTAATTATTTTTATAACTCGTAAGCTGCCTCGCGCGCAAGTTACATTACATTATTATTGAGACGCGCACTCTATCTTTTATCAGGCCCCGCGCCACTATTGTTATGATGCGTGCTATATCTTATTCATGCTAGTGCACCATCATTATCATAAGGACCACAACATGTCACCATCATGGAGAAAACCTCCCAAAACTCAAAGACAATAAAGACAAGGCCGAAGAAAAGGGAAAGAACCGCCTCACGTCCTAACACACCTTATAAAGTCCAGCGCTCCACCTAAACGCTTGCACGCCTAGGAGCAACACTGGACTTGGGGGGCTTGTAGGGGTATGGTACTAAACCCGGTTTTACGACCTTAAATTTATTATGTTTGGCTTATTTTATTATACGGACTAATACAATGTTATTGGGCTGAGGGGGTTTTGTGGAGGTAACCCTAACTGGGCCAGGCCCATTAGGATACCATGATGGTGGCCATGAGGCTCTCTATATAAGGAGGTCTTCACCTCCTTATTAGTGGGGGGGATGCTCAGTAAGAGCTGCCATCATATATTTTTGTGTCTGTAAACAAGAGATCCTTGAGATTTCTTAGCAGTCACCTCCACACCCCCAAAAAGCCATTGCAGATCTCAAGCAACCGGAGAAGAAGATCAAAACGTGGTTCGTTCATCTCGAAATCCGTGGAAACATCGTCATGGATCAGGTCAGATTCATTTCATGCTTCGACAATTTCTTTATTTGATACTTTTATGTCAAATTATAAATCATTCTTCATAAGTAACATGCAACATTATGAACATGACTTTAAATTCTTGAAAAACTATCCACAAAATGTAACATTAATATTTGAATAAGGTAACAAGGTTATGTAGAAATTAGAAAGTGAAGTAGCATAGCAAGTTGTGAAGTGATGTAACTACTTGAAATTTTGCTTTAGGGATTTGGAGACGCGAGGGTTTCGAGTATCCTAGAAAAAAACACACAAAACCAAAAAAAGTTTCAAACTACAATGTTAAAATTAAAACAACGTATTTTTCTTTACTTATAAAACAAATTATCAAATAATATACTAACCTAACTTGATAATACAATTCAAAAGAAGAGTAAAACTAACTCGAACCATAACCGTATTCATTCGGGCGTGATTTGGTTGTTCGATTACGGTTGCTATTAGTAATAAACGGAAAACATAAATTATTATAAGCAGTCGATCTATAATAGTTAGAATGACAACAATCAATTAGAGCCAGATTCTAATAACTTAGTGACCAAAACTTAGCCTATTATACATAAAATATATTAACTTTCAAAACTAAAAGTTTATTCGGGTTTCGGGGTTGACCGAAATATTATAAATCAAACCCAAGAACTAACCCGAATTACTTTGGTTCGGATTCGGGTTCGGTTTAGTCTTTTCTCGGGTTCAGGTTCTTCTAGTCGGGTTAGTTCGGGTTCGGGTACAGGTTTTTTCGGGTAAAAGTAGCAGCCCTAGTTGTGCGGTTTTTACAATATTATTACAAATGTGAGGAAACGATGCATTAACTAAATTTGGTTTGTTTATTACATTTTTTCACAAATAAACAAGAAAACATAGAACATAAAAACAACCAATCATATACAATATGTTAGTCCTCTAAGGTTAATTACGTGCCATGCCGGACAGTTGTAATGAATTGCAAACTCACAATTTAAACACTTAAAGATCATCTCGTATTGGAGACGACAACCACAAAGTTTACATTTACCATCGCGTGCAATCCCTTGACAGAATGAAAGCGGGCGTGGATGCATTGCAGTATTGTTATACGTTCCCCCAAATTTCACATTTACAAACTGATGAATGGCTCCGTTACCCAGGAGGGCATTACTATCCGCATGTGTTTCATACTGGAGTATTGACGGAGCACAAGCTGGATGCATAGACTGCATACACTCATCACAATGATAGAACGGATAGTTAGGATCAAATTCCTCCTCGCAAATTTCACAAAAATATTCACTCTTATGATTCTCAACGGGGTAGTATCTCAACTTCAAAGGATGCTTGTCACACTTGTGCGTAGTTGTCTCGGGTATTAACAAAGCGCAGTGTGCGTGTAGATGAAAATCATCACAACTATGACAACTGAATGCAAACTTATTAGAATAAAATTCATACATGCACATTCTACAGTTGCCGCGGTTTATGTTTTGAACTCTTGAAAGGAGGTGATTTGGATGAGAGGCATGAGTAATTTCTTTAGGTAAGAAGGCACAATTAACGTCAATACAATACATACATTCATCACAATAGTAGACAAATCCGTTGCAAGGTAAGTCACAAATATCACAATAGAATACTCCAAAAAACTTACCCGGGATTTTTGAATGGGAAACTAGGGTATGTTCTGGGTGACCGGGGTGGTCTTTTAGTTCGGTAAGTAGTCGGGTACACCACTCATGGAGCACAAAGTTACAATGCCCGTCTTCATTAGCACACACGTAAACTGGCCTACTCGTAATTGGTCTCAAGCATCCATCGCACAAAAGTTCAATCTTTCTCATAAGGTCATGGTAGGATATTGATTTTATACTTGAAGAGGTAGGGCTCGTGATATCAGCGAATCGTGAATCCTCAAGAATTAGGGGATGTTGATGACTAATATGTGTTTTAGTGACCTCTATTGCACTACATTCACCTTCTTTGAAAAACATGTGTTGTAGTATACCATAAGATGGATTAAGAAAGGGAAGATGAAGAAGATCAAGATGTTGAGCATCTTCATAATTTTTAATGATTTTGCCTGTACCTATGTGCATTATTAAATTAAACATCAATGAAGAACCACCAAACATAAACATATTATGTAGATCTAGCTACGTACCTGGAGATGTAAGTATAGACATGAATGGCTCATTTCTTGATGTTGCACAATCTAGATGGGTATAGTATATGCACTTTTCACATTTATAAATCCAAAGATTCTGATTAGAAAATCTTTTACTACATACCCTACACCGTGGGAAAAAATTAGATTCTTGATCTGCTTTGGGAAAAGAATAAGCAAGGGAAAGTGGATGAATATGAGAGAAAAAATCATTTGTCGTATGTTGGATATGCAATTGATTAGGTTGGAAAGCACAATCACTATTATGTTCCTTACCACATGCATCACACTTGCATAAAATTTGTCTAGTGATGCAAACTAAAGGATGTTTGTGGTTAGGATGGTGGATGATATTTGTTCGTAGCCTTTTCGCAGCACAATCTAGATCAACTTTAAAACCGCATCGACGACAATAATAACAAAGTATTCGCAACGAATATTGATAGCTACAAATATCACACCGCCATTACTCATGCGCCCATCTTCTTTTGTATGCGAGGTTATCATGGGCGTCAATGGTATGACCAGCATGACAAATTTCTACCGATGTTTTTGGAAGCTCTGCACAAAACTTATGGAAGGCATAATTACATTGGCTACATTTGTAGTAATACCTATGAAGCCATTCGATATTTTTGCTACATATGTAACAAGAAAACTGGAATTTTTGTTGTGCAGTTAAATCCGCATTCTCATCCTCTTCTTCTTCATACTCTTCTTCATGTTGCACTTGCTCTGCCGACAAGTCAATTAGATTTAATGGATGTTTGTGAAAGTGTGTAAACATTATAATTTTTTATATATTTACTTTTCACTATCAAAACTAGCTAAAAAACCAAAAAAAAAAAAAGATCGAAATTGGAAAGACAACAAATAGAAGAGAATGAAATATAGAAAAATGATTGTAAGCTACCATTTGTAACCACAAGAGACTTTATAATACTATCATGCATGCAACGATATATATATTCTTATCTATATTCTCAAGTTTTTTTTTAAATATTTTAAGATGATGTATTCTTATCTTTATTCTCAAGTTTATGCTAACTCTTATTTTTTAACTTTAATATTTTATTTATTTTACTATTTAATTAATTTTGAGTATATTTTATATTTTCTGAAATTACTTTTAGATTATAGAATATTTTCTTTTATATATATCAGAGAAACCATTACGACATGCTTAAATTTATCTACGTTTTGATGTAGGTTTCGTTCAGAACGGAGTTGCATTGATAATGCACAAGTTTACTTAGCGTAGACGAATAAGGCCATTAAAGCTTTTTTGGTTATTCATTTTTGCGATAGTGTATTACGTTTCGGTCTAAGTTTTGTTAATTAACGTTTTAGCGTGCTCCAACGAATAGGGGTGCAAACGAGCCGAGCTGCTCGAGAGAGCCGAGCTTAATCGAGAACCGAGCTCGAGCCTAAAAGTAAGCTCGTTTAATAAACGAGCCCGAGCTTCGCTTTTCGAGCTCGAACCGGCTCGCGAGCCTAAATGAACCTGCCATTTATATAACTTTTTAAAATATATTTAATCATTATTAATTAATATATATATAATGTAATGAAAAATAAATAAAAATAACTAAATAATATATATTATTTTACACAGAAAATTATAATAGAAATAAATATATAAAAATAATTATATTATTTAAAAAATAGCTTATAAATGGTAAACGAGCCGAGCCCGAGCTTAAAAATCTACTCACGAGCCGAGCTCGAGTTTTGGAAATGGAGCTCGAAACGAGCCGAGCTCAAGCTCGAGCTCTATGTAAGTTAAACGAGCCGAGCTCGAGCCTGGTCGAGCTCGGGCTCGGCCTCGGCTCGGCTCGTTTGCACCCCTACCAACGAATAAGTTAATGCTTCACGACACGCCAGCGTGGTTTAACGTTTTGACCTATTAGGAACGAATTTATACATGTATGTTTTACTTAGGCCAACCTGTTTATGACACAAAACATATTAAACTTAAACTCAAACATGCTAAAACCTATGTCGTGATTGGTCATGTTAAAAGGACTTTGTCATAAATTGACAGAACTAGTTTTTCATATGGTTTTATGTCACGGCCCAACATGTGGGTTGTAATACCTAGACCCTAGTTACAAACACATTTTACAAATGTACATAGTTAACATTAACATGGTACTCAACTAAACATATGTGGGTTTGTGCACGCAAGCAAGGCACTTGTTAAAGAGAAAATGAAGTATCATTGAAGTATGGAATTTATTTGTTAGTTTCTTCTTTCTATATTCTTTTTAACCGTTTTATTTTAAAAGAATTCCGGATCACTGATCATATATTTACCAACTGCTCAAAACTAAAATTTCATATATCACTTTTCTAGTTGAAATTTCACATAATTATAAAATAACCATTTCAAAAATATCAGATCAGAAAATAACTATCACTCGTATTTTTTATGATTGTTACTTCATGATCTTGTGATAAAATAAAACAGAATATACGTAAACGAAAGAAAATGATGAAAAAAACGTAAAAAAAAAGAAAAGAAAAGAAAAAGAAAGAAAGAAAAAAATTAATAAAAACACGAAAGGGATTTTCAGAAAAACTTACAATCAAAACCTAAAAAAATATAAAAAACCAAAAACAAGTTGTAAATAAGAAAAAAAAAACAAAACATCAGCTTTATTCCGCAAGATTTGGTCAATACAACTCACAAAAAGAGACCCCAACACTTCCCGATTTCTTATAGTTCTATGAAGTTACATAAAAAAAACAAGAAAAACACACCACTGATAATTTATCCCTAGAGAACTCCAAGTTTTGCCAACGATCCGTAAATGTCAGTGACACTGAACTTATCGGGTGCTTGAATGATGTTAGAACTGTCTTTGGGCCAGATGTCTGAAAGCGGGTAAATTCTGTCGGTATTAAGTTGGTCGTTAGTATTATTGACGCCTTTAAGTACAACGGATTTAATTATGAACACCACCAAGAACTCCTTCATAATCAGTGTCTCCACTTTCACCGATAAAAACGACCACTTTTGTTAAGTCCATACCCCATTGAAGATACAAATGCCTGAAAACATATTATTGAATGGTAAAAATGTGCAAATCATGACTACACATATGGTCCAAGAAACCGAGACATGTCCACAGCCCAACCCGGCCATCATCAGACCTGTTAGGCCCGGTTGGTCCTAAAGAGGACTTGCAGGTGGAACCTTACAAGTTAAATAAGAAATATAAGATAAATGGAAAACGGATCAAAGTTGAAAGTCAGTCAAATAACATAAAAAACAAACTTATCAATGCTGGATGGCAACGAACTTAACAAGCGAAGTTGTTAAGTTTGCCTCTAATGGCCAGGTGAACTTACGTGGCTATATAAAAACAAGTTCGGTTTAGGTTTTAAGTTAGGCTTCTGGCCATTCAGCCATCGATAGGGATAGACTAACGGTGTGTTCGTGAGTTCCAGTTCTAGTGTTGATTGTAATATATTTATAATCAACTAGTGAATCACTTAAAGTGAATTGTTCTTGTTATACTCGTTTACATCTATTAGCGTTAATCAGAGGGATTCCGCACCTCTGATAGTACGTATCAATCATGTATCAATTCATTCCAGGGACCTACATTATCCTATTATTTCTTTATTTGATACTTTTATGTCAAATTATAAATCATTCTTCATAAGTAACATGCAACATTAACAAGCAACATTATGAACATTAATTACTTTAAATTCTTGAAAAACTTACCACAAATTGTAACATTAATATTTGAATAAGGTAACAAGGTTATATAGAAATTAGAAAGTGAAGTAACATAGCAAGGTATGATGTGATGTAACTACTTGAAATTTCGCTTTAGGGATTTGGAGACACTAGAGTTTCGAAGTATACTACTCCTTTATGTTCATGTTTAGATGGCCGAACAAGAAGATAATAATCCATGTCAATAACCAAGTCTGCCAGATCTACATTCTTAATAGAGTCGTTATCCTTCCAAATCGCAAGCAAGTCCACATTCGTCTTGGTGTGTATCTGCCTATGGATCCACGTCCGAAAACAATTTGGGCGAGAGAATACAGCCGCTTTCATCCACCCATCACCATCCATCCTCCACATATCACACCTCAATATCTCATTAAGGAAATATACATAGCTTACACACAAGTGAATGCAACCATTGAGAGCCACCAAATTCGAACCCAAATGTGCATCGCAATTAATAAATGGAGCTTGTATTTCCTTGAACTTCTCACACTCCACATCGAAACTGACAATGCAAACGTGAGGGCTAATGGCCATTCCTAGCCCAAAATAAACTTTTCCCTCCAAGACTACAGCCGTCGACCATTTGATGTTTGGTCTATGCTTGCTAATTTCTGAAGATGTATTAATCTTTCTCCATGAGTTTAATCTCAACGAATAGATAAAAGCACCCTCGGAGACTAAATGTATAAGTTTATAATCGTTAGAGGACTCTACATAGAAAGCAAAAGAAGTACCATTACGGATAAGATCATAGAAACTAGTTTTGAACTTCTTGTAGGCACCGGTCTGTGGATTCCAAAAGGCTAGCTCTCGAGTGTTCTCCAACGCTACACATACCAATCCATCCAAACTTGCTAAAACTGAAACATCCCCCACGAACGGAATAGGACGCGTGGTGATTGAATTATCCCAATCAAACGTGCGAAAAGAATGGGTAGGCGGGTCAAGAAGAAGTTTATAGTTGGTTTGATAGCGGAGGTGCATCCGCGCGAACGTAGGCATAGACAAGAAGGAATTCCATGATTTACAAACACGCCGAAAACGACATATGGACTTGGCTGGAAGTCTTGGTAGCACCTCAGACTGTATTATGTGAGTTGGAAGTTGTGGATGAATTCTAGGCATCGTCTAAGGGTTTGCAATTGAATGAAGTTGATGAATATATCTCATAAGGAAGCTCAATATAAATTAAATAAGAACGATTGATTGGTATATATAGCGATCTTGATATAATTTGGTAATTATACGTAAATATTAATTTAGGTATTATTATATATTTAATTTAAAAAACAATTAATTAAATTTTGAAATCGGAGTTTGAGTATTTGTATAATGTTTATGATGCATGACCATCGGAGAATATTTTTTAGTATTTGTATAGAGTTTCTTTGTTATTCAGTTTTTGGTTGAATATAAAATATAAGAATATTGTTCTTGGAACCTATGGTTCAATTTATCGGTCTTTAATTAACTAAAGTGTCATGAGCTATTTGAATGCTTTCGTTCCGTCATCAGTTTATCTAACTTGCGTTTATTATGCATTGCACAATACTAATCTAAGTCATGTTAAAGGTGAGTTATATGACTCTATTGGGTTGTAATATACACATTATACAAGAGTAAATGTTTTTAAAAGCATGTGATAAATATTTAAGTTATGTTAAACACCATGGGTATGAGTTGGTTGACATAACTTATATTGATTTATTTAAAGAGTTATGCTTAGCACTTGCTTAAACTTGTTTATTTGCGGGCAAAGTTTAACAAATAAGACTAGCATGCCAGTGAACAGTTGTGAGTTGGATAGATATGTTAACTTATAATGAGACCAAAGGGGCGAGCACCATCCACAACTGTTGTGCGTTGCAACCACATGTTAACCGTGGCCCTAGCCGCTGCCTTCGGCGTTATCATTGCCACCACCCTCATTCCTTCCACCCTTCACGGTCTTTTTAATCGTCATCTGTTGCCACTAGCTACCACAAAAGTAAACATCGAGAGTGAAACTAGTTAATAATTCATTCAAGACGATTCGTTTCAAGATGATCCCACTTCCTGAGCCAAGTTAATACAGTCTGGTGTTAGAGAAATTGTTGGAGTCAAAAGCAATTAAAATCGAAATAAAAGATTTTTCTCGATGAGTTGAAAGTTTGTGACTCATTCTTTCTTTAGTAGCGGAACATATATCATTTCTTTTGACTGCACTGACTTGACTGGTGGGGTATTAGTGCTAACTCATTAGACGGACAATCAACTAACGGGAAAGACACGATTCATTTTTTATTTTTGCCCGAACAAGTTTTCACCCGTTACTAACCTAGCCTACCCTTTTTAACACAAAATATCCTTCTGCTCCTTTATTGTTTACTCCAAATGTTAACATGCATACAAAATTAAATTACGAACATATTATTATAAAAAAATTTCATAAGCTTTTAGATAGATCTCTACTTAGATTTGCTTGAAAACTATAGTAATGTTGTTAAGGGATAATGAACATTACTTTAAACTTTTGAAAAACTAACCACAAAATGCAATTTGAATAAGGTATAACAAGGATATAAAGAAAGTGAAGTAGCTATAGCATAGCAACTTAGCAAGGTGTGATCATGTAACTAGAACTTCAGCTTGATTTAGGGATTTGGAGACACGAGTCTCGACGTATACTGCTCCTTCATGATCATAGTACCACCGTTTCTCTAAAGGACGATAACAATAAGGATCTGTAGCAAAGTCCTCCCAATCTATATTCTTGATAGAGTTTGTATCCTTCCAAATCGCAAGAAAATCCCCATTCCTCTTGGTATCTATCTGCCTCTCCGTCAACTCAAAACAATTCAACCGAGACAATAAAGCCGCTTTTATCCACCCATCACCGTCTATCCTCCACAAATCACACATGAAGGATGTACTCGTAGCAAAATTTAAATAACATACACACAAGTGAATGCAGCCGTTGAGAGCCACTAAATTCACACCATAATATGCACTAGGATAAGGGGGAAGTTGTATTTCCTTAAACTTTTCAGACTCCACATCGAGACTGACAACACACATACTCGTCATTCCCACAACTTGAAATAAACTTTCTTGCCTAAGATAGTAGCCATCGACCACTGGACGTATGGTTTATCGTGGCTAATATCGAAAGATATTTTAATCTTTTTCCATGAGTCTATTCTTTGGGAATAGACAAAAGCGTACTCGGAAACTATATGTACAAGTTTGTAATCGTTAGAAGAGTCAACATAGAAAGCAAAAGCACTACCCTTGACGACATCATCATAGAAACTAGTTTTGAACTTCTTGTAGGCACCCGTCAGTGGATTCCAAAACGCTAACTCTCGGGTGTTCTTCAACGCTACACATACCAATCCATCCAAACTAGCTAAAATCAACACTGGCTCCTTGAATGGAATAGGCGCATGGTGATTGAATTGTCCCAATCATGCGTGCTAAAAGTTGTGGCTTTCCAGTCAAGAAGAAGAAGTTTATAGTTGGTTTGATAGCGGAGGTGCATCCGGGAAAATGAAGGCGTAGACAAGAAGGAATTCCATGCTTTACAAACACGCCGGAAACGATATGTGGACTTGGCTGGGAGTCTTGCTAGCACCTCCGAATGAATTATGTGAGTTGGAAGTTGTGGAGGCATGGTCTAAACCTAAGGTTTTAGGGTTTTAGGTTTGCAATTGAATTATGTCAAATATATATGTGTGTATATACAAGGAGGTATTGAATTAAGTAACATTATATAATCTTGTTATGAATTGGTAAACTATACGTAAATCTTAATTTTTTTTATTTATTATTATTATTATTATTATTATTATTTGAAAATTAAACTTCATTCACCACAAAAAAAACGACTTGCAAGTCCTCAAAACAAGGGCCACAAGGAAAACCAAGTTACATCAAACCAAGAGGACATTTGCACAAATCGCTCCAAACTATAGATTTAAATCTAGATCTATTTCGAATCCAAAAATACGAGCAACATTTAATCCTGGACAACACCTCGAAAGCTTTGGCCTCTTTATCCTGAAAAATCTTCTCGTTCCTTGCATTCCATATACTCCATAAAGCCGTATACACTATACAATGAGCCACCCTTTTGTCGAGTTTCGGCTTCTTTAAACCTTTCGCTAACATAAGAATGCCCCGAACATCAAACACAAAATTAGGATCCAAACGGCGCCACACGGCAACACGTAAATCTTAATTAAGTTGGGGATTTTTATTATATAATAAAAACATTGAAAAAAGAAAACATGTTAACATGATATATCTATACTATATATAATATACCAATGATGGGCAAATTAAGACGTTCTTTTTAAGTAATGTACAACACTTAATACATAAGGTACAACATCAACTAGGGGCAAACATGTCATTCTAACATTAAATGTCACCTGCATTTGAAATTTCATCAAAACAATTACAAGATTCATCCCTTGAAATTACAAAATTGGTCCTTTAGTCTTTTACTTATATATTATTTTATTTTCACTTTTAACTCAACTACCCCACGATTTTTAAACAGTCATAACTTTTTCGTACGTTAATATTTTTTAAAATAAATGGCATCATAAAAACGAGCATTTTATTATCTTTAATTTGAGTATCATATTGCTATAATTTTCAAAGTAAAATAATTTATGCAAAAGTGTTTGCAGTTTGCTTTTGATGGTTTTAAATTAAACCATGAGTCAATTTTACACGTTTTTTTGTCATCGAAAACCGAAACTAAATTGTTTCTAATTAAAACCAAACTAAACCGAACCATTATCAACGATTAGGTTTCGATATAGTTTGTACTTCGAAAAAAAAATTGAGTTTAAAATTTAAAATAAGAATTATTAATCTGCATTTACCTTCATTTCAAACTAAGCATCAACTAATACGTTATTAAGGATATCATACTATGAACAGAGATAACTTTGGTCACATAAATAATAAACCTTATTAGAATAAATAGAAGGCGAAATCATAACAAGAACAAAGATTATAAAAAAACCACTGTAAATTTGGCTAAATTAAAGTTGTAATTGATGAGTGTGCTCGTATTAAATAAATTTTGGTTAACTGTATTTTAACTATGTCTATATATATATATTATATATAATACTTAATAAGTAAATAATTAATATTTCAATATGTAAGGCCAGCTCCGGTTTCAACCGTGAAACCAAACTGGTGAACGGTCTCACAGTTTCAAACGAAATAATGAACACCTAAAAATTTGTTACATGATTATCAAATTACGTGTTTTCAGTTTCCCGCTGCATCGCGCGGGCACTCTTCTAGTATCATATATATGCTTTTCTTCGTATTTGAGTTTAACTGGGATTTAGCTTTTATATAGTTTCATTGTAACTAAAAACTAAATATTGTTCTAAAACAAATATAAAAATTTTGAAGTCGGAGTTAAGTTTAAGTATTTGTAACTAATTTTGATATGAGTCCGTTTTAGCCCGAGACAACATTGACCCGTTACTAACCCGGTTCATCCTTTTATACCACAAATTATCCTACCTCCCTTTATTTAATTATTTATGCCGAATGCTTGTATAGTATATATAGAGTTTAACAAATGAAACATACTTTCAGGTTTTACTCACACCAATGGCGGATATAAGGAGGAAGTGGAGGTGGAATTGACATGTGGTGGCAGTTCTGGTAGCCTTGGTATTACCTTGTTGGTATCGAAGTTTGCGCCCAATGCGCTTTGTTGGGTCCACCGCAACTGTGATTAATTTGAATACAGGAGGTGGTTAAAAAATCCAAACCTAGAATCGGACCTAAAGTAAAAATCAGGAATCGGTTTTTAATACCCGAATCCGTACTCAACCCTACCCGTAAGGTACGGATAGAGTATGCATTTTGGTACTAAAACCTGAACCAGAACCGGACCCGATTTGTACCTAATAATACCCAAAAACCCGAACTGGTTCCATACCCATAACCGGGATTTTCCAATACCCGAAACCGGGTATTTCAAATACCCGATGTATACCCGAAAAATACCTTAAAATACCCCTAAAAAGTGCAAACTTTTAAAAATTCCAATCTATACCCGAAAAATACCTGAAAAAAAAGCCCGAAAAAACCAACAAATAGGGTTTTTTCAATACCCAAAAATAGGTTATTCAAATAACCGGATTTAGAATGCCCGGTTCTATACCCGACTCCAACCCGATGCATATGGTATGTTTTTAGAGGCAATACACGGACCCGAACCGGACCCGATTTTTACCAATACCCGGTCATACCCGAACCCAGTTCCATACCCGAACCCAGGTATTTGAAAAACCCGATTTATGCACCTCTAGTTCTCATTGGTAAATTTGTCAAAACCACATGAGCCTAATTTGAGTGATTAATTATGTTGGTTGACATGTAGAAGAAAAAATTACAATTTTTGTCATTTTGAATTAGCAAAATTATGGAATGAGTCCTTTGTGAAAATGAGTTTTACTCTTTATCCTTTATATGCATTTTCGTCTCGCTTTTAGTCCTTTACACTAACGCTCATCCACCTTCTCAGTTAAGTCTTCTCATGTGCCATGCACGCATTTTGGTTAACTTATCTATTTATTTACAAAAATATTAAACAAAAACAAAATTTTTAAATTTTCTCTATCCACACACACAAGATCTCTCTTTCCTTCTTCCTCCCTCTTTTCCCCCAGACCCTAGCAGCCATCAAACTCAACCACCAAAATCTCATCTTCTCTATTTCTCTATTCGCGTCCCTTATATTATTCACACTCTGGATCTGCTGGTACGTCACCATCCGAGAAAACACCTCAGCGGCAATATGGTAGAGTCCGTCGTCGGGTACATACGACGGTGTAAATGGGATTTTGAGGATTTGGTCGGCGTTCAATTGTTGGGTTTTTGGAGTGATGTTGTTGGCGCCAAGGAGTGATCGAAAGTTGTTTATTTCAAAGAGTTTGGTTATGGCAGATAAAGTGGTGGTGTTTGGTAGTAATTTGTAGCCGATGAGTGAATTGCAGGTGGTGGTGGTGCATCGGAAACCCGGGTCCGGTGCGGTGATTTGTGCAATCGAATGAATAGAGAAGATGGAAGAGATTAATTTCATGGTTTAATCAGGTATGGAGAAGATGAGATTTTGGTGGTTGAGTTTGATGGCGGGAAAAAGAGGGAGGGTAGAAGGAAAAAGAGATCTGGTGTGTGTGTATATGTGGATAGAGAAAATTTAAAAATTTTGTTTTTGTGTTTGTTTAATATTTTTGCAAATAAATAGGTAAGTTGACCAAAATGCCTTCATGTGCATGGCACATGAGAAGATTTAACTGAGAAGGTGGATGACCGTTAGTGTAAAGGACTAAAAGCGAGACGAAAATGCATATAAAGGATAAAGAGTGAAACTCATTTTTAGAAATGACCCATTCCATAATTTTGATAATTCAAAAGGAAAAAAAATTGTAATTTTTTTCTATGTAGAATTATAAATCACTAGTTTTTATCTCCCGCATTACGGTGGTTGTTTTATTATTTGTTCTAATATTTTTTTTATTTTTTGAATATATATTTTTTTATTGTATGAAAGTTAATAATATACTTATGGTTTGATGATAAATTGTTTCACAAATAAATGAAATGTTATAACCCGTTTATTTCTTTTACTATAAAATTGGTTTTTTAATATAAAATAATATTTATAAAAGTTAATAATATACTTATGGTTTGATAAGACCTAAGACCCGTTTATTTTTTTTTACTATAAAATTGGTTTTTTAATTTAAATAATATATATATATATTAAAATAAATAAGATATTAATTTTTAGTATATCCTATTTTATAGGATTTTTTTTACATCAATAATTTGGTGAGAATAATATTTAATTTAATGATATGTTATAACCCGTTAAAAAAATATCTGGGTTTGGTAAGACCTATACCCATGAATTCGGGTCAAATGCATGAGAAGTCTCTATTTAAAAATCAAGCAAATCTGGTGACTCCAAAAAAAGTGGAAGCGACCACATCGCGACACATAGGATTTTTATGTTTTCGTTTATATATATTATATATAGATTATAGATTCCTTATAATGCAACATGCAACATTAATGAAATAAACTAACAATGAAAACAACTAGTATATTGATAGTTATAGTAGTAATTAAATTCTTGAAAAAACTAATAACAAAATGAAACGAAACATTAATATTTGATTTAGGGATTTGGCGACACGAGAGTCTCGATGTATACTGCTCCTACATGTTCACGGTACCATCGCCCTAATGGATGATAAATATAATAGTCTGTAGCGAAGTCTTCCAAATCTATATTATCAATATAGTCGGTGTCCTTCCAAATCGCAACCAATCCCCATACCTCTTGATGTGTATCTGCCTAGGCATCGACAAATCATAATACGGGCGAGAGAATACAGCCGCTTTTATCCACCCGTCACCATCCATCCTCCACATATCACACATCGTATCCATGCTCTTGATATCTTGATAGTATACACAATAATGAATGCAACCATTGAGAGCCACTAAATTCACATGGTAATTTTCACATTCATGAGGTGGAAGTTGTACTTCCTTAAACTTTTCAGACTCCACATCAAAACTGATAACGCAGGGACTAGTCATTCCGAAAAGCTTGAAATAAACTTTCTTGCCCGAGAAAGTAGCCATCGACCATCGGATGTTTGATTCATGGTAGCTAATTTCTAAAGATGTTTTAATCTTTCTCCATGAGTCTAATCTCCGTGAATAGATAAAAGCACAATCGGAGACAATATGCACAAGTTTGTAATCGTTAGAAGAGTCGATATAGAAAGCAAGAGCAGCACTATCACATATATCATCATAGAAATTAGTTTTGAACTTCTTGTAGGCACCCGTCAGTGGATTCCAAAAGGCTAGCTCTCGAGTGTTCTCCAACGCTACACATACCAATCCATCCAAACTTGCTAAAACCAAAACATCCTCCTCGAATGGGATAGGACGCGTGGTGATTGAATTATCCCAATCATGTGTGCTAAAAGTTGGGGCATTGCGGTCGAGAAGAAGAAGTTTATAGTTGGTTTGATAGCGGAGGTGCATCCGGGCAAATGAAGGCGTAGACAAGAAGGAATTCCATGCTTTACAAACACGCCGGAAACGATATGTGGACTTGGCTGGGAGTCTTGCTAGCACCTCCGACTGTTTATGTGAGTTGGAAGTTGTGGAGGCATGGTCTAAACCTAAGGGTTTAGGGTTTTAGGTTTGCAATTGAATTATGTCAAATATATATATATATATATATATATATATATATGTGTGTGTGTGTGTGTGTGTGTGTGTATACAAGGAGGTATTGAATTAAGTATGGGAACGATTTGTATAGTGATCTTGTTATGATTTGGCTTTGGTAATTATACGTAAATCTTAATTCGGGGATTTTTATTATATATTTAAAACATTGAAATAAGAAACATGATATATATGATATATATACTTTTCTTCGTATTTGAGTTTGTATGGGATTTAACTTCTATATAGTTACATTGTGACTAGAAATTAAATGTTGTCCTAAAACCATATAAAACTTTAAAATCGGAGTTAAGATTAAGTATTTGTATAATGTTTATCTAACTGAGTTATATACTTGTTTTGAATGTTTTGAGTTCTAATATAACCTATGATATATGTTTTAAAAGCATGAACTAGATATTTAAGTTATGCTAATTATTACGGGTATGAGTTTGTTGACATAACAAATAAAGATTTATTTAGACTTGTTTGTTTGCGGAACAAGACTCACGTTAAGGAGTTCCGACAAAGGTATAATTATGTCACAATGGTGAGTTGGCTAAACATATATGTAACTTAGAATGACACCATCCGCCGGCGATTGTGTCTGTCACTTCCATCGTCGCCACCAGCCGCCACGAAAGTAAATATTGAGGGTGAACTTATTTTAATGATTTGTTCAAGACGAATCCACTTCCTGAACCAAGCTAACGCATTTTTCATTTTGATCTGAGTCCGTTTTAGCCCGAGACAGCTTTTACTGGTTACGAACCTAGTCCAACCTTTTTTTTTATCACAAATTAGCTTACCCTTCTTTATTTGATTATTTATGCCGAATGTTTGCTCATTATTCAGATGTAGCTTGGTTTGTGTTAATAATGATGGATTAATTTTTTCATAAGCTTTTAGACAGATGTCCACTTAGATTAAGTTGCTTAAATAAAAGACAGCACCATCAAATGAATAAGGTAACGAAGACAAAAACTAAAGTAATACAACTAGGTGTAGAGATTTAACGTTATAGTCACTTGGAAATTTTGAAAACTAAGAATATACGCGTATATCAATCATGACTAACTTCGATAATATCTTGGATTAAGGATTTGGAGATAGGTGAGTCTCGATGTATATTGTTTCGAAGAGCGAGTGCCAAACAAGATCATAACATTGAGTGTCCGTAGCGAATACCCTCAAACATATACTCTTAACAAAGAAACCATCATTCGAAATTGCAAACCAATTCCCATTATTCTTGGTGTGTATCTTCATGTCTTGATTCCGATATGGGCTAGCGAATGGCCCCGCTTTTATCCACTCATCGCTATCCATCCTCCACATATCACACATCAATGTCCCTTTAGGGATATCTTTATAACCAACACACAAGTGAATGCAACCATTAAGAGTGCATCACAAGGAAAACATGGAAGTTTTATTTCCTTAAACTTTTCAGACTCCGTATCAAAACAGATCATGCACCGATCACACCCAAGACTCGTATCTCTTAGCTTGAAATAAACTTTTCCCTCCAAGAAAGTAGCGAGCGACCACACAAAGTTCGATAAACGATGCCTAATCTCCAAACATGGAATCTTTCTCCAAGAACCTAACATCCGCGAATAGATAAAAGCACCCTCGGTCTCGGAGCCAATATAAACGAGTTTGTAATCGTTACAAGAGTCCTTATAGAAAGCAAACGCACGATTAGCAATATCCAGATTGAAACTAGTACGACGAATCTTCTTGTAGGCACGGGTCAGTGGATTCCAAAGGGCTAACTCCCGAGTGCCGTCGAAGGACAAGGCTACACATAACAATCCATCCAAGCTTGCTAAAATACGCACATATTCATTGAATGGATTAGGACCCTTGGTGATTATATTATCACAATCACGTGTGTAAAAGATTCGGGCACCCAAGTGATCATAATCAAGACAAAGATATTTATAGTTAGTTTGATAGCCGAGGTACAACCCGACAAAGTCCGGTGTGGACAAGAATGAATTCCATGATTTGCAAACACACAGGAAACGGCCTAAAGACTTGGCGGGAAGTCTTGGTAGCAGTTGTGTCTCTAGTATTTCGATTGGAAGTTGTGGAGGAATTGGAGTCATGGTAAGTTTAAAGGGTTTGCATATGAATATCCTAATATGTTTGTGTATATATACACAAGGAGGAATTGAAGTTGAATAATAAATGGAAACTCAATATTTTAAAAAAGATATTATTGGGGATAATAATTAATAATCCTTTTCCTTTTTGAACAGCTAATTTTAAATCCTATTTTTAAATGTATGAAATAATATTTACATATTTTTTGAATTTTTTTTATATTATTGCAAAGATTTTATTTGGTGTTATTCTGTTAGGAGATATGGAGAGATTTTTTTTCTTTTTAAGAAAAGAGACCAAATATTTATAGGATCTTCATTTGTTATTTTTGACCCCACCCATGATAAACTATCTAACCCCTACGAGTGTGAAAAAATAACTCACGAGTCAAACTCAAACAGTAGAAAAAAACTCAAAACGAGCTGAGCTCGAGCTTAGTTGAGTTTGGCCTTAGCTCAACTTGTTTACACCCGCAGTAAGTATTAAGAGATTATGCTACGCACAGAGAAGTTGGACATTTGTTAAAAAGACTATAATGCCCCTCACATGGTTACACTTGATGGCAAACAAATCTTGATAGAATTGGATGGAGCTAAGTTATAAGATTAAAATTGTGGTTTTGATATTAAGCACAATATCATTTTTTTTAACTCAAAAGCTAATTAAAACAACATTTTCGTCGTGGTGTAAGCAAGTCAGGCTGAGTTAGAGTTCAACTAGGCTCAAGCTCGACTCATTTCGAGCTCTATCTTCAAATCAGATTGAATTTAGCTCATGTGTCAATATGCTTTAAGCTCGAACTTGGCTTGGACTCGGCTCATGTATTATTAATAATTAATTAATTTATATACATTTTTTATTATTTATATATATTTTTAAAAAAAATCTTAACGAGCCAATGCTTGCCTCGAGCTTGTGTTTGATGCCTTATGAGCCAAAGCTCATATCGAACTTTGCTATGGAGTGTGAAATAAGCACATAGAAATCCAAAAAAGTTAGAACCTTGAAAATTAACTCGACCAAGCACACGGCCGAAAAGAATAATCAACAAAATTATTTAATTTCCAGGAGTTAATTAAATACCAAGGGAAACAACTAAAGTAACACAACAAGGAATTAACTCAAAGCTAAATAATAAGGGAATATGAACAATTAATATTACTTCAAATCCTTGAAAATCAAACGACAAAATGCAATATTATATGTAACTAGTTGAAATTTTGGTTGAATTAGGGATTTGGAGACACGAGAGTCTCGATGTATACCACTCCTACACGTTCACAGAACCATCGGAAAAGAGGATCATAATAACGAAACGTTGTAGCGAAGTCTTCCAAATCTATACTCTTAATAGATTTGTTATCCTTCCAAATCGCAAGCCATTCCCCGTTCCTCTTGGTGTTTATCTGCCCATTAAACTGAATAGAATGCGGGCGAGAGAATACAGCCGCTTTCATCCACCCATCACCATTCATTCTCCACATATCACACTTCAAACCCTTAGCATTATCCGTATAACATACGCACAAGTGAATGCAACCATTAAGCGCCACTAAATTCACACCGTCAATTGCACCACAAGGAAAAGGTGGAAGTCGTATTTCCTTAAACTTTTCAGACTCCACATCAAAACTGATAACGCGTGGACTAGTCGTTTCCATCTTGAAATAAACTTTTCCCTCCAAGACAACATCCATCGACCAATGGAAGTCCGGTCCATGCTGACTAATATCTAAAGACGTATCAATCTTTCTCCACATGTCTAATCTCCGTGAATAGATAAAAACACCCTCGGAGACAATATGCATAAGTTTGTAATCGTTAGAAGAGTCGGTATAGAAAGCAAAAGAGGTATATCATCAAAGAAACTAGTTTTGAACTTCTTGTAGGCACCGGTCAGTGGATTCCAAAAGGCTAACTCTCGAGTGTTGGACAAGGCGACACATACCAATCCATCCAAACTAGCTAAAATAAACACAGCCTCCTTGAACGGATTAGGAGGCTTGGTGATTGAATTATCCCAATCAATCGTTTGAAAAGTTGTTCGGGATTCGTTGTCTAGAAGACTTAGAAGTTTATAGTTAGTTTGATAGTTAAGGTGGAACTGCGCAAACGTAGGCGTAGACAAGATCGAATTCCATGATTTGCAAACACACCGGAAACGACCTAAAGACTTCGCTGGAAGTCTTGGTAGCAACTCCGACTCGAGTATTTCGATCGGAAGTTGTGGACAAATTCGAGGCATGGTGTTAAAAGGGTTTGCAAAATAATACCACGTACCAATATGTTTGTGCATGTATAAGGAGGAACTAAATGAATATATGGAAACTCAATATAGGTAATTATATGTGAATCTTAATTTGGGGATTATTATTATTATTATTATTATTATTATTATTATTATTATTATATTGAAATAATATTATTTATCATATACTTTTCTTCGTATTTAAGTTTAACTCAATATAGTTTCATTGTAATTAAAAACTAAATTTTATTTCAAGGGATTTTCTAACATGTGATGTAAGAAACATTAATTATGAAAATAATCTTGTTGAAACTATAGTTTTATACTCTCCGTCCCATTTTAAATGTTCATTTATTTATTTTTGGTTGTCTTAATTTAAATGTCATTTCTATATATATAAATTCAATTTCCAATTGTGCCCTTACTAATAGAGCCAAAAAGTAGTGGATTTTTTAGCCAAGAAAGAAAAGTAGGTTTTAGCCATAATAACTTAAAGGACATTATTGTCATTTTACAGCTCATAAAATAAAATGATCAAACATTTCTTAATTTGTGTGTTTTGGGTCCATGACATATAAAATGAGACGGAGAGAGTATTAATTATATTCATCTCTTAATAATTACCATATTTAACATGCATTATATATTTTCCTTATAAATATATCTTACCTCCATTGATGACTTTAAATAAAAAAAATTTAATTCCCTCTAAAATTATTATTTCATCTCTCATCATTTTTATATGTAAAAAATATTCAAATTGAAAGTGACTTTTGAAATTCCTATAACTTCTCCAAGTGTTGAACCGACTCAATTGCATTAGTTATATGATCATTGTTTTATGTAAAAGATGATGCAATATTCAAAGTTCATTCTTGGTGTAATTGAGAGACGTTATTAAATTGAGCCCCTTCTCGTCTCCATCGTGATAGCCAATAACTAAATGGAAGTTCAAAGCAACCCGTATGGAGAAAAACACTCAAAACATGATGACAAAGTATCCTAATAAATTCAAAGTTCTTGCAAGTGCATTAAGCCATCTTACCATCCCAAACCACCTTTTGCCATCGAGCTGCTTTGTAATACTTAACAATAAAACTTTTGTTATTTTTTTTGCAAGCCGAATATTGAATCGCTAGAGCAAGCTGATCTTGAGTTGGTTCAACATTTGGAGATGTTATAGGAATTTCAAAAGTCACGTTCATATTTGAATATTTTTTACATATAAATGAATATAAAAATGGTTGGGAATGAAATAATAATTTTAAAAAGAATTAGAAAATTTTCATTTAGTAGTTATCAATTGAGGTCAGATTTAGAAGAGAAAAATATAATATTATACATAATAATTATTAAAAGATGAATGTAATTAATATAAAAATATAGTTTCAACAAAAATATTCTCATAATTTATGTTTTTTAGGACACATGATAGAAAATCCCTTGTTTAAAAAAACAAAATTAAAATTTTATTTTAAATTATCAATATAAACTTTTGAATTCAGAGTTAAGATTCAAAATTTGTGTAACGTTTATCCAACTTAAGTTTGTTGGCTAAGTAATCTAAGTCATGTTAAGGTGAGTTACTAAGTTATATGACTCTTACTTTAAACGTTTTGGGATGTATAATATACGTTATGTAACGGTAAATATTTAGAAAGAATGATATATGTCGAAGCATGAAATGAATCTGACCTGATCCATGATGATGTTTCCACGGATTTCGAGATGAACGAACCACGTTTTGATCTTCTTCTCCGGTTGCTTGAGATCTGCAATGGCTTTTTGGGGGTGTGGAGGTGACTGCTAAGAAATCTCAAGGATCTCTTGTTTACAGACACAAAAATATATGATGGCAGCTCTTACTGAGCATCCCCCCACTAATAAGGAGGTGAAGACCTTCTTAAATAGAGAGCCTCATGGCCACCATCATGGTACCCTAATGGGCCTGGCCCAGTTAGGGTTACCTCCACAAAACCCCCTCAGCCCAATAACATTGTATTAGTCCGTATAATAAAATAAGCCAAACATAATAAATTTAGGGTCGTAAAACCGGGTTTAGTACCATACCCCTACAATATATAAGTTATGTCACGGTAAATGTTTAAAAAGAACAATATATGTTAAATGTTACGGGTATGAGTTGGCTCACGGATGGTTTAACAATTATTGATTTATTTGAAGTGTTATCTCTATTACTTGTTTGCTTGCGGGCAAAGTTAACGAACATAACCAGTATGCCAATGAACACGTATACAATGGTGAGTTCGGTAAACATATTAGTATTAGAAAACATGCTAGCATGTTTACAACGGGCTCTTCAAATTTAAAGATTGTGGTAACCTAAATACAAGAAGTCGTTGTTTTAAAAAAAGGACAAAAGGTAAAGTAATATAACAACTTAACAAGTAAACAAGGAGTAGATTTAACGTTTTAATAATTGTTTAAGTGATTGTGAACATTACTTGAAATTCTTGAACTAACAAAATCAACAATAACTGATCAATATAGTCACTTGAAATTTTTGAAAACTAAGAATACTTACACCTAGATTAATCATGACTAACTTCAATCTTTGCCCGAATTAGGGATTCGGAGACACGAGAGTCTCGATGTACACTGCTTCATGATACGAGTGTCGGATACAATCATAACTACGATTGTCCGTCACGAATTCCTCCAAACCTATACTCCTAACAGACTGTCCATCTTTACAAATTGCGAACCAATTCCCATTCTTCTTGGTATGTATCATCTTCCTGCCCGATTTCCGATAAGGGCTAGTGAATGCCGCCGCTTTTATCCACTCGTCACCATCCAACCTCCATATATCACACTTCAAACCATTATTAATAATATCTTTATAACCAACGCACAAGTGAATGCAACCACTAAGAGCCACTACATTCACACCCAAACTTGCATCCCAAGGAAAACACGGAAATTTTATTTTCTTAAGCTCTTCAGACTCCACGTCATAACTGACCACGCACCGTTCACACTCAAGACTCCTATCGATCACCCTAAAATAAACTTTACCCTCCAAGAAAGTAACGAACGACCAAGTGAAGTTTGAAATAAGAAGTCTTATTTCCAAACACGCAATCTTTCTCCATGAATCTAACGACAATGAATAGATAAACACATCCTTGGTGTCTATATACACAAATTTGTAATCGTTACACGAGTCCTTAAAGGAAGCAAACGCACCATTACCAATATCCAGATCGAAACTAGTACGAATCTTCTTATAGGCACGAGTCAGTGGATTCCGAAGGGCTAACTCTCGAGTAACATCGAAGGACAAGGCTATACATAGCATTCCATCCAAACTTGCTAAAATCCACGCATCCTTGAACGAAATAGGACCCTTGGTGATCATATTATCACAATCTTGTGTAGTAAAGGTTTGATCACGCATGTTAAGACGAAGATACTTATAGTTGGTTTGATCTTCGAGGTGGAACTGCGCAAATGTAGGCGTAGACAAGATCGAATTCCATGGTTTGCAAACGCACCGGAAACGACCTAAGGACTTGGCTGGAAGTCTTGCTAGCACCTCCGACTCGAGTAATTCGATTGGAAGTTGTGGACAGATACGAGGCATGGTGTTAAAGGGTTTGTATAATAATAATATGGCTAATATGTTTGTATATATATACACAAAGAGGAATTGAAAGTTGAAGTATATATGGAAACTAGATATTTATAAATTAAAAGGATTATCTTAAGCCAACATTATAAATAATATTACATATTTTATTCTCCTTATGGGCCGGGCCTTATCATTATATTTATTATACTACTACAGTACTACTATTATTTTAAATATTTTGCAACTTTTTTATTTAATAATTTGTTTTTGTATGCTAAGATTTAATTTGGTGTATTCTGTTAGGATTATATATGAAAAGTGCAGTTTGAAAAAAAAAGGAAAGAATAAAAAAGGAGACATGGAAAGAAATTTTTTTTTTTTTCTTTTAAGAATATAGAAAACGAGTTGAGCTCGAGTTTAGTCGATTTTGAACTCGACTTAACTTCTTCACACCCCTAGTAAGCATTAAGAGATAATAATACTATGCATTAGCAAGTTGTACATTATTTAAATTGATTAAAATGCTCTTCACGTGATTTACACATTACGACAAACTAACGATAGAATCAGACGGAGTTAAGTCATTGGAGTGAAAAGCCGGGTTTTGAAACCACCATGTATTTTTAACTAAAAACCAATCAAGACAACCTAATGTGGGCGCTCGGCCGGGGCACGTGTTTTTTAGGGGCACGTATTTTTAAAAAAATTCAATATTATATATATATTTAGAATACCCGAACTTTTATAAGCCCACTATATAATATACCCAAACACTTTATAATCTATTTGGTATGTAATAAACTCATTCATATCATGATTTTGCTAATTGTTACGTTTATTACTATATTGTCACCTAAAAAGCAGTATATATTATTTAGTAACGCTTAAAGGGCATATTTTTTACGGCTCTACCGGGGTACTTGAATTCGCCAGGGCCGACCCTGAGCAAAATTAACCATAAACGAACAAAACAGACACTTATGATTAAGCGAATCTGATTAACCTACATAGAATCAATCAATGTGTCTCCGTTCCACTTTAACCAAAACCGAACCTTGTATATTTGTGTTTCTCCAAATTATAGCATCGAACATTTAAACTATGTTCATGGCTTGGAACACCACAACCAAACTCAAAACCGACATCTTTTAGCTTCGAAAGACCATAACCGAACTACTTTCAACAAAAACAATGGAAGACAAAAAGTAATAACATTAGATAGTTAACCGAACTTAATTGAAACCAACACGTATATAAGAACTTAAAACCGTTTGATAATATCCGTTACAAGTGTTATTATTATTAAGTTGCAGGTTTTTGCCATTATATTATCAATTACAGATCTGAAGGACTGAAACCCGGATCTGAAAATGGGTATTAGATTTCATCTCGGGTTTCAGATACGGATCTGGGTTCTTGTTCTTTTGTTATCTAATTGTGTATACTCGTTTTACCTACCCGGTGTTGCACCACAAGATTTCTTCAAGGTAATAATAGTAATAATAATAAGACACTGTTTTATTTGAATCTTATTATTATTATTATTATTATTATTATTATTATGTTTGATTTGAGTGCAATGTGGTTGAATTTGATGTGTTGATCATGAAGATCTATGTTATAGTTTATGTTTTAGTGCCTTAGCTTCATAGCTTTTATGCTTTTTTTATCGAATTGGAGGAGGCCGAAATCTGTATTGTAGTTTAGTTATTGAAATTGATCATCTTTGTTGAGCTCGGCTCGTTTTGACTTACACGAGTTCAGCTTGTCTCGAGTTCTTTTTCTAAAGCTTGAGCTCGGTTTGTGAGTTATTTTTCAAGTTTGGGCTCGACTTCGTTTATTATATATTACGGAGTAATTAGTTTATATACGTTTTTAATTATTTTTATATAGGTTGAGTAAAACCTTAAACGAACCTAAGCTTGGCTCGAGCAGTCGGCTTGGCTGTGAAATGTGAAATTAAAACATAGAAGTCTAAAAGAGGTAAAGCTTAAAAATACACAAGGGTTGTTCAGGCTCGACGAGCCTAAATGAGCTTCTCATACAAGGCTCATGTTCGGGCTCGATAACTAAACGAGCTTTGTTTGAGGTTCGGGCTTGGATCGAACTTGAAAAGTGTAGGCTCGTTTCGAGTTTTTTTTATTGATTTAATCTCGAGAAGTTTGCGGTAAATTATGCTAGTTAGGGCATTGCTTACTGCTAATCGATTATGATTTCAATAGACCGCGTTTTGTTACTTACTATTTTGTCTGATTTAAATGCAATGTGGTAGAATTTGATACGTGGATCGGTCTGATTCTTGTTTTACGGCATTAGGTTCGTAGCTTGATCAAATCGAAAACTATTGAAATCTCAACTTGGGATACCTTAAAATACTATGACTCGACATTTCGTAACTTTAGTTTGATTCATATAAAATGTAGCGAATCTTGTTGTAAGGTGTCCAAATATTACATCTTTACGGTGCAGGGAGATACTCTGAGGGTAAAAGTAAACAAATTAGCTTCTACAAAAACTCAACTCCCGTATTCTTACTACTCGATCCCTTATTGTCGACCAGATAAAATAGTCGACAGTGCTGAAAACCTTGGTGAAGTTCTTCGTGGTGACCGTATAGAAAACTCTCCCTATGAGGTAAATTAATAAAACATTTATGATTTATATTAATGTTTCATACTATTATATGTTTTAATGGCAACTGCATTGCAGTTTAAAATGCTGGTACCACAAATGTGCAATGTAGTATGTCGGTTGGTTTTAGATGACAAAAAAGCCAAAGAGTTTAAGGAGAAGATAGACGACGAGTATCGAGTTAACATGTAATATCTTTGTAACACTTCATATCATAAGTTTGATCTTATAGGTTTTATATATTAGTTTTATTAAATTTATATTTTTTTTCAACAGGATATTAGATAATCTACCTTTGGTTGTACCCATGTCACGGTTGGAAAAAGATTCACCGATTATATATCAACACGGATACTTTGTCGGGCGCAAAGTACAGTATGCAGGAGTAAGTAACAAAACAGTTATAACTTTGTTTCATTAGATTTTTAGTTTTTTTTTTAATTGTGATTATATATATATATATATATATATATATATGCAGACAAAGGAAGAAAAGTATTTTATCAACAATCATTTGGCATTCACAGTAAAGTATCACAAAGACAGTGAAACCGAGTCTGCAAGAATCGTGGGATTTGAAGTTAACGCTTTCAGGTAACTACACTTTTTTGTAACTATAGTTGACTCGTTAATCGTTAAAAAAAACGTAAATTTGGTTTAACACAGTGTTAAGCATCAATATGATGGCAAATGGACCGACAAGGCCCGTTTAACGACTTGTGATGCTCACGCAAAATGGATGGTCACAGGCTCCGACCCACCACAAGAAGTCGAAAACAACAGTGAAATCATCTTCACTTATGATGTTGATTTCCAGGTTAGTCTTATTATTATTGTTGTTGTTGTACACCTGTTATTTTTATAAATATTATTATTATTATTATACACTTGTTCTTTCTATTATTATTATTATTATACACTTGTTATTTTTATAAATATTATTATTATTATTTATTATTATTTAATTTTTATAAATATTATTATACACTTGTTATTTTTATCTGCAGGAGAGTGATATTAAATGGGCTTCAAGATGGGACACATATCTTCTAATGGCAGACGATCAAGTCCACTGGTTTTCGATCGTTAACTCGCTTATGATCGTTCTTTTCTTATCGGGTATGGTAGCAATGATCATGTTACGAACACTATACCGCGACATTTCAAAATACAACCAGTTAGAAACCCAAGAAGAAGCCCAGGAAGAAACGGGCTGGAAACTCGTTCACGGTGACGTTTTTCGCCCCCCTGTTAACTCGGATTTACTATGCGTTTACGTCGGAACCGGTGTGCAATTCTTCGGTATGATAGTAATCGCAATGATATTCGCAGTTCTCGGGTTTCTCTCCCCGTCTAACCGAGGCGGGCTCATGACCGCGTTACTTTTACTTTGGGTCCTCTTGGGTATATTCGGCGGGTACGCGTCGGCTCGATTATATAAAACGTTTAAAGGAACCGAATGAAAGTCGATCGTGCTTAAAACCGCGTTTTTATTCCCGGGAGTCGCGTTTGCAGTTTTCTTTGTGTTGAACGCGTTAATCTGGGGCGAGAAGTCGTCGGGGGCGGTCCCGTTTGGTACCATGTTCGCGTTAGTGTTTTTATGGTTCGGGATATCCGTCCCGCTCGTTTTCGTCGGGAGTTATATCGGTTTTAAAAAGCCTGCAGTCGAAGACCCCGTGAAAACTAACAAGATCCCGAGACAAATACCCGAGCAACCATGGTACATGGGTTCGGGCTTCTCGATTCTGATCGGTGGAATACTTCCATTCGGCGCAGTCTTTATCGAGCTTTTCTTCATATTAACATCCATCTGGTTACAACAGTTTTACTACATTTTCGGTTTCCTTTTCATCGTGTTCGTGATACTAATCGTGACGTGTGCGGAAATCACGATCGTGTTATGCTACTTCCAGCTGTGCAGCGAGGACTACCAATGGTGGTGGAGATCGTAACTAACGTCGGGTTCGTCGGCTTTGTATCTGTTTCTATACACAATATTTTATTTCTTCACAAAGCTTAATATCACAAAACCGGTTTCGGGTATTTTGTACTTTGGGTATATGTTGATTGCATCGTATGCTTTCTTCATGCTCACGGGTGCGATCGGGTTCTACGCGTGCTTCTGGTTCACGCGGCTTATTTACTCTTCGGTGAAAATCGATTAAATGTTTTATAGGTGACCTGATTCGGGCTTATTCGGTACTTTGATATTGTTATGATGAAAAGTTTTGTTTTTTTTTTTAATTTTATTTTTGCATAATTTGTGTATGTAGAGTGATTCTTACAAGGTATATTGTTATTGTTGATTGATGTGTATTAGGAATTTAATTTGTATTTGTTGGGCATTTTTGTTAGATAGAAAGTTATATGAGTCTTGTGTCTGATTGTCACTTTTATCCGTAACCCGAAACTCTACCTGAGAAACTGTTATTTTGAACACGTAAGTACTCGTATCCATAGAACCCAAATCTGAATTTACGATACTCGATTATGGGTTTAGTAATTGCTTATTTATTCTACTAATTCTATGAATTGTAAACTTTTCAACAATTATACAGATTTTTATTCGATCTATTTAAGTTTGTTCGATTCTACAGGTTTTGTTTGATTGTTTTTTTTTACTAATTTAACATGTTTTTGTTTTTTATTTGCTTATTTACATTTCGGGTGAAGATGATAATATTGCTTTAATTTAGCATTTTATTAGTTTTTAGTTTTATAGAACAAATACTCGAAGCCCAAAAAAACCTAACCTGATAAAACCCGAACCCGAACCAGAAAAACCCGAGAAAGATTAAGGCCAAGTTTTGGTTACAAATTTAAAATTCTCAAACCCAGAAAGAGAAACCCGACCCGAGAAATCAAAATAGCATCCCTTTTGTTAAAAAAAAACATGGTAGAGGTTGGGAATGACATGGTTTATTCATTTTTCTTTCGTTTGTTTTGTAAATTCTTGTATTTAATATTTGTTTATGTTTTATTGTATAAAACAACTAATGTCCCCTTATCCATCAATTATAATATTTTTATATTTATTTTTAAGCTTTGAATTAGGAATAAAATATTAAAATTGGCAAGTCAGCATTGGCTACAGGACAATCACTTAAGCAAAAAAATATGCTAAAATTCAGTTTAATTATAATTATACAAATAATTACGTTAATCATTTAAAAGTACATTAATTATTAAAAAAATAACATTTTCTACTTAAATATTACCGATGGTTGCGAATAAACTCAACAACACGCAACAAAATTTAAGCTTATTTTATTATTCGTTGTCTTATTATTTTGTTAAATAGTAAATGACCTAAAATAACAATATACTTCATTAATTCTCATTTTAAACAAAGTTATGATTTTTTTTAAAAAAATAATAGAAAAGTAGACTGTACTCTTACTTTTACCCTGACTATATCCGGTACCCATTAATATTGAGTCTAATCACGTCTCTCTAAGAACATGATCGGTTAAGAAATGATGAAGAACCGCGCACCATTGTCAGCAAGACAACTTCAAAAAGAATAATCATTAATTAGCAGGGTATTGACAGGTGGGTGCATTGAGTTTTTCAATAAAAAAAAAAATTTAGGACAAAAATTGTCATTTTTTATGTTATTTGTTTATTTTTTTTCATTTTTTTATTTAAAAATAAAAAGTATGTGTGAATACAAATATACCCATTTCCCACCTTTCCTATATATATAGGCCATCATCCATTACAAATGATAGCAACAAACAACATTACAAATGGATCATGTTGTTGCCAATTCCACTCTTGGACTCACTCTTCCTATGCAAATTGATCACCCCAAGGTCTTTTTTTTATTCTTTTTTATTGGTTTCTTTAACTCATATTAATTGGTTTTTGTTAGTTTTGTATGATCATGCAATTTCCTATGGTACCCATTCATGTTTATCTTGTATAATCTTACTTTATTTTTGCATATTTAGCTAGACATAAATGCTATAGTTAAAGTTACCTTGAATCACACGCCCTCTGTTTGTTTCAAACAAAATAAACTTTTGACTTCAATGGTTCAAACCTAGGGGTGTTAAATAGGTCGTGTTCATGGGTTGACGGGCCCAACCTGACATGAACCCGAAAATCGTGTAAGACACGTGAACCCGAACATAGCCCGTTTGACTCCCGAAAGTTTTTTGTTTTTTATTGTTTTGAGTTCACATATTAATACTTTAATACTTTAAGGTTACATTTTTACTACAAAAAATAAAATTTTATATAAAACACTTGCATTCTAGCTATAAAATAGTATCTTAATTTTCTTTTAGTTTTTAATTTTGGCATAAGTTTCCCATACAATTTAATTTATTACACAAAACACGTTTAAATAAAATTAAATTGGTTGACCCGAACCCGTCTTGTTTAGCTAAATGGGTTCGCAGGTTCAACTTGAAACTGACCCGACCCTGTTTATACCAAACCCAAACCTGTTCTTTCAAAATGGGTTTGATTTTCTTCAGCTTATGATCTTTAAATAGTAATATGTTAGCAATAGCATTCTAGTTATTTTCTTATGTTCAATACAATTATCAATTTTTATAACCATGTATAAAGTAGTTCCTTTGTTAAATTTCTAATGAACTATGATTTCTTTTTTGGAGCTTAAATCAAGAAAGTGAAATGTGTTTATGAAAACTAAAAATCTTTTTCTTCTCTTGTAATGTTAAAAGATATCATTTGCTTCTAAAGAAACCGATTTCGTAGAATGGACCGGAGACATACTTGCAGTTGGTGTCACAGAACAAGACATGACAAAAGACAAGAACTCAAAATTTCATAACACGGTTTTAGAAAAACTTGATGCTAAATTGTGTGGATTATTGTCTGAAGTATCTTGTGAGGAAGATTTCACGGGAAAGGCTGGAAAGTCGGTTGTAATTAGAGTTTCAGGCCTTGGGCCCAAACGGGTCAGCTTGATTGGGCTCGGAAAAGGCCCCATGGGCCCGTCTAGTTTTCGTGGTCTTGGTGAGTCTGTTGCATCAGCTGCTAAGGCCTCACGCGCGAATAATGTTGCGGTTGCGCTTGCGTTTTCAGAAGGCTTAACTTTTGAGTCAAAGCTAGCCACTGCTTCAGCAATAGCAAAAGGTAAGTATAAACCGTAATGATGAAATCCGTAATTTTGACCAAACCACAGTACCATCCGTGTAATTTACTGTGTTTTATATTTTTATATAAAAAGTGTTGTTGCCATGTGATTACAAAATCTATATCATTAAAATCTGTATTTAAAATGACCAAAATATCCCTTGCTATTAAAATTACAACTTTTATTTTAGCTACTTTTTTATATTTGAATACAACTTGGTGACTTTTGACCAGGTCAACAGTTTTTTTGTTGGCTACTTTTAAAAAATATATATATTCGAATACAATTTGTTAAATGTTGAATATTTTGCTATTTTTCTTTGGATTATCAGGTATATTGTTGGGTACTTATGAAGATAGCAGATTCAAATCCGAGTCAAAGAAGCCAACTCTCAAGACTGTTGAATTTTTTGGTCTCGGAAGTGGACCCGAGCTCGAAAAGAAACTTAAGTACATAGAAGACATTTGCTCAGGAGTAATTTTGGCAAAAGAGCTTGTAAATGCACCAGCTAATGTGCTCACCCCCGGTTAGTTAACATTTCATGTCATTTGTTATTATTCTTTTAATTTCACTGCTCTTTTTAACTATTTGTATTTTCTTACATTTATGCCCTCAGCGGTACTAGCAGAAGAGGCTGCAAAGATTGCTGCAACATATAGTGACGTTTTTACATCAATGATTTTGGATATCGATCAATGCAAAGAATTGAAAATGGGCTCGTATCTCGGTGTTGCTGCAGCTTCTACAAATCCTCCTAAATTTATACATTTATGTTATAAACCGCCAAACGGACCTGTAAAAACGAAGCTTGCTTTAGTGGGAAAGGGGTTGACTTTTGACAGGTAATAATTAGAAGAGAAAGAATATGTTTTCGTCCCGATATTAAAGGTGGCCAAATGGATGGGTTGTTAGAAATGGGCCATTTTTCATTTGGGCCGGGCTGGATTGACCCGAAACCTTTTTTTGCCAGTTTTCTTTCTACGAACACTTAGTGTGTCAAATATGATTTTATTTGTTTGCAGTGGTGGCTACAACATTAAAACGGGCCCGGGTTCTATGAAGCTGATGAAATTTGACATGGGCGGTTCAGCAGCGGTGTTAGGTGCTGCGAAAGCACTAGGTCAAATTAAACCGCCTCAAGTAGAGGTGAAATAATAATAATAATAATAATAATGATAATGATAATAACAACAATTGTGTTTTTACATTTATCAACTTTATTAATAAGTAAATAGTGTGATAAAAAAAAACTTGAGGGCTGAGGCAACCTTTCACTCGTTCAACCCGTTTATGTGACCCATTAACGATTAAACATAACAAGAATCGACCTGTTAATAACAACCACCTTTAAATTAACTTGGGATATGTACTTGCCATTACAGGTTCATTTTATTGTGGCAGCTTGTGAGAATATGATAAGTGGGACCGGTATGAGGCCCGGTGATATTTTAACCGCCTCAAACGGAAAGACAATCGAGGTATTTTTTTTTTCCAGTTTATAAGTTCACTAATTTTAATCATTTATAATAAAAGTGATGAAGTTGAATGTGTGCATCTTGTTTATATAATTAATGACCTTGATTAAAATTTTCACATGTGAAACCTGAATAATTCAATTATTGTTCTTTTATATTTTAGGTTAATAACACTGATGCGGAAGGCAGACTTACACTTGCTGATGCATTGGTGTATGCGTGTAATCAAGGTGTAGACAAGGTAAACTCTTAAGCAGTTTTATATTTCAGGTGAATTTTATTATCCTTTATCGCGTGTTAAAGATTTGGTCTTATTCCAAATTTTTACAATTTTTTTTGCAGATAGTTGACTTGGCAACTTTGACTGGAGCTTGTATAGTTGCTCTTGGGCCCTCAATTGCAGGTGAAATACACAAATCATTAGGCCTGTAAACGAACCAAACATTCAGATGTTCAGTGAACATTTCAAGAATCATTTGACACGAAGTTCGTTTACATTTGTGTATTTAATAAACGAACAAACATGAACATAATACTTTGTTCATTTAGTTAAATGAACGAACATGAACACATGTCTCGTTCGTTTTTATTATGTTCGTGAAAGTTTGTTGATATAAAGCCGTTTATGTTCGTATGCGTTGATTCGTGTTCGTTAGTTTAAGTTCATTCGCTAATATATTTATTTAACTTTTTTAGGTTCATTACATTTTTATATATTTCAATAACTTTTCATGACCAACACATTGATGTTAACGTCTACTTCTAACTAGTTTTAGCTCAGTTTCGTTCATTCTTCTATGTTCATTTATGTTTGTTGACTTGTTCGTTTACGTTCGTAAATGTTCGTTTATATTGTTAACAAACCCCATCTGTAAATAACACACGTGAATACGTTCATTTTGTTAACAAACGAGCACAGACAAGAAAACCCCATTCGTTCAGTTGTTCGTGTTCAATCATTTGTTGGTTAAAATAAAACGAATGCACACGAACTACAGGCCTAAAAATAATGCAAATATGATGCATTTTTTTTGTTTTTTGCAAAAGGTGTTTTTTTAATATTTTGGTAAAAAAAATTATCAGGCATATTCACACCGAGTGTTGAGTTGTCAAAGGAGGTGGTCGCCGCATCAGAAATCGCTGGAGAAAAATTTTGGAGGCTGCCAATGGAGGAAAGCTATTGGGATTCTATGAAGTCTGGGGTGGCAGATATGGTCAACACCGGCGGCCGCCACGGTGGTTCTATTACTGCAGCTCTTTTCTTGAAGCAGGTATTTTGTAACTGAAACTTTCAATATACTTATTTGCTCATTGTTATAAGCACAAAGAATTAATCATGTGTTTTGGTTCCACTAGATTTCAATAAAGGTGCAAACTTGTTAACCAAACTTACATTTTTGATATTGTGATCATCATAAGAGATTTATCTTGTGACATTTTTCCCTTTGTGATTGTCACAAAAGAACTCTAATCATACAAATTAAGCCTTTTTGTTTAGTACTTACCGTAAGGGTATTTTAGTATTTTGTCGTAATCATCATAAAATATTTATGTTGTGAAATTTACGTTTTTACTCATCATGATCATAACAAAAGAACTCTGATCACACTAATTAAGATCCCTTGTTTTGTAATTATTGTAAGGGCAATTTAGTCATTTTTACCATAAGGGTATTTTAGTCTTATTTACCACAATGGTATTTTAGTCATTCTTTGCATTTTGCAGTTTGTTGATGAGAAAGTACAATGGCTGCATATTGATATGGTTGGGCCCGTTTGGAATGACAAGAAAAAGGCTGCAACTGGATTTGCTATTTCCACTTTAGTGGAATGGGTTGTGTCCAACTCAGCATCTTAAAACCTTAAAAACAACAATGTCCTATTGTCGTGCACACGTGGCAGCTACAACTTTGGAAGTTGAAATATGTATGAATAAAACATGTCTAGAAAGAAAAACTCAATGTTTGTAACTTGCAATTGAAATTTCATAATTTTAATTGTTATCCATATTTTGCATAACAAGTTACATGTGTCCGCTAACAGCAAAACATGTAACTAGAAAACCTATCAATATCTCAAACGGGTTCAATATCCTTAAGAAGGTCGACCACTTGTTGCATGCTTGGTCGTTTTAATGTAAGATCGACTGTACATAAATACCTGATTTTCGAACCCTCCACCCTTTGACCTTCATCACCCGTAGCCCGAATCTTGGGGCCTATGGCTCGTGAGCCATCGGTTCACCCTCACAAGCCATCTAGCCCAACTAACCAAATCTTGTGCTTTCGAGCCATCTTCGCTTTTACCCATAAAGAGTTCAAGAAGAACCACCCCAAATCCTTTACGGCGTTGGTTATGAATGTCGTCAAGTTGATTGAAGGTAATTATATCAACGAAATCATATTTTGGGATCGAAGGTTGGGGGTGAAAGATTTGGAGAGAGGAATGCAATCTGCCAGAGATGAGGTCTCGGCTGAATCTCCGGAGAGCGTTCACGGATCGGGCGGGATATGGTTTCGTTTGACTTCTCCGGATCCAGGTTCGGGTTTATTGTGAGTTAGTTTAGGTTTTAATTGCAGTAGGGTGACCCTTTCGAGCAACAAATTTTGCAAAAATCCAATGAATTAACGAGTAAGCTAGAATAAAAAATTTTGGTTTAGTCGGTATCAATGGTGAGAACTAAAGTCTGTCCTGAAACTACGATTTTGATCGGTTCCAAACCGGTTTGCTTTTATCATATTCAACAAACAATAAGGATTAAATTAATTTTAATTTTTTTACCCAACCCGGCTTTGTCCCCCCTTAACCAAGAAATTACATATCCAGTAATGTGCATATTTGATCTTACCTATATCATGGTTGTAAAAACGTTGCATTTCCTTGAATGCCAAATAGCCACATTCGAGATAGAGCCACATTTGAGATTAGCGATTTTTTTAAATAAAACGCCTTATCAGATATCATGTCAGGTTTGCTGGTGTGTATTAGTATCATAAAAGCACTTTCTACAATCTTCCTGTTACTCGCTAAGAGGGTTCCCACCTTATGCAATCATCATGGAACTCCACAAGTCCACATAGGTGTTTAACGTGACATTTCAAGAAACTTCGTCTTACCAGACGTCAAACTCTTAACAACATCATGGATTTTTAAGAAACTTCGAGTATCCTCTGCCTAGAATGAATACTCAAAACTCCCAAGTCAATCGACCTGGGAGCGCCTAGCAACTTTTATAACCATGACAATAAGTTGCATGACCACCACTTCTATTGATACTACTACATGCCTTGTTCTTAAGACTTGATAACCTATATAACTCATATAAAATTAACCGGAGTGTTGTTCATGTGAAAAGTGTGTCGACCACCCTATTTTGGGGGACTTGGTACATCTAACCAACTATACCAACCACTCCACCTTGCGTGACTTTGTAAAACAGTTTAGCCTGCTTAACCAACTTGTTTGATTCTTGCAGAAACAAATATGGTACACATTTATAGCTGTTTAAATAGTAAATATTAATTCAATACAAATATCATATACATCCTGGTTTTATGGTGTTCAATCAAGATCATACCTTCTGCAAACAAATCCTACCTTGTGTGTAGGCAATTTCTTAGTATTAGCTATACCAAATTTGAATATAATATAGATGATTAAAATATGAATCTCTAGACAAAATAAGAATGCTGTGAGCCTCTAAACATAGAGATGTTTTAATATGAGCCTCTAAACATAGAGATGTTTTATTTGTTTTCTATATTATATAAGAAAATATGGTAAAGAGCCTCTAATATGAATGCTTTGACTCAAAGCCTTTGAGTGCTATAAAATTAAACACTATCCACCAAATGCATTGTATTTCATTTATCCAATAACCACCAAACCACACATTGCTTAATTTATAAGTTTTATAAACCCCAGAAAATTATTCAAAAATTGGAGTAATTATATAATCATAAAACTTTAAACCAATTACATAATCAATAACACACCAAATCAAAACCCTAATTTCAGACATGAAAACAAACAGGTACTCCCACACCTCGGGAACTCGGGCAAAATCTACATATCGAAAAAGAATTTCTAAGAGAATGCCTAACGAATACGTCAGGCACCCTCATTGTCATTCTTAATTTCTCAGAAAACAAAATCTTGGGTTGATTTCAGCTTCGTATCCTGAAAGGGATGTTTTTCGATCTTGATTTATTAAAATGCTTGTTCTTTTTATTGATCAAAGACGGTCTTTTTGATAAATTTTGTTTTCCCGTATGCGACTTTAACCTCTCGTTCGCGATATCTTGAAACGGATTCTTCCCGTCAAATTCAGTTTTTGAGATCCTTTCTTCCTCTTTCCTCTGTCGTATTCTTCATCCCTGTTGGAATATAAGTTTATAAACATTAAAGATTATTAATATATCAAGGTTTCTAAAAATTAAAATAAGAAAATAATCGATTTATGGCTCACCATTCATCTCCTATATGGCCAATAACGAGACCACGCGTGTTCGTTCTAAATTTCTGAAATGGTGCAGAGCCATCTTCGTCCCACCGAGGAACTGAAATCAAAAACACATGTGGGTCAAGAATAATTGCTAAAGCTTTTGACTTTATAGTTCTTGAAATAAAAAACACACACAAGCCAAATATACTTGCTAAAGCTTTTGACTTTATAGTTCTTGAACTAAAAAACGCACTTGGGTCAAAATACTAGCCAAAGCTTTTGGCTTTATAGTTTTCGAAATCAAAAGCACAATCGAGTTACAATACTAGCTAAAGCTTGTGACTTTATGTTCTTGAAATAAAAAACACACACGGGTCATATATACTTTTGCTAAAGCTTTTGACTTTATAGTTTTTGAAAGGCTGACAGAGATTATAAGTTTATAACACGAGTAAAGAAAGGGCAAGAAAGTAATTTTACTCACTGGTTCTGTCATCTGCGCCTATGGTAAGCATATGAACCAAATCTTTTTGTGCCAAAGATTTTGTATGTTGCTCCAAATTGTTTGATTCTTTAGTGTTAGATTGGCTTCCTGTTGAAACACTATTGGAAATAGTTATTGTGAGTACAGCACTGTCTTTATCAACTCTCTCTTTAAGTCCGTTTTCAACAGGAGGTTTGACCGTCACTTGGATTTCAGTTTTGATAGATGTAGACGGACCTTCATTGACCAACGTTTGTTTCGCTTATGTTTCTTTTTCTTTCTCTGGTTTAATAACGATGCCCCCATAAGAACCTTTGAGCTAATTTTCATGGTTACTGCCTTACACTTCAAAACGTTTTTATCTTTTTTATGAGTTTTCACGCCACGAGATTTTTTCTCCGCAGAACCTTGCATTTTTGGTAAATCTGGCAGAACCGTTTTGAGAGCTTTCTCTACGTGACCATCAGCGCCAACATTGCCAACAGATGACTCACCTCCACCAATTTCCTGAATATTTTCTCCAATTAGTTGTAAGATAAGCATAAGTTTAAAAATTGAAAGTGACAATTTACATCGACGAAACAGTCTCGGAAGGTCAAAAAAGTAATTTGTAAAAAATAACCAAAAATAAAAGATTTAGTGAGTCAGGTGAGTCAGTCAAAAGTCATCCGACTCGATAAAAATTTAAAACACAACTAGATTCGACTCGTATAAAAATTATTCATTTTGCTCACTTTTATGAGAAATTTTACCTTTGTATGGTCCTCTATTTTACTGGTATCTGAGATGCTTTTTGGAACTAAAGCTTGTTTCTTTTGAGTCGCTTCTGATGCAACAGCAGCTGAAGACTTTTGACTGTTCAATGACCCGTTACTTAAATTAGAGTCCGTTTCAGTCTTTTTTGGTGCAACCAGGCTGAACCCGTTTCTCTCAGTACCAGCAGCAGCCAAAGACATTTCAGCATTTAAACATCCATCACTCAGGCCTGCTTTCATTTGGGCCTCTTTTGGTGCGCCATTAACAGAAGACGTGTGCCCATTTGATGACCCGTTACTAAAAACAGTATTTGTTGGGTTCTCTTTTGGTGCACCGTTAACAGAAGACATATGCCCATTTGATGGCCCGTTACGAAGAACGACGTTTGTTCGGGCCTCATTTGGTGCAACAAGATTTGACCCGTTTTGCTCAATATTAAGTGACCCGTTACTTAGGCCCGTTTTCATTTGGGCTTCTCCTGGTGCACCAGGCCCATTGGGAGTACCATTCATCACAATCTTCTCTTTTTGATGAACATCCGTATTCACTTGGGCTCCTCTTGGCCCACCAGGCCCATTCGGTATACCATTCATCGTAACCTTCTCTTTTTGATGAACATCAACAGTCTTTTTAGGCGGGAAATTCTTTCTATCTTTAAAATAAAATAGCATGTAGGCTTTCTGCTCAAAAACTTTCTTTTCACTCACTTGATAGACCTGTTTCAAATAAAAATGTTAAGAAAAATAATAAAATGAAACCACAATATTATGTAAATGCCAAGTCAGCAACTAACACGATTGTCATCAAGTTGGTACCACATACCACTAGACGTCCGAACAAAGCAGTAATAGTGGCCCGAATGTGTACTCCAACCAGCATGAACCAAAACACCATAAAGTGTGTACTTTAAATCCCCATCCTGCATTGTTTCACAAACAAAATTTAATAAAAATATAATAAAACGCGTGAAAAGAGTTTGGTATAAAGTAAAGGTGCAATCTTTAGCCCATGGGTCAAATGCTCCTAAAAAGACAGATTATTATTGAAATAACAACGCTAATTCTTTCACATACTACAACAATTTTAGGCAATATTTGAGTGACTTACATATGGACCAGTCACGAAAGGTTTCAAGTCCAAAGTAGAACCAAACTGAATTTTCTTGTCGATCTTTTGACCCGAAATGTGGGACCCAAAGCGTTTCAGATGAACGGTTAGCACATTTGGGGGCTTGTGAATTGAAAGCTGTTTCAAAGCTTTGACCTTTTGCTTGCACTGCTGGCACTGATACTCCTTGGCCCCACCATCCAACTGTTCCTTGGCGGTAAAATTTGCAAACGCTTTATGTAAAGTGTCGGCTCTCAAGATTTCAAGACTTAAATCCAGAAACGGGTCAAACTTGTTGGAGCAATAGTTACATTGCATACACTTCACCTAAAAAATCATTCATTCAAACATGAGAAAAATCCTTGAACTTTGACAGTATTGGCCTGTGCAAGAACGGGTCAAACTGCTCGACCCGTCTATTTTGCCACTTGTGTAAAGATTAAGTACCTGGCTACGAAGACGGCCACCGAATATCTTGTGAACCAAACTCTTATCGTAAGCACTTTGTGATTCACTCGGTACTCCTTTAGGTAAACAACATCTGTGCATTGATTCCAATAAATTAACCATGTATTCATGTGCATCCTCCTGTCTTGAATTCCTAAAAGTCCTTGATATACCTAATTACGTGGTTAAGAATTTTCAATCCAATGAGCTTAAAGTTAAAAATGAAATCTTTAACTTAATCAAGAAACCTCGATAAGCATGAACGTACAGCGCAGATTTGAAACAAGATCTTTAGGTGCCAACGATCTTCCCGGTAATTGTAGTGCGCGGCTGACATGGTTTTGAATAGCACATAAAGCACAGAATCCAGATTTCCGACCTTTGTAACAGAAATGGAGGCCAATATAAGTCAAAGTCTTGTAACTTGTAAGTGTTTGTTTGTTGACCTTAAATGTAAGTCAAATACTTACAAGTGACTTGATGCTTTCCACTTTGTAGATATGCAGCTAAAGGCTCGGTATATGTTAAACATTGTAGTACTGAATTAAGAAAGCAAGTGTTCCCGAGATTCTCCAAACCAGCACCCTTTAGATTGTCACATCAAAATAACATGTTAAATTTTTAAATGACTTTTTTTAACAATTTAGGGTTGATTGAAATGATACAAAATAAACATATCAGTTTTCAGAGATTCTTGACTCAAAAAAAATAAGGACAAGTGGCGAACAACTTATAAAAAAAGACACGCATCCACATCGAAACAAGTCACAAATATGTAGAGGTTGAACATGCATAATCAACAAAAGGCTGAACAAACAAAGCGTAAAAAATAGTTTGAAGAAAGCAAAAAGTAACAATGGAACAATAAAATACAAAGTCAAACAAACTTATATGACAACTATAAAAGAGTGTGGTTATACAACAATACACACACCACCTCCTAAAGTGTACACCAGCTTGTCAGTCACATCATACGGGTTGAACAATATCAACGATTCAGCTCAACTCTGCACACTAGAGCCAAACCTAGGCTCGTTTAAGGTACTGCACACAAGCTTGATCTAAGCTTAGGCTCGTTAAGACTTTACTCAAATATATAAAAATAATTAAAATTTTATATAAACTAATTATTAAGTAATAACCAAGACGAGCCCGAGCTTGAGAAAAAAAGCTTGAAACAAGCCAAGCTTTGCACCCCTAAATCCAACTATTCACATAACAATTCTGCTATGCTTATAAACAACTAAATCATTTTTTAAAAGTCATTTTCAAATAATAATAACTTCTAATTTCACACTTCACAGCCAAGCTCGAGCCAAAGCACTGTATTCGAGCTCAATCCGAGCTTAGGCTTGTTTAGATATAACTCAAAACAAGTAAAACTAACTAAAAATTAAATAACTAAAAAACGAGCCGAGCTCAAAGCTTCAGAAAAAGAGCTCAAAACAATCCTAGCCCTTAACACCCTTAAATCCAACTATTCACATAACTATTTTACTACACTTATCAACACTCAACAACTAAACCAATTAACAAAAAAAAAACAGTTCTTTTTTCAAAACAATAATATAATAACTTAAAATCAATTAAGTAACAGTTTTTTTCCAATAATAATAAGTTTAAAAAAAAACTTACAATTCTTCTAAAAGTCATGATCCCAAAAGTAGTAAGTTCCGAATCCAACCCGTTTTCCATCTCGGACGCATCTCGTTTCCGACCCGAACCCGAACCCGGACCCGCCACACTTTGCTGCTGATTCGCATTCGTTAATTTACTACCGCCCGGATTCAAAGTTTCAATCTTGAAGCTTCCATCACCGCCGTTACTGAATCCGGTGAAGGGTTTTCTTGCTGGGTAAAACTCTATACTTCTGAAAGGAGATTTATCAGTCGATTCAATTGGGTGGTTTTCTTCAGTATTATTATTGTTGTTGTTGCTGTTATTAATAATAATTGAGCTTAATGGTACAGACATGACTGATTGATTGGATTGAAGCAATAGTGGGCATAAATGGGTTGTGGGTCGATGGAAACGGGTTGAAGTTGAAGGTGTGGGCGAAAGAGAAAAACCGGTGAAGACAAAGAGGGTATATGTATAAACCCTGGCTACTTCTTGGCTGCTAGCCGCGTATGTTAGCATAATAATAATAATAATAATAATAATAATAATAATAATAATAATAATGTATGTTAGCATAATAATAATAATAATAATAATAATAATTGGGAAATTTCACAAATCAGGCGTTAGGTGTCATTTCAAACAAATTCCCAAAATATGTATTATAAACTAGTCGTGATGAATAGTTTATGATTGTTCACAAGTAGTTTGCATAACCAATTAAAATTTGCCATGTGTCTATAAACTAACTGTAACGACCAGTTTCATTAATAATCTACTCGTAAAGATTAAATAAGTTTAAAGCCTCGTAATCAACGTCCACGAGTAAATAAGGTGTTCTTTAGTCACGACGAGCAGATTATAAAACCTTAATAGTCGCGAGTAGTTTATCAAACTAACCATGACGATGAGTTTGAATACCAAATGCATCGAACCGGTTTGTTTATCAAAACACTAACCGGGATGGTTAGTTTGTTTGGTCAACTAGTCGTTACGAGTAGATATTGGTCAACGATTACTTTACATCCAGTATACGAGTATTTTCTTGGTAATTAACTCTTCTCGATAAGTTTGCCTGGTAAACATTACTCATACGAGTAGTTCATATGTAGTTAACTCGTCCTGACTAGTTTACCTTGTTTATATTCCCGATACGAGTATTTTATTAGTAATTAACTCGTTCTGATAAGTTTACCAGATTTACATTACCCATGCGAGTAATTTATTAGTAGTTAACTCGTCATGTCTAGTTTACATTCCTATACGAGTAGTTAATTAGTAACTAACTCGTCTTGGCTAGTTTAACATAACAATCTACTCGTCTCCTTACTTTATAGTCTAAACTAGTCATTACAATGTTGTTTGAAGTTCTTGGGTTTATATAAATGTCATGTTCTTGTTGTCTTGAACCCGCACATCAATGGAGGAGGAAATTGATAATATTGTAGTTTGTTACGGAGGAAAGTGGGAAGAAACAAAAGGAGCTACTGAGTATGTTCCGTTTGATTATGGACGACAAGGTGTATCTCTATCTTTGAGGTTCGGTTATTGTGAGTTTATAGATTTGGTTACTAGTTGTTTTAAAATAGGTCATGTTAAACGATTATCTTATAAGTGTTACATTTTTAACATTGTAACGACTAGTTTAAACTATAAAGTAAGGAGACGAGTAGATTGTTATGTTAAACTAGTCAAGACGAGTTAGTTACTAATTAACTACTCGTATAGGAATGTAAACAAGGTAAACTAGACATGACGAGTTAACTACCAATAAATTACTCGTATGGGTAATGTAAATCTTGTAAACTTATCAGAACGAGTTAATTACTAATAAAATACTCGTATCGAGAATATAAGCAAGGTAAACTAGTCAGGACGAGTTAACTACATATGAACTACTCGTATGAGTAATGTTTACCAGGTAAACTTATCGAGACGAGTTAATTACCAATAAAATACTCGTATACTGGATGTAAAGTAATCGTTGACCAATATCTACTCGTAACGACTAGTTGACCAAACAAACTAACCATTCCGGTTAGTGTTTTGATAAACAAACCGGTTCGATGCATTTGGTATTCAAACTCATTGTCATGGTTATTTTGATAAACTACTTGCGACTCTTAAGGTTTTATAATATGCTCGTCGCGACTAAAGGATACCTTATTTACTCGTGGGCGTTGATTACGGGGATTTAAACTTATTTAATCTTTAAGAGTAGATTATTAATGAAACTGGTCATTACGGTTAGTTTATAGACATGTAAAGCCCCGTTATCGGTAGCCCTACTTTGGTGTTGAATTTACTCATAAACGCAGTTCTAAATATCATAGTTAATTAAAACTTTACGCGGAATAGAAAACTTTAACCATAATGTATTACATAGCTGTCAAATCTGGTCTTAACGAACATTCGTAGTTATTTAAACATAAAACAGTCTTTAAAAACATCATAACATTTCCTTCAAGATGCCAGTATCTTCGATTCCATGCCATGTGTCTTCAATCATGCGAGCTGCTTCAACCTATTTGTCTGCGTGCATACTAAAAGTCAGCTACGCTGAGTGAGTTCTAGTTAATCACATAACTTACTTTACATAAACATATACGTGCCCGAAGGTACGCATTACATACTTAACTTGTCCATCATTCATCATACACAATCATAACTAACCTTACATTATAAAGAGCATTCGCCCTACATACCTCGAATATTATTAGGGTCCGGTACTCTCCATCCTCAGATATTATTAGAGTCCGGTCACCCTTCATCCTCGAATATTATTAGGGTCCGGTGTCCTCCATCCTCGGATATTATTAGGGTCCGGTACCCTTTCTTCCATACCTTTATAACATACTTTTCTATATACATAATCATAAGTTTCGTACGTACATACATCAATCATTCTTTGTCTTACAACATACTTATAACATCAAACCATTACCTGACAGTACATGCAATATCCGAAGATCGTTCATATACCGACAAGAAAACATTCGTACACTTCACATAATACATACATGGCATACACTTATCACTTAGGATAAGTGTATTAACTAATCACATCGAGTATGCACACAGCCCATAAAACATAACAAGGAATGAGGCTAGAAACTCACCTGAAGTCGGTTACGTTCGCCGTTAATAGTTATTCCTTTCTTCAGTTGGGCATGGCTAACCGTATAATCATTAAATGCATCAATTAACTATCACTACCCATCTCGCGTTTCTAGTTTAATTATAACCCTCAACGGACGGGGGTCCGAGGGTAGCGCCCCTGGCAGCGGGGTTCTAGGGGCGGAAGCCCCTAGCGGGGTCCAAGGGGCAGAGCCCCGGGGTTAAGTTGTCAGGTCAACTTGGAAAAATTTTATTTTCATTAACTGTCTTAACACATTTTTCATTAACATTTTAAGTTATTTTCTAAGTTGGGCTGGCTTGTAAATGCTTAAGATAATGGGCTCAGTTTGTTTAAATTAGACATGGGCTTAGTTTCATGTGGACTTAGCTGATTCAGGCCCAACTGTCTATTATGGCCTAACTAGATTCAGCCCAAAACCCAACAGAGAATTGGCTGAGAACTCCTTGGCAGAGAACACGTGACCGAGAACCCATATGGTTTGACTGAGAACTCGTATGTTGACCGAGATCTCATACTTGGCCGAGAACCCTGACCGAGAACACATGGCCACCGAGAACACATGGTGACTGCATGTTTGACCGAGAACCCTATGGTTGACCAAGGATTCTCAAATTTGGCCGAAAACACCCAGCTCAGCTAATTTTCTATATTATGCTTCTATTTTGCCCAGTTTACTTGTACTAAGGTTCAAATCATGGATCTTTAATCCTTTATCCTCAACATTCATAACCGTTTTACTTGCATTACTATCCCATTATCTAGATCTAATTCGTTTTAGGCATAAAGCTTGGGCCTTTATACATTTAAAACGTTCTAGGCTAGATTTAGGGTTCATTTGTGAGCCGTATGTTGTCATAAGTCCATTAGATTCATTTTAAATCATCAAGTTTGCATTTTTATGAAACATCTAGACCCGGTCTACTCTAGGGTTAAGTTTCATGGCAAATCGTTCATAAAAACGTAACCTTTAAGGTTAAAGCACATACCTTTAGGCGTATTTAGGCTTCGGGTTAGCTTGTTTATGAACTATGATCTTGTATCTGTCTTGTATACGGAAATCTTATCTATATTTGGCCTGATTTCGGTCTTGAATGCCTTCCTCTAGCTCGCGGCCGTATGAAGATGTTTAGGTGTGTGTTTTTAAGGTGTGGAGAGAATAAGATAGAAAATATGGATGGAAATAGAAAGGATTATGGTTTAAGGGGTATTTATACTCCCTTAAGCCCATAGACTAAGGCCCATCTTTCATTTTTGGTCCATAATTAGCTACATCTAATTTATCTACTTATCTTACCATCTTTACTATTCTACTATTTATTTATTAACTCAAGTAAACTTTCCGTCATAACAATAAATATAAAATATTATTATTCGAATTTTAGGATGTTACAAGACACGCGGCAAATTTTAATTGGTTATACAAACTACTCGTGGACAATCATAGACTATTCGTCACGACTAGTTTATTATACCTATTTTGGGAATTTGTTTGAAATGACACCTAAAACCTGAAAAACGTATTCATAAACGCCTATTTTGAGAATTTTCCCATAATAATTTTAATTATTTTCTCATACAGGGTGAATTGAGGTGTGATCTGATACAAATATAATTATATAAATAGCTAAAGTAATTATGTTATAAAAAGTAATATAGTGTAATAATAACTACTCTAGTTCAAAATTTATAGTATAATAATAATTATTATTAGTGTTAACATAATTACTTTAGTTATTTGTATATTTCTCTATAAAAGTCATTTATATTTGATCTAAACTCTAGGTGAATATGGGTCTTTGATTTAATAGTTTATAGCGAGGTGCACAAATCGGGGTTTTTTAATACTCGATTCCATGGTATGACTGGAAGTACTGAAAAATAGGGTATTGGCCATACCAAAGTTGAGTTCGGGTTTGGGTCCGAGTATTGTCTCTAAAAACCATATCATATATAGTCGGGTTTGGGTTGGGTATAGATCCGGGTATTTGAATACTCTTTTTTCGGGTATTGAAAAACCTATTGTCGTATATTTTTCGGGTATAGATTGGGTTTTTTTAAGGGCTGCACTTATTTGGGTTAATTTTCAGGTATTTGAAAAATGCGGTGCCGACTTTTGGGGATTACCAGGTATAAATCGGGAAACTTTAAAAGAAAATATGACACTTCCAAAGAAAGCCCAATTAGAGCTTAATGTGGAATGTATCGATAAAGAAAGCCCAATTAGAGTTAATGTGGTATATGTCTGAGTCTATGACTCTCATGGCGTTAGGTGGCGAGTCAAGAACACGGGCGGAAGGAGAGAACCATTTGTCTGGGGCCACCAACGGGCAAAAGACGACAAATATGAGCATCCATGAGGATGTATAATGTGTAGTGATTTAACTAAAAAGTAACTTGCATGTCACTGCGTGTATTTATATAAAATGAAAAGAAGTGTTTGTATGTGATTGGTGAAATATTGGCGGACCCTATTCTACAAAGCTTATGCACATGTTAACACAGTAACGCCTCTTTGGGCGTTACTCCACTACAAACTTTTGTTGGAAAATAAGTAAACGAGTAATGATCAATTGATCATTGATGGTGTAACCACCTTAGGTCAAAATAAATATGGTACAAACATTTAGCTCATGCTTCATTTGCACTCACATTCAAGATCAGAAAGTACACAAAAGATAGCGCCTATCTTATACAACTCGCTGCGTTTGTTTAAAAATGTTAAATAGGTCGTCTTTGTAGTTGACACGTCAAATGCAACACGAACTAGAAAATGACACGACACTGACCCAAACATGTTGGAAACATAAAACTCAAAAACAACAAGAGTTTTCACGGGTTGACATAAAGAACATGAACTAAAGAAACTGTTCTAAAATTAATTTATGATTAACAAATAATCAAAAACTCTAAATGCATTTCACAAAAGAATGGTATCAAGAACTCTTCATTTGGAAAAGAGTCACCTTGCCTTGTACAAATAGGAAAATAAATACATAAATGACAATTCAATCAATCAATCAATCATTCCCAGTAAAATCCCACCGACAGCAAAGCTATAAGTAGGGTCTGGGGAGGGTGGGATGTAGGCACACCGTACCTCTATCCAAAGGAATAAAGAGGTGGCTTCCAGAGAGACCCTCGGCTCTAAGTACATGTGTATGAAGCAAAATAAAGGGAATCAAAGTTTAACAGTTATATAAAAACTACTACTAATTATAATAATATTAATAATAGGATCACAGTTTAATAGCTATATAAAAGCTAATAATAAATAAATGACAATTAATAAGCTAAATAAATATAAGAAAACAAAGATGCAATTATCCTAGGCATAATCAGGCATAACCCGTTTAAGGAATGTGATCGGCTGGGATATCTCAGGAGCAACCTCTTCAAATGAGATGTAGTTTCGTTCCTCGTTGTACATATGACATATTGTCAAAATCGTCTTCATTAAACGCCAATTCCATGACGCCTCGTTTAAATACTATATAGCGATGCATACAAACGAGCATGTTGTCAGTCAATGTGTCAAAATTGTCACGTCTAATGTATAACTAATTAAATATATAAACAAAAAAGCGCAAAAATATTACTTTTGCCCAATTTTCTTGAAGAGATTTATGAGCGGCCCTTAAATTGTAGCTTGGAATCCTTGAGGAAACATGATGTGGAATATGAACATTGATATCATGACAAAGAATCTCTATCCTGCATCATATAAACCATAAGTTTTAGCTTAAAATTCAATATATTAACATGTGTTTGGGTTGGCATGTTTAACTATTTAGTTAAACAGGTCGTGTTGGGATTGACCTGCTTAACCAGTGTATTTAAGCCGATCGAAAAACTAAACCGTTTATCACATGATTAACACACTTTTTACAACCCACGAACCCGATTAACATGTTTACAACCTGATTACTACCCACCAACCCGTTTGACACGTTTAGATAAACTGGTTAAAACGGTTCGCGTTCAGGTTAAACGGTTTTTAATGTGTGCGTGTAAAGGTTGATGATTATCACACGAATAACAAATATGGGTTGTGTTCGGATTGAACACTTCAACCCACTAAACCAACACGATTGACGACCTAATTCAAAAAAAAAAGTTTCTAAATTCTTTGATAAAAAAACTATTTGTAATCATCTTTAACACAACTTTTACAAAAAAGAAAAGAAAAGTTTGTGGTCTTGTGGACCCGGCCCGTTTAGGCGCGTACCAATTACCAAAAACACCCCTAAGAAATATTGGGTACATGAGAAGATACCATTTAGGATAATCACAGTGCACGGTCCCGTTAAGTTGGGCTTGAGCCGCATTCCATTTGTCTGAAGATTTGAAAGGTATGTGAGGTGCAGTGTGATGAACCATTGTGAAAGTGCTCATCTGTAAATACAATATTAAATACATGTTATATTTAATATAAGATCTTAATTGCAAGATCCATCAAATATAATGGGTTCTTGAGAAAGTGGTATATACCCAAAAATGATAGCCCAACCATGGCATTAACCAAAACTTAATCCATCCAACGATCCCCGCTTTGAAAATAATTAACGGCCATCCAATTGCCATGAATGCAAAAACGCAAGCAAGGCTGATTTTTACTCTTCCAATTTCGCTCGCTCTATATTTGTTCAAATCAAAATGCCAGATTAACCTGAAAAGATGATGATTAACTAGGCAATTGCAAGATCCATTGATATAAAATATGGGTGTAAACGAGCCAAGCCGCTGTGAATTACTCGAGATAGGCTCGCTAAATACTTGAATCGAACAGAGCTTAAGCGAGCTCGAGCCCAAGCCTAAAAATAAGCTTGTTTAATAAACGAGCTCGGGCCCTAGCTTCACTTAGCGAGCTCAAGTTGGCTAGCGAGTCTAAACGATCCTATTATTTATATAATTTTTATATTATATATTAAATATGTCTTTTTGTAATAATTACTATATTATATGATTTAGTTGTGATAAAAATACTAAATAATATATATTATGTTATAACTAAAATATATGTAGAAATAATTATAAAGGTATATTACTTAATTAATTAAGTAATAATAAATGAGCACAGCTGAGCTTGAATTTGAAAAACTACTCACGACCCAAGCTCGATGTTTAGAAACAGTGCTTGAAACAATCCAGCTCGAGGTTGAGTTTTCGTAAGTTAAAGCAATCCACCTCTTGAATCGAGGACTAACAATATGTGGACTAGTTTTATCCAAATTATGAGAAAACTGTGTACATAAATGGAAAATTACCAGTGCGATATAGACATGATGGGACGAATAGGCCCGTATCCATATATGATTGCCTTCTTAAAAACTGGGGACTCTTCAAAATGTGTTTTCATAACGGGATGCCAAGCTGTATCTTCATTCAACCTAAAGTTTCAACCATACCAAAAAGTCATCTACCACAATAACAACAAAAAAGACAATAACTTTATACATACATGTTTGTTTTCGCATGATGCTGGTCATGTTTAAAGCGCCACGGTTCATACGGGTATATCAACGGCAAAAATGCCAAAGTTCCAACAATATCTTCCAACAGTTTGTTCTTTGAGAAAGACTTATGTGCACAATCATGGCCTATTACAAAGAACTTTTAAAGGAACAAAATGACATAAATACATTTTAGATTAACTGAAAGATAAAAGTAAATGATATATTGATATACGAAACACAAAATATTGTTTACCCCTGTAACTGCAGTTCCGGTCCACGCCCAAGCAAATGGAAGAAGGTACCAAGGGGATTTGGAGATCAAGAAAAGCCCTAATGCATATGATGTTGCGGATATTAAAACCGATTTCCATGCTTTAACATTATCAATCTCAAACACCTTTGAAGTATTACATAAAGTATTAGACAATTAGATATGAAAAGATTACAAGTTACAATTTAGAACCGCAACAAACAAGTGTGGTACCGTTTTGGGAAGACTATTAATAATGTTCTTTAACGTTATATCATCTGGGAGTGGTTCTCCAATTTGCCTAAAGCCATAACTTTCACATAATTCTTCTCTTTGTTGTGCACCGTCTGCTGGAAGCGGTGCTGTAACGGGACTCGCCACTGATTTTACCGTTCTGCCCCTTCTCAACCGGATTACATATCTTTGGTGTTCGGCTTTACATTGATGAAGAACTTCACATGTCAAATAAGATGTGCCTGTCTAATCAAGTATCATAAGATGTCATATATCCATCAGAAAAAAAGTATTACAAACAAGAGCAAATACCATAAAAAGCCAGCATACATTCTGTTTTTTTCTTGTAAAAGTCCCTTAACAATTTTTTGCACATAAAAACCAAAATATATTTCATTTTTTTCCAGTAAACCCTAAACATTATTTTGTACATTAAATTCCCTCCACATGTTAAACTTGAACACAATTGTAATTCTTTTTACATATTATAGGGGATGTAAACGAGCCGAACCCGAGCTCAACCAGACTTGAGCTCGACTCGTTTTGACTTACGAGAGTTTGAGTTCGGCTCATTTCGGCCTATTTTCCTATAGCTCAAGCTCGTCTCGTTTCGAGTTATTTTTCTAAAGCTCGGCTCGTGAGTATTATTTTCAAACTCGAGCTCGGCACCTTAAAAGGTTATAGACAAATATTTGATTTTTATCATTATTTCAATGTAATTTGTATAATAATCTTTTCATTATTTCATCCAATCATAATTAAGCGGCTCTTTTCCTTCAAATTCAACATGTTAAGAGATTTTTTTGATAAAAAAACAGAAAATATGTTGGTTTTTTATGTGCAAAATATTGTTAATAAACTTTTACGAAAAAAACACCAAGTACATTGGTCTTTTATGTGCAAAAAATTATTAAGAAACTTTTACGATAAAAAAAGAAATCGGTTTTTTATGGTATTTATCCTACTAACAATTGAAAAGTTTAGCAATTTTGCAAATTAATAAAAAAAATACAATAAAGTTTAACAATTTTGCAAATTAATAAAAAAATATAATAAAGTTTAGCAATTTTGCAAATTAATAAAAAAAAATACATTAAAGTTTAGCAATTTTGCAAATTAATAAAAAAATATAATAAAGTTTAGCAATTTTGCAAATTAATAAAAAAAATATAATAAAGTTTAGCAATTTTGCAAATTAATAAAAAAAATATAATAAAGTTTAGCAATTTTGCAAATTAATAAAAAAATATAATAAAGTTTAGCAATTTTGCAAATTAATAAAAAATATATAATGAAGTTTAGCAATTTTGCAAATTAATCAAAAAAATATAATAAAGTTCGGCAATTTTTGCATAATGACCGTTTTTTATAAACAAATTTTCAACTGGCATTTTCACAAACAGTTGGTGTGCAATACACTTTTCAACTACAAATCAACCAAATAAAAGCTAAAGATCATAAAGTGCATTACAAAGAGTAAAGATTCGTACCAGTTGTAAACGATGACACAAATCTACGCTTGTGAATTGGTTTCTGCAAGTTACCCTAAATCAAGATTAACATTTGAGTGTTAAATTGTAACTGAATTGAGCCAGTTGTATTATTATTTACCTTTAATAGAAACCCGGAATCTGGAAGTCTGCAAGCCATTGAATAATTAAGCAAGCAGACAATTGAGGATTGAAGAAGAAGATGATGAGAGTGTGGTGCTCAAAAGAGGACCATAAAATGCTGATTTGGTGGGCTTTTATATGACTGCGTGTGGTGTACAGTAAGACCCGAAACCCGGACCCGATAGAAAAAACCGGAACCAGTTTTTTTTATATCCGGGTTTTTAGAACCGGATCCTATCCGTAGAGTATGAATATGTATGTATTTCAGTATCAAAACTTGTACTCGGAACCCGACTCAATTTTTAAAGCCCAGTCCCAATATCCGAAATCGGGGTTTCTCAAAATTACCTGAAAAATACTCCAACAAAATGGAACCCTTGAATAACTCAATTCATACTTGAAAAATACCCGAAAGTAGGTTTTTTCAATACTCGAAAATAGGGTATTCAAATACTCGGTTTTAAAATATTTGGTTCTATACCTAAACCAGAACCCGGTTATGGTTTTTAGTGACAATACCCACACTCGGACCCGACCCGACCCGAGTATAACCAATACCTGGTTATACTCGAACCTGGTTCCATACCTGAAGTCGAGTATTAGAAAAACCCGATTTGTGCACCTCTACCCCCAATTAGAGTACCCAGATTGGGTAGTGCAAGAGAGTACTGATACCTTATTTGTGAAGATTAGAGGGCGTGCACAAGTGGGGACTCAATATTTACTTACCCAATCGTCCAACTTCATTATAATTATTAAAAAAAAAGTATTTTAGGGTAGCTGAGAGGAGTGTTGCATGTGATTAACGTGTGTTTTTGGGTTGTTTTGAATGTAAATGACATTGACATGGTAAGATTAGTAGAACTTGGGTACATGATAGGAACACACATTTCCTCCTAAGTTTAGTCGCATGAGTTGCATGAGAGGGTAGTCTAGTAACATGTTAAAATTAACAGATTTCTCTAATACAAGGTATTCTTGTATTACCTGGTTTTAGTTTGAGGTATGTTTTGATTTAGATTTGGTTAATCATTTAGGATTTGTAGCTCTAAGCTAGATTGCATTTGGAACTTCGAATGGTATTGAACTTCCGTTGTGTTTCCCGGCTCATTTAACAAGGGGAAATAAAGTTAGGGAAGTGAGTGGAGAGAAATGGAAGAATAATTTGTTTTTATTTTCTTCATTCAAAATCCTTTTAAATTGAAGAGATTTGGAAAGAAATGATATTTAACACGTAATTTCTATTTCCTTCGAACTTGGAAATACGACAGTTAATTCGTTCATAACCTCTATAAGTATTAAGAGTATTCACGAAATATAAAAGATAATAATAAGTTTTGTGACTATGATAGAGAGATAAAGATAAATGAAATGTGTTAGATTAAAAAAAATCAAAAAAAGAGAAATCTGCAATTTGTCTTCCTGGTTTATATCGTTGCTGGATGGATAAATCACTGAAAAAGAATTTACGAACTTTGACTCCTTGTGTTTCTCTGGCGGGTTCTTCTGACTCCTGCCATCAGTTGACCGTCAGTTGACTGTTGGTATTTTAGTAATAATACCAACATATTAAGGGTATTTTAGTAATCTTTTAATAAATAATAATAATAATAATAATATCAGCAGCAGCATCGTAACATCTTCATCATCATAATAATAATAATAGCAGCAGATCTCATCTTCATTATCATCAACTCTCATCTTCATCATCATCATCATCATCAACTTCAAATCCTCAAACCCACCATCAAGTAATCCCTCTTAATCTCATCATCTTCATCATTAGTTTCATAACAATTAATCAAATCCTCAAACACTAGATTTCATCACTCAAACCCTCAAATTTCTCAAATCCCACCACCAATCGATTCAATAATTCAACCACCGCACCCATAAATCATTCCGATCAAAACCCCTAACCTCTGGCACCACGCCACCGCCACGGCAGCCACCGCCGACATTGATTCCGGCCATCTCGTTTTTTCGGCCACCGCGGCGCTGAAATACTTCGGATCTTCGTCTTCGTCATCGTCTTTACATAACATTATGGAGTCTTTATGGGTTGTTTGTGGTGGGTTATTGTTATTGTTATGTTTTGTTGTATATGTCGGGTTTTTGGCCGGCCGGCGAGTCGCCGGAGAGAAAACCATGTCTTCGGTTTTTTTGGGTTTTCGTCTTCGTCGCTTGGGATTTTGTCATGATGAGGGTTGAATTGAAGATTGGTGGGATTAATTTGATGGATCATGAACGGTGAAGGATTTGGTCGTTCGTCTACACCAAGAACACCAAGAACACACAATTGAAGATTGGTGGGATTAATTCCCATTCCTCATGATGTGTACATGCCTGAATTGTCGATAACTTGTGCTATCGAATGCCATCACTTTTATCCACTCGTCACCATCCATCCTCCACATATCACACTTAAAACCCTCATAAGAGGTATATCTATAACCAACACACAAGTGAATGCAATCATTAAGAGCCACTACTTTCACATATACTGTTGAATCATCTGGAAAATGTGGTAATTGTATTACCTTAAACTTTTCAGACTCCACATCAAAACTAATAAGGCCGCATTCTGGACCTAATCCCAATCCCCAACCGTCAAACTTGAAGTAAACTTTCTCGCCCAAGAATGTAGGTTGCCACCAACTATAGATTGGTATGATGATGTTTTCTAAATACGGAATCTTTATCCATGAGTCTAGTCTATGGGAATAAATAAAAGCGTCGTCAATATAACAACCCGTATGTAGAAGTTTGTAATCGTTAGAAGAGTCGACGTAGAAAGCAAGAGCATAAGTGATATCAACAACGAATTTAGCATAGATCTTCTTGTAGGCACGAGCCAGTGGATTCCAAAAGGCTAAGTAATGAGTGTCCATCAAAGCTACACATACCAATCCATCTAAGCTTGCTAAAACAATTATATCATCCTTAAATGGAATCGAACGGTTGCCAAACTCTCTTGCTGTATGCGGAGCCACTCTTCTAGAGACAGTGGTCCCCTAGATCTATGCCGATGAGTCCTCGCCAGATTAAAATCGCCTGAATCATCCTCCAGATCCTACTGATCGAGTTCGGTGAGTTTCTCTCATAATTCGTCTGAGATCACCCAGATTGGAACCTTCCGGTGCTGTAACACGTCCCCTATCCGTGGGAGTAGGACCGGTTGGTGCTGTAACATGCTCTAGGGTAAAACCTCCAGGTGTTACGTTAGCAGTTCGTGAACCAGGAGCCGTGATGCGTGCAAAAACACTTGAAGCAAAACCTTCAGATGCTTCCGTATTTGTAACACGTGAAGTAGGTGCAGGAGTTCCCGTCGGCCCCTCAGGAAGTTTACTCATATTGAACGAACCAAAAAACCAACGAAAACTTATGTAGTTATAACAGTAAAACGGATGGTGCCAATGAAAAAACACGGATCTGATCCCCTTAACGGGTCCTATATCCAATGAGTCCACATGGTAGGATACAATAATAATCAACACAATATGAGTATAACTTCCCAAAGTCCAGTGACCGGAACCTGCAAAACAGACACCGTGAGTCTCGTCACGGGAAGGACAAGAGGGGGGGGGGTCTTCCCGTAACCACCCTCCGGCGTGAGAATCAGTAACGTTCTTAAGAGAGAAAATACTAAAGTGTTAGAGTAAGTACAGTGAGAGTGAATGTGAATGAATACCTCATGAAGATTGAGAAGGTATTTATAGCCGAAGGATGTAGGAAGGTGATTGGACCAGCTGTCCTTTTTAAAAGATACTCTCGTAACCACCTGGACACGTGTCCCCAAATGATAGGTTCAGTTATACGTCGCATGTGCATGTATAACAACTTGGACACGTGTCCTCATGTGATAGGATGATAAATAACCCTGGCCATGTGCATGGTTATAACGGCCTCGCCATGTGTCTTTTATTCATTGGCTGAGAGATCACGTGTTGCCCAAGAAAGCAACTTGGTAAATCTTCTAGAAAGTAATTAGTTAATAACAGTTATCATGTTGGCATTGCCTCTTCGCCACTTTTGGCGGGTAGATGTGCTACCGTGCGGACGACGTATGAGGGTGCCTGGACACTTCCGCGCGTGATATAAGGTCATTGTTCCTTATACAAGTTATGCGGGTGATCCATGTGTCCCGCGGGTGACTCATAGGAAGCTTCCCATTGACCCGCGGGTGGTACTTGAAGGTATTTGGGTTTTTTTGGTACTCTACCTCTATAGATATTATAGCGGAGATGGACTCGGGCGAAGCCTTGTTAAAACAATAAGGACTTCCATGATTTACAAACACAACGGAAACGACCTATGGACTTAGCCGGAAGTCGTGGTAGGACCTCCTACTGTATAATTTCAGTTGGAAGCTGTGAAAGAACACAAGCCATGAATGATGATACAAAGATTTGCAATTGTATACCACTAATGGTGTAATATAAATAATATATAAGGATGATATTGATAGATATATGAACGACTTGTATATTCTTGGAACGTGATCTTGTTATGACTAGGTAATTTTGTTAACTAATATTGCATCACAATAACTTCATAATTTCAATTTTTTAATTTCCAAATTTTGTAGTCAGGTCCACTTATTTTTCCTTTATTGATTTCTAATTTTTACAATGGATTTCATTGGCCTAATTGAAAATAGGAATATTTGGTGATTAAACAGATGACTTATCATGATTCGTGATAACTAATATACTATAACTCATTAGATGATAATATTATACATTATAAAGTTGGTTACTTTTTTATTCATATGAAGAATAGCGATATTCTTCATATGACAGTTTTGAGTAATGTTTTCTGACTAATGGCATATTAATTATAATTATTATTATTATTATTATTATTATTATTATTTTATTTTTATTTTTTTGTAAAATTCGTTGATATTTATCATGTCATCAAGGTGATTTTGTATAGGCTTAAGCACATATAAAAGCCACAAGAAGTTCAATACTATTAGAAGTTTCATTTTTGAAAGTACATGTATATTTTTAAACGTATCGTTATCCATATAAAACAATACTCCAAATGTGTAGTATAGCCTTGTTGGAAATCAGCCCCGGCAGCAATGAAACATGAGAAAACACAATATGAACAACTAGAAAGCTGCCAATTATATAAAAAACAAACCTAAACCAACGTACGATGACTCAAAACACTTTTAAACCTATCCTAGTAAATTCGATAAATATTATAACTTTAAACTAGATAAACAATGAAAGACTCAAAAATTATAATATTTGAACACGACTCGTTTAGCGATAGCTAAACAACTTGAGAAGTTGTGATTGGCTTGAGCCAAACCATCTAATTATAATATTTGAACACAACTCGTTTAGCGATTAACGTTATGCCAACTGTAATTTAATCATCCATCTTTAAATAAGTTGCGTAGTCGAATAATTGTGCTTGGTTTGATCATGGATGCCTCTTTTATTGGAGCATTAGCCTGTTATGTTGCTTGATGACTGCAGCCTTGTGTCCATGAAATGATGATGGCATTTTAACTCTAAACTCAATTCTTTATCCAACTGTAAAAATCAGTAAATTATATAAACTTGAAAATGTAATCAAATATATATATAACTTGATTAAAGTTTCTAAAGATCTTGATTGAAACACACTGAAACTCACCAGTCACCAAAGTAGACACAAATTCTCAATAAAAGATAAAGCATAGAGATTTGAATACCAAAGAGTTGCAAAACAATGCTATGAAATATATAGCAATATGCATCCTTTGCCATTTATCTACATATTTCATTGCGGAAGGCGGTCAAAGTGTCAAACCATTCTGACAACGAATCATGTCCAAAAGTTTAACATAACCCATCAACTGTGTGATGATTCTTCGGATCTTGTGAAGTTTCATACAAAACAAAAGCAAACAAATATAGGATTGTTCACAAACCGAGCTGAACCGAACGCAGACTTGCTCATACTTGGTTTGGTTTGAAATCGAGCCAAACTGAGCGGTTTAAATTTAAAGAAACGAGTGATATGTTAATGCTTGAACTTGGTTTGGTTTGATATCAAACAGCTTGGTTCGGCTCGGTTTTGCTTGGTTTCGTACAAAGTTTTCAAATTTAAACTTTTAAAACTCCAACTAGTAATTAATTCAAGACTTCCAACTCTAAAATGTCTAAAACTCAATGTTAACAAGAAAACATACATAAAACGAGCGGCTAGGGTTTAAAATTGAACTTTGAAGCCAACACAAAAGAAGGAAATTTATAAAAACTCTAAAAAACAGTAAATTTATATATATACATGAAGTGTATATATAAAAATAATAAACTAACAAATAACTCGAGCAAAAAGAACCGAACTGAACCGAGTTTTCAAACCGACTTGACACGATCGACTCGTTTCCAAACCGAGCCAAAATAAAACAAGCAATTTCCAAGCGAGCGGCAATCAGTTTGGACAACCCTAATCAAATATGAATGAAAATATCAAATACATTGTATCCTGTATATGTCCATTAAGGTTATCCTACAAACTAAAAGAGTCAAAAGTAGTGGTCCATGTGCCACTTAATGCATCATGCAACCATCATATTCATACACTTTGCACACACTGACTCTGGTGCATAAAACATCTCATTATAGCAAATTAACATAACATTATTGTTTGCACAGTTATTCATAGTTTCATACATGTATAGTAGAAAAAAATCAAACACACAATGGTAAATTCCCATTTTTGTGGGACCCAATAACACCTATATGAGGAATAAAAGAAACTGAGTAGATTTAATTCAACTTACACAGATGGGACTTCATAACCCTAGATTCTGAAGCATCAGCAAAGACATCTAACTAAAATACCTAGAGAGAGAAGTATATATAAGGCGCAACAAACAGTCGTGATAATTTGTTATCTAACAAAACAAACTTAGGGTATGCAGCTTCTTAAGAAATTATTATGAACAAGTTTATGTTTCTATGTGCTTAAGAATATATAGGTTTTTAAACGAAGCGAACGAACACGAACAAATCATGTCCGTGTTCATTCAATTAACTTTAACCGAACACACGATTAAACAAGAACAACTAATGAACGGGGCTTTCTTGTTCATATTCGTTCGTTATAAAAATGAATGTGTTCGTGTTCGTGTTCATGTTCGTTTATGTTTGTTCTTTAAGAGTATAAACGAATGGTACACGAACGAACATAACTGGACATAGATGAATGAACATGACTAAGCTAAAACTATTGGTTTTGGCCCTAAAAACTTATTAAAACTATACTAAGTTGTAATGGGCCAAAAACAATAAATGAATATATTGACGAACATAAACAAACGAACTTAATAACCGCAAACTAACAAGCATAATCGAATTAAAATGATCACCGATGTAAATGAACATTCTCAAACATAAATGAACGAATGACACATGTTCGTTTGTTTAACTAAATGACAATTTTTTGTTCATATTCATTCATTTATTAATTAAACAAACATAAACGAGCTTCCGCTGAACAGTTCACGAACTGTTTATCGACATTTGGTTCGTTTACCAACCTATATATATGCTGGAATTAGGTATAAAATATTCCTGGGAGTATGCAAAATTTCTTCTAACTATTGGAGTTTGAACATTAGTCAGTTAGACCTCAGAAATCAAACTCAGACACTAAATAGTCATGTTGACCAGTTTTTTTTATTTCCAAATAGACATTATATTTTAGGGTTAACCAAAGTAGGCATACCTCATTTCCACCGGTTAGAAGCCGGCCGCAACTCTTAGCCGATATTATTAGAATATATTTAGAAGATATATTATTTGTATTATTGGTATTTATCTTATGTAATTATAGGGTGATTATGTTTCCTCATTAGAGATAGGTATCATTGTATTCTCTCCCTATATAAAGGGATTATTGTTATCAATGAAAGGCAATCAATCTATTCTCCATAAACGCTTTTATGGTATCAGAGCCTCGGTTCTGAATACCTATCTCTTTTCTTCTTCCAACAAAACCCTAGTTTTGTAACAAAAGCATTCGGCAGCCATGTCTAAACCAGATACGCCCCTCATTCTTCCCAACTCAAACCCTTCTTTACATCCTGCATATTCTGTAAACAATATTCAGTCCAAAATTCGAACCCTTGATGGCGATAAGGTGACCTACTCAGCCTGGATCAAATTATTCAAGTTTAATGCGACTGCTTATAGGGTGGTCGATCATCTCGATGATACCCCTCCTCCGGCTGTCACCGATCCTGCTTACCCGGCCTGGAAAGAGTTGGACGCGCTGGTCTCGCAATGGATTTACAGCTGCGTCTCAGATGAGTATCTACACCGCATATTGGACACCGAAGCTTCGGCTCGTCAAACATGGCTGAAACTCGAAAAGATTTTTCGTAGTAACAAGCGTGCCAAAGCTGCTGCCCTCGAAACTCAGTTTGTTAACCTCACTCTTCCCGCTTGCAGTTCCGTTGATGATTATTGCAAGCAACTCAAAAATCTTGCCAATCAACTCGCTGATGTAGACCAGATAATAACCGAAGATCGTCTCGTACTACAGCTTGTTCGTGGCCTCTCTAAGGAATTCGAAACAACCGCTTCCTTGATCAACTCTCAAGCAGTTGATTGGGACACGGCTGTAGCTATGCTGAATGATGAAGTCATTCGACAGGCAGCACGACAACACCAGTCCACGGTACTTCTAACCCCCACAGCACCTCAGCCTCAACACTCGGCTGATACCCAACATCCATCTCCACAGCCTCGGGACAACATCCCGCCCCCACAATCCGGAACTCCGTACCGTGGTCGTGGTCGAGGACGCAACAATCAACCTTATCGTGGCAGAGGATCCCGCGGGAGAGGCTACCGAGGTAACAGTTCTACTCATTCCTTTAACAATTTTTCGGGCCAGCAATATTACCCACAGTGGGCTTGGTGGAATACTCCACCTTGCCCATACCCGACTCAGCCCAATTGGCGGCCCAATACACCTCAGCCGGCACCCTCCGCCAACTTCACCGGGTACCCGTGTCCTACACCCTACAGCCCACAAATGGCAGCTCCTCCTGGTTTCAATGCATTATGCCCATCTGACTTAAGTGCTGCCGTGAACAACATTAATCTTGGATACGCGGACCCGACTCCCTTCATGGATACAGGTGCTGAACGTCATGTCACTGACAACCAAGGTATGATTCATCGCCCTGACTTATTTCCTGTTAACACTAAACTATTAGTCGGCAACGGACAGTACTTACCAATTGCGGGTTCCGGCACTGGTTACCTACCAATACATAACCGAAATTATATCCTACCTGACCTACTTTATAGCCCACATATCATTAAAAATTTATTGTCTGTCCGCCGATTCACCCGTGATAACAATGTTTCTATTGAATTTGATCCTTTTGGTTTTTCCTTGAAGGATCTCAAAACGGGGCGGCTCCTTTCCCGCCACAATAGTACGGGCGACCTCTATCCAGTCACTCCTCCAACATTACCACCACAAGCTTGCTTCATCACCGCTGCTACTTTGCCTTGGCATGACCGTCTTGGCCACCCCGGCAAACAAGTTTTTGATATTTTGTCTCGCAATTTTAATTTTCCATGTAATTCGAACAAGCTCTCTACTTTTTGCAATTCTTGTCATTTAGCCAATAGTAAACGTTTACCTTTTTATGAATCTACTTCTTTTACGTTTGCTCCCTTTGATATCATACATTGTGATTTGTGGACATCTCCTATTATTAGTAAAACCGGCTTTAAATATTACATGGTCCTAATAGACAATTTTTCCAACTTCGTGTGGGTGTACCCTTTAAAATATAAATCCGAAACTTTTACCACATTTACCAAATTTCACCGCCTCATAGCCACCCAGTTTAACCGCTACATCAAAACCTTTCAGTGTGATCTCGGGGGGGAATTCGATAACCATGCCTTCAAAGACTTTGCTCACCAACACGGTCTTCTCTTCCGTTTCTCCTGCCCTCAAACCTCTTCCCAAAACGGCCGTGCGGAACGCATGATTCGTCGACTTAATGACATCATACGCTCCTTACTCATTCACGCCCATCTTCCACCTTTATTTTGGGTAGAAGCACTTCACACCGCCGCTTATTTACACAATATACTTCCAACTAAACGACTAAACTTTTACACTCCCACATTCACCTTATACCTTCGCCACCCTACCTACGACCACTTACGAGTGTTCGGCTGTGCTTGCTACCCTAACACATCGGCAAACCAACCACATAAACTCCACCCACGGGCAGTCCGGTGCATTTTTCTCGGATACCCATCTGACTTCCGTGGGTATCGGTGTTTTGACCCTACCACGGGTAAGGTCCACATTTCCCGTCATGTCACCTTTGACGAGCACACATTCCCTTACACCATCTCTACACCAACATCCCGCTACTCATTCCTTGATGATGCCATACCCCCCGGGTTCATTTTCAGTCCACCAGCATCTCCCACAGCCTACCCACAAACTCAGCCCTCACAGCAGCCCCACAGCAGCCCCACCCAGCAGCCCTCACCGCAGCCCCCAGTCCTATATACATATGCTCGTCGTCCTAAACCTTCACAACAGCCCAATACCGCTCCGTCCCATCCAAACCCCACCCCCACGCCGTCCCCTGCCACCACAACCGTACCCCTCCAACCTACAAACACACACCCCATGACCACCCGCTCCAAAGCCCACTGTACCTTTGTTACCACCACGATCTCCCCGGTCCCCACCTCTTATGCCAAAGCCTTTGCCGACCCTAATTGGATGTCTGCCATGCAGGCTGAGTTTAGTGCTTTACAGGTTAATGAGACATGGGAACTCGTCCCTAGACCGGCCGATCGGCCAGTTATCCGGTGCCTGTGGCTTTTTCGCCATAAGTTTAAATCTGACGGGTCCCTTGAGCGTTACAAAGCTCGGCTAGTGGCTAATGGTAAGTCACAAACTGCGGGACTTGACTGTGACGATACCTTCAGTCCGGTGGTCAAACCGGCAACTATACGCACCGTTCTCTCTATTGCTATCTCTCGTTCTTGGCCAGTACATCAGTTAGATGTCAAGAACGCCTTTTTGCATGGCAACTTAAATGAGACTGTCTTTATGCATCAACCACCAGGATTTGTGGATCGGCGTTATCCTAATTTTGTATGCAGGTTGAAAAAGTCTCTTTATGGACTTAAACAGGCGCCTCGGGCTTGGTATACCAGATTTGCCACATTTTTAGTATCGCAAGGTTTTCTCAGCAGCACGTGCGACAATTCTTTGTTCATTTTTTCAAGGGGATCTCAAACCGCCTATCTTCTTTTGTATGTTGATGATATTGTGTTAACTGCCTCGACCAATGACCTACTACAGGATATCATTCGTATGCTATCACGGGAATTCTCGATGACCGATTTGGGTCCGCTATCTCATTTTTTGGGGATCAGGGTCACACAACAATCTGACGGGTTCTTCTTGGATCAATCGCAATATGTGAAGGACATTCTCTCTTGTGCATCTATGTCTTCTTGTAAACCATGTACCACCCCTGTTGACTTGTCTTCCAAGCTTAGTGCTTCGGATGGGTTACTATTTGCTAATCCTACTTTATATCGAAGTCTTGCAGGCGCTTTACAATATTTGACGTTTACTCGTCCCGACATTTCTTATGCGGTTCAGCAACTTTGCTTGTTTATGCACGAACCTCGTGATCCCCATTTTGCGTTCTTAAAACGCATCTTGCGGTATCTACAAGGCACTGTTGACTATGGTATTCGATTACGTAAATCTACCATCACTTCTTTGGTTGCTTACTCAGATGCTGATTGGGGAGGTTGTCCAGACTCCCGTCGTTCTACTAGTGGGTACTGTGTTTTCCTTGGGGATAATTTAATCTCTTGGTCCTCCAAGCGCCAACCTACAATATCACGTTCTAGTGCAGAGGCGGAATATAGGGGTGTTGCTAATGCGGTTGCGGAGGCGACTTGGTTACGCAACTTGTTGCTGGAATTACATCTCCCGCTCCGTCGGGCTACGGTGGTCTACTGCGACAACGTTTCAGCTGTTTACATGTCCGATAACCCGGTTCAACATCAACGAACGAAGCACATAGAAATTGACATTCACTTTGTTCGGGAAAAAGTTCATGTTGGGGATATTCGCGTTCTTCATGTCCCCTCTCCATTGCAATATGCGGATATTTTCACCAAGGGCTTGTCACGCCAATTGTTTCAGTTTTTTCGTTCCAGCTTGAACGTCTGTCCTACGCCCGTTCAAACTGCGGGGGAGTCTTAGCCGATATTATTAGAATATATTTAGAAGATATATTATTTGTATTATTGGTATTTATCTTATGTAATTATAGGGTGATTATGTTTCCTCATTAGAGATAGGTATCATTGTATTCTCTCCCTATATAAAGGGATTATTGTTATCAATGAAAGGCAATCAATCTATTCTCCATAAACGCTTTTAGCAACTTCAGCTCCGCTGGCTGAGACAACTAAGGCTTTAAAAACAACCGCCACCTCAGCTACCACATCATATTCCAAACTTCTTTAAAAACACTCATTTCTCCTACAACACCATAAAATTTCAAACCCCATTAAATATATTTAAATAATTTAACACGCGCGCACACACACACACACACACACATACATACATATAGTGTGTGTGTGTGTGTGAGAGAGAGAGAGAGAGATGTGAGTGGAGCCACCATCTTGAGTCCGTAACACGTTTGTAACAACGGAAAAAGTATGGAATCTTTTTTTTTTTTTGGGTGGGGGGTGGGGTGGGGGGGTGGGGATTTAGGCAATGCTTTAAAAATGCCCGGTTATACCGGTTTCCACTCACTAGCCCGTAAATTGGGTGAACTGTTTATAGTTTGAATTGCCGGTAATACGAGTTTGTACAATTGTAGACTTTTAGCAACCCATCCATAAACCATTTACCTCCCGATTTTAAGTTTTAACCTAGTGGCCTTCGATCAGTTTACCATTGATCTCCGCTCAATTTAACATTGAATCGAATTGCTCTCAATATTGCCATCGAGCAACTTCTGGATTACCTTTTGGATTATTTTTTTTATTACGGATTAACTTTTGGATTATTATTTTTTTTTATGGAATCATGTATCTTTGGATTACTTTTGAGTTGAAGTTGTATTTTTATGAAGTTATAGGGTTAACTAGTCAACCCAATTGAACCGTTCGGTACAACCAGTTGTAAATCGGTTGTACCATTTCTAAGCCAACCCCGATACAGTTAAAAAACGGTTTTTAAACCATTGAATTTTGGTGCCGGCTAGTCTTAGCTTGTGCTACTTTAGTAAAGGCTAAATTTCCATGTCTATTTTGGAAAAAAAAAAAATCTGGTCAACATGAGTACATGACTATTTAAGTGAATTCCCTTTAGTATTTCCATTTGACACTAATAATTAGACATTTGTATAGACATCATATTTTGAAAGTATCCTGGTATAATATTACCATTTAGACACTAATAATTAGACTGTTGTATAAGACTTAAAATATCATATATTGAAAGTATTCCAGAATAATATTAATCTTGATAACCCTACTATTAGACAAAATCAATATACAACTACAATTCCTGGTTTATCTCTAGTACACCTTAACGGATACTAATTTCTTGCAATAAATCACCATGTCAAAACAATCTTACAAAGAAACAATTCTATTTTACATTTGCACATAATATACTTTTGTATTTTACATTTACAAGCTCTTCAAACTGTCAAGAAATTGGAGTACTTTTAATTAGAGGGGCTAATTATTAGTACCAATTACATTCTTTTTGTGTATATAAATTTTTTACTAATTAATGTCTTCCAAATATTTTTCTTCTCTTAGTTTTTATACTTGAAGATTTGAGTCAAGAACATTGATGAAGGCAATAAGTCATGAGATGTTAACTGGTTATCAGTTACATTTACATCTTATGGTAAACAACACCTATACTAGTTACACACCTGTATTTGTATCAACTGCAAGGTATACATTACAGGTGCACGGCTTAACGCTGCTGCTTAATGATTCACCGAGTACCAGCTTAACTGAATAACAATGTTCCATATTGCCCACTGTCAACAGATTCTAAGTCTGCTGTGAAAACTTAATTACTAGATTTTTGGTAGGATTGCAATCTGGTTAATGAATTCACTAAGACATAATTAAAGAATGAAATGATACGTCAAAAGACTCGAAACCATCTTAACAAAATTAGTTTTGTTTTCTTGTACTTAGTCACAATATGCAATATAGACAAAACTATTAATCAAAAACATATTAATCACCAAATTGAATTACAACAAGCAAAAAGATTACTAGAGATAGCATTAAGCTATCTTCAATAACTATGTATTCGATGATAACATTCACAAAACGGTTCCGGTAGATCTTATTTTAAACTAAAATAATAATCTAAAATTCTTGACCCAAAACACAAGCAACAATATTCATAGGAAGAATTAGGATGTATCATGTATGCTCAAACCGAAAAACATATAAGATATTAACCATGTTTATGTTGAACCCAAATAAGTAACTTTAAGGTAACACATACACACTAACCTGCTTAAGTTTTTTCTTTGTTTTGGTAACATAGAAAGCCGAAAACTTTCCAAGATTTGGTTGCATGCATCTTTGGTTGTTCTTGTTGCTTCCAAACCTAACAATCATAAGAAAAAAAGAAAGCTTATTTAAAAAAAATATAAAAAATACCAATTTTAGTGTGACACTGTGACCTAACTTTTACAATGAAACCCTAGTTAATTAGATCACATCATTAAAGAAAAACATAAACTTTTTCTTGTTTTCTCTTCTTTTAAACCAAAAATCAAGCACACAATGGTTGATTTTGGATTTTAGGTCAGCAAGAAAACTTTGTGTGTGTGTGTGTGTGGGGGGGGGGGGGTAGATGAATCAGATTTGGGAGAAAATCTTTGAAAGAAAGATAACAAAACAGTTAAAATTACAGTTAAGAAAAAGATCCAAGAGTACCATATTAATGATTTCAAGAAAACAAAAAAAAAACCCTCTTCTTGCTCTCTTCATCAAGAACAAGTACATGATTTCAGACTCCAAAGTAGAATATTATATTAATTACTCCGTATAAAGCACATTAAATAGTAAATAAATCTATCATGATTACCAGTACAAAATTAACAAGAAGGTACAAAAATTGCATAAATTATTATTACCTGTAGCACCAGCATCATCTTCTTCCTTGAATCTGTTCAAGTTACCATTTTTTCACTTCAAGAAACTAAAAAGGTTCAAACTTTCCTAATTATATATTATATAATTATAATATAAATAATAAAAAAACAGATGGGAAGTTGTGTAATTAGTCATCATAACTTTGCAGCTTTTTGCTATTAACACAGTGATGGTGGTGGTGATGCACTGATGCATCTGTCCAGGTGTCACTCCTTTTCTGCAACTTCCATTCTCACTTATCCATTAACACAGTACACAAAATATTATAAAAACAACATAAAATAGTAAAATACAAACTATTAACAGCTTCTTGTTGTTCCACTTGTGAGCTGAGCTGACAGCAAGAGAAGTGAGCACATGCATGATTTCAACAAAAGTATAGATTTTTATACATTTGGTTGCATATGCTCACTCTCTTCTGTCAGCTTTCTTTAACTTTAACTCCTTCCGTAATAATATTCACACCCTGCAATGAATAAAAATTCAAGATTTATAAAAAATCTTAGATCTGTTATCTTTAACAATAAAGATTCAATTTTTATGTTAAAGAAACATAAAAAGATTAAAATAAAACCATACCCATGAGTCCATGACACATATCCAATGGTCCACTGAAACAATTCAACAAAATCAAGAAACCTAAAAGACTAAAGTTTGTGTTGACTTTTTAACAGAAAGTAAACAAGAACAAATGTATAGTGATTTGAGGTTGAAGATGAACCAAACCCATCAGACATCAGTATAATCACTAGTTACATCATATATATATTGTATAAAAATAAAAAAATAATAAAAAATAATAATTATAAAAGTCACATACTCACATAAGCATTTCGTCGTACATGTGGTGGGGTATGAATAAACAAAAGAAAGACAACACGAATTAAACACCATCCATGTGGGTCTTGTGCACAGTGCACACCCTTTTGTAATTAAGATGATCAATGCTTAAAATAATTAAAATGGTACAATACGTTGAACCGGGACGTACCGGAAGATTCGATTGAGTTGAATTGTTTATCCTGTAAGTCAATGTAAATACAAATTTTTAATATTAATAAATATTACAGGAACAATGCTCGAGTCAAATATAAAGTTTGTGTTTTGTATACGAACTTGATCAAATTACAAAAGAGGTAAAGAAATCAACCTTAGATTTGCAGGATACAAAACTGGATGATTAGCGAATTGTCGTTTACTGTGTTTATTCGTTTCAATTTTATCCGTTAGGTTAAAAGTCATTTGTAAAAAATATGGTCTGCAAAAAACAACAAAAATCTCTTGGATTTAAAATCGGTTTAACCGATATTTAAAAAAAAACATTGATGCGATGTTTTTAAAACTACCCAAAAATACCGGACTCTAAGTGAGTGTTTGGATGAGCTTTTAAAATTGTTTTTTTTGCTGATTTGTTTTGAAAAGCAAAAACAACTTCTGAAAAGCTGTAATTTGAAGCTTTTAAAGAAGTTTTGTCAAATACATTTTGCATTTCAACAAGTAAATAAGCAAATTTAAAAAGCTCATCCAAACACCCCTAAATACTGGTTGAAGATACGTACTGAGTTTTAAAACATTGAAGTTGATGGTATTAGCATTAGCAAATAATAAGATTATTATATGGGTGGTTGTCGACATGTTTCGTGGTTTGAGAAGATTAATAAGCCATGAGATGGGTGAGATTGATTGGGATTTGAGGGTGGGCCCTACAATAGACTTTGCATATTTCAAGGAGGACCGTTCATGTTAGGAAACACAAATGTACCACAACTCCTTGTATGTTTGGGAATGTGTTCTAGACTTTTAGATAATAGTTACATCATATTTAAAGACATGCGTGTCGTATTTGTTAGTTGCGTCTTTTGTCTTGTCGGTTTGTATGTTTTTATATCAAACATATCATACGACTCATTTGATTGGACAAACACTAACTCATACGTCTGTATAAACATTTGGCTCGTATTATATCTCATTATTTGGTTACATTTATATTTAAAAGACTACACATACGAATCATATGACATTTGCCACTTCATTTGCTTCTATGTCATTATACGACTTATATGATTGGAAGAACATCAACTCATACAGTCTGTATATATATAATAACCCTAGCCCAAATTCTTATATATGGCATATAAAACGCAAAAATGTGATATGGTTCGTATGGGCTTTGTCAATAGTGTGTTTGTCACATTAGTCGTTCTTTTTTGCAACTTTAATACATCATACAACACAGGTATGACTTGGATGAACATCAACTAGTATGGTTCGTATGAAGTTTATGAGGGTATGGTGTGTCATTATAAAACCTCATACGACTTGTACGTCTACATCATTCATACAGATTGTGTTTCATACGGCTCGTATGACCATGCAGTTTGTATGCAAGGCATGTCAAGGCTGCTGCTTATGGCCCATTATCACGGTGGGCCGGTGGCCCAAAATTTTAAACTTGTGAAACACACTTATAGATTAAGACAAATTTTATTTATTAAAAGCTAGTAATAACAAGCTAAGAGAGTAAGAGAACCCAATAATATTAATCTAATACCCATATTTTTTGCCCAAATATCTTTATTTATAACACGTATGTCACGTTGGCACCTTGGGAAGTTCGAAAGTCACGTTGGCAATCTTGATCAAACAACAGGGCGTGAGGTGGTAAAGGGGTAATTCGTGAATCTATAAAAATGATTTTATTAGGTTACAAATCGATGGGATGTCTCATAAAAATGGGCAGCCCATGGTTTTTGAAATGGCCATTTTAAGGATTTTCAAAACAAAAGGCCACTCTTAGATTCGCTTCAGACAAAATAAACATTTTAGGGAATTTCCATACAACTTTGGTGCATTCTCATATTGTTTCAATGGCATGATAAATTATTGTACAATACGATAAATATGGCAAAGTATAATACGATGAGAAAGAAAAACTTAACATACATTAAACTTTAAAAAAAAAGTTATGTTCTAATGTAACAAACGTTAAAAAAGTCTTACTTGAAGTAGTCTCTTATCTTAACTCGGTAAACTATTTAGCTTATGTTATAATGCAAATCTAAAAAAAATAAATTTTATAAATTTCAATATGGCTTATCGTCTTCTTAAATCGACAAACTTGTTATACAGATTGGGAACAATTTAATGTGAAAAGCAATAATCAAGAAAAACTTAAAGCTTAAACTTTGTTTTTTCCTTGTTTTTTAACGATTTTAGCTTAGTGGTATCGGTGTCTCTCCAAAAATGTCAAAATGCTTGACAATATCTCCTAACACTGAGTTCAAATCCTTCTGAGTGATGGTCGCCCATATTTACATAAATTGGACTTAGTATAGATTGAACCGGGAACCTCACCAGGAGGAAACCATTTAGTGAAAAACCCTCGACTACCTAAGCTAACTCATGTTGGTAAAGCTTAAACTTTGTGATCGTTTTTTTAATCTGATAGGGGTTGTGATAGTGTCACTCCTTGCCCCCCACCATCATCTTCATCTAGCGTCTTCTACAAAAGAATAAGACATTTTTTACCCCCAACGCATAAAATCAAATGACGCCTAAAACATTGAAGAATAGGAATAGAGCATACATTCGATAATGAAGGGAATATAGAAGATGTTAAGTAGCCTAACATTGTACTTTAGTACACAAAATAGATGAAATATTAATATCAATTTGTTAATGAAGCAATCACTTTTTTTGACATTCACTAAAAATAACAAAATATGATTGGATAACACCTGGTGCTTGCAAAAAAAATAGAAGAACTTGCGTATTTTAATATTTTGTGCAAATGAGCAAATTATTACTAAACTTATCATTTAAAATTATTTAAATATTATAATTCAATTATTTCTGAAAGTTTGAGCAACACTTTATAACTAAATATTTATTAATATTTTATGTAAAAATCAATGTATTTACTATTTACCATGTCGTCAAGGTTATTCAAGTGGGCTTAAGCCCATATAAAAGCCCATACAAGAAGTAAAATAGCATTCGAACTTCGAAGTTTCATTTTTCAAACACACTCTAGCCACTTTAATTTTGATTTTGGATTAGGGTATATGAAATTTATCAATTCGTAGGAAAATATATGAATTCTCGTTAATAGTCATATATATATATATATATATATATATATATATATATATATATATATATATATATATATATATATATTTGTTATGTTTTTATATACTTTTCAATGTAACGTTATCCATATAAAACAACAATATCGAAATCAGGGCCCGTGATAATCAAACACGAGAACATACAATTTTAACAACCCGTGACTTTTTTCTATATCATGAGAAAACTAAAACTTGACCCACACGTAAATAATTAACCTTATCAAATTATTCATACAAGACTCAAAACATAATCCAACTATGACTCAAAACACCTTTAAACTTATCGTAATAATAAACTTGATAAACCTAATAACTTTAAACAACTAGATAAACTGCTAAGCCAGCACATGATTAACCATAGTTTTGAACAGAAAACTAATGTGTATAATATTGGATAATCTTCACACATGTAAAAATTAGAGGACAAGCAACAATAAGTTATCAACACATCTACACATGCTTTTAAAATAAAATGAAACATTAATTGACTAAGGTAGAACAATTTAGTGAAGTATAATTACTTGAAAACTGAGAAAACATTAGGGTAGACTGATCATGTGCGTCTTTGACCTTCGTATGGAGACACGAGAGTCTCCATGTATATCACTCTTTCCCGTTCATGGTCAAAACGCCCAGGAAGAAAATATTATGTGTCTTTAAAGTAGTCTTCCAAATCTATATTCTTAAAAGAGTTGCCGTCCTCCAAAACGGCCAAACAATTCCCATTCCTCATGATGTGTACATGCCTGAATTGCCGATAACTTGTGCTATCGAATGCCATCACTTTTATCCACTCGTCACCATCCATCCTCCACATATCACACTTAAAACCCTCATAAGAGGTATATCTACAACCAACACACAAGTGAATGCAATCATTAAGAGCCACTACTTTCACATATACTGTTGAATCATCTGGAAAATATGGTAATTGTATTACCTTAAACTTTTCAGACTCCACATCAAAACTAATAAGGCCGCATTCTGGACCTAATCCCAATCCCCAACCGTCAAACTTGAAGTAAACTTTCTCGCCCAAGAATGTAGGTTGCCACCAACTATAGATTGGTATGATGATGTTTTCTAAATACGGAATCTTTCTCCATGAGTCTAGTCTATGTGAATAAATAAAAGTGTCGTCAATATAACAACCCATATGTAGAAGTTTGTAATCGTTAGAAGAGTCGACGTAGAAAGCAAGAGCATAAGTGATATCAACAACGAATTTAGCACAAATCTTCTTGTAGGCACGAGCCAGTGGATTCCAAAAGGCTAAGTAATGAGTGTCCATCAAAGCTACACATACCAATCCATCTAAGCTTGCTAAAACAATTATATCATCCTTAAATGGAATCGAACGGTTGGTGATTGAATCATGGTTCACGGGTTCACAATCAAGTGTACGAAAAGTTCGGTTTGGCTGACTAAGAAGAAGTTTATATTTGAAAAGTGCGGGCATGAAAACGTTCGTTGCGCACTCTACGCTCATATTCAGCTGCCAAACTTTCTTGCTGTATGCGGAGCCACTCTTCTAGAGACAGTGGTCCTCTAGATCTATGCCGATGAGTCCTCACCAGATTAAAATCGCCTGAATCATCCTCCAGATCCTGATCGAGTTCGGTGAGTTTCTCTCATAATTCGTCTGAGATCACCCAGATTGGAACCTTCCGGTGCTGTAACACGTCCCCTATATGTGGGAGTAGGACCGGTTGGTGTTGTAACATGCTCTAGGGTAAAACCTCCAGGTATTATTATTATTATTATTTTTATTTTTTTGTAAAAATCGTTGATATTTATCATGTCATCAAGGTGATTTTGTATAGGCTTAAGCACATATAAAAGCCACAAGAAGTTCAATACTATTAGAAGTTTCATTTTTGAAAGTACATGTATATTTTTAAACGTATCGTTATCCATATAAAACAATACTCCAAATGTGTAGTATAGTCTTGTTGGAAATCAGCCCCGGCAGCAATGAAACATGAGAAAACACAATATGAACAACTAGAAAGCCGCCATTTATATAAAAAACAAACCTAAACCAACGTACTATGACTCAAAACACTTTTAAACCTATCCTAGTAAATTCGATAAATATAATAACTTTAAACTAGATAAACAATGAAAGACTCAAAAATTCAAATTCCACAAGTATTATGCACATGATTTAGCATATAGATTTAAATAGAAAACTAATGTGTTATTTTGAATAACCTTCACACATGTTAAGAGGGACAAGCAACAATAAAGTATTAACACATCAGCCTACACATGCTTATATAATAAAAGGCAACATTAATTGACTAAGGTAACAAAAACAATATAGTAAGGTAACATAACAATAATTATACTGAGATATAATTACTTGAAAATGAAAAGCAAGAAAACATTAGGGTAGATCAATCATTAGTGTCTTTGACCTTCGGCTGGAGACACTAGAGTCTCCATGTATATCACTCCTCTCTGTTCATATTCAAAACGCCCATGAAAAAAATAATATAAGTCTTTAAAATGATCTTCCAAATCTATATTCTTATAAGAGTTGTTGTCCTCCCAAATCGCCAACCAATTCCCATTCCTCCTGATGTATATATGCCTGAATGACCAATGACTTGGGCTATCGAATGTCGCAATTTTTATCCACTCGTCACCATCCATCCTCCACATATCAAACCTAAAACCCCCATAAGGGATATATTTAACAACACACAAGTGAATGCAACTGTTGAGTGCTACTAAATTCATACCAAAACTTGCACCACAAGTTAAAGGTGGAAACTGTATTTCCTTAAACTTTTCAGACTCTACATCAAAACTGATAAGGCTGCGTTGTGGAGCTCCCGATCTCCAACTTTCCAGCTTGAAGTAAACTTTCTCACCCAAGGATATATCTTGCCACCGAATAAAGCTTCGTACGATGTTGTTTTCTAAACATGGAATCTTTCTCCACGAGTCTAATCTCCGGGAATAAATAAAACCCTCGCCACTGTTAGAAACTATTTGTAGAAGTTTGTAATCGCTTGAAGAGTCGATGTAGAAAGTAAAAGCATCACTCATGTCAACAACAAATTTAGTATAGATCTTCTTGTACGCACCAGTGAGTGGATTCCAAAAGGCTAATTCACGCGTGTTCTTAACGGCTACACATACCAATCCATCTAAACTAGCTAAAATCACCACATCATCCTTGAATGGAATAGGACGGGTGGTGATTGAAGTATGGTTCACGGGTTCACAATCAAGTGTACGAAAAGTTCGTGTTGGCTGATCAAGAAGAAGAAGTTTATATTTGGTATTATAGCGGATGTGGGATCGGGCGAAGCCTGGTGAACACAAGAAGGACTTCCATGATTTACAAACACACCGGAAACGACCTATGGACTTGGCCGGAAGTCGTGGTAGCACCTCCGACTGTATTATTTCAATTGGAAGCTGTGGAAGAACACAAGCCATAAATGATGATACAAGGATTTGCAAATAATATATAAGGATGAAGTTGATAGATATAAGGAAACTCTATATATATTATAATAAACAGGAACAACTTAGTATATATATTTGTGGAACGTGATATTGTTTTGATTAGGTGAATTATATACAAGTTTTTAGGGATTTTGTTAATTAATATTGCATCACAATAACTTCATAATTTCATTTTTTTTAACTTTTTTATTTCTAGTTTTTGAAATTTAAATATTATAAACTTAATTAACTTTTAAGTTTTTAAACCTTTGGGAGAAATTGAAAGAAGGTAGGATGACACCATCATGTTTAGGGAAAAATGACGAAAATAAACATGAGAAATACAAGTTGATGCGACATGCGAAAAAAAAAGGGTAAAACAACATTACATTGTGAGATTAAGTCCATATATTAGAAAAAAAAAAGAAATTTTAGCTTAATAGCCAATTTTCTCTTTATATTTTGTGCAAAGGACATAAATTATTACTTAAAAAGATATCTTATAATTATTTAAAATATTGTAATTTAATTCTTTGAGAAAGTTTAATGTTTTCTGACTAATGTCTAATTAATATATTTTTTTCGAAAAAAGCAATTATATTTACCATGCCTGTATAGAAGTTTCATTTATATAAGTGCTTGTATATTTTTAAACGTACCCAAAAACATGAGAAAACACAATTTGAACAACTCATGCAACTTTTATCTGTATAGCAAAACTGAATACTTAACCGTCACATAAATCGTTAACCCTATTAAACTATTTATACAATACTGATCAAAACCTAAACCAACGTACTATGACTCACTTTTAAACCTATCCTAATAAATTCGATAAACATAATGACTTTAAACAATCGGCTATAAACAATACACAACTCAAAACTCGAAACACCAACACTTTAAGCCCTTTTTATTAATCTATTTGAGATTTTCACAACAACGAATATTCTGGACTTCTAAGTCAAAACATGATTCACCATAGTTTTTAACAACAAATTAATCTGTGGTATGTAAAATAACCTTCACACATGTTAGAGGGACAAGCAACAATATAATGAAGTAACATAATAATGTGTAAACTAAGAAAACATTATGATAATCAACGCATCTACACATGCTTTTATGATAAAATGCAACATTAATTGCCTAAGGTAACAAGAAGAGTTTAATGAAGTAACATAATAATGAGTAAACTAAGAAAACATTAGGGTAGACCGATCATGTGTCGCCACTCGCCTGGAGACACGAGAGTCTCCATGTATATCACTTCTTCTTGTTCATGGTCAAAAGGCCAAGGAAGAAAATAATATGTATCTTTAAAGTAATCTTTCAAATCTATATTCTTAAAAGAGTTGCCGTCCTCCAAAATCGCCAAACAATTCCCATTCCTCCATATGTGTATATGCCTGAATAGCCAATTACTTGGGCCATCGAGTGTCGCCACTTTTATCCACTAGTCACCGTCCATCCTTCATATATCACACTTCAAACCCTCATAAAAGATGACTCTATAACCAACACACAAGTGAATGCAATCATTAAAAGCCACTACTTTCATACCACCTAAAGTTGCATCATCAGGAAAAGGTGGAAATTGTATTTCCTCAAACTTTTCAGACTCTACATCAAAACTAATAAGGCCGCGTTGTGGACCTCCCGATCTCCAAGCTTCCAGCTTTAAGTAAACTTTCTCACCCAAGAATATAGCTTACCACCAATTAAAGCTTCGTATGATGTTGTTTTCTAAACATGGAATCTTTCTCCACAAGTCTAATCTCAAGGAATAAATAAAAGCCTCGCCAGTGTAATAAACTATTTGTAAAAGTTTGTAATCGTTAGAAGAGTCGACGTAGAAAGCAAAAGCACTAGCGAAATCAACAACTAATTTAGTACGGGTCTTCTTATAGGTACCGGTGAACGGATTCCAAAAGGCTAATTCATGCGTGTTCTTAACAGCTACACATACCAATCCATATAAACTTGCTAAAATCACCACATCACCTTTAAACGGAATAGGACGGGTGGTGATTGAATCATGGTTCACGGGTTCACAATCAAGTGTACGAAAAGTTTGTGTTGGCTGATCAAGAAGAAGAAGTTTATATTTGGTATAATAGCGGAGATGAACTCGGGCAAAGCCTCGCAAGGGCGAAGCTTCCTTAGGGCCGGGTGGCCCCGCCCCCCTGTTTTTTTGCGCGGGTAGTGTAAATCGACCCTTTTTTCGTCCGAAATTTTGTATACGTAATGTAAATTTACCAGTTTTATACTGAAAATTTGAGGCCGGCCCCCCTAGTTTATGATTTTTATATTACATTTTAAGTTTGCCCCGACCAACTCGCCCAAGCTTCGCCACTAAAGCCTGGTGAACACAAGAAGGACTTCCATGATTTACAAACACACCGGAAACGACCTATGGACTTAGCCGGAAGTCGTGGTAGCAACTCCGACTGTATAATTTCAGTTGGAAGCTGTGGAAGAACACGAGCCATCAGCCATGAATGATGATACAAAGATTTGCAAATAATGTATATGGATGAAGTTGATAGATATAAGGAAACTGTATATTATAATATAAACAGGAGCAACTTGTATATATATTTGTGGAACGTGATATTGTTATGATTGGGTAAATTATATACAAAGTTTTAGGGATTTTGTTAATTAATATTGCATCACAATAACTTCATAATTTTAATTTTTTTAACTTTTGAATTTCCAGTTTTTGAAATATAAATTTTATAAACTTATAATTTTTATGTTTATAAAGTTTAAAATTTAATTTTATTAATTAAGAATTAAATATAAATCTTATTCTTGATCACAATTCCATGACAATTCCTTAGCCCGGTTATTGTGATTTAACGCCGAAGCCGGAAGATGCTACCACCATCCATGTCGAAGCCACCTCCACATGACCTGCTATGTCGGAACATAGCGCAACGCCCCCGTCCTTCACGTCCATCTGGCATGGTGTTAACTTAGAACTCTTTCATGCCACGAACGTTAAACCACAATCACCAGCGTTAAAGAGACTAATTTTAAAGCTTTAAGAAAAAATGTAAAATATTGTATGTTAACAAAAACTTATTAATATCCATTTGCTAATAAACTAGTCATATTTCTTTCTTTTTTTCTTTTCACTCAAAATAAACAATATATAGTAAAAAGGATGAGAGTGATTTTTTTTGCATTTTCTAGGTAATATAAATAGAAAATGGAATGGATCATAAGATGGGATGGAGTGGGAGTCGGAACTCCTAGGAAGCACTGATCCGTGCGTGAACACAACGAACTCCTAGGAAACACTAGCCCCGTGCGTGAACACCACCCTCCTGGATCCCGAGGGGCCATTTTTTCCCTTGGAAATAAGGGAATAGCCCTCGGTTTCTCCCGGTTGAATTTTGAGTGGTTTTGGCCTTTGAAAAATTGAGAGAATGTAGGACGACACCAACATGTATAGGGAAAAATGAGAAAAATAGCAGGAGAATTTTTTTTATGTGACATGCGGAAAAAAAAGCGGTAAAACAACATTACATTGTGAGATCAAGTCCATATCTTAGAAAAAAATAAAACAGGCCAGAAAACATGAGAAAACACAATTTAAAAAACTCGTTCGACTTTTTTCTGTATAACAAAACTGAATACTTGACCGTCACATAAATCGTTAACCCTATCAAACTATTTGTACAATACTGATCAAATCCTAAACCAACGTAGTGACATACTATGACTCACTTTTAACCCTATCCTAATAAATTCGATAAACATAATGACTTTAAACAATTGGATATAAACAATACACGACTCAAAACTCAAAACTCAAAACTCCAACATTTTAAGCCCTTTTTAATCTATTTGAGGTTTTCACATCCACGAATATTCTGGACTTCTAAGACAGCACATGATTCACCATAGTTTTGAACAGAAAACTAATCTGTGTTATGTTGAATAACCTTCAAACATGTTAAGAGGGACAAGCAACAATATAAATAATCAACACATGTACACATGCTTTTATGATAAAATGCAACACTAAATTACTAAAAGACACCTGTTAACTTTCTGACTGATCCGTGAGAGGGAAGATCTACCATGCGTCCTGCGGACGTTCTTGTGTTTGGCTGGGCAGGGGGTAAGCATGCGTGTGTTGACCTCACTGGGGTGTCCCCGTTGGTGGGGCTGAGAGACAGTGACATCGTACCGGGACAGGCGATTTTGAGGGCGGAATCTAGGAAGGTTGCTAAGCATGAGGCAGCGTGTTTGGAGAATCAGCACGTGTTCATTCCATTTGCCTTCGAAACATTTGGATCCCTAGCTCCCGAGGCGGTTCGCTTCTTGGAGCGGGTGCAGAAGGTGGTCCACAGTGACTTGCAGAACCCGAGGAACCAAGGATTTATATTTAGCAGAATAGGCTTTGCGATTCAAAAGGGGATAGCGGCGCAGCTTGTTGCTCGCCTACCCATTATTCAGATGTAGCTTGGTTTGTGTTATATAAAAGAAATGATAATTGTAATAAAAAAAATTACTAAGGTAACAAGAACAATTCAGTGAAGTAACATAATAACGAGTAAACGAACATATAATTACTTACAACTAACAAAACATTATGATAGACCGATCATGTGTTGCCACTCGCCTGGAGACACGAGAGTCTCCATGTATATCACTTCTTTCAGTTTAGGGTCAAAAAGCCAAGGACAAAAATAATATGCATCTTCAATGTAATCTTCCAAATCTATATTCTTAAAAGAGTTGTCCTTCAAAATCACCAAGCAATTCCCATTCCTCCATATGTGTATATGCCTGAATGGTTGATAATATTGGCCATCGAGTGTTGCCACTTTTATCCACTAGTCACCATCCATCCTCCACATATCACACTTCAAACACCAATAAGAGATTACTCTATAATCAACAAACAAGTGAATGCAATTATTAAGAGCTATTATTTTCATACCACCTAAAGTTGCATCATTAGGAAAAGGTGGAAACTGTATTTCCTCAAACTTTTCAGACTTTACATCAAAACTAATAAGGCCGTGCTGTGGACCTTCCAATCCCCAAGTTCCCAGCTTGAAGTGAACTTTCTCACCCAAGAATATAGCTTGCCACCAATTAAAGCTTCGTATGATGTTGTTTCTAAACATGGAATCTTTCTCCACAAGTCTAATCTCAAAGAATAAATAAAACCCTCGCCAGCGTAAGAAACTATTTGTAGAAGTTTGTGATCGTTAGAAGATTCGACGTAGAAAGCAAAAGCACTAGTGATAATATCAACAACAAATTTAGTATGGGTCTTCTTATAGGTACCGGTGAGCGGATTCCAAAAGGCTAATTCATGCGTGTTCTTAATGGCTACACATACCAATCCATCTAAACTCGCTAAAATCACCACATCACCCTTAAACGGACTAGGACGGGTGGTGTTTGAATCATGGTTCACGGGTTCACAATCAAGTGTACGAAAAGTTTGTGTTCGCTGATCAAGAAGAAGAAGTTTATATTTGGTATTATAGTGGAGATGGGCTCGAGCGAAGCCTGGTGAACACAATAAAGACTTCCATGATTTACAAACACACCGGAAACGACCTATGGACTTAGCCGGAAGTCGTGGTAGCACCTCCGACAGTATAATTTCAGTTGGAAGCTGTGGAAGGGGACAAGCCATGAATGATGATACAAAGATTTGCCATAAATGAAGGACAAAAGCCATGTATTATTTAAAAGGATGATATAATTGCAATGATATATGTGGAGGAAACTCGATAATATAATAAACATGACCGACTTGTATATTAGAGCATCCACGTCAACAAAACTCTACAAACTGCCACATCAGTATCACATCACATTTCAAACTTTTTTCAAAAACTTTAATTTTCTTCCACAACAACCAACATCCATAAATGACCACATCATCAAATATTCCTACAATTAAGTTTATATTTAATCAAATAACTTTTATAACAAATTTAAATTTTATATTTCACATATATTTATAAGAATATGTATTTTAAATAAACAGAAAATTAAAAATAAAGCATGAAAAATTATTAAAATACATTAAAAATAAATACATTAATCTTTTTCATAAAAAAATGAAGTACATTTGTTCGGTGACCTTATCAACATGTTCATTTTTTCACTATGCCTCTCACGCTTGTTATATGTTTTTAATTTATAAAAGTATTATGAGCTAATTTTTCTTTTTTTACTAAACAACAAAAAATGCTTCTAACAAGCTCTTTCAAATTTATTTCAAAAAGAAACTTATTATTATTATTATTATTCTAAAAAGTGTTGTTGAAGTTGGGTATGGGCCCACTTTTTTGTCGACGGTAAGTTTGCAGCCACAAACTCCACTTCAAAAACTTTGTTCCACATCAATGAAATTTTCCTTCACAAAGTCTGCTTGATGCCACGTCCCTTCAGACCTTGAGAAAAGGTAACCGATGTGGATGCTCTTACGGAACGTGATCTTGGTTATCATTAGGTAATTATACAAGGCATGAAATAATACAGAATTATTGTTAATTAATATTGCAACAAGAAAGATGTTTGATGTATGGAAATTTAAATATTCATTTGTATAATATAACAATTACAAAATCACAATAACTTCGTATTCTCAATTTTCAATTTTTTACTTAAAAATAAATCTGTTAGGTTGCATGAGATACTGTTTGGTTGCTTACTTGAATTCCTGGGTGTGATTTGCTTTGTTAACTGTTTACAACTTGCTTATTTGTTCGTTGCTTAGTTCTATAAACTCACTTTAATTGCTTATGTGATCAGGACTAAAACCATTTACTTCATAATAGTAAATCTGTACACGAATTGCATTGACCACATACTCCTTATGATACGATACCCTACTTGCTCTAACTATTTAGAATAATTAGGTTTTTGATTGACTCAAACAACAGTTATCAGAAGTCTGAAAAGTTTAAGGAAATACAGTTTCCACCTTTAACTTGTGGTGCAAGTTTTGGTGTGAATTTAGTAGCTCTCAACGGTTGCATTCACTTGTGTGTTGGCTATAAACATGAGGGTTTCAAGTGTGATATGTGGAGGATGGATGGTGACAAGTGGATAAAAGTGGCGAAATTTGATATCTCACGCTATCAGCCATTCAAGCATATACACATAAGGAGGAATGGAAATTGGTTGGCGATTTGGGAGGACAACAACTCTTTTAAGAATATAGATTTGAAAGATTACTTAAAAGGCATATATAATTTTCTTTCAGGGTGTTTCGACCATGAACAAAAAGGATTGATATACATGGAGACTCTTGTGTCTCTAGAGGCGAAGGTCAAAGACGCACATGATCGGTCTACCCGAACGTTTTCTTACTTTTCAAGTAATTATATGTCAATATATTCATTGCTACATTACTTTCATTATATTGTTCTTGTTACCTTAATCAATTAATGCTGGCTTTTATTATTAAAGTATGTGTAGGATGATCTGTTGATAATTATGGTAGCTTGTCCCTCTAACATGTGTGAAGGTTATTCAACATAACACACATTAGTTTTCTGTTCAAAACTATGGTGAATCACGTGTGGATGTGAAAACTCAAACAGATGCGAAAGGGCTTCATATTTGAATATTGGATTTTTTAGTTTGAATCGTTTATTTAAGTTTATCACTGTTGGGTTTTAACAAGATTATCAAAGTGATAAAATCCCTATTTTACCAAAAACGCAGCGGATATAAAAGTTTTAAATCTTGTTAATATGATATGTATAAAACCAATTTTAAACATGCAAAACCCAAACCCGGATCCAAATACGAATTACACACTATCAAATACATGCATGTCACTACTACCTTTCAATATGACAAAACCGGGTGAAAGAGATGATGATTGAAAGGTAAGAACTTGAATATGGAAGCTCCTCAAGCTAGCATACCCCAAGCTTCAACAACACACCACTTCTAGCTAGGATTTGCACTTGAAATTTTCTTCTTCTTTTCTTATGTTGGATGAAAATACCCAAGAGAGGAAGAGAGAAAAGTTTACTTGGAAATTATGTGTGTTATGAAAGAATGAAAGAGAAAGACTTGGTTTTATTTAAAGGCATCTTTCTCTCCACCAATAATAACCATTGCATGTCTCCACTCACCTTGCATGTCTCCACTCAAACATATAATAATATTACATTTGAAAGAGTTATTATCTTTTTTTCTTTTATAAAACTTTAAACATATATATATATATATATATATCCATACATATATACTTTTATAAGTTTATAGCTTATAACTTATAAAACCTATTATATGTTAAGAGACATGCTTGGTTATTATTATTCACATATTGTTATTTAACCAACTTAAATAACACTATGTAATGTTCTTTCATAAAACATAAATCATCCATATGATTTGTTTATTACACAAGTACATTTTATTTAGAAACCCCTTTCCAAATAACTCAAGTGTTAATATTCATTTGTTATGATCACATCATATATAAACGAATATTATCGGTGTTTGTCTAGCTTGTTATTGGGTATGACCCGACTTGGATCATAACGTACTAGCCACATCAATTTAATATGTCTCTTGGGCAGACCGAGTCCAACAGGTTCGAGCGCTTCATGCATGTCATATGGAAGAAACCCAATCTGTTTCATCTTATGTACTTAAGATGAAGAGCCACATTGATCGGCTTGAACGGCTTAACTGTCCCGTCTCAAAAGAGTTAGCCACGGATTTAATCCTAAATGGCTTAACTAAAAGGTTTGAGACATTCGTCATGAACTACAACATGAATGGATGGGACAAAAGCATTGGTGAGCTTCACGCAATGCTTAAGACAGCCGAGGCCGGCATGGGTAAAAAGGTTTTACCCGTTCTTGCGATCAATGAGGGTGGCTCAAAGAAAAGGCATCACCCGGAACCAAAAGCAAAGGTTGCCGTTGGTAAGGGAAAGTCAAGAAGGGGTTCAAGGGAAAGGCAAAGGCGGAGCCAAAGCCAAAGAAGCTAAAGGTTAGCGCTGAGGATCCGTGCTTTGGTTGTGGTGAGATAGGTCATTGGATGAGAAACTGTCCGACCTATCTCAAGGAGTTGAAAGCTAAGAGGGATGCGGGGCAAACCTTAGGTACAACTTTCATGATTCACATTGATCTTAATATTATTTCTTCTAACACATGGGTATTGGATACCAGATGTGGAACTCACATATGCAATTCATTGCAGGGGTTCAAAAGAAGAAATGAGATGAAGAAAGGAGATATAAGTCTCTTCATGGGCAATGGAGCAAAGGTTGACGTCCAAGCCCGAGGAGATTATGTTTTAAAGCTTCCAAATGGTTTGGAAATTGTTTTGAAAAACATTTTATATTCCCCTAGTTTGACTAGGAATATTATCTCTGTTTCTGTATTAAGACAATCTGGTTATGACTTTAAGTTTGTTGATAATGGTATTTATGTTTTCATGGATAATGTCTTTTATTTTAAAGCGATGCCGTTTTATGGCATTTATGAATTAATTCATGATGACTCATACATTGATAACTCGTTGTACCAAGCTAACACCAAAAGACTCAAAATGGATTTGAGTAATATTTTTCTTTGGCATTGTCGTCTTGGTCACATAAACAAGAATCGTATTCATACACTTCGAAAGAATGGTCTTTTGAAATCAAATGTTGATTCATTTGATGAATGTGAATCTTGTTTATTGGGAAAGATGACCAAAGAACCCTTTAATGGAACAAATGAAAGGGCGAAAGACTTATTAGGTATCATACATTCGGATGTATGTGGACCTTTTAGGACAATGACAAGAAATGGTGAAAGATACTTCATTACCTTTACCGACGATTATAGTCGCTATGGGTATGTGTTCTTGTTAAGACACAAAAATGAGGCCTTTGAAGTGTTCAAAGTCTTCCAAAATGAAGTACAAAATCAACTCAACGAAACAATCAAAGTACTACGTTCCGATAGAGGAGGTGAATACCTCAATGATGCGTTTCTAGAACATCTTAGGAGTTGTGGGATTGTCTCACAACTTACTCCACCTGGAACACCACAACATAATGGTGTGTCCGAAAGGAGGAATCGAACTTTATTGGACATGGTTCGATCCATGATGGCTAGAAGCTCATTACCTCTATCATTTTGGGGTTTCGCTGTGATCTCTGCTGCCCGTATTTTAAATATGGCACCAACCAAGAAAGTGGATAGGACACCTTTTGAAATATGGCATGGAAAGGCTCCAAAATTTTCATATTTAAAGGTATGGGGTTGTGAGGCTTATGTTAAGATCTACACCCCTGACAAACTTGAATGTCGATCCACTAAGTGTATATTTGTAGGATATCCCACGGATTCGATGGGATATTATTTCTACAATCCAAGCGAGCATAAAGTGTTTATAGCTCGAAAGGCTAAGTTCTTGGAAAGAAGGTTCCTTATGGAAGGAACTGATAGAACTGTAGAACTCGAAGAGGATCGAGAACTACAAGCCGATACACGTTTGGTTGATACTAGCAATCAACAAGAGGTTGTTGAGGATGATCAAATGGTTGATCAAAACACACAAAACATTCGCAAATCTGGTAGAGTTAGCACCCCACCTGAGAGATATGGATTTTTCATGGATGGATGCTACGTGGTTGATTCGGATGAACCCACCACATACCGAGATGCAATGTCGCAATCTGATTTTGACAAATGGCTAGAAGCCATGAATGCTGAGATGCAATCCATGCATGACAATCAAGTATGGGACTTGGTTGCTCCACCTCTAAATTCCAAGCTGGTTGGAAGTAAGTGGGTTTTCAAGAAGAAAACTGATATGCATGGAAACTTGGATACTTATAAAGCTAGACTTGTAGCAAAGGGTTTCACTCAAACTCAAGGGGTTGATTATGATGAAACTTTCTCGCCCGTGGCGATGCTAAAGTCTACAAGGATATTGTTTGCCATAGCCGCATATTATGACTATGAGATATGGCAAATGGATGTCAAAACTGCTTTTCTAAATGGGCATCTTAATGAAGATGTTTATATGGTTTAGCCTGAAGGTTTTTTCGATCCACAACATCCTAACAAAGTATGCAAATTGAAGAAATCAATCTATGGATTGAAACAAGCATCTAGAAGTTTGAATCACCGTTTTGATGATGAAGTTAAGAAATTTGGATTCATCAAAAACGCTGATGAAGCTTGTGTGTATAAGAAAGCTAGTGGGAGCATCATAACCTTTCTGGTATTATATGTCGATGACATATTACTGTTTGGAAATGACATTCCAACCTTGGAAGGTGTGAAAGCCTGGCTTGGAAGCTGTTTTTCCATAAAGGATCTTGGTGAAGCCGCCTATATTCTGGGAATAAGGATCTATAGGGATAGATCAAGGCGGTTGATAGGTTTGAATCAAAGTGCATACATTGACAAGATCTTGAAAAGGTTCAAGATGGAAAACTCTAAGAAAAGTTTGGTACCTATTCAAAGAGGAACGATGTTGAGTGCTTCTCAATGTCCAAGCTCAAAGGATGAGCAAGACAAAATGAGTGGTATCCCATATGCATCTGCTATAGGATCCATCATGTATGCCATGATTTTCACTAGACCGGATGTGTCATGCGCCTTGAGCATGACAACTCGATACCAACAAAATCCGGGAACTAGCCATTGGATGGCTGTTAAGAGCATATTGAAATACCTTAGAAGGACTAAGGATATGTTTCTAATATATGGCTCTGGTGAGGAGGAACTCGTTGTAAAGGGTTACACTGATGCGAGTTTCCAAACTGATCGAGATGATTCTCGATCACAATCGGGATACGTTTTCGTTCTCAATGGTGGTGCTGTCTCATGGAAGAGTGCAAAACAAGACGTGGTAGCTTTATCCACCACTGAATCTGAATACATCGCCGCCTCCCTGGCAGCTCAAGAAGCTGCATGGATTAGAAAGTTCATTGCCGATCTAGGAGTGGTTCGTACCATTCAGGACCCTCTAGAGATCTTTTGTGACAACGAGGGTGCGATTGCTCAAATCAAGGAACCCCGCGCATATCAAAAGACTAGGCATATTGAGCGGAGATTCAACTACATAAGGGATGAAGTTGAAAAGGGAAAGATATGTATTCGCAAAGTTCACACTGATCAAAACATTGCGGACCCACTCACGAAACTCCTTGAAAGGCCGAAGCATGAGAGTCATACTTGCGCCTTAGGACTTCGATATTCTAGTGATTGGATTTGATCAAAATTTGTATTTGGATATTGGAACAATTTTATTTTAACTCAATCATATGGTTTTGGTTATGGTCATGTTCTTGAGTTATGTTCCATTTTAGTATGTTTAAATCCGTGAATAATTTGAATTATTCTAAACGTCCGTAGTTGTTCATATTTGTGGGAACAAATGTGAAAGTAAGACTATTATGAACTTGGATTGGTAGATATTCATGAGGTATGAATATAGCAAAGGGTTGCTGCCAAGGTTCATAGATATTTATGGGATAAATACTGGACTGACCCGCTCTCAATTTTACTGCATGGAATCCTTGGGATTTGTGATCATAAGTAAATTTGAGTAAAGGCGAACTTCATAGCATCCTCGGACCTGAGATACATATTGGGTCTTGATATTCATCGACTATTAAGCTTTGACTTAGTTCTTCGCTGCTCTGAAATATGTCAGTACATAAGGCTAAGCTCAAGTATAGTACAAGGTGATAGTGAGAGACGTATGTAGTCAATATGGGATTTGTCCCTCTTATTCGTTGAGAGTTAAATGTCTAAGGCCTGACAAGTTAAATCAACAGAGAATGATCACTCTGTGTCTCTGGATTTAAAATGACATTTGTGGCAAAAGGATAAATGATAGTTTCACCTAAATCATTTTCAAGTATGGGACTTGAAAGGGATGATGTTATTGAATGGCATTTCGTCATACGTATTAGGGGTAGTAAACCGTAGTTAGACGGTATTTGCTACTTGCATCAATCTTCTATGTATCTTGTGCAAGTGGGAGATTGTTGGACTCGGTCTGCCCAAGAGACATATTAAATTGATGTGGCTAGTACGTTATGATCCAAGTCGGGTCATACCCAATAACAAGCTAGACAAACACCGATAATATTCGTTCATATATGATGTGATCATAACAAATGAATATTAACACTTGAGTTATTTGGAAAGGGGTTTCTAAATAAAATGTACTTGTGTAATAAACAAATCATATGGATGATTTATGTTTTATGAAAGAACATTACATAGTGTTATTTAAGTTGATTAAATAACATTATGTGAATAATAATAACCAAGCATGTCTCTTAACATATAATAGGTTTTATAAGTTATAAGTTATAAACTTATAAAAGTATATATGTATGGATATATATATATATATATATATGTTTAAAGTTTTATAAAAGAAAAAGATAATAACTCTTTCAAATGTAATATTATTATATGTTTGAGTGGAGACATGCAAGGTGAGTGGAGACATGCAATGGTTATTATTGGTGGAGAGAGAGATGCCTTTGAATAAAACCAAGTCTTTCTCTTTCATTCTTTCATAACACACATAATTTCCAAGTAAACTTTTCTCTCTTCCTCTCTTGGGTATTTTCATCCAACATAAGAAAAGAAGAAGAAAATTTCAAGTGCAAATCCTAGCTAGAAGTGGTGTGTTGTTGAAGCTTGGGGTATGCTAGCTTGAGGAGCTTCCATATTCAAGTTCTTACCTTTCAATCATCATCTCTTTCACCCGGTTTTGTCATATTGAAAGGTAGTAGTAACATGCATGGACTTATAGTGACATGCATGTATTTGATAGTGTGTAATTCGTATTTGGATCCGGGTTTGGGTTTTGCATGTTTAAAATTGGTTTTATACATATCATATTAACAAGATTTAAAACTTTTATATCCGCTGCGTTTTTGGTAAAATAGGGATTTTATCACTTTGATAATCTTGTTAAAACCCAACAGAACCGTTTCGAATCGCTCAACCCGAGCTTGAGTAAGGAACATTTCCTTAAGTTGGGTTATCATGTCATACGCCCCATGATTCTCGAAATCCTTTTGGATCTCGGGAATCATTGTTCCCAACATGAGGCAAGAAACTTGCACCGAATCCTCGGTGTATTTTAACCAATCCGCATAGGCATCCAAGTTATTGACATCGGGTTCATCGGGAATAGGATCGTCTAAAATATAAGACTTCTTTTCTTGCTTGAGAACAATTCTCAAGTTTCGATACCAATCCATGAAGTTGTTAAAGTTTAGACGATCCTTATCCAGAATGGATCTTAGTGATAGATTATGTACGTGTGGGATAATTGCGTTCGGTGCGTTGTTTGCGGCCATCTAAAAGAATTTTAACATAGTTCGAATTAGTATTTTCGATATTAATAAAATTTTAATCTTTAATACCCTTTAAATGTCTCCAAGACAATTATTGATTAAAATCTAGAACCCAACGTTTCATTCAAATAGTAGTTAGGTGACCTTTATCCTACTATTCGAATTAACAAGGTAGTCAACGTTTGACAATTGCAACCCTTTGCAACTTCTAGTTTTATGGGATCGGTTAAACATCATATGTTTAGTTGGTATGTTAAATCCCATCAACACCTTTGAACGCCATGTTAAGGTGATCCTATAGTCATGGTTTCAATTCAAGTCGTCCTACTTATACACACGTGTGAGTTTACTCATACAAGTGGTTAGGTGATCCTAATGCCAAAAGTACTTGTAAAATCACCTTAAGATCACAAGTTTTCTTAAAAGTGCTTAGGTGATCCTAACTCACTTTCAAGTCTACAAGTGACTTAAGTGTCGTATAAAAGGATGGTGTTTAACTTGTTTTTAAAAAGGGATTTTAGTTTTCTAAATTATAGATTGGAAAACTATTTATTGTACCTTTCATTTGCATGCATTCAAATGTATGGTGCTTAGTTGAAAAACTCATTTTCAAAGTTCCAATTAATAAAACCCATTTTTATTATGAAATTATTAGTTATTAATAAAACCAATTTTTATTACCTTATGATTTCTAAGGAACCAATTTTATGCTAGTTGATTTTAAGTTGTTAAGCAAACCATATTGCAAATAATAAGTAAATCAACCATGCAAGCATAAAATATACACAACCACAAGTTCATAACCATAGCCTCCTAATATTGACCACACTTGTTGACCGAAGACAAGTGTGTCAAAAAGTCTCTCCTAAGGGACCCAAAAGAACATGCACTTGTGTCGGTGAACTCCCACTTGATTCCGCATCCATATGCTCCAAGTGTTTACTCCCGGTGTTGTGGTCTTCATCATTTTATTTGGGCTTCCATCCATGCATCTTCTTTTACAAAATATATCCTAATACATTTTTCTAGTAAAAGAAATACATCTAATCTACTTATTATTACAAGCCATATGAATGAATAAATAGATTACAAACCCAAATAAATATTACAACCAAATCGAATGAACAAACAACCAACACAATCATTCAACCAAACACAAGGCCATGGCTAGGTTATGAACATCTATTACACATCCAAATATGCAATAATACAAGACCAAAATGGTTCCCCTTTTTGCCTCAAAACTTTCGGCCAAAGCTTAAGCAAACCGAAAGTTTCGGGTTTTGTCCAAACAAACTAAACAATCATCCAAATGACTTGGTTTTTCAAGATTATTACATGCATGTAAAGTATAACCTTGAAAAACCATGGGGTAACCAAAACCCCAAAAAGTTTCGGCCAAATGGTGAAACCCACCATAAACCCGAAAAATTTTGGGTCTAATGAAGCATGCATTCGTATAAGCGGCTCTTGATGCCATTGTTGGGTTTTAACAAGATTATCAAAGTGATAAAATCCCTATTTTACCAAAAACGCAGCGGATATAAAAGTTTTAAATCTTGTTAATATGATATGTATAAAACCAATTTTAAACATGCAAAACCCAAACCCGGATCCAAATACGAATTACACACTATCAAATACATGCATGTCACTACTACCTTTCAATATGACAAAACCGGGTGAAAGAGATGATGATTGAAAGGTAAGAACTTGAATATGGAATCTCCTCAAGCTAGCATACCCCAAGCTTCAACAACACACCACTTCTAGCTAGGATTTGCACTTGAAATTTTCTTCTTCTTTTCTTATGTTGGATGAAAATACCCAAGAGAGGAAGAGAGAAAAGTTTACTTGGAAATTATGTGTGTTATGAAAGAATGAAAGAGAAAGACTTGGTGTTATTTAAAGGCATCTTTCTCTTCACCAATAATAACCATTGCATGTCTCCACTCACCTTGCATGTCTCCACTCAAACATATAATAATATTACATTTGAAAGAGTTATTATCTTTTTTTCTTTTATAAAACTTTAAACATATATATATATATATATATATCCATACATATATACTTTTATAAGTTTATAACTTATAACTTATAAAACCTATTATATGTTAAGAGACATGCTTGGTTATTATTATTCACATATTGTTATTTAACCAACTTAAATAACACTATGTAATGTTCTTTCATAAAACATAAATCATCCATATGATTTGTTTATTACACAAGTACATTTTATTTAGAAACCCCTTTCCAAATAACTCAAGTGTTAATATTCATTTGTTATGATCACATCATATATAAACGAATATTATCGGTGTTTGTCTAGCTTGTTATTGGGTATGACCCGACTTGGATCATAACATACTAGCCACATCAATTTAATATGTCTCTTGGGCAGACCGAGTCCAACAATCACGATGTTTAAAGTCATTATGTTTATCGAGTTTATTAGAATATGTTTAAAATTGTTTGAATCATAGCTGGTTTCGGTTTTGAGTCGTTTATAATAGTTTGATAGGGTGATGTGGGGAGATCAAACGTTTACCAAATAATGACGACATGAGTTATGGGATTACAAGAGTTTAAAATTATAAGATGTGGGGAGATCAAACATTTACCAAATAATGACGACATGAGTTATGGACTTACAAGAGTTAAAATTAATATGTCTTTTGGTTTAATCATTAGAAACCCAATGGTATTCTGTATCTTTTAAATACTTGAGATTTTGTAATATAAAAAAATGAGGTTTGGAATATATGAAAAAAAAAATATTTCCTCCCTATCATAGTGTGTGTTAGTGTGTGAAGGACCTAATTAACGATATTCTTTGTGAATCAACGATAGTTGGAAGAATTGATCCGGGTATTCGCATGAATCAAAAGGTTCAATTATTTATCTTATTTACGATCTACGTCTTTTCTGGAAGTTCGGGGAAGAATCACACGGGTATTTGCAGAATCAACGTGTTTGACTTCCAATTTTATCATCACGCTGCGTCAGGTGGTATCAAAGCCGAATTCCTGGCTCAATATGGCTTGTGAGGGGGACAATATCTATGATTCCTGGCCGTGTTTGATGAATACGAGGATGAGGAATGGTATGTTTGATGTTCTTGAAAGTTTAAAAAGAAAGCATGAGTGGTCTACAATTTATTCAGGTATTTTTGATGAAATTTTAAGTGATGGTACAGTAGAAAATGGTGGTGATATTGTGGTTAATGGTGATTCGAATTTGTTTTACATATACATGGTATCTCCCACTATTTTGAAACTTCATATTAATGAGTTAAATGAAGATGCAAATTTTAAGAAATTTCCTTCCGTAATTATCAACTATTTCCCACATTCAATGGTCAAAGAAAAATATTTTATGTTTGAGCTTGATATGGTGGGCCCCAAAGTGAAAAATATTAACACGAATCGGATGGATGGTCCCTTTGACCCATGTGGCTACGGTTCAAAGACAAAAACTCGAGGGCGAGTTTTTTCCAAGGTGGAGAGAATGGTGTGGGGAGATCAAACATGTACCAAATAATGACGACATGAGTTATGGAATTACAAGAGTTTAAAATTATATGATGTGGGGAGATCAAACGTTTACCAAATAATGACGACATGAGTTATGGACTTACAAGAGTTTAAAATTAATATGTCTTTTGGTTTAATCATTAAAAACCCAATGGTATTCTGTTTACTTAAGATTTTGTAATGCAAAATAATGAGGTTTGGAATTTATGAAAAAAAAAAGATCATTTCCTCTCTATCACAGTGTGTGTTAGTGTGTGAATGACCTAATTATCGGTATTCTTTGTGAATCAACGATAGTTGGAAGAATTGATCCTGGTATTCGTGTGAATCAAGAGGTTCTATTATTTATCTTATTTACGATCTACGTCTTTTCTAGAAGTCCGGGGAAGAATCACACGGGTATTTGCAGAATCAACGTGTATGACTTCCAATTTTATCATCACGCTGCGTCATAGGGTTAATAATTTATGTGTGGATCCAGTTTTTAGTTTTGTCATAATTAAGAAAAGAGTCCAACGAGCTGTTTAAATTGCGTGTTCTCGTGTTTGATTATAGGATTTTTTTTCCAACAAGACTCTACAACACATCTGAAGGATTATTGTTTTATAACTTTACATTGGAAAATTTATATACACTTGCAAAGTTTACGAAAATTATAGACTAGTTTTATTTGTTTCAAGTAATAACAACGGTACCTATTTAACTCCTTATAATAGTAAAAATGTACGATACGGGGTGGGTGATATGTAGACAAACCATCCTCAAAATAGCGGATGTCAAGTTGCATTCAATCATTAGTAAACTCTCTCCAACAAACATCAAATAGTTGAAATGCAAGAGTATTTCAAAATTCAAACGCGAGTTCTCGTTTCCCTCGTTCATTCTCATATTTTTTGGTTGGAGTCGCTCGAAATGCTTTAATTTAAAAAGGAGCTGATTAGAGATATTATTATGACGGTTTAGTGGGTGATTTGGAGATTCCAAAATGCGATAATTAATAACAAAGAGAGTCACCATTAAAGAGAGAACTTTTTTTTTTGAAATTTATTTTTGAGGTTTTCAAGAAAAATAAAAAATAGAAAGTCTATGTTCATGTTCATGTTAGATGGTGGCGTGTGTGCGTTTTTTATCGGGTCTTTAATTCATTTAAGCATATATTGGCAAGGTAACGTGCACAATAAATATAATTAAGATAAAAGCTAACAACGTTCACAATAAGAAACCCCAAAAACACTTAAAAAAAACATATAGCTAGTAAACACATCAGAAAACATTTATTTAAAAAAAACACTAAAAAAATCCCCAATAAAAAGATCAAAAAAACACCCAAAACCATTGAACATCATCAACAACTTCTACTATAATTTTTAACTACCAATCCTTTTATTTTACTACAAGAATATTTAAATATTCAAAACTTGAAAAAAAAATTAATTTTAACAAATTAAAGTTTAAAAATAAAAAACTTAAAAGTTAAAGTTTATGATATTTAAATTTCAAAATTGAAAATTCTAAAATGATTAACTGAAAACTGATCAACCAGATAAAACCTTAGACGTCAACAATTACTTTACACACGACACTGGTTATCAAACAGTCATTTCCAGTGTGACTCAGTTAAGGGTAATTGTACATTTTATCGTATTCAATCTAACCAAACAGTTATATGACTAATTATCTAGCAACTGGTAACAGATCGTTCAGACCAACGTAAACCTAAACCGACCGAACACACGGAAATACTAAACATCAATAATCACATATCAATCATCAATAATTATACACAAGTGTTCTTAATCACATGAGAAAAACTGTAAAGATTACAAACTATACATCCCGGGTGTGATTCTAGAAGATTATCCGAGCCGCGACATCATCGAATCTTCAATACGGATGATATGGATCATACGGAGGGTATTGGCACAAGCTATGATGGTGGAAATCGCCTCTTGGAACTGCTGAAATCACCTTTGGTTCCTAAAAACGGAGTTAGGGTTTTCAAGGATGAAAAAGATGATATTAAACATAATTTCCCGTCTGCACACCCGTCGCGGTACGCGACGGGGTCTTATGTGGTCTGATCGCGTACCGCTATTGACCACCAAGTCAACATTTAAATTATCACCCATCGCGGTACGCGATGGGTCTTCAGCAAGCCCATCGCGTACCGCGATGGGACACTGCTACAGCAAACATCATTCTTTTTCCTCGTTTTGCGTGCTGGACATCCCGGGTCTTCATTCCGTGTCACAACAGGTCCATATTGAGTACTTTAACGCCTGTGACCTGAAATCCAATAATACACGTATGAAGTATCGATAGTTCTAGAATAAACAGTTAAAACTAAATAATAAACAAACTAAAACATATACAAATTAGCCGACCATCACATCCCCACACTTATCTTTCGCTTGCCCTCAAGCAAAACTCTAAAGCAAACATCGACCTCCATCATAGGTATGTATATTATCGCCATTAATACTAGTAAGGTTTAAGGTCATACCCAGTTTTCCAGACTGACACTGTTTTTAGATTGACATCTCACAGATACGGTTAAATGCTATAATAAAAACAATAAAGCCGCCTAGACAAGTGTACTTTGTTTCCGGTTAAGGCACACATGCTCATACCACTCGTAATATAACATCTCTCCTCTCGGTTTAATATCTGAACTAGCAAAAGATGTGTCAGTATCGCTCAGCTCTCAATATCACTCATAAGTACATACTGATCCATCAAGATGCTTTGGCACAAATGCAAATCAAGAGGTCTTTAAAAGGGTTGTAACGGGGCCAGGTGTAAGGGTATGGAAGGGAAATATTTAAGTAGCTCAAAAGATCCGATCCGGCTTAATTCAAAACATCTAAATAAACGAAACAACTGTACAACTAACTAACTGATTATATACATCTAAATAAGCAAACTATCAACATACTGATTTCACATATTTATTTTATTATTATTATTATTTTTTGACATAAACGAACTTCAACGAATGAACTACAGAATACATAACTGAATATAAACAGACATCTTTTTGTCTTTTTCTTGATTTTTTTTACTAAGCATAATAACGTGATGCTTAACAATAAGATAAATACAAATACAAAACAAAAGCAAATACAATTACAGATACAAATAAAACCTAGTAAGCCGGATCGTATCGTAACATAATATCGGGGTTAAACAAACGAAAAATAAGTCCAAGAAATGTTTTCTAAGAGACCCAACCCCCCGCCCCTCACATTAACCTCACCTCATATGTGTAATAATGAGGCCCCAACCCCCCAATACCCACACTCACGCTCATCCAGACGAGGCTTAACCTAGTTGCCCCTATCACTTTTGCATTTTGCCAACTGTGATCCCGTAGTCCATGAACATCAGTGAAGCACTCAAATGACATATGTGTACTATATATTATATGTGTATTATATATATATGGGTCAACTCACACACATACCAGAGGAATAGGGTTGACGATATAAACATGTGTACCTGTCCCCATGACTCGTTATTCCCGACTAAACGACCACATTTTCAACTTCTCGTAATAAAAACATTTGTGAGTAAGACTAATGAGACGCTGAAAAACCAACCATGACCAGAAACCTATGACTTGGCATTAATGGCAATAATTAACAGTTAACAAATTTGGTTTCTGAACACTCTTCGAGGTACTATCGGGCTAAAATTTTTCAAATTTCTCCCATCCCCACACTTGAGGTTTACATTGTCCTCAATGTAAGAATACTTAACATTGTCCTCAAATTTACAAAATGATAGAACGATTAATGAACATTTGAGGGATGGGGTTGAATTTGACTTTTTTGACTATTAAGCAAATTTAAAATTTCGGGGCTTATGTGAGGCGGTTCTACTAGCAATTGTACAATTACACTTTTAACGTTTAAAAGTAATAAACAAAATGAAATTATGAAACCGAAATCACCTGATATCAACGTGACTGGAGAAGGACCAGTCGGCTCGTGAACTCTCAAAAACACTCGTGTACCACTACTAGAAAAAAGGCCTTTAATGACATGCCCGCAATGACACGCGGTGATTTATGACGCGCATTTGCGCTTGTCATTAAAAAAACGTCATATTTTTAAAAAATTAGAAGATTTATGACACTTATTTTTGTGTGTCATTGAACTAATGTCATAAATTAAAATAATAAAATCGCGTGTCATGTATGCATGTCATATTTAAATCCAAATAAAAACTTGAACCCCCACCCAATACTTATCTACCCAATACTTATCTTTAGTAAATCAGACCCACAATCTTCTCCTAATTCTCTCACAAACGCTATCTAGGGTTCTTTGGTTATTGATCTTCTCCATCAGTCCCATGATACAACACGCCATCTGTCCACCATGGTGCTAGAGCCATGACCCGTTCAATTTTCAGTCGACTAGGGTTCACTAGTCTAGGGTTTGCTTATTAGGAGTTGATTGAAGTAAAAATTTTCAGTCTATTGAAGGATTATATGCAGGATTCCATCTATTGTGAGGTATATGCCTTCAATTTTATCTTGTTCTACTGTTAATTGGCTAGGGCTTAATGGACTCTTAGATTATATGGAATATATATATTTTTTTAATTTGTGATAATGACTAAAGGACATTGGACTGCTTTGACTGCTAAAGTGTTATTATGATATCATTGGATGTCTAATTAAGAAATGAAATGGATAGTTTTAGTGCTATTTTTGTGTCATTAATGTAAATATTAGTAATTATGCATATATATATATATTAAAAAATATATATATTAAAAAAACTAAACAATGACACACATAAATGCTTGTCATATACTGGTGTCATAAACGAATGTCACAAATGAGTGTCATTAATGCGTGTCATAAAACATGACACGCAGATTGCGTGTCATATTCAATTTATAACATGGGCTTCATTGGCACGCATTTGCGTGTCATCTATATCCTTTAATGACACGCAATGCGCGTCGTTAAAGGCATTTTTTCTAGTTGTGTACTCTCGTCTCATCCAATTACCAAACTGACAATCGAACCTGCAAAATCTCGAGATGTGTTGAAGCAAGCTTCTCACAAGTGTAAGACATAGGTCTTTTAAGAGTTATGAAAATGAATATTTGTTAATTTTATTAAAACAATTACCGAGCCAAATTAATTCGTTTCATAATAAAATCTGTTAAGTTAATTAAAAACGTTAAAAGTCCTAACTCACTTTCGTAGGAATCACGATTGCATTTAGCGTAGGCAACAAGCCCTGTAAACCCCCCGGTAGCCCGGGAGGACGAGTGGGGTCTCGTAAGGGTTTATAGTGAACTACACCCACAAAGTTCGGTTACAACAAAATATACAATTAAAATCAAACACAGTAGCAATCAAAAGATATATGAACATATAAGCCCAACCAGTTACCCAAACATGATTCCCCAAAATATTATATAATATAATATAATACAGACCATTATAGTAATAAAAACAAAATAAAGTGAAAAAGGGTAACCAAAAACCTACTGTGCTGGTGGATCATCAGCTGCCTCGTCCTGCGGATCTACCTGCGGGTCCACTGTAATAATCAATGACGGTGGTAGTGGTACCTGCGAAGCAACAAACAACAAACGAAAGTAATCATCATAACGGGCCCATTGGGCCCGCGTCTGCTCTCCCTGTGCCAGCACGGTCTCTAAAAGCTGCTGCTGCTGATAAATCATATCTAATGTGACTGGCTGCTGCGGCTGGCGGGAGGAAGATGCTGAGGCCTGTCGGAGCAGATGTTGCTGCTACGGTAGCTCGATATGTGGAGTCGGACGACGCTGCCGGCATTTCGGAATACCTCTCTGAAGTGAAACTGCAGCCTCTGATCCCTTTGGTGGTGGTGCCTGTGAACCCTGTCGGACCGGGACCAAAGCAACTGGATCCTTCTCCTCAACAATCCCAGCCCCACGGGCCTCTGATATCCCAAAAACATCTGTGGCTGGCCCCAACGTAAAATATCTGGTCGGGTAGTGCTCAAATACTCCAAGTCGGTCAGCGATCCTCGTAATATAAGGCCCTAAGGGTAGGTGTGCCGAGGATCCATGAAGTCTGCTGCCCCGAGCAAAAGATGTGAGCAGGAGCATCGCCACATTGGCCGGTCGCTGGCCAAGGATAGAATATAGACACAACATATCTAAGTTACTGCACTTCTCGTGGCCCGAATGTCGGCCTACGAGAGTACAGGCAACAATCCTGTGAATGTAGCGATGGACGGGGTCCAGAATAGACTACTCCACCACCGAACTGGAGTGGCCCCGTCGGCGATCTTCGCCCAATACTGGTCGAGGTGAGTCTCCGTGAGCCAGTGCTCACGGGGCGCCTGAGCGTGTGTGATGTAACCTCGTATACTCTGTAGAAATTCAGGCGCCTGAACGTTCTCGGCCGTATAAAATCCAGTGGCCACGGCAAAATCTGGGACTGACATCTCGTACAGGTGTCGTCCCAGTGAGAATGATACTGCACGTGGCCCACTGAAGTCCGTGGACGTAAAGTCAAAGGTCGAGTAGAACTCACGTGTGAGCTCGACATATGAAGGTGAGTCACACGTGAGCACAACTGCCCACAGACCTGTCAACAAAGCACGCACCTGGTCGTGAATCCCAAACTGAGTCAGCAATGTCCAGTCAAACGAATGGTGGCGAAGCAGCTGCATCTGTCGAACCCGCTCAAATCTAGTAGACTCCTCTGATGTCAAGTCAAATCGTAGAATCTGATGAGGAATACGTCCATCACCCATAATATCTGCGGGCTCGATGCCCGGTACAATCTGTACCTCGTCACTAACATAGCGAATGACACGAGGGTCAGTCCGCTGCCTCTTGCGTCGGGTGCGCGAAGACTCTGGTGCATCAGCCATATCTGCAAACTCAAGCAAACAAGTTAGATATGCTAATATGGCGACGACCGTATAGCATTTCGGTCGCGGTCGTCCCATATAATAAAATAATATTAAAATATTAATAAAAAATTAAAATTAAAATAAAAATAAATAAAGACGAAAAATTCGGGGACACCTGACACGTATATCTAAAAACCAGATTAAACCGCCCGAATGGAGATTGAGTACGGGCGGGTAATCAATTAACAATTCAAACTATCAAGGTATCCCCGAGACTCGATTAACAAAACACAAACAAACGTGACACGACACGACTCGATAAACCGACTCTAAGTATCTAACAAACAGACTGACAAACTATCTCGAAAAACGTGCACAGCAACAACTGATATGTCGATTCGGGTTTTGAAATATTAATAAAATATTTAAAAATATGTTCACATAAACCGTTTAATATCGAACAAACACTACCATGTATTCTATAATAAAATAATGATTTGTAAATGTGAATATCAAAACCCGACAACCGCAACAATTCCCAATAAACTCCGATAATCCCGCAAACCGAATATCGACGAAATAAAACAATAATATTAAAATACATACCTCAGAATCGTCGAACGACACGATTAATATTGACAGTGATGGTTGGTAGGTGCGGTGACAGTGTTTGTGGAGGATGGTGGTGATAAGGAGGTGGTGGTGCGGAGGTGGGGTGACTGTGGTGGTTATATTCGTCGGAGAAGAAGGAGGAGAGAAGAAAGACGGAGACGGAGGGACGGCGATGGACGATGATGGTGGTGGTGTGACTGGGTGGGTTGCGGCGGTGGTGGTGGTAGTTGTGATCGGAGACAAAAAGGCGGCGAGAGTATGGTTCGTCGGAGAAAGAAGAAGAATCGGAGAAGAAGAAGAATAAAGGAAGAAGGGAAGAAGAAGGGTTTATAAACACCCGGGTCGGGCGTTGCTCTATGACCCACCGTGTACCGCGATGGGCGCGTACCGCCGCCAAAATAGGAAAAAATTAGGGTTTACCCCATCGCGGTACGCGATGGGGTGTTGTGCCATGCCTATCGCGTACCGCAATGGGTTCAAACATTAGCTTTGAGAATTTTTCAAAAACGCACCTGTTTTGGCATCCTGACATCACCCTGGACACGTTAAAAACTGAAAATACCTTTACGTACCTGGAGTGATGTGTACTACACCAATGCTTACCGCACTTCTCTAATTTCCCATTCTTCAACAAGCTTCCCCCCACTTAGCGTTTACTGCACAAAACTCGAGACGACACTAAGTACAAGACTCGATAAAATAAAATAAAAACTGGACAGACACTTACAAACCCCGGGTTGCCTCTCGTAAGCGCTGAATTTAAAGTCTACAGCTCGACAGTGTCTCGAACTCAGTTATCTTCATAAACTGGTGAAGTCACAATAAAATTCACCGATTCCTTATCCAACTCGTGTATGTCCTTTATCTCCAAATATGGCTTCAGTCTATAGCCATTTACCACTTGCCTCAAATGAGCATCAAATTATTCAAACTCGTACTGACCATGATTTCCAACCCTTACTATCAAATACGGGCCCGTCCACTTACTTTTCAACTTACCCGGGAAGAGCTTCATCCTCGTGTTGTACAACCACACTCGTTGACCAACTTCAAAATTCTTCAACCGGATATTTGCATCTTGAACTTTCTTCGTTTTCGCCTTATAAGCGGACGCGCAATCGTATGCCTCGTCTCTCAACTCTTCAATCTCGCACAAAGCCAATTTTCTCGCTTTACCTGCATCATCATAATCCATGTTAACCTGTTTAGTAGCCCAAAACGCTCTTTGTGCAATTTCAACTGGTAAATGACAATCCTTTTCATACACAAGTCTATAAGGAGTGGTTCCAATTGGCGTTTTGTAAGTGGTTCGGTAGGCTCATAAGGCATCGGTCAACTTAGTTGACCAATCCTTTCGGTCCGTCCGAACAGTTTTCTGTAAAATCTGTTTAATTTGCCTATTGGAAACCTCAACTTGTCCACTCGTTTGTGGATGGTAAGGAGTTGCAATCCTATGATCAACACCATATCGTTTAAGCAATTTCCCGAATTTAAAATTCTTAAAATGAGATCCCCCGTCACTTATGATGGTTCGGGGAACTCCAAATCTCGAAAAAATATTACTTTGAACAAAATTGCAAACGACTGTGTGATCATTTATCCTGGTGGCTATCGCTTCAACCCATTTAGAAACGAAATCGACAGCCACTAGGATATACAAATTACCGTGTGAATTCGGAAACGGTCCCATGAAATCGATCCCCCAAACATCAAAAATATCAACAACTAGGATCGGGTTCAAGGGCATCTCGTCCCGCTTAGAAATACTCCCGAGTTGTTGACACTTTAAACAGTGTGTCGCGAACTCGTGAGCATCCTTAAACAATGAAGGCCAAAAGAAACCACTTGTTAAAACTTTTCGAGCGGTTTTCTGGCCACTGAAATGACCACCACACGCAGACGAATGCGCGTGTTCCAAAATTGATCTGACATCCTCCTCGAGTATGCATCGTCTGATCATCTGATCTGCACCAATTTTAAACAAATCCGGATCGTCCCAGATGTACTGTTTAGCTTGGGTTATCAAATGTTTCTTCTTTCACCTTGGCCAATGCTCTGGTAAATCACCTGCAACTTTAAAATTAACAATATGAGCAAACCAGGGATTTTGTGAAACTGCCAGAATATGCTCGTCCGGGAAGGACTCGTTAATGGGCCCATCAGTGTTCCCATTTTCCACCATAATTCGGGACAAGTGATCTGCAACAACATTTTCACTCCCTTTATTGTCATGAATCTCTAAATCAAATTCCTGCAACAGCAAAACCCATCTGATAAGTCTCGGTTTTGCATCCTTTTTGTCCATGAGGTACCTGACAGCAGAATGGTCAGAATAGATAATAACTTTACTACCCCAAATATAAGACAGGAATTTATCTAGAGCATATACTACTGCTAGTAACTCCTTCTCGGTTGTGGTATAATTTAATTGAGCATCCGAGAGGGTTTTACTTGCATAGTATATAGCAACGGGTTTCTTGTCAACCCGTTGACCCAAAACAGCTCCGACTGCATAATCACTTGCATCACACATTATTTCAAAAGGTAAACTCCAATCGGGTGATTGCAAGATCGGGGCTTCAACTAATTTCAATTTCAAAATGTCAAAGGCCTTAGCACAATCATCATTAAAGTCAAACGGGGCATCCTTAAGCAATAAATTACATAAGGGTTTGGTAATGTCACTAAAACCCTTAATAAACCGTCTATAAAACCCGGCATGCCCCAGAAATGATCTAATGCCTTTAACATTTGTGGGATGAGGTAAAGTGGAAATAACTTGGACCTTAGCCCGGTCCACCTCAATCCCACGACTCGAAACAACATGGCCCAATACAATTCCCTCTTGGACCATAAAATGGCTCTTTTCCCAACTAAGAACCAAGTTCGTTTCGACACATCTTTTTAAAACTCTTTCGAGTTGGTTTAAACATGACTCAAAAGATGTGCCGAAAATCGAAAAATCATTCATGAAAATTTCCAAAGACTCCCCCACCATATCTGAAAAGATACTCATCATGCACCTCTGAAAGGTGGCGGGGGCGTTACATAACCCAAATGGCATTCGCCTAAACGCGAATGTGCCATACGGGCACGTAAATGTAGTATTTTCCTGATCCTCAGGATGAATAGCTATCTGGTTGTAACCGGAATACCCATCTAAAAAGCAATAAAATTTTTGACCAGATAGCTTTTCAACAATTTGATCGATAAACGGAAGCGGAAAGTGATCTTTTGATGTTGCCGCGTTCAGTTTACGATAATCAATACAAATGCGCCACCCGGTTACTGGCCGAGTGGCGACCTCGTTACCTGAGTCGTCCTTGACGACTTGGATGCCCGCCTTTTTCGTGCTGTCTGTGTCGGGCTCACCCACGTGCTGTCTGATATGGCAAAAATAATGCCAACATCTAACCATTTCAGCACCTCCTTCTTCACCACTTCCCTCATGTTCGGGTTCAACCTCCATTGAGCATCGTGCGCGGGTTTGACAGCCGGATCTGTTAAAATTTTTTGCATCACAATTGAGGGACTGATTCCCTTCAAGTCCGCTATCGTCCACCCGATTGCTTCTTTATTCGCAACCGCACCTCCATCAAAGCATTTTACTGTTCAACAGATAAGTTAGAAGCTATAATAACAGGCAATGTATTATCCTTACCAAGAAAAGCATATTTTAAATGCTTTGGGAGCTCTTTCAGCTCGACTTTCGGTGCTTCCAGCATTGACGGTTTCAACCCGGTATCAATCTTCTCGGGAAGCGGTTCCACCTGAACTGACCATGGTGGACGGTCTCCTTGCACAGCTGCGATCTCCATCTGTTTTTCCTCATCTTCCAGCAACTCGTCTGTTTCCACCTGTAACCTATCAAACAAAAAACACGTCTCCACTGTGCCATCCAAACTGACGACAGAGTCGTATAGCGGAATGCACTCGTCAATGACATCGGCCATAAAGAACTCGTCATCGACCGTAGAGTTATCTCCACGTGTGAAAACATTAATTCTCAGCTTACGGTTACCGAATGCCATGTCAACAGTACCATTTCTACAATTAATGTTGGCATTTGCGGTAGCCAAAAATGGTCCACCGCGGATAACCGTAGGCTGTTTAGTCCTCTCACCCGAAACATAATCGAGGACTAAAAAGTCAACTGGAAAGTAAAAGTCTTCCACCTTGACAATAACGTCAGTCAATATTCTTCGGGGCAGTTTCGGTGTCTGGTCAGCCAAGACAACCGTGGTGGCAGCCGCACGAAGCGGGCCAAAATCGTATTGGTCGTATAAACTGCCCAGGAGAATACTGATGCTAGCTCCAAGGTCTAGAAGCGCCCGATTCATTTTAAAATCACCCACTTGAATGGGTATAATGGGCGTTCCCGGATCTTGTAGCTTGGGTGGAAGAGCACCCGAAAGAATTGCACTCACTTTATCGGTAAAATCAATATGTTTAGGAATCTTATGACTCCTTTTCTGTGTGCATAATTCTTTTAAATACTTAGCATAGGCGGGGATTTGTTTTATGGCATCTAAAAGAGGAATGTTAATTTTGACTTGTTTAAACGTTTCCCACATTTCTTCTTGTTGCGGGCCTCGTTTTGATGCCATCTTCGCCTTTGATGGCGCCAACAAAGCATCGGCATATGGAACAGTTTTCACCTTTTCCTTATCCTTAGAGTTGTTGGTGTCATCCTTCGGAACTGATTTGTTATTTTTAGTTTCACTTTTGTTAGGTTTATTTAATTTAATCGGTTCCGGCTCGTCATCACTGACGAGAGTATCATCAACTTCTTCCACCAACCCATCAACCAATGGTGGTGGACCCCAAACCTTATTATCATATTTCTTACCATTACGCAAAATACTTACCTGGTTGACGTGCTTTTTCGAGCTTGAGCTGTGATGATTCGGTTTGACTGTGGTGTCGCTCGGAAGTTGGCCCGCATTCTTTTGTAATTTCGCCATGTCTGACGCGAGCTGACCAACTTGCTTCATCATTGCCTCTGACGATTTATCCCGTAACTCGAACTGTTGCTTCGTCTCAGCCTTTTGCTCAGTCATGGCTTTCAATAACGCATCCAACTTCGAGTGTACTGACTCGTCCGAATTACCCGAGGACCATTTCTGCTGATCCTGATTACCCGAAATATTTCCCCCCGGTTACCGTCTCTGTTATACCCCCGATTCTGGTTACTCACCGCTCTGGCGGTAATTACCCTGCGATCTGTTCTGACTCGATCCCTGAAAATTCGGGTTCAACTGAGAAGATGCGTTCCCATAACGAAAATTCGGGTGATTTCTCAGGCCCGGGTGATATGTGTTTGAATTGAACCCTTGGCCTTTGGAATCCCCGTAGGCATAATTAACTTCCTCGGTGTCATCCTCCTCATCATCATCATAATACTCGGGGAAATTTTCTGTCTTATGTCCGAGTTCACCACAATCTTCACAAATCGGGAATTTCACACCAACTTTCCCGACCTCTTTCTTCTTACCCTTTTTCAACTCAGCCAGTTCACGTTCCAACTCAGTAATTCTTTCAGACTCACTCGTGACTGACTTAACCGATCTGGATGAATTACCCCGTCTTCGTCTTTTAGCTGCTGCTTCTGCCTTGGAATCTTCACACATGAACTCTAAATATTTCCAATCATCTTCCTCAGGCTGATTCAACAACTGACTATTACACGAGGCCTTAAGATGCTTTCGGTCCTCGTATGTCAAACCATCAACAAAACATTTTACCAGTTCCCACAGTTCGATATTGTGATGTGGGCATTTTCTGATCATATCCTTATACCTGGTAAAAGCTTCATGGAATAACTCACCTGGTAACTGTGAAAAGTGACGAATGTCTGAACGGGCCTCGGTAGTCTTCGACTATGAATAAAACTCGTTTAGGAAGACTTGTTGCATCTCGGCCCAGTTTTTGATACTATGCGTTGGTAACGAGTTAAACCACAGTTTCGCTATGTCTTTTAATGAGAATTGGAATAACCGCAACCTGACTTCATCCTGATCGTACGTACCATCACCAATATACCAGCAAACAGCCGAAAAATCGATCAAGTGCGAATACGGATCTTCCGAAGCCATCCCGTTGTAATGAGGAACGATGTTGATGTAAGATGTCCAGGACATAAAAGTTTGCTGTCCCTGCACTCGTTCCTGTGGAACCAACGGGGATGCTCCGTCTGAGATAGCCGGTCTGAACCGACTGTTTACACCATGAGCCGGGGCTATGTAATTTCTCCTTTGCCCCCCCCCCCCCGGGGTTTCCCAAACCGCCCCGGTTAACCAGAATACCACGAACTCTCTCGGGCCGTTCCGCCCGATTTACCCTTTCTCGATCCCTTCGGTGTCTGTTAATGGGTTCAGCCCGTCTTCGAATTACCGGCTCTTCCACTTCTTCTTCATACTGATTATCACCCTCAACCTCCGGCTCACCAACCTCGTTCTCGGGTTCAACCTCCCGATTTTCTCTAACCCATCTGTCAACCTCATTGTCAGCTGCCCCGAAAACCTTCGTTTCCATTATTGTCTTCACCCTCATCCTCATCTTCAGTCGGAACACTCGATCGAACATCATCAATATTTATCCAAACTCGGCGTCTGGGGTTATTGTTTGGAGCGGATGTTCCGGCTTGGTTAAAGTCAAGGTTTAGGTTTCGGTTAGGATTTCGGTTTCGGTTTTGATTTCGGGTTCTGGAGGCACGAGCTGAGTTGTTTTGGTTATTCTGGTTATTGAAGTTTGGTGGGTCGGGTATGTTGTCTGGGTGAAACATATTGGTTCGTGGAAGTGGGTCTTGGTTTTGGGTGTTCATCTGATTCTGGTTCTGGTCTGATTTTGATTTTGGTTCTGGTTTTGGTCTTCCATCTCAGAATTTCTGTTTTGTACTCGGTTCTGCCGAGCTAACCTCTCAATTTCGGGCTCGTAAACTAACGGAGACTGTCGGCCCGAATGGCGGGTGCACATAAACCTGTAATCTGCACAACTAACACAACTCGCGTAAAATGAAAAAAATACAAATAAAATTAAGTAAAATAAAATTTAACTAAAAACTGAAAATTAAATAAAACACAAAAATCAAATAACACGAACAACACTAAGCGCACTAACTCCCCGGCAACGGTGCCATTTTAATAACCGTCGTTTGAGTCAATCAAAAACCTAGTTATTCTAAAGAGTTAGAGCAAGTAGGGTATCGTATCACAAGGAGTATGTGGTCAATGCAATTAATGTACAGATTTACTATTATGAAGTAAATGGTTTTAGTGCTGATCACACAAGCAATTAAAGTGAGTTTATAGAACTAAGCAACGAACAAATAAGCAAGTTGTAAACAGTTAACAAAGCAAATCACACCCAGGAATTCAAGTAAGCAACCAAACAGTATCTCATGCAACCTAAAAGATTTATTATTAATGATTAACTGAAAACTGATCAACCAGATAAAACCTTAAACGTCAACAATTACTTTACACACGGCACTAGTTATCAAACAGTCATTTCCAGTGTGACTCAGTTAGGGGTAATTGTACGTTTTATCGTATTCAATCTAACCAAACAGTTATATGACTAATTATCTAGCAACTGGTAACAGATCGTTCAGACCAACGTAAACCTAAACCGACCGAACACACAGAAATACTAAACATCAATAATCACATATCAATCGTCAATAATTATACACAAGTGTTCTTAATCACATGAGAAAAACTGTAAAGATTACAAACTATACATCCCGGGTGTGATTCTAGAAGATTAGCCGAGCTGCGACATCATCGAATCTTCAATACGGATTATATGGATCATACGGAGGGTCTTGGCACAAGCTATGATGGTGGAAATCGCCTCTTGGAACTGCTGAAATCGCCTTTGGTTCCTAAAAACGGAGTTAGGGTTTTCAAGGATGAAAAAGATGATATTAAACATAATTTCCCGTCTACACACCCGTCGCGGTATGCGACGGGGTCTTATGTGGTCTGATCGCGTACCGCTATTGACCACCAAGTCAACATTTAAAATATCACCCATCACGGTACGCGATGGGTCTTCAGCAAGCCCATCGCGTACCACGATGGGACACTACTACAGCAAACATCATTCTTTTTCCTCGTTTTGCGTGCTGGACATCCCGGGTCTTCATTCCGTGTCACAACAGGTCCATATTGAGTACTTTAACGCCTGTGACCTGAAATCCAATAATACACGTATGAAGTATCGATAGTTCTAGAATAAACAGTTAAAACTAAATAATAAACAAACTAAAACATATACAAATTAACCGACCATCAACTCCACATTAAAACTGATAAGGCCGCTTTGTAAACCTCTTGGTCTCCAAATTGCTAGCATGCAGTAAACTTTCTCACCCAAGAATATAGTTTGTCACCAATTGAATCTTTGTATGATATTGTTTTCTAAACATGGAATCTTTCTCTATGAGTCTAATCTCCGGGAATAAATAAAATTGTCACTGCTGTAAGAAACTATATGTAAAAGTTTGTAATCGTTAGAAGAGTCGACGTAGAAAGTAAAAGCACTAGTCATATCAACAACAAATTTAGTAGGCTAAGTCATAAGTTTCTCCGAAGGCTACACATACCAAACCATCTAAACTTGCTAAAATCAACACATCATCCTTGAACGGATTAAGATGGGTGGTGATTGAATCATGGTTCACGGGTTCACAATCAAGTGTACGAAAAGTTTTGGTTGGCTGATCAAGTAGAAGAAGTTTATATTTGGTATTACAGCGGAGGTGGGATCGTGAACACAAGAAGAAATTCCATGATTTACAAACGCACCGAAAACGACCTATGGACTTAGCCGGAAGTCGTGGTAGCACCTACGACTGTATTATTTCAATTGGAAGCTAGGGAAGAACACAAGCCATGAATGATGATACAAATATTTGCAAATAATATATAAGGATGAAGTTGATATATATAAGGAAACTCTATATTATAATATAAACAGGAACAACTTATTGTATACTAGTTTGATCCTCCCGTGTTACGGGAGTTTATTTAAACTTTTGTTTTTAATCGTTTGCTAATTTATGTAGATTATTTTATTTTTTAATGTAGTTTTGTTTTAGTTTAATACATATATATTAGTTTGTTATTATATTTTTTAACGTTTGCGTTTTATCAGTTGAGATGTTTAGGTTTTTTAGATTTTTAACGAACAAACATAAACGAACACGAGCATGTTGATTTTTTTAATTGTACAAACATGAACATGAATATTTGTCTAATGAAAAAAGAGGCGTTGATTTAGTTGACGATGATAGGTAGTATTGGAAGTTAACCGACGATGAAGATGATAGACTAGTAACGAAGAACATGTAAAACAAATAAATTAAATTAAGGTTTGATAATAAAAGTTTTTATCAATAAATGAGATCTTATGACACATTTGATGGCTATTAGAGTTTGGTAAGACACATAACCCGTGAAAGTTATTCTTTGATAATTAAGGGGTTATTTCACAAATAAATGAGATGTTATAACCCGTTTAAGGGTCATCCGGGTTTGGTGAGACCCATGACCCGTGAAAATTATTGTTTGTTTATGAAATAGTTTTACAATTAAATGAGATGTTATAACCCATTTAAAGACTATCCGGGTTTGGTGAAACCATACCCGCGAATTCGGGTAAAATGCATGAGAAACCTCCATTTATAAATCAAGCAATCTGGTGGCTCTAGAGAATTAGGGGAATAACCTGAGAGCGACACCTCATATTTATGGTAGGCAATTATATAGATAGTTAGATTTGTGGAACGTGATATTGTTATGATTAGGTAAATATATACAAATTTTTATGGATTTTGTTAATTAATATTGAACAATAACTTCATAATTTCATTTTTTTTAACTTTTGAGTTTCCAGTTTTTGATTTAAATATTATATACTTTAATCTTTCTGTTTAAAGTTTAAAATTTAATTGGAAGTGAAATGCCAAAACAGCCCCTCACGTGAGGTGCACGGTTATGGGTTTAACGACCATACTTAACAAGGTTAGTGAGGTCGAGTTTAATTGCAAGTGAAATGAATGCACGAGACGAAAATCATAAATTTGAAACTATTTGACTAAAATCGCAAATTTAGACAGAACACAGGGACGAAAACCGTGATTTATTCTTAATTTTATTAATTAATAATTAAATATATTGTTGATCACTGTTCCATGACAATTCCATAGACCGGTTATTGTGATTTAACGCCGAAGCCAGAAGATACTACCATCATCCATGTCGAAGCCACCTCCACATAACCTGCTATGTCGGAACATAGCACAACGCCCATGTCCCTCTGGCATGGTATTTCGTGCCCCTCCACATGCAAAAATGATGTTAACTTAGAACCCTTCATGCCACGGACGTTAAACCACAATCACTAGCTTTAAAGAGACTAATTTGGGAGCTTTAAGACCAAGCGTAGTGGGGCTTGTTCGGAGGCGTTTTGGGCTATAACGCAGGGAGCACCCCCCCCCCCCCCCCCCCGTTCTGGGGTAAATTTTTTTGAGCGTTTTGTGTGTAACGCTGGTGGAAGGCACGGAAATTAAAAAAAAAACAAATAACAAAGTTATGGCTTTATGGAGGCTTTATGACCACAACCTATTTTTGTAAAAAGTCATAACTCTGATTGGGCGCCACGTGACACATAATGCCCAGGGGTGGCGCATGACCCTCATGGATCCCTTGAAAATAAGGGAATAGCTCTTGTTTTTTCCAAGTTGAATTTTGAGTGGTTTTGGCCATTGGGAAAATTGAGAGAAGGTAGGATGCACCATCATGCTTAGGGAAATATGAGGAAAAAAAACAGAAGAAAAATATTTTTTAATGTGACGAGGAAAAAAAACGGTAAAACAACATTACGTTGTGAGATCAAGTCCATGTATTAGAAAAAAAAAAAGCTTGATAGATAATTTTCTCTTAATATTTTATGCAAAAGACATAAATTATTACTTAAAGATATCTTATTATTTTTTAAACTATTGTAATTTAATTCTTTCTTAAAGTTTAATGTTTTCTACTAGCTAATGTCTGATTAATATACCTTTTTCGTAAAAAGCAACTGTATTTACCATGTCATCAAGGTTATTTATGTGAGTTTAAGCCTACATAAAATCACATACAAGAAGTTTCATTTTTGCAAGTGCTTGTATATTTTTAAACGTACCGTTATCCATACAAAACAGTAATACTTCAAATGTGTAGTGTAGTCTTGTTAGAAACATGCCCAGAAACATGAGAAAACACAATTTAAACAACTCGTTCGACTTTTTCTGTATAACAAAACTGAATACTTGACCGTCACATAAATCGTTAACCCTATCAAACTACTTATACAATACTGATCAAAACCTAAACCAACGTAATATGACTCACTTTTACACCTATCCTGATAAATTCGATATACATAATGACTTTAAACAATCGGATATAAACAATACAATACACGACTCAAAACTCCAACTCACTCCAACACTTTAAGCCCTTTTTAATATATTTGAGGTTTTCACATCCACGTATATTCTGGACTTCTAAGTCAAAACATGATTCACCATAGTTTTGAACAGAAAACTAATTTGTGTTTATGTTGAATAACCTTCAAACATGTTAAGAGGGACAAGCAACAACATAAATTATCAACACGTCTTTTTTTTTTCTGAACAGCAACTTTCATAACTAAGACAACCAAAACCCTTCCTACCAAGAAAGTAGCAAGGGCTGGAACCACAAACAAACAAGAACATAAATTACAACACTATCGTTTTCCATCTATTCTAATCTAGACTCAAACTATTCGTCCTATTTTTTATCCATAAAAAACTCAACACCTTATGTCTCCAAGCATTTTATCAATCTTTACCGGTTTATTTTCAAAGATGAACTTGTTTCGGGTTTCCCATAAACACCAAATAGCAGCCATTGCAATGGAATATACCATTTTTCTTTTATGCTCCACATCTGGAACTTGATTGACAGCCACAAATAGCCCTTGAACGTCTTTGTTATGGGAAGTTTGAATATTACACCACCAACCAATTCTTTGCCACACCATGCTCGCAACGTAGCATGAAGCAAATATATGGTCCACCGACTCCCCCACCGCTAAACAATTACAACATATATCCAGGCCAAAAAGAATCTTCCTTTTTATCAGTTATCACACGTGGGAAGCCTGTTTTGGATAGCTCGCCAGACGATAGCGTTCACTTTCATCGGCACCCAACTATTCCAATCTAGGATACTCTTCGGACAAGGTGGATCAACTCTATATAATAATTTCTTCATTGTTGCCACCAAAAACGAATCTAGTGCCTCACCACCCCAAACCCACTTGTCTTCTCCTCCTATAAACATGAAATAATATAGTAAATCAAGAATTTCTATCAGCTCATTAACCGCCACCCCGTACATAGGCTGCCTTTTCCAATTCCACTTTATCGAGTAATTTCCATCAGTTACTATGCATCGATCAGCCACCACACAGGACTTTTTCGCTTCTAACGAGAACAAAGTAGGGAACCGATTTTTCAATCTATCTTCCGTTAGCCATATATCCAACCAGAATCTAACCTTAGACCCATTTCCTACATGCCCTTTAATAGAATCTGTTAAAGAAACTTGGTATGTTGCCAATGACTTTTTAATCTTGACAATCATGTCCCATGTACCATTTAGCCTTTTGTTGTGGGAAATGATCGGCCACGATCTAGGCGTATGGTGAATGGACATTATAACCTTTTTCCAAAGGCTATCCTCTTCCACCTTGAATCGTCACCCCCATTTTGATAAAAAAAAAACGCTAAATTAGAGTCTTTAAGATGACATAAACCCAACCCACCATCCTCCTTGGCCAAGGTTATTCTTTTCCAAGCCACCCAACACGTTTTCTTCTTTTCCTCACTTCCTCCCCACATAAATCTCCTTCTTTTAGCCTCAAGGATCTCTAAAATCTTTACCGGGGCTTGATAAAGGGAGAAGTATTAGCTTGGAAGGCATTCGAGAACATCCTTAATCAACGTTATTAGACTGCCCATTGAAAGAGTATGAGCTTTCCACAATGCTAGCCTTTTGTCAAACATATCCACAACATTTTGCCAATTATTAATTTTATTCATATAAGCTCCCACTTTGATTCCAAGATACAAAAACGGCACTTCCCCCGCCTTACAATGGAAAAATATCCGCCATTGCCTTGACATTTTGAAAGTTCACTCCCACCCCAAACAATGTGGTTTCGCTTAGATGTTTATGTCCTTTTAAAGACTCTAGTTTAGTGTTTTTATCAAAATGGTGGTGGCGATTCAAGGTGGAAGAGGATAGCCTTTGAAAAAACGTTATAATGTCCATTCACCATACGCCTAGATCATGGCCGATCATTTCCCACAACAAAAGGTTAAATGGTACATGGGACAACATTGTCAAGATTGAAAAGTCGTTGGCAACAAACCAACACATCTACACATGCTTTTATGATAAAATGCAACATTAAATGACTAAGGTAACAAGAATCCCTTTAATGAAGTAACATAATAATGAGTAAACTGACATATAATTACTTGAAAACTAAGAAAAAATTAGGATAGACCGATCATGTGTCGCCACTCGCCTGGAGACACTTCTTGTTCATCGTCAAACGGCCAAGGAAAAAAATAATATGCATCTTTAAAGTAATCTTCCAAATCTATATTCTTAAAAGAGTTGCCGTCCTCCAAAATCGCCAAGCAATTCCAATTCCTCCCTATGTGTATATGCCTGAATGGTCGATAATGTTGGCCATCGAGTGTTGCCACTTTTATCCACTCGTCACCATCCATCCTCCACATATCACATTTCAAACCCCCATAAGAGATTACTCTATAACCAACAAACAAGTGAATGCAATCATTAAGAGCTACTATTTTCATACCTCCTAAAGTTGCATCATCAGGAAAAGGTGGAAACTGTATTTCCTCAAACTTTTCAGACTCTACATCAAAAGTAATAAGGCCGCGTTGTGGACCTTCCAATCTCCAAGTTTCCAGCTTGAAGTGAACTTTCTCACCCAAGAATATAGCTTGCCACCAATTAAAGCTTCGTATGATGTTGTTTTCTAAACATGGAATCTTTCTCCACAAGTCTAATCTCAAGGAATAAATAAAACCCTCGCCAATGTAAGAAACTATTTGTAGAAGTTTGTAATCGTTTGAAGAGTCGACGTAGAAAGCAAAAGCACCAGCGATATCAACAACTAATTTAGTACGAGTCTTCTTATAGGTACCGGTGAGTCGATTCCAAAAGGCTAATTCACACGTGTACTTAATGGCTACACATACCAATCCATATAAACTTTCTAAAATCATTATATCACCCTTAAACGGAATAGGACGATTGGTGATTGAATCATGGTTCACGGGTTCACAATCAAGTGTACGAAAAGTTTGGTTTGGTTGATCAAGAAGAAGAAGTTTATATTTGGTATTATAGCAGAGGTGGGCTCGGGTGAAGCCTGGTGAACACAATAAGGACTTCCATGATTTACAAACACACCGGAAACGACCTATGGACTTAGCCGGAAGTCGTGGTAGCAACTCCGACTGTATAATTTCAATTGGAAGCTGTGAAAGATAACAAGCCATGAATAATGATGAAAAGATTTGCAATTGTATACCACCAATGGTGTAATATAAACAGGCCGGCTCTTGGGTGAGCCTACTAAGGCAACTGCTTTGGGCCTCCTATTTGTAAAGGCCTCATAATTTTAGCCCTCTAGCTTCTTTTTTTGTCAATGTACTAGTGTGTTTGTTTTCTCTTTTGAATTATTATACCTATGAATAAAATAGGTTTGCTTTTTCCAACTTAAATGTATATTATATTATTTTGTTATCTATAAACATATTTGATTTTGAGAATGGTGTAACCAAGTGAGTTAGAATTATTGAGTCAAACACACACTTGTTGATATAGATTTATTTACTTACACTATCTAGTCGAAATCCATACAATTAAAGTGTTTATCTTCTTGCCAACTGTAAATAATATTTTTGAGCAGGCCAATATTAACTTAGATTTTTCTGCTAACTAAAGATTTTAGTTGATTGTTAGTTCTAAACCAAATAAACAAAGATGGATTACAATATTGGAATTTTAAAAAGGCCTCAATTTTAAGTTTCGCTTTAGACCTCCACTACGGTTGAGCCAGCCCTGAATCTATACTATATATAATGCATCACCCATGGGCAAATTAAGACACTTAATTTTAAGTAATTTACAATTCTTCAAACACATAGTACAACCTAAAATATGGGTATAGTAGTCATTCTAACACTAAATTTAACGTTTCTTTCATATTTCTTCAAATTATTTACAACCTTGCCCCCTCAACTTTAATCAACATTTGGAAATTTAAAGAATAGTTACAACTTTGATCCCTCATCTTTTAACTATATATTATTTATAATTTCACTTTTAACTCAAATTCCCTCAAGGTTTTTAAATGTTTATAACTTTTTCATACGTTAATATTTTTTTAAAAAAATTGCATCATAAAAACAAGCATTTTATTCTCTTTAATTTGAGTATGATATTGTCATAGTTTATTTTCAGTTAAAAAAATAACATCTTACGTATAGGTGTTTGTGGTCCAGTTTTGATGGTTTTAAACTAAGCCGTGAGCCAAGCCGTTTTTTGTCATCGAAAATTGAAACCAAACCGTTGAAAATTAAGACTCAACAAAACAAACCATTAACAATGGTTAGATTTCGGTTTCATTTGTACTTTGCTACTAAATTGAGTTTAAAATAAGAATTCTTAATCCACGGTTTCAAATGGAACGATGAGCACCCAAAAATCTCTTACGTGATTATTAAGGCATGTAATTCCCGCTGCATCGCGCGGACACTTGTCTAGTATAAACAATATATAAGGATGGAATTGATAGATAGATATATGGAAACTCTATATTATAATAAACAGGAACGACTTGTATATATATATGGAACGTGATCTTGTTATGATTTGATAATTATATACAAAATCACAATAAATTCATATTTTCGATCTTTTAATTTTTTAATTTTCAAATGTTTAACCTTTTAAGTATTATACACTTTAATTTTTAAATTTCAAACTTTACAAACTAGATTATTAATATGAACCCTATTATTATACTTCGTGTTCATGTTAGATATAATCAATTAACTGATTCGTCGTCATCGTCGTCGTCGTCATCATCACCATAGAATGATTCGTCGTCGTCGTCGTCATCATCACCATAGAATGATTCGTTATTGAGTATCGATATACAAGCCCTGATTCTTTTTGTTAACTTTGTGATCGGATTTTTAATCTGATAGAAACTTAGCATGAAGCTATAAGATATTGTTGTGTCATTGTATTATAATGTATCAACAATATGTGTCATTGTTTAACAATGAATATAAACTCCAACACTTTTAAGCCCTTTTCAATCTATTTGAGCTTTTCACATCCACACTTATTCTGGACTTCTAAGTGAGCACATGATTTACCATAGTTTTGAACAGAAAACTAATGTGTTATTTTGAATAACCTTCTTCACACATGTTAGAGGGACAAGCAACAATAAATTATCAACACATAATCCTACACATGCTTTTATAATAAAAACAATATAATAAGGTAACATAACAATAAATATACTGACATTTAATTACTTGAAAAATGAAAACTACGAAAACATTACGGTAGATCGATCATGTGCGTCTTTGTTCTTCGCTTGGAGACACGACAGTCTCCATGTATATCACTCCTTTCCGTTTATGATCAAAATTCCCACGACAAAAATCATCTATGTTATTAAAGTAATATTCCAAATCTATATTCTTAAGAGTTGTTATCCTTCCAAATCGCCAACCAATTCCCATTCCTTCTGATGTGTATATGCTTTAATGGCGGAGGATAACACGAGTTACCGAATCTCGCCACTTTTATCCACTTGTCACCACCATCCATCCTCCACATATCACCCTTGAAACCCGTATAACGGATATCTTTATAACAGACACACAAGTGAATGCAATCATTGAGAACCACTATTTTCACACCAACAATTGCATCAAAATGAAGAGGTGGAAACTGTATTTCCTCAAACTTTTCAGAGTCCACATCAAAACTGATAAGGCCGCGTTTTGAATCTAATCCCAATCCCCAACTTTCCAGCTTGAAGTAAACTTTGTCACCCAAGAATATATCTTGCCACCAATTAAAGCTTCGTATGATGTTGTTCTCTAAACATGGAATCTTTCTCCACGAGTCTAATCTCTGGGAATAAATGAAACCCTCGCCGCTGTAAGAATATACTTTTAGAAGTTTGTAATCGTTAGAAGAGTCGACGTAGAAAGCAAAAGCACTACTATAGATGTTAACATCGAACCTGTGAGTGGATTCCAAAGGGCTATTTCACGAGTGTTCCACAAGATTACACATACCAATCCATCTAAACTTGCTAAAATCACCACATCACCCTTAAACGGAATAGGACGGGTGGTGATTGAATCATGGTTCACGGGTTCACAATCAAGTGTACGAAAAGTTTGTGCTGGCTGATCAAGAAGAAGAAGTTTATATTTGGTATTATAGCGGAGATGGGTTCGGGCGAAGCCTGGTGAACACAATAAAGACTTCCATGATTTACAAACACACCGGAAACGACCTATGGACTTAGCCGGAAGTCGTGGTAGCACCTCCGACTCTATTATTTCAATAGGAAGCTGTGGAAGGACACAAGCCTTGAATGATGATACAAAGATTTGCCATGATTGAAGGACACAAGCCATGAATGATGATACAAAGATTTGCCATGAATGAAAGACACAAGCCATGTATTATTTGAATTGGTGATATATTTGCAATGATATATGTGGAGGAAACTCGATAATATAATAAACATGACCGTCTTGTATATTTATGGAACGTGATCTTGGTTATCATTAGGTAATTATACAAGGCATGAAATAATATAGAATTATAGTTAATTAATATTGCAAAAAGAAAGATGTTTGGTGTATGGAAATTTAAATATTGATTTGTATAATATAACAATTACAAAATCACAATATATAACTTCGTATTTTCAATTTTCAATTTTTTAGTTTTAAAATTTCAATTTTGAAATTTAAATATTATAAACTTTAACTTTTAAGTTTTTAATTTTTAAACTTTAATTTGTTAAAATTAAATTTTTTATTGAAGTTTTGAATATTTAAATATTCTTGTAGTAAAATAAAAGGATTGGTAGTTTTTTTTTTGAACGGCAAATTTAGGATCACTCACGGACCACTGGAGTATAGTACCAGCAGAACCACGCGATCATATCCATCTCCACTAGGCAATAATGCCTAACCACCAATTCAGGAGGAAAGCCAACAAAAGTTGGGAAAACCCCCTTTTTATGGGATTCGAACCCAGGACCTTATGGTCCCTAAGCCTTATCCCACCACCAAGATGCCACTAGGCTACAAAGCCATGGACAAAAGGATTGATAGTTAAAAATTATAGTAGAAGGTGTTAATGATGTTCAATGGTTTTGGGTGTTTTTTGATCTTTTTATTGGTAATTTTTTAGTGTTTTTTTAAATAAATGTTTTGCTGATGTGTTTACTAGCTAGATGTGTTTTTTAAGTGCTTTTGGGATTTCTTATTGTGAACGGTGTTAGTGTTTATCTTAATTGTATTTATTGTGCACATTAATTTTTTAATATATACTTAAATAAATTAAAGAACCGATAAAAAAAACACACACCACCATCACTAGACGCGCTAATAAAAACACTAACATGACATGGGTGAATTTTAAGCCACTCAACCCAACGGTAGATTTTCTATTTTTTAATTTTTCTCGAAAACCTCAAAAATAAATTTCAAAAAGAAATTCTCTCTTTAACTGCGACTCTAGCTCTTTGTTATTAATTATCTCACTTCAGAATCTCCAAATCACCCACTAAACTGTCATAATGATATCTCTAATCAACTACACTTTAAATTTATGCATTCCGAGCAACTCCAACCAAGAAATATGAGAATGAACGAGGAAAACAAGAACTCACGTTTGAATTTTGAAATACTCTTGCATTTCAACTATTTGATGTTTGTTGGAGAGAGTTTCCTAATGATTGAATGCAACTTGGCATCCGTTATTTTAAGGATGGTTTGTCTACATATCACCCATCCCGTATCATACATTTTTACTATTATAAGGAGTTAAATAGGTACCGTTATTATTACTTGAAACAAATAAAACTAGTCTATATTTTTCGTAAACTTTGCAAGTGCATATACATTTTCCAACGAAAAGCTATCAATATAAAACAATAATCCTCCATATGTGTAGTAGAGTCTTGTCGGAAATCAGTCCCCGATAATCAAACACGAGAACACACAATTTAAACAACTCGTTCAACTCTTTTCTTTATTATGTCAAAACTAAAAACTTGTTCCGCACATAAATTATTAATCCTATCAAACTATTATGCACAATACTCAAAATCGAAACCAACTATGACTCACACACTTTTAAACGTATTCTAATAAACTCGATAAACATAATGATTTTAAACAACGAGATAAACTTAAATAAAGGACTCGAACTCAAAACTCCAATATTTACATTTGAAGACCTTTTCCATCTGTTTGAGTTTTCACATCCACACATATTCGAGAATTCTAAGTCAGCACGTGATTATCCCTTTGAACTGAAAACTAATCTGTGATATGTTGAATAACCTTCACACATGTTAGAGGGACAAGCAACAATAACTTATCAACACATCATCCTACACATGCTTTTATAATAAAAGGCAACATTAATTGATTAAGGTAACAAGAACAATATAATGAAAGTAACGTAGCAATGAATACATTGACATATAATTACTTGAAAAGTAGTAAGAACACGTGAGAGTAGACCGATCATGTGCGTCTTTGACCTTCGCCTGGAGACACGAGGGTCTCCATGTATATCACTCCTTCTTGTTCATCGTCAAACGGCCAAGGAAAAAAATAATATGCATCTTTAAAGTAATCTTCCAAATCTATATTCTTTAAAGAGTTGCCGTCCTCCAGAATCGCCAAGCAATTCCCATTCCTCCATATGTGTGTATGCCTGAATTGTCGATAAATTTGGCCATCGAGTGTCACCACTTTTATCCACTCGTCACCATCCATCCTCCACATATCACACTTCAAACCCCCATAAGGAATATATTCATAACCAACACACAAGTGAATGCAATCATTAAGAGCTACTATTTTCATACCACCTAAAGTTGCATCATCAGGAAAAGGTGGAAACTGTATTTCCTCAAACTTTTAAGACTCTACATCAAAACTAATAAGGCCGCGCTGTGGATCTTCCAATCTCCAAGTTTCCAGCTTGAAGTGAACTTTCTCACCCAAGAATATAGCTTGCCACCAATTAAAGCCTCGTATGATGTTGTTTTCTAAACATGGAATCTTTCTCCACAAGTCTAATCTCAAGGAATAAATAAAACCCTCGCCAGTGTAAGAAACTATTTGTAGAAGTTTGTGATCGTTAGAAGAGTCGACGTAGAAAGCAAAAGCACTATCAATATCAACAACTAATTTAGTATGGGTCTTCTTATAGGTACCGGTGAGCGGATTCCAAAAGGCTAATTCATGCGTGTTCTCAACGGCTACACATACCAATCCATCTAAACTCGCTAAAATCACCACATCACCCTTAAACGGACTAGGACGGGTGGTGATTGAATCATGGTTCACGGGTTCACAATCAAGTGTACGAAAAGTTTGTGTTGGCTGATCAAGAAGAAGTTTATATTTGGTATTATAGCGGAGATGGGCTCGGGCGAAGCCTGGTGAACACAATAAAGACTTCCATGATTTACAAACACACCGGAAACGACCTATGGACTTAGCCGGAAGTCGTGGTTGCACCTCCAGACTCTATTATTTCAATAGGAAGCTGTGGAAGGGGACAAGCCATGATTGATGATACAAAGATTTGCCATAAATGAAGGACAAAAGCCATGTATTATTTAAAAGGATGATATATTTGCAATGATATATGTGGAGGAAACTCGATAATATAATAAACATGACCGACTTGTATATTTATGGAACGTGATCTTGGTTATCATTAGGTAATTATACCAGGCATGAAATAATACAGAATTATAGTTAATTAATATTGCAACAAGAAAGATGTTTGATGTATGGAAATTTAAATATTGATTTGTATAATATAACAATTAAAAAATCACAATAACTTCGTATTTTCTATTTTCAATTTTTTACTTTTAGAATTTTCAATTTTGAAATTTAAATATCATAAACTTTAACTTTTAAGCTTTTTATTTTTAAACTTTAATTTGTTAAAATTAAATTTTATTTTCAAGTTTTAAATATTTTAATATTCTTGTAGTAAAATAAAAGGATTGGTAGTTAAAAATTATAGTAGAAGGTGTTTTTTTGATCTTTTTATTGGGGATTTTTGAGTTTTTTTTAAATAAATGTTTTGATAATGTATTTACTAGCTAGATGTGTTTTTAACTGTTTTCAGGATTCCTTCTTGTGAACGGTGTTAGAAGCTGTTTGGTAGCTTTTTAATGGTCATTAAGAGTCTACTTCTTAATGGTTCATAATCACTTAATGGTTAAGAGGTAGACATAAGTCTAAATGATTAAGAGGTAGCCATATGATGTAGTCTCTTAACCATTCAGACTTTAAGTAATCTCTTAAAAATTAAGAGGTTATGAACCATCAAGAGGTAACCTCTTTATAGTCTTTCAGAGACTACCAAATAGCCCCTTAACATTTATCTTAATTATATTTATTGTGCACATTACTTTTCTAATATATGCTTAAATGAACTAAAGACCCGATAAAAACACACACACAGACCACCATCACTAGACGTGCTAATAAAAACACTAACATGAACATGCGTGAATTTTGAGCCACTCAACCCAACTGTAGATTCTCTAATTTTTAATTTTTCTCGAAAACCTCAAAAATAAATTTCAAAAATAAATTCTCTTTTTAACGGTGACTCTAGCTCTTTGTTATTAATTATCTCACTTCAAAATCTCCGAATCACCCACTAAACCGTCATAATGATATCTCTAATCAGCTCCCTTTTAAATTTAAGAATTCCGAGCGACTCCAACCAAGAAATATGAGAATGAACAAGGGAAACGACAATTCGCGTTTGAATTTTGAAATACTCTTGCATTTCAACTATTTGATGTTTCTTGGAGAGAGTTTACTAATGATTAAATGCAACTTGACATCCGCTATTTTAAGGATGGTTTGCCTACATATCACCCACCCCGTATCGTACATTTGTACTATTATAAGGAGTTAAATAGGTACTGTTGTTATTAGTTGAAACAAATAAAACTAGTCTATATTTTTCGTAAACTTTGCAAGTGCATATAAAATTTCAACCGTAAAGTTATCATTATAAAACAATAAGATGTGTAGTAGAGTCTTATTGGAAATCAGTCCCCGATAATCAAACACGAGAACACACAATTTAAACAACCCGTTCTACTATTATGACAAAACTAAAAACTTGATTCACACAAATTAGTAATCCTATCAAACTATTATGCACAAGACTCAAAACCGAAACCAACTATGACTCAAAACACTTTTAAATGTATTCTAATATACTCGATTAGCATGATGACTTTAAACAACGAGATAAACTTAAATATACGACTCAAACTCAAATTCCAATATTCACACTTGAAGCCCTTTTCCATCTGTTTGAGTTTTTCACATCCACACATATTCGAGAATTCCAAGTCAGCACATAATTAACCCTTTGAACAGAAAACTAATATGTCCTATGTTGAATAACCTTCATACCATGATAGAGGGACAGGCAACAATAAATTATCAACATCATCCTACACATGCTTTTATAATAAAAGCCAACATTAATTGATTAAGGTAACAAGAACAATATAATGAAAGTAACGTAGCAATGAATATATTGACATATAATTACTTAAAAATAAAAAAAATGTTAGGGTAGACCGATCATGTGCGTCTTTGACCTTCACCTGGAGACATGAAAGTCCCCATGCATATCACTCCTTTTTGTTCATGGTCAGAATACCCAGGAAGAAAATAATATATGTAATCTTTCAAATCTATATTATTAAAAGAGTTGTCATTCTCCCAAATCGCCAACCAATTCCCATTCCTCCTTATGTGTATATGCCTGAGTGGCTGATAACATGACCTATCGAATGTCGCCACTTTTATCCACTTGTCACCATCTATCCTCCACATATCACACTTGAAACCCTCATGATGGATATCTTTATAACCAACACACAAGTGAATGCAACCGTTGAGAGCTACTAAATTCACATATAAACTTGCACCACAAGTTAAAGGTGGAAACTGTATTTCCTTAAACTTTTCAGATTCCACATCAAAACTAATAAGGCCGCGTTGTGGACCTCCCGATCTCCAAGTTTCCAGCTTGAAGTAAATTTTCTCACCCAAGAATATAGCTTGCCCCCAATTAAAGCTTCGTATGATGTTTTCTAAATGTGGAATCTTTCTCCACGAGTCTAATCTCCGGGAATAAATAAAACCCTCGCCACTTTTAGAAACTATATGTAGAAGTTTATAATCGTTAGAAGAGTCTATGTAGAAAGTAAAAACACCACTCATGTCAACAACAAATTTAGTATAGATCTTCTTGTAGGCACCGGTGAGTGGATTCCAAAAGGCTAAGTCATTAGTTTCCCTGAAGACTACACATACCAAACCATCCAAACTTGCTACAATCACCACATCACCCTTAAACGGAATAGGAAGATTGGTGATTGAATCATGGTTCACGGGTTCACAATCAAGTGTACAAAAAGTTTGGGTTGGCTGATCAAGTAGAAGAAGTTTATATTTGGTATTATAGCGGAGGTGGGCTCGGGCGAAGTCTGGTGAACACAAGAAGGAATTCCATGTGTTACAAACACACCGAAAACGACCTATGGACTTAGCCGGAAGTCGTGGTAGCAACTCCGACTGTATAATTTCAGTTGGAAGCTGTGGAAGAACACGAGCCATCAACTATGAATGATGGTACAAAGATTTGCAAATAATATATATTGATGACGTTGAAAGATATAAGGAAACGTGATATTGTTCTGATTAAGTAAATTGTATACTAACTTTTAGGGATTTTATTAATTAGTATTGCATCACAATAACTTCATAATTTCAATTTTTTTAACTTTTGAATTTCCAGTTTTTGAAATTTAAATATTATAAACTTTAATTTTTATGTTTTTATAATTTAAAATTTAATTCTATTAATTAAGAATTAACTATAAATCATATTCTTGATCACAGCATAACAATTTCTTAGCTCGGTTATTGTGATTTAACGCCGAAGCGGAAGATGCTACCACCATCCATGTCGAAGCCACCTCCACATAACCTGCTATGTCGGAACATATATAGCACAACGCCCATGTCCTTCACGTCCCTCTGGCATGGTGTTTCGTGCCCCTCCACATGCAAAAATGATGTAACTTAGAACCCTTCATGCCACGGACGTTAAACCACAATCACTAGCCTTAAAGAGACTAATTTTAGAGCGGATCATAAAATGGGACGTAGTGGGAGTTGGAACTCCTAGGAAACAACTAGTCCGTGCGTAAACACCACGAACTCCTAAGAAACACTTGCCCCGTGCGTGAACACCACCCTCCTGGATCCCGAGGCTCATTTTTTCCCTTGGAAATAAGAGAATGGCCCTTGTTTTCTCCCGGTTGAATTTTGATTGGTTTTGGCCTTTGGTAAAAACTGAGAGAAGGTAGGATGTCTAGGGCCGGCTCAATCTTTACGGAGGCCTAAAGCGAGCTCTAAAACTAAGGCCTTTTTTATTTTTTATATATTTTTTGTATGTGTATAAATTAAATATGTTTATGTTAAGTTAACGTTTCTAGCTTTACTAGATGCGTTGGAATCAGCTATGATTGTCAGTACGTCACCTAAATTAATTACTAATTGATTCTTACATCAATTATAAAACCCAGCTTCAAATTGTATCAGAAAACCAGTTTCATAATAACATACAAGCCCAGTTTTTTTTTTAAATGGGGCCTTAATAAACATTGGGCCTAAAGCCCTACCTTTAAAATAATGACCCACGAGCCGGGCCTGAGGATGACACCATCATGTTTAGGGACAAATGAGGAAAAAAGCAAGACGAAAAAAATTTGTTGTGACATGCGAAAAAAAGCGGTTAAAACAACATTACGTTGTGAGATCAAGTCCATATATTAGAAAAAAATTAAGCTTAATAGCTAATTTCTCTTAATTTTTTGTGAAATGGCATAAATTATTACTTAAAGATATCATATAATTTTTTAAAATATTTTAATTTAATTCTTTCTGAAAGTTTAATGTTTTCTAACTAAAGTCTAATTAATATATTTGTTTCGTAAAAAGCAACTGTATTTAGTATTTACCATGTCATCAAGGTTATTTATGTGAGTTTAAGCCAATATAAAATCCCATACAGGAAGTTCAATACCATTAGAAGTTTCATTTTTGAAAGTGCATGTATATTTTTAAACGTATCGTTATCCATATAAAACAGTAATACTCCAAATGTGTAGTGTAGTGTTGTTAGAAATCAGGCCAAGAAACATGAGAAGAAATCTTGAACATAAAACTAATCTGTGTTATGTTGAATAACCTTCACACATGTTTGAGGGACAAGCAATAATATAAATTATCAATACATCTACACATGCATTAATTGACTAAGGTAACAAGAACAATTTAATGAAGTACCATAATAATGAGTAAACTGACATATAATTACTTGAAAACTAAGAAAACATTAGGATAGATCGATCATGTGTCGCCACTCGCCTGGAGACTCAAGAGTCTCCATGTATATATATATGCATCTTTAAAGTAATCTTCCAAATCTATATTCTTAAAAGAGTTGTCGTCCTCCAAAATCGCCAAGCAATTCCCATTCCTCCATATGTGTATATGCCTGAATGGTCGAAAATGTTGGCCATCGAGTGTTGCCACTTTTATCCACTCGTCACCATCCATCCTCCACATATCGCACTTCAAACCCCCATAAGAGATTACTCTATAACCAACAAACAAGTGAATGCAATCATTAAGAGCTACTATTTTCATACCGCCTAAAGTTGCATCATCAGGAAAAGGTGGAAACTGTATTTCCACAAACTTTTCACGTGTACTCAATGGCTACACATGCCAATCTAAAATCAGTATATCACCCTTAAACGGAATAGGACGATTGGTGATTGAATCATGGTTTACGGGTTCACAATCAAGTGTACGAAAAGTTTGTGTTGGCTGATCAAGAAGAAGAAGTTTATATTTGGTATTATAGCGGAGGTGGGCTCGGGTGAAGCCTGGTGAACACAATAAGGACTTCCATGATTTACGAACACACCGGACATGACCTATGGACTTAGCCGGAAGTCGTGGTAGCAACTCCGACTATATAATTTCAATTGGAAGCTGTGAAAGAACACAAGCCATGTTTTCAATTGTATACCACCAATGGTGTAATATAAATAATATAGATAAATGGAGACTCAATATTGTAATTATACAGGAGACTTGTATATATATGGAACGTGATCTTGTAACTTTAATATTTTCGATCTTTTAATTTTCAAACATAACTTTTTAAGTATTATACACTTTAATTTTTAAATTTCAAACTTTACAAACTAGATTATTAATATGAACCCTATATATTATACTTCGTTTTCATGTTAGATAGGATCAATTCACCGATTCGTCGTTGTCATCATCATCATCATAGAATGATCCGTTATTGAGTATCGATATACAAGCCCTGATTTATGATCGGATGATAGAAACTTAGTATGAAGCTATAAGATATTTTTGTCTCATTGTATTATAATTAATGTATCAACATTATGTTGTCTTAACATCTACTATTATAATAAATAAAAATGATGTTTGTGCCACATGACACTTAGATGACCTATTTTTATGCCAAGTGGCATCTTTATACATTTAATTCTTATTTACTCTTATTAAAACAAATTAATTAAAACTTTCCTTAGAAAACTTTATCTTTGTATCACATGAGACGTTTCAAACCCGAATGAGATATAAATTGTTGTTCAACATTGTTTGCAAACCAAATCTTCTTATTAGTGATTTATGTTATAGTATTTCAGATTTGAAGATAAAATAGAAAAACTTACTTGCTGGGTATCCATGGAAATCAAATCACTGACAAAGACTCAATGTTTCCACAATCAAACCAAAGATTGATTTGGAGAGAAGAAAACAGAGGATATATGAAGACGATAATCCTTAAGTTCGAATCAGATGATCGATTGGAGACAGACGATTCTGATCAGTGGATTTACCTAAAGGATCGAAGTTGTTTGTGGCTGCGGGCTATGGAGTTGGGGTTTGAGAGGAGTAACAATCTGATAATATAACCCGTTCATAACCCATTTTAACTCATGTGATGGGTAGCGTCACCCATTAGAAAACCCACATACATGTGAAACGGGTCAAGTGAAGGAGAAGCTTCGATTTTGAAATCAAGCAATCTGGTAGCTCTAGGAAGGGTGGGGAGCGATGTGAGACCGACACGTAGGATTTTTTGATAGACAATTATATAGATAGTTAGATATATATATATATACTAGGTTAGAACCCGTGTAATACACGGGTTGGTGATAAAATCTACTATTATAATAAACAAAAATGATATTTGTGCCACATGACACTTAGATGACCTATTTTTATGCCAAGTGGCATCTTTATACATTTAATTCTTATTTACTCTTATTAAAACAATTTTTTTTTTTTTTTTTTTTTTGATTGTAAATCCCTTAATGTAGAAACATAAATATTACATCAATATAGCAGGTAGGCGGGCAACAAGTTGCGCCGCCACCCCTTTCTGAATTGCAAACCCTAACCTGCTAAAGACATACCCCTGCCCCTTTGGAGTCGACACATTGCTATGCACAACCTGTTGGAGCCTGGTTAGAAAACGGATAGCTTCCGGTGCCAAGGAGCCAAATGTATCAAAAGCCAGAGGGACAAAAACATGTTGGTTCTCTTCGCAGGCTTTAGCATGTTTCTCCACCTTCTTCGTTTCAGCCCTTTTCATTGCTTGCCCAGCTACAAACCCATTATCCCTCAAACCAGCTAAGGGAGATACCCCTGTGAGGTCAACACAAGCGTGTTTTCCCCCGGCCCAACCAAAGACGAGCAAATCTGCCGGTCGTAGAGTGGATCTCCCTTCCGTGGGGTCTGTAAGGAAGTTTACGGGGGCTTCCTTTTTAGTTGATATCCCAGCTCGCCTTAAGATGTCCCAAAGAACGTCCCGCACCCAATCATGTCGGTATTTGAACCCAGGCATCTCCTTGCAATGAACCGCATGCTCTCCGAATTTATCCAGGCAGGCCTTACGGCAGATCGGACATGTTTCGTCTTCTGGGTACATTGGGACCATCAAACGGTACTTAAGAATGGCCCAATACTCGACCCCAGACATGCTTTGGCCCAAGCCATCAATCGGGATAACGGTCAGAAAATCTTGGGCATGAGGACCTTGTAAGCATTCAAGAACCGCCTTCTGTCGAGGGGACAATCCAAAAACTTCTCCCAGGCTCTGAGCGATTTTTCTAAAAAGGGCATTCGCCAAAGTTTTTTGAGGCTTTGGTGGGGCGGTGTCCATATTAGAGAAACCGCCAATGTCAAAGTCTGGGAGAGCGCCATTTAGGCGTTCCAGGGCCTGCATGTAGTCTGGGTCCAGGTCGACAACTCCGCTATTCCTTAAGATGTGATTCTGTAGCTTCCAAGACTGAGCCCTCGACGCTACAAAAGCGTAAACCCCAACATCATGAGCCGAAAGAAGGCCTAAACCCCCTAAGCGCATCGGTAAAGATGCAAGTCGCCACTGAAGATCACCAAAGAACGGGCCTCCACATACAACTATGTCTTCGATGGCTTCTCGTAGCCCCTTATCAAAACAGGATACCGCATCATCCATCATATGGGGGTGGCATGTTCGTAACCCAAAAAGCAACTTAGCAACCCCCATGCAAGACCTAAGCAGGAGGAGTTCGCTCTGGGGATCCCTAAGGCAAGGTAAGAGTTTCATAAGATCAACCGCACGAGATGCTCTCCGCCTCGCCAACTCCTTAATAAAGTAGGGATCCCGACTAACAGCCCCTCCAAGGAGCTTTACCCCTCTCTCTGGTCTACCAATCCCACTAGGGAAGAGCCCATCTTTGACTTTCACCTCATTACACGCAGGCCAAAAAACCTCGGTTTTCTTAATATTAAGTTGCAGCCCCAATGATGGCCCTTCCGAGTTGATAATGTCTAGGGCTTTAGCGACTTCGTTGGCACCACCAATAATAGTCCCATCATCCAAGTACCAAGCATGAAATGGGAGGTTACAGTCATTTTGTACCCGGAGAACAAGAGGGTGTAATGCTAAGGCAAAGAGGAGGGGCCCAAGGGGGTCTCCCTGCTGAACCCCAGTAGTAGCCCCTATACAGTCATCATCAACGTACAACCTAGCCGGCTGGGCATAAAGGAACTGGACCCATAGATAGATAGACGGGCAATGATGATGAACCTCTCGGAGAAGGGCTGTGCGGTCGACCATATTGAAGGCGTTGGAGAAGTCCACGGTAAGCATAGCTAAAGAGCCGTCCGCGTGAAAGGAGTTAAGAAACCGGTTCGCGCTGTGAAGCACCGCCTCTGCCCCATTAGGTGTCCCCACCCCAAACTGAAAGTCCCCTAAATACTGAGTCATTTCCTTAGAAAGCTTTATCTTTGTATCACATGAGACGTTTCAAACCCGAATGAGATATAAATTGTTGTTCAAAATGTGATAATTTTTTTTACGACCCGTAAACAATACATGAATTTTAACATTTAATTTTTCAACCCGTGTAACACACATGTTTTTAACCTAGTTAGATATAAACAATAAACGACTCAAAGCTCAAACTCCAACACTTTTAAGCCCTTTTCAATCTATTTGAACAGAAAGGTAATGTGTTATTTTGAATAACCTTCACACAAGTTAGAGGGACAAACAACAATAACTTATCAACACATCATCCTACACAAATAAAAGGCAACATTAATTCACTAAGGTAACAAAAACAATATAATAAGGTAACAAAACAATAAATATACTGACATATAATTACTTGAAAAGTAAGAAAACGTTCGGGTAGACCGATCATGTGCATCTTTGACCTTCGCTTGGAGACACAAGAGTCTTCTGTATATTAATTCTTTATGTTCAGGGTCAAAATACCCTGAAAGAAAATTATATATGTCTTTTAAGTAATCTTTCAAATCTGTATTCTTAAAAGAGTTGTTGTCCTCCCAAATCGCTAACCAATTCCCATTCCTCCTTATGTGTAAATGATTGAATGGCTGATAATGTGAGATATCGAATGTCGCCACTTTTATCCACTTGCCACCATCCATCCTCCACATATCATACTTGAAACCCTCATGTTTATAACCAACACACAAGTGAATGCAACCGTTGAGAGCTACTAAATTCACACCAAAACTTGCACAAGTTAAAGGTGGAAACTGTATTTCCTTAAACTTTTCAGACTCCACATCAAAACTGATAAGGCCGCTTTGTAAATCACTTGGTCTCGAAATTGCTAGCATGTAGTAAACTTTCTCACCCGAGAATATAGCTTGCCACCAATTGAATCTTCGTATGATGTTTTCTAAACATGGAATCTTTCTTCACGAGTCTAATCTTCGGGAATAAATAAAACCCTCACAACTGTTAGAAACTATTTGTAGAAGTTTGTAATCTTTAGAAGAGTCGACGTAGAAAGCAAAAGCACAATAGATGTTAACATCGAAACTAGTACAAATAATCTTGCAGGCGCCGGTAAGTGGATTCCAAAAGGCTAATTCAAGCGTGTTCTTAAGGGCTACACATACCAATTCATCCAAACTTGCTAAAATCACCACATCACCCATAAACGGACTAGGACGGGTGGTGATTGAATCATGGTTCACGTGTTCACAATCAAGTGTACGAAAAGTTTGGGTTGGCTGATCAAGTAGAAGAAGTTTATATTTGGTATTATAGTGGAGATGGGCTTGGGCGAAGCCAGGTGAACACAATAAAGACTTCCATGATTTACAAACACACCGGAAACGACCTATAGACTTAGCCTGAAGTCATGGTAGCACCTCAGACTCTGTTATTTCAATAGGAAGCTGTGGAAGAACACAAGCCATGAATGATGATACAAAGATTTGCAAATAATATATAAGGATGAAGTTGATAGATATAAGGAAACTCTATATTATAATAAACAGGAAAACTTGTATATATATTTGTGGAACGTGATATTGTTATTATTACGTAAATTATATACAAAGTTTTAGGGATTTTGTTAATTAATATTGCATCACAATAACTTCATAATTTCAATATTTTTAACTTTTGAATTTCTAGTTTTTGAAATTTATATATTATAAACTTAAGTTTTAAATTTTTAAACCTTTGGGAGAAATTGAAAGAAAGGTAGGTTGACACCATCATGTTTAGGGAAAAATGACGAAAGAAACATGAGAAATAAAAGTTGATGTGGCATGCCAAAAAAAACGGTAATACAACATTACGTTGTGAGATCAAGTCCGTATATTAGAAAAAATTAAGCTTAATAGCTAATTTTCTCTTAACTTTTTGTGCAGATGACGTAAATTATCACTTAAAGATACAATATCATATAACTTTTTTAAATAATGTAATTTAATTCTTTCTTAAAATTTAATGTTTTCTGACTAATGTCTAATTAATATATTTTTTCCGAAACAAGCAACTGTATTTACCATATAAAACAGTAATACTCCAAATGTGTCGTGTAGTCTTGTTAGAAATTAGGCCAAAAAACATGAGAAAACACAATTTGAACAACTCGTTCAAATTTTTTCTTTATATCAAAACAGAATACTTGACCGTCACATAAATCGTTAACCCTATCAAACTATTTATACAATACTTATCAAAACCTAAACCAACGTACTATGGCTCACTTTTAAACCTATCCTGATAAATTCGATAAACATAATGACTTTAAACAATCAGATATAAACAATTCACGACTTAAAACTCAAAACTTCAACACTTTAAGCCCTTTTTAATCTATTTGAGGTTTTCACATCAACGAATATTCTGGACTAATGGAATTGGTACCAGGTATTGAACACGAACTCAAACCCAGACACGTTAATTTGGCTAAACACCCAAAGATGTTTGTTATTATTGAGAAACTTCAAAACTCAATTACAATCTCTTACCCCAAAACACGAGTATTTATAATCTAACCTATCACGTTTAGACTACAACTATAGGATTGCTAAATAATATGACATGATAATTATACTAACAATTAAATCTAAGCACGTTTAATTGTTTATATTTATCCACTCCTTAAATCTCGTTACTTAACCTTGCACGCCAAGTAACGGTCTTAAACTGAAATTCCCAACAATCACCCCCAGAATTTCGAACTTGAAAACGACAAGTCTTCAACTCCAAGTAATTCTCGCATCTCCTTGAATTTGATTCTCTCAAGAGCCTTCGTCAAGATATTGCCACGTTGCTTAACACAACTAACATGCTCGACACTTACTTCTTCACGATCAACACATTCCCGAATGTAGTGAAACCGAGATATAATGTAGTGAAAACCGGATTCTTCACGAGTGCTATTGCTGATGTATTATCGATACGTAATACCACTTCTTGAGATTCTTTGTCGAATAACTCACTTATCAAGTCTCTTAGCCAAACCGCCTGGCACGCGGCCGCGCTTGCCGCCATGTACTCTGCTTCACACGATGAGAGTGCAAACGAAGAATCATGTTTGACGAGATGAGAAGATTGCTCGGTGTTGAAGATCTCCTAGTTTCGAGTCGGGAATTATGGGGTGATTGTTGGTAATTTCCATATTATAAGGCCCGTCACGTGTAGGTGACTGGGTTGGACCTACAGGGCCTATGCGATTCATTAATGTTGTAATAGGTTTATGGGGGTTATAATTGGGCTTTTATATTGGTAATTACCAACATGGACTTCTAAGTCAAAACATGATTCACCATAGTTTTGAAGAGAAAACTAACCTGTGTTATGTTGAATAACCTTCACACATGTTAGAGGGACAATTAATGTAACATCCTAAATATTCTAATAAATAAAGAAAGTTGCGTTAAATTGTCGTGCGTTTAATAATATTAACTAACGTCTAATATGGAAGAGATCATGGACTTGGATTTAATTAAGATGGATTAAGGGTAATGGGCCTTAGGTCCATGAGCCTTAAGGGGTATAAATACCTCCTTAAATCACCATTAAACCCTAAACCATCATTCATTTCCATCTTATTCTCTATACATTCAAAACACACACACCGCCATATACGGCCGGCGGCCAAGAGAGAGAAATGAGCAAGATCCGAGAGAAATTAAACGTTAGTTGGTATTAGATCTTTATTTCACGAGATCTAGAGTGCAAAAACAAGTTAAACGAGATCCAAACGAGCACTAAAGGTATGTTCTTGACCCTTTAAAGTTACATTTTTATACACGTTTAATCTTGAAACTTGAACCTAGAATAGATCAAGAATAAACGAAAGATAAAGTTGTAAACTTGATAGTAAATATGAGTGTAATGAACCCGGAAATGGAAACGACTCGATTTAATGAACTCTTAAACTAGTATTGAACGTTTCGAGCTTAAAGGTCCAAACTTTACGTGTTTTCGGGTCAAACCATATCCAAAAACGACCATAGGATTGATCGTGAGTTGGTTAAATATCGTATCCAAGAGTTTCACGTTAAAACAGATATGATTGTGGGGGATTAAGATTGAACAGAGACGGCAGCTGGGCAACTTCGCCTGCAAGCTTAACTTCGCCTAAGGCCAAGTTCGCCAAACTGTAACTTCGCCTGGTGACAAGTTCGCCCATGATAACTTCGCCTAAGGCTAAGTTCGCTAATGCTCAACTTCGCCTGGCATATGTTCGCTTAAGGTTAAATTTGCCAAACCTAACTTCGCTTGATGTTAAGTTCGCTTAACACTAAGTTCGCTTACAGTAAGTTCGCTTAATGTTAAGTTCGCTCAAGGTTAAGTTCGCTTACAGTAAGTTCGCTTAATATTAAGTTCGCTCATTGTTAAGTTCGCTTAATGATAAGTTCGCTGGAGTTAGCAAATTAGAAAGTAAATTAAAAATCTAATGAAAAATGTGTTAAGACAGTTAATGGATATAAAATTTTTCGCTGGAGTTAGCATCTGAGAGAGGTATTGGAGACTCTGAAGAAAGAGAAGTTGTATGCTAAGTTTTCGAAGTGCGCGTTCTGGTTAAGAGAAGTGCAATTTTTAGGTTACGTGATTAATCCGGAAGGGATTACCGTGGACCCAGCTAAGATTGAAGCGATAACGAATTGGAAGACTCTGCATAATCCGACTGATATACGAAGCTTCCTAGGGTTAGCTGGCTACTATAGGAGATTCATCGAAGGTTTCTCCAAGATAGCCGCACCGCTGACCGGTATGACCCGAAAATCGATAGTATTCAGTTGGGGAAAGTTTCAAGAAGAAGCCTTTGAGGAATTAAAGAAGAGACTCACGCAAGCTCCAATCCTTGCTCTACCCGATGGTGACGAGGATTTAGTTGTTTGTGCTGATGCCTCGCATCAAGGGCTAGGTTGCGTGTTGATGCAACGAGGGAAGGTGATAGCTTACGCGTCTAGACAGTTGAAAGTCCACGAGATTACTTATCCGACGCATGATTTAGAGCTAGCGGCAGTAGTGCATGCCTTAAAGATATGGAGGCATTACCTGTATGGTACTAAGTGTACTATTTATACAGATCATAAGAGTTTAAAGTATTTCTTTGAGCAGAAGGAATTGAACATGAGGCAGAGAAGATGGTTAGAATTGATAAAGGATTACGACTGTGAGATCAAGTACTACCCCGGTAAAGCTAATGTGGTCGCCGACGCGCTAAGCCGTAAGAATGAGGAAGTCCTTGCAACAGTAAAGTCATACAAGTTGATCATGAACCCAAGTCTTTTTGAAGAAATCATCAAGGTGCAGTCAGAGGTGTTAGTAGATGAAGGGTTAGTAAAGAAAGAAAGGATTTATGGCCAGCAAGATGAGTTGATGGAAAACACTCATGGAGTTAAGACTAGGTTCGACCGTATGTTGATCCCACGCCATGGTGATCTTAGAAGTCGAATCTTAGATGAGGCTCATAAGTCAAGATATTCGATTCATCCAGGAGCTACAATGATGTATCAAGATTTGAAAAGAGACTACTGGTGGCCTGGGATGAAGAATGATGTAGTGGATTATGTTAGTAAGTGCTTAACTTGCTTACAAGTCAAAGCCGAACATCAAAAGCCTTATGGGAAGATGCAACAGCTAGAGATACCTGAGTGGAAATGGGAACACATCACCATGGATTTCATAACTAAGCTACCTCGTACAGCTAAGCATCATGATACTATCTGGGTGATTGTGGACCGTTTGACCAAGAGTGCTCACTTTCTGCCCATACGGGAGGCCATCTCGTCAGAAACGTTAGCAAGCTTGTTCATTAAAGAAGTTGTAACCAAGCATGGAGTACCGTTATCGATCGTGTCTGATAGAGATACACGGTTTACTTCGAGGTTCTGGAAGAAATTCCATGAAGCTATGGGGACGAGGTTGAACATCAGTACGGCGTATCATCCTCAAACCGATGGACAGTCTGAAAGGACGATCCAAACCCTTGAGGATATGCTGCGTGCTTGTGTTTTAGATTTTGGTGGAAGTTGGGATGATCATCTGCACCTGGCAGAGTTCTCCTATAACAACAGTTACCATTCAAGTATTGGTATGTCACCGTTTGAGATGCTTTACGGTAGACGATGTAGAACCCCAGTGTGTTGGGGTGAGATTGGTCAGAAAGAAATGGGAAGCCTAGAAGTGGTTCAAGAAACGTCTTCAAAGTTTGATCAGATCAAAGCAAGAATGGAAGCTGCTCAAGACAGACAAAAGTCTTATGCAGATAAGCGGCGGCGACCAATTGAGTTTAACGTTGGCGACAATGTGATGCTTAAGGTCTCGCCTTGGAAATGGATTATCCGTTTCAGGAAAAGAGGGAAGTTGAGTCCAAGGTACATTGGACCGTTTAAGATTGTAGATCGTGTGGGTGAAGTAGTTTATAAGCTGGATTTACCCAATGAGTTAGAAGGAATTCATTCAACCTTCCATGTTTCTCATCTGAGGAAGTGTCTAGCTGATGACACGTCTCACGTGCCATTAATGGACATTGAGGTTGATGAACAATTGAACTACATCGAGCAACCGATAGAGATCGTTGATCGCAAGGAGAAGCAGCTTCGTCACAAGGTTATACCTCTGGTAAAAGTGATATGGAAACATCGCAAAGGATCGGATGCTACTTGGGAAGCTGAGGATGAGATGCGCAAGTTCTACCCTAGTTCGTTTAAGTAATAGTTAGGTTTCGGGGACGAAACCTCTTTAAGGAGGGAAGACTTGTAACATCCAAAATATTCTAATAAATAAAGAAATTTGCGTTAAATTGTCGTGCGGTTAATAATATTAACTAACGTCTAATATGGAAGAGATCATGGACTTGGATTTAATTAAGATGGATTAAGGGTAATGGGCCTTAGGTCCATGAGCCTTAAGGGGTATAAATACCTCCTTAAATCACCCTTAAACCCTAAACCATCATTCATTTCCATCTTATTCTCTATACATTCAAAACACACACACCGCCATATACGGCCGGCGGCCGAGAGAGAGAAACGAGCAAGATCCGAGAGAGATTAAACGTTAGTTGGTATTTGGTCTTTATTTCACGAGATCCAGAGTGCATAAACAAGTTAAATGAGATCCAAACGAGCACTAAAGGTATGTTCTTGACCCTTTAAAGTTACATTTTTATACACATTTAATCTTGAAACTTGAACCTAGAATAGATCAAGAATAAACGAAAGATAAAGTTGTAAACTTGATAGTAAATAGGAGTGTAATGAACCCGGAAATGGAAACGCCTCGATTAAATGAACCCTTAAACTAGTATTGAACGTTTCGAGCTTAAAGGTCCAAACTTTACGTGTTTTCGGGTCAAACCATATCCAAAAACGACCATAAGATTGATCGCGAGTTGGTTAAATATCGTATCCAAGAGTTTCACGTTAAAACAGATATGATTGTGGGGGATTTAGATTGAACAGAGACGGCAGCTGGGCAACTTCGCCTGCAAGCTTAACTTCGCCTGCAAGGTTACTTTCGCCTAAGGCCAAGTTCGCCAAATTGTAACTTCGCCTGGTGACAAGTTCGCCCATGATAACTTCACCTAAGGCTAAGTTCGCTAATGCTCAACTTCTCCTGGCATATGTTCGCTTAAGGTTAACTTCGCCAAACCTAACTTTGCTTGATGTTAAGTTCGCTTAACACTAAGTTCGCTTACAGTAAGTTCGCGTAATGTTAAGTTCGCTCAATGTTAAGTTCGCTTACAGTAAGTTCGCTTAATGTTAAGTTCGCTCATTGTTAAGTTCGCTTAATGATAAGTTCGCTGGAGTTAGCAAATTAGAAAGTAAATTAAAAATCTAATGAAAAATGTGTTAAGACAGTTAATGGATATAAAATTTTTTCAAGCTGACCTGGTAGCTCGACCCCAGTCAGGGGCTCTGCCCCTTGGACCCTGCTAGGGGCTGCCGCTCCTAGACCCCGCTGCCAGGGGCGCTGCCCCCGGACCCCCAATCGTTGTGGGTTATATAAAGATAGAAATACAATGTGAGTAGCAGTAGTTAATTGATACGTGTAAATATTATACAGTTAGCCGTGCACAGCTCAAGAAGGGAATAACGATTAACGGAGAGCGTAACAGGATTCAGGTGAGTTTCTAGCCCCATTTATGTGTTATGTTTTCGGGGCTGTGTGCATACTCAATATGTTTGTTAATACGTTTATCCTAAGAGATAAGTGTATGCCTTATGTGAATAATGTGAAATGTATGAATGATTGCCTGATGGTACGTGAACGATCTTCGGATATTGCACGTACTGTCAGGTTGTAACGCTATGTAAAAGGTAGGTATGATATGTATGCTTATGTGTATGAATGTGATAAAGTTAATAAAAAAGGAAAGGATGGTTGTATGGTTACGAAGAGGGTACCGAGCCCTAATAATACTCGAGGTATGATGTATGTTTGTATGGTAACGAAGAGGGAATCGAACCCTACTAATATTCGAGAACTAGGGAACCGAACCCTACTAATATTCGAGAAAAGAGGGTACCGAGCCCTAATAATACTTGAAGGAAAGAGGGTACCGAGCCCTAATAATACTCGAGGAAGGAGGGTACCGAGCCCTAATAATACTCGAGGAAGGAGGGTACCGAGCCATAATAATACTCGAGGAATGTAGGGCGTAATGCTCTTTATAACGTAAGATATGAAAGCAAGTTAATACAAAAGAAAGTATGAAAGTATGAAAGTATGAATGAAAGAATATAAGTTTGTGTGTATTGTATAATGTATGATTAACTAGAACTCACTCAGCGTAGCTGACTTTTAGTATGCACGCAGGTGAGTAGGATGAGGCAGCTCGCTTGAGGAGACACGTGGCACTGAATAAAAGGCTGGCATCGGAAGACTTAAGACGTTTAAGTTTAACGTTTTGTTTATTTTGAAAGACAAGATGTTGTTTTAAGACAAGATGTGTTTTGTTATGAAATGTTTTATGAAAGCTTTTATATTCCGCGAATGTTTTAATTAACTCTGATATTAGAACTGCGTTTATGACTAAATCCAATACGAAAGTAGGGCTACCGGTAACGGGGCCTTACAATTAACAATATAAATAATCAACACATCTACACATGCTTTTATAATAAAATGCAACATTAATTGACTTAGGTAACAAGAACAATTTAATGAAGTAACATAATAATGCGTAAACTGACAAATAATTACTTGAAAACTAATAAAACATTAGGGTAGGTCGATCATGTGTTGCCACTTGCCTGGAGACACCAGAGTCTCCACGTATATCACTTCTTTATGTTCATGGTCAAAACGCCAAGAAAGAAAATAACATGCAACTTTAAAGTAATCTTCCAAAATCTATATTCTTAAAAGAGTTGTCGTCCTCCGAAATCGCCAAACATTTCCCATTCCTCCAGATGTGTATATGCCCGAATAGCGAGTAACTTAATGAAGTAACATGATAATGTGTAAACTGACATATAATTACTAGCAAACTAAGAAAACATTACGGTAGACTGATCATGTGCGTCTTTGACCTTCACTTGGAGACACGAGAGTCTCCATGTATATCACTCCTTTCTGTTCATAGGCAAAATTCACAGGAAGAAAATAATCCATGTCTTTAAAGTAATCTTCCAAATCTATATTCTTAAAAGAGTTTTCGTCCTCCAAAACGGCAAAACAATTCTCATTCCTCCATATGTATATATGCCTGAATAGCCGATAACGTTGGCATTCGAGTGCCGCCACTTTTATCCACTCGTCACCATCCATCCTCCACGTATCACACTTCCAACCCTCATAAGAGTTGACTCTATAACCAACACGCAAGTGAATGCAATCATTAAAAGCCACTACTTTCATACCACCTAAAGTTGCATCATTAGGAAAAGGTGGAAACTGTATATCCTCAAACTTTCAATCTCTACATCAAAACTGATAAGGCTGCGTTATGGACCTCCCAATCTCCAACTTTCCATGTTGAAGTAAACTTTCTCAGCCAAGAATATAGCTTGCCACCAATCAAAGCTTCGTATGATGTTGTTCTCTAAACATGGAATCTTTCTCCACAAGTCTGATCTCAGTGAATAAATAAAACCCTCGCTAGTGTAATAAACTATTTGTAGAAGTTTGTAATCGTTAGAAGAGTCGACGTAGAAAGCAAAAGCACTATAGATGTTAACATCAAAACTAGTATAAATACAGGCGCCAGTGAGTGGATTCCAAAAGGCTAAGTCATAAGTTTCCCCGAAGATTACACATACCAAACCATCTAAACTTGCTAAAATCACCACATCACCCTTAAACGGACTAGGACGGGTGGTGATTGAATCATGGTTCACGGGTTCAAAATCAAATTGTCACACCCCGACCAAAGGCGGCGGAACATGCCAGGGTGCAACGATTGCTCATAAGCGCATGACACTAATTAAAGCGACAATATTTAACAAACTCATTTCATTTCACAACATCGAAAATGTCACATAACCAAATATTCATAAGTCAAATACAACAAAATATAACAAAATATAGCAAATCAAATATTGTTCATTTTTGCTAATATCCTAACGGTATTTGTGACGTTTTCTTCACCGAACTCCAAAATCAACCTAGATGCAAACCTGTAACATTTCATAAAATAAAGTTTATCAACACAAAGGTTGGTGAGCAATTCATAAGTTTGAACAATAGATATATAGTATGAAAAGCCACAAAACTAGTATACAAAACCATAAATAATAGCTATATACTTGGATAAATAGTTATCGCTAACAAGTTAGCGACACCCAACTATAAGGGGTTGCCAAAAAGTTTAGGATTTTATAGTTATCATTAATTGCATTACGTTAACGACACCTTGCCATGAGGGGTTGCCAAATGGTCTAGATTTATAGTTCCACCATCCAAAAGCGATAAACACATAGGCAAATAAGCATAGAACACCAAATCGAGCAATTATTCAAGTAAAGTATACAACAACGTTTGTGGTTTAAGACCCAAGTATAAAACATTTAGTTTAGATAAGATGAAATGTCACCCCCAAAATAAAAGATAGAAAACGGGGTATGAAGTTACTCACGTTCAAGTATAAAACTTGATCGGTAAAAGATGAATAACCGGACGGATGAAGTTTAACGAGCAAGGCCTAAATGACAATAAAATCTTGGATTTAGAATGGTTGGAGTCTTAGCGGAGGCATGCTAAAATTTATAAAGAAAATGGGATAAGTTTTGGGTAAAGGAAATGAATACCAAGGTGTATAAAATAAAATAAGATTTCGATTTTTTTGATTTTTGTAAATCCTAGAGTTAGTATGGAGAAGTTGTTAGTGTTAGATAAAATATAAAACTTTTTTTATAAATAACAAAACCGTAAACAAAACGTAAATGATTTTGAGATAGTTAAAGCTTGAAAATTTGAGATTTTTGAGATTTTATAGAGTCGGAAAAATCGCGCGTGAAATCACCACGACTTGATATTCCAACACTAAGTAAAAGGTTTTATAAAACACCACGTTAGAGTCTAAACATGTGCACGAGATCACCGCGAATTTTTCATGTTTTAGACTCAAATAACAATGATAACACAATAAATCGAGATACAACGTCATGTTAAAACACTAGCACAAGAACCACCGTAGTACTATTGTTTTAACACCGAAAATTAGGACGGCGACCGGAACGCTCGCATTCGACTATTTAAAGAATTGACATTTATAACACGGTTTATGGCTTAGAAAACGAGCATTATAACTCAACCATCCCAGATAAGTAAATCACCTTCGATCCTTGGAATCTTTTTGTCAAATGGTCATTTTATAATGTCTCGTTTTCTATGATGGCTACAAACCCGATATAAACGCAACCTTTAAGGGATTTGAAACAACGGGATCCAAGTTAATCTTGTAATCCATAAAACACAATGAAAATCTACTTTTGCGTTGTAAGGTAAGGATACCTTGGAAATACTATGAAAGTGTGTGTATGTGAACATTTAGGATATTGGTGAATTTTAAACAAGTTTATAAATAAACATGTGATATGAACAATTAAATAGAATAAACACGTATGAACACACGTATAGGACCCTAAGCATAACAATTCTAGGTCGTTACGTCTATCCACCTATCTTAATTGTCATGGCTCTGATACCAATCTGTCACACCCCGACCAAAGGCGGCAGAACATGTCGGGGTGCAACGTTTGCTCATAAGCGCATGACACTATTTAAAGCGACAATATTTAACAAACTCATTTCATTTCACAACATCGAAAATGTCACATAACCAAATATTCATAAGTCAAATACAACAAAATATAACAAAATATAGCAAATCAAATATTGTTCATTTTTGCTAATATCCTAACGGTATTTGTGACGTTTTCTTCACCGAACTCCAAAATCAACCTAGATGCAAACCTGTAACATTTCATAAAATAAAGTTTATCAACACAAAGGTTGGTGAGCAATTCATAAGTTTGAACAATAGATATATAGTATGAAAAGCCACAAAACTAGTATACAAAACCATAAATAATAGCTATAAACTTGGATAAATAGTTATCGCTAACAAGTTAGCGACACCCAACTATAAGGGGTTGCCAAATAGTTTAGGATTTTATAGTTATCATTAATTGCATTACGTTAACGACACCTTGCCATGAGGGGTTGCCAAATGGTCTAGGATTTATAGTTCCACCATCCAAAAGCGATAAACACATAGGCAAATAAGCATAGAACACCAAATCGAGCAATTATTCAAGTAAAGTATACAACAACGTTTGTGGTTTAAGACCCAAGTATAAAACATTTAGTTTAGATAAGATGAAATGTCACCCCCAAAATAAAAGATAGAAAACGGGGTATGAAGTTACTCACGTTCAAGTATAAAACTTGATCGGTAAAAGATGAATAACCGGACGGATGAAGTTTAACGAGCAAGGCCTAAATGACAATAAAATCTTGGATTTAGAATGGTTGTGTTGAAGATCTTTAAATAAAATAACTGTTGCAAAAAGTAAACAATTAAAGTTCAAGGTTTAAAATGTAACTATTTAAGAATTTATAATAACAATCCTTTAAAAACGTAAGTTTGCTCGAAACCGGGTTAAAGTATATAACCTTAATATTTACTTAACCAATGTTAAGTAATAAGGTGGGAAAAATGCTAAAATGCAAGTTCCTTTGGGACAAAGATACTAAAACGGGTCTTTAACGAGTGTTCGGGTTGTCGGTTCGGGTCTTGACAAATGGTCAAACCCAAAGTCAACTTTCCAACATATTAATTGTTATGAGATAACACATTAAAATATACTAACACTTAACCAAGTAAGTAGATCTATTGTTTAGAACTAACAACGCACGTTAAGCGAGTGTTCGGTTTTGTCGGTCCAAACTATGTGATGAGATCTATCCAACAATTCCAAGTACTTAATAAAATAATTAAAATCAGTTTGTAACTATTTTTAAAGAAATATAAAAGTCTTGATAGCTAAAAACACACTTGTGTGTCTTAAGCGAGTAAAAGTCGGTATGGTTCGGTTTGGTTCGGTCTCCATCTCACAAATAGTTCATAGATGGTTTCTACATGCCCAAATATCATAGAACTTGTATATTGGTTTATAAATGAAGAAAACTTAAATATTACAACTAAAAAGTTAACTACAAGTCTTTTAAGCAAAAGTTTCGGTTTAGTTCGGTTTCCATCTCCCAACGAGTTCATAGATGGATTCCATAAGCTTAATATCAAAGAACTTGTAAAAATGATTTTTGAAACTCAAATCTAGCAATAAACATGTTTAAACAACTATTTTAACAAAACTAGTAAACAAAAGTTCGGTTTCCGGTTTGGACTAGTTTCGGTTAAACCGAGGTTAGTCTTATACAAACCCACACCATGGAACTTGTAAATAAGATGAACAAACTAAAAAGGTTTAGAAGTTAGTCATAAGTGATATGTATAATAAGTTATGTGTGTGTAAATATATATCAAGAACACGAAGTCCTCCATGAAGCCTTGCCTTATGACATTCGAAACTTAACCAACCGGAGTCGGTGAAGTAACAAATAAAGGAAACAAGGGGTGTGTATTATATATATGTTGTAACACCATATTCAAGCGTTAGTAATATTAGATGAACAAGTTAAAATGAAATACTATAGTTAGTTGACCTTAAGAAATCAAAATAACAAAATGTTGAAGATGAATACTTGGATTTGAGAGAGATTTGGAGAAGATGAACAACCAAAATGGTGTATGGAGCCTTGCTTTTATAATGGTAAGAGTATGGTTCATACAAATAGGGTAAATATGCATGTGATGGTTGAAATGGTCAAACAAGTTTTTGGTAAATGGCAATAATGGTCCCCAAAGTTTGGTTTAAGTCATTTTTAAAGAGTTTTAAGGACCAAAAAGAATGTTTTCAAGACCCAAAAAGTGTAAAACTATATTGTAACATAAAATCCATCATTTGATTATATCATAAGCTTTTGTTAACAAAATGGGTCCGTTCATATGATAAACGAATACAAACGAGACCCGAAATTGACGAATGTCACAGTATCTACTACTTTAGGAAATTTCGTCCTGAAATTAAGATGAAGATGATGATGCAAACAAATGTGGATACTTCTCTTTCATTGCGTCTTCTCGTTCCCAAGTAAACTCCGCGCCACGACGTGATTCCCATCGAAATTTTACTAACCGAATACGACTACGCTTGGTTTTCTTCTCGTTGCGATCCAAAATCTCAACGGGTCGTTCAACCATAATCATAGACTTATCAACAGGAACTTCGTCGAGAGGTATATGGAGATTACCCTAGGTTTGGCACTTTTTAAGATTCGAAACATGAAATGTCGGATGAACACCGGCAAGTTCTTGCGGCAGTTCAAGTCGATACGCTACTTTCCCAACACGCTCAAGAATTTTGAAAGGACCAGCGAAACGAGGAGCCAGTTAACCCTTCTTTCCAAAACGGACTACCCCCTTCCAAGGGGATACTTTTAGAATGACAAGATCGTCAACATTAAATTCGATCGGTTTTCGCCGTTTATCGGCATAACTCTTCTGACGATCTCTAGCGGCTAGGAGATTCTTACGGATTTGATTAATGACATTGGTGGCTTCTTGGACCATTTCGGGTCCCGTGATTTAAGCTTCACCGATTTCGTTCCAACAAATCGGGGGAACGACATTTACAACCGTAAAGAGCTTGAAAAGGAGCCACATCAATGCTAGAGTGGTAGCTATTGTTGTAGGAGAACTCGATGAACGGAAGATGAGAATCCCAATTCCCACCGAAATCAAGAACACATGCTCGTAGCATATCCTCGAGAGTTTGGATTGTACGTTCGGATTGACCGTCCGTTTGAGGATGATAAGCGGTGCTAAGATCGAGACGTGTTTCCAAAGCTTCTTGAAGTGAACGCCAAAAATGAGAGGTAAAACGGGCATCGCGGTCGGAGATGATAGACAATGGAAAACCGTGTCGGCATACGATTTCCCGAACATAGATTTGAGCAAGCTGCTCGACAGAATACTTCTCGTGGATCGGAATGAAATGAGCAGATTTGGTTAATCGATCGATGATCACCCAAATGCTATCGTTGCCTTTTTGGGTTTTGGGTAATTTGGTGATAAAGTCCATAGCAATGTCTTCCCATTTCCAAACGGGAATCGGTGGTTGCTCGAGTAGACTAAAAGGTCTTTGATGTTCGGCTTTGACTTTCGAGCAAGTAAGACATTTAGATACAAACAACACTACGTCCTTTTCATACCCGGCCACCAAAAGGTAGCACGAAGATCGAAATACATCTTATCCGCACCGGGATGAACGGAATAATGAGAATTATGAGCTTCGTCGAGAATACAAGTACGAAGGTCATCGCGATCGGGAACCCACAAACGATTGAGAAAATACAAAAGGCCATCGGGTTTGGTTTCGAGTTGAAGTTCGGCTCCACATGACATTTCATCGTACATATTACCTTCTTCGACAGAGGTGCATTGAGCTTGAAAGATACGAATTTGAAGATCGGTTTGAACAATGACGCTTAGAAGTAGAACGGATTTAACATTAACCTTTCGACTTAGGGCGTCGGCGACAACATTCGCTTTACCGGGGTGGTAGCGAATCTCGCAATCGTAATCACTAAGTAATTCGGCCCATCGTCGTTGTCTTTCTTTTTGGTCGAAAATGTGTTGAAGGCTTTTATGATCATTAAAAACCACACATTTTGTACCATAAAGGTAATGTCTCCAGATTTTGAGAGCAAAAACGACGGCACCAAGTTCGAGATCGTGAGTCGTATAGTTCTTCTTGTTGACCTTAAGTTGCTTTGATGCGTATGCGATTACCTGACCTCGTTGCATGAGAACACAACCAAGGCCTTGATGGGAGGCATCGCAAAATACAACAAAATCGTCGTTTCCATCGGGAAGGGTTAGAACGGGAGCATTGCAAAGCATGTCCTTGAGAGTACAAAAGGCTTCCTCTTGCTTCGAACTCCAATCGAAGGGTTGTCCCTTATGGGTGAGAGAGGTAAGAGGCAAAGAGATTTTGGAAAAATTCCGAATGAAACGACGATAATATCCGGCCAAACCGAGGAAGGATCGAATTTCCGTGGGAGTCGTTGGAGTTTTCCAATCCTTAACGGCCTCAGTTTTAGCGGGATCAACATGAATACCTTTGTCGTTTATGATATGTCCCAAAAATTGAAGTTCCTCGAGCCAAAATTCACATTTGGAGAATTTGGCATAGAGTTGTTCGTTTCTAAGGAGCTCGGGAATGGAACGCAAATGATGTTCATGTTCGGCTTTAGATTTAGAAAAGATAAGGATGTCATCAATAAAGTCAATAACGAATTTATCAAGGAATGGTTTGCAAACGCGGTTCATGAGGTCCATAAATACCGCGGGTGCATTTGTTAACCCGAAGGGCATAACCAAAAATTTGAAATGTCCATATCGAGTACGGAAAGCGGTTTTTGGAATGTCTTCTTCGCGAACACGCAATTGATGATAACCCGATCAAAGATCAATTTTGGAGAAACAAGTTGCGCCTTGAAGTTGGTCGAATAAGTCGTCGATACGTGGCAATGGATAACGATTTTTAATAGTAAGCTTGTTGAGTTCACGATAATCAATGCACATACGAAACGAACCATCCTTCTTTTTCACGAAGAGAACGGGAGCGCCCCAAGGAGAAGAGCTTGGACGAATGAAGCCTTTATCGGAAAGTTCTTCGAGTTGGTTTGACAGTTCTTGCATTTCCGACGGGGCTAGAAGATAAGGAGCCTTGGCCACGGGCATCGCGTCGGGCACAAGATCGATTTGGAATTCAATCAGACGAATGGGAGGAAGACCGGTAACATCATCGGGAAAGACATCAAGGAAATCACGAACAATAGGAATATCTTGAATCTTCCTTTCCTTTTTGTCTTTTGTCACAGAGAGAGCTAGAAACGGAACATATACTTTTGGCGTAAGTACTTTTACGATTGAGCACACTACATGAGATTTAGCCTTCGGGGCGTTGCATTTCCAAAGACCTTAAGAATTTTACCGTTGATGAGCGGGATGCGAATGAATTTATCAAAACAAACGACTTAGGCACGGTGCAAAGATAACCAATCCATGCCTACTATGACATCGAAGCTACCCATTTGCATCGGGATGAGATCAATGGAGAATTTATGCTTAGAGAGAATAAGAGAACAATCGCGGACGACGGAATTGATGGTAATAGAATTTCCATTGGCGACTTCAACAGAGAACGGTCGGGAAAGTTTAGTTCGAGGCATCGCAAGTTTCGACTCAAATTTCAAAGAAATAAAACTTCTATCGGCACCGGTGTCAAATAAAATAGAAGCCAAATGATAGTTCACCAAAAACATACCGTTCACAACATCGTTTTCCACTTGAGCTTGATTTGCATTCATCATAAAAGCTCGCCCTTGATTACCATGGTTGACTTGAGGTGCTTGTTGTGGAGGTGGAGGTGGTGCTTGGATGGGTTGGATGAGTGATGCATTGAGTTGGGGAATTTGGGGTTGGTAGGTTTGAACTTGGTAAGCTTGGGTTTGTTAGTAAGGTACGGTCACGGTTTGGTTAGCAAAGGTGAGGCGAGGGAAATTGTTGCGGAAATGGTTTGGATCTCCACAACTGTAACAAGCTCGGGGTGGTTGGGGTTGGTTTGGTGGGTAGGGTGCATATCGGTTTTGGGAATTTTGGGAAAAAATTCTTGGTTGGTTTGGTTGGTTAGGTTGGTTGGGTTGGGTTCTTAGTGGGGATTAGCATGTGGTGTTGAGATGGCCAAGTCTGTTACAAATGGTACATTGGCGACAAGGCGAGTTTGTTGGGTGGTGAAGTTGGCAAGTGTTACATAGCGGGGAGTTCCCAACATAAGGTTTTCGGTTTTGAGGGAGGGTTTGGGTTTGTTGTGGTGGTTGAGGTTGGGTGACGGCATAATTTCGGTAGTTGGTTTTGGGTTTCTTTTTGTTGTTGTTGTTGTTGTGTCGGAAAGAGTTTGAGTAGTTAATAGCTTGTGGTGTGGGTTCAACCTTGGTTTGGGGAGCGGGCTCGGGCTTGTCTTTCTCACTTGCTTTCTTGAGGGTTAGGGTACCCGCCTTCACGTGATTTTCCGATAGCCAACCGGCTAATGTGATGGCTTCCTTAAGGTTCGCGGGTTTGCTACTCATGACTGAGTCCCGGATTTTCATCGGTAAACCCCCAATATATTTATCAATTTCACGTTCGGTTGGGGTAACCAAATGGGGAACAAGGATGCTCAGCTCATGGAAACGGAGTGAGTAAGCGACGTTATCACCACTTTCTTGCTTTAGGTTCCAAAATTCTTCCTCAAGCTTTTGGAGCTCGTGTTTGGGACATAATTTTTTCTTCATAAGCGCCTTGAGCTCGGCCCATGGAAGAGCCATGGCCACATCCGTACCTTGGAGGTGCATAACACTACCCCACCATGTTAGGGCGGTTCCCCTAAACATGCTTGAAGCGAAGTTTGTCTTTTTCGCTTCGGGGCATTCGCTGTGTAAAAACCATTCTCCACATATTCGAACCATTGCAACAAGGTAGTCGCACAGTTGGTTCCAAAGAATTCGGCCGGGTTGGCACTAGTAAATTGTTTAAGCAAGTAGGATGCGGGTTCGGGTTCAATAGGTGCAACAACGGGTGCGGGTTGGTTTGCTTGTATTTGGGTCATAAGTTCGGGAATCACAGCGGCCATTTGCTTGGCGACAAGAGCGGCCATACGTCGGGTGGAGTCCCATCGCGGTTGGCGTCTTAGCGGAGGCATGCTAAAATTTATAAAGAAAATGGGATAAGTTTTGGGTAAAGGAAATGAATACCAAGGTGTATAAAATAAAATAAGATTTCGATTTTTTTGATTTTTGTAAATCCTAGAGTTAGTATGGAGAAGTTGTTAGTGTTAGATAAAATATAAAACTTTTTTTATAAATAACAAAACCGTAAACAAAACGTAAATGATTTTGAGATAGTTAAAGCTTGAAAATTTGAGATTTTTGAGATTTTATAGAGTCGGAAAAATCGCGCGTGAAATCACCACGACTTGATATTCCAACACTAAGTAAAAGGTTTTATAAAACACCACGTTAGAGTCTAAACATGTGCACGAGATCACCGCGAATTTTTCATGTTTTAGACTCAAATAACAATGATAACACAATAAATCGAGATACAACGTCATGTTAAAACACTAGCACAAGAACCACCGTAGTACTATTGTTTTAACACCGAAAATTAGGACGGCGACCGGAACGCTCGCATTCGACTATTTAAAGAATTGACATTTATAACACGGTTTATGGCTTAGAAAACGAGCATTATAACTCAACCATCCCAGATAAGTAAATCACCTTCGATCCTTGGAATCTTTTTGTCAAATGGTCATTTTATAATGTCTCGTTTTCTATGATGGCTACAAACCCGATATAAACGCAACCTTTAAGGGATTTGAAACAACGGGATCCAAGTTAATCTTGTAATCCATAAAACACAATGAAAATCTACTTTTGCGTTGTAAGGTAAGGATACCTTGGAAATACTATGAAAGTGTGTGTATGTGAACATTTAGGATATTGGTGAATTTTAAACAAGTTTATAAATAAACATGTGATATGAACAATTAAATAGAATAAACACGTATGAACACACGTATAGGACCCTAAGCATAACAATTCTAGGTCGTTACGTCTATCCACCTATCTTAATTGTCATGGCTCTGATACCAATCTGTCACACCCCGACCAAAGGCGGCAGAACATGCCGGGGTGCAACGTTTGCTCATAAGCGCATGACACTATTTAAAGCGACAATATTTAACAAACTCATTTCATTTCACAACATCGAAAATGTCACATAACCAAATATTCATAAGTCAAATACAACAAAATATAACAAAATATAGCAAATCAAATATTGTTCATTTTTGCTAATATCCTAACGGTATTTGTGACGTTTTCTTCACCGAACTCCAAAATCAACCTAGATGCAAACCTGTAACATTTCATAAAATAAAGTTTATCAACACAAAGGTTGGTGAGCAATTCATAAATTTGAACAATAGATATATAGTATGAAAAGCCACAAAACTAGTATACAAAACCATAAATAATAGCTATAAACTTGGATAAATAGTTATCGCTAACAAGTTAGCGACACCCAACTATAAGGGGTTGCCAAATAGTTTAGGATTTTATAGTTATCATTAATTGCATTACGTTAACGACACCTTGCCATGAGGGGTTGCCAAATGGTCTAGGATTTATAGTTCCACCATCCAAAAGCGATAAACACATAGGCAAATAAGCATAGAACACCAAATCGAGCAATTATTCAAGTAAAGTATACAACAACGTTTGTGGTTTAAGACCCAAGTATAAAACATTTAGTTTAGATAAGATGAAATGTCACCCCCAAAATAAAAGATAGAAAACGGGGTATGAAGTTACTCACGTTCAAGTATAAAACTTGATCGGTAAAAGATGAATAACCGGACGGATGAAGTTTAACGAGCAAGGCCTAAATGACAATAAAATCTTGGATTTAGAATGGTTGTGTTGAAGATCTTTAAATAAAATAACTGTTGCAAAAAGTAAACAATTAAAGTTCAAGGTTTAAAATGTAACTATTTAAGAATTTATAATAACAATCCTTTAAAAACGTAAGTTTGCTCGAAACCGGGTTAAAGTATATAACCTTAATATTTACTTAACCAATGTTAAGTAATAAGGTGGGAAAAATGCTAAAATGCAAGTTCCTTTGGGACAAAGATACTAAAACGGGTCTTTAACGAGTGTTCGGGTTGTCGGTTCGGGTCTTGACAAATGGTCAAACCCAAAGTCAACTTTCCAACATATTAATTGTTATGAGATAACACATTAAAATATACTAACACTTAACCAAGTAAGTAGATCTATTGTTTAGAACTAACAACGCACGTTAAGCGAGTGTTCGGTTTTGTCGGTCCAAACTATGTGATGAGATCTATCCAACAATTCCAAGTACTTAATAAAATAATTAAAATCAGTTTGTAACTATTTTTAAAGAAATATAAAAGTCTTGATAGCTAAAAACACACTTGTGTGTCTTAAGCGAGTAAAAGTCGGTATGGTTCGGTTTGGTTCGGTCTCCATCTCACAAATAGTTCATAGATGGTTTCTACATGCCCAAATATCATAGAACTTGTATATTGGTTTATAAATGAAGAAAACTTAAATTTTACAACTAAAAAGTTAACAAGTTTTTTAAGCAAAAGTTTCGGTTTAGTTCGGTTTTCATCTCCCAACGAGTTCATAGATGGATTCCATCTGCTTAATATCAAAGAACTTGTAAAAATGATTTTTGAAACTCAAATCTAGCAATAAACATGTTTAAACAACTATTTTAACAAAACTAGTAAACAAAAGTTCGGTTTCCGGTTTGGACTAGTTTCGGTTAAACCGAAGTTAGTCTTATACAAACCCACACCATGGAACTTGTAAATAAGATGAACAAACTAAAAAGGGTTAGAAGTTAGTCATAAGTGATATGTATAATAAGTTATGTGTGTGTAAATATATATATCAAGAACACGAAGTCCTCCATGAAGCCTTGCCTTATGACATTCGAAACTTAACCAACCGGAGTCGGTGAAGTAACAAATAAAGGAAACAAGGGGTGCGTATTATATATATGTTGTACCACCATATTCAAGCGTTAGTAATATTAGATGAACAAGTTAAAATGAAAGACTATAGTTAGTTGACCTTAAGAAATCAAAATAACAAAATGTTGAAGATGAATACCTGGATTTGAGAGAGATTTGGAGAAGATGAACAACCAAAATGGTGTATGGAGCCTTGCTTTTATAATGGTAAGAGTATGGTTCATACAAATAGGGTAAATATGCATGTGATGGTTGAAATGGTCAAACAAGTTTTTGGTAAATGGCAATAATGGTCCCCAAAGTTTGGTTTAAGTCATTTTTAAAGAGTTTTAAGTACCAAAAAGAATGTTTTCAAGACCCAAAAAGTGTAAAACAATATTGTAACATAAAATCCATCATTTTGATTATATCATAAGCTTTGGTTTACAAAATGGGTCGGTTTACATGATAAACGAATACAAAAACAAATACAAACGAGACCCGAAATTGACGAATGTCACACAAGTGTACGGAAAGTTTGTGTTGGCTGATCAAGAAGAAGAAGTTTATATTTGGTATTATAGGGGAGGTGGGCTCGGGCGAAGCCTGGTGAACACAAGACGAAATTCCATGATTTACAAACACACCGGAAACGACCTATGGACTTAGCCGGAAGTCGTGGTAGCACCTCCAACTGTATTATTTTAATTGGAAGTTGTGGAAGAACACAAGTCATGAATAATGATACAAAGATTTGCAATGATATAAATGTGTAATACAAAATAATATGAGGAAACTCTATATTATAATAAACATGACCGACTTGTATATTTATGGAGCGTGATATTGGTTATCATTAGGTAATTATACAAGGCATGAAATAATACAGAATTATAATTATAGTTAATTAATATTGCAACAAGAAAGATGTTTGATGTATGGAAATTTAAATATTGATTTGTATAATATAACAATTACAAAATCACAATAACTTCGTATTTTCAATTTTCAATTTTTTAGTTTTAGAATTTTCAATTTGGAACTTTAAATATTATAAACATTAACTTTTAAGTTTTTAATTTATAAACTTTAATTTGTTAAATTTAAATTATTATAAACTTTGATGTATTCTGATATTGTTTCAATGGCATGATAAATTATTGTGCAATACGACAAATACGGTAAAATATAATACGATGAGAAAGAAAAACTCAACGTGCATTAAACTTTAAAAAGGCATGTTCTAATGTAACAAGCGTTTAAATAGTCTTATTATTTGAGGTGGTCTCTTATCTTAACTCGGTAAACTTGTTATATATTTAGCTTATGTGTAATGCAAATCTAAAGAAAAAAAAAAAGAAAATTCATAAATTTCAATATGGCTTCTCGTCTTCTGAAATCGGTAAACTTGTTACATATGTAGCTTATGTTACGATTTAAATTCATTATCTATTCACTAATTTCCTTTATGTATAAAGAAATGATTTAAGACAAAGTTAATGCTTAAACTTTGTTTTTTTAACGACGTTAGCTCGGTGGCATCGGTGTATCCACCAAAAGGCCGTAACGCTTCTAACCCCGAGTTCAAATCAATCTGAGTGATGGTCACCCATATTTACAGAATTTGGTTTAACTGTGGACCTCTCCAAGAGGAAACTATTTAATTTGTAGGAAAATATATGAATTCTCCCTTAATAGTCTATACTTTTTTTCAAGGTAACGTTATCTGTATAATAAACAATATCGAAATCAGGCCCCGTGATCAAACACGAGAACATACAATTTTAGCAACCCGCGACTTTTTTCTATATAATGAGAAAACTAAAACTTGACCCACACGTAAATAATTAACCTTATCAAATTATCCATACAAGACTCAAAAACATAATCCAAATATGACTCAAAACACCTTTAAACTTATCGTAATAATAAACTTGATATATATAATAACTTTAAACAACTAGATAAACTTATAAGATTAAGCCTTCAAGTCTTACCTGACATAGACTTCACATTTAAAGCCCTTTTCAATCTATTAAAGTTTTCACATCTACACGTATTATGAACTGCTAAGTCAGCACTTGATTAAACATAGTTTTGAACAGAAAATTAATGTGTATTATTTTGGATAATCTTCACACATGTAAAAATTAGAGGACAGGCAACAGTAAGTTATCAACACATCAACACATGCTTTTATTATAAAATGCAACATTAATTGACTAAGGTAAAAAGAACAATTTAATTAAGTATAATTACTTGAAAACTAAGAAAACATTAGGGTAAACCGATCATGTGCGTCTTTGACCTTTGTATGGAGACACGAGAGTCTCCATGTATATCACTCCTTCCCGTTCATGGTCAAAACGCCCAGGAAGAAAATAATATGTGTCTTTAAAGTAATCTTCCAAATCTACATTCTTAAAAGAGTTTGTGTCCTCCAAAACGGCCAAACAATTCCCATTCCTCATGATGTTTATATGCCTGAATTGCCGATAACTTGTGCTATCAAATGCCATCACTTTTATCCACTCGTCACCATCCATCCTCCACATATCACACTTAAAACCCTCATAAGGGGTTCTCTATAACCAACACACAAGTGAATGCAATCACTAAGAACCACTACTTTCACACCTAAAGTTGAATCATCAGGAAAAGGTGATAATTGTATTTTCTTAAATTTTCAGACTCCACGTCAAAACTGATAAGGCCGCATTCTGGACCTAGTCCCAATCCCCAACTGGCAAACTTGAAGTAAACTTTCTCGCCCAAGAATGTAGGCGGCCACCAACTATAGATTGGTATGATGATGTTTTCTAAACATGGAATCTTTCTCCATGAGTCTAGTCTATGGGAATAAATAAATGTGCCGCCAATATAACAACCCATATGTAGAAGTTTATAATCGTTAGAAGAGTCGACGTAGAAAACTAATGCGTTTTTTGAATAGAAAACTAATGTATTATTTTGAATAACCTTCACACATGTTAAGATAACAATAATAGGCAACATAAATTGACTAAGGTAACAAAAACAATATAGTAAGGTAACATAACAATAATTATACTGATATAATTACTTGAAAATGAAAAGCAAGAAAACATTAGCGTAGACCGATCATTAGTGTCTTTGACCTTCGCCTGGAGACACTAGAGTCTCCATGTATATCACTCCTCTTTGTTCATGGTCAAAACGGCCATGAAAAAAAATAATATAGGTCTTTAAAGTGATCTTCCAAATTTATATTCTTAAAAGAGTTCTTGTCCTCCCAAATCGCCAACTAATTCCCATTTCTCCTGATGTGTATATGCCTGAATGAACAATGACTTGGGCTATCGAATGTCGCCATTTTTATCCACTCGTCACCATCCATCCTCCACATATCAAATTTAAAACCCCCATAAGGGATACATTCATAAACAACACACAAGTTAATGCAACCATTGAGAGCTACTAAATTCATACCAAAACTTGCACCACAAGTTAAAGGTGAAAATTGTATTTCCTTAAACTTTTCAGACTCCACATCAAAACTGATAAGGCCGCGTTGTGGACCTCCCGATCTCCAAGTTTCCAGCTTGAAGTAAACTTTGTCACCCAAGAATATAGCTTGCCACCAATTAAAGCTTCTTATGATGTTGTTTTCTAAACATGGAATCTTTCTCCACAAGTCTAATCTCCGGGAATATATAAAACCCTCGCCATTGTAAGAAACTATATTTAGAAGTTTGTAATCGTTAGAAGAGTCGACGTATAAAGCAAAAACACTATAGATCTTAACATCGAAACTAGTACAAATAATCTTGCAAGCGCCGGTGAGTGGATTCCAAAAGGCTAATTCATGTGTGTTCTTAACGGCTACACATACCAATCCATCTAAACTTGCTAAAATCACCACATCACCCATAAACGGACTAGGACGAGTGGTGACTGAATCATGGTTCACGGGTTCACAATCAAGTGTACGAAAAGTTCGGGTTGGCTGATCAAGAAGAAGAAGTTTATATTTGGTATTATAGCGTAGGTGGGCTCGGGCGAAGCCTATGTTAGAATAAATATATATTTTATATATATTTATATATGGCCCTTATAATTATTTATCTTATTATTGATCATTGACCTAAATAACCTTATGTTTATAACTGGTAAATCCTTGATGGACGGAATTACCCTTACTAACATTAATAGGGTTTCCCCTTGGGTGTATATATAGAGAGCTTACTAGAGAGGTTAATAACTAATGATGAATAATAACACCATAAGAATCATCCCCTACCTCTCTCTCTCAAATCGTGTTCATCAAGAACACCTAATCTCCATCCTAACCATACACCCTAAAGGGGAACTCGATCAGATTAAGAAGATGTCAATCTCAAACATCACTGGATTATCAGGTATTACATATTTCCTTGTTTCCATTATATCATCGATTATAGAAACTGATCAACATGTGGTATCAAAGCATGATGTTGATTAATCAGTTTCTTCGATGTCCATAAAAACTGGAATTAAAATAGGAAACGAGTTTTTGATTAAAACCCTTATGTTTACGGTTTTGATCATCATCATAAAACTGATTGGATCTGATGTTCGTATTACTTCTAACGAATTGTTAGGTCTGATTAAAACCTGTTCATTATAAAAACCTGATTATTTTCGAAATCTGTTTTACAAAACTTTCAGATTTCGATTCCAGTATTAAATCTGATAATATAATCGAAAACAGTTTCGTAAAATTCTTGAAACTGTTCTTGTTTTTTCGAAGATGTTCTTGAAGAACATCATAATTTTCGAAAACTAACCTTAATTAGGATTAACTTGGGAAAATGAAATCTGTTAAAGAGATAATATTATCTCTAAGTTTAATTTCAAAATCTTTTAAATAAAATAAAAGATATAATTTTGAAATCTTATTAAAATTAGAGATAATCTAAAACTTTAAAGAAATAATATTATCTCTAAGTTTAATTTCAAAATCTTTAATATAAAATAAAAGATATAATTTTGAAATCTTATTAAAATTAGAGATAATCTAAAACTTTAAAGAGATAACATTATCTCTAAGTTTAATTTCAAAATCTTTTAAATAAGATAAAAGATATAATTTTGAAATCTTATTAAATTTTGAGATAATCTAAAACTTTATAACAGAATCTCCCAAATCCCTTAAAATTAGGAAAAGGTTATCAGGTTGATTATTCTTTTCGAATTCTGCTAATGTTGCGAATCAAGGCATCTATTCACAACAACTGGACTCTAATCGCAACAAATGAAATGTTGCGAAATCGCATGATGTTGCGAGAATTACATATTATCTTGCGAGTAACATGTTGCGAATGTCCACTAATTATGTTGCGATCAGAACCTAGCATCACAGAATGTTGCGAAGGGACATATGTTGCGAAAAGTCACTAATGTTGCGAACCTTAAGATGTTGCGAGTATTACTTAAGATGTTGCGACGAGCTAATTTTGCAAGATGTTGCGAGTATTACCTATTGATGTTGCGATCAGCCCATAAAATCACAGGATGTTGCGAGTACTCTTAATCGCAACAATTACGTTGCGAGTGTTTTAAATCGCAACAATGCTGATTACATCACAACAACTCCATTCGCAACATCTCTCATAACAACATCATTCGCAACATCTCTTATAAAACATCAATCGCAACATCTCTTATGACTGCACTGTTCGCAACATCTAAAATCCCCTAACCAAATTCGCAACATCACTTCGAAGAAATCGCAACTTTACTTATATCTTACATGTTGCGAAATGATCAGAAACCCTTATATATAACCTAACTGATTAAGGGGCCCTGCTCCGTTAAATTACTTAACTTAAATAACACTTATAGTTCACTTCTGCCCAACGGTGATGTGTAACCTAATATTGTTATTTAAGCCTAATTAAGTATGTCACTTAAAAGTGTATGTCCTAACATTATCAGACATTCGCATGACTTTAGTTTTGCTTAACTTAAACAACACTTCATGAGTTCACTTCTGCCCAATGGTGATGTGGTAGCTTAACAAAGTTGTTTTAGTCTAACTAAGCATAGTCATCTAAAAGATGAGTATCCTAAAATTGCTAGATACTCAAATGACATTAACTTTGCCTTAAATACCTTAAATGTCTCAATTCTGCCCAACGGTGATTTGTTACATTTATGTATTGCAAACTTACCTTGTGCATAACAACTTGATTGTTCCAATTCTGCCCAACGGTGATTTGTTACAATTATTTTCGCACAAGAATTTTATACTTAAATAATACATTTTCTGCCCAACGGTGATCTATTTTATTTAAGTATAATAAAATTAATTTTGGTGTTATACTTAAAATTATCACATCTTCATAATGATCCTTACATTAATGATCCTTCATTAATGATCCTAATTTCAGTCTGCCTTATTAGATTACCCATAACATAAATCACTCTAAAATTCTTCTATAAAGTTTGAATCTCAAACCTAAATCATCCACTCTTATTACAAAACCTAAGAAGAGTTTTGCTTCTAAAAGGGTCTTATAAAATTTGCCCTTTTGAGTCTTGATTATCCTTAAAGACTTGAAATTCTTACTGCTCATTCTGATAAAAGTATTACAGAAAAACACTTGAGCATAATCAGTGGGATAAATAAATATGTCTCTTATGATAATCAAGAACTCCTTACATGATTCCTATCAGGTGAGCAATTACGGATTCTAAAATTCCTAAGACTAACGTTTTTTTTTTTTCTATGGAAATAATAGAGTCAAAACAATTCCTAAGATGCATGCAAAACACTCTAATTCTAAATAAAAAGGTTAATTGGCATTTGTGAATACATCCTAATATTTAATTCCATGACCCATAAACTGAGAGCTTATACATGGAACTTAATGAAGTCTTTTCAGTGTATTACTTTTCCACCAGTACAATTAGATGCCTTAAGAATCAACTATAAACACTCAGAAGTACTAAAGGAAACTGAGTGTGTTGCTAGCAATATATGTACAGGAAAAGGAATGCCTAAAATTGAAAATCAAATGTTATTCACCTTATTACCACTAAACCTTAAAAGATGATAGTTCTAAAGTCTTGAAACAAAATACAAGTACTGCTTCCAGCTCTAAGTTCTCAAAGGGAAAGTCTCACTGCAAAATCATGCCATTAGACTAGGCACGAGCAAAGAGACTATCCATACCTCAAGGGAACAGTTGGCTAAGAAAGGTAGTTACCAATTAATGATATTTAACTCCACTAATATTAATATCCCTATTAACACATGTTAGTTGAGTTTAGTTTTATACGTTTCCTTATCAGAAATCGATAATAATTAAGATGAGAGTCAGTGACTCATTTAATGTTAAGGTTGTAAGAACCATAAAAGCTGTTTTGTATTAAGCTTTATGATACCTTAAACATTCTAGAGTTTACTCAGAATTTAGTATCAATACTAAAGCTACATTTTGACAGTTATAAGGTTTTAAATGACCAAAACAAAGTCACTACTAACTAAAACTATCATATTATCGGTCGTTATTATCTGAATAGAAACCTTATAAGATAAAACTAAGCGATGCTACAAATTTCACAACCTTTTGTTATCATAGAAATGAGAATTTAACAAAAGATAAATGAGACTTACGTACTTCATCCATTAAGACCAAAATTTTCATGAGAAATCATGACTCGGTTGACAAAGGATGAATTGCCATTAAATCTCATTCTTAGTGATTTGAAAGCATGTGTTAAATGCCCTAAATATAAACTGGATAAAGGGAGTAAGTGAGGTCCACCATAAGTTAAAATTCACTGCTATTAGTGGAGCTTAGAAGAATATCAACTTGTATCTAATCTGTTTCCTACTGGACAAGTTCTTTAAAGAAATCAATTCATATATACTTATCAGTATTCCTTCTAAATATGTCCTTAAAATTTCTTATGAAATATGGACAATAAGGAAATCAAGTCTAAACTGTATGAAAGTTTCCTATGACATGAATCGCCAAAACTTGTATGGAGTTTTAGAGGCCTAAAAGATCAGTGGGAGCACTGAGTGTCCTTATATGCAAGAGATGGGGGAGAAACAACTTAATCTACCTCATAAAACATCCCTTGTATAAGACACTGCTCCATTATATCTTGTCTCCTTAACATTTAATGCTACTCCTAACAAATTTTGTTGGATACCTAAATATGGGAAAACTTATATTTCTTACCAAGACTAATTAATATAATCCTCAATTAGAATTTATTGGTCTTCTGATGTTGACCCTAAGCATGCTGAATTCTTACATATTTCTAAGGTCAGTAGGAGCAGTAAAAGTCCTTATCATAACTTGGCTAAGTACAAGACGCGGGGGGAGAGATTGTCGCTTACTTTAACTCCGATTACACCTCTAGTACACCATACTGCACCAACTCTTACATACTTAGAAACTAATATTGCTCCTAATATACCTGAAAATATGAAACTCCTTATAAACCCAATAATCAACTCAGGAGGTCATCTAGGTCTCAAAGGCCTACTAACTTTGATGATTATGTACCCTACCTGACTAAAGATTAAATGGATTTTGGAAGGTTTAATGATCCTACCTCTTCCAATTAAACCATTAGTATCAATCAATCTTCTAAAATAGTATAACGTTTGGGATTTGGTTGAATTACCTAAAAGGTAGTCATTACTAAACTAAATCTGAATGAATAACGTTAATACACTAAAGGTATGATTGATTGATAAAGGTATACTCAAGAGGGAATAAATTATCAAAGAACCTAGTTCCTTGTCTTACAAAAGGTTACTTTGAGGATCATCACTGTTCTAGTAGCTTATAATAATTTAGAGCTACATTACATGAACATTAAAACAACTTTCCCTAACACTGGCCTACATGTTCGTAAAATAACCTGTAAGTTCTAAACTGAAGGTTAAGAACACTTAGTTTGTAAGTCAATAAAATCCATGTATGGGTTGATGCAAGAATCAATAATGAAATCATAATGCAACTCTCTTCATCAAGAACTAAGTGGATTGATTTACCTACCTCAAGATGAGTGGGAGCAACTAATGTAAACTTGTCCTTATATAGATGACATTCTTTTGACAAGTATATGTTACATGAGTCAAAGTATTGTTAACGCATATCTTGACCTAATCAATCTCGGAGATACCTCTTATTTAATAGTTATCAAAATACACCGAGATAGACTCATTAGTTTTATATGTTTTACATGAAACGGGTCCTTACACTTGTAACATACAATATTGCTCTCCTTTAGAGGCTAATAGGATAAATGAGATTATTTCCTTATGCATCATTAATTAGATGCCTTAAGAAGGTTCAAATCTATACTCGTTTAGATATTGGTCACATTGCTAAACACTAGACTAATTATTTCTATTGTGAAGCATCTGATAAAATATCACAATATCTCTAAGAAACGAGACACAATAATTTAAAGAAGAAGAAGTGAGAACTAAAAAACGGTTGACTACTAATATTCTAACTTTGTCAACTTCTGGGTATATCCTTATGTCAGCAGACATTACTATCTCATGAAGGAGTCCTAACTAACTGATAACAACGACCTAAGTTATAATGACATAATATGTTGCTGATCATAACGCAACGTGTCACTAAATGTTGTTGGAAAACTTTATCAGTTGACTCATAATTTATTAACTTCATATAAATCCAATATTGAAGACTTATTGTGATAAAGTCAGCTACCCTTATTTCTTGAACAGTAACAGTTCAAGCGGAGCTGCATTAGAATTCGATACAAGTCTAAATTATTGTTCGCTTATGACTTAAGAACAAATAGAGGAAACTAAACTTTTGTATCGAATGCATTCATGATATGCTTATGGATCCACTAATTAAAGGTCTGTCACCCATAAGTCTCCTAAATGGCCAATAATAGAGACGGGTTTTACCAATGACCAAGCGCAACTGCGTATCGTACTATGAATGATTAATTATTAATTTTTCCTCATACGTTGAAAATTTGTTTTGTCTCTAAATACGTTCATGCATGCCTAAAGACGTATAGACACTAATTATACAAATCAACGGTAAGGGCTTATTTGTCAATTTGATCCTAAAGTTAGGTTTTAAATTTGAGTTGTAGTATGATTAATGGGGGTCCTGAGTCGAATATTGATTCAACGACTGTATTTCTCTGCTGCAATTTGGGTTTAGAACTAAAATGAGTATTAACCTCTTATCAGACTAATCTAATGCTCATAATAAATAATTACTAGGCCAAGTGGGAGAATGTTAGAATAAATATATATTTTATATATATTTATATATGGCCCTTATAATTATTTATCTTATTATTGATCATTGACCTAAATAACCTTATGTTTATAACTGGTAAATCCTTGATGGACGGAATTACCCTTACTAACATTAATAGGGTTTCCCATTGGGTGTATATATAGAGAGCTTACTAGAGAGGTTAATAACTAATGATGAATAATAACACCATAAGAATCATCCCCTACCTCTCTCTCTCAAATCGTGTTCATCAAGAACACCTAATCTCCATCCTAACCATACACCCTAAAGGGGAACTCGATCAGATTAAGAAGATGTCAATCTCAAACATCACTGGATTATCAGGTATTACATATTTCCTTGTTTCCATTATATCATCGATTATAGAAACTGATCAACAGCCTAGTGACCACAAGAAGAAATTCCATGATTTACAAACACACCGGAAACGACCTATGGACTTAGCCGGAAGTCGTGGTAGCAACTCCTACTGTACAATTTCAATTGGAAGCTGTGGAAGAACACGAGCCATCAGACATGAATGATGATACAAAGATTTGCAAATAATATATAAGGAAACGTGATATTGTTATGATTAAGTAAATTGTATACTAACTTTTAGGGATTTGATTAATTAGTATTGCATCACAATAACTTCATAATTTTAATTTTTTTAACTTTTAAATTTCCAGTGTTTGAAATATAAATTTTATAAACTTATAATTTTTATGTTTTTAAAGTTTAAAATTTAATTTCATTAATTAATAATCAAATGTAAATCTTATTGTTGATCACGATTCCATGACAATTCCTTAGGCCGGTTATTATGATTTAACGCCGAAGCCGGAAGATGCTACCATCATCCATGTCGAAGCCACCTCCACATAACCTGCTATGTGGGAACATAGCACAACGCCCTTGCCCTTTACGTCCCTTCACGCCACGGACGTTAAGCCACAATCACCGGTCTTAAAGAGACTAATTTTAGAGCTTTAAGAAAAAATGTCAAATGTATTTTAACAAAAACTTATTAATATTCATTTGTGAATAAAGTAGTCATATTTTTTTAACTTTCACTTAAAATAAGATTGTACAACATATATAGTAAAATGAATGAGAGTGTTTTTTTTTGCATTTTTTAGGTAATATAAATAGAAAATGAAATGGATCCTAAGATGGGACGGGGTGGGAGTCGGAACTCCTAGGAAACACTGGTCGGTGCGTGAACACCACGAACTCCTAGGAAACACTAACCCGGTAACCCCGTGCGTGAACACCACCCTCCTGGATCCCGAGGGACCATTTTTTCCCTTGAAAATAAGGGAATAGCTCTTGCTTTCTCCTGGTTGAATTTTGAGTGGTTTAGGATGACACCATCATATTTAGGGAAATATGAGGAAAAAAAAGAAGAAAAATATTTTTTGATGTGGCATGAGAAAAAAAAAGCGGTAAAACAACATTACGTTGTGAGATCAAGTCTATGTATTAGGAAAAAAAAATAAAGCTTGATAGATAATTTTCTCTTAATATTTTATGCAAAAGACATAAATTATTACTTAAAAGTTATCTTATTATTTTTTAAACTATTGTAATTTAATTCTTTCTGAAAGTTTAATGTTTTCTGACTAATGCCTAATTAATATATTTTTTTCGAAAAAAGCAAGTGTATTTAATTACCATGTCATAAAGGTTATTTATGTGAGTTTAAGCCTACATAAAATCCCATACAAGAAGTTCAATACCATTAGAAGTTTCATTTTTGCAAGTGCTTGTATATTTTTAAACATACCGTTATCCATATAAAACAGCAATACTTCAAATGTATAGTGTAATCTTGTTAGAAATCAGGCCCGATAACATGAGAATACACGATTTGAAAAACTTGTTCGACTTTTTTCTTTATAACAAAACTGAATGCTTGACCGTCACATAAATCGTTAACCCTATCAAACTCTTTATACAATACTAACGTACTATGACTCACTTTTAAACATATCCTAATAAATTCGATAAACATAATGACTTTAAACAATAGGATATGTTAGAATAACCTTCACACATGTTAGAGGGACAAGCAACAATATAAATTATCAACACATCTACACAAGCTTTTATGATAAAATGCAACATTAAATGACTAAGGTAACAAGAATCCCTTTAATGAAGTAACATAATAATGAGTAAACTAACATATAATTACTTGAAAACTAAGAAAACATTAAGGTAGGCCAATCATGTGCCGCCACTCGCCTGGAGACATGGAGACAAGAGAGTCTCCATGTATATCACTTCTTTCTGTTCATGACCAAAACGCCAAGGAAAAAAATAATATGCCCCTTTAAAGTAATCTTCCAAATCTATATTCTTAAAAGAGTTTTTGTCCTCCAAAACGGCCAAACAATCCCATTCCTCCAGATGTGTATATGCCTGAATGGCGTGAATGGCCGATAACGTTGGCCATCGAGTGTCGCCGCTTTTATCCACTCGTCACCATCCATCCTCCACATATCACACTTCAAACCCTTATAAGAGATATCTTTATAACCAACACACAAGTGAATGCAATCATTGAGAGCCACTATTTTCATGGGACCTAAAGTTGCATCAACAAGAAAAGGTGGAAACTGTATTTCCTCAAACTTTTCAGACTCTACATCAAAACTGATAAGGCCGCGTTGTGGACCTCCTGATCTCCAATTTTCCGGCTTGAAGTAAACTTTCTCACCCAAGAATATAGCTTGCCACCAACTACACCTTCGTATGATGTTGTTTTCTAAACATGGAATCTTTCTCCACGAGTCTAATCTCCGGGAATATATAAAACCCTCGCCATGGTAAGAAACTATTTTTAGAAGTTTGTAATCGTTTGAAGAGTCGACGTAGAAAGCAAAAGCACAATAGGTGTTAACAACGAAACTAGTACAAATAATCTTGCAAGCGCCGGTGAGTGGATTCCAAAAGGCTAATTCACGCGTGCTCTTAAGGGCTACACATACCAATCCATCTAAACTTGCTAAAATCACCACCTCACCCATAAACGGACTAGGACGGGTGGTAATTGAATCATGGTTCACGGGTTCACAATCAAGTGTACGAAAAGACGTTTGGGTTGGCTGATCAAGTAGAAGAAGTTTATATTTGGTATTATAGCAGAGGTGGGCTCGGGCGAAGTCTGGTGAACACAAGAAGGACTTCCATGATTTACAAACACATCGGAAACGACCTATGGACTTGGCCGGAAGTCATGGTAGCACCTCCGACTGTATTATTTCAATTGGAAGCTGTGGAAGAACACAAGCCATGAATGATGATACAAAGATTTGCAATTTTACACCACAAATTGTGTAATACAAATAATATATAAGGATGAATTTGATAAATATAAGGAAACTTGATATAATAATAAACAGGAGACTTGTTATATATGGAACGTGATCTTGTTAGTAAATTGTTAGGGTTATATATTTTACTGCTGTCACGATTAGTAATGGTTATATATTATTGAAATTGTTATCATCATATAAAACTATACAAGTACAACTTTTGTTATTTGAATTTATAAGTTTTCTTATGTAATTTATTTAGCTTTCAAAAGCTATGTTTCATATCTATGTCTCTAAGGGGGTGTTTGGTAGAGAGATTTGAGGGTGGAGAATTAGGTTTCTCTTGTTTGGGAGAATTAGGCGGAGAATTGGGCGGAGAATTGGTTTTCTCTGAGAATTGGGTGTAGGCAAAAAGTAGAGAAATCCAATTCTCTCCATTTGGAAGAGAAATAGAATTCTCTCTGCTTCTAAATCTCGTCTCTGCTCTACTCCGTTCGCGTATGATGATGATGATGCTCCGACCGACGATGGTGATGATGATGCCGACGTCCGGCACGGCGGCCGACGACGCAGCCACGTCCGTTCGCGTCTCTGAGCCAAAACGAAACCCTAAATCGCGAGGCGGTGTTGCGAGGCGGAACCCTAAATCGCGGTGTTGATGTTGCGCGGCGATGATGATGACGCTCTACTCCGTTCGCGGTGTTGCGACGCGTCTCTGAGCCACCATTTCTCCACCATGATGATGCCGAGGCGGAACCCTAATCACGTCTCTGCTCCCGTTTCTCCACCCATTTCTCTATTGTACCAAACAAAGGAAATGATTGTCAATTCTCCACCCATTTCTATTTCTCTCCAATTCCATTTCTCTCCCATTTCTATTTCCATTTCTTCCCATTCTTTTTCTCTGTACCAAACACCCCCTAAGAGTTGTCCTCCCAAATCGTTAACCAATCCCCATTTCTCCTAAAGTGTATATGCCTCAATGACCGATAATAATTTGATAACTATTTGGGCTAGCAAATTCCGTCACTTTTATCCACTCGTCACCATCCATCCTCAGCATAGGGGTATCTCTATAATCGACACACAAATAAATGCAATCATTGAAAACCATTAACTTCACACCTAAACTTGACCACAAGGTAAAGGTAGAAAATGTGTTTCCTTAAACTTTTCAGACTATACATTCATGAAGGTTAATATAAGAAGGTTAATTTGTATTCATGTGTTTTATTTTGAATAACATTCACACATGTAAACAATAAGAGGGATAAGCAACAATAAGTTATTAACACATCTACACATGCTTTTATGATAAAATGCAACATTAGTTGACTAGTTGACTCATGTAACAAGAACAATATAGTGAAGAAACATAACAATGAGTAGATTTGACATACATAATTACTTGAAAACTAAGAAAACATCCGGGTAGACCGACCATGTGCGTCTTTGACCTTCGCCTGGAGACATGAGTGTCTCCAAGTATATCACTCCTTCTCGTTTACAGTAAAAACGCTTAAGACTAGTAACGTATTTATTTTAAGCACTCTTCCAGATCTATACTCTTAAAAGAGTTGTTGTCCTCCAAAATCGCGAGCCAAGTCCCATTCCTCTGTACGTGTATACGCCTCCAAGACCGGGAATATTGTGGACTAATGAATGCCCACATCTTAATCCACTCATCGCCATCAAGCCTCCAGATATCAGACTTGAAACTATTAGAGATATCTCTACAACCAACACACAAGTGAATGCAATTATTCAAAGCCACTAAATTTACACTCAAACTCGCATCACAAGGAGAAGATGGAAATTGCATTTCCTTAAACCCTATTTGGTATTTCTTGCATTTCAAGTATATAACCATTTGGTATTTTGTCATAAAAAACCCCGAAATAAGGAAGAGTTTATCATATTGATTGTCTTTTAGTACATTCGAATAATTTTGTTAAAGATTCATTATGTGTAAAAGATTTCATCCCACACTCAAAAGTCAAAAGTATTACAATCACCATCATATCATCTATTTCAGCTTTCAAATTAATACAAAGTATTTGCAATCATTCGACAAATCAAAATATTGATTTTCACAATCAAATCAGATACATGACCGGTGTTTTCATATCCTTAACTCCCTTTATTAAAAGAAAACCACATCACACGTGTTACACGTAAGCATTAAGAATAAAAACAAATCACAACCCAATAACAAAATAAAAAAAATAATCAAACTCGAACGACTTTAAAACGACATGCGAAAACATATCATAACCATATCAGTCAACTTTTAGTTTAACCAGTTCGGTTTCAGTTCCAGTTCCAACTACATAACACTAGTCACCAACCATAACTTTGTACTTTAATGACTTAACTTTCAAAACATAAACAAACAATAAAACAAAACCCCCAAATTAATGCTTATGAACTAACCCTAAAACCATCAAACTCTAAGGCCATGTGTAGTGGGCGAGAAAAGGGGCGAAAAGTGGGGGATTTGGGGCGCGAACACCGCCCTCCTAGGCGAATTGTGGAGCGAAATGTGGGGAGGCGACATTAACTTGTCCGACGAATTGTTTTCCTGGTGGGGCCAGCATGTATGGATTGTGTGTGCATATATTTATGTGTGTGTATATGTATATGTATATGTATATGTATATGTATATGTATATGTATATGTATATATGTTGTGTGTGTATGTATATGTATATGTATATATGTTGTGTGTGTATGTATATGTATATATGTTGTGTGTGTGTATATGTATATGCAAAATGAATCCTAGAAACAACCCGAACCAACCGAACCACCCATTCCCTCCTTTCGGTCAACACCATGGTTCGCAAAACCAACCGAACATGAACTTACAGTGGAACCCGATGAATCTAAACCAACCGAGCTAACTGTTTCAATTTCCCGACCCAAACCTAAACATGTACGCCAACCGAGCTATATGTTTTTTTATATTTTTAGTTATGCATTTTTTTTAGTTATTTTTTTTGGTATTTCTTTTTAATTTTAATGCATTTTTATTTAATTATTTAAATAAATTGGTTTTTATTTGATTAGTTTAGTTATAAAAAGAAAATATTAAAGAAAGATATTGTGGGCCCAACTTGTAGTCCCTACACCATTACACCCCAAAAACAAATTCGCCCCCTTTGCTGACTGGGCGCCACGTGTCACAATTCACCCCCAATTATAGCCCCTCCACTACACATAGCCTAACACCATTTTTACATTTGAAGCCCTTTTCCATCTGTTTGAGTTTTTCACATCCACACATATTCGAGAATTCTAAGTCAGCACATAATTAACCCTTTGAACAGAAAACTAATATGTGCTATGTTGAATAACCTTCACACCATGACAGAGGGACAAGCAACAATAAATTATCAACACATCATCCTACACATGTTTTTATAATAAAAGCCAACATTAATTGATTAAGGTAACAAGAACAATATAATGAAAGTAACGTAGCAATGAATATATATTAACATATAATTACTTGAAAAGTAAGAAAACTTTAGGGTAGACCGATCATGTGCGTCTTTGGCCTTCGCCAGGAGACACAAGAGTCTCCATGTATATCACTCCTTTTTGTTCATGGTCAAAACACCCTAAAAGAAAATTATATATGTCTTTTAAGTAATCTTTCAAATCTATATTCTTAAAAGAGTTGTTGTCCTCCCAAATCGCCAACCAATTCCCATTCCTCCTTATGTGTATATGCTTGAATGGCTGATAACGTGAGATATCGAATGTCGCCACTTTTATCCACTTGTCACCATCCATCCTCCACATATCACACTTGAAACCCTCATGTTTATAACCAACACACAAGTGAATACAACGTTGAGAGCTACTAAATTCACACCAAAACTTGCACCACAAGTTAAAGGTGGAAACTATATTTCCTTAAACTTTTCAGACTCCACATCAAAACTGATAAGGCCGCTTTGTAAAGCTCTTGGTCTCCAAATTGCTAGCATGTAGTAAACTTTCTCACCCGAGAATATAGCTTGCCACCAATTGAATCTTCGTATGATGTTGTTTTCTAAACATGGATCTTTCTCCATGAGTCTAATCTCCGGGAATAAATAGAACTGTCCTTCTTGTAAGAAACTATATGTAAAAGTTTGTAATCGTTAGAAGAGTCGACGTAGAAAGTAAAAGCACCAGTCATATCAACAAAAAAGTTAGTATATATCTTCTTGTAGGCACCGGTGAGTGGATTCCAAAAGGCTAAGTCATAAGTTTCCCCGAAGGCTACACATACCAAACCATCTAAACTTGCTAAAATCACCACATCATCCTTGAACGGAATAGGACGGGTGGTGATTGAATAATGGTTCACGGGTTCACAATCAAGTGTACGAAAAGTTTGTGTTGGCTGGTCAAGAAGAAGAAGTTTATATTTGGTATTATAGCGGAGGTGGGATCGGGCGAAGCCTGGTGAACACAAGAAGAAATTCCATGATTTACAAACGCACCGAAAACGACCTATGGACTTAGCCGGAAGTCGTGGTAGCACCTCCGACTGTATTATTTCAATTGAAAGCTGTGGAAGAACACTAGCCATGAATGATGATACAAATATTTGCAATTTTACACCACAAATTGTGTAATGGAAATACAAATAATATATAAGGATGAATTTGATAAATATAAGGAAACTTGATATAATAATAAAGAGGAGACTTGTTATATATGGAACGTGATCTTGTTAGTAAATTGTTAGGGTTATATATATTACTGCTGTCACGATTACTAATGGTTATATATTATTGAAATTGTTATCATCATATAAAACTATACTAGTACAACTCTTGTTATTTGAATTTATAAGTTTTCTTATGTAATTTATTTAGCTTTCAAAAGCTATTTTTCATAACTATGTCTCTAAGAGTTGTCCTCCCAAATCGTTAACCAATTCCCATTTCTCCAAATGTGTATATGCCTCAATGACCGATAATAATTTGATAACTATTTGGGCTAGCAAATGCCACCACTTTTATCCACTCGTCACCATCCATCCTCCACATAGGGGTATCTCTATAACCGACACACAAATAACTGCAATCATTGAAAGCCATACTTCACACCCAAACTTGACCACAAGGTAAAGGTGGAAAATGTATTTCCTTAAACTTTTCAGACTATACATCAAAACTGATAAGGCCGTGTAGTCGGTCTCCAATATCCAACTTTTCACCTTGAAATAAACTTTCTTGCCCAAAAGAGTAGCTTTCCACCACATGAAGCTTAATATAAGGAGGCTAATTTGTATTCATGTGTTTTATTTTGAATAGCATTCTGTAAACAATAAGAGAACAATAAGAGGGATAAGCAACAATAAGTTATCAACACATTTACACATGCTTTTATAATTTTATGATCAAATGCAACATTAGTTGACTGATGTAACAGGACTTGAATTGGTATCAGAGCGGTTACGCTTTTGGTGTTTGTCGAGTATTTCTTTCAAGGTCGACGGAAGTTTTTGTTGCTGCTTGTAGAGTTCTTTAATTATCTCAAATCCCTAGGAGATAAATTCTGTCCAAACTAACCAACTCGACTCAAGACCTGTGAGGAGTTTTTTACACCATTAATTGTTTTTGGTCAACAACAATTAATTAGAATTTTGTTCTAGAAACTTTTTTGGAATTAATTCGAAGTCCCACTTACAGTTTTGTTTCAGTTTGTTTTGTCTTGGAAGATTCAAGCAGTACATTGTTTCGGAAGAAAGCAAAACAAGAAAGGGTTTGTTTTTTTATAATTAAGACTTCCTTGATCAGCCAACATCACAATCCGGTTTCAAGATCGATTCAAGATTCTGGCAAACCTATTGTTGGAGACAAACCATGACAAGCCAGTCGAGTAATCAAACCACTATTTCTTTGCAATGTCCGATGCTAACCAAAACGAATTACACCATGTGGGCTGTCCGGATCAAAGCGGTGTTCCGGTACCACGGAATATGGGATGTAATTGAGCCGGGAAGTGCGGACGAGAAGAAGAATGGTGCCGCCATCGCTCTTTTCTTTCAATCCATACCGGAAGATCAAATCATGCAAGTAGCCCAATACGAGTCGGCTAAAGAGATTTGGAATGCCATAAAAGCCCGGTATGTCGGAGCGGAGAGGGTTATAGAAGCACGTCTACATACCCTTATAACCGAATTTGAAGGAACGAAGATGAAGGATTCCGAGTCTATAGACGATTATTCCGGGAGATTATCCGGTTTAGCAACTAAATTCGCAGCACTTGGTTCCGCCATAGATGAAACAAGATTGGTGAGAAAGTTTTTAACTGGCATGCCTAAAAGATTCATAAATATTGTAGCTTCTATCGAGCAGATGGTAGATCTCAAGACACTCAAGTTTGAAGAAATAGCTGGGCGTCTTAAAGCTTTTGTAGATCGTGTGAACAGTGTTGATGACGAACCCGAGAATAATGGGAAGTTACTGTTCAATAGGGCTAAGACTGAAAAGTTTAAAGGGAAGGGCAAAGCAGAATCTGAGCAATCCCATGATAACTCAAAAGGTGTCCGAAACAAAGAAGGTAATTCGTGGAAGAAAAGGGATTATTCGGGGGTTCAATGTTTTCGTTGTGACGAGATGGGTCACTGTGCTTCGGCATGCCCGGAAAGAAGAGGAAAACGAGCCGAAGCGTACTTAACCGAATCAAACGAACCAACAACAAAGGAAGTTTTGATGAAAATAAGTATCAATAAAGAAGTCATGTTGAATGAAGAAAATGTGCATCCTAAGCGGTACAAGTCGGAACCGATGGAGGATGGTTTTTGGTACCTCGATACGGGGCGAGTAATCATATGACGGGTATGAAATCTTATTTTTCTGAATTAGATGAAACTGTTGTTGGGCAGGTGCGTTTTGGTGATAGTTCGTGTGTCGACATCAAGGGAAAAGGTTCCATTACAATTATTTGTGATGATGATGTTGAGAGAATTATCTCAAACGTTTATTTTATCCCGAACATAACGAGCAATATTTTAAGTTTGGGACAAGCAACCGAACATGGCTGCAAGGTGATTATGGAGGATGACCAACTTTTAGTTCTTGACAAATCGAGAAAGGTGATTATGAAGTCGATTAAATCAAGAAATCGGTTGTACAAGGTTAGGCTTCGGGTTGAAACACCGATCCGGGTTGAACCATCGATGTGTTTGCTATCAATTACTTCGGTTAAAAAGTTTGATGACCGAAGTACCCCTATGGTTAATCTCGGTACCGAACCCGGTAAAAAGGCATACCGGAAGCATGACTCGGTTAAGAACCAAATGCATGTTTCTCGAGATGTAATTTTTTATGAGAAAAGAAGGTGGGACCGGGTTGATAAGAATCCTAAAAACCGAGTAAATTTGATTCAGAGTAGCCCGAGTAAGGTTGCAAAGAATGTTGCAGTCCAACCTAAAGGTCCAGTTCTTTCTTTGTCTGGTATGCAAACTGATCCGGGTCCATCAACCATGAGACGGTTGACTCGAACCACCATTTCTCCAAAAATAATTAATGATTTTATGTTGGATAGAAAGGTTTGTTTCGATCGAGGAAGAGAAGTCATTTTTGATGACCCAAAATTACTTTTAACTCAAGATGGTGAACTGGCGAGTTATGTCGAGACATCCGGAGTTAAAGAAAGGGAAAAACTACTTGGAGTAGAGATCTAAGCAAAAGAGATATGCTTGGAGTTAAAGATCCACCAACTTTCGAGTCCAAAATTAGAGGGGTGATTGTTGGACTTAATTTCCGTCCTCGAGTCAATGAGGCGGGTTGGACCGACTCATCGAGCCTATGATGAGTTCGTGTCTTGTTTATCAAGTTGAACACGTGACTTGATTTACATAGAATAAATTACTTGGTGAACAAGTCGAGCAAATGACTTGGACAACAAGGAATTTATTTATTAATTATTATTTAAATATGTTTTTACTAATTAGTATTTGAGTATGATAAGGAGTTTGTATTCTAGTCTAATTAGGTTTTCATGTTTAAACTAGTATATATACCCGAGCTTGTGGGTTATATCATTAAGTGAGAAGAGTTTATGTATTGTAATTTTTCGAGCTAATGAAAGTTACAAGGATCGAGCTTATGATCTAAATTCGTTTTGCGTTTTCTATTCTGGTTACCAAACTTCAAAGAAACATAACAATGAGTAGATTTGACATACATAATTACTTGAAAACTAAGAAAAGGTAGACCGACCATGTGCGTCTTTGACTTTCGTCGGCGACACGATAGTCTCCAAGTATATCACTCCTTCTCGTTCATAGTCAAAGAGCTTCGTAATATAGTAATTTATTTCTTTTAAGCACTCTTCCAAATCTATACTCTTAAAAGAGTAGTTATCCGGCCTCTAAAATCACGAGCCAATTCCCATTCCTCCTTACGTGTATACGCCTCAACGACCAAGAATATTGTGGACTAATGAATGTCCACATCTTAATCCACTCATCACCGTCAAGACTCCACATATCAGACTTGAAACTATTAGAGATATCTTTACAACCAACACATAACTGAATGCAACCATTACGGTCAAACTCGCATCACAAAGAGAAGATGGGAATTGCATTTCCTTAAAACCCTATTTGGTATTTCTTGCATTTTAAGTATATACTATTTGGCATTTTGTCGGAAAAAAACTCGAAATATGGGAGAGTTTATCATATCAATTATCTTTTAGTACGGTCAAATGATTTTGTTAAAGATTCTTTATATCTCCAAAAAATTTCATCTTACATTCAAAAGTCAAAAATATTTACAATCACTAAGATATCATACTATTTCAGCTTTCAAATTACTACAAAGTACTTACAATCATTCGACAAATCAAAATATTGATTTTCACAATCAAATCAGATGCATGAGCGGTGTTTTCATATCCTTAACTTCCTTTATTTAAAAAAATCACTTCAGATTTATTTCACGTAAGCATTAAGAATAAAAACAAATCACAACCTAATAACAAAATAAAACAAATAATCAAACTCGAACGACTTTAAAACGACATACAAAAACATATCATAACCATATTAGTCGGCTTCCAGTTTAACCAGTTCGGTTTCAGTTCCGGTTCCAACTACATAACGTACACCAGTTAACAACTTACTTTGTACTCTAATGACTTTAACTTTCAAAACATAAACAAACAATAATAAAAACAAAACCCCCAAATTAATGCTTATGAACTAACCCTAAAAACCATCAAACCCTAACACCATATCAAGATTAACACAATCCACCGTATAATCCACCTTCAAACCCATCACACCAGTCACGATTCACTCCACATAACCCCTATGACTCACTGCCGGAATCCAATTTCACCGTTTTTTTTCAAACCCTAGCTTAATTATCCATTAATAATCGATTAATAATCCAATGGAAGACGATGATGAGTTCGGTGATCTGTACTCCGATGTCCTCCCGCCGGTACGATCATCGCCGTTGACCGATAGCCGTCCGATTGATACCCTTAGGGTTGCTGATGAGGTTCTGTACGGCTCAAAATTGGACGAATTGGATGATAAGAATATGAAATTGGATATGAGTAAAGGTGTAATTGAAACCCAGAAAGTGTTGCCGTTGGTGGATTCAGGAGTTAGAGTTTTAGATGAAACCCTAATCAATAAAGATGAGATTTTGGATGAGAATTTTGGAATTGAAGATGATGGGGAGGTGGGTTTTATGTTTCCGGGGCTATCGGAATCCAGAGCTCGGGTTTCGGAACCGGGCGGTGACGATGAGTGGGATAGTGACAGTGAGGATGATTTGCAGATAGTGTTGAATGATGATAATGGTGTCGGGATGATGGGAATGGAATGAGGTGGCGGGTTGAATGAAGACGGTGATGATGATTTGGTGATTGTTACGGGTGACGTGGATCCGAATTATCAACCGAGTTATCAACCGATGGATGAGATGAAAGATTGGGGCGAAGATGGAAATCAGGCGGGCGGTGAAGGCGGTGATGGAAAAGACGACGCGGGTGTACCGAAGATGGGATATGGCGTTGGCGTTGGCGGTCATGGTTATCATTCGTTTCATTCGCAGTTCAAGGTCAGTGATAATACAAGGATGATCTTGATTCTTGATTCATGAGTTCTTGACATGTAAATAAATTGTTGTACTTTAGATTAGTGTTTACTAGTTAGTTAGCAAAAGTCGGTAAAGATGGTAAATGTATTTACTTTTTTACGTGTTATACGTATTATGTTGTTGTACTGAATCCTCTTATTGATCAATGAAATATCTTTATTTATGAAATGAGTTGTTTTATACTTTCATGTAGGGGTGTGTGTGGTGCGGTTCGGTGCGGTGCGGTTTTGGGATAAAACCAAACTGAAAACCTAAACTTTAGTTTTTGGATTTTCGAAACCATTCGGTTTCCGTTTTTACAGTTTTGGTTTTTCGGTTTTTGTTTTGGTTCGGTTTCGGGTTTTTTGATGTTTGCCATTTGAGTCTGAAACTTTTGGGCCGAAAATAATGAATTTAGGTATAAATAATTTTGTTCATTGGATACTAATAGACTATTATACATTTTGACCAAAAGTATTTGAGTTACATATTTATTAAAATCTTAATAAAATACTTAAAATAAAAAATAAAAATCTTGTAGTTCGGTTCGGTTTTTTTTCGGTTTTTACAAAAATATAAAATCAAACCGTCGGTTTTTTTTTCGGATTGTTTTTTTCGGTTCGTTTTTTCGGTTTCGAATCGGTTTTTTCGGTTTCTTGCACACCCCTACTTTCATGCATTTTATTGTGATATAATTTGATAACCGAATTACCGAGCTTATATAATGATTCTTTTATGGACAACTGTGAACGTGTAGTATGTGAGGCCTGGTGCTGCACCTATTCCTGGAGCGGGTGGAGCTCCGGGTCAAGTTCGTCCACCTGGCGGTGCGTTACCATTTCCTGGTCGAGGTAGAGGTGAATGGCGTCCAGCTGGCATTAATAAAAACTTTCCTCCGAATATGCAAAAAAGTTTTCATTCTGGTTACGGGTTGCAGGTTGGGGAAACAATGGAGCGGGTCGTGGTTATGGCAGTGGACTTGATTTTACACTTCCTTCACATAAGTAATGTTTAATTTGATTGAATGTGTATTTTATTAGCATATATTGGTCGTATATTTTGTTTTGTGTTTCTATAATGAGTTGTGGCATATGGTTGTTTTCTTAGGACTATATTTGAAGTGGATATCGATGGTTTTGAGGAAAAACCGTGGAGGCTTCAAGGTATCGACATCTCAGATTTTTTTAATTTCGATATGAATGAAGAAAGTTGGAAGGAATATTGCAAACAGCTGGTGAGTGACGATACAAAGATTTCCCACCATTGTATTATATTTTTGTGAAATAAAAGTTATATTTTTTATATTTTTGTTTTTAGGAACAACACCGATTGGAGGCTACAATGCAAAGCAAAATTCGTGTATATGAAAGTGGGAGGACTGAACAGGTATGAAATGTTTATGTGCCATGCAGTACACAACTCAAGATACCTGATGATATATAAACATTATTATATTGTTATTTTTTTTATTATTTTTTTAATTTTTATTGTATTTTAGGAGTATGATCCGGATCTCCCCCCAGAGCTCGCAGCAGCAGCCGGGCATGACATTCCACCCGAAAACCATAACATTGTAAAAATTGATGTGCAGAGTGACTTGGCAATGGGGCCTGCACGCACTCGGATGCAATTGGTATGCACTAATATTAAAGTTTGATAATTTAAGACCCTAGGATGTAGGGTGTGCATGAAACCAAAAGAACCGACCCGTAACCGAAAGAACCGACATAACCAAACTGAAATTACGTAACCCGACCCAAAACCGATATTTTGGTTTTATGTTTTTTTCAAGAACCAAATTTCCATTTTGGCTTTTTGAATACGCCGAAAACTGAAAAACTTGAACCAAATCGTAAAAACCGAACCAAACCTGACGACCGAGTTTTGTTATAAAATTTATGGATTATAATCTTTATTTTTCAAAAGTTAAGTAATTTATAAAAAAAAATAATATATGGTGTAGTCCAAAAGTTTTAGGCTAATATGTATAATAATCACTCGCAGACTTTTGTCTGTTTTTTTCTTTTCCCTAAAAAGTTGAAGACCAAATGGCAAAACCGAACTGAACTCATTGTGAAAACCGAAAACCACAAAAACTGAAACTAACGAATTTTAAAACATCATAACCCGAATTTTCCGTTTTTGGTTCGGTGTGAGCCCAAATCGACTCATGCACACAGGATGTAACAAATGTTATATTTTTTTTAAATACAGCCAACTGGAAGCGCAATACAGGTGGAAACTAGTTTTAGTGAACGACTTCCGTCTATCGATGCACGCCTCCCACGAATGCGTGATTCTGATACTGTTATTGAGGTGAACAGATAATACAACCCAAACATGACCCATTTTGACCCGTTAGCCGAAATCACATAGCTAATGGTTTTCTTTTTTGAACAAACAGATTGTCTTGCAGAGATCTCCGTCCCCGGAGCCTAAATCCGTCCAACAAGATGACGTTTCTGAGCGTTTGGAAGATTTTTCCTCAAAAGATAATAAAAAAGATGAAATTGGATCCGAAGGTGATCGCTTTGATATACCTCAAAGTTATAATAATGGCAGGAAACGAGAAGTTACGCGCGAACGGGTCCCACACTTTTCAGAAACCGAAGTTGAAGATCATGTTGATTCTGAAAGTGTTGACCGTAAACATAGTCGTTCTTCATCTCGTTTGACCCTAGGCAGTGCCGAGGATGGAAGTTTTGACCAAACCGAAGCTATTAAAGAAGACATGGATGGAAACACAAATGACATCAATACCCTCAAAGACGAGAGGTCAAACCATAAAATGAAAAAACAAAAACTGATCACTCGGGCCGAACGCTCGTCTGTTGAAAGAGGTGATGACCGAGAGGATTCAATTCACAGTGTAAGCATTCGAAAACCCGTGAATGAAACCCGGGCCCGTGAAGATCAGTATTCCTATAGAAAGTGGGAATCAAATCAAGGGTATCGGTCATACCCGAAGCCTGAAAATTTTGATAGAAAAAGGTCAAAGGAATCCGAGCCCGAACGTCGGTCAAGAAAACCGTTGGAAAATGGTGGTTGGAAGGGTGATCACGATAGGGATATGATTCCTGTTTTTAAAAACCAAACCCGTCATCATACCATTCCCGAGGATTTGCAGAGTAAACGAGAAGAACCATATAGAGAAAGTAGCAGTCGCCGAAAACGTGAACGTGACCTCGATCGTGACGATAATATGCAAAGAGAGAAAGTAGAAAGAGAAGAGGACAAATCTTGGGTGGGCCATACTCGTTTAAAAGAAACGGGTCGAGAATCGGTAAGTAGAAGGGAAAAGTTTGAAAATGAAACAGGTTCCCGACACCGAGGGCGGGAAGATGCATATTTACTTGGGTATAGTGGTAGTAGTAAAGATGTGCATGGGGTGCAGGATAAGAAGCATAAAGAAACCTTAAAGAAGGGTAAAGAAATCGATGGCCCGATTCACAATTCATTGTCAACTTCTAAAAGGAACCGAGAAGATTATAGCAGACAAAGAAGTGAGCGGGTATGTAATTTACCTTATTATATTTAGCAGTTGCATTTCATATAGGGCGTGCACGAAATCATAATAACCGTACAGTAATCAGAATAACTGACGTTACGGACCCGAAACAACCTAATCCAATAAAAAAATCGACGATTTGTTTTATGTTTTTTTAAACCGATTTTTGCCAAAAAAAAAAAAAAACCCGAACATAACTAAACCGTAACTGAATAACTAGAAAATCGATTCTAAGTAATCTTCAACTTTAAGAAATTAATAACTTGTATAGCCCAAAATTTTAGGCCCAAGAGTGTAATAATCAGTTAATTGTTAATAAGTAAATAAAATTATGTTCAAATTCATTATTTTGGGTCTTCTTTTTGTCCTAAAATTTTGGTAAAACCAAAACTGAACCGAACGTGTTGTAAAAACCAAAACCGAACGGTTTCAAAAAACCAAAAACCGAATTTTCTGTTTTTGGTTCGGTTTAACTTATAAGAAGTTAATAAATTGTATAGCCCAAAATTTTAGGTCCAAGAGTGTAGTAATTAGTTAATTATAAATAAATAAATAAATTTATCCTCGAATTTATTATTTCGGGCCTTTCTTTTTGTCCTAAAATTTTCCAGCTCTGATGATAAAACCAAAACTGAACCGAACCCATTGTAAAATCCGAAACCGAACTTTATAAGTTTATATTATCTTTCACTCGATTTAATTAGGCAAGTTCGAGAAGCTATACTGAGCAACGGGTCAATGATCAAAACCCAACCCGAAGATCATCCAAAAAACACAAAGAAAAAGAAACCGCTTCATCAGAGGACGATGGCCCACAAGAATCCAAAAAAGGGCGGTCAAAACTCGAGAGATGGGCGAGCCACAAAGAAGAAAACATTAAACCTCAAGAACCAAACATCGAGGATGCAAAACCGCAAGAAGATAAACATTTGGACACGGTTGAGAGATTAAAGAAACGAAGTGAGCGGTTTAAACTTCCTATGCCAAGTGAGAAGGAAGCTTTGATCGTTAAAAAGATAGAAAACGAGCCCGAAACTCGGCTCGAGTCAGAGGTCAAACCCGAGCGGCCCACTCGGAAACGGCGGTGGACCAATGGCTGAGTTATAATACATGTGGCTTTGTTTAATAAAGTTTCTGAAATGTGTAACAATGGTTTTTATACTTTTTTTTTTACTTTTGTTAAAAAGTGTATTTCGTGCGGAAAATGTGACGATAATAGTGACCAAAGTTGGCGCGAAAGATGTTATATTAAGTGACATTGTTATGGTTTAGGTGTAGGATATTTGTTTAGTTGCATGTGAAGGATGGATTTATATACAAAGGTATGCTCTAAAATGCATACATATGTGTTTATATTATATCATTACTAAAGCTTTAAAGTTTAAATTTATTGAGCCTGTTCTGTCTTGCCAAATGCTTTTTTACAAGTTTATATATAACTAACTATAATACAAGCATGTTTATGCATTTTTCACATTTGCATTAAGTGTGTTCACTGTCTGGTTTTGATATTATTTTAGACTAAAACATGATTTGGATAGTTAGAAGTGATTTTTAATTGGTGTAACAAATTAAGAGTGTTCAAAGTCTGGTTTTGATATTATTTTAGACTAAAACATGATTCAGGACCGACAAACGAGATTTGGAGAACGGATAATATGACTTGACAATTGTGCGCTATGTCTCGAGACCCGATAGAGAATGTTAAAAGTGATAATCTTTACAACAAAACTTAATTATCAATACAAAGTAAACATTGATGACTTATTATTCTCTGATTTAAACTTTGCAGTCAAGAAAACGGATGGTACCCGCTACGGTTTGAAAAGGAGGGTGAGAGCGGGACCTACCAATTAAAAAAACGCGGTCATTTGGGCCTTTTTCGCCTTGTTTGTCTCGTAAATATGGTCCAACCTAAACCCGTAAACATTGATGACTTATTATTCTCTGATTTAAACTTTGCAGTCAAGAAAACGGATGGTACCCGCTACAGTTTGAAAAGGAGGGTGAGAGCGGGACCTACCAATTAAAAAACGCGGTCATTTGGGCCTTTTTCGCCTTGTTTGTCTCGTAAATATGGTCCAACCTAAACCCCACACGCTGGATTTGAGTCCTCGGGTCCTGAGAGCGGTTAGGTACAACACGAGGTATGCTTTGGCTAGCTGAAAATCGGTGGCTGGAACACATGAGCCCGGAGTTTGGGTGCATTTTGGTAGTTGTAAACTTGGAATGGCGGTTTTTTTAGAATGACGACTTTTTTTTTATATAGGCTAACGTACTCTTCGAACTTGGAATGGCGGTTGAGACCATGAATATTGTAACACACTAATACTTATCAAAATTAGTAAATAGTCAAACATAACATTTTTATTCTATGGAATCTTCTTCTTTAATGTTTTTCTATTGTAATTTAAGGAAACAAAATATTAACACACAATAAACTTGCGCAACTATATAAACTAACCAGTTTTTAGCCCTGTGGCCGGCATTATGGGGTTTTCTTTGTATTTGCCGTTTATAATATTGTGAAGTTTGCATTATGCGGACCTGTTATGATCCCTTTATGTTTGGTTATGTTCGTTTCTTTTTGTTTGTGTTCGTTTACGTTTGTTCATATATGTTTATATTTGCTCAATTACATTCAAATGGAGATCGATTTTTGTTGAAAATGAGACCGAATATAACATCAGTTTTCCTTGTACAATTGGGTTTGATTCGTGTGGGGTGGCTCTATGATATTTCTGATCTGCACCGGTGTTGAAACTTTCAACTCTTTATTAGTAATAGTGCTAAATAAAATACACCCTAAGTAAGATATACATTTCTCATCTTTGAACATAGAACGATAGAAGTGATTTAAAATGGTATAATATTACATGTATGATTTCAATTTGTTAAATTTTGAGGCCTTTTAGCCATCTTATAATACTTGACCTATATGTAAAAACAATTGTATAAGTAGACTTGAACTTAAATGAAAAAAAAAGAATATAAATAGAATAGAGAAATATAAAAACATTTTTATATGTAGAAGAAATTGATGAAAAAATATATATAAATACAAGAGAAATAAGTTTCCACAAGGTCGATTGGGTGACCAACACAAACTTCTAAAGTTACATTTCTTGACAAAAGTATTTTTTTTACACCACGGATGTCTCAATGCATCATATAGATAGATAGATTGAAGTTGAAGTTACTATATAATTGTAAGGCCCAGTTTTGTTATTAAGTCTTTCGTATTTGTAACTCGTATCAGTTTACGTTTTTGTTCGTTTACGGTTGTAAGTTTTGGGCTTGAGGCCTTTTATACTTGAAGCCCATTGGGCATTTATTAATAGAATGGTGTATAACATACTCACATATATAATGTGTGTGTATGGAATACACCAAGTAAGCTTATTATTATTCATCCAAGTATTTCATATTCTCTCAAACTCTCTCAACTCCCTTTCTTTCTTCCAAGTTTCGGCTCCACCATACCCACACACAAGATCCGAGATCTCGGTCCTTACTAGTTGTTTCCGCCAACTAGTGAAGAGGTTGATCAAAGACAAATAGTTCTTAGTTTGTTGTATTGTTTGATCCGGTCACGGGACCTACAATAATATATTGATATGTGATGTATATAGATACATGTTTATACATGTGAACGCACAAGAGGACGGATAGTGAAGCCGTGTAAGGCCCATTTCTATTATAAGTCTTTCGTATCTATAATATGTATTTTGTTTATGTTGTACTAAAATTATCTTTTGTATGTTTGGGTCCAAGGCCACTTGTAGTTGGAGCCCATTGGGCCGTGTTTAATATAATGCATGTGCATAAGAACACACACTATATAAAGTGTGTATATCTCATACACAAACTAACTTTTGGCAAAAATCTTATCTTCTTACATTCAAACTCTCTTCTCTCTCTCAACCCTCACGGCAATAACCACCAAACAAGATCTGAAATCTCGGTTCTAACTAGTTGTTTTCGCCAACTAGTTTAGAGGTTGATTCAAGATAACTAGTAATGGTTGTGTATGTTGTTAGATCCGATCAAGGGACCTACAAGCCGCCTAAAAGCATTCATATCCCTTTACATATCTTCAAATCCAACATTACACTAAAAATCAATACATTTTCTCTTTCTTTTTTAATTAAATAATATCTTTTATACCTTTACCATTACCTTATTTCTTTCTTCCACATATAAACATTCTCAAAAAATATTAAAAAAATTGTAGGGGATGGACAGAAACTTTTCAAATATACGGAAAATCACTGCATTTTCTCACTTATCCTCTCACAACACCCTAAATCACTCCATACATTATAAAAGTTCCACCCACATTTGTTGGTGGATAAGGCGTGAATGCTCTAATATGTAAGACCGAGGGTAGGTCCAAACACGATATACCGCTCCCCCCTCCAATAGACTAGTAACTATTCAATAATAATATTATATTTGGTTTACATATTAATAATTATAGTAAAATTATATAATTTTGCATTTAAAAGAGGGGGGGGGGGTTAAGATGTGTTTAACGTGCAGTTTTATATACCTTCTATTTCCTGGTTAAATTATTTTCCAATCCAATTTAAAGCATATTTGAAATTCTATTTGAAAACAACTTATTAGTTTTTTTTAAATAAACAAAAAGTTAAAAAAAAATGTTTGACGATCAATAAAATGTTTATGGTTTTAGCTTTTTGAAATTGGTTAAAAAGTTAATTACAAAAACCACAAATCCATCAATAAACTGTTTTAAAACTCAATCCCAAACATATTCTTACAAAAAACGTATCAAAGTGGACCAAACAATTAGTTTATTATAGTTAACGACGTTAAAGTTTTTATCAGCTGAATGATATTTAAGTCGGGGGAAAAGTCGTAGTAAATGAAGTGTGGGGCTAAGTTGTTGAAATAATATAAAGTTGAAGGGAGTAATTTGCAAAAGTGTGTGACAGTATATAAACACGATGGATGAAAGTCATAGGTTAGGGTTTGCCTGCTTCTTCTTTAAACCGCGCTGTGATTCCAAGGTAATTTAAACCGGAGATCCAACTTCACTTCAGTTCAGTAGTAGTATTTAAGATTTTAAGGTAAAATCTATGATTTATATGGTGGGATCCGAGTTGGAAAGTGCGTCAGTTACGATGATGTTTATTTGTCGGGTTTTTATTATTTTATTTTTGTTTTTTTAAATTATTAATTTTTTTTAAATTATTATTATTTTACAAAAGAAATTATTGTAACAAACATCAGTTCAGTATTTGTATTTGAGATTTTAAGGTAAAATCTATGTGTGATGTCTCTGTTCGGGGGGATCTTAGTTGTAAAGTGCATCAGTTACGATGATGTTTGTCGGGTTATTATTTATTTATTTATTATTATTACTATTATTATTATTATTATTATTATTATTATTATTTAATATTCTACAAACTAGGGTTGGGGTTTTTGTTATTACGTTTACTAGACAGAAATTATTGTAATAATTTTTGTTTATTATTATATTATTATTAATTGATTATTATTATTCCAGATGGCAGATGAAAACAACCAAACCGAGTTTAAGGATGCAGCAGCAGATGTAAGTTAGTTAGTGTTTTATTATTAGTATGTATTTGATGTGTAATTTGTTTGTTTTGTAATATCTATACTATATATAATACACCAAACAAGGGCAAATTAAGACCCTCATTTTTAAGTAATTTACAACACTTAAAGCATGAGGTACATGTGTTAGTAAGGGTAAACTTGTCTTTTAAACACAATTCATTCAACTTAAAAGTTTGGTCCCTCATCTTTAACCATATTATGTTTTCAATTTAAGTTGTAAACTAACTTTCCACCCATGATTTTTAAACGATTATAGCCTTTTCAAACGTTAATATTTTTATAAAAATATTACACCATAAAAACGGGCATTTTATTCTCTTTAATTTGGATATGATATTGTTATAGTTTTTTTTCATTTTAAATAAATTAATATGTTACGTACGGGTGTTCAATGTCCAGTATAAACCGCGAACCAACGGTTCACTACGTTTTGAAAATTTTGAAACCGACCAACAAACAGAAAGTAAAAAAAGAAAAAGAAAAAAGAAGTCAAACCAATGACTGGTTTAAACGATTTCAAGGTTTTAACCGAACCAAAAATACTTATATTTGTTACGTGATTAACATGTTCAAACACTCGCTTCATCGCGCGGGCATACTTCTAGTTTTATTTATATTTAAATTCAGCAGCTGATTGCACCATTTGACCCAATGAAAAAGAAGAAGAAGAAAAAAGCTGTCATTGCTCTTGAAGACCAACAAGAGTTAGTTGAGAAAACCGATAAATTATCTGGTATTAATATTATTATTTATTTATTTTATTATTTTGTTTTCTTTTGTTCTGTATTGTATTGCATTGTATTATTATTAAAATGATACATGCAGTCTTTGAACCTACTACATTTACTGGTCTCAAAAAGAAAAAAAAGAAGACACAGGTTGGTTAGTTAGTTAGTTAGTTAATTAGTTAGTTAGTTAGTTAGTTAGTTATTTAGTTAGTTAGTTGTTATACACACACTTACTCTGCTGAATATTTGAGTTTTTTTCTTAGGTACATGCTGATCTGTTGGATGTTGAAAACGAGAACGCTGAAGAAGAAGAAGATGACGACGATGATAACATTGAGAACAGAGGCTTGCAATCTCCATGGGAAGGGACGGATCGTGATTACTCGTATGAGGAGGTAAGTAATATTATTATCAATATTATTATTTTTCGTTTACTTTGATTTCTCATATTTTTTTGGTAAATGCTCGTTCGCCAGCTTCTGAGCCGAGTCTTTCATATCCTTGGTGAAAACAACACCGCAGAAAAAAGGAGAACAGTCTTGAGGACGCCAGAGGTTCTCCGTGAAGGAACAAAGAAAACAGTCTTTGTGAATCTTATGGATATTTGCAAAATGTAACTTGTTACACTTATTCTTAATTAATAAATTATAATTAAAATGTTTGTTTTTCTATTTAGGATGCATAGGCAGCCGGAACATGTTATGACCTTCTTGCTAGCTGAACTCGGTACTAGTGGATCGCTTGACGGGCAACAAAGATTGGTTGTCAAGGGTAGATTTGCACCCAAAAGCTTTGAAGGGATTCTGCGTCGATATATGAGTAAGTAACTTAAATCATGTTTTTTTTGGGGGCATGGATGCATGATGATAAGCTTTTTTTTTTTTTTATTTTTACAGATGATTATGTTATCTGCAATAGTTGCAAGGGCCGAGACACACGCATTGAAAAGGATAAGGAGAACCGTCTCATATTTCTCAAATGTGATAAGGTAAGCATGTACTAATTAATAACGCGTTAGAGATGATTACTACTTTCATAATCTTGATTTATGAGTAAAGTCAACGTTCAGTTCTTGTATCTTTATTAGCTATTATATAATATTATTTTTGACATTTGTCTTTCTTTACTTTCTAGTGTGGTTCTGAGAGGTCAGTTGCTCAAATCAAGGTCGGATTTGTGGCTCGGGTGGGCCGTAGAAAGGCTGGAACATAATCTTGCTAAACTGTATTTGGGACTGAGGATGCAGCTTGACTAGCTAGTTTTATCAAATCAACCTTGAGCTTTATTTATTAATTATGTGTGCTAATGTTTTTATTTATCTAGAAAGTTGAGGGACCTAGGTTTAAAAATAATATTAGTCGTGATATATTTTTGTTCTATTTATTAGTCATGCATGATCATGTGCGACTTACTTACTCGACTGACCTGCAAGAACACTTACTCAACAACAATGAGCTATAGCTTGAAGTGTTGCGTGATGTAGTTTCTAAACCGTGATAGGCACAGCTGGAGAAAGCATGGTATCTGATACGACACGTATGAAGTTCCAAGTTACTTCAGAAGCTGCATGGACTGCAACGTCGAGCTGAAAAATCCAAGGGAGTTCGAGCAACACGGACTTAGTGCTTATTGCAAATGTTGGTGCTGGCGGTGGTGGTGGTGGCCCATGAGCACTGAGTTCGTGTTGCTTGAACTCATTTGGATTTTTCAGCTCAAGGTTGCAGTCTAGGCACGTTCGGAAGTAGCTTGGAACCTCATACGTGTCTTGATCGGTCATTCCATGCTCCCTCCACCTGTGCTTATCGAGAAGATCACGGTTTGGAAATTGCATCCCACAGCACTTTAAGCTAGAGCTCATTGTTAAGTAAGTTTTCGATCTATCGATTGTGTAAGTAAGTAGCACATGATCATGCATGGCTTTTAAATAGAAGAAATATATCACAACTATTATTATTTTCAAACCTAGGTCCCTCAACTTTCTAGATACTCTTCATTAAACCCTCTCAACTAATTAATTAGCATGTGCATGCCTTATAATTTAATTTTCAAACATATGTTCAAAACCTGGCCTTCATATATATAATAATTGTACTAGATGGGTGCCCGCGCGATGCAGCGGGTGTTAATCACGTAACAAATATAAGTGTTTATGGTTCGGTTAAAACCTTGAAATCGTTTAAACCAGTCATTGGTTTGACTTCTTTTTCTTTTTTTTTATTTTCGGTTTGTTGGTCAGTTTCAAATTTTCAAAACGTAGTGAACGGTTGGTTCGCGGTTTATACTGGCAACCGGCCATATGAAACCAGACCAGATTGTAAATGTTGAATGCATTTTAATGTTTTTTATTATTAATTATTATATATGTTTTGTAATATATATTAGATATAATTAAAATTTAATTGAGAATAATCTTTTTTATTACAAATAACTTGGCTATACAACTTCAAATTAACCTAATTGCAGTATGATTCATTTTGTGATCTTTGTTGTTATTATTTCACGTCATTGATCTTCCATTAATATTAACATTTATGTGGCTAAAATTATCATTTTTTATTATGATCCTCTCAAGTATCATATTATGTTAGTGTTTAGTGAAAATTGATGATACATTTAAATTAATAATTATTTTAAACAAAATTTATTATTAAAGTTTAAACAGTGAAACCAAACTGGAACCAGACCGTTAGTAACGATTCGGTTTCAACTTTCAATGGTTGAGTTTGGTTTTGGATGACAAAAAAATCAGTATTAACGGTTGGACTCATAAGTTTAACTTAAAAACCATCAAAACCGACACTGAACACCCCTACGTAACATATTAATTTATTTAAAATCAAAAAATTATAACAATATCATATCCAAATATTAAAGAGAATAAAATGCTCGTTTTTATGGTGTAATTTTTTTATAAAAATATTAACATTTGAAAAGGCTATAATCGTTTAAAAAACATGGATGGGAAGTTAGTTTACAACTTAAATTAAAAACATGATATGGTTAAAGATGAGGGACCAAACTTGTAATTTGAATATATTGTGTTTAAAAGACAAGTTTACATTTACTAACACATGTACCTTATGCTTTAAGGGTTGTAAATTACTTAAAAATTGGTGTCTTAATTTGCCCTTATTTGATGTATTATATATAGTATAGATATAAAGAATATATATATATATGATCATGTTTGATCTTTATTATATATACATACAAAATGTCTATGATTAATGAAATGAAGACAGATTTTGTGATGATGATGGATCGGCCTAGCTATGAACAAACTGTCGCTTTAATTTGGTGGCCGCGACATAACCAAATCGATATTTATATGTATGTATGTATATTGTTGGAATTGTATGTCCAAGACACCACGATGTATATTATATATAACAACGCGCGTTGCCATTTACAATATGATCTAAAAGGTCAATATATATATATATACACACTAAGCAATTAATCAAAGTACACATGCAGTTTAATTACATGATGTGTTATGGAGTAAGTTACATAAAATACATATTTCATATTATATTCATTCAATGAAATTAACCATATATTCATAAAATTGTATGAACACGTTTTTATCAAGGGGGTGTTTGGGATTCCTTATTTTACTTCCTTATAACTTTTCATTAAGTTAATAAGTTACAAAAGTGTAACTTATGGAATTTTTCCTCTCATAACATATGCAATCCCAAACACCTTATTACTTTTCAAAAAGTTTATAAATTATAAGTTGGTGAAAATAAGCAATCCCAAACACCCCCTAAATCTTTGCACTTTATTATGTTACTTGGATGATCAACCATTCATAACATATAATATATATAAACATTTATTATAAAGATCTTATGAAATTAACTTTAATTATAATGGTCACAATCTACTTACCAGCTAGCAAGCAGGAGTACTTCACCATGTCATAATACATCGATCACTCTTTCCTAGGATATGACTATGATGTCCATGTCTCATTTTTCCTCCTTAAATTTTTGACAGTTGAACTCCAGTGCCAGTGGGTCTTTTTAGGTTTACATTCATTTAGAAAAACTGAAAACCATACAGAAATTTTACATGTATTCTAATATGGTATGAGTTCAATAACACCAGCAGATCAAAGTTTGATCGATCAGAGGATGCATGGGCCCAACCTTATAATTTTCAGTTGAATAATAATAATATTTAATAATAATAACAACAACAATTAGTACTTTCATGATAAAATATCATGTATACCTCTAAATTTTATTATTAAATCTTCAACATCCGTTTTTTCTTTAATTCTTTTCATTATTGAATTATTTTTAAATTTTATATCTGATACGTACGTATGTGAGTCTTGAATTGATTTGTTTTAAACTACATGAAATTATTTTATCCTCGATCATTTTAATAAAGAGAATTCTTTATTTTTTGGTCTACAAATTAGTCATATATAAGGCCTTGTGTTTCTAAACCAATACGTATCAAAAGTATCTAAGATGTGATTTTAAATTTTTAATTATTCAAATCTTTTTCATCTTATTTCTATTTCTTTTAAATTCTTATTCATACTAACTTTCATACATGTAATGTATATTTAACGCGTGTTGTTATGTGTAATTAAAGACCAAACAAAAGTTACATGTTCCTCAATAGTTGATCACATTGATCCATACATACCATGTCGTTATGTTATCCATCGATCAATTTTTTAAATAGTTATATTATATTATTATTAATATATTGTTACACTCACACTAGCTATTTTGGTGTAAATAAGCATAGGGCTATTGAAAAACAAAACAACCATTTTTGGATCGAAAACTTTTAAGAAGCCAAATGAGTTATGTAAGTTTTAAATTTTAATCCTAATAAATGTAAAAGTGTATTCAGGGCCCGCCTCTCTCAAGATAACAATATAGAAAAATAACATATCAAACTGTTTAAAAAAAAAAATTCGAACCTGAGTCTCATGGACTCTAATACTAACACACACAATCAGGCCCAACCGATAGAGGCGGGCGGTTAAAATGATGGCCCAAGGCCTCTCACTTTTTTGAGGCACATAAAGTTTCTCGCATTATGATATATATAATACTAGTTTGTATCTCTCGTATTACGGGGGTTGTTTTATATTGTTTGTTCTAATATTTATTTATTTTTTGATTTTTTTTTGTAGAAAGTTAATAATATATTTATAGTTTGATGATAAATTGTTTCACAAATAAATGAGAAGTTATAACCCGGTTTAAAAGCTATATGGTTTTGATGAGACTCAAGACCCGTTTATTTTTTTTACTATAAAATTGGTTTTTTAATTATAAATAATATTTATGAAAGTTAATAATATACTTATGGTTTGATGAGACTCAATACCCGTTTATTTTTTTACTATCAAATTGGTTTTTTAATTTAAATAATATATATATATCTATTTTAAAATAAATAAGATATTAATTTGTATTATATCCTATTTTATAAGATTTTTACATCAATAATTTGGTGAGAATAATTTTAATTTAATGAGATGTTATAACCTGTTTAAGGAATATCTGGGTTTGGTAAGACCCATACCCATGAATTCGGGTCAAATGCATGAGAAGCCTCCATTTAAAAATCAAGCAAATCTGGTGACTTAAAAAAAAGTGGAAGCAACCACATCGCGACACGTAAGATTTTTATGTCCTTGTTTATATAGATACAAATTCTTAATGTTTAATAATATTAATCTGACTCAATTGGTAAAGCCCTCCTCCATCAAGTGAGTTAGTTTCATTCAAGTCTTGCATATCAGCCATTTATTTTCTCAAATTTTTGGATTCTGTTTTGTTTAAGTCTCTACCCCATTAAAATTTTGGTACAATACTAAAGTTATTTTACGATGATTTAACCCCACACTTGTTTTACTACGACTTTTCCCTGACTTAAACATCATCCATCTGATAAAAACTTAACGTCGTTGCCCTTTCTTTAACGGATACACGGCAAAATCTCACTCGTCACAAGCTATTGGTATGGTCTAAGTTAACTATAATAAACGAACTGTTCGGTCCACTTTGATACTATTAGCCCAGACATATCAAACAAACGAACATACAAATGAACACGATATATTGGGGTGGCAACCCTCAACGCTTTTCATATAATCAAACGAACTTAATAAACTTACAAGGAGAAGAGACTCCATGACACACAATAAACAATAATATATACAATTATACATCACATATCAATATATTATTTAGTAACTTCAACTTGATTCTGATCTTTCTATCTATATGATGCATTGAGACAATCCATGGTGTAAAAAAACGTTGCCATCTTGAAAGTTTGTATTGGTCACCCAATCGACCTTGTGGAAAGAAAGTTATTTCTCTTGTATTTATATTTTTTTTCATTAATTTCGTCTATTTATAAAAATGTTTCTGTATTTCTCTATAATATTTATATTTTTTTTCATTAAGTTCCAGTCTATTTATACAATTGTTTTTATAGGTCAAATATTATAAGATGACTAAAAGGCCTCAAAATTTAACAAATTGAAATCATACATGTAATAATAACAGATCATCATCATCGTCCTAAGTATATCCCACCAATAGCAAAACTATGGTAGGGTCTGAGGAGGGTATGTAGATAACCTTTCCTCTACCCCATAGGAATAGAGAGACTGCTTCCAGTGAGACCCCCGGCTCGATAGTAGTTTTGCATCAAGCCTTGGACATAAGGCATATAACACTCGACCATCAGGACACCGCCGATTGGTGCATGTACCCTTGTCTTTCGGCTATCAACGCCACCACATGATGTTAATTAACCTTCTGCCACTTTTAACTTTATTTTCACGAGATTAGTAAAATAACGTCAAAATTAGTGCAATTTCACTTTTGCCCACCCGAGGAGTCACACATATATACATTATATTATATGCGCGCACCGCAACCTGGACGAATACATGTAATAATAATATATACAAAAATGTCAAACATACCATTTTAAATCACTTCTATGTTCATGGATGAGAAATGTATATCTTACTAGAGGGTGCATTTATTTTGCACTACAAGTAATGAACGCTTGAAGTTTCAACACCGGTGCGGATCGGAAACTTCAGTTTTTTGAGTTATATTTTCTGATTAATATGAACAAGAGTTCGTTGTTTAGTTCGTGTTTAGTTCGATCGGTACTTGAAAACTGATCTCATATTCAACCAAAACCGATCTCCATTTGCGAGTTGATATTCAGCCCAAGATAAAAAGAATAAAAATAAAATAAAATTATAACTTGAACATTGAACAAGTGTATGCTTGATCACTACTTTTGCTGCATGTGATTAAATTTAATTTTGTATGATTATTAATTTAATTTCTAGTTACAAGAATATAAATGTCTAAATATAACAATAAAACAATACATAATAACCAGCACCTTGTTTGTCTATATGAAAAGCAAGAAAGATTAACCTCACAAAAGTTAATATCTTAAGGCTCATAAGTTCATAACCACTTCACAAAATGGTACAACATTGATTGGATTTCTTTGCTTGCTTGTAGAACATCTGTTTCACAACCAACAAGTAACAAGGCATTTTCTGTTATTATCTCGGTTTTCGATAACCATGTGGCATTAATAATAAGCAATTTTAACGCGAAAACACGCACCTGTGAAGCTGCACTGAGATCTGAACTCTTCTCGACTAAACTGTCAAGCTTTTCGCCTCTTTCAAGAACACTATCAATCGTTTTATGCTGTAAATAACAATCAGATATCATTTATAACCCCGATAGACCCGAATTTTTCATTTTTTTTAATAAATTTATATATTTTTATTTTTAAAAAATATATATGTTCTTAATGTTTAAATCCAATTACTCAACTAAATTAAGCCCATTTAAAATTTTATCGTTTGAACCCAATAAAAAACCCTTTTACTCAAGGCCCAAATTTTTTTCACCGTCAGCCCAAATTTTTTTAACGATTCTCGGAGACGGCCATGCATTATATCATATGAGCATACAAAATGTAGGGGTGCGCATGAAACCGAAAAAGCCAGATCGAACGAACTGAACCTAAACAAAAACCGACGGTTTGGTTTTATGTTTCCGTAATAACCAAACTGAACTTATTTTTTTTGGCCCAAATGGCAAAACCGAAAGGTGTTTATAAACTCAGAAACCGACATTTCAGTTTTTGGTTAGGTTTTAGCCCAAAACCAACGAACCAAACCGGCTCATGCACACCTAGGGGTGGCTCGTGGGACAGCGAAAACAAGTTAGGGCTTTAGGCCCCCACTCAGTTAAGGCCTCCAAATCCAAAAAAAACATTATATATAGATATGTTATAATGGGTATTGTAAACTCAAAGTAATGTATTGGTGTGGTGGTAGGTTTGGTTGTTACTAAAGTATAGGTTATGAGTTTAAAACTTGTAATAATCATTTTTTTTTCTTAACAATTGTTATGAAAAGGCCCCAAAATCTTGTTTTGATTTAGGCCTCCACATCCGTTAAGCCGGCAACAAAAAGTTAAAAATGAATACATGCTTACAAGGATAATCTTGGTTTCATCCAACTCCCTCTGAATCTTCAACAGCTTGTCCTCTTGAGCAGGATCCTGAACGTCGAAAAAAGAATCAAGATCATATAATAACCGCATCGAGTTGCAACATTAGAACAACAAAACGTACTGAAACTTGCTTAAAGCGTCATTAAGATACGGCCATTGATCGGTTTTATCCGCTTGTATACTCTTCCATGAATCACCATGTTTCTTCTGATATTCATCTATTACCTGATCAATATATGTAGTCAGATTATATGATCTTTGGTTACTTATTAAAGTTTAGTTATATATTATGATATGATTATGTGAACTCACTTGGTTTAGCACAGAGAATGCATTTCTAACTGGATAATGATCATCCATGAAGCCCACAACACATAGCCCATTTCTGTTATATGAATGCACCTTATATTCTGACATCCAAATTATATATGCAATTAGCTAAATGCACAAAATACATTGCATATATATAGGGGTGCAAACGAGCGGAGTTGCTAGCCAGCTACTCAAGATTGGATCACTAAAATGCTTGAAACAAGCCGAGCCCGAGCCTCAAATAAAGCTCATTTAGTTATCAAGCCCGAGTTCAGGCCTTGTATGTGAGGCTCGTCAAGCCTTAACGAGCCTTATTTTTTTGTTTTTTTATTTTTTATTTTTTTTATTATTATTTTTTTGAAGTTTTACTTACTTCTATGCATTAATTTCACATTGTACATCCAAGCTCAAGCCAAGCTTTGGCTCGTTTAAGGTACTGCATGAGCTCGAGTCCAGCTTTGGCTCGTTTAAAGTACTACACGAGCTCAGTTTATTTATGGTTTTTCTCAAAGTATTTAAAAATTAGGAGTGCGAACAAGCTTAGCTTCTCGCGAGCTACTAAAGATTGGATTGATAAAACACTCGAAATGAGCCGAGCTCGAGCCTCATATAAAGCTCGTTTAGTAATCGAGCCCAAGCTCGAGTTTTGTATTGTATGCTCATTGAGCCAAATGGTATTTTTAAGTTTTACCTCTTTTGAACTTCTATGTATTAATTTCACACTGTAAGCCGAACTTTCGCTCGTATAAGGTAGTACACGTGCTCGAGCCAAGCTTAGCCTCATTTAAGGTTTTCTCAAATTATATACAAATAATCAAAAACGTAAAATAAAATTAATATATAAATAATAAATGAGCCGAGCCTGAGCTTAAAAAAACGACTCACATGCCGAACTCGAACTTTAGAAAAAGATCTCGAAATAAGTCAAGCCCAAGCCTCAAATAAAGCCCAATTAGTTATCGATCCCGAGCTTGAGCTGTGTATGTGAGGCTCGTTTTGGCTCGTCAAGCCTTCACTAGCCTAAAGTATTTCTAACTTTTAACTCTTTGGATTTCTATATACATTAACTTTGAGCTTAGTCTCGTTTCTTAAAATATATAAAAATAATTAGAAACAAAAAATAAAAATATTATTAATTAATAAATAATAAACGAGGCGAGCCTGGTGAGATGGAAAGCACCTACCTTCGTGTTGGACGGTATGGCATGGCGTTGATCAGGCGGCGTGCGTTTAGCGACGGTCCTACCGACGAAAACAATAAACTGGCGGACGGTGACTCTGAAAATAACCAAAGTGCCTCACGTCCGTTGCGTTTGCAAGTATCACCGGGTCCACACCGGCCGGTATCGGATTACATTTCAACACAACTAACGCTGTGATCTTCATTCTCTAATCTCTCCTATACAAAAGTTTTGTAAAATGTAAATTTGCGACAACAACAATTGTTTTAAATTTACGACGAGTATTCGTTTGATTCAGAAGAAATGAATTTTACCTGTTTGTGAACGAACGATCAGATGGTGTTTCGAGATTGAATTTGGAAGGTGACGTGAATCGGAAACAATGGCTACCGAATTTTGAGATCGTGTTAATTAATGTTTGTTTGTTTGTTTCGTCGCTAATTTACAGTTAGAAAATGGGGCATTATTATATTATGCTTAAGTATATAAAAATGGAAATGCTTTGTATAGGAAAAAAAGAAAAAGATAATATAGTTTTTATTTTTTATAACAGTGTTTGGAACCATGCAATACCGGAGCGAGCCTTCCTGAGAAAAAATGCTTGAAACACATCACTTGGGAAAACCTACGGGATCACGCCCGACCATTGTAGCACATGTGTCGCCCAGGGCATGATGAGTTGACGTTAGACTCACCTTCCTCCGGCTTATCACCGACAATCTGTTCAGGGTTTCAAACTCAGGAAATTTTACTTGATTTAGGTTTTGAACATGAGACCTCAGAGAATCTCAAGCCTTAATTATTACTCCCATGCATTAGATCAGAATGTCAATTGCTTTATAATTTTTTTTTTTACTGTAATGGTTATTATAATAAGTTTTGTCATAATTTGTTGACCGACTTCAAATGACTCGGATGACATCCATACAACTCATGCAAACTTATACAAGTCGTATGTTTATACAACTTCAACCTTTTAATTTTTTATGGGTTGAACGACTAGTTTTCCAAGTACTAGCTTAGAACGATTATTTATCCCAGTTATATCGCGTCATATATTTTTCGCCGCGCGAACCCAGAGAATCATGCGCACCCAAAATAGTTTTACTTTCATACAAGTCGTATATCCATATGACTTGTATAAAAGCCCAATCAACAAGATGTTTGACATCTCTATACAGTGTCAGATATGGAAAAGTCATACGAGATGTGTGACTCTATACAACTCGTATAGAAGGTGTATGTAAAAAGTGATAAGGGTGTTTGAACATCCGTTAAACCTGTAAAACCGTGAATACCGCTAGGTTCATATTATATTTCAACAAAAGTTCAAAACATGGCTATCGGTTCAACCTATATAAAAATCGGCCGAACTCGACCCCGTACCCTAGTTAAACCAACACAAATCCTTTAATCGAAAACCTTATTGGTCATTATCAGATCATGTCGGGTCAGGTCGGGTAGGGTCATGTAGTTAAACCAATACAAGTCTTATATCGAAAACTATATTGTTCATTATCAGGTCAGGTCGGGTCGGGTCGGGTCGGGTCATGTAATTATAGGTGTTTTTCAACCAACCCACAACATTTTGCATTCACACCATGTTACTCCACTAGATCTCACACACCCAACAACAATAATTAACACAAATAACCAAAACCAAACAATAAAGATCCATCAAGAAACCAAACAAACATGACAAGAAGATCTGGATCATGTATCCGGTGTTGTCTGGTAACATTTGCTGTGATATCAGCACTGTGTGTATCTGGGCCAGCTCTTTATTGGAGACTCAAAAGAGGTTTCAATATGAAACCAGGATCTGCAGTTTCTTGTGCTCCTTGTGTCTGTGATTGTCCTCCACCTCTCTCACTCATTAAGCTTGCTCCTGGTAAATTAATTATTAACAAAGTTTGTTGCTTTTTTATACCAATTTCATTGTTTGCTTATGTTGTTGCATAATTAGGGTAAAATGATTTAAACCCTTTTCAGTTTTGTAGTAATTGATACCAAAAAAAAAAAAAAAAAACTGATCTTGATTTGGGTATTATCATTTTCTTGTTTATTTGATAATTAACAAAGTTTGTGGCTTTTTGAGACCAAATTCATTGTTTGTTTGTGTTGTTGTATAATTAGGGTAAAAAGATTATAACCCAGTTCAGTTTTGTAGTGATGGATGCAATAAAAAATCCAATCTTGATCTGGGTGTTGTCATTTTCTTGATCCAAGATTGTTTGATTTTGCATACCCAATTTGTAGTTTGTTTGTGTTGTATAATTAGGGTAAAAAGATTAAAACCCAGTTTAGTTTTTTAGTGATTGATGCAAAAGGGCCTAATTTTGATGTTGGTATTGTCATTTTCTTGTTTGATTTAGTCTGTAATTGATCTGATAATTAACAAAGTTTCTTGCTTTTTGATACCAAATTCATTGTTTGCTTATGTTGTTACACAATTAGGATAAAAAGATTAATGCCCAGTTTAAACTTTTAGTGATTGATGCAAAAAAAAACCCAATCTTGATCTGGGTATTGTTGTTTTCTTGTTTGTTTGATTTAGGCTGTAATTGATCTGAAAATTAGGATAGAACCACTCTTTTATCTGACTTTTAATGCAATATTTCCATATTTTATGAGATTATAAAACGAGCCAAGGCAAGCCCAAGCTCAACTAGGGTCAAGCTCAGCTCGTTTTGACTTACAAGATCTCGAATTCAGCCCGTTTCAAGCTTTTTTTCTAAAGCTTGAGCTTGGCTCGTGAGTCGTTTTTACAAGCTCGGGCTCCCCTCGTTTGTCATTTATTAATTAATCAATTTATATATATATATATATATATATATAGTTCTTCTTTATAAGTCTTGAGAAAAAACTAAATGACCCTAAGCTTGGCTCGAGCTCATATGCAGGACCTTAAACGAGCCAATGCTCGGCTCTAACTGGGCTGTGTAGTGTGAAATTAATACATGGAAGTCCAAAGAGCTAAAAACTTAAATTGCATTAGGCTTAACTAGCTTCCCATACAAGGGTCGAGCTCAACTAAACGAGCTTTATATGAGGCTCGGACTCGGCTCGTTTCGAGCTTCTTATCGATACGATCTTGAGTAGCTCGTAAGCGTCTCAGCTCGTTTGCACCCCTATTATTCTCATTTTCCTGCTTGATTAGACTGTATTTGATATGGGATTTCAGATTTCTACAGATTTTGATATAAAGTATTCATATTAATGAATATAAAGTTAGTTATTTTGTAAATAATATGTTTGATCTCTTCTTTCCATTTTACAAAGCTAGAATTTTGAATATGTTGAACATACATTATAAAAATTGATTTGGATGATGTATTCTTGTTTTCAATATTAATTATTGTTTCTTTTCATATATTGCAGGCTTGGCCAATCTTTCAGTTACAGGTACATGCTCATTCTTAACAATTAATTGAATTGAATAATGATTGGATTAAAGATGTTTGTCATATAACTGAAAAGGAAAATTTTTTCGGGTACTAAAGTAAGAAATAATATCTTAGATATACCTGAGTTTCTGTTCATTATGAAACGTATTTCATCGCATGGTTAAACTTATTCAAGGTCAAACTTATGACTTGCATCATTCAAAATATTTAAACTTATGATTTCTATTAGTTCACCCTAGTTTAAGATCACCAAGAGAAGTTTTGAAGTTTACAAAATTTTCATTTAGGTAATATTAGATAGTTGGGCAAACTACATAGAAATTTATACATATAAACACCTTTTCTTATCGTATGTATAGGCAGTGGCGGATCTAGACTTGAAACCGAGCCGGAGCGCTCAAAAATTTTTTTTCCCCATATTTAATACAATGTTAACGAAACAAATATAAAGAACACGACAACAAATAAATTTAAACTAACCAGGTTAACGACCCAACAATGGCGGATCTAGGTTGGGCTGTAAATATCTCCTCTTCGGTTTTTGATAGCTTGAAACCGAGCCATTACATCTTCTTCATTTACTTTATCAAACGTTTCTCTTTCGACCGCACAAACTAAAGCATTGTTCAAATACTCATTACCCATTCGATTGCGCAAATCCGTCTTGATAAGCTTCATTTTAGAGAAACATCTTTCAACGGTTGCAGTAGCTGCAACCGGTAAAACCAATGCTAGCTTCAATATCCGATAAACCAAAGGAAAAGTTGTGTGTTTTCCGGTTTCCACCATTACACGAGCAAGATCACCCATTCCACCAAGTGTAATAAAAGGTCGTAAGATCACCCGGAATACACCCTCTTTCTTCGTTAGTAAAATCATTCGGATACATCTATGAAAAAGCCACTATCTTATATATGTCAAACTTGGAAAACCAAGGATTTAAACCCGACATATTTTCTAACAAAGTAGTTGAGACCTCACTAAATCTATTTCCAAGTTCTTAAATTTGCATATCCAAGACCATATTAAAAACTTCAACCTCAAAATGATGTCGATTAGTAATGGCATACTTCCGGTTTCTTTGATTACCATAACTTTCCCTCATATCTAACATCTTAATTTTCTTGTGAAAGGTGGGTTAATGGGTTGGTTGGGTTGGGTTAATGGGTTTTTTTGTTTGGGCTTTATCTTTTGATTGGGTTTAAAACATATATTAGTTGGGCTTAAAATCTTAGCCGGAACGTTATTTTTTTCCATCTGTAACGAAACACGAAAATCGGCCAATTTTTTTTTATTACACTACCCATAAAAAATTGAGCCGTAGCGGAGGCTACGGCTCCGCATAAGGTATGTCCGCCCCTGCAGTATAGGACTTTAAAACTTACATTTTTGTATAACCGAACTTTTAAACTTGACTTTTGATGTAAATGATGTAAAGCTGGATACTTTTCCATGTAGAAAGTTGGAATAGTTGTTTACATCAAAAGGTAAGTTATGAATTCCAATACATACTCGATAATATTATGGGTTAAGTTAGATGCATTTTCGTGCAATATAACCTAAAAATAATTTCCGGGTACCAATTTGCAACTTGTATTTCTATTCAAACAACTTTTTGTACTCCTTAATCAATGAAAGTCAACATATTCAACGGCCCGTTAAGCTTGTTGGATCAATAATTAACTGCAAACAAACTTGATCCACGTTGCTCTTCATGTACAAATTTTGATGTTACCATTCTAGTGTATGTCGGTTATAAACACCTTTTTTTCACTTCCAGATTGCAGGAAAGATGATCCGGATCTAAAACAAGAAATGGAAAAACAGTTTGTCGATTTACTATCAGAAGAATTAAAACTACAAGAAACGGTTGGTGAAGAACATATGCGCCATCTGAATATAACATTTGGTGAAGCGAGAAGAGTGGCAGCTCAATATCAAAAAGAGGCTGAGAAATGCAACACGGCTACTGAAACGTGTGAACAAGCACGAGAACAAGCCGAAGCATTAATGAGACAAGAAAAGAAGGTAACTTTATTGTGGGAAAGACGAGCTAGACAACTCGGTTGGGAAGGCGAATGATTTTATTACCAAGTTGTTATTATTTTTCGGGCGTGTTTACGTTATTCTTTCTTATATCGCGGTTCTTGATTATTATCGTTGTTGTACTTTGTTAAGTTATGTAGATACTTTATAGTAGTTTTGTTAGTAAGGGAGCCAAATTTGCCCTCAAGAGTCAAGAGTAAGTAATCACTCATATATATAAGTTGCATGATTTGATAATATTATGTTGCTTTCAAGCTTGTCTTGTTATGTTATATGGGGTTCATGTTTGGCTAAATTTTGTGGGGATGTTTGTGAGTTTTTAAAGTTTTTATGTGATGACCAAGGTATATATAGTAAATTATTAAAATGTATATCCAAACAATACATATATGCTTTTGATGCAGCGGGCTAATACAGAAAGAAGGCAAATCACGTTGATTCTACGAATACCCGTGATGAACATTTCCCAAACCCCCAAATTCGACCCAAAAGTCAGAAATTTGAAAAGCAAAAGTTTTTTTATTCAATTATAATCAATGATCAGTCACAAAAGACATTCATAACATATTAATAGAGAATCCAAAATAGGTTTGGGCCAACACAAACAACCAAAGGCCCAACAACAGCCCAAAACAAAACCCGAAAACTAGACGAAAAACACAAAAGTGGCCCAAAAGTGTATCTAGAAGCCTTATTTCGGAAAATTAAATGGGATAACCCGCCTACGGTGGTTACCACAATGTGGCCCACGTTCCAACGGTCGTTTTGACTAGTAGCACGCCTGAAACGGAGACTCATAGCCCAAGTTATGCCCATTTTCGTGCAGCCCTTTTTGAAGCGTGATCTTGGGCCTACAGAAACACCATGGCCCGCTCTTCTACACTTGGGCCCAATTCAGCTTTGTACATGTAAATATATTAAACAAGTTTGGAATGCAATTTAAAAATAACTTACAGGTACACACGCGTCTATCAACGCATCTAATCAAGATAGGGGCATGAATCATAGTTCTTTTAAGACCATAAAAGCAGTTTTCAGATCTTTTTTTTTTTAACAAACTGTCTTCAGAGGCTTATGTCTGTGCGTCCGCAGACATAAGCCTATTGCGGACGTTTAAATCAAAAACAAACACAACCTCAATCAGCTCAACCTATTTGCTTGATTGCTTCATTATCCATAATTCACTTCTCATATAAAAGTATAATTGACTTTTTGAAAACATTTTTGACAAGTACTATTAAGTTCAAATGCACTCATAAAAGTATACCTGATTTTTTGAAAGCATTTTTGGTCAATTTGACATATCAATTCACCATATTATCAGCTTGGGCCTTTATAAGTCAATCATATCTTTGCCATTAACCACAATTCTTTAACAAAATATTGGATTATTAGTGATAGCTATACTAAACTTTAATTAGTTAATAATGAATATAACATAACTTTGCAACAAAAATAAAAAATAAATGTAAATAAATAAAAACTCTACTTTAGGTCAAAATCCATCAAAAAAAACATATCCAAATTTTGGTTACATTATGTATTTAAAATCAAATATTAAAAACAAGATTGTGTTCGTCATGAAGGTCGAACAATCAGTCAAGCGGATATAATCGGTTCCCCAACTTCTGGTTTCTAGGAACCAACAAGATAACCAGAAAAAACGGTTCTTTGCATCTAACCATAAAATTCATAAACACTACCTAAAAATAGATAAAAATCTAAAAATAGTGCGAACCCGCGATAGAAAACCGGCTACAAGTTTATAATATAAAAGTCCCCGAAAATAAATTACATATGGATACAAACTTCTCATTTAAATAAAACCTAGTTTGTCATATTGCAGCCTTTTTTACCGTTCTCTAGGATCGAGAGCTAATTTACCATATCATCATCATATACATGATCCGAAGGAATATGGGTCGAATCCAAATTCTCCATCGATCGTCAGCGTTGGATCCTGCTCCTGAAAAAATATTTAGAGTTCATTTAGTTAGTTAAATGACGATTGTATACTATAGATAAAAATAGTAAAAAAATTATATTAAAATTTATATCGCAATATAGATAAAAATAAACACATCGCAACAATGTATTTAAATGTATATGTATGAAAGTTATAACTTAATATACAAACTTTTAGTCCATTAAAAAATTAAAACACTAAATTTAGTCCCTGCAAGATTATTAACTTAACATAAAATAAAATAAAAATAGATCATACCCGTTTCATCATTCCATTCATAAGATCATCCAACGAGTCATAACCGTTGTTTGCAACAAATCCACTTGGTAAATAGTTTTCACCGGATCCCATTTTCAGCTTAGTATTAGCCACTGTACCATTGCCATTTGACTTATTGTAGGCCCCACAAATCAGGTCATTCGACTGACTCACCGGTCCACCCAAACCACCACCATTCGCTGGCGGTGCTGCAGTGGCTAAACTGCTAAAACCGTTGCTTGAGTACTGCCCGTAACTTTGTTTACCATACTGTGCAACCCTTTGACTTTGACTGTCAAGGGGTATCGATGGCATGCTAGTAATATTAGAACCGAACGTGGTCATTGTGTCGGCCATCATTGGCGGCATTTGGTCATGGAACGTCTCACTCATTGGCGGTGGAACGTCAAGAAAAGTTGAACTACTTGAAACAATATTCAAGCAAGAATCACTCCCTAACGTTGAAAATGTGTTTGACCCGTTAAATACTCGAGATTGATCAATGGGGTTGAAATCCGGGAGGTGGGTATTATTCGGTTTGTTATTATTCTGTTGAAGTTGACCAAGGTCAAACGAAGTTGGAATGCCGTGAAGAAGACTCGTGGGCTGGTGATTTGGTGGTAATCCGACGGGTTGGAACTTGTTGAGTGAGTTGACCGGGCCGGTCAAGTTTTGGGTGTGGGTCGGTTGGATCAAGGTCGGGCTCGTGAGGCTGTGCAGGGTCATCCCTGTTGCACTATTGAGTCTACCGAGCATACCAGAAGATGAATATGATGGTAACTGAGCTGTCGACATTCTTCCTGAGCCCATTAATGAACGGAAGTCACCGGGCCCGTCAAATGGACCCATTCTCATATTATAAGACGTGTCGTTGCAACCGCCAAACGCAACCACCATGTTTTGTTGTTGACTGATTCGTTTCAAGTAAAGCCGATATTTCTGTAAAAAAATAGAATGAAAAAATTAAAAACCATTGTTTGTTAACCCGAATGCGACCCGTATAATCCTTACATGACCCATAATCTGTTTATCTAAACGTGTTTGGCAGGTTAAATGAGTTGAAGCAGGGACGTTAACTAAACGGGCTGAAATTAATATTTATAATCTATTTTAATATTTTTTTTATAATTATTTTGCGGGTCGACCCGTTTATCCAGAGCCGAACCTGAACACGACCTGTTACGTTTCTTGTGAAATTCATGTGTATCACAACTTTCAACAAGTTTGTGGGTCTACCCGTTTATCCATAAACCAACCTGAACACGACCCGTTTATTAAATACGTTATGCGGGTTGACCCGTTTAGACCAACCTGAAGATGGCTTGCAACGTTTTCCCTCATAAGACCTTCGACATTCATCAAATCAAGAATCCTTTTAGGAACAGCTTCTGCAATTACACAAAAACAAATATAAATAAGAAAAATATCAAGAAAACAAGTTTATATATTTATAAAAATATTTAAATGACTCACTCTCAATGCCGAGTTGATTAACAGCAGCAACAAACTTTCTATGAAGATCAATGGACCAAACAACGCGCGGTTTCTTTTGTGCTGACGGATCATCATCTTCATTCCCGTTATCTTCATAATCATCAAAGTCTTCATCTTTTCTTTTTCTATTAACTTTACCATTTTGATCTCCACTGCCCGTTTCTTGTCCACCTTCATGGTTCCGGTTTTCTTGATTGTTGTTTGACTTTGACTGAGATTTTGACTCGACTTTTCTCCTAATAACATGTTGCCATACGTTACGTAACTCCTCAAGTCGAACGGGTTTCACAAGGTAATCACAAGCTCCATGAGTGATTCCCTTCATCACAAGCTTCGGGTCACTGTTTCCTGATAACACTGTAACAATTTTAAGAAATGTTAGATGCCATTAAGATACTTTGACTTTCTTGGGTCAAACCGACAAAAAAGTATGAAGCTTTGACAAAATTAATGAAACCCATTTCAACTTTGACCTCAATCTTAGCCCAATTTGACTTTTCTTCCGGTCAGAGACTCGGACCAGCTAAAAGTTTGAATCTTTTCCGAAAACTAACAGAGCTCGCTTCAGTTATCGACTTTAAAACTCAATATCCAATTTCAAACACACATATATGCAGTTTTTTTGTAATTAGGTATGACTTCTTTAGGTCAAACACTCAACCAAACTAACATTCTAAAAACACTTACTTTTCAAAAAAACAATGGAGTCCACATCAATTTTGAGCTTAATCTTTAACTTATTGACTTCAAAACTCAATAAACACATAAAATTGAAAAAACACTAATTATTGATTAAAGAAAGTGTATCAAAAGACTTACTAATAACAGGTAAGTCCATTTCAAGACCAACAAGCTCTAAAAGCTTGAAGCCATCCATGTCTGGCATATGGACATCACTGATCACAAGATCGAACCGGTTTCGGTTTTCCCTTAACATCTTTAATGCTGTTCTTGCTTGATTTGTAGTTGTAACTGCAAAAAAACAAAAGAAAAATATTATAAAAAAATGATTAACATCAATCCCTAAAACAAATCAAAATTTTATCAAGAAAATATAAAAAATGAAATAAAAATATAAACTTGGTGATACAGTTTGAACAAATGTTAAAAATATAAACTTTAAAATCAAAACCCTAATCTTGATTCAAGAAAACATACATACTTTTTTTTTAATAAATTAGACTATTATATATTAAATAAAAGAACCAAATTACAATAGAGAGGTGGTTAAGCGAGCAACAAGCTGCGCCGCCACCCCCTTTTGAGTGTCAAACCCGATCCTACTGAAAAAGTTACCGTTCTTTGGCGTCGATAAGTTACTGTGCACGACCCGTTGAAAACATATTAAAAATACAATCTTTAAGCTCAAAATCCTAATCTTGATTCATAACAAAAAATAAATAAAATTGATGATGAAATTAGAATTGAATTAAAGAAAGAAACCATGATATTGGCATTTCCTTAAAAGCTCAAAATCCTAATCTTGATTCATAACAAAAAATAAATAAATAAATAAAATTGATGATGAAATTAGAATTGAATTAAAGAAAGAAACCATGATATTGGCATTTCCTTAAAAGCCCATCTAATAATTTCAAACAAGTTGGATCATCATCAACTGCAAGAACTCTCATCCCAATTGGAAACCTGTCAATTTCATTATTATTATTATTATTATTATTATTATTATTATTATTATTATTATTATTATTATTATTATGAACACCCACAGAGGCTCTAATTTCCTCTACAGTCATCTTGTTTCTTGATTGAAAGATAATAAAAGAAAGCAACCCAGATGGTTAAAAGATTCAAGAAACGCCACAAGATTCAAAAAGGTTGGATTTTTATCATTTGTATTGACTTAACAAAACAAACCCAGAAAGAAATAAGAATGAATTTAAAGATATTAGAGAGAGAAAACAGGATCTTGAAGACAGAGAGAGAAAACAAGATAGTGACTTGGACTAGGAGTAGCTTGACAATGATATGGTAATTGGCCACAATAGAGTGACTGACTTTCAATTTTATTTTATATTTTGTTTTTAACGGCGAAGAATTTTACATGTAAATTTATTTTTTTGAGGTTATGTTTTAAGGTTGAATTCTTGATCGTTATGAGACCGTAACTCTCTGATGTGCTGGTATCGGATGAAATCTGTAAACCCTCGTCACAGTAGAGATGTACAAAAAAATTGGATCGGATATGGTTAACCGGAAACGAACTGGAGCGGTTCACATCTAAAACCGGTTTCAGTCAAACCGGTTCCTAAACGGCTACACTGAACCGACTTGTTGGTTCGTATAGCGATTCGGCTCTTTCACAATCAAACCTGTTTTTTTTTTCCTAAAACCAGTTCGGTTTGGGGAAAAACCGGTTTTATACACCTCTACTTGTCGGGTTCGAACTCGGGTTAAAGCCCTTGTTAGCCACTTCACCTGGATGTCCTTCGAATTGGCCCATGTATGAATCAAACTTGTGTCCCCTTTTAAGGACATACCTCTTAGGCATGGTGTAGTTGCTGGAAAATATGGGACGATAAGGGCGAAATTGGGCGAGAACCCCCCCCCCCCCCCCCGCACCGAGGCGATAAGAGGGGGGACGTGTATTTGTCATCATAGGGTGTTTGTTGGTTTAATATTATTATATTAGTATGTGTGTGAGATATATTTGATGTGATGGGAAAATAAAACCACTACACCCCTAAAATGAAATCGTAATATGCTAACATGACACAACGTGTCGAAAATCGTCTCATTTATAGTCCCCCACTGCATATATTCTTACCACAAAATCAAATTCTCATGAAGAACGCCTTTCGACTGAAAAAATATAAAAAAATAAAAAGTTTGCTTCACTTTTTTCTTGTTTTCCCACTTTTGCAGAAATAAAAAGTTTCTTTTTAATAAACTATTGTTTTGGGTAACATCAATGTAAGCATACACCTCTTGTAAAGGTATATTTCCATAAATGTAATTCTTGAGAAATAATGGAGTCTTTCTTTTCTTCTTTCTTCTCATCTTAGCTTTCATTGATATATATGGAAGTGTGATAACTTTTGGTGTCAAAAGTTTGTTGTAAGTTGTTAATATATTTCTTTTAAGGAATCTCATCAATGGCATAAGCTAAAATACTAACATCTAATTAATAAATAAGAAACTAACTTGATCATCTAAGAGCCTATTGAAACGGCTGGTCAGACTGATTTTAACGTAGATACGGTAAATCAAACTGGTTAGTTACATGTTCATTCGTTGTAGCTTACTAATTTAAAGTTGAAGAATGTTTTTTGAAGCCCTGTCTTCGTGTCACATTCTAACAAGTTATTTACATGTTACAACATGTCGTTAGCAAAACAGGTAACAATAACGTTTTTGCTTCGTTTATTTTAATTACAAGGAAAAAAATGTAAATACGTTATATTATTATTCGTAATAGATTTTATCGATGGGGTAGATGTATATTTGGTCATAAAAAAATTTGTAGTTTTTTTCTTTTGAAATAATTTTTATTTTATCTTTTATTTTTAAACCAAATAAAACAAATCCTGTGTTTATTTATTTTATTTTTGTGTGTGTTTTATTTGAGTTATAAGGACGTATTATAATTAAAATAATAATATGAAACAAATAATAAAGAACATTTAAACAACGTGTTATATTTTAACCATCAAAATTTGTCCAATTCGATACCCAATCTATTTCAAAAAATTATTGGTTCAAATAAATGGTTTGGTGCCAAGTGACTTTTGTAACGAGTCACATCAATTTTCCCATAAATAAATTCATATTTGATAGCCTTAAATTGGCTAAATATATAAAATAATAAAATAAATAAAAACATTGCAAAAAAACAAAAGAATAAACAAACCTCAGGATTAAGCAACACCTAGCCGTCCATTTGATTTGATCGTGCAAGTGGGCCCACTTGTTCTATTAATCATATGCAACTCAAATAGTAATAAACATGTTATAATATTTTAAAAAGCTTTTATGGTGAAATGATTCTTTTTCAATTAAGGTTTATATCGTAATTTAAGTGCAAGGACAGAATCTTGATTAAATGATTTCTATTAGTTTAAAATGTTAAATGATATTATTTTCCATTTTTATGGTTAAACAATAAAGGCCATTTAAGTTATTTTTAAGGCTTAATTAGGTATAGTGCTTAATTAGTAACTTAATTATTTTTTCATGACCGACCGACCGACCAGCAATACCAAGACGCTAGACAAAAATCTTTACACATTACAATAGACAAAAGGGCCACAACACCATCCCCACCTGGTCAATTTATATATATATATTTTTTTTTATTTTTTTTATGTATATTTAAAGGAAAGCTGCATAATTTCATTAGCTGTTTGTAAAGGAGATTTGTGTCATCTAGGTGTATAATAAGATAACTATGTATTTATTAATGTGATTGGAGTAAGAAGGGGGGGGGGGTTAAGTTGAATAAAACGACTGTGTTATTTAAGACAATGATGAGCGAAAGTGAAAAATCATTATGCTTTTCTAACGGTTATTTAAACGGTTGATTTGAATTAACTGGTCAACCGTGACCTGCACGTTTCAGCTTATAACGAAGAAGTCCTTGACCATTTTTACGCTCTAAAGTCATTTCCACTTATAAAGCTGATGTTTTTATTTTGAGAATATGTGTATTGAGATTATACTTATTTACACCAAAATGGTAAAAACTTTCTTTTATATTTTCAAAAGCAACAACGATGATTTCCTAAAGAGTTTTTTACTCTTATCCATTTAATGGATTTTGAAATTGAAACTTGAAATTGAATTTATTTGTTTACTATATTTTATAAAGATTTGAATTTTATAAACACTTTGCCAAGTTTTATAAAACATTTTAAGGAAAATATTTTTGGTTTATAAGAAATATATTATTATAATTCTTGAGATTATTTTAGAATAACAATTCAAATTCAAAACAACTACTTTTGCTACTTTGTTTATAGAAATATTCATTTTATAAAAGTTATATCAAGTTATATATAATATATAGAGGAAATGAATTTTGTTTTATATAAAAAAAAACTATTTTTATAAATCTTGGTATTAATTTAGAAAACAATTTTTTTTTTTTCATTCACGTATCACATTACCTTTGTTATCCATATCTTAATTGTTCGTATTGGATTATTGTTTACTCTTTTTCAATATTCGTACACAACCTAAATTGTTGTTGATCAAGTTAGCAAATATTGGTTTTGTGTTGATTCCTCGCATTGCACTTTAACGATTCAAACCAAGTCTTGATCTTCAACTAATAATTATGAGACGTGTCGACCCCCCCCCCCCCCCCCAAATTGAATTCCTAAGCACATTTTGATGTCTTGGCATAATTGATAAGTTGATTACATAATCTTTGTACTGTGTGCATACCTGATTTGATCATTAGATCAAGTTATTCACCAAGTCTGATTTATGTTTCATTTGATGGGTCTTGAACTTTTAATGTGTAGCGGTAGATTTTTTGTTTAAACGGCGAACATTGGCTAACTTATAGAAAGCTCTCAAAGAGATTCGATGTCGTGAGGTCTAAATTATCACTAGTGTTTCACCCAAACTTAAACATAAGAATATGACACATGAGTGAGATTCAAACCCGTGAAGTTAGACTGAATAAAAATCTTAAGTGAATATAATGTAAAACTTACAGCCACCCCCATCAGAGGCGGCCTTGAGGCATGGCGGGGTAGTCGACGGCCACAGGCCCGACACGCAGCTAGGCCCGATTTTTTTTTTAATTATATGTATTTTTATCAAAAAAATTATGTATAATCAATGTTTCAACACAATTACATAACCAAGCTTAGTCTAGTGGTAATGAGGTATGACATCTAACCAAAAGTTGTGAGTTCTAGTCTTACTTGAGACAGTATTAAGTTTATTTTTATATAAAAGTTTTTTACAAAACTCAAATCATAATTAAGTAAGCCCATATAAAATTAAATTGTTTAAACCTAACAAAATTTTCCTTTTACTTAAAGGCCCGAAATTTTTTTGCCTTTGACCCAGATATTTTTTTGCCTTCTCGAAGCCGGCCCTGCACCCCATCAAAGCAGTGATGTGATTCAGCTTTTTTAATGACTATTACCATATTTTAAAAATTAAACCCGTGATTTGATCTACATAATGCGGCATGTTTCATGTATATAATTATGTTTATGTTAATAAGATTGGGACATATTTCAGCTGTTTATGTTTTTATATGATGTGCATGTTAATCATGCTATAATAAATAACTATTATAGATGACGTATATATATTAACAATATTTTTAATATATTTTTAGTGATTGTTAATCATGTTCTATATTTTATCATTCATAGTTTGTAACATTTTTTCTATTTTATAATTTTGGATATATGTTTTGTTTATGGAACGTATTTGCGTACATGGACACATGATGTAAGGCCCCGTTACTGGTAGCCCTACTTTCGTGTTGGATTTACTCATAAACACAGTTCTAAATATCAGAGTTAATTAAAACATTTACGCGGAATATAAAACTTTCATAAAACATTACATAATTCATAACTTGTCTCAAAACATCCTTTGTCTTTCAACATCAAAGCATTAAAATTAAAACATCATAAGTCTTCAGATGCCAGGCTCTTATTCAATGCCACGTGTCTCCTCAAGCGAGCTGCCTCATCCTACTCACCTGCGTGCATACTAAAAGTCAGCTACGCTGAGTGAGTTCTAGTTAATCATACACTATACAATACACATAAACTTATATTTTTTCATTCATACTTTCATACTTTCATACTTTCATTCTTTCATACTATCATACTTTCATTCTTTCATACTTTCATTCTTTCTTTTGTATTAACTTACCTTCATATCTTACGTTATAAAGAGCATTACGCCCTACATTCCTCGAGTATTATTAGGGCTCGGTACCCTCCTTCCTCGAGTATTATTAGGGCTCGGTACCCTCCTTCCTCGAGTATTATTGGGGCTCGGTACCCTCTTTCCTCGAGTATTATTAGGGCTCGGTTTCCCTTTTTCCACGAGTATTATTAGGGCTCGGTTTCCCTCTTTCCTCGAATATTAGTAGGGTTCGGTTCCCTAGTTCTCGAATATTAGTAGGGTTCGATTCCCTCTTCGTTACCATACAACCATACATCATACCTCGAGTATTATTAGGGCTCGGTACCCTTTTCGTAACCATACAACCATGCAACCGTCATTTCCTTCTTTTATTAACTTTATCACGTTCATACACATAAGCATACATATCATACTTACCTTACACATAGCGTTACAACCTGACAGTACGTGCAATATCCGAAGATCGTTCACGTACCATCAAGCAATCATTCCTACATATCATATCATTCACATAAGGCATACACTTATCTCTTAGGATAAGCGTATTAACAAACATATCGAGTATGCACACAGCCCCGAAAACATAACACATAAATGGGGCTAGAACTCACCTGAACACGGTTACGTTCACCGTTAATCGTAATCCCTTTCTTCAGTTGTGCACGGCTGACTGTATAACAAGTATACGTATCAATTAACTATCACTTCTCATAATGTATTTCTATCTTTATATGACCCACAACGAACGGGGGTCCGGGGGCAGCGCCCCTGGCAGCGGGGTCTAGGGGCGGCAGCCTCTAGCAGGGTCCAAGGGGCAGAGCCCCTGGCTGAGGTCGAGCTGCCAGGTCAGCTTGGAAAAATTTTATTTCCATTAACTGTCTTAACACATTTTTCATTAGGTTTTTAATTTATTTTCTAATCGAACTTGGCTTTAGGCGAAGTTAAACCTTAGGCGAACTTAGCTTTAGGCGAAGTTGAGCCTCAGGCGAACTTAGCTCTAGGCGAAGTTGTCATCAGGCGAACTTAGCTTTAGGCGAAGTTGCCATCAGGCGAACTTAGCTTGCAGGCGAAGTTCATCAGGCGAACTTGGCTTGCAGGCGAAGTTCATCGCTTTGAAGGCGAAGTTGCCCAGATGAAGGCGAAGTTGCCCAGATAGCCGCAGTTTCGGTTTCTGTCCAACATTTCGAGCGATTTTAACACCCTTGTTACGGTTCAACATCACCCACTACGCTTCCCGACCATTTTCGGTCGTTTATACACTAAAAGCTCGGATCTTTAAACTTCAAAGATCAAGAATCATACCTTTTTGAGCTTTTTTGGGTCTTGTTTATTTGCTTAATCACAACTAGTCTCTCTCTCTCACACTCTCGGATCTCGCCTCTCTCTTCCGGCCGCCGGCGGTTGAGGTGTGTGGTGTGTGTGTTTTGGAAGTGTTAGAGAGTATGGTAAAAAAATGAAGATATTTTGGGATTTTGGGGGTATTTATATCCCTGAAATCCCATTCTCATTTAACCCATCTCAATTAATCCAAGTCCAAGACCCGCTCCTTACCCGATATTAATTAATTACGCGAAATCACTAAACATAACTTCCTTTATTCATCATTAAAATTTTAGGATGTTACACATGACACGTATGAAATTATAAGTGTTTAGGATATGAAGGGTTAGAAGGATTTTAGGCGATAATATTTTGAACAAAAACCAAAAATATTAGTTTCGTGCATTCTATCGTTAAGCAAAACTCAATCATAAGATTGAATATTACGCGAATGAGTAAAAAGAAACAACGCATTCAACTATAGTTACAATTATACATGAAAATTAAATAACTCACAAAATTATATATTTACTGACATAATTTTCTCTATTGAAATATAAATAACAATTAGATCGTGTGTAATGGTAGAGTGGGAAAGCTCCCCTTCCCTTCTTCTCCATTTGACTAAACTTGGGTCAAACAAAGTCAACCCTCACATCGCGCTATGCGCAAAATGCCCATGCCCAATTTACCCCCCATAGCCCCTCGAGCGTTGTTCCGGGTGCTAGTGGCGGATTGAAGACAAGCCCAGTGGGGGTCAGTCGTCCACTGAGGTTTAATTTAATGAGACTATATGTAATAATTAAATTTTGTAGTGGTAATTTTGGTAAAAATAAAAAATAAAAAAAATCAATTAAGACCCATTATTGCTATTGTTTTTTAGTTAGCTCAATATTCTATATTTCTTCCGGTCCTATAAAGTGATAAACAAACACCATTCTTTTTTTAATGGTCGAATAAAAAGATGTTCATTGTGAAACGAAAAAGGCAGATAGGCAGATGATTCATGAATATCAAGTTCGTTTGGAGAATTAGTTTTACCCGTTCGAACCGCAATGGTGAATTTTTTTTTTTTTTTGCAATGAAGATGTATTTTGTTTTGCTATATTTAATGTAGTTCGTTTTATAATTTCATGTAATTTATTTTATTGATATTTTTTATCCCTCACTGAGTTAAATGTCTAGATACGTCACTGTCGGGCGCTATGGTGTTTTTCTCCCCTCTAAAGCACTCATTACACACGGTCTTATTATCTTGAATTTGAAAATGCTCCAATTGTGACCTAGTGGTAGGAATGTTTGGGTCTCTAGTGAAGACTTAAGTTCGATCTTTATTTGTGACACTTTTAATGGATTTTAACAGTGAAGGACTTTAGCTAAACCTTGCAAAATTGTCAATTCAGATACCGAGCTCATCCAGATTTTCATCCTACCATGTGTTACAACAGATAGTTTTGCTCTTGTGATAACATAACGACCGTCTAGTGGTCTAACATAGAAGACATCAATTCAAAAAAAAACCATCTTGAATATGATCTAAATGTTAAATGTTATTTGGGAAGAAGAAAAAATAGATGGGAAACTAGACGTACCAGGATGGTACACATTACTGTGGTGGGACAGCACGTACTATATCGTAGCTGCGTTTCGTTTACTGATTGGTTATAAAAGTGGACCCATGTATCTGTGGGGCCCACGTGACACATAATAGCAGGTTGTCCTTGTGAGCATGAAAGTGTCCATATGACTACAATGATCTCCAAACATAATATTCCCTTAAAACATATTATATTAAAAAAAATTATTTGTTTATTTCTATCATTTTTCCCAAAATAATTTAAAAAATGTGGATAGTTATACTATTTTTTTTATTATTCCATGTGTGTTGCCTTGTTAAAAATCATATTCATGTTTATAATGTTTATAGACATCAGATACAGCTATACAAGACGTCACATATTTTGGGTTCTTAGGCTTTATATGTGCCTGTTTATTAGTTGAAGTTAAAAAGAGGAGGCGTGTGTGGAGCACCAGCCCATTTCAGAATTCTTGTTTACTAATTTATAAACCTTAGTTTAGTCTCTATGTATTAATAATTGTTGTCACGCAATAAAAGATCTATAATTATCATTCTTGAATATAAGTCAGTTTAGACAGAATCACGTTAAATCTATATGTTCATTTGTTGCATTTTTGTCTGTTTACGGTTTCGTGTATGTGCATTTTCTAACAACATGTTTGTATTAAGTTTTACTTGCATACCAGACTTTAAGGCTATTGTTACATATAAAAAAATGTGTTTGAGACCATGGTCTTTTGTATAAATTTTATTTGTGTAGCATCAGACTGAGTATGTTCAGTGAATAGTCGATTGAAAAAATTAAATACATGTACGAGAATGACCTTGAGTCATTCTCGAATTCTTCATTTTTGTAACAATATGTTTGAGGTTTAACAAAGTTATTTTAAACAATGGTATACAACTAAAATATATATAGATAAAATAGCCGTTCAAAGACATAAGTAAATTAGAAAAATTAAATTTAAAAAATAAAATAAATAATATTATGTTTTGTGAAAAGATTGAAATACATGACAAATGCCACTACTTTGTATTGCTTTCAATGGCAATGCTCAAATGTGCCTTTTCTTTTTATTATTAAAAAAAACATGCATATTATCTTTTTGACTTGTCATTTTATATGTGCCTCTTTAAAAAAAATAACATATTTTCGTAACTTATTATTTCAACATAATATATATATATATAAATATTCCATTTAAATAGCTTTACTATTTTACTTTCAAATTAATGATTTATTAAAAAAAATACAATGTTCCATATCCAAATCCTAAAAAGAATACTTTTGCATTTCACTAGATGATAATATACTAATAGTCTAAAATGTCGTAATCAATGATGGGGCCTAATATTGTCTTATCGGGGTCATTGGTTGAATATATAGTTAATCAGACATTTTTACGTATTACAAAAAAACAGGTATAACATACTACATTCAGTTAAAAAAGTTCTTTAGAATCACATGTACCCGATACCTAATACTTAGTAACGTTGACATCCATGGTGTATGTGATGCAGGCCAAAATAAATTTTATGTAGTTAGTAAACTTTAATTGTACTAATGTATTAAATGTAATAATCAGGTTTTAATTATATTTAGTATATACATTAAAAAAATATATTTATGAAAAAGATTATTAGGAATAATAGTTTATTATAACTCAAATCAGAATTATATTCTTAAAGGTATAATTAAAAAGGTTAATTATTGTTCTTTACAGTAAAATATATATTTGGTAGAATCTTTCTCACCAGTCAGTGGTCACTACCCTAGTACTATGCTTCGATGTAGCTTCAGTCTGCCATATGACTATGACTATGGAATTATAAAGTAAGACTAAGGCATAGGTTGTTATTTATCAAGAATATCACTTTACAATATTATTTAATAGGTGAATATATATGTATGTATGCATGGATGTATAAGTGTATATTAGATGTATATATGTATGTAAATATGTATGTTCATAAGCGTTTATGTGTTTATGCGTTGTAACATGTATATACGTGTAATGTGTATGTAGCCTCTTTATATACGTAGAAACTGAAAAGATGCGTACATTTTTCTTTGTATTAAGTGCATAATGTGTGTATGATGTGACCATAGATAAATGTGTATATGTGTGACCATAGATAAATGCATAAATGTATATATTGTGTTTATAGTATATAACGAATTATATATTAAGATTAGTTAATCGGTATAAATGGCTAAATGCAACGCCATATATAGTTAGTTTCTTTGTTTGATGTTGGTTTGTTTACATTTTCATCCAAATGTGTTAAATAATAATAATAATAATAATAATAATAATAATAATAATAATAATAATAATAATAATAATAATAATAAAGGTAGGTCCAAACTACCAGAAACATCCAAATAATCATTTGCCGACATTGAGAAATTAGAAATCCCATGTCTAATCTTCAATGTCTCATCTCTTCAAAGTGTCATTTGGATTTATATATTAGTTGTCCTAATATTTGTTTAGAACTTTAGATTGTTCACACAAAAACAACAAAAATCGAAATTTTTATAAACAACATATATATATAAAAAAATAGAATATGAGAATTGTGAGTTGAAAGACTGAATTATCAGTTGTCTTATAATGTAAAAAGATAATTATAATAACCTAGAAATTTAAGATGTGTATGTGGACTATATTATTAGCAAGGTTTATATGTTCGAGCCCGCATGCTCATCTTAGATTTTTATGGTTTTTTTATTATCTTTATATATTGTAAGACAACCCATCGATACATATTCAGTATTTTTATGAAAGTCACTGTTTGGAAAATGTGCTACGACATATCCTAAGAAAATGCGTAAATGGGACTGCTGTTGTATGCTCAATATCCAGAAGGTCAACGTGATACAATATTTGAAGTAGCACCTAAGAAAATGCGTAAATGTGTTCTTATATCCCTTAAGCTTGTCAAAAAGGGCGCGTTGGATATTCAAGTTGATGACTAAGTGGTTGACTAGGGGAGACCATAATCGAGTTTCAAGTAGCACCTAATCCTTTTATAAACATGCTTATTGACAAACAACCTTAATAATAAAATAGTCCAATAAGAATTTGTTTATATTGCCAGAATATGTTCGTTTATCCATTCGTGTTCGTTAATCCTTTAGTTAAAGTCACCAACTAAAATAATTGTATTAAACTTTTAGTGGATATGACTTCTTTTTTTTTTTTTCAATTTATCAAAGTTCTTTTTTATCTTTTATCTTGATGGAATGCAAAGTTGGATGGAGATGAAATAGAATCATAATTTGATTGTTTTTGAGATTTGGATGATTGTGCACTTATGACTATATGTGGGCAGGTGGTGGCCACATAGTTTTTGAGTATATCAAGGCACACAACTAGTGGAAGAACAAATCCAGGTCATGCATGGCCATGGCCAATTGGGAATCTTCTTTAAATTATTTATAAAGTCAATCATCAATAATTTTTCATTTTTGACTTACCACTTATATCAATGCCACTTATATACTTTTATTCTTTTGACACTATCACATGATGATAACAGATTGGTTTCTTGGTTATTCATGTAATGAACTCATTATTAGTCTAATTAAGAAGTTAACAAAGCATTATTAAAAATCCAAATATTTAATTAAAATGTTGGTGTAATTAACGTTCAAAGATTCCATTAGCATTCAAGATCTTGTTCATGTGTGGAAATAGTATGTATAATCCATGTAATCGTAGAAGCTATTAAATATATTTTTTTGATGACGAACTCAAAATAATTTGACATTTGTAACTCTTAAAATATGTAACAATGAGATTACGCATTGTTAAAGAAGAATTTAGATGGTAAGGTCGCCTCCACATTCTTTCCACATACAAAGAATGGAGGGCAGCCGCCCTTCATAATAAAAGTTTAGTGCTATTTATACCCGGAAACATAAACTTTTGGTTAAGTCCATCGAGTTCCCGATCAGCCCATGAAAAGAACCACAACTATCAGAAAAATAATTAATTTCAAAGGATCAAATTACATAGATAATTTTGTTCACTTGACTTGGCAATTTTAACAAAAATAGATATAAATTTGACTCTTTATTCATAAAATTGGGCTTTCGGTGTGTGATAAGGATTCCAATTTGCAGTTGGATACTTAATTGTGTGCATAAAGAAGATGAAGATAATAAGAAATGGAGAAGATGATAAAGTTATCACGTTGGCCTTTTTGACTATTATTAATAGGTTTAGTATTGAATTTGTTACCTATGCTTGAAAAAATAAAATTAACTTTTTTTGAACGGCTATATGCAACCATTTACAGGTTTTGAACCATGATTTTCACTTTCAAAGGCAAGAGCCTTTACTATTCAGCATTCCAGCCAAGACCTGAATGACTAAAAAAAGTTAATAACAAGCCTCTGTTGAATCAAAATATTAGGTATTCCCTAAACTCATACCTAGCACTAACTAATAACTAATTAATACTAAAAAATATGAACCTTGTATAGTTAAAAAGTGACACCGAAAACTAAGATCCTCGCTATTAGGCGAAAACTATGATCCTCAATTCTTAACTATAACACGATAGAAAACTTGGTTGTCGCGTATATTTGGATCAACATTGTGTATTCAACTATTAGCACCTGGTTTTAAATATTGCGACATGCATTTTAGAACCAGAATTTGAAAAAAGAATGCGATAATATCTGCATTTGAAATCATATTTCCTTTTAAGCTCAACAATATAAAAAAAAGATTTTGTGTCACGATCAAACATTCAAAAAGGTATCGTTTGACACAACAAACTAACACCGACCACAGTCTTGCAAAACAGTAATTTTCTCAATTATCAGCAAAATTGATGTTTGTAAGCAAAACCATTGTATATGATTCCTGCAAGAACAGATACCCGAATAAGATTTCAAATATACAATTACGGTGGGTCCCGAATATATTTATGCCAATGCCAACTTTTCTCTCCACCAGACTACATAATTATCAAGAATTATAGGCCATGCTAGACAGTCATCATAGTTCTGCATGTTCGGATACTCAATCTGCATACACGAGTGAGTATCAAATGACGAAATTGCCCACGATCATATAAAGCATATAGAGCCTGTGAAGCTTATTTCATTACCTCTTGACAAAACCGGTAGAAGTTAGTCCACTGATCCATATTTATCACCTTATAATCTTTCTGAATCTAACGAATACAAACACCAGAATGTTTAATAATTGAATAATATCTTCATAACATAAAGTGGCAAATACAAAATTAGCTACAAACCTTTAAATACTCGATGAATGAATCAACCTGTTGATCATAAATGGCGCCTAGAACAAGATTTAGCAATATGCAAGCGGTCTCAATGTCTAAATTCTTTTGTTTATCTTCTGAAATATATAAAATCCAATATAAATATTAGAACAACTCTAACTGCGAAGACGGTGTGCGTGTGTGCGTACACACATTAAAGTTATGAAGCTTAGCTAACCAGTTAGGCAGTAATGAAAAGAAAAACGATAGAAATCCTCAAAATTTTCTTTCTTATGCACCTACAAAAAGCACGGGCAACAAAGTGTGTAAATAATACTTTTACATGAAATTATAAATGAAGAAATATTACCTCTGACCAATTCAGGTAGTTGTTTTTGTAGCTTTTTAAGCGTATCAGCATGCAGTGATTTCAGACCTGTTCGCCACTCATCCTGATAAAAAAAGCATCAAAGATTGAAAACATGTTTAGATATTGATACGTTATATTTACATATAACAAGAATCAAATAAACTTATAAACACACCTTTGGCATACCTGTGTAAAGTACCCCTGCTTCTTAGCATTCATTTTCCTGTAGTATCTCAATCAATAGCATGTGAACTCGCCTTTAAAACGCAGCTTAATTAAAAATTCGCAATAACATATTACATACATACCAAGCAAGCATCAACACCCTGACATCAGTGTGTTCAACTTTTAGATCAGAACAAAGTTTCTCCACACCTTCTGGACTGTTACATACAAAAAGAACTATTATAAAAATACAACAAAATGACCCAACAAAAGTTAAGCATAATATACACTTAATCATGCCTGTTGAAGTATTAGCATATGATGCAAAGAAACTGTCTATTCGTTCCACTTCCTTTGTAGCTTTCTTTGCAGCTGAAGAACAATACAACATAATAAGATTAACAAATAAGTCTACCAGCAGACAGCGTGCAAAAATTATAGTATTATATTATAAATTTGTAGTATTATATGATAAAGATCAACAATATTATACAATAAAGTTCATTTTTCCTAACCCTCGAGCATCTATCAATATGGTTGTAAACAAACCAAACGTTCAACGAACTGTTCAGTGGGAAGTTCGTTTATGTTCATTCGGTCTATTTACACTTTACAGCCCTATCTATCAAACAAATTTTATCAGAAAACTGGACTCATACTTGATAAGCCCTAACTAGTTTGCAATAGAAAGCTTATTTTTAATAATCTAGTTATCACGATTGAATCGTTTACAATCGTGTAACAAAACCTATGTCACATTCTCAAGCAACAAACACAACTAACAAATAAACTTGAAATTCATGTCTTTACATATTATAGTGATGGCCGTAATACATAAATTCCACAAATATCCCTACCAAACAACCCTAATGAACGAACACGAACAAAAATTTCATTCAGCTAGTTGTCCGCGAACCGTTCGCTTGTCCGATAAAAGCTTAGCGAACAGACAGAAACAAAACCTTGTTCGATCCGTTTCCGTTCGTTTACAGCCCTATCTACTTATCTCAAGTCTCAACGAAATCAATCACAACTGCATAGAAGCATAACAAAAACTATATGTCACATTCTCAATCAACAAACACTTCTATCAACTAATATTCCACTAACATCCCTACCAAACAACCCTAATCTCATCCCAATTGAAATATAATACACATAACTAGGGTTCAATCTATTCACAATAGCTAAACATCTCTATCAACAACTTAAACACATATATCAGCAACCAAACCGCCAATAGAATCTCAAATTCAGATCAATATTGAATTAATCAAAATAAACCTAATTGAATATACATATCAAGTATCAGATTCGAGAAAATAATATAGTGACAAAACATTATATGGAAGAAATCGAGATTATTACGAACAAACACAAACAATAAATTCCTTTCAGGTAGTTGTTCTTCAACCATTCGCTTGTCCAATAAATGTTTAACAAACAGACACAAACAGTACCTTGTTCAATTCGTTTACAGCCCTAACTAGTTATCTCGACTGAATCGACCACAACCACATAACAAAACCTATGTCACATTCTCTAATTTCTTCCTAATTTTAACTAATATAAAAAAATCATGTCTCTTCACATGCTACTAATGGCTATAAGCCTATAACACTTATATTCCACTGATAGCCCAACCAAACAACCCTAATTTCATCCCAATTTATAGTATAATACACATAACTAGAGTTCAATCCATTCATAATAGCTAAACATATGAATCAACAACATAAAAGCATACATCAGCAGTCAAACAGGCAACAGAATCTCAAATTGCAATCATTATCGAATAAATCAAAACAAACCAAAACAGATACACATAACAAGTATCGGATTCGTTAAATTTCAGTAGCAAACACAACCAAGATATTTCAGCCAGGTAGCTATTCACGAACTGTTTGCTAGTCCGATAAAAACTTAACGAACAAACACAAACACAACTTCTTTCCACTCGTTTCGGTTCCTTTACAGCACTGTCTCAATCAACAAACACCTCTAGCATATAATATCCTGATTCATGTCTCCACACGCTACTAACGGCTACAACACTTACACTCCACTAACATCCCTACGAAACAACCCTAATTTCATCCCAATTTATAATAATCAAATTAACATAACTAGAGTTACAAATGTATCAACGGCTTAAAAGCAATCAAACAGCCAATAGAATCTCAACTTGCAATCAATATCGAATCAAGCAAATAAACCTACACAGATGTATTCATACACCTACATATCAAGTATCAAATTCGTTAAATTTCAGTAACAAACACGAACACAATATTTCAATCAGTTAGCTGTTCGCGAACCGTTCGTTAGTCCAATAAAAACTTAACGAACAAATAACTTCTAAATTCATGTCTTCACATGTTACTAATGAATCTAACACCTAAATTCCATTAATATCCCTACCAAACAACCCTAATTTCATCCCAATTTGTAATACAATTAAGATAACTAGAGTTACACATGAATCAACGGCTTAAAAGCAATCAAACATCCAATAGAATCTCAACTTGCGATCAATATCGAATCAATCGAAATAAACCTAAACAGATATACACATATACATAAATATACATACATATCAAGTATCGGATTCGTTTAATTCAGTGACAATGGATTATATGCGATATTACTAACTAACCAGGTTCGGATGATCGTACGGGTTCCGATTTGCGCTTGGAGACACGAGGCATTGTTGAATTGATGATTTGTTGGTGTTGGTGTTAATATGTATGAGATTGAAATTAGGGTTTGCTGAGAGATTTGGGGGGGTTTTTGGGTTTGATGAGTTTTTAGCGAACAAGTTGAAGATGAACCAGTGTGGTGTTTGGAGAGGTTAGGGGTTTTATAGAGAATTAATAATAATAATAATAATAATAGAAAATTACCTAACTATCCCTTTTGAAGAGAGACCGCGAGATTTCAATTTTCAAAAATAACCCATCAAATCTAACGTCCACGTGAATTTTTGATATTTCCCGTGAGTTTTGGTGGATGAATCAAAGTCTGCCATGTGTCAAGCCCTCTCACCTACCAAGCAAGTTTTAGTCCCAAATCCGTATTAAGAATCAAGTCGATGTTTATGTGTCCGTTATAATATAAACTATTTTAAAAACCAATCACAGTATGTTTAAGTCAAGTTTTGACTTATATAGGCTTATCAAACGAGACAATCGGAGCTCGAGTCCACAAAACATGTTACGATTCGAGCTCAACTTTGAAACATGAGGCTTGAACCTTGTTTCAACTTAGGAGATTCTAACGAGTTCAGCTTAAACATTATCATGTTCGAGCTCGACTGACCTCGACTCACTTACACCCCTAAGTATAGATTTATAATATAAACTATTTTAAAAACCAATCAAAGTATATGAAAAATAATAATAAATCTAAAAATATAATGAGAAGTTGGGAGAGTAAATAAAAAATTCAAATAGACATGGTTGCTTATAGGATGAACTTCCGTCTAGTAAGTTTTAACAAGCGATTTTTAGTTTTTGGTTCAACGACCGGTAAGCATCGAGGTGCAAATTCTAAGCGGTTAATCAAACTGAAATCGGGTTTTTAGCTAGTATAACGAAAACCGATTCATAACCGATATAAACTGTAAATCAAGGACGGTTAGCGATTTTCCACTTCAAAATCAGTTACAAGCGGGAGCGGTTATTAGAAAAACTGATATTTTAAAAAAAGGTATTTGCATATCAAGTAAAACAAAACTTGTATATCAAAAGCAAACTAGATTTCATAGGTTTTGCCTGTTAACACATATCAATATGATATCTAAATGTCAACTAAAGTCTAAAATAATATAGGTGCGCAAATCGTGTTTTTTCTAATACCTGGTATTAGATATGGAACCGGGTTTATATATGATCGGGTATTGGCAATACCCGGGTCGGGGTCGGGTCCGGGTCCGGGTCCAGGTATTGTCTAAACTGTACCCTATGCACCGGGTATTCTAAAACCGGGTGAATACCTGTTTCCGAGTATTGAAAAAAACATATATTCGGGCTTTTCCCGGGTATAGGGTATAGATTGAGTTTTGTAAAACCCGAGTATAGATATGTATTGTAAAACATATATTTGGGCTTTTCCCAGGTGTAGATTGAGTTTTGTAAAGTTTCGGTTCTCGGATATTACCGGGTACAAATCAGGTCCGGTTTTGAGTACGGGTTTTGATACTAAATGCATACTTATCCGTACCCTATGGTAGGGTCGGGTACATGTTTGGATAATAAAAACCTTGGTATAAAAAAACCCAATTCCGGGTTCGTTTTCTTTTCCTCCTCTAGTCTAACACACACTAATTGGGCCTGATGTAAACCTTAATAAAAATAATATATGGGCTTCATGAATAGCCCACCCACAGTCAAACCCTAGATACATATAACCTCCATCACAACCACTACAATCCCACCGCACCAGAGCAGAAGAAGAAGCCGCCGCTTCCGTCATCTCCTCCGACGTCCACCATGGTAACCTTTATATTATTAATTAATCCACTAATTAGCTTTAACAGGTCTTATTTTAGGGTTTCATTTCAGATTAAATTTAGGGTTTTTTTATTCTTTGTTTAATTCATAATTTATACGTGTAATTTGTACGGTACTCGTTTTTCATGTTATATAGATGCCGGTGCTTTTCGGTTTCAGTGTTTTCAACAGTATTTTTATCGATGGGCACATGAGCATTGAATCTGGTATCATATTCGGTATATGTTTTCACTGGCTTCCGGTATCGGACCGAAACTGAAAACATGTGGGAAAATATACTGAATATGGTACCGATTGTTTTGGTTCAGCGGCCATTGGTGTTGTTACTGTTGAAATCACTGTATCAAAAGTACTGGCATTTTTTACATGGTAATTGAGTATTGTACTGATTACTTGTAAAAAATGCTTATCGATTTGAAAACCGGTTAATGGTTGTTAATGTCTAGATACTAGATAATAATAACAGCCGTCACACAAGACGTTCCGGCTTCCGCCTTACGGCTTGTTACGTATTCAATTGGTACCAATACTGAAAACAAGTGAAACAAGTGCTTTTCGGTTTTGGTACCATTGAAGATACCAAAACCGAAGAGCACTGTACGGAAAACATGGAAAGTTAGTTTTATATTAGTTTCAGTGACTCGCCCGTTTGCCTGCCATTATATTGTAATTGTTTTGTATTTATTATTCTAACTATATAGTAATAAATAATATTTCCTCCATCCCATTAAAAAAAATTTAGATTTTGAGTATTGAATGTTTAATGACTTGTGTACTACTGTATGAAACCGGTAGAGACCGAACACAATCTGTGTACTTGTTTTTCATGTTTTTGTATTGGAGACCATTATTTCACCGTTTTCAATGGTACATATATTGATTGACACAGAAACATAAAAAAGATTGGTACAATATTTATTGTATATTGTCATTTGTTTTCGGTTGGGAGTTGGTTCGGTAATCACACTTATACTGAAAAGGAGTGAAGCAGTATACTGAATAATGTACTCTTTTTTTTTTCTGAATATGTGCTTATCGGTAATTGTACAATTAAAAATACTGAAACAAAGGTTTACTTGTCAAGAAATGAAAACGCAAGTACTAGTATGTGGTAAAATAATGCTTATTCTTAGTTTAAAAACCGCTTAATGATTGCTTATGTTTTGATAATAATAATAATAATAACAGCCGTCACACAAGACCTTTATGATCAAGAAGAAGCTCGCAAAGAAGATGAGGCAGAACAGGCCGATTCCTCACTGGATTCGCATGAGGACTGACAACACGATTAGGTTAAAACAGTTTTTGTTTTGTAAGTTAAATTTTTAAAGAAGGATTATGGATTTTGGTTTAACTGTTTGTTGATTGATCTTTAGGTACAATGCGAAACGCAGGCACTGGCGCAGAACCAAGCTTGGATTTTAAGTTAGTTATGAATATTCTATCAAGAGTCATATGTTTTGTTTTTGTTTATGTTGGGATTTAATGGTTTTTAAATTTGATTATAACATTTGTTTGATCTGATGTTGGTTTTTGTGTACCTTAAATGATGCTAAGCTTTGGTACCTTTTAAGTATTTCTTATTATGAATTTGGTTTGTTTACTCGTTATTGACCAATATAGATAACTTTTTGTGTATGCTCGACTGCGATTGGCATGGTTATAGAGATCATGGTGATTTATGTGGTTCAGGGAAGATCATACTGAGACGGTATCAACAACATTAATTTTTCTAATAAGCGGTATCTTAATTGCCATGTATAAAGTTTTTATCCGTGACCATGGCAATTGGGACCCAACATTTTGCGTTTTATTTAAACCAAGTTATGACAGTAACCAATGATTTTGAGAATATTTTTGGTGTTCACTCGATAGATTGGCGGTTGCGCCACCTAACACCACCGCAAACCACCATGAAAGAGCTGAACATACATAAAGAGGTGAAAATTCAGTGTAAGCATAGTACACAAAAGGAAATTAACAAGCTCAAAATACGTCTTCCGACATATTTTGCCAAAGTAGTCTGTATAGTATACATGTTCTAGGCTGACTGGCGTGGGGCCAAAGCCTAGAACTGATATAATCTACAACTAGAAAAAACAAATATCTAAGAAAAACGAAACCACTTAAAATACACAAAGATAAACACATCGCATAATTGTTCTAAAAATTAGACATACAACCTCGTACATGGGCGTATACACGGCTATATGCTACGGATGCCCTTCGCTTCAATGTTCATATGTTATAAACACTAAATACCACTAACGATTATAAGGTGGTTAAAAACTTAAAATAACTACCCGATCCTAGTTTTTCAAATATCCCGTTTGCTTTAAGTACCAAACCGCTCCTTGAGCTGCAAACTCAGCCGCGTCTTTCTTCTTAGCCCGATGATCTCCAATGCATTCCACAACCGTATTTGAGCCGTGTTCGATTGTAAGCGACACTTTGAACGCAAACCTAAAAAAACAGAAAGCAGATATTATTTCCGTGTTCACATATTTAATCCATTTAACTAAACGGGTCAACCTGTTTATGGCACGTTAACATGTTTACAACTCAATTTTAACTTGTTTGGCTCGTTTAGATAAATGGCTAAACGGGTCATATTCAGGTTTACATAATATGATTATTGGTATAAAATAAATAAATAAATAATTAAATAAATAAAATACTTACTAAAAAAACAACTTGATTTTAACTTGTTTGGCTCGTTTAGATAAATGGCTAAACGGGTCATATTCAGGTTTACATAATATGATTATTATTGGTAAAAAAAAAACTTACTGTTTGAGGTGGGCGGGCCCTATTTCTTCGCAGCATTCAAACACTGGCGGTTGCCAACAGTTAATTGCACAGATTTCATACAAATGAGATTTTGCTGATGACTTTCGAACCTCATCACAACCTGAAATTCATGTTTCGTAAGCATATTTGACCCGTTAGTTAAAAGCATAACCCGAACCGATCAATTCATTACCTGCTGGTGGTTGTGAACTGTTACTACTGGCTTCGGAATTACTGCATTGAGGTGTGATGGGCCCCACCATCCGTCTAACGCCGTTAATACTTTTCACGGGATTGTTTACAGAAGCGGAATGCATTTCTTGCGATTTACTTTCATATTCAGTCGAGGTTAAATATCTATGTAAAATATTTTGATCCATTGGAATTTCATCATTTCCAATTAATTTAGCTTCCATCTTTTCGCTCGATTTCAAGATTTCTTCTAAAGTTTTCATCTTTGTCTTGTAACCTTTAGCCTGTAAATAAAATATATATTAATTTAGCGAGGTTATTTATTTAATAATAATAATAATAAGTTAATAACAAAGGGTGTAAGATTTTTTAACCTTTAATGTCAAATAGAGTTTATGACAAGCGATTCTCTTGGCGGTTTTTTTACTGAAATTAGAAGCATTTGCAGAATCGAGAACGTTTTTTCCATTAACAAGCGCGTCGACAAAAAATGTTCTATCTTTTTTAACCGACGGAAACGTTAATTCCCAGTTATAAGACTGACAAAGTTCTTGAAGCTCTCTAACGGGATTAATCTGCATCGCTGAAAACTTCATAACGGGATCCAAAAACGAGATCATTATCTTCCAAACAACATCTAAATTAAATCCCGAATCAAGAAGAATCGCACCGACACACGACTCTACCAAATCACCGAGAGCCTGCATATTCAAAAATTACAATTTTTTAATTTGCAAAAAAACGTACCAAATATATATAATAAATGGTTTTATACTTTTATAGCGAGTTACCTTAGGACATGGTACGGTTTCACCTAAAACGTTGTTTGATGAAGAGGTTTTAAAGAACTCAGCATACTTGTTCATTGACTGAGTCAAACTAGTGGAGTCGCATAGCATGAACTTGTAGAAAGATCGGTTTACAGCAATGCCCGCGAAAGAATTGTTGTTGACCGAATAAGATCGTAAATCGGTCAACTGACCCGGCTTTAGTTTTGGATATACCGAATAAAGATAAGATGTGATCAAGTAATCCAACACCGCGTCTCCAAGAAACTCCAATCTCTGTTTATGTTCATACCGACACGTTATTAGTATTATTGCAATTGTTTGACAAAGTCAAAACAGTTCGTTTTCAACATGGGTCAAAGCGGTCCGGGTTGACTAACCAACACGATATTATGGATTTGATACATATTTATTAGAAAATACAAACTTGGTCTAAAGGTATACATGTGGGCAACAGAAATGGTTCCCACTTAGATGACCGTTGACTTTTCTGTTTAACGGGTGTCAAATGACCAAAATGCCCCTTAACTTATAAAAAATTTAATTTTTATTAACCACACTCATTAAAACTAAATATAAATGACTAACACATATGGTACATGGCTTACATGACCGTTAACTTTTCTGTTTAACGGGTGTCAATGACCAAAATGCCCCTTAACTTAAAAAAAATTATTTCCTATTAACCCCACTCATTAAAACTAAATATAAATCATCATCATCATCATCGTACTCAGTATATCCCACCAATAGCAATGCTATGGTAGGGTCTGAGGAGGGTAAGATGTAGACAACCTTACCTCTACCCCATAGGGATAGAGAGGCTGCTTCCGATGAGACCCCCGGCTCGATAGTAGTTTTGCATCAAGCCTTGGACACAAGGCACATAGCACTCAATCATCGGGACACCGGCTGATTGGTGCATGTGCCCTTGTCTTTCGGCTATCAACGCCACCACATGATGCCTGATTAACCTTCCCCCACTTTTAACGTTATTTTCACGAGATTAGTAAAATAACGTCAAAATTAGTGCAATTTTACTTTTGCCCACCCGAGAGTTCACACATATATACATTATATGCGTGCACCGCCAGCAGGGCACTAAAACTAAATATAAATGACTCACACAAATGGTCCCTGGCTTACATGTCCGTTAACTTTTCTGTTAAGTGGGTGTGAAATGACCAAAATACCCCTTCAACTTACAAAAAATCTAAAATATCTAGTAACCCCACCCATTAAAACTAAAAATAAAAGACGTTAATGTATATTAAATTCGGTTACCTGATAACAACCACCATAATTTTTATGGTAAGACGGGTGTAAAAGCGCTTGTAAAAGGAGACCTTTATGTTGGAACCGATACCCCAAACGGTTTTCAAGGTCAGAAATGTCAACTAAACCACTCAATGGGGAAAAGACTCGGCTAGAAGCACATATGTCAGCAACTTGCGAGTGTTGAAAGTCCACAGGAATCCCAATCCACTTCAGAAACGCAATAGCCGCCTTAAAACCGCTATCAACTAAAAACGCTCCAACAAGGGCTTCCACAATATCTGCAATGGTTTTCTTTTGTAGCCAATGATGACCTTTATTGCATCTAACTTCCGTGTTTTCACCCGTCTTCAAATTACTCTCATGTGAAGAATGAATTAAGACTTGTGTGTCACTAGTGCATATCACCGAACATTTTCGACCAAAAGGGTAAAAATGGCTAGGCTCAAACGGTTGATCACGTATATATACCTACAAAAAGTATCATGTCAAACAGGTTTGAATGAATATGTCGAAACAGGTTGATTTGCGACCGGCATGACCCATTTCTCTTTTAACTGTTTTACCCACTAGAGCATTAAGGGCAAAACGGTCATAACATGTCAAAGTTGGGAGCTTTTTCTATAGATCGGGCTGACCCGAAACACCTTTTTCCATTCTTTGTATTAAAATATTATAACTTGATGACTTTCAACCCGTTTAACCCATTCGACATGTTACCTTCTAAACTATTATTAGAATTTTTACCAGTTTGACCCGTTATAGAAAACAAAACCAAACTCTACCCGTTCATATGTAGACTAAGGATTTTGAACCATAATTTGAACTTTACCAATTTAACCCGTTATTTGAATTTTACCAATCGAACGATTATTTTTTTCTTTTTTTCGAATTGAAATTGACCGATTATTTGATTTTACCAAACTGACCCATAACCGGAAAAAAAAGTAACGAGGTGCGCTACAAAGGAAACAAACTTACATGCAAATTGTTCGATAAGGCAAGCTTCAACAAATGTGAATTGTTGACCATATTTGACCGCTTCCGAGTAAGTATTCCTTCATCAAGGGAATGATTTACTAAAAACACGTGTCGGCCAACTGCATATTTAAGAAAAGCATCACCGAGAACCTCAAGTCTCTCGAGAGAAAACCGTTCATTGCATCTCTCAGTTGTAAGTGCTTCAAGAATCTGATAATGTTAAAAAGTTCAAAACTTTTTACTCGTTTAAAGAAAAGAAACAATAACAAAAATGATAACAAATAATTAGAGCCTTACACGATCTGCAGTAACTTCGGACCCTTGAGGGAATGAGGCACATAACCTTTGTCTCAGTTCAATGGCAACAAGAAAGCTTTCTAATCGGTGTATGATTGAGGGCAATAAAGACAATGTGCTTCCGATGTCCCTTGAAAATCCTATGATTTTCAGAACACATATTTCGGGAGGTAATTCCACAAAGTGTTCCTCCTTTTCACGTTGTTCTGTTTCAGAATAACCAAAAAAAAATTAAAAAAATGAGAAAACAGACACGAAAACAATGAAAAATTCAGTATTTGGTTAACGGGTCAAATGGGTTTGGGTCGGATTGGGTTTGGTCGACCCGGGAACGTTTCTTGACCTTTTCTTGAAAAAGAGCTTGTAAGCAATTCAAATGATAACACTATGATGTATTATAACAATAATAAATAATAATCTAAAATTTGAGCGATTTTCAGCCTTTTGGCCCAACCCGTTCTCATTTTATAGCTAGTTTTCCGTTTTTTAATTAGCTATAGAACACAACCCAAATCAACCCGTTCCCAAGTAAATGGGTCGAGTTGCTCCTCTCAAGTCCATAATTAGGGGTGTAAACGAGCAAAGCCACTCGTGAGCTACTCAAGATCGGCTCACTAAAAGCTTGAACTGACCGAGCTTAAACAAGCTCGATCCTTAAATGAAGCTTGTTTAATAAAAGAGCCCGAGACAGAGCTTCACTTGTTGAGCTCAAGCTGCCACGCGAGCCTAAGCAAGCCTTTTACTTATATAATTTGTATTTACTATTCAGTATATTAAATATATATTTATATAACAATAATTTTTACATATAAGATTATGATAAAATAACTGAACAATATAAATCATGTTATCTACAGAAATCAAATTATAACTAAAACATATATATTTTTACGTATAAGATTATGATAAAATAACTAAATAAATAAGTACTAAATAATATAAATGATGTTATCTACAGATATCAAATTATAACTAAACATATATAAAAATTAATTATAAATGTAATATAAGTTGATTAATAAATAATAAACGAGACTAGCCCGAGTTCGTTACTAGCTTCGGGAAACAAGACTACCCCTACCATATATTACCTATTCCGAAGATAATAATAATAATTAGCACATTAACTATTTATTTTTAAATATATATTTACAAAATGTACTACCTCCGCTCCCGCTTTTCCTTAGCAAGTTATCCAAACGAAAGAGTTGTTTAGCTTTCAAGAGGGGCTGGTTCGGGTACGAAAACTTGCTTCTAAATCTGCTCGTAAAACAAGAAAAAAGTAACCAACAAATCAACCTTTTCCCAAGGGGCAATTATGTAAATTCACAATCAAACTCATCATGTATATAAACTTACACTTCAGCATAGTGGTCGACATAACTTGTTCCTTCTTTGAAAATACTAAACGAATTCTTCTCGGGAAAATAATCAGACACGAAGTAAAATGTATCCTTACACGGGACATACACCAAACTACATAATATATCTTTGATTTTTGTGGGCCCGTTAGCAAGATGTAAACAATCGTTCATATTTGACGTTTGATTTCGATCACATGTTGTGATGATATTTTCTGGATTTCTGAAAATTGGTGACGATAAACATTTTGTGATGAGATGCCAATCTACAGTCATTGATCCTCGGTGCTTGTCAATGCACACAGGCACTAATAAGTAGAAAGTCAAAGATGAATTGCTGACATCATCTTTGCCTAATTGAACAAAATCTTTAATGAATTCTGATTTGTCTATTATCGCCTTCAGCCACATTTCTTGAAACCTTTCCGCTAGCAAAATCTGCATAGATTAAATTGTTAGTTTTTTTTAATGGTTGGATGAACGCTGCTTCTCGTTATCTATTAAAAAGATCATAGCTTCACAAGAAAAGAAAAAAAAAATGTCATTTTTGGCCATTTTATCTATTAAAATAAAAATAGTTTTATAAAGAAAAAAAGTGATCTCTTGCCACTTTATTAATATAATCATAGCTTTTCAAGAAAATGATAAAAAAAGTCATTTTTGGCCATTTTATCTATTAGAATCATAGCTTTTCAAAAATTAAATAAATGCATAGATTCATAAACAGTAAATTATAATAACTCTTTTTAAATTATATCACATAATAATTTCCAAAACACACACACAAACGCCACTAGAAATCATCATATGGAACGAGAAAAACACCAAGATTCGATTACCTCATTGTCCGAAAACTCTAAAGCGCCACAAGGGACAATACTAGTCAATATAGATCGACCACGAGCTAAATGGAGATCAAGTTCCATTCTTTGTGCCTCTTGTGGGATCGGTCTTTTCAAAAACAACCCAAAATCTTTATATAATCGATCAGCAGGCAACGGGTTAAGTTTAATAAAATATGAGTTAAGAGAGAGTCTTGTATTGTCCACTTTACTCCACGGTTCTTGAAAAACAGACGGTACAAGCATTTCATGAAGCTCTCTGCGTGAACTTTCATCTGTAGATAAATAGCAACAATTATATTATTTGTACAACCATCCACGAATAAATAGGTTTTATTTATTAAAAATAAAAACGAACTTACCGTCTTCACGATCCGAATCAGAGGAATCTAGATCTTCATCATCAGCATCATCATCAGGCAAGAGATAATGAGTCAAAGCACCCAATTCATGCAATCGTTGGCATGCTTTCAAACACGCATCCTTTTTAGCGGCTTCCCGTGACGATTGAGGCGAACTTATGATTTGGTGAATTGGAGCATTAGCAGGAAGAGTTATGTAGCAAACTACTGCATCGGCTTCATGTGTAGAGTATGTTAGTATTGGCTTAGGGTTAAAGAATCTGCAAAATCATATAAACAATATAGTCAGATTAATAAGTTTAGAATCTGCAAAACCTTTCCGCAAGCAAAATCTGCATAAATTAATAAGTTTAGAAAAAAAGCATTTCGGCTCGTAAAAAGCTTGAGCTGGCCCGTAGCTCATTAAGCCAGCTCAACTATTTCCGTAAAAAAATTGATTTTTATATTAAAATATATTGATATATATAAAGAAAAAATATATGTTATTTTTAACACACACAATGCATAATTAATAAACTACAAAATTTATATATATATATATATATGACAGAATTACAAATTTTGTCCTTTAAAAAAAGCCAAATTACGGTTCGTGTCCTTTTTTAAGTTTCCTTGCAGGTGGTATCCTTTAAACATTTTTTTCCTACACGTTATGTCCTTTACGCTAACTGGGTTAGAAAAACTCAGTTAAATACCCTCACGTGAGGCGCATGTGAGGGCATTTTTGTCTTTTCGCCTGTACCTCCTCCTTCATTCAACCACCACCACCACCGTCCGTGTTACCATCACCACCGCCACCGCGAACCATCAAATCCGGCGACCAAAAAAATCCCATCTCCACTAAAACATTAAATCCGACTAAAACAAAAGCCCATCTCTGGTAAAACAGTAAATCTGGCTAAAACAAAAGCCCATCTCGGGTAAAACAGTAAATCTGGCCACCTGTGACCACCACCGTCATCGTTGACTATGACCACGCCACAACCACACCAACGACGATTCAACTTCTAGAGGTTTGACATGGGTCCGGAGCTAGCCCGGGTGTGCATTTGGATATGGTATAGAGTCGGAATTCGGGCCGGATCTAAAGGATCCGCTGCTGTGATAAATGAAGATGATGCACGATGAGGTTTTTGGTGGTCGGACACCCACCATTGCCTTAAACTAATAACATTTTGATAAGAAGAAAGAAAGTCAGGTGAAGGGAAAATCGATTTGCAGATCTATGATTTATATACGCGGATTTGTAGATCTGTGATTCATTGATGATGGGGTTAGGGGTTGACTATGGATGATTTTGGTATTGCGGTTCGTACAAAATATTACCCCTCACGGTAGCTGGTGATGTTTTGAAAGTCCTCACAGCCGGAGGTGGTCCACGTTTTTCCGACAAGTGTGTGTGTGTGAGAGAGAGAGGGGGGGAGAAAGACCGCTGGCGGCCAGTGGGGTTTGATGGTGGCGGCGGCGTACTAGATGGTGGTGTGGTAGCGCCTGGCGGCGTACTTAGCTGGTGGTGGGTTAGTGGTTGCTTGTTGGTGGCGGCTATGGAGGCTGAAGAAGCTACAGGAAGATGTGGAGATGGTGATGGAGAGGGTTTTTTGTTTTTAAAAATAAAGGTATATTGTATTTAATCTGCAGGTACAGGCGAAAAGACAAAAATGCCCTCACATGCGTCTCACGTGAGGGTATTTAACTGAGTTTTTCTAACCCAGTTAGCGTAAAGGACATAACGTGTAGGAAAAAAATGTTTAAAGGATACCGCCTGCAAGGAAACTTAAAAAAGGACACGAACCGTAATTTGGCTTTTTTTAAAGGACAAAATTTGTAATTCTGTCATATATATATATATATATATAGCAAAATCTAGGTTATACTTTTGGGTTATAATTTATATATATAGATATGGCTCGGGCTCAGGCTCAGCTTGTTTAAAAACCGAGCTGGCTCGTGGCTCATTAAGCCAGCTCAATTATTTCTGTAAAAAAATTAATTTTTGTATTAATATATATTTATATATATAAAGAAAAAATATATGTTATTTTTAACACACACAATGCATAATTAATAAACTATAAAATTTATAATTTATTTATATATATATAGCAAAATCTGGGTTATACTTTTGGGTTATAATTTATATATATAGATATGGCTCGGGCTCAGGCTCAGCTTGTTTACAAACGGAGCTGGCTCGTCTCAGCTCGTTTGTATTGTCAAGCGAGTTTCAAGCAAACCATGAGCCGCAAGCTTTTTGAACAACCCAAGAAAAGGTTTACAAACTAAAACAGCCCATTTTAACCCAAAACTGTTCTGACCCGTTACCCATGTTGGGAGTCGGATCTTACTCGTCGTGTGGAAGCTTTGAACAATATCGATGAAGCGATGAAACACTTGATACAGAACTAATAATAGCACCCGTTAAATCCACTTTATAAGTTTTCTCCTCAAAGTCAACATTCACCAAAGTACTTGTTCTTGAAGATATTTCATTATTCATGCGGGCTTCATCGTTATGAAAGTTTTTTATCAAATCCATCTCCTTCGGGTTCCCTCTGTGTTACATAATAGTTTAAAATAAATGGCTCGTGTCAAAATTTAACCTTTTTATGAAAAACATATAGGAGAGAGCAAAAAACCTGTCAACCAAAAACGCATATTCGGATTGTGGCATGCGTGCACGACCTCTCGATTGTATAAAACTTGCAACGGTTTCAGGAAGATCAAATCTTATTACAAGACAGCATGTTTGGATATCAAGACCTTCTTCTCCCACTTTAGTTGCTACTAACAAATTCAACTGCCATAACAGAAAAAAATAATAATAAAACACTCACAAAAAAACAAAAAAAAACAAAAAAAACAAAGTTAATATACAATTTGCAACCATATTTGAAAAAAGTATAAAGAAAAAATGGGGGTCAACAAAAACTGCCGTTTACGTTTGACCCGTACAAAAAAAACTGAACTTTGACCCAAACCCCTTTGACCTATTACCAAACCCATCTAATCTAAACTACCCACTTTGCCACGTGTAAAACAAAGTTGCATATTGCATACCTCACCCGAACGAAACTTCTCAAGAATCGCGTGTGTGGTTTTCCGTGACATGTTCTTGAGCCCCGAGTGGACCCCGACCAAGTAACTACACCTCCATGCTGACAAAACCCTAATTTGTTGAAGGATATACGCCAATGATCTAGCGGTTATGATCCTATTCACAAATATAATGCACTTCATATCCGATTGTGCCCTGCGATAATCAACACATAAATATTGTTCAAACGATGAAAAGTTTCAAACTTTTGTAGATATTTATTCATTTAAACGCGTTACTAACCGAAAATTCGAAAGAATTTTCATGAGTTGCAAGAGCTTGAATGAGAAAAGGGGATAACCCATATTATCCACTGATGATAAATTGGCTTCGGTGTCGTTTGCTTCCATAGGGGATTCTAAAAAACAATAAATTATTAGTTTCATAACACACATCCAAACGCCCCTTAAAAATCGTTGCGTTACCTTTTTTGCATTCAGAAGCTAAGTAGGAAGAAGCTTGTGTTAAATAACCGCGACATAACATATCATCATTGCATTGCTCGTTTACCTCAATAACCTCATTTCTATCAACAAGGTCACCTTTTAACAGAATCCTACAAGCCTTCACAAGTCAAAGAATAAATAAATTGTACAAGATTTATAAAAAAAGTAGATTTTTTGCATATGTTTAAAATGTAAGCTAGGGGTGTGCACGAAACCGATATAACTGAACCCAATGAAAAACGAACGGTTTAGTTTTATAGTTTTTTCGAAAACAGATTTTTCGGTTTGGTTATGCATCAACCATAAACCGAACTGAACTAAAGATACCGACTTTAAGTAATTTATAAGAAATTAACAAATGATGCAATCAATTAATCATTAACTAACAAGAAAAGGTAGGCTCAAAGTTTCAAGCCGAAATTCATTATTTTGGGCCCAAAATTTTCAAGCTCATATGGTAAACCGAAAAAATCGAAACTGAACCAAGTCCAATGTGAAAACCGAAAACAAAAGAAAAACAAAACGATATTCAAAAACCCAAAAACCGAATGTTTTGGTTTGAGCCCAAAACCGGCCCATGCACACACCTATAATGTATATAAATAAATACCATGAAATGATGAAAACTTACTTGTAATGCACCCCAAAGGCCAAGATTTTGGAGAATAAACTCTAAATTACAATGAAGACGCTGGAGGGCCTTTTTAGTATTTTTAAGAATAGAATAATCCTCGATACTGTTCATCAAAGAAAGCATACTCTATTTCCACAAAGTAAATATTAATCAATTAGCATAACTAGTAATAGATCAATTGTTCAATTGTATAATCAAACAAAATAATTACTCTTACTTGTGCCCTTATTGTTTCAAGTTTCCCTAAATAAGTAACATTAGGGTCGTGAGAATCGAGTGTTTCACCACCGTAATAATAACAGTTGACTTTAGGGGATGACACAAACTGGTCTAGCTCTTCCCGTTTGTCAACGGTATAAACCTATAAATTATAAACCACCCGATCGTTAAAGAAAACAAATATAAATTACTTAACTATAATAAAAATATTCAGGCAACAAACCTTGGCATTAAGTAAGGTCTCAAGACTACTAATGGAAGCACCTAAAACACAAATGGTATGCAAAAGTCAAATAAAGTGTTGAACTTTTAATCAAATGTCCAATATACCCTTTGACCAATGGAGAATGAGGAACCGAGGGCATTACCTTTCCCAAATATTGGTGATGCAGTCATGCCAAATATACGAGGGAGCTTAGGGACGTCCGGTTTGTAAAATATCTGCATTATTGCACAAAAGTGTTATTGGTCAACAATCATATCTACATTAGTCAATTTCGACCCGTTTCAATATAAGAATGTCAATTTGAGTTGTGTTTTTATCTCAAACGGGTCAAATATAAAACTTTAACCAAAAAAGAGGAAGAGTCAAACAGGCTGAAAGTTATCAAAAATAAAATATAAGTGTTTGACTGTTAGTCAATTTTAACTTGTTTACTTATAAGCATGTCGATTTGTGTTATGTTTTATCTCAAACAGGTCAGATAAAAAAAAGTAACTCAAAAAGAGAAGGGGTCAAACGGGCTGAAAGTTAGCAAAAGTCAAATATAGTGTTTGACTATTGGTCAATTTCGGCCCGCTTACTTGTAAGCATGGCAATTTTTGCGGCGTTTTATCTCAAACGGGCTGAAAGCTATCGAAAGTCAAATGAAGTGTTTGACTATTGGTCAAATTCGACCCGTTCACTTATAAGCATGTTGTTTGTGTTATGTATAATCTCAAAAAAAAAAAAACTCAAAAAGAGAGGTGGTCAAACGGGCTGAAAGTTATCAAAAGTCGGATGAAGTATTTGACTATTGGTCAATTTCGACCCAACCGACCCGCATTAACCATCTACCTTCATAATTTCCGCATAAGGATGACTACTATCAACTTGTGCATAATGACACTCATCAAATATCAAAAGTGCAATGTTTTGAATCCTGATGAAACAATGCGATAAATTATGTAACAGAATTTGAGGTGTCATCACAAGAACCTGCAAACGATGAACATAAAATAAAGACACAATAGCATAATCTTGTGGGCCCAAATATTATTTTCAATAAAATGAAATAACAAACCTCAAATTGTTCCATTTCTTTTTCCCAATCTCGATGGCCCTTCAAATGATTTGAACTACCACAATAGGTTCCAACTTTAACGTCTATAGAAGCTTGTATAACCTTTGCTTGCTGCATAAATAAAGTATGTTAAACGAAGATGCATTTGTAACAGTCAATTTTATTATGAGGATTTGTGTCTTGATATTATGTTTGTGACACGAAGATACACATCTAAACACTGCCAATTAAGTATAACTTTGACAATTCAAAGTAGAAATATTAAGATACGCGCATCATATACGCGATGCACTGCTCAATTTACAACCAAGATTACATCTTTAATTAAGCAACATAAGCGAATCCAAACACTATATTCTACAACCATTTTAACGACTAAAATAATACGACATTTATAAAAAAAGTGCTCACTTGTTCAACGAGAGCTACGGTTGGAGCAAGAAAAACACATATATCTTTTTTCGGTTTCTTCGCTTGGCATATCATCTCATATATAAGCAAAACAGCAATGTGAGTTTTTCCGCATCCCGTTTCCAGATACACAATGATATTCTCCAATAATGCCTTCTGGCATAACTCAGTTTGGTACCTGCAAAATCCCCATTACATCAATTCTTGTTACAATTATATAAAAAATACCCAATCTTCATAAGTATGAAGAAAAAAATACAAAAACCTAATTAAACACACATTAAAAACTTAATAATTACACCCAAAATGCCAAATCCCTTACCCAGAAAGTTTGCATCTTTATAATAAAAAAAATGCTTACAAATTCAAGATTAAACATACACAAAAATTACATAACAAAATAAAAAAAAAAATGTGTACAGATTTAAGAAAAATACAAAATCATAATAAGTATATGAAGAAAAATCCAAAACCCTGATTAAAATTTACAGCTAAAATACCAAAAATCCCTTTCTTACACAGAAAGTTTGCATCTTTATAATAAAAAAAATGCTTACAATTCAAAAATTACAAGAATTTTATAACAAAACCAAATAATTCATAACAAAATCAATACTTGTCACAATAACTATATGAAAAAAAAAATTACAGCTAAAATGCCAAAATCCCTTTCTTACACAGAAAGTTTGCATCTTTATACAAAATTAAAAAATATATATAAAAAAAGTAATTACAATTCAAAGATTACAAGAATTTGATAACAAAACCAAAACAATTTCATAACAAAACAAATTACATGAAGAAAAATACAAAGCCCTAATTAAAAACAGATAAAGTTTGCATCTTTACACAAAATCAAAGCCAAAAAAATACCCACAATTCAAAGATCAAATATTACCATAATCCCATAACAAAACCAAAAAAAAATTCATAATTTTTTTTATAAAAAAATCAAAAATGTGTACGGATAATTTAACAAAAGCAATAATTTCAAGAATCTGTGACATACCCTCTTGCAATTGCCCTCGGATCCTTATGGGTTTCATTGTGTCTGATCGTCATTGCTTCAAGTGCTTCAATAACGTCAGTTTGTTCGCATATGCTGCCCATGTTGACTGACAGTTGACCATAAGAACATGAACAGAGTGCAAAAGGAAAAAGTAATTAATTGGGTTTTTTATAATAAAAAAGAAAAAGGGGTTTGATTGATTTTGCTTTTTGTGTGATGACGAGTGATGTGTGAGCATGACTCTACTTAATTCAGGGGTTTGGCTTTTATACACATAGGGGTGATCGAACGGGTCTTACCCGTTAAAATTGACTCGGAATCGGGTCTGTTTCGGGTCTCAGACGGGTGGTAGAAATGATTTGTGCAATTTCTAAGTGATTCTTGCGGGCCCGGTTATGATATTTGGTATTTGCGGGACCTGATAATACTCATGTTGTTGTATTATAAGATGGTATGATCGGTTCGGGTTTAATGGGTAAGACCCGATTTGGATGTTACCCATTAAAATAACCGGCATTGTTGTATGTTCAGTTCGTATAATCGCCAAATAACTTGTATGTTCAAAAAGCTTGGACTCGTGGCTCGCTCGATAAAAGCTCGAATAAAAATAGCTAAAAAACTTGATTTGAAACATCTTGAGCTGAGTTAGCTCATTTTTGTAACCGATCCAAAATCGACCTAGGCTCGGCTCGGCTCGGCTCGGCTCGTTGGCTCGATCTTAATCTCGTTTAACTTCAACATCGAGCTAGAGCCTTAGTTGAGTTGCCTCGTTTAATTTTTGAGCCGAGCTCGAAACCATCCTGGCTCGACTCGTGAAAAGCCCTACTATTGTATTCTAAGCTGGTATAACCATCACTACCCGGTTCAAATTCACTGTTCAATTTTGTACGGTTGTATGTAGGTTCATGTATAAGTTATTCTTACATATGAGTGGAAGGTTGTTGGTACAAATGTTGTAGCTTTGTAGAGGCGTTCATGTAAAAGTCTTTGGTGTGGGTTTGACGGGTCTTGTGGGATTGACAGACGAAACCCCAATTAAATGAGACCGGCTTCATACTCTATTCCTTCGAACCGCAATTTGGATTCTTCAACTTCATATCCGATTATGGAATTAGGGTTTTTGAAGTTGTGTGTTCGAGTGCTGAGATGTGGGTCGGATCAATCGAGATCATCACCAACACTAATTCCCCTACAGCCTACACTGATTGATGGTGGAGACGATGAAAGTAAACCCGATTGGCGATTCTTCTCATACGCTAATGATGGCTCTTTCATGTTACGATTTTGGTGACATTATATAATATTGCGATCCGCGTTAATTTGGTTGTTTTTGCATTGTTATGAGCTGTGCTATATTTTTCTTTTTTCCTTTTTTAACGGTTAATTACTTTTAATCATTATCATATGTGGGACTTGAATCCAAAACTTTCCTCTCATAAACTCATGTACTTAAAGGTTTTGCTTTCGTCAAGGGACATCACATTGATACAAGTTATGCTACTTATTATTTATATTATATTATATTATTAAATTATAAGTTGAAAATAATGCCAATAGTTGTAATGGCCAATAAAAATTTGAGATTGATACATACACTCATCGTTGCCTGAATCTTTTAAGGCATGTGTTGATACTCCGGGACAGGACATGAATTTTAAAGGCATCCTATTGAATATGGTGGATAGAGAAAGCAACTAAAGTACCTAAGATAGAGAAGAAATTTAATACATGCACATAAATAAATCAAATCTACATTCATTTAACTAAAGTACCTAAGATAGAGAAGAAATTTAATACATGCACATAAATAAATCAAATCTGCATTCATTTACTATTACACACCATGATAAAGTAATTAAATAAATAATGACAATAACAATGGAAAAAAATGATTTGCTGAGATTTGCTTTTCTTTTTTTTAGATCGATCAATTTGTATCATCGACGGACCACTAACTCAACCGATTATTTCCATTCTACCTTTAGAAGGAAACACACACACACACACACACATATATGTGTGTGTGTGTGTGTGAATGTGTGCACTAACTTTGAACACGTGTGATACACGAAATGCTTAAAGAAATACAATTAAGTTACATAAATTAATTGTTATTTTTTTCTATATAACAATTTATATTTTATCAAATTAAATGGTTTTATAAGCTCATATTATATTTTTAATGGAATGACAACTCTAATACAAGAATCATGAATGCCATAAAAAATAAAGCAAACGCATATAAAATTAACATGAACAAAACATATTTTTGTATTACATTTTCGAAAAAGATGAATGAAAACTCCATTGATCCATGGAGGTTAAATAATTATGTGATAATAAGACTGTTGTTCACTCATAATTTCTTCTTTATCATCATAGACCTATAAAATCGTTTATTAAATTTTATCGCATTCATCTCCTACTCTCAAAAGTGCATATAAATTAATTTAATAAAAAAAAAGAAGATAGATTTAATTTTATAAAGAAATAAATATTTTGATTATAATGGCATAAATACCCGCACAATTTTAATCACTGCAACTTAGTTAATTAGTTATTTGATTAAAGAAAATATTGACATGTTTTGATTTTATTGACATAAATATGTTTTCATTAAAATAGAAGAATAGTTTAAGCAGAAAAATTACGTTACGAACAAATCTACAAATGAAATGTGTCAACAGTTATTTTCTTTTATTAGCATTAGTGATATATATTAGCTTGAAACTCATGTATCACACATGTAATTAATTACAATAAAATATTTAATAAATAATTAAAAGGTATATTGGAAATAAATAATCACACCTTTTATGTATTGACCGATAATAGTCCCACCTTTAAAAATTCTTGTCTATGGGCCAACCTTTCAACTGTTTTTCCCTCAAATGACCTCTTGAAAAACACTTAACGTCGTTAACTTTTTACCGAATTTGAAACCGATGTTGTAGGGCTTTTGATTAGAAGAAAAATACGAGTCAACTTATTTAAAACCTATCTCGAAACATTGATCCAAACGATGTAAGAATGTTTCCATTTGAGTGTCTGAGTTTCCAATTAACAAAAATCAAGCTATTCGAATCGTCATTTCAAGATAAGTTTTACACCAGTCGACTTGTATTTTACTTCCTATCAAAAGCCCTAAATCATTTGTTTGAAATTCGGAATAACACTTAACGTCGTTAAATGGCTTTTAACAGGGGTCCATTGAGAGACAAATAGCCAAAAGGTTGGACCGTTGACAAAGATTTTTAAAAGGTGAGATTATTATCGGCTAATACATAAAATATGAAATTATTTATATCCAATTTGCCTTATCAAAATACAATTTAACAATATACTTATCATACACTATTAATACGAAATCATCGTACAATACAATTTATAACAATTTAAAAATAAATAATTAGTTGATTAACTAACATTTTTTTGGACTATACAGGTTTTCTAAAAACGTAACATATAAACAAAAAACTTGATGGGTTTGATAATTTGTTTGATTAAAATTAATAAAAGTTATAATAAAAACATCATTGTAATATTTTGTTTTTTTTAGAAAAAAAATGTACTTTTAGATTATTTAGTTATAAAAAATAAAAAATACAATTTGTACGATAGTTAGTAATTATTTTCTAATCCGAGTTTTTTTTTTTGTTTTGGTATATTGTTGCATTATGGGTTTTAATTTACCAATTTTTGAATTACACAATAAAATTTAAGAAATATATATATATATATATATATATATATTTAATAAATGAATAATAATAAATTTTTAAAAGCTTTTAAGGATTAAATATGAGAGTGACATATGACACAACATATAACTTTTTGTTAAAAAATATAGATATACATGTGAGTGAAAAAAACTAGTGTGTTTAAGAAGCTTAAGAAGAACTATTAGCTATTAAATCTAAGTATACTAATAAAAGAAATAATGAGGATGTTGTGACAATTCCATATTTATTCTTGGCTAATCTCTATTCTCATTCATTCTATATATCCATGGGTTATGGAGCAAAACCATATTGATAAATAGGTTATAATTTTCTTTATAATTCTCTAATATCTCATTTAATTCATCCTAACAATCCATGGGTCATAGGTAAGATAATTTTAACAAATGGGTTATAATTTCATTTTTAATTATCTAATCTCTCATCTTATTTATCCTATCTATCTATCTATGAGTCATGGGACAAAACAATTTTGAGAAATGGGTTATAATTCTCATTCTAGTTCTCTAATCTCTCATCTCATTAATCATAGTTATTCACAGGTAATTTATCACTTAGTGTTTCTTCATTGGCGCCATCCGTGCATAAAAAGCTAGAACTAATTCTTAGTCTTTTCAAGGTTTCTGAAGAAATGGTTAACGTTACTCCGGTCCCAAGACCAGTAAGTGACCAAGAAACCCCGGTGACCACAACCCCAGTAACTGGGAACACCGGCGGTTATACAAATCTTACGAACACTACCCCGGCTACCCAAGCCGGGGCAAGTGCAGTAAATATTCCACTGGGGTTCACTGATGCCCAGTTGGAAAAACGAACGAGGGTCCCTCGCCAAACACTAGATCAAGTGAAGGCGTGGGCCGAAGCACGTCAGAGAGAGTTCCAAGCTGAATTGGATGAACGCTTGCGTTCAGTTCAACAGGCTGACGAATTCGGCAGTACTCGCCAACATCTCAATATGAACAGTGAGTGCGAGTACTCAGACGAGGAGAGGGAAGAATCCGATACCGACGCAAACCCTCGCCATAAGGCGAAAGGGAAGCGTAAGGAAACGGACTTCCAACCAAAAAGGAATTTTGGGGAAGCTTTTAAACCAGCAAATGCGGAGAGAAACCCGCGTGACTTCTCCAAAACCTTTAGACCAACTGCTACAAATGCAGGAAAGTCAAAGTTCGCAAGGGACATTGCGGAAGCAATCGCCCCGAGAAGTGCCAAACAAATGTCCAACATTGGCACTTATGATGGTCTATCCGACCCAGACGACCATTTGAACAGGTTCATTGCGGGGGCAACCGTCAGTAACTGGACGGAACCCACGTGGTGTTACATGTTCCAGATGACTCTGGTCGGAGCGGCCAGGGCATGGTTCGATCGCTTGCCGGTCCACCACATTTATGATTGGGTGGACTTCCAGAATAAGTTCAGCCAGCACTTCAGCCAGCAGAGGAAATATACTGAAGAACAGTGGACGATCCTCAATTGCGTTAGAGAGGAGGATGAATCTTTACTAGACTTCATCACCCGTTTCAATTCCAAAAAGCTAAGTCTCGGCAGCATAAGTGAAGATCTTGTTCGCGCCGCTTTCATCCAAGGCGTCGAATACCCAGAGCTTATCCGCACACTGACGGGTAAGGATGGCATGCCATCAACATGGGATGCCATCATGACGGCGGCAAAGCGCTTTGCCGAGACGGAAAAGCAACTGGGAAGGGATCTTCCCCAGAGTACACACCTCTACACGCAAAGGACAAGAGAGAACAATGTTCGGATCGCCCGGCAGAACAAAAAGAGGAAGCTAGGTATCTGGCAGTCAAGGGTAAACTTTGACACCTCATCCAGCTCTCACCCTCTTGTTGGCGGAAGAAATCAAACACACCCTTCAAGCCAAAAGCACAGGTGGATGCCACTCACCAAAAGCGTCACGGAGATATTCGCCACTGAAAAACTACCGTGGCCGAAAGCTCCAATGATCCGGCAGCGACCTAATGCGGATCAGAGTAAATCCTGTGACTTCCACGGGACAAAAGATCTGTTGGAATATCGTATGCCCGAGACACATAATTAAGTTAATGTGGCTAGTTATGTTTGATCCAAGTCGGGTCATACCCAATAACGAGTTAGACACACACCAATTATGTATTTGTTAAGATAAGATCTATAAGACAAATACAGAACACGACACTTTCAGAAAAATGGGTTTCTGAATAATTACTTGAAAGTATTAAATAATTAATTGGTTAATTTATTTATTTAAATAATTATTATTGGAATGATTATTTAACTATGTATTCTTTTATAAAATGGTTTATAAAAGATGGGGTGTTTATATATTTTATAAAGTATAGAATATATAAAATAAATAAAAAAAAATAATAATAATAATAATGTTGGGGCCGGTTTTGGGTGGGCCCCACACCCCACCAACTTGGTCATATTGTCAACATGCAAAAAGAGATTGAGTGTGGACTTGTATATAACTAAATCTTATGTATGCATGTGAGTAATCAAGTTCTTACAACTTTCAAGTAACCATTTTGAAAAACAACACCCATTCTCTCTTTCTCTCTAGCTCACGGCCAAAGAAGAAAGATTTCGGGTCTCGGGTTTTTCGTGTTCAAGCTCCCTAGCATAGCTCGGTGCGTGTTGGAGGCTCGGGGTATATTCCGTTTGAGGGTTTTTTTTTGAAAATCTAGCATTCACATCATCATCTTCTTCAACATCCACTAAACTCTTAAAGGGTTAAGATTGTAAGTGTTTATATGCTTTGATAGTTTAGTTGTTCCCGTATCATTTGATCCTAGCTTCGGGTTTCTAGTAAATAGATTATTGGTAATCTTGAAATGAATAAACTAGGTTGTTCATATGTTTAGTTTGTCTATCACGTTTCCGCATATATTATAACTAGTTAATCGGTTAACTAAGTTTGTTAAATCCTATAGAAACCCAACAAATGGCATCAAGAGCCGGGATACGGGAAACTAAGCTACGGGTTCTCGGTTTTTTATTTTCCCCTTGAAAGATTTATACAAAAATTAACATGCATGATATTTTTGTATTTAATCTTGTTATTGTTTTTGGCTTAGTTCAAAATTCAAAAAAAAAAAAAAAAAAAAAACCGAGCAAATGGGCCGAAGCCCAATTCGGGTGAATTTGGGCCGAAGCCCACTTGAAAAAGGGTTATTGGGCTAACCGGTTTTATAAAAATTTTTGGGCCGAGCCCATAAGGATTTTGGGCCGAGCCCATGGGTTTTTATATTGGGCCGGGCCCATAAGTTTTGTTTGGGCCGAGCCCATGCAGTTTTGATTGGGCCGAAGCCCATAATCTTGGTATTGGGTCAAGCCCAAATGGGTTGGGCTAGGCCCGATAAAGGCAAGGGGTTTTGGAACGGGTTCCTATGACATAACGGGTTATGTTTGCTAATACTAGACCGAGCCGTAGACCAATGTGGATGTTTGTTTGTGGTTGATGTTGTGATTGTAGTTAATTATTCAAGTTTCGGTTTGTAATAATTAATTATGGGCAATTTTGTAATTTTGTAATTATTTATTCATATGGGTATGTAATAAATAGGTTATTTGTAATTTCTTTATTTTATAGAAAAAATGTATTAGGACATTTGATTTTGTAAAATTAAAGAAGATTGCAAAATTGGAAGTTTGGGCCTAATTGGGCCGGGTATGGTGATAATGGGTTTCACAAGCCCATTAAGGGATTCAAGCCCAAAAGGACCTAAGCCCACCAATTGAGCCCAAGTGGAAGCTTATGGAAGCTAAGGCCCAAGTTCAAGCCCAATGGATCACAACAAGGTTGAAGAAGATGCTCGAAGCATTTGGATGCGGGATCGAGTGGGAGCTACAACATCCATGTGTCATGTGTCCCTTAGGATCGGACCTAAGACACACACTTGTTTCGGCTAACAAGTGTGGTCTAACTTAGTGGCTCGTGTCTAGTATAATTGTGTATGCTTGTTAATTGATTGTTTGATTGTGTGGTTGTTAGATATTAGGATATCAACTTCGTCACATAGAATTAATTAACAAAGCATAAAACGGGTTCTAATAATTATCGGTAATTACGTGACACATAGTTTAATAAAATGGATTTATTAACTAGCCGTCTCACGCCCATAATAAAATGGCTTTATTATAAATTAGAATTTTGAAAATGGTTTCAAAATATCATGTTACTAAATGCATGTTAGAACATGATTTAAAGTTTTACAACTAGAATTATTAAAACTAAAAATCCCTTTTTTTAAATTTAAGGATAATAAGTTAAACACCATCCTTTTGTATAACACTTAACATATTAATAAGCTCTTAGTGGGAAAAAGGTCACCTAACCGCATAGAGTAAATTAACATGTTGAGGTAATATTGGCATAAAATGGGAAAAAGGTCACCTAACCGTTTGTATGTTAATATTACAAGTTGATACAAGTAGGACGACTTAAATTAGAACCATGTGAAGAGGGTCACCCAAGCATGGGGTCTAATAGGTGTTGATGGGATAAACATGCCAACACGAAATATGATTTCGAACCGGTCCCATAAATTCTAGAAGTTGCAAAAGGGTTTGAAATTGTTATGAATAACTACCTTGATAAACCGACAATGGGAAAAAGGTCACCTAACCGGAGTCGGGTTTATCGTTGGATTCTAGATTTTAATTATTAATTATATTTGCATATATAAAAAGGGTATTAATAATTAAAAGGTAAAACACTAAAATGAACTTAATTAAAATTCTGCAGATGGCCGCACACGTCGACGACAACATAATCCCTAACGTCCAAAACGTATCTCTCCGATCTATTCTCGCTAAAGACCGTCTTAACCACAATAACTTTTCGGATTGGTTCCGAAATTTAAGGATTGTTCTAAAACAAGAAAAATTATATCATGTTTTGGAAACACCTATCCCCGAAGAACCAGAAGAGGGAACTGAGGTCGAATACATGAATTGGGTCAAACTCACGGAAGATTCCATTCAAGTATCATGCCTCATGTTGGCGACTATGGTTCCCGAAATCCAAAAGGATTTCGAAAACCATAATGCGTACGACATGATTACTCAACTTAAGGAAATGTTCCTTAAGCAATCGAGAGTGGAAAGGTTCGAAACGGTTCGAGCCTTGCATGCATGTAGAATGGATGATAATCAACCAGTTTCAACTTATGTACTTAAGATGAAAAGTTACATTGATCGCCTCGCCAAGCTCAATTGTCCCATCTCAAAAGAGCTAGCAACGGATTTGATCCTTAACTCTTTGTCGAAAAGGTTCGACACTTTCGTGTTAAATTATAACATGAACGGGTGGGACAAAACCATTGGAGAACTTCACTCAATGCTTAAAACAGCCGAGGCGAGCATGGGCAAAAGGGTTTTACCCGTGTTTGCGATCAATGAAGGTAGATCCAAGAATCGATCTCAACCCAATCTTAAGGCTAAGGTAGCAAAAAGAAAGGGTCCCCCTATGCATCTTAAGGGTAAGGGCAAATCACCGGTTATGGCAAAGAAACAAAAGGTTATGGAACCGAGGGGTCATAAGGATGATCCTTGTTTTGGTTGTGGGGAGACCGGACACTGGAAACGCAATTGCCCGGTCTACCTAAAAGAGCTAAAAGACAAGAGGAATGCGGCGCATACCTCGGGTAATGTCTTTATGATTAATGTTGAGCTAAATCTTATTTCTTCTAACACATGGGTATTGGATACTGGATGTGGAACTCATATTTGCAATTGGTTGCAGGGGTTCAAAAAGAATGAAGACTTAAAGAAGGGCGAAGTGAATCTTTTCATGGGCAACGGTGCAAGAGTACACGTGGTCGCTAGAGGAGACTTCACTTTATCACTTCCAAGTGGTTTGGAAGTTGTTTTAAAAAATGTTTTGTATGCTCCTAGTTTGACTAGGAACATTATTTCTGTGCACCTTCTTAGACAATGTAACTTTGACTTTAAATTTGTAAGATCGGAAATGCATGTGTCATCTAATGGTATCTTTTATTTTAAAGCTGTACCAAACAACGGTATTTATGAATTGGTTCATGATAATACCTCAAATAGCTCATTATATCAAACTTCTACTAAAAGACTCAAAAGGGGTTTGAGTGATTCCTACATTTGGCATTGTCGCCTTGGACACATAAACAAGAATCGTATAAATACTCTCCAAAAGAAAGGTCTTTTGAAAACAAACGAGTTAGGTTCGTTTGATGAGTGTGAATCTTGTATTCAAGGCAAGATGACCAAAGAGCCTTTCAAAGGTACAAATGAAAGGGCTAAGGATTTGTTAGGTATCATACATACGGATGTATGCGGACCTTTCAAGCCAACTAGTAGGAATAGTGAAAGGTACTTCATTACCTTTACCGACGATTTTAGTCGATATGGGTATGTTTATCTAATGAAACACAAACATGAAGCCTTTGAAATGTTCAAAGAATTTCAAAATGAAGTGCAAAATCAGCTCAACCGAACAATCAAGGTACTCCGCTCCGATAGAGGAGGCGAATACCTAAGTGATACCTTTCAAAGTCATCTTAGAGATTGTGGAATTATTTCACAGCTCACTCCTCCTGGAACTCCTCAACATAACGGAGTATCCGAGAGGAGGAATCGAACACTGTTGGACATGGTTCGATCAATGATGGCACGAAGCTCACTACCGCCATCATTTTGGGGATATGCGCTACTCACAGCGGCTCGTATTTTGAATATGGCCCCGACCAAAAAGGTGGATCGAATACCCTATGAAGTGTGGCATGGAAAGGTTCCATCCTTTTCATATTTAAGGGTATGGGGATGCATAGTTTATGTTAAACGTGACACCCCAAATAAGCTTGAGGCTCGATCCATCAGGTGTGTCTTCATAGGATACCCAAAGGATGATATAGGATATATATTCTATGATCCTAGTGAACAAAGAGTGTTTGTTTCACGCAAAGGATACTTCTTAGAAACTAGGTTCCTTATGGAAGGACCTAGTGAAAAGAGAGTGGAACTTGAAGAGGTTCAAGAATCACTGGATGATACACAGTTGGTCGATACTAGCTTTCAACACGAGGATGTTGAAGATGATCAAATGGTTGATCATACACACGTTGCTCGCAGATCTAGTAGGGTTAGTCAACCTCCCAAGAGATATGGATTTCTTGTGGATGATTGCTACTTGGTCGATTCGGATGAACCGATCTCCTACAAAGATGCTATGTCACAACCTGATTGTGACAAGTGGCTTGAAGCCATGAGCGCCGAGATGCAATCCATGCACGATAATCAAGTTTGGGAATTGGTTGATCGTCCACTTAACTCCAAACTGGTTGGATGTAAGTGGGTCTTCAAAAAGAAGACCGATATGCATGGAAATTTAGATACTTACAAAGCTCGACTTGTCGCAAAAGGTTTCACGCAAACTCAAGGGATTGATTATGATGAAACCTTCTCGCCAGTCGCGATGCTTAAGTCGATCAGGATATTGTTTGCCATTGCAGCTCATTTTGATTATGAGATATGGCAAATGGATGTCAAGACCGCTTTTCTAAATGGATATCTTGAGGAAGATGTCCATATGGTTCAGCCTGAAGGTTTTGTCGATCCATCTAATCCTGATAAAGTTTGTAAGTTAAAGAAATCAATCTACGGGTTGAAACAAGCATCACGGATGTGGAATCATCGTTTTAATGAAGAAATCAAAGCGTTTGGTTTCGTCCAAAACGGTGATGAGGCGTGTGTGTATAAATGGGCTAGTGGGAGTATAATCATGTTCCTTATTTTGTATGTCGATGATATACTTTTATTTGGAAATGATATACCAAGTATGGAAAACGTTAAAGCGTGGTTAAGTAGTCGTTTCTCAATTAAGGATCTTGGAGAAGCGACATATATCTTGGGAATAAAGGTCTATAGGGATAGACAAAGGAAATTGATCGGACTCAATCAAAGTGCGTACATTGATAAAATCCTAAAGAGGTTTAGGATGGAAAACTCTAAGAAAGGTTTGGTGCCTATTCCTAGAGGAACCGTATTAAGCTCATCCCAAAGTCCTAGCTCTAAGGAAGAGCAGGATAGGATGAAGCATGTTCCTTATGCTTCGGCAATAGGATCTATCATGTATGCAATGATGTGCACTAGACCAGATGTCTCGTATGCTTTAAGCATAACAAGTAGATACCAGCACAACCCAGGTGACAGTCATTGGATGGCTGTCAAGAATATATTAAAATACCTTAGAAGGACTAAGGATATGTTTTTAATATATGGGTCTGATGAGGAGGAACTCGTCGTAAAGGGTTACGTGGATGCGAGTTTCCAAACTGACCGAGATGATTCTCGGTCACAGTCGGGATATGTTTTCATCTTAAATGGAGGCGCTGTCTCTTGGAAGAGTTCGAAGCAGGATGTTGTCGCGTTATCCACTACAGAATCTGAGTACATCGCCGCTTCAATGGCAGCCCAAGAGGCTGCATGGATGAAAAAGTTCATCATGGATCTAGGGATTATCTCTTCCATTCAGGAGCCCCTAGAGATATTCTGTGACAATGAGGGTGCTATTGCACAGATCAAGGAACCTCGTGCTCATCAGAAAACGAGGCACATTGAGCGCAGATTCAACTACATAAGGGATGAAGTTGAAAAGAGAAAAATATGTATTCATAAAGTTCATACCGATCAAAATATTGCGGACCCACTCACGAAGCTCCTCGATAGGCCAAAGCATGAGGGTCATGTTTGTGCATTAGGACTTCGGTATTCTAGTGAGTGGATTTAAATCCGTGTTTAGTGTTTGTATAAGAACGAATGTAATGGGTATCTCATGAAATTAATTAAGTTTTAATTATTAAATGAGTTATGTTCTAATTTTGCATGTTTAATCCATGAATGACTTATGTTATTCTAAACGTCCGTAGTCGATCATGCTTGTGGGAACAAGTATGAAGGTAAGACTATTATGAACCCGGATTGGTTGATATTCATGTGATGAATATAAGGCATAGGTTTGCCACCAAGGTTCATAGATATTTGTGGGATACAAATATTGGACATGATCCGCTCTCAAGGATCACTGCATGGAGTTAGTGCAACTGATCATAAGTAATCCTTGAGTAAAGGCGAGTATCATTGTGTCCTTTGACCTGAGATGCATATTGGATCTGGCTTTTCATCAAGTCTGATAACTTGACTCTCTTCTTTGTTTTTCGGTAACACGATGACATAAAAGAAAGAGCTCAGATATCATACGAGATGTCAACAAGGATGTATGCAGTCAAGATGGAATTTGTTCCTCTTATGTGTTGAGAGTTTAGATGTCTAAGGCCTGTTAAGTTAAATCAATGAGAGAATGATCAATCTGTGTCTCTCCGATTTGACAGGACATCTAGAAACAAAGGGATGTAGTGATAAGACTTACCTATATCATATCAAGTATGGACTTGAAGGGGATGATGTTATTGAATGGCACTTAGTCAAACATACTAGGGGTGGTGACCTGTTGTTAGGCGGTATTCACCATTAGCATTAACTTCCTATGAGTCTCGTGCAAGTGGGAGATTGTTGGAATATCGTATGCCCGAGACACATAATTAAGTTAATGTGGCTAGTTATGTTTGATCCAAGTCGGGTCATACCCAATAACGAGTTAGACACACACCAATTATGTATTTGTTAAGATAAGATCTATAAGACAAATACAGAACACGACACTTTCAGAAAAATGGGTTTCTGAATAATTACTTGAAAGTATTAAATAATTAATTGGTTAATTTATTTATTTAAATAATTATTATTGGAATGATTATTTAACTATGTATTCTTTTATAAAATGGTTTATAAAAGATGGGGTGCTTATATATTTTATAAAGTATAGAATATATAAAATAAATAAAAAAAAAAAAAAATAATAATAATGTTGGGGCCGGTTTTGGGTGGGCCCCACACCCCACCAACTTGGTCATATTGTCAACATGCAAAAAGAGATTGAGTGTGGACTTGTATATAACTAAATCTTATGTATGCATGTGAGTAATCAAGTTCTTACAACTTTCAAGTAACCATTTTGAAAAACAACACCCATTCTCTCTTTCTCTCTAGCTCACGGCCAAAGAAGAAAGATTTCGGGTCTCGGGTTTTTCGTGTTCAAGCTCCCTAGCATAGCTCGGTGCGTGTTGGAGGCTCGGGGTATATTCCGTTTGAGGGTTTTTTTTTGAAAATCTAGCATTCACATCATCATCTTCTTCAACATCCACTAAACTCTTAAAGGGTTAAGATTGTAAGTGTTTATATGCTTTGATAGTTTAGTTGTTCCCGTATCATTTGATCCTAGCTTCGGGTTTCTAGTAAATAGATTATTGGTAATCTTGAAATGAATAAACTAGGTTGTTCATATGTTTAGTTTGTCTATCACGTTTCCGCATATATTATAACTAGTTAATCGGTTAACTAAGTTTGTTAAATCCTATAGAAACCCAACAAGATCATGGTACGGAAGAGTGTACATCCTTGAAGGATATTATTGAAGCATTCGTCAAGGATGGAAGACCGGCACACCTGGTGGCATCAATCAAGAAGGGAGGAAGAAATGACAACCGGTACCGAGGCAACGGACGAAAGCCCGTTGACATCAGCATCAACATGGTTCATGGTAAGATCAGAGGAAGAAAAAGGCGAACGACAGAACCATGCACGTGGAAGGAAGCTGAGGTGCGCTTCCCGCGAGTGCCAGGAGGACCCAGCAAAGAAGGCCCTATCGTCATCAAAAGCCAGCTGGGGCACTACATCACTTATCGCACTCTTGCTGACAACGGCGCCTCGTCAACGGTGATGTACAGGCAGTTCTTTGACAAGCTAGATGACGAAGACAAGGAACGCCTGGAAACGATCTGCGCCTCGATGGAAGGGTTTGATGGCAGCACAAACACCCCCCTGGGTATCCTATCTTTCCCCGTCACTCTTACGGATGGGAAACACTCCCGCACAGAAGATGTGGACTTTGTCGTGATGAGGAAGCCACACCACACATACGACATTCTCTTCGGGAGAGACGGGATGGCAAGATTCAACGCCGTGGTATCCTCAGTCCACGGCATGATGGGATGGCCAACAGCTGAGGGTGTAGCGATGATCACCGGCATTCCCCAGGTATGCATCGCATCTGTCTCATCTAAACCCAAACCAAAGATGGCTAAACCAACCATCACCGAACCAGAAAAATGGGCCTTCAATGGCAAGTACCCTGACCAGGCCGTCACCATTGGCCCGACAATTGTTGATCCCACACGCACCCAACTCAAGCGCTTATTACAAAAAAACGCTGACATCTTCGCGTGGACACCAGCTGACATGACTGGTGTACCCCGAAGTAAGGCAGAGCATAAGCTCAAATGCGATCCGGCTGTTACGCCGATCGTACAAAGCGCAGAGTAATGGGGCCAGAACAAACTAACGCGTGTAGAATCCAAGTCAAGGAACTCCTTGACGCAGGGATCGTACGCGTTAGTAGATATCAAACTTGGGTTGCAAATCCCGTTATGGTACCGAAGAATAACAAACAATGGCGCATGTGCATAGATTTCAAGGACTTGAACAAAGCATGCCCCAAAGATTGTTATCCGTTACCCGAAATTGATCTTAAGGTGGACTCGTTGGCACCGTTCCGCCTTAAATGCTTCCTGGACGCGTATAAGGGGTACCATCAAATCCACATGGCCGTTGATGATCAGGACAAAACCGCATTTCGGACGCCCGATGGCACATTTTGTTACCAAATGATGCCATTCGGACTTAAGAATGCCGGGTCCACATACCAACGCCTGATGGACAACCAGTTTCATGCCCAAATTGGGAGAAACTTGGAAGTCTACATGGATGACTTGGTCATCAAAAGCCCTGACCCAGAAGCGATGTTAAAAGACATCGAAGAGACTTTCAACACGCTCAGGAAGATAAACATGAAGCTCAACCCGAGCAAGTGTGCCTTTGGAATGGAAGAAGGGAAGTTCTTGGGGGTCATCGTCACTAAAGATGGCTTTAGAGCGAACCCTGAAAAGGTCGAAGCCATTATCAAAATGGAATCACCTACTACCATCAAACAGGCTCAGACACTGAATGGACGACTAGTGGCACTTAATCGCTTTTTGGCAAACCACGCAGAAAAGTAGTTTCCTTTCGTGTCAACGTTGAGAAACTGTTTAAAGAAAACGCACTTCCGCTGGACACCAGAAGCGGAAGCAGCTTTTCAGGAGATTCGGTCACGCTTGATCGAACTCCCAACGCTCACAGCGCCCAAAGCGGGAGAGGAGTTAATCCTATACCTTTCCGCAACAGATAGAGCAACCGGGGCAGTCCTGCTAGTAGAGCGAAAAGGCATCCAGATGCCAATCTATTATGTCAGCCGTATCCTAACAGACGTAGAAACCCGGTACTCTACCATCGAAAAATCAGTCTTAGCACTTATACACGCTTCACGCAGGTTAAGACGATATTTCCAGGGCCACCCAATAACCATTCTCTCTAACTTCAAACTTGCAAACGTTCTAGGCAAACCCGAGTTATCGGGACGCCTAGCCAAATGGGCAATTGAGTTGGGGGAATACGCGATAAAGTATAAGCCAAGACCAGCCATAAAAGGCCAGGTTCTGGCCGACTTTATTGCAGAAGTGCCTGCATCGCGGGAAAAAGAGTGCCAGGAAGAGGCTCAACCCTCTCCAGCACAAGACATCAATGACGTCTGGCGACTCTACACTGATGGAGCAGCCAGTAACGAGGGTTCAGGCGCAGGGCTGAAACTAACCAACCCAGCAGGCCAAGAATACACTTACGCTATTCGACAGGATTTTCCAAGTACGAATAACGAAGCCGAGTATGAGGCATTCTTGGCTGGGCTGAGAATTGCGCGTAAGATGGGGGTAAAAAACTTGGAAGCCCACGTGGATTCCATGTTGATGGCCAATCAAATCAACGGGACGTACACGGCCGTGAACGACACAATGGCCCTGTACCTCGCACAAGCGAAATCCCTTATGCGCGATTTCAATGACTGCAAAGTCATACACGTCAAGCGAAGTGAAAACAAATCTGCGGATGCGTTAAGCAAGTTTGCATCATTAGCCTTCACCCACTTAGGAAAAGATATCCGCATTGAACTCCTCGAGGCACCTTCGGTCCCGCACAAGGAAATCTGTGTCATCCAAACCGGCACGGAAACGTGGATGACACCAATAATAAAATACCTTGTGACTGGTACACTACCAGAATCAAAAACACAGGCAAGAAAACTACGCTGTAAAGCACTAAATTATCAACTCATCGATGACATCCTTTACAGACGTAACTTTCTTGGCCCACTCTTGAGATGCGTGGACAACCAAGATGCTGACTACCTCCTAAGGGAAGTACACGAAGGCATCTGTGGAGTACACGCAGGTCCCCGCGCTGTTGTAGCTAAGCTAAACAACGCGGGATACTTTTGGCCGGGGATGCATACGGATGCACTGGCATACATCAGAAAATGCAGGTCTTGCCAGCTTTACGCACCCAACACGCACCGCCCGAAGAATGAACTTGTTCCAGTCACTTCTTCATGGCCATTTCAGAAGTGGGCCATCGATGTGACAGGCCCATTTCCTACAGCAGCAGGAAATGTTCAGTTCTTAGTGGTAGCCATCGACTACTTCACCAAGTGGATAGAAGCAAAACCCTTAGCCCAAACAACCGCAAAACATATCAAAAAATTTATTTGGGAATTTATTATTTGTCGTTTTGGACTTCCACATATTTTGGTGAGCGATAACGGCACCAACTTTGCTGACAAGAAGCTACAACAGTGGCTGAAAGAACTTCAAATCACCCACACCTTTACCTCAGTGGCACACCCGCAAGGTAATGGTGAGGTGGAAAGAGCAAATAAAAGCATCGTCGAAGGCATAAAGAAAAGACTCTTGAAACACAGATCCGGCTGGGTGGACGAGCTTCCGCACGTCCTTTGGGCAAACAGAACGCTGAAGAAGGCCAGTACGGGAGAAACCCCGTTCAGTCTCACTTATGGCACTGAAGCCATGGTCCCGGTCGAAATTGGTTTACCCTCACCAAGGGTCTTGATTCAGCCAGAAAACAATGATGCGGAAAGACGGTTAGACCTAATGCTAACCGAGGAACGCAGAGACTTAGCCGCAGTGCGTGAAGAGAACTACAAGCGACAAATGCAAAAGTACTACAACACGCGGGTAAAACTCTGCAACTTCAAAATAGGAGACTACATACTGCGTAACAACGAGGCCTCGAACCAAGAACGCCCAGGAAAGTTGGCCCCGGTCTGGGAAGGGCCATACATCATCAAAGAAGTTCTGGGAAAGGGCGCATACCGGCTCGAAAGGCTCGATGGCACTCTCATCCCAAGAACATGGAATGGAGCTCAATTACGCAAATGTTATATGTAGATCAATTCCAAACTTGTAAAGAAAAGGCCTAGAGCCACTTCTAATGGAAATGATTCTCCTTTCACAATGTGTTGATAGCCTTACCTTTATACTTATGAACTTCCCACAATATTGTGCCGGTATTCACCGCATAAATGGGGGAAGAAGTAAGTCGTTACGTGTGGAAGGCGGCAAAACCCGCATAAACACAACGCTAAAAATGTTAAAAGTTTTAAGGAAAACCTACACGCAGGTCAGATGTAAGTAAAGTTTAGCCATCCTTGTAAGTGCAAGTGACGGTCTTGCCCGCACAATCACGAACAAGGAAGCAAAACTTCAACCTATCATCTACCACGTTCAAAGGTTAACTTATTCTGAACACTTAGAAAATTTCAAAGGAAAAGATGAGGAAAACTTCCACGCAGGTCATATATAAGTAAGGTTAAGCCATCCTACTAAGTGTAAGTGACGGTCATACCCGCACAATCATGAAAGAGGAAGCGAAACAAACTTATAATTTACCACGTTAAAAAGTTAACTTATCTAAGTACTAAAGAAATTGCTAAGTTAAAACATGCGTAAAATAAACAAGGCAAAGAACAAACACAATCTTTATTTCATCAAAATTCAAATATTACAAAGAGCTATACAAAAGCAAAAATCTACGCTAGTGGTGGAAAGGGATCTTCAGAATCAAGCTTCAGGACCACTTCCACTTGGACCCGCCCCATCAGTAGAGCGTGGTGGTTCAAGGAAAGCTCTAAGGATAGCAAGCCCATCATCAGCAGCAGCGACTTCGTTCACCTTCTCCACCACCGGATGCGGGAAGGCGGCATACTGGTTCACTGCTTGGTCATAAACAACTTCAGTATCCACATCAAACAAAGGGAAGTTGGAAGGCGGGATGCCTTTCTCAACGAACCCTAGACCAAGCAGGAAGCCGGCCTTTTCCCCATCCTCATGAGAAGCGTTGAGGGCTGCGCTCATAGCATCGTCATAAGACGTCTCTGAGAAGACCCGATGCACAACCTACAAAGAAAATACAAGTGTCAGAACCTTTTCTATTTTACAAAGAAAAGCGTGAAGACATAAAGCTAAACATACCTGAGACAACGCTTCTCGAAGAAGCCATTCCTTGGCAACCAGAGCTTCTTGGAGGGCAGCTTGAGCTTCGTTACGGGCGCGTTCGGCTTCACTCTTGTTGAGGTTGGCAAGCAACACTTCTTTAGCCGCAGCCTCTTCGACGCCCTTTAGCTTCCGCTCAGTATGGTCAAGCACCCCCCTCTGGTCCAAGATCTCCTGGAGCTTTTTGGCGTCTTCCATCGCCAAGGCATCATGAGCCTGCTGGAGAGCCTCTAATTTGGCTTTAAGCTCTTCATTCTCCACCCGTAGAGGCTCAGCAACAGCTTCAGCCTTGGTGGCCCTCTCAGTTGCGTTCCTCGCAGTCTCCTTAGCCAACCGAAGCTGTTCATTAACAGCTTGGGCAGCCTTGGAACGGGCCTCGAGTCGAGCCTGAACTTCAACCTCGAGGGCCTTGAAGGCCTTCTCCTTTTCCGCAGCCACTGCGGAAAGCCTTTGGTTCTCCTCCCGGACAGCCCGCGCCTGAGCCACTTCTTTAAGGCGAGATGCTTTTAACTTGTCGTTTTCACGACAAAGCAGCTCGACGCGCGGCTGCATCCGGGCGAGGAGAAACCGAAGCTCATTGGTTAGCCTACCCTCCTGGTAGCTAGCCATGGCTTCCCCCAACGCACCACTGGGAGCAGCGTGACGAGCCCATTCCACGCACTCCACAGGGGTGCGAAGGGTTGTTCCTCGGCGAATGTTCCATCGTGGAACATACACTTCATTGGAATCCGACACTGCAAAAAACATAAAGCAGTTAGGAAAAGATGATAAAAATATATATATATATATACATATATATATATATATATATATATATATGAAAAGATGATAAATATATATATATATATATATATGAAAAGGGCCAAAAGAACCCTACGCACCTGTAGGGTCAATAACAGGCCGATAGCCGCCGAACCCATCACCTGAACTCAAGGGAAATCCATCCAAGAGGCCAGGCAGATGGGAAGGTGGCAGAGATTGGCGTGAAGCCCCATGCGTACCTGATGGATCGGCCGTCGATGACGGGGGCATGGTGGCAGCCGCCGCAGTCGCCGCCGCGGAATCCGCAGCAATAGAAACCGCCGGCTCCGTGAAAGATGCTGTAAAAATCGCACTCACAGCCGGCGGTGACGTCATCTCAGCTGGAACAGTCGGCTCAAAGGAGTGAGCAACTGAACCAGCGGAAGCAGGCGCAGGCGCCTGGGTCGACGCCTCAGGTAGGCTGACCAAGCCTACCGTCATTGGCGGGGAGGTACTCCTCTGCGCTCCACCCTGGAATGCGTCAACATCCACGCCTGCGTAAAGAAGATAAGTGTTAAAACGATATTAAGCTATGAAGTTAAAAAGACGAAGTATGTACTTACGGGTTTTCTTGAGCCTAAAGGTACGGAGAGGCGGGGAAGAACCCGATGGAGCCGGCCTCTTTGCGCCGGCCACCGTCGTCTTCTTGGGCTCTCCGGAGGTGACAGTCGCAGCCTCCGGAGGGGTGGTCTTATCACCACCGGGATTCCCCGCCACCTCTTCGCTCTCGGTCTCCGAATCAGACCGAGGCGCCGGATCGGCAGTGGAGGCCACCTCCTTTCCCTTCCCGCCGGCAGCCTTCTTCTTCCGCACCAACGGAGGACCATCTGCGGATTCCTCATCAGAACACACGATTAGAGGAATTCCAGCAGAGGTTTCAACATTGAGGGGTCGAGGGTTGAAGAGCGCCTTACCTGGCCGCCTGGCGCTCAGGATCTCGTGGCCTAGCGGGTAGACCTCCACGAACCGATCCGCAGTTTGTTCTAGGATGGGCAACTCGTTCTCGTCTAGAGCGCGAGTACCCATCCGAGCGGGACCGTCAGCCTCCCGCGGGTTCAGGAGCGACTGCAGGTCGTTCCCCTCTGAAATAAACAGGAAAAAAGTTAGAAGAAATTCAGAATCAACAAAAGGAAACAAAGCATACCGTAAGGAACAGAGTTCGAACCGTATTCGAGGACGATCGGAACCTTTTGCGCATCCGCCGCCTTCCACACCCGGCTCATCCCCAACATCACCATCCCGGACTCCGCAAACCGGTAAACCGGAGATTGGACCCGGGAAATCCACGAAAACCATTCCGCCTCCTCGTAGTTGGAGGCGTGAAGGCTGGGAAGAGCTTGCCCGTTCTTAAACTTCATGGCAAGGGGGATGGCGCGAGCGGATATGAAGAAAAACTCCCGCTTCCACGCGCGAAGACTGCGCTTGGTCGCGCAAATCTTCAAACCCTTGATTCGGGTTATCAGGGTATACCACCCCTGGATGCACCTCCAAGTGTAGAAGGTCATCAGGCGGTCAACATAGGGCTCAATGCCCAAAATCCGGCACACCCACTCAAAGTGGCGAATCTTGGCGATCGCCATGGGGTGCAACTCGGTCAAATGAACACCGTGCCTCTCAAGGACACGGTAAACAAACTTTGTCAATGGGAACCTAAGATTCCCATAAACAAAGAATGCAGCATAAACCCCGATCTTGCCTCTGGGGGCATCGTACACCGTTTGATGGGGTTCAGGAAACTCAGGCTCGAGAGACTCGAGCATGAACTTCCTGACGACGTACCGATATAGATCGCCAGGCAGAGCACACTGGCACTCACCAGCAGTACTCTTGTCATCAGCTGTAGAATCGAGATCACGAGACATCTTGTAAAAGAAGAAGAAAACGATTTCGGGAGAATGCTTGCCTGAAAAGGATGAGTATTCGCCGGAAATCGCTTAGAAGATGAAGAGAAGAGTGAGTGTGGATTACAAAGAACCCTCTCCCCCTTTATATACTAATCGCAATTAATGCGATGAAATTAATGCGGAAGAGAGAGAAAATGAAGGTGCAATGAAACTATGACACGTGGCGAAAAGCAAGCTGGCAACAGCTGTTGACAGGACGCATACCAGTAATTTCGCGGCCACGCGCCCGAAAAATCGCGCCCACGCGCCTGAAAAAGCGTCTGGAATGACCATGTACTGTCACGTCACCATAACTTCCTGCACGTCCTGACACAGTCAGAAGAAACCGTCGCACGACGTTTCAGATGTTTGGACTGTTCTTATCTTTCCACCAACTCTTCGAATTTCGAAATTCAAAATTCAAAAAGATTCAAAAGTAAGCGGGAAAATACCCTTACCTTGGCAACCAAGTAACCATAAGACGGGTGCGGGTACAGTGTCAAGGCAAAACCCTTCACATACTTAGCACCCGCAGGGAATTGACGCCAGGAATACCTTGGAAGTAAAGTAACCGTAAGACAAGTGCGGGTACAGTGTCAAGGCAAAACCCTTCACATACTTAGCACTCTGCAGGGAATTCAAACCAAGAAGGATCTTCTGGGCCATGCTTGCGGAAACGGGAATAACATCCCCGCATGACGGGAACGTCGAGAACTATATTGTTTGAAACTCCAAGATGGAATTGGTGGTTTTAACATAATTGATCACTATGTTGAAAACTACCGAGACCCCATGGAGAATCCACACAAGTGGGACTCAACGCTCCTGACGTGCGGGGAGGTTACAAACCTACCCGCTTCACACCCAAAGATCAAGCAGAAAAGTCGGGAATTTATGCGTGACGTCAGGAAAACCGCGAGAAGAATCACCACGGAAAACCTAAAAACTAAACCCTTCTCAAAACCCCTAGCTAAGTCCAAAAGTTCACCTCACTTATTAATAATTCATGAGAAGAACATTGTACTGGGGGGACTTGAAGAGGTAGGTCCCAGCAGAGCCCAGTTGGACCCGCAAGACTCACCTTGAACAGGGACGTCTGCGCAATGACCAACTGCTCCAGCAGGACCCACCATGCTCAAAGAACCTTACGCGCAGTACGCCAGCTGTACCCGCAGGGAAAGCCTCCCAATGGTGAAGTACCCCGCCTGTTCCCGCAGCTGCGGATACAAGCCATCAGGGAAGGCTACCCGCACTAACAGCAAGGCTACACGCACAAGGCATTAGCTACTTCAGTAGTCACATGAAGGAATGAGCAAGACGGGAATACTCCCGCCTAAATGAGCCAGTCCGTATGCTTCTGGAAGGTCTTTCGTACTATACCTACTAAGGTATGGGCGGAACAGACAAATTGACCAGAACAGCCCATGAACCAATCACAGGGTGACAGCTCACCGACAACAATACGAGGAGGAGCACCCTCTAGTACTGTTTGTCACTATTAGCCGCTGCCTACTCACCAACCCTTACGATGGGACGTGCGCAGCCTACAGTTGGTGGAACAGTGCGTAGCCGGCAGTAAAGGAACAGTATACAGCCGACCTTTACTGTTGGCCGTAGCCTATCCACCAACCAGCATGGCCTGTGCATAGTCCACTGTTGGTGGAACATGAATACTATTCAGCCGGCTGTACCTTCTAGGAAACCTACCTTCGGCTATAAATACTCCAACACCTTGGAATGATAAGGACATCATCTGATATCTCAATCTTATCTAGCAATCTCTTAATATACACTATATTCAGAGCAATCTAGTCTGATTCTCACGCCGGAGGGTGGTCACAAGGAGGAACCCCCCCTTCTCAGTGACGAGCTTACGGTGTCTGTTTTGCAGGTCCCCTGAAGAACAACTCTCTGCTGGACCTCATCCTCGTGGGAAACATTACTTAACCCCCAGATTATCTATAATCTGTCCAGGGTTCACTTAGTGTTTCTTCATGGGACAAAACAATTTTGAGAAATGGGTTATAATTCTCATTCTAGTTCTATAATCTCTCATCTCATTAATCATAGTTATTCACAGGTAATTTATCAAAACAATTTATGCAATTATTGTATGAAAAAAATCGATTTTGTAAATTTGAGATCCCACGGAAGGGAGATCCACTCTACGACCGGCAGATTTGCTCATCTTTGGTTGGGCCGGGGGAAAACACGCTTGTGTTGACCTCACAGGAGTATCTCCTTTAGCTGGTTTGAGGGATAATGGGTTTGTAGCTGGGCAAGCAATGAAAAGGGCTGAAACGAAGGTGGAGAAACATGCTAAAGCCTGCGAAGAGAACCAACATCTTTTTGTCCCTCTGGCTTTTGATACCTTTGGCTCCTTGGCACCGGAAGCTATCCGTTTCCTAACCAGGGTCCAACGGGTTGTGCATAGCAATGTGTCGACTCCAAAGGGGGCAGGGGTATGTCTTTAGCAGGTTAGGGTTTGCAATTCAAAAGGGGTGACGGGGCAGCTTGTTGCCTGCCTACCTGCTATGTTGATGTAATATCTATGTTTCTATTTATTAATAGAATTGAAAAATAAAATAAAATTTTGAGATTCTAGACTTCTTATTGTCTGTACTATATATTCTATTTTTACCTTTAATTTTGTTTATTTCTTTCAAATAATAAATCTTTTTATTTTTATTATTTGACAAATCCCGTGTAATACACGGGTTCAAAAGCTAGTTATATAATATACTAGAATAAAAGTGTGACGATTGAAAGGCACACGAGGCTTGTGTGTTGTATGTACATACAAAAACACAATTAAAATTAACAATTATAATTATTAAAACAAGAAACAAGAATCCTACAATTTTTTTTAAAAATCATGAACGAAAAATCAATTACCATTATCCTGATCTATAGTAATTTGCCTTATTGAATCTTAAATAATCTTCTTCAAACCTCTACTTTTCCTTTTTAGATTTAAAGAACAAAAAAGAAAGATAACTCTTTTTATAAAGCGTAATAATATTTTCCTTAAAAATATCAATATCATAACTAATGTTTCAAAAATTGGATTTAATCGGCGATTACCCGCTAATCAAAAGGCTGCTGATTATTTTTAGGTAATCGTTGGTCTCAATCGATAGTTGATCCTTATCAGTCAAGGCCGGACCTAATTGGGGCACTAATCGACCATAATTTCAGCCCTTAAGTCTAGCGATTATGTGAATGAGGAAAGACATGGGGGCGTGATGGAGATGAATATAAAGATGGAAATAAGATTAAACTTACCTCATGTGCGATGCGGATGAAGTTAGGATGATGGTGGCGACTGCTTCTTAGATTTAAGATTTAGTTAAATCAAATGCAATCGTTAGCTCTAGGTCATTATAATTTACCTTTTTGACTTATTATTCAAAAGTATAATTTTTTGCTCTTTTAGGTTGTAGATATAGCTCATTTAATTACATATAGCTTTTTAATATAATCGTAATTGTTAATTGTTATTATACTGTATATTAATTTGAAAATTCTGAAAATTTGAAAATTTAAAATTCTTGTCGTTATATTTTACATTGCTATCCCATAAGTTACCTAAAGTTACAAAATATACCCTATAATAAATATATCATAAAAAATTATCTAGCAAGCAACTAGATAGGACGATACATCAAAACAATTTGACCCATAAAAAACTGCATCAAAATGAAGAGTTATACTAAGACATACCAAATAAAAAAAACAAAAAAGAAGACCAAACGAAACCGATACGAAAGTCTCCTCTCATAAACCAACCCAAGGACCCGCTGCCTTATACTATAAAAACAAAGCGACCTAATCAAGTAAGGATTTCAATATATATATGTGTGTGTGTTTATATTAATAATAATAATATCTTAAATCGTAACGGTATGTTTATGTTATAGTACAATTATTTTAAAATATTTTGGTAATTTATATCGTAAAAGAACATAAACATCAGTAACCAGATATAGGAGTTTAGGAGTTCGAACTCCATAGTGTGCAAATATTTAGTCGTTTAAAAAAAAGGGAAAAAAGGAAAAACCAGATATAGAGCAACGTAATTAACAAACATGGATAGTTTATCAGAATAGTTATAAATTTATAATGCTTAATATTAGTAAAAATAGTTATAGTATTAACATTGACTTTCACGTTCCAAATAATTTTTTTTTAATAACCAACAAAGCCTTGCCACATGAATACACCTATTGACAAAAGGTCACCCACACTCACAATCATAGACCGGCAAACGACAAGACCAGTTCAAGGAGAAACAAATCCCATAAACTTACAATATTTCAATAACAAAAAACAAGATTAAAATAAGTGTAGTAAATAATAACTATTAATGGAATTTCTCACGCATTACGGTGGGAATTCGTTGTGCAAAAGAATTCGGTTGACAATATTCAGTAAATCATTCGAAACCTTTGTTCTTTTAATTTTCTTTCAACCATCATACTTCCGGCCATTCAAATCACCTTCATACCTCCAAGAACTCACCCTCATAAACATTCCCTTGTTATATACCTTCACCAAGAGAAAAACGTCCATAACTATAACTATTAGTATTAAATTATGGGTTCTTGGTGAAGGCATACAACCAGGGGATGCTTATGAGCGTGAGAGAAGTGTTCTAACGGGAACCGATATCGCGGTGATATGAAGGTGATTGGATTGACCATAACTATGATAATTATGTTGTTGAAACTTGGACGTAAGAGAGCCGATATCATGGACGGTATAGACTGGGTTGAGGCTTATAGGTGTTTATATAGATTTGTGGATGATTTGTAATGTGTAATTATGACTTATTGATTTAACAAATTTAAACATATTATAAAATATAAATCAGATAATCAAAGTTCAAATATTAAATATTCAATGTGGCATGCTGTTGATTATTATTGTATTATTTTAAAATTATTAGTATCTTTTCTGTTTTAACTAACCCAACTTTTTAATCTTACATTTAATCTTAAAAAACAATTAAAATTATTATTATTTAATCTTAAAATTATTATTTAATATTAAAATTATTATTTAATCTTAGCAATTCAAAAACAATTAAAGTAAATTTTAGCTAGCAACATGCCTATTTTATCGAGCCATATCCTCAATAAATTTGAAAATTTATAAACTTACAATAATACAAAAAAAACAAGATTAAAATAAGTGAAGTCATAATTAATTTAAATATTCGAAAAAAGATATCACATTTATCACGGGAAGATTCCACATACTTGTTATCGTTCGTGTATGTGGTTTACGGGTGTTGGGTGGTGCTTTTACCCGAGCCGATTACCAAACTTGAAATAAAGATACCTGATCCCGATTAAAGACTAATCCGAGGAATCCAACCCGATTAGTGTTACGGAGTGAAACCATTGCAAGGTATGAGACTTGTCCCACATCGGTTGTATGGGCAACTGATGTGGGTTTTATAAGCCAAATGGGTCCCCTCACCTATCAGTCTGTCTTTTGGGTTGAGTTCTTCTGATTGGCTTGTAACAATTAGTAAGTAAAACCGAATCCCTATGGGCTATTGGGTTTATATAGTTACTATCGGGCCAAAACAGCAGCCCATATACACTGTACAAGCCCAAAACTATTGCAAGTTAACAGAATACAGGCCCAAAAGAATAAACCTCTCTGTTTTGTTTCGGCCTATTTAGAGGCCCAAACACCAATACGGGATTAAACCCGCCTCGCATATATCCGAAACCCAAAACCCGATTAACCAAAACATATATGGGTCAACATTTTGTTATGTTTCCAGCCACAAAAGACTGAAGAACCCAACCCAAAAACCCAAAACTCGTTTACACAACCACAATGGCACTCCTAAATTGTGGTTACATGTTGCGAGCATGAGCAAGTTTCAAATAATAATTTGATTTGAGAAAAATAATATGGATTCGGGTTCATTTGGGTCAACTCAAATTTAAAGAGACAAACGGACCATATTATAAAACTACTTGATTTAAAGTGAGTCCGAATGGGCTAAGACTACTCATGGCCATTGTTTATATACACCACCTACGAGGCTACAGCCATTGCCCCGTTGGTACCATTAACGAAACACCGTCTCCTGTCACCCCCGTCTTCCAAACCATCGTTACCACCACCGCTGCAAGCACCCACCACCGTCACTGCCTCATAGAAACAAACATAGTGGCTAAACTCACTCTAAGCCAACCCAAACCCATCTATAACTTATAATCTATATTTTAAACGGCACATTTTGATCCAACAAATGGTTTTTATTTTTGCCATTTATAATTAACCTCAAAAGTCTGCAAAACACAAACATACTAAACAACATAATAAAAACATCACCAGATCATCATTCAATCTAAGAACATCCTCTAAACCAAACTCGAAAGGGCAAAATGGTCAACTTACTTTCCCTCGTCTTCCTCATTAGTCTCTTCATCTTCTTCACTATCATCGTCAAAAATACTACCTCTAAGCAATTTAAAATCATTATCATCTCCGTTACCAAGCTCCCGACCAGATTCCAAGTCCCGGTGTTTGACCAAAATCCAACGTAACAAGCGGTCTTCCTTGTTCAAATATTGAAGCTCTTTGTTGAAGCTTGGCGGCGTCATCATTGTCATTTGCATCAGTTTACCCTATACCATGAACAAGTTAAGTTAAACGTTTGGTTGTAATAAAGAAAACGTAAAGAGTTTACCTGATAGTATCTGCCATCAAGCTTCTTGACTCCGTAACCTAACTGAACGGTTCCAAGCGATTTCAGTTCAGTTAAAACGCCATTTCTTCGATACACGTGCTTACCAACGCGAGTAACCAACTCTATAAGTGATTCGTTTTTAACATGAGGCTTCAACAGTAGCATACAATCATAAAGAGGCATCTTTTACTTTTCTCCTTACTGAAACCAAATTATGAACAATATCATAAAATACTTATATCAGTATATCAGTATTCTTCGATTGTTTTCAATAACAGGAAATCAAAGATGCTGCTGTTAAGATTTCAATGAATCCATATCAATTAAAACATCGAAATTCGGTGTGCACACGAGCCGAAATGGCCGCGAGCTACTCGAGACCGGATCTATAAGAGATCAAGAGCCGAGCCTTTTCGAGCTCGAGCATCAAATAAAACATGTTTAGTAATCGAGCCAGAGCTTGAGCCTTGAATGGGAAACTTGTTTAGGCTCGTCAAACCTTCTGTATTTTTAAGTTTTAGCTGTGTTTGGTAGAGTATACATCGGTCGGTTCAGTTTTGAACTAAAAAGGAAATGTCGGTTTTTGAGTTTTTGAAAAACCGTTTGGTTTCGGCATTTGGTTTGTGTTTGGTCCGATTTCAGTTTTAACATTTGTGCTTGAAATTTTCGGCCGAAAAAAAGTTGGAGGGAAATCATGACCTTGAGCCTAAATATTTTTGTTCGTTAATAACTAACTGATTGTTATACATTTGGGCTAAAATATTTGGGTAAAACTATTTATAAAACTATTATAAATTACTTAAAATTTAAAAAAACAAAAACCTATAACTTCAGTTCGGTGTTAGACTTTTAGTTACACGAAACACCAAAACCGAACCGACCGAGGAGGTGTTTGGCCTAGGCTTTATTTTTTAGCTTATGCTTATATTTTAAAGTAGCTTATAGCTTATTTTATATCATTTGATAAGCTTTTTTTAAGTGTTTGGATTAGCTTATATTCTACAACTTGATTATACGTCTTAATAAGTTGTTAAATCCACCATTCTTTGATTTGTTACAATAATAAGTTGTTTCAAGAACTATTAATCGGATTCAAATAAGCTTCTTCAAATTAGCTTATATAAGCTTATAAGCATAAGCTAAAAAAGCTAAACCAAACACCAAATTAAGCTTATTTTGTAAAAAAAAAACTATAAGCTTTGCTAAAAAAGCTAGGCCAAACACCTCCTGATTTTGCTTCAACTCGGTTATTTCGGTGTTATTTAAGTTTCACATTGCACAGCCAAGCTCGAGCTGATTTAAGTTTTTTCTCAAAATACATAAAAATAATTAAAAACGTACATAATAAATAAATAAATAATAAACGAGCCGAGCGCGAGCTCTCGTAAATCAAAACAAATCAAGCTCGGGCTCAGCTTGACTCATTTACACCTCGATATCAACATATGATGTATTAAAGCTTAATAATCGAATCTCTATATTACTGGACAGAGTGCTGATTTAACCTAGGGCAGTTTATGTAATTGAAATGTGACGAATAGTTTAACGAGTAATAAACCTAATGAAACCTGAAGATGTGATGAATGAGTATACGTACCGTTAATTGTGATGGACCTTACGCCGGCGGCTATGGAGATTCGCCGGAAATTAAATAATCTAGGGTTTGACGGAGGAGCAATGGCGGACACGATGAGTGAGTATTAGGATTATATGAATGTTACATTAGTGGTCCTTTATCTTTTGTGGTGTATTTACATTTCGCTCTTTTTCTTTATTGTTCGGTTTGAAACTGATTAAACGAAAAATCGATTAAATGTCGAGATGAATTTAAAACTTGATTTTGGTTTGATGTAATCGAAACTGAATTGATGATTTGGATTTAGGTTCAATTAGCGTTTTTACAAAATCTGAATTCGGTTTATACCAATGTTGTAAAGGTAGGTCTACAGGGTCGAGATTCCATGAATAATTGCTACCAGGTATGGCGTTGAAGGGACTTTCTTTAGCCTTGTTACTAAGAATCGATCAAAGACGATCAACCTCAACCTAAATTAGATCTCCGACTTTGACTTAAATAAACAAAACATAATTTTGATTTCTATCATATTAAAGAAATTAAACTAATGATTAGAAGTTGTTAAAATATATTTCTCTTATTTATGTTGATATTATCCTATTTTGCTATAATTATTAATAAATTTATGATATTTGACATGTATATAATATTCAAAAATTAATTTTCGTTATATTTATGCCCCTCAGTCGGCCACTTACAACCCGTCTAGCGATTTTAAAACGCTATTCATCTTGCTGCAATTTTTTTTACATACACAGAATTGAAGAACGCCTCATACATGGATCATGTTTTGATTATGAATAATCCTGAATCACTGTAAGTTTATGGTTTCCCTTCGTTTATGATCTTTTCTTTGTTTTGCTATATGTAATCGTACTTAATCATGGCTTTCAACAATTACAGATTTGATTTGCTTCATTAGAGTTATATTATTGTGATTTAAGATGTTTCAAGACATTAGTTATAATTTATTTTTATTTTTATTTTTTAAAAAAACGCAGGCTGGTCAAGTCTAGAAGCTTTAATCATTAATATCCATTTTGCTGGAGATCTGACACTACTCTCATCTACAAAGTCGTTCCCAGCTGGTAAATGTTTAAAAAAATTGTTAAAGATTTTTAAATCTATAATTTGTTTTGTTAAATATTTATCATCATTAATTAATTACTTGAACCCTTGTATAATGTATGCAAGGGCAGGATGGGAAACTTATAACAAACTTGGATGAAAAATTAATATTATTGATTTCACTTTGCCCATTCGGTTTCTTAAATTCTAATTGCGTGTCAAAATTTGTTTTATCATTGTGTGACCAACTAACTGTTAAAAATTGTTTTTGGGTTGGCCAAAGAATATGCCTGTTGTTGAGAGCAAAAATGTAAATTTCAAAGTAAATTTTAGTGACATATTTAATAGTTTTTAACAGTAAGTTTTTTTCATTGAACTTCATTTTGATTGAACTTGATTGAAACTTGAATTTTGATTTACAAAAGTTTCTGTCTTTACTTTTACTTATTAAAGAATGTTAATCAAAGGATCAAGATTTATAATACAGCCTTTCATGAAATGTCATAGTCTGGTTATTTATATTCAAAAGATGAATTAATGGATGAAGTTATAAAACTTGCAGATTCTGTAAAATCTTTGTTGAGAAGATTAACCAATGAAGATTTAGTTTCACAGGCCCTGGTACAGTACCCACAAGCACACTCGTAAACCTGATCAGGTTCGTTTTGACCTGTTACCCAACTCAAACGGCCCGCCCATCTTGCTATCTCTACCATTTATTTCCACATCAAGGGCAGGATTCTCAATCACATTTTATAGAATGTGTTGATTTGGTTGAAAAAGTATCAATTTGCGTTTACTCCAATAAATCAACAGGTCAAAACGATTCTGAGCAAAATGAGTACGGGTCAAAACGGACCATTTAAAAAAATGTATCAAGTTGGTTGATGTTAGCCCTTTTTGACCCGAACCAAATTAATAGTTGCAGTTTCGCAATAAAAGAAGTGAAATTAATGAAATATTAGGCGGTGATTTATCCATATTTATTATATATTTTGCAGATTTAGGCAGCTTAGATTGGAAGAAATTGAAGATCCCACCGGCTCTTCCTTCTTCAGAACATACCTGGCTATTTAAGCTATTACAAACTATGAAAGGTGAACATTTCAAGTGTTCCCCGAATTTGTTTCTTTTATATATGAGTTTTATTTCTTAGTGGTTCTGCTATCCCATAACAGGCAACCCTTAAAGTGAAAACGGACTTGTGGGAAGTTTTGGAAAGAGAGCCAACAGATGGTGAGTTGGCAGAGGCAATAAAAATGATCACATCACAATTGAGGCAACAAATTGCACGTGGACAAGCAGCCAGAAATAAATTGATTAAGGTGTGACAATAACCGGTAGATTTTCCCAAAAAAAGTGTTGCAGCTGTAGTATGCATTTGAGTCTTAACTAAGAATTTGTTATCATGATATGTATTTGCAGCATAATCTTTGAGTAGTGTTATTTATCATGTTCAAATACTTTCAAGAGTTTGAAAATGGGAGAAACTTTCAAGACTTGCCAGGCTGGAGTAAAGGGTCTGATCACAGGCATTGATATCTTTGAACCAGGAAGAAAATTACAACTTTTAACACACGCTTTATTCTGGGTTTAACATGCCATCATACGGTACATGGCCCTCTCAAGTGTCTTTAAAGTCCACTTTGGCCTTGAATCTGTATGTTTTCTTCTTATATCGTAGTTAACAGCTTTATTATAACATGCAATCTATAATGCCAAAACCATTGACACATGAATACATATTAGAATAGAAACACAAAAGGCAAAAAAAGAAGTCGTGGTTTGACCGTATGAGACCTCCAGCTGAAGTCGTGGCATAACACTTATCATAACTCTGTTTGTATATATAATTGTATGAACTTAATTGTGTTATATTATATATTTTTAGTATATATTGGAACTGACTTGGTATGATTTAGAACTAATTTGCTATTTTGGTATAACTTTTTGGAACTGAATTGGTATTTTTGGACATTTAATGGTTAATGGTATGTTAGTTTTGTATCTGTTAACGGTTATATTATTCGATTTTTTGGGAATTTAATGACTTGAAAAGTTAGGGGAAGAATGAGCTGTTCGATGATCATATGGGCTACCAGGAGTATGATGGGAATTCTGAAATTTAAGGATAGAAATGTTCCTATGGTAATTTTGAGACTTTGGTCAGAGTTGACTTTTTCAGTTAACTCTTCACTCTGGTCATATGTGACTTTCTTGATCAAAATAGTGTATGTGAGAAGTCTGAGAACCCTTTTACTCATTCTCACATCCGGGGTAAAATGGTAATTAAATGGTCTGGCACAAATTAGAGTTCTTGTGAGAATCATTAGAATGGTATGGTCAATAAGTGTATGTCATATAGTGGTGAGCTTTATAAGATTGTAACCGTTGCTTGGAGTTTAACATTCAAAACCTGCATATTGACTCTATAAAGTTAACTTAATCATATGATTGATTATGTGTATAATCGTTGATGTATGATGCAAGATGTGCTGCATTTGATGGTCTTATTATTACAAGTCAAATTTAATGGTTTGATGCTACCGGTACATTAATATGCTTAACTCAATTGGTTACGGGGCTATTGACTTTTTTATAGTCAACAGTTCACAGTTTTGTGGAGTTTAGTCAATCAGGATTATGTTGGAAATCTTAATTTCACTTTTGGTAGTTGTGCTAAATTAATGTAATATGAACCATATGTGAATTTTGAACAATATTTCAAAATATGGCAAATGTAACGATTCTGACTTAATATGGCAAACCTTGTGAACCATATGTGAGCTGTGAGCAATACGCCAAAATAAGGTAATAGACTCTTAAAAGTATAATTAAGGTAATATGGTAAGCTTTGAACTATATGTGACATTTTGACTTTGGCAAGATATGGAATAGGCAGTGGTTCATGATTATTATCAAGTATGGCTGAGATTATGGCAATTTGGTTAAGTTAATGATTGTTTTGGTGTGTTTGAATGGGAGATTAAAGAACACAGTAGTTGACTCACCTTGATCTATATTATATATAATATTGAACATTGGACGGTTAAAAAAAATAAGGAGGAAATACTATTTTTGTTTAGAATGCAAAAAAATATATTTATATTCGTCATTATCAAATTAAAATGCTTGTCCACCAAACGGGTATAAAATTAGGTTTCGCCAAGATATGAAATAAGTAGATTGGTTAATGATAATTATCAAGGTTGGAATTATGGCAGTTTGCTTAAGTTATTGATTGTTTAGTTGTGTTCGAATACAAGATTAGTGCACGCTGCGGTTGACTCACTGTAATGCTTTAGTCATCTTTCATATCATTTTGTTGATACTGACTTCAGTGCATTTGTGAAAACCTTGGCTTATTATGTGATTTGTCTTTGTTTTGGGATATTGTCGTAAATTACTGTGTTGATGAACCCGTCCACCGGACGGGTAAAATACTAGTTATATTTAGTCCAAATCAATTAAGTTAGAAATAATGGTAAAAACTTATTTTTTACCATTTATTCTACATGTCTTTACTTATTCGTTTACCTTCGTCACTTTTCTTTTCTTTTTTATTATATATATACAAATAATTTTCAACCATCCGACACGGTGAAAAACTACATAGGGGCACTTAAAAAATTTGGTCTCAAACAACTAAAATACAATACAAAACAAAACATAGATTCTTTGAATGAGAGTAAAATGAAGGAATAATTTGAGCATTAATGAAGGATTTGAGAGTTATGATCTCATTTTGGAGAAAGCCAATCAAATTGGATTGCATCAATATCATTATACCACAAGAAATATATCATTTAGAAAACATTACAATGCAACAATATTCAGAAAATGTTACAATACCACACTAAAGCCTATTTTGATATAACATGTGACTGGTACACCCACCACAAGTCACTTAGATTAACAAACAAAATACTTAAAGCTCATGTTATAATTTCAACCATAACACTTTATTGATATGATCCAAACATCATCTACATATTCTTTCATTTTAGCATTTGGTTTTAATACTCTCTTTTGCTAAAGCAGAAGCCTTTATTAGTTGAAGAGATTCCTCAAGATCATCACCTAACCTATGCGGGTCCGGTATGGTTTCTTCGTCTGCTGATATCACAAACGTCAATTTGTCGATATAACTCACTATATGGATCATCAACGCCTACACGATATAAATAACTGTAGTTAGAATCAAAACATAAATTAGTGGATATAATATATTTTTGTATAGTTGATTACATGTATACTTACATTAGGTTGTCCATAACAACTAGGAGCAATATAAGTGCAATCATGCCCATAAAATGTGACTTCTTGTTGCGGTCCGGGCACATTGCTAAACCACAAGGTCGTATTAAAGAACACCTTGTGGTTTAATTTCCCAACAGCCTGCATAAATACCAAATTTACCGTATAAGTAAGACGACTGTAATATATGAAAGTTGGAAATGTGAAGTAGTAACATATGTACCTTAATCCCAAACAGTTTGAGGACCAAGTCGACGACAAAATAAGCAAATAAAGGTTCCAACGAGAGTTTCTTTTGATCGATGACTGCTTTGGCTTCTTTCACATAGTCTGACGGTTTGCTTTTGAGTCCCATTGCTAACGGGAGAAGCACGTAACCTATTTGGTTGCCCCATCGACCCAAAGTTCCGCTTTTCATCGAGTCCACTAGAGTCTAGTGATGCACCAAAGAAAAAAAAGGTCAGTTTGGATTAGCAACGACATAATTCTGTCGCTAATGGTTAGCAACAATTTTAGGCATCGTTTGTAGTATTTTTTGGAAAGCGAAGATGGTGATGAACTCACGTCAATTCTCGTGGTTGCTCTTAGGTTGAAAAAGAATGTAGCACGAAGTCGGATGTCTTTGGGGATAAAGTCTTTTTTATCATGATCAACTGTCTTATTGACGACCTCAATTTCTCCTGAAGTTATACTCATAATGATTATACTTAAATTATAACTATTAGCGAAAAGAAATAAATATGCCATTTTATTCACCAGGGTAAGATTTTTCAATGTTCATGTATTAAGCGAGACAAATGGAATATTGGAAATATTGATCTATTAAGACACTTCTAAAATGTTAATCTAAAAAATCAGAAAGCGTGTTTAACGAAACTTACTGTATCTACGGTTCAAGTAACGTGATAGACCCGCCTGAGTGACTCCAAGTACGACGTCGTTCAATGTCTGCAACATCATATATAAATATTGTTAGTATTATTATACCGCTAAATATTTGTTCGGTATTCGCGACAATGATATTTTATGACGCATTTGCAACGCAGCCTTTATTTTTCAGATTTAATTAAATTGTGCGTAGAAAATGCATTATAAAGTATAAATAATATATAACTAAAATGTACTTTCATGTTATTATTTTTATATATTGATATAAATTAAGAAAATTGAGTTTGGCTATGATTTTGCGACGAAACCGTGTAAAAAATATATTTTTTTGTCACAATTTCGCAGCAAAATTCATATAAAATTTAGGGTATTTTCTATGTCGTAATTTGTCGTAAATGCGTAGCAATTGCGACAAAAATTGTGTAACAAAACCTCTTGTTTTCTAGTCTTTTTAGTGACACATAAATATAACTTACCACATTCATGGCGTTCTTCACCACCTTAACATCAGCTAAGCTGACACTCTTGCGAACGAACCGCCTAGGTCGATTCTCGACACCTACCGATCCTTTCAACGGCGTTTCAGTGTCTTTAAGAAACAACACCGTGAACACAAACATCATCAATGCAACAATAGAGTTCCAAAGCATTTCTAGAACCGACGAAAAGTTAGTAACTTTAATGTAACCCGAATCTTTGTTCATAGGAAGTGTCGGTAAAGCTTCAATATCCGACGATTGGCGTGTACAAGCGAGAAAAAGTGTCATTAGCGACAAACCGTCGCCTAAAGAGTGGTGGAAGCGAAAAACACCCGTTCCTTCGGCGTCACTCGTCTTGATGTTAAGAAGGTGGAGGTCCCATAACGGTTTGGAGCTGTCGATCGAAGATTTACTGAGGTTTGACATGTAGTCTTCGACAAACTTGTCGGGAAACTCGATGTTTGGATCGATTTCTGGCACGATTACATGGTTGTCAATGTTAACATTTGTTGGAACCCACATAATGTTTCCAGTTTCTTTGTTGGTAACCTGAAATATGGATTTGCATACAATAGGTAATTAGGGATATGACAAACATTTATTATGAAATATGAACACAAACTTGATACGAATAAATAAGCTAGAGTAATGGTTAATGATAGTTACATTAGTTTTTTAGAACATGCAATAGTTTATGTAAATCTATTAATATATATAATAGTTAAAAAGGTAAATCAACTAAAACCATTGCCATTACCAGGTTTTAGCCTAGCGATATCGAGATGTGTAACAAAAGTTCCAATTGATTAAGACTTAAGAGTTCTAGTTTCATATTAGTTTTTGGTGTAGGTTTAGATGCAGGTATGGAGTGTCTGAGTTAGATGTTCTAAAAAAAGATAACGAAGCTTAAAAATTCCGGGTGCATGTTTGAAAAACAACATCTATTTACTATAAAGCTATAACTAATGACGGATTCAAGAGTTCTTCTTTTTACAGCTACTTAATTTTCGAATATGCATGTTAAATTTGGGTATCTAGGTTTCATTGTGATCATTGGTGTAGATTTAAGTGTATCCGTGAAGGTGTAATGAGTGTTTGAGTTATTATTTTATGAAAATCATTAATAAAATAAAATAAAAAACTGAAAAGTTTTGAGTACAAGTTTAATTATGACATTTATTTATTACCAAACTTTAACTAGTGACGGATTCAAGATTTCTTCTTTTTACAGCTACATAATTTCATATATGTATGTTAAAAAAACATATAGCTAACGAGTATCGAATAATTGTTGTTAACCTGCAAGCTCGAGAATCGAGGGTGGCGGAGTAGAGAATGAACCAAATTTTGTTTGACAACATCAGGTTTGATCTTGGTTTTGCTCCCCAACATGGATATGATATAGACATTCGAACCAGGTTCATGGAACAACCTAGCCATAGGGCTCAAAGGTTGGTCTTCTTCTATAAGTCTTGGATCATTTTTTGTGGTGGTTTTGATTTGTTTAAGACTCTTGAAACCTTGTGAGGAATCCATAAGACTTTTACTATATTTAGGGTTGATGGTTTGCTTCATGGGTAACACCCTTTATATATATACATGCACCAATCGTATCCATATAGTTTTTTATTTTTTATTTTTGGTTTTTGCTTATTCCAATCAATATTTTCTAGAAGTACTATAAAACAAGTAATAACTAGTTCAGTGTAGCCCCACTATTATCAAAGTGCTTTGAGATATGTTTCATAAAATTAATCTAAGTTAATACATTTGCAATACTTAAACAAACAAGATATGAACTTGAAGTAGTAAATAAAACACTAAATGAAATTTTTAGTATGAAGACAATACAAAAGGTTTTGAAAACCGGTTCAATCAGTTCAAATGAAAACGGTTCAAATAGACCCAACCAAACATATAATGAAAAATTGAAAACCTTGACTTCGATTGATGCACGCTAATATGATGCGTCTATTTTTCGTTTTTACATATAAGGCCCCAAGATAATCTAAACATTAAGCATCAATAGAGATTAGCAAAGATAGTAGATGAGTTGATGTTTAAAAGGTTATTCTAAGGTTAAATATTTATCTATTTTCTAATTTATTAACTTATTCCGTTTGTCCATTTTCTATTAACCTCACTAAGAAATTAAAACTCATAGATCCGTCACTGCTAATACGGTGACCTAGCAAATTACTTTAGGGTTTATAGCTAAACTGATTTTTTCCCCAACATTTTTTCATGTTAAAACATGATTATAGTTTATGATAAAAGGATCAGAAAAGGTTAACTTCAAGGGGTATCAAAAAAGTTTATTGATATAACTAAAAAAACATATAAATATAGGGAAACATGGTTTTAATGTTTTATCTATATATAGTTTTGATACCACGTATTCAAGTCCATGCAATTTTCGTTTCTTTCCTTATATAGTTATACTTATATAATCAAAAGCACCTAGTTTGTTTCAAGTGTCTTTCACAAATAACCTTTTGTGCACAAGAGGGTAAGAAATATATATATATATATACAAACATTGTTTTTATATTGTTTAATTATAGATTTAATGTAACGTGTACGCTTACAGGTTGTCGACCTCCGAGAACCATAGAGATGTGACTCATGTAAGACTTGAGTCCAACCAAACTCGAAACAGATCTAGTCATCTGAGAATGACCTTTCCTGATATTCTGATAAGTTACTGATCATTCGATCGGAAAGAATAGATACATATAAGGGGAGGGGGGGGGGGGTTCTTTCAGAACCAATGTTATATATGTTGACATCTAATAATCTCAATTTTCTTGGAGTTGGGAGAAATCTACTTACCACTAACAAGTTATGTTTTAGCAATGTGTATAAACCAATACAAGGTGCACATAAAATTATCATAACAAATTAACAATGCATCTAAAAGCACTTGTTACAAATATATAGATGCATATATCACATGTTTTTCCACATAAGTGAATGAATGTTATATTTGCCTAGTTTAAAATTTAACTTCTACATTGAATTGTCCAAAAATGTAACGACTTTCAGGGTGGTTGAAGTGTTCCATGGGTTCGATCAAGTATCATGAGAACACCACCGCAAGCTAAGCAGCTTTGAGCTCTAGTAAGCTTTCTAGTTTAGGAACCATGAGCGAAACCGTTGTGAACCATGACAAATGAATCCAGGTAAGCTTGATGGTAAGAAAGACGGTGACACAACTCTTTAGGCCGTTAGGGTACTTTTTGGTTTCAATGAAGTAACTTCCGTATCTTTAATGCTAATACTTAAAAAAAACAATGTTTGGAACTGCCCCCAATACTCGATTTTGAAAAATGTTCACGAAATAAGATATCAACCATTCATACTGATTTTGTCGCTCCAGACTCACCAAGAACACTATCAAGAAGGAAATCCACCACTATCGGAAAACACTTGAATCATAACTTTTTTTTAATTAACCTTGTGAACTTTAGCTAGATACATTGTATATGTAACTTTTGAAATAACTATGTTATCTTTCTAGGAAAAAGTTTCAAATATCTAGAAATTAAGATCATGCAGTGAAATAAATGTCACAAGTTGCATTATCATTGGCAAGTGTTTTTAGGTCGGGTTTTGCTAGCCCATTTAAGGTTTCGATGTATCATCCTACAGGCTACAGAGGGACCAACATTTAGTGCAAAACACAGAAGGATCATACATTATGTCATCATCTATGAATGTGCAATATTTTATTGTAGTTATCTTAAATCAGTGACGAATATATAAAAAAAAGTTGAAGGATATCCCACACTTTTTCTCGATAACAGGGGTGTACAATTTTTGCCATGGGATATCCGGATCTGGGAAGGCAACCCGATTGAGAGTCAGAGGATCTAACCAAACAACTAAACACAACATAACAAATAAAACCCTCATAGCCCGGGCACACTAACGCAATTATCAGGGGCACACTCTAATAGCCCATCGTACGAGTCCCCATACATAAAATGGAGAAGAAAACAAAATTTTGCATTAATTTTGCTTCTTTATGTGAAAGTTGAGGGTTATCCCAAGCACCCCTTCAACTCCCTTTAGACCATGCGTAGTCAAAATTAGGCACACCCGGGCATTTTACGCCATGTGACGCCTAGTAAGCTTTTAAGCATTTTGCAAAAAGTGGGTGTAGTGAGAAAAATACCCCCAACGCCTCTCTCTCCTCCCCCTCTCTCAAAAACCCTCAAAACTCGCGCCACACTAGCATTTTCTACAAAACGGCGGGGGGGGGGGGGGGGTGCCCTCGGCGTTTTCGGCTCAAAACGCTAAAACTAAAGACCACTACGGATGATCTTAGATTAAAATTGAACTAATGTGGGACTAGCCTATTTGGTAAAGATTATTGACTTTTAGATAGGAGGTCTCAAGTTCAAATCCGAGCACGAGGATGTATTTGTTTAAATCAAAAATTCAAAATTGAAACAAAAAAAGATCACTGAATTTGTTGAATGTTCCAACTATGTTGAATGAGTAAACGATAAGGACGGTTTTTGGTTGCATTTCAGATTTCACACCTAGGTGCCTTAACTCTATAACAACATAACAGTATCGATTTATTTACTACTTGTTTTATTCCTTAGCTACTCTTTCTTTGTCAAATTCGTACACCTTTCTTTGTCAATTTATCTTTTAACCAATCCAACTTACAAAGAGTACTTGGTATCCCTAAAACTTTTCTTTACTAAGAGCTTTTCTCTATGCGTCGTAGGCTGTTTGAGGGCGTTATCAAGCAACTACATAGACACGATAACGCCTCGCACGTTGCGTCGAGGCTTTGAAAGAGGTGTTATGGAGGAGGGGCGCCACCATGCAGCTACTCTGATTGAATTTAAGTAGGGTCCACTTACTAACAACCAGTTAAACTTTGTTCGTTTCTTCTTCTTTCATTATTTCCTCCACTTTATAAATATGTAGTTAAATAGCTAGTTAATCCATAACATTCAAGTTAATGAGTATGTTAGTTAAAACTTTATTGGTTATGTGGCGGTATATGAAGATTTAACTAGCACATACTAGTTCAGAGTATTTCTCTATAATACAACATGCGTACTTGGTAAATCTCACAAACAACAAAAGTTATTGTTAGGTATGGGAAGAGTGTGATGCATAGATATAGACAGGCCTTACCTCAATCCATATGAATAGTGAAACTATTTCTTGAGAGACCATTGACTCCAAAGCAGACAACATATATACAAGCATACATGCACTAATAACAAAACATATTGTGAAAAAGTGGCATAGTAAATACAAACACATACGACATTATAGAACCTAAACATGCGTAAAAATTAGAAGACAATAATAAAGGCCACCTAAAATGCATGAGAATCTAAGCCCCTTAACTAAAGCTAAGACACAAATATCATATTTATACTTAATCATACGCCTTTACAAACTCCTATCATAGATTATGTTCTCGAGGACTTATAGATTATCATTTTGAAATACGGGAACATACGTTAGTGATGTGTATTTTAGACTTTTTAGTGATGCTAATAGATGTTGGATACTAGCATGGCAAATCTATATGTACCTTTGTGTAGGGGTGTCCCAATTCACTTAATAAAAGTTGGATTATTTGTACTACTACCGTATATTATTTAGAGAGCAATAATAGTATTCGTTGTATGTACCAACTTTCACCTTTTAGTCTTTTACTCACAATCTTTCACTCTTTTTTTCACTTTTATTTTATATATAATTTTCTGAAATTTTATTAATTGATCAATCAATGTAAAATATTATAAAAATAAAATTTTCTTTATAGATTTATATTTTATTGTTTTTTTATTTGATTAGTGTAGTTTAGTTTGTTACTTTTCTCATAAAATATTATTTGTATTTTAAACAAATTTGTTAAGTCATTTTTAAGGTATAAACAAGCCTAAGCTCGCCTCCACTCGATCTTAGCGGTGGGCAAACAAACCGGTATGAAACCGATTATGTAGAAACCGGTTTGGATCTGATTGAAGCCGCTGGTTCGGAACCGGTTTGTAATTTTCTCCACCAAAACCGGTTAACCGAACCGAAACCGACCAAAACCCGAACCGAAACCGCTCAAAACCCGAACCGAAACCGATCGTAACATGGTAAGAAACCGCTTTCAACCCGAACCGAAACCGATCATAAACCGGTTTTGACTTTTGTTGACCAAACCGAACCGGTTTTAACCCGAACCGGTTTTGAGTTTTAAATCGGTATGTGCACCTCTACTCGATCTCGCCTTAAGAGAGATCGGAGCTCGCCTCGTTTACATCCTTCAAGCGATTAATTAATTTGCTTGCTATAAAAATAATAACTGAGTGAGAAAAGTAAATAACAAAACTAAACAAACATCAATATAATAGAATAAGTAAATTGATTTCTTATTAATGAAATTCTAGAAAAATATATAATATAAAAGTGATTAGAAGAATAAAAGAAAGAAAGTAAAAGAAAATTGGAAAATAAAAAAACGTTAATCATGCAAATTACACACTTTTGTTCTTTAATAGGTAGGATAATATAGCCGTTTTGTAACAGTTAACAAAAGTTGTAACACCAGTTAGTGTTAAGCACAAAATTCGCGACAATACAAAAGTGTAAATAATGATCACAGGTCAATATAATTTATGAGTATTAAAGGCGAAAGGTACAAGTTGTTATATATCTAAAGAACGAAAAGTGTAATTTACTCTATTTTTTATTAGTTACATCAACTCGCTAGGAGCTAGTTACAATCTTACAAGCAATAGTCCCATATCCCGACTAATCTCTAAACTTCGACATCATGTAGGGCATTGACCGATGATTCACGTGAAGCTTGTCTTCGTAGATTTTGTGTATCTACCATATTCTTTAATCGATTTGATCTATATTGATTTTATTTTTATTTTTAGAGCACCTACGATAAGGTGTTTTTACCCATTTGTATGTGACATTTAGTTAAGAGGGTGATGATGCGGAGGAAATAGAATGTGTGCTAATTCTCGTCACCTAGTACATACATGCATTATGGATGGTCTTATACTCTTATTTATTTTGATCGAATATGACTCAACAATTCTCCTGTTGCTTAATAATTTTATTCAACACATAATTAATTTGGGGTAGAGAACTATAAGAATCAAAGTTATACACGAACGCTTATATGAGTATCGTAATTTTTTTATTTAAAATCGGTTTTATGTTTATATAACCATAAGAATATAACTTTAGTAGGTTACATTCTCACAATCATGTGGGTGGTTAGAGAGACATATTGGATCGATTTTATGTTTTCTTTTCCATTTAAAGTTTTGACACACTATATTTAAGTCCATGCAATTTTCATTTCTTGCCTTATACACTCATGCATGATTATCTAGTTTGTTTCAAATATCTTTTACACAATCATCATATCTTTATGTCATCAATATTAGGGGTGCAAATAAGCCGAGCTGCTCGTGAGCTACTCGAGATCGGCTCGTTAAAAAGCTCGTTCGAGCCGAGCTTTATCGAGCCCGAGCCCGAGCTCAAGCCTAAAAATAAGCTCGTTTAACAAACGAGCCCGAGCCCGAGCTTTACTTATCGAGCTCGAGCTGGCTCGCGAGCCTAAACGAGCCTGCCATTTGTATAATATTTTTAAATATATATTTAATAATTATTAATTAATAAATATAATGTTATGAAAAAATAAATAAATATAACTAAATAATATATATTCTTTTATACATAAAATTATAATAGAAAAAAAAATAATATATAAATAGTAAACGAGCCGAGCCCGAGCCGAGCTCGAGCTTCAAAATCCATTCACGAGCCGAGCTCGAGCTTTGAAAATAGAGCTCGAAACGAGCCGAGCTCGAGCTCGAGCTCTGTGTAAGTTAAACGAGCCAAGCTCGAGCCTAGTCGAGCTCGGGCTCGGCTCGGCTTGTTTGCACTCCTAATCAATATCACAAAAACAATTAAGATCATATCATTATACTTTTGAATCATATGTTTAATGGCAGAATAACTTGATGCTGTCGATCTTCAACGATCATAGCGATTGTTTGGGTTCAAGACATTGCCCAGCCCAAATAATTTTTCATGGGGTTGATCGGGGGGCTTAATACTAATTTTAAGAGGGGTAATCGGGATCTCTATATATGTATAACACTAAAATTTTTATAAAAAAAGTAAACCCCCCCCCCCCCCCCCTTCTCTCTCTCTCTCTCACACACACACACAAGATTGACGATAATTGTGATAACAATAAACAAAAGCAAAGTTATTGTCACGATAAATACAAAACAAAGTTAATGAATTTAGAGGCTCTCCTAGCATTATTCGAAACAAAATTGTTGATCGGTTGTTCATAGTCGATACTTTCTAATATATCACTCATTAAGTCTTTCCAGATTAAACCTATTTTGGACTACTGGGCTTGAGTAATCGGACCCCTCCAACTAACGGCCCTTCAGCGGCAGCTAAAGCCCAACCTACCTATGGGCCGGCCCAGGCCTAGCTAATCAAAGCTAGAATCTGCTCAACAAAAATATGCTATATTAACCAATTGTCAAATTCATGTTTGACACATAAATCAGATAAATGAGCCTCAATAACATGGGTTGGTGGTGTTTAAACTCTAGCCAAGTTCCTTTTGAGACAAAATAACAAATACTTGATTTACAAGAGGACACAAATTTCCTTTTAATACAACTAAAATGTTTTAGCAGGACATTTATTTAACAAGTTATATGCATTCCACAAGATACAATAATCCATTTTTAACAAATAGCAATTAAACAACTATGATATGACTCTGAATCATAGACGATGAAGAATGCGAATCGAAGGGCTTACTTGAATTATACACATTTACACAAACATTAATCAGAACAAGCGTTGCTTCGACTAACGATTTTCAAGCAACACTTGTCACTTGATGTGCTTTTAGTGGCAACCGAACAAGCCAGGTTGTGATTAAGAAGGGGACCTACCCTTGTGGTAAGGGGTCGGTCATCCCCTGTGAAATTCTTTTTATAATGTAAAAGCCCTGACTAACCTCTGTGAGGATACATACATAATCAACCAAGCACCGACCCCAAAAATTTCTGATCTCTATGAAAACATTTCCTTGGTCCGCCGCTTAGTTAAAGATATCAAATGGTGATAGTTTGGTTGGATGCTACATACCTTTATGGCTTTATCAGCCCTTGAATTCAAGCCCATGAATAAAAACTATAAAGTAAAAAAACCAATAATTCTAATAACATATTTAATCCAAAGTGCATGAATATAATAAAACCAACACAACAAGAAACTCAAGATTACAAACTCCATAACTACAATATCATTTCTAAAAACAACAAAAAACTCAAAACAAACTTATTCTCATTTCCTTTCAAACCCCTCTTACAAAACCTCTTTCACCTCTCAATCAAGCTTCACCGACGAAAACAAGTAGTGCACGAACCAGAACGAAGAAAGGAACCCAACCGTCCCAGTCGCAAGCATCACCGCTAGAACCATGAACAACGAGTACCCCAAATAAAGCGTAGCCGACACAGGCCCGCTCAAGCTCTTGAGATCAAACACGAGATAGTTAACTGAGTACAAGAAAATGTACAACGCAACTGAGCCCGAAGCGAAAAACGACTTCCACCACCACTTGTAATCCTCAACACAAAGATGCATGTAGGTCAAGACTAACGACACCTCAGCGCACACGACGACCAAAAGGATCAACACGATGAATAAAAACCCGAAAACGTAATAAACCCGACCCATCCATATGCTAGACATGATGAAAAAGAGCTCGATAAAGAGCGTTCCAAACGGAAGCGTACCCGCACCGAGAACCAGTAACCAAGACGGGTACTTTTGAGACGGGATTTCACGCGGGATTTGATTGGTTCGAACCGGGTACTCGATATGCGGGGCCTTCGCTCCGAAATACCCGCCAACGAGCGTTAACAGGACCGACACACAAAACCAAAGCAAAATCAAGATAACGAATAACGAAAACGGGATCGCACCGGTACTACCCGAGCCCCACAAGAGGAAATTCAACACGAAAAGGATCAAGAACGCGATACCTGGGAAAAAGCACGCGACTTTCCAACAAACCGACACCCACCCTTTATGATCGCCGCTAAAAATCGTTCGCCACATACGAACCGCAACGTAACCGGCCAAGATTCCAAGAACCATGTAAAAAAACAACATACCCGTTAACAGAGTCCCGCGTGAAGCCGGAGACATAAACCCGAGCGCAGCGAATAAGATCGTGACAACCGCCATTCCAAGAATCTGCACCCCGTCACCGACCATAACACATAAAAGCGCGGGATAATCGGGAACCCGAAACACGTCGCTCACGACAAGCTTCCACCCCGATAACTCCTCGTTCATTTGCGCTTGCGCCTCTTTATCCAGCTCCTCGTAATGAGTCAAATCCCGCCTCACGGTTCTCAAGAAAATCACCAACACGATTCCCGCCAAAAACGTTATCACTATTAACGAGTTCAAGATCGAAAACCAGTGGACTTTCGCTCCGTCCATTTTCAAATAAGCGTCCCATCTCGACGGCCATTTGATATCACTTTCCACAAACTCGACTTCGTAAGTGAATGCCACGGGCTCGTTTTCTTTAATACCCATCGTGACCGTGTTCGTTTCGCACACGATCTTCGACGGGTATTTCCTGTACATTTTCAAATTCTTTACCGACTCGATATTATGTTGAAAGCTACACGGTTGAACCTCAAATCCGACGACTATATAACCGGGAATATCGGACCCCGGTTTGTCTACAGTCGGAATAACTTCGGCTGCATCACCGGTACCCATCACACTTGCGACGTTTGTTTCTTCATATTTATGAACAAGAACCGTGAACTTCAAATGATTAAACACATAATACGTGTCTTGAACCTTGATCCCGAGGGGGTACCCGGTCCACCTCACCAAGAAATTATCTCTCTTAGTATACCGGATCGCCGGCAAGTTATCAAGAATCACATTCACTTGATACATTTCATCGATCCGCGCCGTTAAAAGCTTAAACTCGTCGCTCGACAACGGTTTCGTTTGACAAAGAAAGATCTCGGTTTCGTTCGTGTGCATTTTAAACCTATAAGGCGAGTTCTCGATCCGATCGCCCATTAAAAGCTCACCGAGATTCTCGGCACTGTCTTTAACACCTTCTTCGGGTTTACAGAAGGGTAAACTGTAGTAACTGTAGGGGATTTCGGTTTCGATTGAAGTCAAAGAGTTGACTTTTACGGATAATGGATCACCAACAATATATTTGTGTGGGTAACTACCAGGGAGATAATACCCATGACCCAGTTCAAAGATCAAGCAGATCAACAATACCCAGATCTTGAATTTATCAAAAACTTTCATTTTCGTCAGATCTGTAAACCCTAATTCGCATAGCACATTAATCAGTACAAATTCAATCAAAATTTCAACAATTAGTTACAATAGTTATCAATTAATCAAACTAATCTATAATTTACGACACCCATCAACTATAAACATGACAATTTAATCTTAATTAACGAAATTAAACAAGAAACTGAGAGTGCATGCAAGGTGTTCGACTGCCAATGAGGGAAATGGGTTAGATTTGACTGACCTTATGATGGAATCAATGAAGGAAAGTTGAATTATAAGAACAACAGTTGATTTTGGCTTCTTTGTTTTGCTGATTGATGGCTTGTGGAATGATTTGTGAGAGAAATAAGAGTATGCAGGCAAGGTGTTCGACGAAATGTCGATCTTGAATAATAATAATAATGAATTTCGTCGGTGATCTTGGAGGAAATATTGGGTAGAGGACTTAAAGTGGTATTAAAGTGCTGCAAGGTGGATTTTTTAACACGCTATAAGTGGTTTATTATAATTATTATTATTATTTATTTAAGTATTAAATATTATAATTAAAGGTTTTTGAATGGTAATAAAGTTGAAAGTAGAGTAGGATATCATGTAACATGTTTGTTTTGAGTGTATTTATTAATTATGACGATGAGACAACAATAGATCGAACATGTAGATAACTATAAATATAGATAACTATAGACCGGTACGTAGATAGCGTGTATTTAAAACTTATTTTATGAAACATAAGATATCTGAATTAGACAAGGAGGTGGTCAACATACACGTGTTATATTTGAATCCACGTAACAACTCGAGGTATGCAATAAGGCCAAACGTTAGGCGCTAGATAGATCACTAAGGAAAATTAGGTGTAGCGGTTTGAAATATCTTATTGGGCTTGACTCTTTTAAGCCTTTTAGGTTCCAGACTTTGTGGTCTGAAACACGAAAGGGCTCAACTGGGCTTTAGGGAGCAAGACATACGATGGAAATCCCGCTTGAGAAAAAAGTGCCAATGATAACCTAAAAATCACTAAATGTTAAAGATCTCAATCGATACCGTCTAAGGCCTGGCCCATAATAGTTTTGTTCGCCCAATATATGGCTATAGGCTAAGGTCAACCATCAAAAGAGTGGTTTATACATTGCTTCTCCTGAAAGAAAGGTCGCCATGATAAGCATTAAATGCACCAAGTTTGGATTGTTAAACGGAGTCTAGTTAACTTTAGGTCACACTACGTTCGTCTATTTTTAAGGAGCTGAGCTTTGAAATCGAGCTCAACTCAACTAACTAGTTTTGTATTAAAGAAAAAAATGTTGTATTTTTACCAACCATTTATACATATTTTATTAACACCAAATTATGTATTACATAATGAAATTTACAACTAGAAGGTATAACAATTGATTGGTGGCCATCTGGCATTATATTAAGTTTAGATCTGAAAAGAGAAATGTATACAAAGTGAATGTGACAACGTACCCTCAACGTCTTTGTCCACCGACAATTTAACGGCAGGCTAAACACCACTAATTCACTAAAATAAAAAATTTAGTTGACACTAATTAAATTATTTCACGTCTGTATATCAAGCTTTTTTACTTTTTATTTATTTATAATGTAAGTTTTCTTATATTTATTGTCTATAAATATTAACTATACATGTCTATTATATCTTCATTTTAACATGTTAACATTACTAGACCAGAGGCTTGTATGTTAGACGGGCTAAATTATTAGAAACATATGATTGATGATTCACTTAAATATTTATAATTATTGAAATTACTTATTCCATTACACTTTATAATGAAATATGATAAATTATAGTTAAAATTTACACATATTCAATTCAACCGGAAACAATTATGTTTTGAATTGGAGTAAGTGGCTGCCGGCAAAATGTAATATCGATGCTTGGAGGACGGAGATGGATAGAATTCCTACTCGGGGGGCATTGAAACGAAGGAATATAATGATCCCGGATGGTGTTTGTGCCTTGTGTGAGGTGGAGGGGGAGACGACGGATCACTTATCTACGGGTTGCGGTGTGGCGTGGTTGTTTGGAAGCATGTCAGTCGTTGGTGTAAAGTCGTCCATATAACCATCAAGCTTGGAGATATACAAAAAAGTGTTCCACGGGATTATTATTATTGCCTATTGGATAATCTAGTAAACGAGAAATGACAAGGTGTTTGAGGGTAAAGAGGTCAAAGTGGATGAGATTATTGGGGATATAAAAACGTATGGTTTTCTTTGGTTAGAAAATAAGTCAAAGTATAGATCGATAGATTGGTCAAATTGGTGTAATTCTAAGTTCATGTAATTGTGTTCTTTTTAGTTTCTTTGTAGCTTCTCTACGGTTGCGGAGGTTGCTAGTTTTTGGTGTGTTGGTTGCCGTTGATTGTTTATAAAAGTTCACAATTTGAAATAAGGAAACGCATTCGCATTGATACAAAATCCAAAATCACAATCGAAACGAAGGAGAAATGGCGCTTTTTAATGTACTTTCTAATAAAAAAACACAAAATTTTAAAATCACTCTTTGATTCATATTTGAGGGTTGACATGATTCTTGAGCAAATGATTTTTATTTTGTTTATACAACATGAAGAACCTTTAAAATCTTACTATGACATAAATTGATAAATACTAACACATAGATATAACAACACTACAACAAGACAAGTAACAAGATCGTGTGTTAGAACATAATAATAATTTAAACCACTTTTATGGTCAACAAAAGTCAACCATTTGCACCCAAACCTCTTGACTTAGGAAGCCTAGTAGCCACAAGAGGATCAACAATCCCTTGCGAATCTCGCCCGAGACCCGACCCGTCAACATACCCCATCTTCGCCATCATTTTCGACCCGAACCTTTTCGTATGCCTTTCAAACGACCCGACCCGCACATTCCCCAACCCACCCCTACTTTGACCACTCCCAGAGCTTTGACCCTTTAACCGTTGTTGCGGTTGTGGTGGAGTGGTCTCTTCGGGAACCACCTCGGCTCCTAACCCGAGCGACTTTGGCCGTTGGATCACTTCAATCGGCTCGGCTATTCCCGTCCCGTCCTTCCCAAGCCCGTTCCCGTCCACATACCCCATTTTCGCCATCATTCGTGAACCGAACCCGGTCGTGTGGTTTTCAAAAGCACCGTAGCTCGATGAGCTGGCGGTTTGGTCTCTCGGTTTTGGTTCGTCAAAGGGTAAAATGGTCTTATCCGGTTCGGGCTCCATGTTGCCACACGAGATAAACGAAACCGGTTGTTTAGCATAAGTGACGGCCGTCTTATCTTTCTCTCTTATTATTCTCTTGCCGCTTGATCCACTAAAAGTTTTGGCTTTCGTTAACCTCGGGTCTAACGGGCTCAAACCGCTTATTCCTTTTGAAGCTTTTTTACTACTATTTGCAGCTATTTTGCTTGGTGGTGTATTATTATTAACTGTAGAATCAGCATCTCCTATAAGCTGTAACAAGAACATGTGTTTCTATAATTATTAATGTGATTCATAATATGAATAATATGAATAATGTAAAGACAGAATTACAAATTTTGTCCTTTAAACATATGAAACTTATGGATCAGGTCCTTTAAAATGTTTAGCAGGGGTTGTCCTTTACATGACATGTTTATTTATTTTTCGTCCTTTTGACTAACTGGCATCCAAAAACCCCGTTAAGTCTTGGCATGTGAGGGCATTTAAGTCTTTTTACGCATAGCATTTAAGTATTTATAATTAAAAAACAAATTAAATATATTATTAAAAAAAACTAAAAAAAATATGTTAAACAAAAACCCTGTAAAGTTTTGGCATGTTTGGATTTAACTGAGTTTTTGGATGACAGTTAGTGTAAAGAACAAAAAGCAAATGTATTTTTGTCGTATAAAGGACACCGCCACAAATAAACTTTTTAGAGGACCTAATCCATAAATCGCATATATTTAAAGAACAAAATTTGTAATTCTGTCTAATGTAAAATAACCGAATAAACTGAATTTTACTCGCCTTCTCGAGGCGAATCCTGTCACTTGATGATGGCATCCCGGTGTGGTCTGTGCGTGTCACTGTTACAAACCGTCTTTTGCCTGAACCTTGACTGCAGCTTCTCAAACGATAAATTGATGCCAACCTTTGGACCTAAAGTGGCTCATAAATTAATAATAATAATAATAATAATAGATTATAAAAAATATTCATGGTTTGTGAATGTTTATACCTGTGACCAATCCCGAGAGTGCATAAGTTGAAATGACATAATATCACCTTCATTCCGCACCATCTGCTCTAATTTCTGTGTTTAAAAGCCAAAAAAATACACATAAAATACAAGTAATGCATATTTTTTAATAAAAAGTGATTTTTTGCTTACTAAATTTATTTGCTCAAGATCGACACCTCGACGTATCATTCGCTCCTTACGCTTCAAAGCAATCGTATCTTGACGTTGTTTTTTCTTCTCACCTGAAATAATACACTGAGGAGCATATGCGATACAATTGAAGGAAAACAACTTTATTATCATTCTTTTGTCAGGTACCTAACTAACATGTTGCGATGATGCAACCGCTAAAGTTACATTTATTGCATAAATTTGAGTTGATGTTACCATTAAACAGCCAAAAAGATGTAAGAAATAATTGTGATAACCGTGTTAAAAGGCAACTGATGTTGGTCTAAAGTCTTGTGACCTATGTTTTGGAGGCTGCTATAGATACACCGGTGATGCTAGATTGCTATCAAACACTAGACGACGTCATCATGCGTAGATGTGTGACAGGAAAAAACTGTCATACGATTCATATGACTTTGTCAATGGTCATGTCATACGGGCCGTATAATTTGACAGCACCAACTCATACGCCCCATAGGCCCATAATAAACATTATGGCCCGTATGGCCGTATAACGTACCCTTCTAACACGTTATACGACCCCGTATGACGATTTTCTCCATGTCATACGCCTCATATGACATGTCAATGGTGTCTGTATAGCGTGTCAACGGTGTTCTTTAGATGCAACCATGTTCTAACCCCATAAAAACCCTCAAATTTTCCTAGAATTTTGATTTAAGATAACCTTTAACCTTGTCAACACAATGCCACATTACCCGTTTTCTGAGCACCACGTCAAAGAACGGGAGTAAACACGATCAAGCTTATGGACATGTCATCTGCCACATAGCCATTTTGCCCTAATAGCTTGTACTTATCACCTCAAAACAAGCTTTTAAAAAAACTTAAACTTTATATCAAAAATCTTGAAAATTTAGTGGTTTTTCAAATTTCAATTAAAGATTATATATTTACCTGAAATAAAAATAGATCAAGATCAATTTACGAATATTATTACCTGGGAGTCTCCTGGAATGGTTACTTTTTTCATGCTTCTTCTTCTTCTTTTGTTTATAAGCAATTCGAGGGTCTTTAACGAGCATAAGATCATCTATAGTAGACCAATCATTTACATCAGCTCGAAACGTGATAGATTTCGGTTGACTTTGACTTTTCATTCTTGACCGAGGCTTCTTCATACCATATTCCCTCGATGCTTCCTGAAGTGCTATCCCTCCAAACTTTCTTACAGTATCATTAATATTATCATCATCGTCGTCGTCATCATCATCTGAAACATCAAGATTTGAATCTTTATAACTTCCACCGATTCCTTCAATAAAATCCTTAGCAATCTCATCATCTACATCAGATGACGTGTCACTATCCGACGAGTCGTCAGAATCTTTAGATTCTGACGAACCATTATCATCGTCATCCTCCACGTCAGATACACATTCACGCCACCGATTGATAAAAATCCAGAATTTTTTTCTGGAGACGATAACGGGTCGGTTTCGGTTTCTATTTCCTCGGAGGTTGATGAATCAGAAATGTGGCCTTCTTGTTTTTCATCGACACACGTGTCTTCTTCTTTTTCGTGAAATCCTAATCCTCTATGAATACCGTCATCTACTTCTGATGTTGTATCATACTCGCTGGTGTATTTGACAGTTTCAGTTTCTTTGACTAGTGTTTGGTCAACGAAAACAACGGTCTTAGTATTAACCGAAACAACAGGGTCTGATTCGACTAACTGTTTATGTTCATTATCACCTTCATTTGGAAGAGGGTCCAGCTGAAAACATCAATTTAGTCAACTCGGTCAAATATCTCGTAGAACTAAATTGTCATTCTAATTACAACAGTCAAACAAAGACTACAAATTTATTTGTGGAACCGAATTATAGCAAATAATAGGGAGAAAATAGCAGTGTTATTTTCTTTTAGTTTTGAAAAGTTAAAAGCAAATTTCTACCATTATCTTCTTGCATTTTCGACCGCATATAATATCTTGATCTGAAAAGAAAATAGTAACTTACGTTTGGGCCAACTATTAAAATTATAGAAAAGAATAAAATGTTGATTTTATATGAAAACTTTTTAAAAATATTCGAAAAATCAACACTTCATTGTCTTCTATAATTTCTCAGCTGACCCAAAAATAAGTTTTTAACATTTTCATTTCAAGACTAGGTATAATACACGATTGGAATCGCAACAAGACAATGAAAGGAGTCTGCTTTTAACTCCACTACAGTTTTAACTTTGTAAGAAGATCCAAACTTTCTTTTTCAGCTCAAAACTTTCATGCCCAAATGGCAAAACCAAAACCATGGTATTCAAAACTCAAAAACTGACATTTCGGTTTTTGGTTCGGCTTTAGCCCAAAAACTGACATTTCGGTTTTTGTACAACCATCAAATTATGCCCTAGACTCATAAAGAGCTCACACAAATTGCACAATGAAATTAAAACAGATACAATCTCAAAGCTTGAGTATAGAAAAAAACCACTAATTGAGGATAACTATAACCAACAGCATTCATTTTCACCCAAAGGGTTGGATTTTCACCCAAAAACTTTGATTTTCGGTTTGCCCGGCCAACCGCTCACCAACTACCGTCTCTCCGACCGACGATAAGTACAAAGGCAAGGAAGGTTTGCTCTTTTTTTGCTGGCCCAGAATACCGTTTCTCCGGCGATACACTCAGTTGTGTTACCGTTTCTCCGGCGAATCACCGAGCGACGATACGTACAAAGGGTTGAAGTTCTAAACACCTGAAAACCATCTCGACACAGCGACTCTTTTTTTGTCTCTGTTTTTGCACTAAATCTTGATCTCCGGAAAATCGAGCCGAGATCTAGTGTTTACCGGAGAGCGTCGAACTACAAGTTGCAAGTCCAGACGACCGGCCAACCGAAGCTTCACACCGAAAAGACATCCCCGGAAAGATTTTTAGTTGGGCTCCTTCCCGGATTCAGGCGACCAACATTTGGGGGGATTTGGTTTCTTTTCTCAGAATCTGACGACTGATTGTTGGCAGCTTCTTGGATCTTAGCTGATTCACCCTCTGCCGCCACCGTAACACGTCGCCGGAGCTCCGTCGTCGCCGCCGCTCAACGCCGCCGCCGCCGAAACTCAAGGGTTGTAGATTGTGTCACGTTTCTAGCTTATTCTCGTTAGCTCACGGTGTCTCATCCCGGTTTCAATATTGGTGACTTGCTAAAATCCCGGTGAGATCGTTTCATATCTTTTATTTTTGTTGGCAATAGGCCTTGATGCTGCTAGAGTAGTCAGTCCAATTTATCTGTTACTGTGTGCCGTGTGTATTATTATTATTATTAGTTTTTGTTACTACTATTATTATTATTATTATTATTATTATTAGTGATTTGGTGTTCTATTGCTTGTGTTTGTGTGATTAGTTGCAACCATAGAGCGTAGGAACCATGACTATTACCTGAGACCATGTCCTGAATCGAGGGGTGTAGGAAAGAGTAAAGATAGGGAGCGTATATTGCGTTTGGCTTCTTGGAATGTAGGAACATTAAATGGTAAGTTGTTAGAATTGGTAGATGTGCTTAAAAGACGTAGGGTTCAGATAGCATGCCTCCAGGAGACTAAGTGGAAAGGACATAGAGGGGCTGAGTGTAATGGGTATAAGTTGTGGTACTCGGGGTCTGATGGAGCTAGGAATGGAGTGGGGTTTCTAGTGGCTAAGGAAATACACACTAGTGTGGTGGAGGTGATAAGACATAATGACAGGATTATGGTGTTGAAATTAGTACTAGGAGAGGAAGTAGTGGCAGTAGTCTCCGCCTACGCGCCTCATGTAGGCCTAGGGGATCAGGAAAAGAGAGAATTTTGGGATTGCCTAGACGCAGTGGTAGGGGGCATACCTAGGGGGGAGAGGATTTGCATAGGAGGTGATTTTAATGGACACATTGGTAAGGCTAACGATGGTTTTCAAGCCGTACATGGGGGTTTCGGTTTTGGTGATAGGAATGAGACCGGAACAGATCTTCTAGAGTTTGCGGTGGCACATGACCTAGGTATTATAAATTCTTTTTTTAGGAAACGAGATTCTCATTTAATCACTTTTAGCAGTGGCGGACGCGACAAGCAAATTGACTACCTTTTGATGAGGCGAGGAGACCGACGTTGGTGGAAGGACTGCAAAGTCATACCTGGGGAGGCTGTTGTGACTCAACATCGACTACTAGTGACTGATATAGCCTTCAGAAATAAGCTGACTGTTCGAGAGAAGAAAGGTACACCGAGAATTCGATGGGGAAATTTGAAGGACGAAAATCTCCTTCTGTTTAAGGATAAACTCATACTGCATACGCGGGCTCGACTAAATGGGGACTCAACTCATATATGGGAAGCTATGGAGACAAAGATCATCCAAGTAGCAAAGGAGACTCTCGGGGTCACAACAGGAAAGTCAAGTGGGCATAAGGAGTCTTGGTGGTGGAATGACGCAGTGCAAGACAAGATAAGGGACAAACAAGGATGTTTTAGGGAGCTAATGAGGTGCACGAATGAGGAGGAGCGAGTGGATTTGAGGGACAACTACAAAACGGCCAAGATAGAGGCAAAGAAGGCAGTGGCGGAAGCAAAGAAGGCGGCCTTTAAACGGATGTATGAAAGTCTAGAAACAAAAGAGGGGGAACATGCTATGTTTAAGATTGCCAAAGCCAGGGAGCGTAGAAGGCAAGATCTAGGACCGGTGAAGTTCATAAAGGATACAGATGGGCATGTACTGGTCAAGGAGCATGACATCAAGCTAAGATGGCAAACCTACTTCCACAATCTTTTTAACAATGGGAGAGCTTACCAAGAAGAACATGACAACACAAACTTTCATCGACAACAATCGAATAACTGCTACTGCCGACGGATCACACGAGAAGAGGTGAAGGACGCACTTAGGAGGATAGGAAGGTCTAAGGCGGTTGGCCCAGACAACATACCCATCGAGGTGTGGAAGTGTCTGGGGGAGGAAGGAGTCATGTGGTTAACTACTCTGTTCAATAGTATTCTCAAATCAGGTAAGATGCCAGACCAGTGGAGGAGCAGCGTTGTAGTTCCTATCTATAAGAACAAAGGAGACGCCCAATGTTGTGGTAACTACCGAGGAATCAAACTACTAAGTCATACTATGAAGCTATGGGAAAGAGTGTTTGAGGTTAGACTTAGACGAGAAACTCAGGTTACGGTCAACCAATTTGGCTTCATGCCGGGGCGTTCCACCACAGAGGCAATACACCTTATAAGAAGATTAATGGAAAAGTATAGGGAGAAGAAGCGTGATCTACATATGGTGTTTATTGACCTAGAAAAGGCCTACGACAGTGTGCCACGACAGGTGCTCTGGGAGTGCTTGGAGGGTAGAAGAGTGCCCATGAAATACATAGAGATAATTATGGATATGTATACCAGGAGTGAAACAAGTGTCCGTGCGCCAGTGGGGGATACTGATTTCTTTCCTGTAGAGGTAGATCTTCACCAGGGGTCAGCGTTGAGCCCGTTTCTTTTTGCAGTAGTCTTGGATGAGTTGTCAAAGTCGATTCAGGGGACTCTCCCGTGGTGCATGATGTTCGCAGACGATATTGTGTTACTTGCTGAGAAAAAACAAGATCTAAACATGAGGCTTGAGGAGTGGCGAACAACCTTAGAGACAAAAGGTTTAAAGATTAGCCGATCTAAGACGGAGTACCTACACTGTGATTTTGGTGAGATAAACGACAGTGAAGACGCACACATCACAATTGAAGGGCAGGTGGTCCCGCAGGTAACGAAGTTCAAGTATTTAGGATCATTTGTACAGAGCGATGGGGAATTAGACAGTGATGTGACCCACCGAGTTCAGGTAGGATGGTGTAGATGGAAAGCAGCCACAGGTATATTATGCGACAAGAGTTTCCCGACTAATCTGAAGGGAAAATTCTATAGGGTGGCAGTTAGACCTGCAATGCTATATGGAACAGATTGTTGGGCCATCAAGAAGGCACAAGTGCGGAAGATGGAGGTAGCAGAAATGAGAATGCTACGTTGGATGTGTGGGCACACAAGGCTAGACAGAATAAGAAACGTTGTGCTTCGCGAGAGATTAGGGGTGGCGAACATAGCAGACAAGATAAGAGAGTGGAGATTGAGATGGTTTGGACATGTAAAGAGAAGACAGACGACGAATCCTGTTAGATCCGTAGAAAACATTACTATAGAGGGGAGGAGGGGTAGAGGACGACCGAAATTGACTTGGGATGAGAGGATTAGGCATGATTTGATAGACCTAAACCTCTCTGAGGACATGGTTGAGGATAGGAATTCGTGGAGAAGTAGAATTAAAGTTAAGGATTTTTAGAGAGAATTGAATACCTTAGGGCTTAGACTTAACTTATTTAGGTCACATACCATAATGGTATTTCCCTTACATACTTTATTATTATTATTATTAGCTTTTATATTGCGGTTAAACTGTGACCTTTTTATTAATATTATTATAATTAGTAGTAGTTTTTTATATAACTGTTAAACTTTGATTTCCTTTTTTTGCTTCATACACATGTTCTTAGAGCCGAGGGTCTCTCTGGAAGCCACCTCTTTATTCCTTTGGATAGAGGTACGGTGTGCCTACATCCCACCCTCCCCAGACCCTACCTATAGCTCTGCTGTCGGTGGGATTTTACTGGGTATGATTGATTGATTGATTGATTGATATTCATTTTCAGCTTCTAAGATTCAACAATAACTCTCGAATTGGAACTCGAAGCTTTCGATTTACCTCCAGAACCACTTCCAATTGCACCTCTCGCTTCAGATCTACTCTTCCCTATAAGCATACAATCAAATCACAATTCACATAAGTCATTATACCGTACCAAACCAGTACAGACCAAGCACAATCCGTACCGGCACCTGTATCTGTTTTCTCATGTTTTCAGCATCGGTACCATTCAGTTTCCATATTTTTCGGTATTCGTACTTTTCCGTATGGTACCGGTTCACCGGTACCAAATAAAAATGTACAAAAAGTACCGATACCGAAAATACTGAAACCGAATAGTACCGATGCAGAAAACATGAGAAAACATATACGGGTGCCGGTACGGATTGTGTTCAGTCTGTACTGCTTCGGTTTCAGTAAGATGTCTTATGTGAATTGTGATTTTTACATACAAAAACACCAAAACCAAAAAATACCGAAACTGAACCGGTACGGACCGAACACAATCCGTATTAGCTTTCTCATGCTTTCTGCATCGGTACCATTCAATTCAGTATTTTTACCGTACCTTTCTGTATGGTACCGGTTCACCTGTACCAAACAGAAAAGTAATGAAAAGTACGGATACCAAAAAATACTGAAATCGTATGGTACCGGTACAAAAAACATGAGAAAACGAGTACGAGTGCCGGTACTGATTGTGTTCGGTCCATACCGGTTCGGTTTCGGTACCATTTATTTTCGGTACATTTCAACATCTATGCTTTAATATGTAAAAGTACGAATGGTATCTATACAGAAAACATAAAATAATGAATACGATCGTGTGTTTGGTCCGTACCGGTATCATTATTATTCCGTACATAAAAAGGACACATACCGACACCGAATGATACCAATACAGAAAACATGAAAAAACGAATATAAGTACTGGTACGGATGTTATTAGATATTATTAAAATGAAATGAAATACCTTTGGAAGGTGGAGAAATGGTAACCGGAGACCAGTCGGATAACAACCCGCCGTTGACAAATGGAGAAGATTGTTTAATGGGTTTTTGCAGTAGTCTTGGATGAGTTGTCAAAGTCGATTCAGGGGACTCTCCCGTGGTGCATGATGTTCGCAGACGATATTGTGTTACTTGCTGAGAAAAAACAAGATCTAAACATGAGGCTTGAGGAGTGGCGAACAACCTTAGAGACAAAAGGTTTAAAGATTAGCCGATCTAAGACGGAGTACCTACACTGTGATTTTGGTGAGATAAACGACAGTGAAGACGCACACATCACAATTGAAGGGCAGGTGGTCCCGCAGGTAACGAAGTTCAAGTATTTAGGATCATTTGTACAGAGCGATGGGGAATTAGACAGTGATGTGACCCACCGAGTTCAGGTAGGATGGTGTAGATGGAAAGCAGCCACAGGTATATTATGCGACAAGAGTTTCCCGACTAATCTGAAGGGAAAATTCTATAGGGTGGCAGTTAGACCTGCAATGCTATATGGAACAGATTGTTGGGCCATCAAGAAGGCACAAGTGCGGAAGATGGAGGTAGCAGAAATGAGAATGCTACGTTGGATGTGTGGGCACACAAGGCTAGACAGAATAAGAAACGTTGTGCTTCGCGAGAGATTAGGGGTGGCGAACATAGCAGACAAGATAAGAGAGTGGAGATTGAGATGGTTTGGACATGTAAAGAGAAGACAGACGACGAATCCTGTTAGATCCGTAGAAAACATTACTATAGAGGGGAGGAGGGGTAGAGGACGACCGAAATTGACTTGGGATGAGAGGATTAGGCATGATTTGATAGACCTAAACCTCTCTGAGGACATGGTTGAGGATAGGAATTCGTGGAGAAGTAGAATTAAAGTTAAGGATTTTTAGAGAGAATTGAATACCTTAGGGCTTAGACTTAACTTATTTAGGTCACATACCATAATGGTATTTCCCTTACATACTTTATTATTATTATTATTAGCTTTTATATTGCGGTTAAACTGTGACCTTTTTATTAATATTATTATAATTAGTAGTAGTTTTTTATATAACTGTTAAACTTTGATTTCCTTTTTTTGCTTCATACACATGTTCTTAGAGCCGAGGGTCTCTCTGGAAGCCACCTCTTTATTCCTTTGGATAGAGGTACGGTGTGCCTACATCCCACCCTCCCCAGACCCTACCTATAGCTCTGCTGTCGGTGGGATTTTACTGGGTATGATTGATTGATTGATTGATTGATATTCATTTTCAGCTTCTAAGATTCAACAATAACTCTCGAATTGGAACTCGAAGCTTTCGATTTACCTCCAGAACCACTTCCAATTGCACCTCTCGCTTCAGATCTACTCTTCCCTATAAGCATACAATCAAATCACAATTCACATAAGTCATTATACCGTACCAAACCAGTACAGACCAAGCACAATCCGTACCGGCACCTGTATCTGTTTTCTCATGTTTTCAGCATCGGTACCATTCAGTTTCCATATTTTTCGGTATTCGTACTTTTCCGTATGGTACCGGTTCACCGGTACCAAATAAAAATGTACAAAAAGTACCGATACCGAAAATACTGAAACCGAATAGTACCGATGCAGAAAACATGAGAAAACATATACGGGTGCCGGTACGGATTGTGTTCAGTCTGTACTGCTTCGGTTTCAGTAAGATGTCTTATGTGAATTGTGATTTTTACATACAAAAACACCAAAACCAAAAAATACCGAAACTGAACCGGTACGGACCGAACACAATCCGTATTAGCTTTCTCATGCTTTCTGCATCGGTACCATTCAATTCAGTATTTTTACCGTACCTTTCTGTATGGTACCGGTTCACCTGTACCAAACAGAAAAGTAATGAAAAGTACGGATACCAAAAAATACTGAAATCGTATGGTACCGGTACAAAAAACATGAGAAAACGAGTACGAGTGCCGGTACTGATTGTGTTCGGTCCATACCGGTTCGGTTTCGGTACCATTTATTTTCGGTACATTTCAACATCTATGCTTTAATATGTAAAAGTACGAATGGTATCTATACAGAAAACATAAAATAATGAATACGATCGTGTGTTTGGTCCGTACCGGTATCATTATTATTCCGTACATAAAAAGGACACATACCGACACCGAATGATACCAATACAGAAAACATGAAAAAACGAATATAAGTACTGGTACGGATGTTATTAGATATTATTAAAATGAAATGAAATACCTTTGGAAGGTGGAGAAATGGTAACCGGAGACCAGTCGGATAACAACCCGCCGTTGACAAATGGAGAAGATTGTTTAATGGGTTTTTGCAGTAGTCTTGGATGAGTTGTCAAAGTCGATTCAGGGGACTCTCCCGTGGTGCATGATGTTCGCAGACGATATTGTGTTACTTGCTGAGAAAAAACAAGATCTAAACATGAGGCTTGAGGAGTGGCGAACAACCTTAGAGACAAAAGGTTTAAAGATTAGCCGATCTAAGACGGAGTACCTACACTGTGATTTTGGTGAGATAAACGACAGTGAAGACGCACACATCACAATTGAAGGGCAGGTGGTCCCGCAGGTAACGAAGTTCAAGTATTTAGGATCATTTGTACAGAGCGATGGGGAATTAGACAGTGATGTGACCCACCGAGTTCAGGTAGGATGGTGTAGATGGAAAGCAGCCACAGGTATATTATGCGACAAGAGTTTCCCGACTAATCTGAAGGGAAAATTCTATAGGGTGGCAGTTAGACCTGCAATGCTATATGGAACAGATTGTTGGGCCATCAAGAAGGCACAAGTGCGGAAGATGGAGGTAGCAGAAATGAGAATGCTACGTTGGATGTGTGGGCACACAAGGCTAGACAGAATAAGAAACGTTGTGCTTCGCGAGAGATTAGGGGTGGCGAACATAGCAGACAAGATAAGAGAGTGGAGATTGAGATGGTTTGGACATGTAAAGAGAAGACAGACGACGAATCCTGTTAGATCCGTAGAAAACATTACTATAGAGGGGAGGAGGGGTAGAGGACGACCGAAATTGACTTGGGATGAGAGGATTAGGCATGATTTGATAGACCTAAACCTCTCTGAGGACATGGTTGAGGATAGGAATTCGTGGAGAAGTAGAATTAAAGTTAAGGATTTTTAGAGAGAATTGAATACCTTAGGGCTTAGACTTAACTTATTTAGGTCACATACCATAATGGTATTTCCCTTACATACTTTATTATTATTATTATTAGCTTTTATATTGCGGTTAAACTGTGACCTTTTTATTAATATTATTATAATTAGTAGTAGTTTTTTATATAACTGTTAAACTTTGATTTCCTTTTTTTGCTTCATACACATGTTCTTAGAGCCGAGGGTCTCTCTGGAAGCCACCTCTTTATTCCTTTGGATAGAGGTACGGTGTGCCTACATCCCACCCTCCCCAGACCCTACCTATAGCTCTGCTGTCGGTGGGATTTTACTGGGTATGATTGATTGATTGATTGATTGATATTCATTTTCAGCTTCTAAGATTCAACAATAACTCTCGAATTGGAACTCGAAGCTTTCGATTTACCTCCAGAACCACTTCCAATTGCACCTCTCGCTTCAGATCTACTCTTCCCTATAAGCATACAATCAAATCACAATTCACATAAGTCATTATACCGTACCAAACCAGTACAGACCAAGCACAATCCGTACCGGCACCTGTATCTGTTTTCTCATGTTTTCAGCATCGGTACCATTCAGTTTCCATATTTTTCGGTATTCGTACTTTTCCGTATGGTACCGGTTCACCGGTACCAAATAAAAATGTACAAAAAGTACCGATACCGAAAATACTGAAACCGAATAGTACCGATGCAGAAAACATGAGAAAACATATACGGGTGCCGGTACGGATTGTGTTCAGTCTGTACTGCTTCGGTTTCAGTAAGATGTCTTATGTGAATTGTGATTTTTACATACAAAAACACCAAAACCAAAAAATACCGAAACTGAACCGGTACGGACCGAACACAATCCGTATTAGCTTTCTCATGCTTTCTGCATCGGTACCATTCAATTCAGTATTTTTACCGTACCTTTCTGTATGGTACCGGTTCACCTGTACCAAACAGAAAAGTAATGAAAAGTACGGATACCAAAAAATACTGAAATCGTATGGTACCGGTACAAAAAACATGAGAAAACGAGTACGAGTGCCGGTACTGATTGTGTTCGGTCCATACCGGTTCGGTTTCGGTACCATTTATTTTCGGTACTTTTCAACATCTATGCTTTAATATGTAAAAGTACGAATGGTATCTATACAGAAAACATAAAATAATGAATACGATCGTGTGTTTGGTCCGTACCGGTATCATTATTATTCCGTACATAAAAAGGACACATACCGACACCGAATGATACCAATACAGAAAACATGAAAAAACGAATATAAGTACTGGTACGGATGTTATTAGATATTATTAAAATGAAATGAAATACCTTTGGAAGGTGGAGAAATGGTAACCGGAGACCAGTCGGATAACAACCCGCCGTTGACAAATGGAGAAGATTGTTTAATGGGTTTTCGGATTTTGGAATTGGATGTGGATTTGGTGGGTTTTTGTTTTTGTTTATTATTACCGCCTCCGGCCATTGTTAACGGAATATTCGATCTCCGATTGACGGAATAATAATAATATGTGAAATGGGATCGAACGGGAAATGGGAGAAGGCGGTAATGATGGTGTGATCGTGTGCAGCGCGGTGTAATTGTTATCGTGTTCGTGTCTTTGCCTTTAGATGCGGTGTAAGTTGCAAGTCTTTTGTTGGGTTGTGTTGCACACGATTTCACCTACGGATTTTAACAAATTATTTTAGGAATAATAATAATAAAAAATAATAATAATAACAATAACAACAATAATAATAAAATTAGAGTTTTTCGGTGTATAACCAAGTTAAATTCTCATTTTTATTACTTTTGACAGATTATGATAATAAATAGTCAGGTCATGTGAGTTTTCGTCTCACTGTGTTTTACGCTTGATAGTTTTGCTTTTGTGACGGTACAACGACTGTCAGGTGGCAGCTGACGGCATGGTTTTTCGGATGAACACTCAAGCCAAACTCTAAGGTAGCGTGAGACCAGTTAAGACAACATAGTATGGTCGGGGCTACGAGTCCGTTTAAAATTGGGGAATACGGTAACCTAAATACAAGAAAGTCGGCGTTCTAAAAGTAATATCAATAATAATAAACTAAAAGAGCGGGATTTTTTGTGATATCCAGTTCGATCCTAAGGGCGTCCGTGTTTTCACACCACTAGGCCTTTAAGCATGTGGGTTTTGCTCTGAACTGGAGATAATATGGAGACGCTTAAGGGATACGTACAACTGGGTTGGGTTACATGGAGGTGGTCTTTTGCCATTAGGTCACCCCATACGAAGTACATAGGCAATTCACTGTTTGTTGACCATTAAAAAATAAACTAAGAAAGGGGTTAACTAATCGCGAAAACTAGTCAAGTTGCTTGTGATATGTTTGATATTGGATCGATAAAAGATAAAAGCTCGGATTTATTCGAGTTTAACCGAGATGGGGTTTCAGTATAAGGTAAGATTGTAGTAAAGTCTATTTAATAAATAAGTCAGAACTCAAACTTTACTTGTGAAAATAGTTATAAACTAGTGGGTGAAACCGTGTGTTGCTTTGGGAGTGCTTGAACTTGTAAGACTCGATTTCAATATCTTGTAAATTAGTATTCACCCTTGCAGAAAAATTTAAGCAACATTTTTTTATATATATAATAAACTTGTCGCAATGGTAAACTCAAAAGTACATAAAACATTACATATTAAAGGTTGAGGGAAAAAAATCCATAGTAAAATGAAACCTTTAGCGGCTCTGAAGGTTTGTATGGTAGTGCTTCGATAACTTGTGCATTGTAATGAAAACTTGGTTTTGAACAAAATTTACATCGAAACTTGAATAATATGAGTACATTACAACAATATATTCGTAAATTTATAAAACATCGTACTTTAAAGAGTATAAAAGTAGCAAAAACAATAGAGATTGTGAGCTAGCAATGCGAAATCATCTGTACTGTCGTCTTCGAGAATTATTAATTTTTAGCAGGACATTTTGTAAATTTGTTAATTCGTATTGGGAAGACTTGTACAATGATGCATAGACATCTATGTAAGTGTGTGAGTGCATCAATATGTTTAAATACTATATTATTATATATGATATATATGAAACAAAATTAAATAACAAATGAATCAAACTCGAACTTAAAAAATTACTTACGAAACTATGTAAGCTTGTGAAATGAATTTAAACCTTCAACCTTCTTCTTTTAGAATACAAGGTAGGCCTACTCACCACCTTCTGTCGTACCCTTTGACTTTCTCATTTTCTTATAAGTGATGCCAACCTTGGTGCCCAAGTAAAACCAACGTGTTCATCAAGTAAAGCATACATGTCCCCATCCACATTTAACAATGCACGACCAAACCAACATGTTTTTTTTAGTCATTTGGTGTCCCATGTTTAGCTTTCATGAATAAACATATTATTTTGAACCTAATGAATAGAGGTGTGGATTGTGGACAAGTCGACTCACTTTTTAAGTTAGTAGAGGTTTGGTCGTTAAAAGGTTCGAATTGAACTGAGTTTAAATGAACCCGGGCATCTATTGAATTTCACATATCTATCTCAATTAGACTAAAAAGTTCAAATGAGTACCCTATTTATATAACTTATCTAATATGCTTACATAATAACTATAATGTATATAAAACTATGATAACTTTTAATAAATAGTTACTGTCATGTTATATATATAGTTGAAGAGGTAGGTCCCAGCAGAGCCCAGTTGGACCCGCAGGACTCATCTTGAAGAGAGACGTCTGCGCAGAAACCAACTGGATCCGCAGGACCCACCATGCTCAGAGACGTGACGTCCTTACGCGCAGTACGCAAGCTGTTCCCGCAGGAAATGCCTCCCAACGGTGAAGTACTCCGCATGTTCCCGCAGCTGCGGATACAAGCCATCAGGGAAGGCCACCCGCGCAGCAAGGCTACACGCACAAGGCACTTAGCTCTCAATAATTCAGTAGTCACCTGAAGGAATGAGCAAAGCCGGGAACAATCCCGCACAAAGGCGGGAGGGGGAATACTCCCGCCCAAATGAGCCAGTCCGTACGATACTGGAGGATCTTTTGTACTGTACCTGACGAGGTATGGGCAAAAGATCTGACCAGAGATACGACAGCTCATTGACAACAGTATGGCGAGCAGCATGCTCTTGTACTGTATGTCACTATTAGCCGCTGCCTACTCACCAACTCCTGTCATACCACGTGCATAGCCTGCAGTTGGTGGAAAAGGAATAGTACACAGCAGGCCTGGTCACTGTCAGCCGCTGCCTACCCACCAACTACCAGCATGGCACGTGCGTAGGCCACAGTTGGTAGAACATGAATACTATTCAGCCGGCTACACCTTCTTGGAAACCTACCTTCGGCTATAAATACCCCAAATGGTATGATCATCTCATCTTATCTTGTATCTTATATCTTATACCTGATATCTGCTCTAGCAATCTCTTAATATACACTTATATTCAAGAGCAATCTAGTCTGATTCTCACGCCGGAGGGTGGTCACAAGGAGGTACCCACCCCTTCTCAGTGACGAGCTCACGGTGTCTGTTTTGCAGGTTATCAGAAGAACCATCTTTGCCGGGTCTAACCCCTCGTGGGAAACATCTATTTAACCCCCAGATTATCCGTAATCTGCCCGGGGTCGATTAGTGTTTCTTCAATAGTCTACAACAACGTGTTACTGAAAAAGATGAACAAAGAAGACTATTGATATTGATAAAAGGATATGTCATGGTTGATTACTTGATTAACCTGAGAACATTCTTAATTTCTTATCAAACTCGGATCAGTTTAGAGTAGAATATGTTATTATGTTTGTCTAAGCCCATGGCCCATCAAATCACAACTTATCAGCCCAGCAACAAAAGGGGAATCAGTACCAAAACCGACGTTTTGGGTTGGTTCATGACCTGGTTTGGGTGAAACCGGTTTTCTTGTCAAACCAGTCCAGATCGATTTGCAGTGAACCGGTCCCAAATAGTTTTTTTACACTTCTAATCATAAAATAACGCATTTTTATTTAAAATATTTAATTAAAATATAAATCTAGAAAAACGAAATTACTACATATTTTCAACTACATCAACCAACTCATCCACTCCATATTGCAACCTGCTCGTAACTTCGATCGACTTGTTTGTTCATTTTCATTTATGCGGTTTCAAGACAGCATGCTGAGTCACAAGCTAGCTCAATGCAAAATCGATATGAGTTTGAGCTCAAGTTTTCAACTCGGAAAATATATTACAAGCCAGGCTAATTCGTATATGTTTGAGTCCAAATCAAGACTGACCTTGATTCGGTTAACGAACAACCCTAGGTCCGGTCTTTTGAAACTCTAGGCTTTCATAACAATATGTGAATTATGAAATAATATGTATTATAAAAGTATCTATTAAATACGTAGATTCATAAACCAATTAACTTCGAAATTCATGTAAAAATGTAAAATAAAACATGTGATCAGTAGAAGTCTAGAAGACCCTAGACCAATCTGAAATATTCGAATATCACTTAAAACACAAACATTGCAACATAATAACATTGGAAGTTTACGTGTCCTAAAATGTGTTTGAATAAATATATAGATATGTATATTTATATATGGTCATCATTATTATTTATATAATAATTAGATCAAAATATAAAATTATACTTTATAATTATATTAGCTAGGTAATTGTTGATGGACCAAATTACCCTTTCTTGCTAATCTGTATAAATATATGGAGAGACTAATTAACATCAGACAATGTAACCTAAACGTCACATAATAATTTGTGACCCTCTCTCCATATATTATTCGGTTTATCAAGAACCCTAATCCCCATCACTAATATACATTCTAAAGGGGAACTCGACCAAGCTGACTATCATGTCGTCTGGATCTTTTCTTATTAGTCGTGGCTTCTCTCTCTGCTGTGACATGTATGTTTTAGTCATAGGTTTATCATAATATTCATGTTTTCCATTACCGACACGAAGAACTGATCAACATGTGGTATCAGAGCGATGTTGATTAATCAGTTCTTCATGTTATTCCATGAACTCAAGATCTTAACCGGAAGACATGGACTAAAGTCTTGATAAACCCTAAATTTTGAATTTTTTTATATATAACTAAAATCTATTTCTCCATAACATCGATTATAGTTATATAATATAACTCAGATAGAAACTTTAAATAATCAGGGACAAGAACCATATTCGGTATGATGTTATGTCATCATCATCACAATTCACAAAAATATATATTATATATATAATTGTGATTCGTAAGTGTGAAAACACAAAAGAACAAAATCTCAAAACATTCATTAAAATATCACCCAAAATATTAAAAGTTGGTTTATTTAAGTTTAATATTTAAAGGTTTCGTAAAGTCTCCGATCCAGATGAAGATGATAATAAATAATTGTTTAGAATTGTTAAAATGCATATTTTATAAACCTTAAGAATTTCAAAATAAGATATTTAACAATGATGTTTATCTTGTTTATCATTTTTTTTTCTCTCGAAATAATCACACATGTATTTTTAGTTTAAAATTCGGATTAGGATATGATTTTTACTTTTTTCCTAATTTTGGCTAAACTTTATCTCCAAGTTATTTCAAAATTTGATTAATGAATAAAATATATATTTTGAAAATAACTAACTCTTGGAATATCCCTTAGAATTTTGAACTTAAATCTTATTGTCTAAAATAGTTTTCGGGTTTTATTTCAATGTTCACCGAGAACTCATAATTTTCGAGATCTGATAAAACTGAGAACTAATAATACCGAAAACGACATAATTACCGAGAACTTATGTTTTCCGAAAACCAAGTTTTCCGAAAACTCTTAAATCTCGTAAATTGTATGCTAAAAATTAATAATGTTTTGTAAATACTAAAACTTTTACAAAACATAAAAGCTTTATTTGAATGAATTTTGATGTATCACTTCTGCTCAAATGTGGTGTGTTACATGTACCCCTCATTCAAGTCTAATTATAAAGCTTTGTTAATTTTGTCTACATGATTTAAATGTCTCATTTCCGCCCAAAGGTGATATGTTACATTTATATCCAGCAAAGTTAACTCGTGCATAATTAAAATAATTGTCCACTTCTGTCCAAAGGTGATGTGTTATAATTGTTTTGCACACATATACTTAAATAGATTTTAATTCTGCCCAAAGGTGATTTATTTTTTGTTTAAGCAGAACTTTTAATTATAGTCTATTAGTTTGATGTTAATAATAGACATATCACATCTTCAATAAAATAAAATGATCCTCACATTATTAATGATCCTTCATTAATCTAATGATCAAAAATTTTAATATGTATTATTTTAGTATCCCATAACATTACTCACTATAATTTTCTTCTATAAATAATTATCTCATTCAAATCATCCACTCCAATCTCAAACCCAAATATGTTTTGCTTCATAAAGAGTTTCATTAACTTTTAGCTCTTTTCGTTTTTTGATTATCCTCGAGACATGACCATCTCATTGCTCCTTCTAATAATAGTAATAAATAAGAAACCTAAAGCATGAAAAATGGGATGAGTCAAACAAAATGTCTCTTATGATAATCAATAAACTTATGCTATCAAATAGAGTTATTCAGGATTTAGTTTTTCCTAAAACTAATCTAATATTTATTAAATAATTAAAATAACTCATAAGATGCGTTCATTCCTTCTAAATTCTAACTATAAAGTTAAATGACATTATTGAATATGTCATAATACACAGTTTCATGACCCATAAAATTAAGGACTCACACATGAAAATAAATACAATTTTCCAGTACATTATATACTAAAATTTTCAATAGTACAAGTTGATGCCTTAAGAATCAACTATAACACTCAAAGTACCAAAAGAAAATGAGAGCGTTGATCAGCGACATATGTACAGGAAAAGAAATGTATGGTACTAGAAAGTAAGATGTTATTTAACTCACTTCCATTAAATAAAACCTAAAAGAGGATAATACTAAAGTTCATAGACAAAATACAAATACTACTTTCAGCTTTAAGTTCTCTAAGGAAAAGTCTCACTGCAAATATATGTCATTATACTAGGCATAAGCAACGAGACTATCCATAATTTAAAAGAACTTGCTAAAATAGGTACATACTTATGATATTTAAGTCCGCTAATTCTAATATTCCAACTAACACATGATAGGTTGAGTCTAGTTCTATACATTTCCTTACCAAAATTCAACAAATAACTAACTTGAGAGTTAGTGACAAAATTAAACGTTAAGGCATTAGAATCATAATTAACTGTCATTTAGGTACGCTTTATGATACCTTACAAAATCTAGAGATTATTCAGAACTCAGTATCAATACTTAAGCTACATTATGACAGTTATAAGGTTTGCACAGCCAACATAAAGTCACTATTACCTTAAACTCTCATATGATTTGTTATCAATATTTGGATTGAAACATTTTTAAAATACAACTAGATGATACTATATACTTTCACAACTTTTGTTATCATGCAAATAAAAAAAATTTAACAAAAGACAATGAGACATATAAAATTCATCCATTAAAACCAAATTTCATGAGAAATCAAGACATGGTTAATGAGGGTGATTTTTCATATAATCTCATTCTTATTGATTTTAAATCATGTGTTAGATGCCCTAAACGTTGTTTGGCTTAAGAAATATGTATGGGTCCACTAGAAGTTATATTTCACTTACATTAGTGGAACTTATTCAAACGGAATATTCGGACATAATTATTTTATCATTTAAATGGCTATTTACTTGTATCTAATCTGTCTTCTATCATTCATGTTCTTAAAGAGATCCATTCATATATACTTAATATGATTTCTTCTAAATATGTCCCTAAGTTTCTTATGACACATAAAGGAAATCAAATTAAGTCTAACGTATGTATGACAAATTCCCACATAACATACATCATTGAAACTTCTCATGTAGTTTTCCCAGAGATATCGAATATTAGTGGGAGCCTTAAGTGTCTCAATCATAACTTACAAGATTTGCAAGAGGCGGGGGAGTGAAAAATTGATATTATCTTAATTACACCTCTTGTACAAGACACGGTTCCATCACAACACTATTCCATCAAAACTTATCTCTGTAGAATTTACTACTACTCTTACTAAAGTTTCGGGGTTTCTTAAATGTGGGCATACTCCGATTTCTTACTGAAATAATCCTCACACTAGAAACTACGACGACTTACATCATTAACTCGTTTTTTCTATTAGAATCTATTGGTCTTAAAAATTTTGACCCTAAGTATGCAAATTTTCCTAAAGGCTTCTAAGGTCAGTGGGAGCAGTAAAAGTCCTTATAATGACTTGTAAGAAGTACAAGAGGCGGGGGGAAGAGAGTCATTAAATTTTACTCTATATTTAAACTCCAATTGCACCTCTTGTACATCATACTACACCAACTCTTACATATTTAGAATCCTAAAAAAATTAATAGCAACCTAACCAAGAGCTAATCCATCAAACCGAGACTTTTAAAATTACCTAATAATCAACTCAGGAGGCCATCTAAGTTTTAAAACCTACTAACACTTATGTAGCCTCCCTAACTAAAGTTGAAATGGATGTTGGAAAGTTTAATGATCATACCCCTAATAATTAAACCATTAGCGTCAATCATAATTGACTCCATAAGTCAGGCTAACGTTTTGAGATTTGGTTGAATCACTTAAGAGTGTTCATAACTAAACTAAATCCCAATATGAAACGTTAAGACAATAAGAAGCACGATTGATTGCTAAAGGTTATATTCAAGGATAAACCAATTATCAAAGAATCTACTTACCTATATTACAAAAGATTTCTTTAAGGATCATTATTGTTCTAGTAGCTTATAATAGTTACGAGCTACATTAGATGAACATTAAAACAACTTTCCTTAACAATCAGCTTACATATTTATATGTTCATAAAACAACCTAAACGTTATAAACTGAAGGTCAAAGAACATTTGGTCTATAAGTCAATAAAATCCATATATGGGTTAATGCAAACATCAAAATATGATGAAATCTTTATACAATTATTTTCATAAAAAACAAGTGGATTAATGTACCTACCTCAAGATGAGTGGGAGCAACTAAAAACAAAACTTGTCCTTATATAGATGACATTCTTCTGACAAGTATATGTTAAATGAGTCAAAGCATTTTTCACCCATTCTTTGATATTATAGATCTCAGAGATATTCCTTACACATGTAACAAACAGTATTGCTCTACTTTAGAGGATAATAGGATCACATAGATTATTTCCTTATGCTTCATCAAGTAGAAGACTTATATAAGTTCAAGTCTATACTCGTTTAGATATTACTCAAATTGCAACACACTAGATATGTCTAGATTAATGTGAAGCATTTAAAAGAGTATATCTTTAAAAGAAACGAAAGACTATAATTTAGAAGAAGAAGAGGTGAGAAATCAAACCGGTTGATTACTTTAAAACTTTGTTGTATTCAAATATAACATAATGTAATTTTCGGAATATATTCTTATGTCAGCAGATAAATCTATCTTATAGAGGAGTCATAATGAACTGATAACAACAATCTAAATTTTAATGGCATAATATGTTGGTTAAATCATAACGCAATTGCCAATGAATTTTTTTAAAATTTATCATTGGACTCACAAGTTATTAACTCCATGTAAATTATATATTGAAGACTTATTGTGATAAAGTCAGCTACCCTGTTTTCTCAAACAGTAACAGTTCGAGAGGTGTTGCATTAAATTTCGATTTGAAATACATTAATCGTTTATGAACGAATTGAGGAAACTACATTTTCATATCGAATACGTTCATGATATGCTTAAGGATCCTATAACCAAAGGTCTGTCACCCATAAGTTTTATGAAAGCGCTTATAATAAAGACGTGACTATTAATGATCATGTATCTGTATATCGTTAAATGAATGACTAATTATTAACTTTCCTCGTCAATTTTGATTTTGTATGTCTCTTAATATGTTCTGCATGCTTAATGACTTATAGACAAATTAGTATACAAATCAAATATTTGAAGGGCTTACTTATAAAATTTTGATCATAACTACTTGGTTTTAAATAAGGACTACAGTATGATTAATGGGGGTCTTGAGCTGATGTTCAATTCAATGACTGTATTTCTCTGCTCCAATTTAAGTTTAAAGCTAAAATGAGTGTTAAAATCTGCAGACTAATCTAATACTCGTAATAAATGATTACTCGGCCAAGTGAGAGAATGTAAGAATAAATATATGGATATGTATATTTATATATGACCATCATTATCATTTATATAATAATTAGATCAAAATATAAAATTATACCTTATAATTATATTAGCTAGGTAATTGTTGATGGACCAAATTACCCTTTCTTGTTAATCAAGGGTTTCCCATTGGGTGTATATAAATATATGGAGAGACTAATTAACATCAGACAATATAACCTAAACCTCACATAATAATTTGTGACCCTCTCTCCATATATTATTCGGTTTCTCAAGAACCCTAATCTCCATCACTAATATACATCTTAAAGGGGAACTCGACCAAGCTGACTATCATGTCGTCTGGATCTTTTCTTATCAGTCGTGGCTTCTCTCTCTGCTGTGACATGAATGTTTTAGTCATAGGTTTATCATAATATTTATGTTTTCCATTACCGACACGAAGAACTGATCAACAAAATGATCTTTAAATCTTATAAACTTGTATTTTCTTTTTTAAACAACTGGATTACTGGTTAAATTCACCATATCGAGATAACACTCGTCTTTCGATCCGGGAAAAACCCTCAGCTAAGGTCAACTCCTGTGAATACTCGCCCGAAAGCACGACAGTGCGGTGAGATAAAACCTGTTCATTTCAAGGATCCAACTAGTGAAAGCCACCTGCTCGTCTAGTCTCCCATCATTACTCAGATGCCTCTGAAACTAAATATAATATTATGAACGGGAATCGAACCTGAGTCACGTAGAACACCAAGTATATGTTAATGGTTACATTCTTCAACATAAATTGTAATTCTAGAAACCAATTTTTTTTTTAATTTTTTTATTCAAGAGTTGTAGATCTTGCCATGTAGGTACCAACTATGATGACAAGGCTCCTAAAATGCCAATATTAGTAACCTAGAAATATAATAACCACCATGTAGGTCACTAACCTTTATCTTTTTCTATCATGCAAATAATTATATATCAATTCCCATCGTCACCCCTCTACTCTATATATAATAATCATACCCACACATACCCATTTTGGTGCACAACTACGTCCATTTTTCGAGAATAACTACCATAAAACTTGTTAACTTTAAAACAAAAGTTCATACAAACCCGACAAAAAATGGCCACCGGGTTTCTACAAGGTGGTGTATTTGAAGTATGCATTAATTTCGATGATATGAGCGTTTCTAGAAGACCCTGCCATTGTAACTGCAATTGCCCTCTGCATAAGTTGACATGTGAGCATAGTTCTCGTACATCTCATGTAACAAACGTTTCATATCCGATAACATGTAAAGACTCTCGAGCTATGACGGTGTCAAGAAATTATTCTTCACCTATGGCAATGGAGAAAAGAACCAAAGTAATGAGTAGTGAGAAATCGGTTGATTTTGGTGGTGATAATCGTCCATATTTATAAAAAAAATGTTTATTGTAATTTGTTCTTATTGTTTTTTGGGTCATTGGTTCAAATTATTTATTAAACTCATGATGTAATTATCATTTTTGTTGATATAGTAAGCCATCAGATGGATTTGTTGTATTCATAATATTGTGATGATAATAAAACTTTCTGAAACTTTTGTTGGTATGACATATTTAACACGTACATTTTTATATTTATAAACATTGCCAATTCAGTATTTCTTTTTATTTGAGTTATTCTTTGAATATATTCATTTAGAACTGGGCAAAAAACAAATTGGTTTCGCTCGGTAAACTTCATTCGTGTACCTCAAATTTTATATTATCCGTCTTTTCGCTCTGGTAACGTAACAAAAAGTAACCGAATGTCAATTTTGTTTTCTAGTTCCGGTGTCTTGACAAACGTGACGGAAACCAACCGAATTCACGTAGTCGCCGCATTTTGTTTTAAATCCGGTACCATAACGCACGTAACGAAAACCAACCGAATGCCAATGTTTTTTTGCTTTATTGCGTACATCATCGTCTCAACGTCCGAGATCAACAACGCTCGGGTTTTCCCAACGTCCGGGTTTTACCGACCAACGCCACCCATTAGCCCACCTCAATTTATACCTTTTTTTTTTGGTTTTTAGTTACAATATCATAACACACGACACCAAAACTGATCAAGTTCACGTCGATTTATCGCCTCAACGCAGTGGACCGACAACCTTTTGGTTTTACCAACCTGCTGCGGCGGTTAAAACCCTAGTCAATGACATTTTCTAACTAACATCAAAGTTTTATTGTGTTATACTTTATTAATTACTAATACAATCTAAATAACTGGATTAATGATTTTCTTCTACTTTCTCATATTCTTCTTCCTTGTTCATAGAGGAGGAACACTTTGTTCATTTGTAAAGAAATTATCACCATCCACCATCGTTTTCACTCTAACCAACCGATCAAAATTCCCCTTAAAATACTTCTCTCCATAAACTTTACCATCCGTGTAGCTATTGTTCCCGACAACACTAGTGCCAATATCAAGATCTCTATAGTTCAAATACGCTCCTCTAGGATTCTTCGACACGAACGGAGTCATGAACTCGTAAAGAACCCTACTTTGATTAATGTAGTAACCTTCTGCTTCATACCCTCCTTCATCCCAATTAACACTATACTCAATCTTAAATATATTTCCAGCCCGATGCGGAAATGGAGTCTCCGAATCTCCAATCTCACTCATTCGTCCGCCATACGGGTTGAACACCAACTCCACCACCTTTAGTTCCACCATCTTTTGCCACAAAGATTCAATCCCGTCTCTAGGAATTAGGGTTTACATGTAATCCGACTTCCGTTTCGAATATTTTGAAGAAAACCTTCTTTGTAGCAAAATCTCCACCGGTTCTTTAACATTGCTAGACCAAAAAAGCTCAGATTCGATCCAACTCATCGACTTACAATCGTCTTTCCTTATACCTAATTCAGGAAACCCTAAGTTCATAACATTAACAAGACGTTCGGAGTCTCCTAGGAAAAACCCTGTAAAACTTGCATGGATTGTGCTCTTTGTTTTGTCGGGTTTTATATTTAACCTAATTATAACAAAAAATAATTCAAAAGTTAATCCATATTAAAAACGTAATGCAAAAGCAATCAAGTTTTAAAAAAAAATAGTCTTAAGTATACACGTGTAAATGTTAATTGTTGGGTTAAAAGTAACTTTGAAAAAATACGGGCCGCAAATATAAAAAGTTTATCGGACATAGAACTGGTTTGCCGGTAAAAACCGGTATTTTAGACAAAACAGCCGGTACGACGTTCTACGGTCAAAAAATACCCCACTCAAAATACCGGCCTGTTGTGCGAAATCCGGTTTAACCGGCCGGTTTGAGCCGGTTTTTAAAACACTAGTAAAACTTGCATGGATTGTGTTCTTTGTTTTGTCGGGTTTTATATTTAACCTGATGAATAGATCTTTGTCTATCTTGTTGGCTACACGTTGCCAACGATCAAATATGTCGGTTATGTTTTCCTCTGACGTTTTTGTTACTCGAAAAACCATGACAGATTCGGGAACTCGAACAAGATGTAGTTTGAAAGACACAACAACTCCAAAGCTTGCACCTCCTCCACCTCGGATTGCCCAAAAAAGATCTTCTCCCATTGTTTTTCTATTCAAAACACGACCGTTAACATCAACTATGGCCGCATCGAGAACATTATCAACGGTTAATCCATATTTTCGCATCAAAACTCCATACCCCACTCCGCTTATATGACCCCCAACTCCAACACTCGGGCATACACCCGCGGGGAAAGCATGAACTTTGCTTTTATTCCATATGTTATAGTAAACTTCTCCAATGGTTGCACCTACTTGAACAGTTGCAGTTTCGTCCTTAACATTGACATTTATCGATCGAAGGTTAGACATATCAAGTAGAACAAAGGTAATGTTTGATACATAAGACAGTCCTTCAAAATCGTGACCGCCACTTCGGATTCTAAGGTTCATTCCCATGTTCTTGGTGCAAACGACAGTAGATTGGACATGGGTTTCATGTAAGGGGGTCACGATGATTATGGGTTTTTGAGTTAATGATGTGTTGAACCTTTTGTTTCGGATGTAGGCTTGTAATGTTGAAGTGTATGATGAATTGTTTGGGTTATAGATTAATGACGAGATGTGATCGGATGAGTTTCGATTCGACATACATTCAAGAAAGGGCTCATACACCGAATCATCAGCTATGGATATAGCAGATTGAAAATTAAACAGTAATAGTAACAATAACGATAACATAAGTAAATCACAAGAACACTTGAATACATTCATTTGTGAGTGTACGTGGAAGAAGATCAAATGTTTTTTACTAGGTTCTTGAAGATTTGATCAAGAACATAAATATAATAATATATATAGTGACATAATAATAAACCAAAAGATACATTTGTTTTATATTTATTAACTTTGGCCGGCTAATTTCTAACATTGTTGTATACTTGTATCCATTCCATAGGTGTCATCGATCTACAAAGTTGCATTTTGACTTACACTTTGTGTTGTCTGGCGAAAGTCCACCGATCATCCACGACTTCACTCAATCCAATCCGATGCTTGCCTAATAATATGAAAGTACGTCTGAAAAATATGTGTAATATATATCAATATATAGCTCTTTAATAATTATTATTATTTTAAACATTTACAAATCAACACTTCTCTTAAATAAACTTGAAACTTAATATATTCTTTTTTTATAGATATGCTATAATGTTGGGGAATTTTTGCACAATGTTTTATGTATTATAATCATGAATGGCATTGTTAGATAAAGGGTTTATTATATAAAATGCTGGTTTCAACAGTAGAAATCATATATTTATATATATTTATATATATATAGGATGTGTATCATTACAGAACTACTAAATTATTTAAGAACTTGAAGGAACTCTTGAAAATTAACGTTTTTTATAAAAAAATTTGTATGTTAATATTATTTGAGTGTAGCTTTATCATTTTTTATATACATACTTACGAGTTCAGTTTTGAAAATTAGTTTTTATACAAATCTATGTTTTGTTTTACACTTACGTAAATTTCTTAGTACATAAATTTTACACATATGTAAACTTGTGATTAATATATGTAATCTAAATTTTTTATATAAAATATGATAAAACTATTCTTAAATAATGTTAATATATAAAAAAAATTAAAAAAATGTTTGGTTGTATAGAGTTCCTAATAGTTCTTAACTTTTTTAGAGTTCTTAAATGATACTAACCATATATATATATATAGATTCAAATGTCGGTACCACAATTTTTTTAGATTTTTAGAATATTATATATATTAGTTCACCTTTGATATTTAGTCATAACATTTTGATGTTTGAACCATAAGGATGTTGTTGCTTGGTGATGGTTGGTTAGTGTGTTTTGTTTTGTCTATGATTACACTCAAGTTCGATGCTCATTCTCTAAGCACGAAACCATGACTGTTTTTTTTTTCTTACTTTCTTATTTGATATTTGTATGATGGGTTCTGGTGGAGTATGGATCTCTTTTAGTATTTGTTTTAAATATTTAACTTGAAGAATTTATTATTTGGGTTTATTTTTGGAACCATAATGAACGTATCCGATACCGGCCGAATTCACATCGATTCACCGGCGTAATGCCTGGATTTTAACGATCGAGTAAACATTTTTTAAATATGTTACTTGTATCATAAGCTATATGAGTGCCATTATCGTAGCCATTCGTGTCATTTTGATTATAAGTTGTACGTGTGCTGATACTAGTTTCGACGTTTATATTTTATTTATCTATTAGTGCCGGTGTCATAACAAACTTAACCGATACTGATTGCATTCGAGTTGCTACGCCGCCGCAGCGCGACGGGTTATTTACCTGGTTTGATACAAGGAGAAAGTGGTCTTCCAGTTTTCACATACAAGTTTCATGAATTCATAAACGTCAGTGTCATCTTATTGCCAAACTTTCGATGAGCAACTAGATTTTGGTAGCACATAAATCAATAACAAAACATTGTCTCATTTTGTCGAACAATGGGACAAGTACATTGTAAAAGAATGAGAGTGCATCTTGTTTAAGGATGTGTATTACATTATGGGGTTTAAACAAGATCAAGCCGCATCTGAATTGCTTGAGATCGGCTCGCTAAAAAGTCTAATAAAGCCGAACTTAATCAATCTATAAATTTATATAAATTACTTACTGAATAACAGAGAGCTGAGTCTCAACCAAGTTTAAGCTTAAAAAGTTATTCACAACCCGTACTTATGAGTTGGCCTAAGTTAAACGAGTTGAAGTCTACTTATATAATCAGTAAGATGGCATATAAACAACAAAAATGTAGTGATACACTGTTAGATAACCATAGTGGACTGGTGCCCCTGTCACCTCGGTCACTTTTCAATAGTCAAACCATTACAAGCGCGTTAAGAGAGGCATTAAGGAGGACTTCAGCTCCTTTGGGCGCTAACTAGATAACAAGCGCAAGGGTGTGGGACCATAAATTTTCCAACCAATAGCATTCATTATCTTATCATATTTTTATATTAAAAAAACATTAAACAATAATTTTATTGTTAGTTAAAACATTTCACGTGTTTATGTAAAAATAGTAAGAGCCTTCATGCTTACGTAGTAGTGAGGTACCAATTTCATTTATTACTTTTCTTATTAAACCACTACCCATGGTGTTAAATTAAGTTTTATATACATATATGAAATGCATATTTTGTAATTTTGTAAGTTAACATATAATAAAATGTATAAATTGGCTTCGCCCCCTATGAGGTGGTAGTCACCTACTTTTTCCCAACACACATAAGTGTGCAAAACTACCATTCCCTCTAGCTTTGATTAGATTAGGTTTTGAACAAGGTAGATGAACCTTTTTCAATGCTGTGTTCCTTAAAATGTTTCATGTACTATATTACGCTACAGATTTAGTGTAAACTCAAGTAATCATAAGAGTTGGAATACAACATTAATTAGTTGCAAATAAGTCAAGTTGCTTGCGAGTTATTTGAGTCTGAATCAATAAAAAACTTGAATTAAGCTGACCTCAAGCCTCGAATAAAGCTCGTTTAATCAAGCTTGAGCCTGAGCCTTGTATCGCAACATTGTTTAGGCCCGTCGAGCCTTAACAAGTCTTGTGTATTTTCAACTCTCTAGTTTGACCTCTTTTGAATTTCTATGTATCAATTTCACACTGCACGCTCGAGCTCGAGCTGAGCTTTGACTTGAGGTACAACACGAACTTGAGCTGAACTTAGGTCATTTAAGTTTTTTCTTGAAATATATAAAATATTAAACAACATACATAAGCTAATTAACAAATAATAAACAAAAAAACTCGAGCTCTCGTAAGTCAAAACAAGCCTAGCTCAAACCGGAGTTGAATTCAGGCTTCACTTGGCTCGATTACACGCCTACAATTTTATCATTTAATGTACCAAAAATAGTAAAGAGTGGTTGTCATAGTTACATTACCTTTGTGGCAACACTCATGGGTGGACAATATAATTTAGGTTAGAAACTATATGCATAATAGTAATGGTTGTTTTCATCATCCCCTTAAGTTAGATATGATATGTTTAAATCAATAATAATATTGAAATATAAAAGACCAATAAATTGATGAACCTCCCAACTATATTGAAAGATAAGGGCGGTTATTGGTTGCCTTACACACCTACTTGACCATAAATATATGACTTTATGGCCCCAACTATATTGTCATTTAATTATTTATTGCTTATCTACCCTTTCTTTGCCAAATTCATACACATGATCTCTCTCTCTCTCTCTCTCTCTCTCTCTCTCACACACACACAAAATCCCTCTCTCTATTGGGCAGAGTAAAATGTCATTGAACTGAAATACACCTCACCATATTTAGCAAATAAGAGTATTTTAAATTTTGATTTTATTAAACGACCTGTATCACAAAAAGCAGTGAGGCTTTAGCTAGTGTATTTTTTTATAAGATTAAAATAACTAAAATGATAAACAAAAGAAAATAAAAGGATCAAGAAAATTAGTGATTGGTTGCATATAACTGTATATGGTCCCTTATCTCTCTATAAGGTGTTATGGGGACGACGCTCCCCACTTTGACACCCTTCTTTTATTAGCATGACACAACGTTTGTAGGTGAGATGGTTGAAGAAACACTAATCGGACCCCGGGCAGATTACGGGTAACCTGGGGGTTAGATAGATGTTTCCCACGAGGGGTTAGACCCGGCAAAGATGGTTCTTCTGATAACCTGCAAAACAGACACCGTGAGCTCGTCACTGAGAAGGGAGGGGTTCCTCCTTATGACCACCCTCCGGCGTGAGAATCAGACTAGATTGCTCTTGAATATAAATGTATATTAAGAGATTGCTAGAGCAGATATCAGGTATAATATATAATACGAGATAGTATATGATGATGAGATGATAAGATCATACCATTTGGGGTATTTATAGCCGAATGTAGGTTTCCAAGAAGGTGTGGCCGGCTGAATAGTATTCCTGTTCTACCAACTGTGGCCTACGCACGTGCCCTGCTGGTAGTTGGTGGGTAGGCAGCGGCTGATAGTGACCAGGCCTGCTGTGTACTATTCCTTTTCCACAAACTGCCGGCTATGCACGTGGTATGACAGGAGTTGGTGAGTAGGCAGCGGCTAATAGTGATACATTACAAGAGCATGCTGCTTGCCATACTGTTGTCAATGAGCTGTCGTATCTTTGGTCAGATCTTTTGCCCATACCTCGTCAGGTACAGTACAGAAGATCTTCCCGTATCGTACGGACTGGCTTAGTTGGGCGGGAGTATTCCCCCTCCCGCCTTTGTGCGGGATTGTTCCCGGCTTTGCTCATTCCTTCAGGTGACAACTGAATTATTGAGAGCTAAGTGCCTTGTGCGTGTAGCCTTGCTGCGCGGGTGGCCTTCCCTGATGGCTTGTATCCGCAGCTGCGGGAACAGGCAGAGTACTTCACCATTAGGAGGCATTTCCTGCGGGAACAGCTTGCGTACTGCGCGTAAGGACGTCACGTCTCTGAGCATGGTGGGTCCTGCGTATCCAGTTGGTTTCTGCGCAGACGTCTCTCTTCAAGGTGAGTCTTGCGGGTCCAACCGGGCTCTGCTGGGACCTACCTCTTCAAGTCCCCCCAGTCCAATGTTCTTCTCATGAATGTTTAATAAAGTGAGGTGAACTTTTGGACTTAAGCAAAGGGTTTTGAAAAGGGTTTAGTTTTAAGGTTTTCCATGGGGATTCTTCCCGCGGAAGTCCTTATGTCACTTGCAGAAATTCCCGACTTTCCTGCTTGATCTTTGGGTATGATGCGGGTAGGTCTGTAACCTCCTCGCAAGTCAGGAGCGTTGAGTCCCACTTGTGTGGATTCTCCATGAGGTTTTGGTATTTTTGAACATAGTGATCAATTATGTTAAAACCACCAATTCCATCCTGGAGCTTCAAACAATGTAGTTCTCGACGTTCCCGCTATGCGGGGATGTTATTCCCGTTTCCGCAAGCATTGCCCAGAAGATCCTTCTTGGTTTCGATTCCCTGCGGAGTGCTAGGTATGTGAAGGGTTTTGCCTTGACACTGTACCCGCACTCGTCTTATAGTTACTTTACTTCCAAGGTATTCCTGGCGTCAATTCCCTGCAGGTGCTAGGTATGTGAAGGGTTTTGCCTTAACACTGTACCCGCACCCGTCTTACGGTTACTTGGTTGCCAAGGTATTCTTAGCTTCAATTCCCTGCGGGTGCTAAGTATGTGAAGGGTTTTGCCTTGACACTGTACCCGCACCCGTCTTACAGTTACTTGGTTGCCAAGGTAAGGGGTATTTTCCCGCTTTTGAATCTTTTTGAATTTTTGTAATTCGAAGAGTTGGTGAAAGGATAAGAACAGTCCAAACTTCTGAAACGTCGTGCGACGGTTTCTTCTGACTGTGTCAGGACGTGCAGGAAGTTATGGTGACGTGACAGTACATGGTCATTCCAGACGCTTTTTCAAGCGCGTGGGAGCGAATTTTCGGGCGCGTGGCCGCGAAATTACTGGCACGCGTCCTTTCAACAGCTGTTGCCAGCTTGCTCTTTGCCACGTGTCATAGTTTCATTGCACCTACGATTTCTCTCTCTTCCGCATTAAATTCATCGCATTAATTGCGATTAGTATATAAAGGGGGAGAGGGTCCTTTGTAATTCACACCTTCACTTTTCTCTTCATCTTCAAGACGATTTCCGGCGAATACTCACATTTTCAGTCGAGCATTCTCTTGAAATCGTTTTCTTTCATACCTGCACGATGTCTTCTCACGATCTTGATTCTACAGCCGAGGAGGCTGTGGTGTATGCCGAGAACCTGTCGTCCACTTCCGAAAAGGACGACAAGAGCACTGCTGGCGAGTGCCAGTGTGCTCTTCCTGCCGATCTTTACCGGTACGTGGTCCGGAAGTTCATGCTCGAGCCGTTCGAGCCTGAGTTTCCGGAGCCACACCAGACGGTGTATGATGCCCCGAATGGCAAGATCGGGGTATATGCTGCATTCTTTGTCTATGGGAATCTTAGGTTCCCCTTGACAAAGTTTGTGTACCGTGTCCTGGAGAGGCACGGTGTGCACCTGACAGAGGTACACCCGATGGCGATCGCCAAGATCCGCCACTTCGAGTGGGTGTGCCTCATTCAGGGTGTGGAGCCCCACGTTGACCGGTTGATGACCTTCTATTCTTGGAGGTGCATCCAGGGATGGTACACCTTGGTCAACCGGATCAAGGGGCTGAAGATCTGCGCAACCGAGCGCAGTCTTCGGTCGTGGAAGAGGGAGTTTTTCTACATCTCCGCACGCGTCATCCCGATAGCGATGACGTTCAAGAATGGGATAGCGCTCCCCGCCCTTCACGCCCCAAACTACCAGGAGGCGGAATGGTTCGCCAAGATCTCCCGGATCCAGACTCCGGTGTACCGCTTTGCGGAGTCTGGGATGGTGATGCTTGGTATGAGCCGGGTGTGGAAGGAGGCGTCACAGGTTCCCATCCTCCTTGAATACGGTTTGAACTCTGTTCCTTACGGTATGCTCTGTCTTCCTTATTTGTATAAGTTTGTCTTCTAACTGTTTTTCTTTTATTTCAGAGGGGAACGACTTGCAGTCGCTCTTGTATCCGCGGGAGGCTGATAGTCCCGCTCGGATGGGTACTCGTGCTCTAGACGAGGACGAGTTGCCCATCCTTGAACAGACGGCGGGTCGGTTCGTGGAGGTCTATCCGCCAGGTCACGAGATCCTGAGCGCCAGGCGGCCAGGTAAGGCGTTATTCAACCCTCGACCCCTCAATGCTGAAACCTCTGCTGGAATTCCTCTAATCTTGTGTTCTGATGAGGAATCCGTAGATGGTCCTCCGTTGGCGCGGAAGAAGAAGGCTGCCGGCGGGAAGGGAAAGGCGAAGGCCTCCACTGCCGATCCGGTGCCTCGGTCTGATTCAGAGACCGAGACCGAGACCAATCCCAATTTATTGTGATCATATTGGGAAAGTCAATCCATCAAAACATTTAAAACAGATGTACATGTTACACCAACTATAATTTAAAAATTAAAACACTCATAATATTAAAATTTTGGAAATGGCATTTTTGTAAATCCCACATGAAACTAGACCAATCATGTATCTAATGAATTATATAAGCAACATAACACAACCAATAAGCTCACTACACAAAAAAAGCATACCAAGAGCTATAAATTATAAATTCTAAATTCCAACTCAAATCAAACCAAAATGTCTGTTGTCACAGAACAAATCAAGGCAAGTGCATCAGAAATTTACCATGGTGATGCACTTGGACAAGAAAAGTCAAAGTTTTTGCTAACAGAAATGGGACTACCCAATGGTCTTTTGCCACTAGAGGACATTGAGGAATGTGGGTATGTCAAAGACACTGGCTTTGTGTGGCTTAAACAAAAGAAATCAAAGGTGCACAAGTTTGAAAAAATCGGTAAACTCGTGTCGTATGCGACCGAGGTGACCGCGATCATAGAGAAGTTCAAGATCAAGAAACTCACGGGTGTTAAAACTAAGGAGCTTTTGATGTGGATCACACTCAGTGATATCACTGTTGATGATCCGCCTACTGGAAAGATCACTTTTACTGCCACTTCTGGTCTTTATAGGACTTTTCCTGTGTCGGCTTTTCAACTTGAGGATGTTAAGAAGGATGTTGGAAGTGCGGATTTGGCTAAGGATGGTAAAGTGGTTGAGGAAGTGAAGAAGGATGCTATTGCACCACAAGTTGATGTGGCTAAGGAGACCCAAGTTAAGGAGGTTTGAGTAAGTGTTTTGCATTAAATATTGAAGCTTTCATGTGATATGATATATGGCAATGATGTGGTAATCTTTATTGTGGAATTTCCCTTATGTTGTACCATCTTATCAATAATCAAAGTTGTTACCAATGAAATATCAATTTGGTTTATTTATGTCACATTCCATCAAAATCTTGAAATAAGAAAAGATAGAAATTTACATAAAATTAGTAATTTTTTTGGGTGATTAAATTGGATCTACAGGTAATAATTAAGAAAACATTTCATTATTTATTTTTTTGTTGGATTGCAAAAAGATAATCACTAAATAAGTAACTAAGATTTACATATATTTTATTTAGGTCTTTAAAAAATTTCAGTTATGAAACTTTCGTTCCAAATTAAAGCTTACTGATTTTAAGAGATAATTGAAAAACTTTGTTAAATTAGTAGGAAAAAAATTGTTATTCTAACAATCACTACGACAATGATCGATAAAAACTGGGAGTAGAAGATAACAAAAGAATACAATGTCTTACTTTTGATCTAACATTTAACAACGATGAATCAAGATCAATATTACTATGGATATTGAGTCGTGAACAACACTGATTGTTAGCATTCAACAATATGATCGTAATTCCCTATCGATCAAATTCAATTCCAATCCATTGTAGAGGAATATTGAACATGCTCCACACGATTCTTTTACTATCTATAAGTTATTAAATCTTAGATCACCACCAACATCATTGACTTATTTTTCTTAAAACCATTGACCCTAGTCAGGATCAGGCCCAAAGCTTATTGGTGGCCTGTCGTGCCCTCTTCCTCATGTTTCTGGTCAAACTTTACCACAGATCCTATAAACTTGTTAGCATGCATTAATATGGTATATGATAATTTTTACACAGAAAAAAAATCTTATTATTTAGTCACGCAATATATATTTACGAATATTGTGTCCAAATTTCTCAAAGTTTGTTCTAGTTTTTAGAAAAATTAATGTTTGATGGACACATTGTGGCACTATTAAAGCATTAAAATCAACCATTATTCAAATGGACTTGCAAATGTCTATGTGGTTTGTTCTAAAATCGCCCAAAAACCCACCCAACGCCCTCATTACGCATAGACTTAGATACGTTCACGGGAACAAGTCTGGTGGGTTGATTGATGTGACATGTATTGTGTGATTGAATGAGATTGAAAGATTTAAGAAAAAAGTAAAGTGTGTCATGTGATTCAAGTTATTATCCTTTTTAGTCTATTAAACACTCTACAATAGTAGAGAAAATTAATTACTATATATTTTTCTCTTTTAATCTTGAGATGAAGAGGGTTCAAATGACTTAAACCAAGTGACTTTCTTCAAATTATATAACTAACCATATTGAAAATTGTCATGAAAAGGATTTTATGTCACAAACACTACAAGATTATTACTAAATACAAGAATAACTACAGCTTGTTGGAAACAAGCGAATAAAAAAACGCAACAACATGACAATTTTTGTAAGAAGTGCAATTCAAAAACGAATTGATACAACTAATCAAAATGTAAATTATAAATTTGAATTCAATCTCTCTCAATCTTATAGCCAGAAATATATGACTTTAAAAATGATTACAAACTCATTTAACCGTAATCACAACTTGATTAGGTTATATATTGACCATGACTTTGGTATGGCTCAGTACAATCAGTCAAAATGGCCTCGAACTCGTAATTAAATGATAAATAAAACTCACATGCTTAATTAAATAACCCAATTCCATAACTCGAAACAGGCGCAACTTGAACCGCCCCATTAGTTATAATCGGTCCAACCCGCCTCATTGACTCAAGAATTAAATCCAACACAACCTTCATAAATTTTCATCATGATACCATTATATTATTGTTTTTACTTATATTACATTCGTTTCTTTTGTCAACATTAACATGAAACACATTTGTCACAAAGTAGCATTACAACATTTATTACTAAATACTAGATTAAACTACATCCTTCGTAGTTAAAAACATACTAGTCAAGTCAAACCTAAAACACACTCATTCTACAACAAGGGCAGTGTGCATGGTTCTTTAGCCAGGGTAACAAACACATCGAATGGAACCGGTGCGTGCAAGGCAAACGGTCTAGCTTCTCGCCGGTCTTAAACTTCTCCAAACAAACGACACACTCTTCTTGATCCGACGATTTATGGTTAAATCCCATTTTCCCCCAACTAAACATCTTTGATCCACTTTTTTTCGAACCAAGACCCCCCGGTTGCAAATCCCCTGTTGCCATGGAAGTATTCGGCTTTCTCGGGGTTTCTTCTACTAGACTTGTACCCCTAGATCTTTCTTGGCTATTTTAAGGACAAAGATGGAAACCCGTATCAGAAAATGGAAAATTGTAACTACAGATGAAAACTAGGGGTGTTCTTCGGGTTTTGGGTTTTTCGGGTCGGGTTCTTCGGGCTTTAAAGCTTTAATTTTAGACCCAAAACCCAACCCAAAATCTCCCAGGGTGTATTTGGGTTTTTTTCAGATTGGGTTAATTGGGCTTCGGGTATCTAAGAAAACAATAGGAAAATAAAACAGGTAAAGAAAAGCTATAACGTGAAAACTAAAGCAACATATTCTTCTTTATTTGTTACGTAAATAACCAAATAATAAATAAAATAACACGGTAAAGCAACATATTCTTTGATTACGGTTGTTATTAGCCATAAATAGAAAAAAAATATAAACAATAAATAATCGATCAACCATAATCGGTGGAATATGAACATGAGGAATGTGTAGAGTGTTCTGTACATGATGTGCATTCCTAAAATAATATCATATGTTTAAATAAATAGTGTATTCGGGTTGACCCGAATTCACCTAGAAATCAGTCCCAAGAACCAACCCGAATTACCTCGGTTCGGGTTCATGTTGGCCTTTTCTCGGGTTCGGGTTTTTTGGGTTAGGTTAGTTTGGGTTCATGTTTTCTCGGGCCGGGTTTCATGTTTCGGGTAAAAGTGACAGGATGACAGTCCTAATGACAACTTCTTTGTTCACTTTTAAGTTTTGTGGGTGTAACATGTGTACGTTAACAAGATGTTTTTTTGTGCTTGGGATTAGGCAAACGGTGATTTCAATTTTGTTGATGCCACATGCGTATGTTAACACGCGATGCGTGTTTGTGCTAAAATGCCCTATGACAACTTGGATTAAGCATGTTACCATGCTGAGTTTCGTGCTAAAATGCGACTTATCAGTTAGGATTAGGCAAACATGATTTTAGTACGGTGGATGTCACATGACATGTTAATGTGTGATGTGTAGTTATGATAAAATGCGCCTTGACACTTACCTAATTCAAAATGTTAGGGTTTATTATTCGAGTTTCAAGCTTCGCTATAGGTAGGATTTACCGGGTGTGATTGTTTTTGTATTGGTCGGGTAGTTTGGGTTTGCACATATTTGCTAATTAAAAAAATAATTAGGTTTACATGCTACACTTCTAGTTTGAAAGATTCTAAGTAGACCTGTAAACTAACTGAACAAACACGAAAAGGGCATGTTCGTGTTCGTTCATTTTACTTTAAACGAACATGAACACGTACACTTAACCAAAAACATATTTTGTGTTCATGTCGTTTATTTAAAAAATGAACATGTTCGTTTATGTTCTTTGTTTAACTTCTAAACGAACAGTTCAAGAGCATAACGAAGATAAATATGAACACCACTGAACAAAGATAACAGACAAAAAGGACATATATAAACAAATGTAAATGAACACAAACAAACATAAACGGACATAAGTTACACACTTGCATGAACAAATATAAAATTATAACTAGATGAGTCTACAAGATAATATTTAATAATTTTCTATTAATATGTAAACAAACATAAATAAATCATAAATGAAATAAATAAACAAACATAAATGAGCGAAACATGCACGTGTTCATGTTCGTTTGTTTAATTAATTGAACACAAATTTTTGTTCATGTTCGTTCATTTATCAAATAAACGAACAAAAACATAACTCAAACTTTTTGGAAAGTTAATGTGCATTCACCAATTCTTGATAACGCTCAAAAGTTTCCCTGAAGAAACACTAAGTGACCCTGTACAGATTATAGATAATCTGGGGGTTAAGTAATGTTTCCCACGGATGAGGTCTAGCTGAGAAGGCTGTTCTTCAGGAGACCTGCAAAACAAACACCGTAAGCTCGTCACTGAGAAGGGGGGGGGGGTTCCTCCTTGTGACCACCCTCCGGCGTGAGAATCAGACTAGGTTGCTCTGAATATAAGTGTATATTAAGAGATTGCTAGATAACTGGATAGCAGATGATCTTACCATTCCAAGATGTTGGAGTATTTATAGCCGAAGGTAGGTTTCCTAGAAGGTACAGCCGGCTGAATAGTATTCCTGTTCTACCAACAGTGGACTATACACAGGCCATACTGGTTGGTGGATAGATTACGGCCAACAGTAACTATGTCGGCTGCACTATTCCTCCAACTGTAGATTATGCACGTCCTACCTACTGTGGATTATACGCAGGCCATGCTGGTTGGTGAATAGGTTACGGCCAACAGTAACACTATTTCACCAACTGTAGGCTGCGCACGCCCTACAGTAAGGGTTGGTGAGTAGGCATCGGCTAATAGTGACAAACAGTACTAGAGGGTGCTCCTCCTCGCACTGTTGTCGGTGAGCTGTCACCCTGTGATTGGCTCATGGGTTGTTCTGGTCAGATCGTCTGTCCTATCCATACCTTGGTAGGTATAGTACAGAAGATCTTTCAGAATCGTACAGACAGGCTCATTTAGGCGGGATTGTTCCCGCCTTGCTCATTCCTTCATGTGACTACTGAAGTATCTATTGTCTTGTGCGTGTAGCCCTGCTGTCCGCGGGTAGCCTTCCCTGATGGCTTGTATCCGCAACTGCGGGAACAGGCGGGGTACTTCACCATTGGGAGGCTTTCCCTGCGTGTACAGCTTGCGTACTGCGCGTAAGGTTCTATGAGCATGGTGGGTCCTGCGGGAGCAGATGGTCTTTGCGCAGACGTCCCTGTTTAAGGTGAGTCTTGCGGGACCAACTGGGTTCTGCTGGGACCTACCTCTTCAAGTCCCCCCAGTCCAATGTTCTTCTCATGAATGTTCAATAAAGTGAGGTGAACTTTTGGACTTTAAGCAAGGGGTTTTGAAAAGGTTTTTAGTTTTAAGGTTCTCCGTGGGGATTCTTCCCGCGGATTTCCTAATGTCACTTGCAAAAATTCCCGATTTTTTTGCTTGATCTTTGGGTATGATGCGGGTAGGTATGTAACCTTCTCGCAAGTCAGGAGCGTTGAGTCTCACTTGTGTGGATTCTCCTTGAGGTTTTAGTGGTTTTGAACATAGTGATCAATTATGTTTAAACCACCAATTCCATCATGGAGCCTCAAAACAATGTATTTCTCGACGTTCCCGCTATGCGGGGATGTTATTTCCGTTTCCACAAGCATTGCCCAAAAGATCCTTCTTGGTTTCAATTCCCTGCGGAGCGCTAGGTATGTGAAGGGTTTTGCCTTGACACTGTACCCGCGCTCGTCTTACAGTTACTTTACTTTCAAGGTACCTCTGGCGTCAATTCCCTGCGGGTGCTAGGTATGTGAAGGGTTTTGCCTTAACACTGTACCCGCATCCGTCTTATGGTTACTTGGTTGCCAAGGTAAGGGGTATTTTCCCGCTTACTTTTGAATCTTTTTGAATTTTTGAATTTTGAAATTCGAAAGGTTGGTAAGGATAAGAACAGTCCAGACATCTGAAACGTCGTGCGACGGTTTCTTCTGACTGTGTCAGGACGTGCAGGAAGTTATGGTGACGTGACAGAACATGGTCATTCCAGTCGCTTTTTCAGGCGCGTGGGCACGATTTTTCGGGCACGTGGCCGCGAAATTACTGGCACGCGTCCTGTCAATAGCTGTTGCCAGCTTGCTTTTTGCCACGTGTCATAGTTTTATTGCACATTCGATTTCTCTCTCCTCCGCATTAATTTCACCGCATTAATTGCGATTACTATATAAAGGGGGAGAGGGTTACTTTGCAATTCACACTTTTCACTCTTCTCTTCATCTTTAAGGCGATTTCCGGCGAATACTCCTTTATTCAATCGAGCATTCTCTCGAAATCGTTCTCTTCTTTCTCTGCAAGATGTCTTCTCGTGATGCTGAAGCTATAGCTGACGACAGGGGTACTGCTGGCGAGTGCCAGTGTGCTCTGCCCGGCGATCAGTACCGGTATGTTGTCAGGAAGTTCATGCTCGATCATCTCGAGCCTGAGTTTCCTGAATCCCACCAGACCGTGTATGATGCCCCCAGAGGCAAGATCGGGGTTTATGCTGCATTTTTTGTCTATGGGAATCTTAGATTCCCGTTGACAAAATTTGTTTACCGTGTCCTTGAGAGGCACGGTGTTCATTTGACCGAGCTGCACCCCATGGCGATCGCCAAGATTCGCCATTTTGAGTGGGTGTGCCGGATTTTGGGCATCGAGCCCCATGTGGACCGCCTGATGACCTTCTATACCTGGAGGTGCATCCAGGGGTGGTACACCTTGACGACCCGTATTAAGGGTCTGAAGATTTGCGACACCGAGCGCAGTCTTCGCGCGTGGAAGCAGGAATTCTTCTACATTTCTGCCCGCGCCATCCCCCTTGCCATGAAGTTTAAAAATGGCCAAGCGATACCGAGCCTTCACGCCCCCAACTACCAGGAGGCGGAATGGTTTTCGAAGATATCCCGGATCCAATCTCCGGTTTACCGGTTTGCGGAGTCCGGGATGGTCATGTTAGGGATGAGCCGGGTGTGGAAGGATGCGTCTCAGGTTCCCATCCTTCTCGAATACGGTTTGAACTATATTCCCTATGGTATGTCTTGTCTTTCTTTTTGATACAAGTTTGTCTTCTAACTGTTTCTTTTCTTTCAGAGGGAAATAATTTGGAGTCGCTTCTGTTCCCGCGGGAAACCGACGGTTCCGCGCGGATGGGTACTCGTGCTCTGGACGAGGGCGAGTTGCCCATCCTGGAGCAAACGGCGGATCGTTTTGTGGAGGTCTATCCGCTGGGCCACGAGATCCTGAGCCACCGGCGGCCAGGTAAGGCGATATTCTTTCCTCAATCTCTCAATGCTGTACCCGCTGTTGGAATTCTTGACCTGTCTTCTTCTGAGGAATCCTCAGATGCTCCTCCATTGGTGCGGAAGAAGAAAGCTGCTGCCGGCGGGAAAGGGAAGGAGAAGGCCTCCACGGCTGGTCCGGTGGTTCTATCTGACTCGGAGTCAGATAGTGAAGAGGTGGCGGGGAAGCCCGGTGGTGAGAAGACCACTGTTCCGGAGGCTACGACCGTTACCTCCGGAGAACCAACGAAGACGACGGTGACCGGTACCAAGAGGCCGGCTCCATCGGGTTCCTCCCCGCCCGTCCGTACGTTCAGGGTCAAGAAAACCCGTAAGTACAATCATAATGTCTTTGCAGATTTATTACTTCTTAAATTTATCTAACACTTTCTTCTTTGTGCAGGCGTGGATGTTGACGCATTCCGGGGTGAAGCGCAGGGGAGTACCTCCCCGCCAATGACGGTAGGCTCGGTCAGCCTTCCTGAGGCGTCGACCCAGGCGCCTGCGCCTGCATCCGCTGGTCCAGTTGCTCGTTCCTTTGAGCCAACTGTTCCGGCCGAGATGACGTCACCGCCGGCCGTGAGTGCGATTTTTACAGCATCCTTCACGGAGCCGGCGGTTACTGCTGCTGCTGAGGAGGCGGCGACCGCGGCGGCGACCACAACGGCGACCACGGCGGCTGCCACCATGCCCGCGCCACCGGCACCTACGGCCGGACCATCAGGTACGCGCAGGGCTTCCCGCCGATCTTTGCCCCCTTCCCGTCTGCCTGACCTGTTGGATGGATTTCCTTTAGGTTCAGGTGATGGGTTTGGCGGCTATCGGCCTGTCATTGACCCTACAGGTGCGTAGGGTTCCTTTCTTTTTCCCTTATGTTTTTTATCATCTTTTCCTTACTGCCTTTGTTTCTTTTGCAGTGTCGGATTCCAATGAAGTGTATGTTCCGCGATGGAACATACGCCGAGGAACAATCCTTCGTACCCCTGTGGAGTGCGTGGACTGGGCTCGCCACGCTGCTCCTCATGGTGCGTTGGGGGAAGCCATGGCTAGCTACCAGGAGGGTAGGCTAACCAATGAGCTTCGGGTTCTCCAAGCCCGGATGCAGCCGCGCGTCGAGCTGCTTTGTCGTGAAAACGACAAGTTGAAAGCAGCTCGCGCCAAGGACGTATCTGAGGCGCGTGCTCTCCGGGAGGAGAACCAACAGCTGGCGGCAGCTGCCGCCGACAAGGAGAAGGCCTTCAAGGCCCTCGAGGTTGAAGTTCAGGCGCGACTCGAGGCCCGCTCCAAGGCTGCCCAAGCTGTGAATGAACAGCTTCGGCTGGCCAGGGAGACTGCGCGAAACGCAACCGAGAGGGCTGCCAAGGCTGAAGCCGTTGCTGAGCCTTTGCGTGTGGAGAATGAGGAGCTCAAGGCCAAATTAGAGGCTCTCCAACGCGCTCATGATGCCTTGGCAATGGAAGATGCCAAGAAACTCCAGGAAATCTTGGACCAAAGAGGGGTGCTTGACCACACCGAGCGGAAGCTTAAGGGCGTCGAAGAGGCTGCCGCAAAGGAAGTTTTACTTGCCAACCTTAACAAGAGCGAAGCCGAACGCGCCCATAACGAAGCTCAAGCTGCCCTCCAATGGCTTCTTCGAGAAGCGTTGCCTCAGGTATGTTTAGCTTTATCTTCTCGCTTTTCTTTTGTAAGAAAAGGTTCTAATACTTGTATTTTTTCTTTGTAGGTTGTGCGTCGGGTCTTTTCAGAGACCTCTTACGATGATGCTATGACCGCAGCCCTCAACGCTTCTCATGAGGATGGGGAAAAGGCCGGCTTCCTGCTTGGTCTAGGGTTTGTTGAGAAAGGCGTCCCGCCTTCCAACTTCCCTTTGTTCGATGTGGATACCGAAGCCATTTATGACCAAGCATTGAACCAATACGCCGCCTTCCCGCATCCAGTGGTGGAAAAGGTGGACGAAGTAGCTGCTGCTGATGATGGGTTAGCTGTCCTCAAAGCGTTCCTCGAACCACCCCGTTCTTCTGACGGAGCGGGTCCAAGTGGAAGCGGCCCTGAAGCTTGATCCTGAAGATCCCTTTCCATTGCTAAGATAGACTTGTATAGATTTACTCTTTCAGGCGGGTAGTAACCCGGCCATTCTTGTAATATATCATTGAAATATAAATCTTTTTGCGGATAAGATTGTTATTTCCTTCTTTGGATTCCTTGCTTTATAAGCTCATGACTTAGTTTAAGTTAGCAATTTTCCAAGTTTTTTAGAATAAGTTAACCTGTTGATCGTGGTTGATGATGGGTTAAAGTTTCGCTTCCTCCTTCGTGATTGTGCGGGTAGAACCGTCACTTGCACTTGGTAGGATGGCTAAACTTTAACCTTCATCTGACCTGCGTGTAGGTTTTCCTCATTTTTCCTCGAAATTTCTAAGTATTTAGGATAAGTTAACCTTTGAACGTGGTTGATAGTGGGTTAAAGTTTTGCTTCCTCTTTCGTGATTGTGCGGGTTGAACCGTCACTTGCACTTGGTAGGATGGCTAAACTTTACCCATACCTGACCTGCGTGTAGGTTTTCCTTATCCTTATTTCTAAGTATTTTTTTTTTTTTTTTTTTTTTTTTTTTTTTTAGGATAACCTTTGAACGTGGTAGATGATAGTTTGAAGTTTTGCTTCCTTATTTGTGATTGTGCGGATAAGACCGTCACTTGCACTTACAAAGATGGCTAAACTTTACTTACATCATACCTGCGTGTAGGTTTCCCTTATTTTTAACGTTGTGTTTATGCGGGTTTTGCCGCCTTCCACACGCAACGACTTACTTCTCCTCATTTATGCGGTAAATACCGGCACCAGTGGGGAGTTCATAAGGATAAAGGTAAACACATTATGAAAGGAGAATCATTTCCATTAGAAGTGGCTCTTGGCCTTTTCTTTACAAGTTTTGGAATTGATCTACATATAACATTTGCGTAATTGAGCTCCATTCCATGTTCTTGGGGTGGGAGTGCCATCGAGCCTTTCGAGCCGGTATGCGCCCTTTCCCAGAACCTGTTTGATAACGTATGGCCCTTCCCAGATCGGGGCCAACTTTCCTGGGCGTTCTTGGTTCGAAGCCTCGTTGTTACGCAGTATGTAGTCTCCTTCCTTGAAGTTGCAGAGTTTTACCCGCGTGTTGTAGTACTTTTGCATTTGTCGTTTGTAGTTCTCTTCACGCACTGCGGCTAAGTCTCTGCGTTCCTCGGTTAGCATAAGATCCAACCGTCTTTCCGCATCATTGTCTTCTGGCTGACTCAAGACCCTTGGTGAGGGTAGACCAATTTCGACCGGGACCATGGCTTCAGTGCCATAAGTGAGGCTGAACGGGGTTTCTCCCGTACTGGCCTTCTTCAACGTTCTGTTTGCCCAAAGGACGTGCGGAAGCTCGTCCACCCAGCCGGATCTGTGTTTCAAGAGTCTTTTCTTTATGCCTTCGACGATGCTTTTATTTGCTCTTTCCACCTCACCATTTCCTTGCGGGTGTGCCACTGAGGTAAAGGTGTGGGTGATTTGAAGTTCTTTTAGCCACTGTTGTAGCTTTTTGTCAGCAAAGTTGGTGCCGTTATCGCTCACCAAATTCTGTGGAAGTCCAAAACGACAAATTATAAATTCCCAAATAAATTTTTTGATATGCTTTGCGGTTGTTTGGGCTAAAGGTTTTGCTTCTATCCACTTGGTGAAGTAGTCGATGGCTATCACTAGGAACTGAACATTTCCTGCTGCTGTAGGAAATAGGCCTGTCACATCGATGGCCCACTTCTGAAATGGCCACGAAGAAGTGACTGGAACCAGTTCGTTTTTCGGGCGATGCGTGTTAGGTGCGTAAAGCTGGCAAGACCTGCATTTTCTGATGTATGCCAGTGCATCCGTATGCATCCCCGGCCAAAAGTATCCCGCGTTGTTTAGCTTGGCTACAACAGCGCGGGGACCTGCGTGTACCCCACAGATGCCTTCGTGTACTTCCCTTAGGAGGTAGTTGGCATCTTGGTTGTCCACGCATCTCAAGAGTGGGCCAAGAAAGTTACGTCTGTAAAGGATGTCATTGACGAGTTGATAATTCAGTGCTTTACAGCGTAGTTTTCTTGCCTGTGTTTTTGACTCTGGTAGTATTCCTGCTGCAAGGTAATTTATTATTGGTGTCATCCACGTTTCTGTACTGGTTTGGATGACACAAATTTCCTTGTGCGGGACTGATGGCGCTTCGAGGAGTTCAATGCGGATGTCCTTTCCCAGGTGGGTGAAGGCTAGTGATGCAAGCTTGCTTAACGCATCCGCAGATTTGTTTTCGCTGCGCTTGACATGTATGACTTTACAATCACTAAAATCACGCATAAGGGTTTTTGCCTGGGCGAGGTACAGGGCCATGGTGTCGTTCACAGCCGTGTATGTTCCATTTATTTGGTTGGCTACCAGCATGGAATCCACGTGGGCTTCCAAGTTTTTCACTCCCATCTTACGCGCAATTCTCAAACCGGCCAAGAATGCTTCATATTCGGCTTCGTTATTCGTACTTGGAAAGTCCAGCCGAATAGCGTAAGTATATTCTTGGCCCGCTGGGTTGGTTAATTTTAACCCTGCGCCTGAACCCTCGTTACTGGCTGCTCCATCAGTATAGAGTCGCCAGACATCATTGACGTCCTGTGCTGGGGAGGGTTGAGCCTCCTCCTGGCACTCTTTCTCCCGCGAAGCGGGGACTTCTGCAATAAAATCGGCCAGGACCTGGCCTTTTATGGCTGGTCTTGGCTTGTACTTAATTGCATATTCTCCCAATTCAATTGCCTATTTGGCTAGACGTCCCGATAATTCGGGTTTGCCTAGAACGTTTGAGAGTTTGAAGTTGGTGAGAATGGTGATTGGGTGGCCCTGGAAATATCGTCTTAACCTGCGTGAAGCATGTATAAGTGCTAAGACTAATTTTTCGAGGGTAGAGTACCGGGTTTCTACGTCTGTTAGTACACGGCTAACATAATAGATTGGCATCTGGATGCCCTTTCGTTCTACTAGCAGGACTGCCCCGGTTGCTCTATCTGTTGCGGAAAGGTATAGGATTAACTCCTCTCCCGCTTGTGGTGCTGTAAGTGTTGGGAGTTCGATCAGGCGTGACCGAATCTCCTGAAAAGCTGCTTCCGCTTCTGGTGTCCAGCGGAAGTGCGTTTTCTTCAAGCAGTTTCTCAATGTTGACACGAAAGGAAACGACTTATCTGCATGGTTTCCCAAGAAGCGATTAAGTGCGACTAGTCGTCCATTCAGTGTCTGAGCCTGTTTGATGGTGGTAGGTGATTCCATTTTAACAATGGCTTCGACCTTTTCAGGGTTCGCTCTAAAGCCATCTTTAGTAACAATGACTCCCAAGAACTTCCCTTCTTCCATCCCAAATGAACACTTGCTCGGGTTGAGCTTCATGTTTATCTTTCGGAGCGTGTTGAAAGTTTCTTCAATGTCTTTCAACATCGCCTCAGGCTCGAGGCTTTTGATGACCAAATCATCCATATAGACTTCCAAGTTTCTCCCGATTTGGGCATGAAACTCTTTGTCCATTAGTCGTTGGTACGTGGACCCTGCATTCTTAAGTCCGAATGGCATCATTTTATAACAAAATGTACCATCGGGCGTCCGAAATGCGGTTTTGTCCTGGTCATCAATGGCCATGTGGATTTGGTGGTACCCCTTATACGCATCCAAGAAGCATTTAAGGCGGAATGGTGCCAACGAATCCACTTTGAGATCAATTTCTGGTAACGGATAACAATCTTTGGGGCATGCTTTGTTCAAATCTTTGAAATCTATGCACATGCGCCATTGTTTGTCATTCTTCGGTACCATTACGGGATTTGCAACCCATGTTTGATATCTACTAACGCGTACGATGCCTGCGTCAAGGAGTTCCTTGACTTGGGTTCTACACGCGTTAGTTTGTTCAGGCCCCATTACTCTGCGCTTTTGTACGATTGGCGTAACAGCCGGATCGCATTTGAGCTTATGCTCCGCCTTACTTCGGGGTACACCAGTCATGTCAGCTGGTGCCCACGCAAAGATGTCAGCGTTTTTCTGCAGTAAGCGTTTGAGTAAGGTGCGGGTGGGATCAACGATTGTTGGTCCAATGGTAATGGCCTGGTCGGGGTATTTGCCATTGAAGGCCCATTTTTCTGGTTCAGTGATGGTTGGTTTAGCCTTTTTCGGTTTGGGTTTAGATGAAACAGATGCAATGCATACCTGGGGAATGCCAGAGATCATTGCTACACCCTCAGCTGTTGGCCATCCCATCATGCCATGGACTGAAGATACCACGGCGTTGAATCTTGCCATCCCGTCTCTTCCGAATAGGATGTCGTACGTATGATGTGGCTTTTTCATTACGACAAAATCCACGTCTTCTGTGCGTGAATGATTCCCATCAGTAAGAGTAACGGGGAAAGATAGGATACCCAGGGGTGTTTCTGTACTTCCGTCAAACCCTTCCATTGAAGCGTAGACCGTTTCCAAGCGTTCTTTGTCTTCATCATCCAGCTTATCAAAGAACTGTCTGTACATCACTGTCGACGAAGCGCCGTTGTCAGCAAGAGTGCGTGAAGTGATGTAGTGCCCCAGCTGGCTTCTGATGACGATGGGGCCTTCTTTGCTGGGGCCTCCTGGCACTCGCGGGAAGCGCACCTCAGCTTCCTTCCACGCGCATGGTTCTGCCACCCGTCTTTTTCTTCCTCTGACCTTGCCATGAACCATGTTGATGCTGATATCGACGGGCTTTCGTCCGTTACCTCTGTACCGGTTGTCATTCCTTCCTCCCTTCCTGATCGATGCCACAAGATGTGCAAGCCTTCCGTCCTTGACAAATGTCTCAATAATATCCTTCAAGGATGTGCACTCTTCAGTACCATGACCCTTTGTCCCGTGGAAATCACAGGATTTGCTTTGATCCGCATTAGGTTTCTGCCGGATCAATGGGGCTTTAGGCCATGGCAATTTTTCGGTGGCAAATATCTCCGTGACGCTCTTCGTGAGTGGCGTCCACCGGTGTTTTCGGTTTGAAGGGTGTGTGTTGTCCCTTCCGCCAACAAGAGGGCGAGAGCTGGATGAGGTGTCAAAGTTTACCCTTGACTGCCAAATACCTAGCCTCCTCTTTTTGTTCTGCCGGGCGATCCGGACATTGTTCTCTCTGGTCCTCTGCGTGTAGAGGTGTGTACTCTGGGGAAGATCTCTTCCCAGTTGCTTTTCCGTCTCGGCAAAGCGCTTTGCCGCCGTCATGATGGCATCCCAAGTTGATGGCATGCCATCCTTACCCGTCAATGTGCGGATAAGTTCTGGGTATTCGGCGCCTTGGATGAAGGCGGCGCGAACCAGATCTTCACTTATGTTGCCGAGACTAAGCTTTTTGGAGTTGAAGCGAGTGATGAAGTCTAGTAGAGATTCATCCTCCTCTCTCACGCAGTTAAGGATCGTCCACTGCTCTTCAGTGTACTTCCTCTGTTGGCTGAAATGCTGACTGAACTTGTTCTGAAAGTCCGCCCAGTCATATATGTGGTGGATCGGTAAACGATCGAACCATGCCCTGGCCGCTCCGACCAGAGTCATCTGGAACATGTAGCACCACGTGGGTTCCGTCCAGTTGCTGACGGTAGCCCCCGCAATGAACCTGTTCAAATGGTCGTCTGGGTCGGATAGACCATCGTAAGTGCCAATGTTGGACATTTGTTTGGCACTTCTCGGGGCGATTGCTTCCGCAATGTCCCTTGCGAACTTTGACTTCCCTGCATTTGTAGCAGTTGGTCTAAAGGTTTTGAAAAAGTCACGCGGGTTTCTCTCCACGATTGGTTTAAAGGCTTCCCCAAAATTCCTTTTTGGTTGGACGTTCGTTTCCTTACGCTTCCCTTTCGCCTTATGGCGAGGGTTCGCGTCGGTGTCGGACTCCAACTCGTCGTCTGAGTACTCGCAGTCACTGCTCATATTGAGGTGTTGGCGAGTACTGGCGAATTCATCAGCCTGTTGAACTGAACGCAAGCGTTCGTCCAATTCGGCTTGGAATTCTCTTTGCCGTGCTTCGGCCCACGCCTTCACTTGATCTAGTGTTTGGCGAGGAACCTTCGTTCGTTTTTCCAGTTGGGTATCGGAGAACCCCAACGGAATATTTACTCCACTTGCCCCGGCTTGGGTAGTCGGGGTAGTGTTCGTAAGGATTGTATAACCGCCGGTGTTCCCCCCAGTTGCTGGGGTTGTTACCGGGGTTTCTTGGTCGGTTACTGGCCTTTGAACCGGAGTAACGTTAACCATTTCTTCAGAAATTGTGAAAAAACTAAAGTAGTTCTAGCTTTTATACACGGATGGCGCCAATGAAGAAACACTAAGTGACCCTGTACAGATTATAGATAATCTGGGGGTTAAGTAATGTTTCCCACGGATGAGGTCTAGCTGAGAAGGCTGTTCTTCAGGAGACCTGCAAAACAAACACCGTAAGCTCGTCACTGAGAAGGGGGGGGGTTCCTCCTTGTGACCACCCTCCGGCGTGAGAATCAGACTAGGTTGCTCTGAATATAAGTGTATATTAAGAGATTGCTAGATAACTGGATAGCAGATGATCTTACCATTCCAAGATGTTGGAGTATTTATAGCCGAAGGTAGGTTTCCTAGAAGGTACAGCCGGCTGAATAGTATTCCTGTTCTACCAACAGTGGACTATACACAGGCCATACTGGTTGGTGGATAGATTACGGCCAACAGTAACTATGTCGGCTGCACTATTCCTCCAACTGTAGATTATGCACGTCCTACCTACTGTGGATTATACGCAGGCCATGCTGGTTGGTGAATAGGTTACGGCCAACAGTAACACTATTTCACCAACTGTAGGCTGCGCACGCCCTACAGTAAGGGTTGGTGAGTAGGCATCGGCTAATAGTGACAAACAGTACTAGAGGGTGCTCCTCCTCGCACTGTTGTCGGTGAGCTGTCACCCTGTGATTGGCTCATGGGTTGTTCTGGTCAGATCGTCTGTCCTATCCATACCTTGGTAGGTATAGTACAGAAGATCTTTCAGAATCGTACAGACAGGCTCATTTAGGCGGGATTGTTCCCGCCTTGCTCATTCCTTCATGTGACTACTGAAGTATCTATTGTCTTGTGCGTGTAGCCCTGCTGTCCGCGGGTAGCCTTCCCTGATGGCTTGTATCCGCAACTGCGGGAACAGGCGGGGTACTTCACCATTGGGAGGCTTTCCCTGCGTGTACAGCTTGCGTACTGCGCGTAAGGTTCTATGAGCATGGTGGGTCCTGCGGGAGCAGATGGTCTTTGCGCAGACGTCCCTGTTTAAGGTGAGTCTTGCGGGACCAACTGGGTTCTGCTGGGACCTACCTCTTCATTCCCTAACAACAACCGGTTTAATCAATTATTGGGCATTTTCCAACGAGTTTGTTTAAGTCAGGTCAGGTACAAATAAAATTGGGTCGGATCAGGTTAATAAGGTACGGATAAAATCGACAGACCTAGGATTACGCGAACATAAATATTTTATACATATCACATTCACATGTTATCAGTTAATAAAATTATACCTGTTGATTTCAGATTTCCAGTGGCTCCTGAGCCTCCCATCCAATCTTTCTTTAGCTTTTCTTGCTACACCACCAAGCTTCTCATCTTGGTCTGCCTGGTTTATCATGCTTCTCTTTTGGTGAATTGATATAAACGTATTTGAGTAAAAACGATTATTTTGGAATAACCAAGAAAATAACTCAAAACTAGATTACAGCCTTATTATGACACGATATATATAGCTAAACATAAACCCTTCTAGACTGTAACTAGAACTGGAATACAAATAATAAAAGCAATTAAGATAACTAATCTTTTCTTGTATTCCAAGACTCTTTTTTTGTACTACAAGCCACATGTAATTAAAGGACGGTCTGGTAATTAAATCCAACAGAATAATTAGATTGTAAAACCGAAAATGAAAAAAACCGATCTGTAACTGTGAAAACTAATAACTTCGAACCCAAACAAATACCGATAGTTTGATTTATGTTTTAGTAAAAACCAAAATTTTAGTTGTGTTTCGGGTTTTCATGTTTTTAAACCCAAACCGAAATGAATTTATATATTTTCACTTTTTATTTTGAATTATTTTGAATGTTATGTATAATATTTTAGTAAATAGTGTAACTCAAATACCTCAATCGAGATGCATAATAAATATTTAATCATCAGGTAACAAAAAGATTTAGAGTTAAATTTGTATACTCAAAATCATTATTTTGGGCCAGTTTTAAATTTAAAGCCCAAATAGTAAAACCGAAACTCAACCAAACTCAAACTGAAAATCGATTCAAGCCCAAATCCGACCCATGAACACCATATGTCCAAACACAACAAAGATTATTTTTATGCATGAAACAATTTACCGAAAACGAAGTGGTTGTGAAATGGGTATCATACAATCTCCGAATTCTAGTCGACCCGAAAGCCGAATTGATAATAATCGAAGAATCGGACCACCCGTTATTCCCCGGGAACCGCCTTCTTCGAGCACACTCGATTCCGGGTAGCTTACCAGCCATTCAACAAAATGCTTCAAAGAAAATTTGAACTTTTGTTATAAGAATCTTATCAATATGGTTAAGACTATCCTTATTTGATGTATGGATTTCATTTGATCAGAAGATAATTAGGAAAGAAAACTTCAATTGAAGCTCTTGTTATGGAGTCTTTATAATATGTGATATGTGATGTGTGATTGATTACTAGTGGACAAAAGTAAGACCCACTATTTGGAAACCAGTTTTGTTTGAATTGAAATATGGGTGCGCATGGTTCGGGTTTGGTTAGTGGTAGGCTAAAATCAAAAGAAAACCGAGACATCGGTTTCTGAATTTTTGAAAACCGTTTGTTTTGGGTTTTTTTGGTCGGTTTGGGTTTGGTTCGTTTCGGATTTTGGTTTGATTTCGGTTCGTTCTAGGTTTTTGGTTTTGCGATTTGAGTTTGAAAATTTTGAACTGATAAAAAATTGAAATAACGAATTTGGACGTAAATCGTTTTGTTAGTAAATAATTAATGAATATTATACATTTTGGCTAAAACATTTAAGTTTCATATTTATTATAAACCGTGCACGGCTCAATTTGGTTGGTTTTGGGCTAAAACTAATAAAAACCGGAAGTTCAATTATTGAATTCACAAAGACGGTTTGATTCAGTTTTTCGGTTAGGGTTTGATTCGTTTCGGTTTGCCATTTTAGTTTATAAATTTTGGGTCGAAACTAAAATGACCCAAAATAATGAATTTGAGCCTAAATCATTTTGCTAATAAATAACTAACTGATTATTATATATTCGGGTCTTAAACCAACTCTCTCCATGATTTTTAAACAACAATAATTTTTTCAATTGTTAATATTTTTCCTTCAAAAAATACACCATAAAATGAGCATTTATTATTCTAATTAATTTAAGTATCATATTGCTGCACTTTTACGACCTACTACGTCGTGCGAGCACCTCTATAGTTATTAACTATATGTGATGGTTCCATTATTTATTTATGCCGATTAATCAGATTCCACTAGAGTAATAAAATAAATAAAAAGGCAAGTTGAAGGGAGCAATAAGAACAAAGTTGTGTATGTAGACGAGTTGTTGCAATCATAGGATAAGAAGCATAGGAATTACCGAATGTGGAACAAGACAAAGTTAAGGATTTAGTGCTCCAAGACAAGACACGTGAACATCGTAAGACAGTTACCAACCGGATGAGTATATCTTAACCGGTAACGAGACATATGTTTAATGGTTAAATAAATTGTATGATGATGATTATAACAAGAAAATTGGATAAGAGAAAATGAAATGTAAAATGTGTCTTGTTTGGTTGTGAGTGGTGACCATCCAGGAAGCTTCATAGTCTGTGCCATTGTGCCAAAAAGATTTTTATAATATGTAATTTATATATTTTGTAGGGATTTATAATGTCAATAAAATGTTATGTAGCTCGAACCCGATGTAAAAATCTGAAATATTTGGGACGAGTATCTAGGTATGGAGTTTTCAGACGATTGTTTGCGGGTTAGGTTACTTTTATGAGTATGTATTAGGCGATATCAATCTCGATAAAACATACATACCCATGAATGATTAGTTTTTATTTAATTTCATTTTTCCTTGGGAGCAATAGCGTATGTGATTACCATAACCCATACTAGCGGATGACAAGTAACAGGGTATTTGGCGTGTATGTGACATGATTTTACAATCGGATATGAGACTGAGATTACTAATACCCGTCTCACCCATTTCATTGCCAATGTTGGCCTAAAATAAACAAATATTGAGCTTTGAGAAGTAATAAACCGATAAAATATATTTTAGAATAAAGAAAATTTATAGTCTCTAAAAGGATTTTAAAGTCTGGTACACACGTCTGATCCGGTTCATCAATTTAACCAGTCTAACGGTTAGTGAATAACTCACATGGAGGCGTGTTGGGATATATGCTTAAGAGAACCGATGTACACAAAACCAAGTTAGTATTAACTTGATGAGACTAGTGGGCCGTTTGTAGAAGCCTATTATTTGGCACACAAGTGACAAGACTAGTGGCCGTGGCCCTAAATATTATATGGATCAAAAGATCCAACACACGTTCATCTACAAGCATGTTTAGGATTTAATTTGAAAACACTTGATTGACTTACTGGTTTTTTTTAAAAAGCTAATAAGTTAAAAAATGTGTTCATTATAAAAATCTCTTTTATTTTAGTTTTTAAAAATGGTCAAAAAATAATTTTTTAAAAGCATTAAATAATGACTTTTCAAAATAGCTTTTTGAAAAAGTCAATAAGCCAATAAGTTATTTGCAAACTCAATCCCAAGCATACTCTAACTATAAGCTTAACATGACTTGTTGAAAGTTAATGTTCCGTCTTGATTGAGTTTACTTTATGTTTGAAGTATTTATTTATCTATTTAAAAAGAAAAAAACTTTTCTCGTGTTCATATCCCGACTCAACTTAAAAACTGTAATATGAAAAAAACTGAAATCCAAACTGATCCGAATTCTTATTCTGATTGAATCGATCCAAACCGAATTAGTCTGATCCGAATATCCAAATTTCCGTATAACTAATTTGGGGTTCAGGTACAAAATGTAAAAAATTCGAATTGTACGGGTTATTCGGATATCCGTATACGAAAAAATAACTTGATTTTATTTTCTGGTTTTGTATGTTTATTTCGAGTTGACTAATTTTTAGTTTCCGATTTTGTATGTTTATTGTGATTCTAAAACAGTAAAATGCCATGAATCAAAAATTACAAAAATTTTGTTATGCCTTCGTATAATTTTTGTATCCGATTCAAATTAAATTCCAATAGATTCAGATCAGAATAACCCTAAATTCAAATTTGAATAATCCGAACCAAATAGTCAATTACCAATTCGATAAAAGACCACCAGAGTCAATGAGTTTTTTCACAGTGACGGTTTTCCTTAAGCTCGTGATTAATCCCGGGTCAAGAATGTAAGGAAAAGTCAAAATTAATGACTAACCAAAAGTCAAACCTTACATTCTAAGTAACCTGCAAGATCCACAAATCACACTCTTCATCTTCATCAAACCTGCAACTTAATGATTCCATTTCCAATCCACCAATCGATCCAATGAAACCCCTTTATAATAATATTAACAATAATAATAATAACCCCCCAAACCCACCACCACCACCATCATTCACCTCCCACCAACTCTCCACCATAATAATAACCTTCTTATCCTACACCACCTTCCACGCCTCCCGTAAACCCCCATCCATCGTCAAATCCACCCTCCAATCCCAATGGCAGCCGCCGTTCACCGCCGCCCGTCTCGGCGAACTCGACTTATCCTTCTTATCCACTTACGCCGTCGCCATGTTCTTCTCCGGCCACGTCGGCGACCGAATCGACCTCAGAATATTCCTCACGATTGGAATGATGGGTAGTGGGCTATTCACTGTTCTCTTCGGGTTAGGGTTTTGGCTTAATATTCATAAATTAGGGTTCTTTATTGTAATTCAAATATGTTGTGGGGTGTTTCAGTCGGTCGGGTGGCCGTGTGTGGTTGCGGTGATGGGGAATTGGTTCGGGAAGTCGAAACGCGGGTTGATCATGGGGGTTTGGAACTCGCATACTTCCGTCGGGAATATTGTCGGGTCGGTTGTCGCGTCGTCGGTTTTGGGGTTCGGGTGGGGGTGGGCGTTTGTCGTGCCCGGGGTGATTATTATTGTAATGTCGGGGTTTGTTTACTCGTTTCTTGTTGTGAGTCCGGAAAGTAACGGGCTTGAGTTGCCCGGTGGTGATGACGATGACGACGGTGTAATGGGAATGGAAACCGAGGGTACGGCTTTGGTGGAAATGCGGAATGTGGGAACCGAAGATGACGGTGATGATGGGAAGACTGCGATCGGGTTTTTAGAAGCGTGGAAGTTGCCGGGGGTGGTTCCGTTTGCGTTTTGCTTGTTTTTTTCGAAGCTCGTGGCGTATACGTTCTTGTATTGGTTGCCCTTTTACATAAAGCACACAGGTATGCTTTAAAGTTTTGATTTTTACATGAATATGTTAAGTTCAAGATATCTTAAAATTATCTTTTGCAATTTGATAGTATTAAGTATGCATAGTTGTGGATGAATAGACGAAATACACTTACATATTGAATGTTCATGCGTCTTGTATATTTGCTGTAAATTGCAGACAAAACAATAAAAAACGCAGCAATAAGTTGTCGAACATCGAGGTTAATTTCTGTAATGCCAACGAAAAATGCAGTAAAAAGTTTGAGTTATAAAATGAGTACATATGAATTTTTAAAGTTTTGAGATAAATAAGGGTAAAATTGTCATATTGTGATTTTTTTTGAACGACCAACAAACAGAGCCCAATAGCAAAAGGCCACCACCAGCTGGCTTAAACCAGCCGCACGAAGCCCTTAAGCTTAATAAAATATATTAAAATGGATATCTAGTGATTAAAGATGATATATATGATATGCAGAATTAGGTTTGGATATGCATATCAGCATATGATACTTACAAAGTTTTTAGGGATATAGCAATTTGATTTTTATATGTATAGGATCAGTGTCATTTCATAACTTTCAAATAATTTAAGAACTTTTAGAATTCTTAAGAACCAATCATTTTATGTATTTATATTTATTTGAGGGTAGTTTTGCCATTTTTTACATGATTTTATGATTTATGTATGTCTGTTTTTACACAATATGTAAACTTGTGATTACATATATTTGATTATATGTAATCACAAAGTTAAATATAAAAAATGACATAATTACCCTCAAATTATATGTAATATAGAAACGAAACAGTTAAAATGATTGGTTGTTAAAAGTTCTTGATAGACGAATATGTATAATATGTCTGACGAATATAGACTAATCAAGCTTTCATTTGTGTATGAAGCTGTGGCGGGAGTGAATTTATCTCAAAAAACAGCTGGAATACTTTCAACAATATTCGATATCGGAGGTGTTATCGGCGGGATCTTAGCAGGATACATATCCGACTTAATCGACGCGCGTGCAGTCACTTCAGTCACATTCCTAACACTATCAATTCCCGCTCTCGTTCTATACCGTTTTTACGGAAGCATTTCAATGTTTAGCAACATTCTGTTAATGTTCCTTTCGGGCCTACTGGTAAACGGGCCATATGCACTTATCACAACAGCAGTTGCAGCCGATCTTGGTACAAAGCTCGATCAAGGGGAATTCTTGAGCCTTGGCTACCGTCAGTGCGATTATCGATGGTACTGGTTCGGTTGGTGCAGCCCTGGGCCCGCTTTTGGCCGGGTATATATCTACACGAGGGTGGAATAGTGTGTTTTTGATGCTTATATTGTCTTTAGCTATTGCGGGGTTGTTATTGGTTCGGGTTGTGAGAAGTGAGATTAGAGGGAAGGTTAATGAGGGAAAATGGCTTTGGTTTAGTGGGATTGCAAATTGAGGTTGAGTGATTGTTGTTTTTGTGTATTCTTTATGCATAGATTTAAAATATATTTGTATCATGTAAAATACTATACATTTGAAGATATATACTTCTGATAGCTTGAATTAGAATAACAGAATCTGAGAGAGAGAGAGAGAGAGAGAGAGAAGAGAATATTCATCAACAAGCTAAACCGTTTATTAGCTATCTGATCGTTATTATAGTTACAGACGATCAACTCAATTAACAGACTTGATAACTAAAACGTTACAAAACTATTACAATGGGACATGAACTATTAACAATTGACAATTGACCCCCTGAACTATTGTGAATGTATCAATACTCCCCTGTTTTTGAACTTTTTGACCTCAAAAAGAAAATGAAGGAGACCTGAGCTGAAATTAATCAGAGAACTCCCAAGTTGCTTCAGAAATTGGTAATTCTGACCAGTGAACTAACAATTGCATAACGGACTTATTTCCACGCCTAACGACTCGCCTATCCAGGATTGCCCTTGGTTACAAATGAAATCGCGGTCCTGATGAAAGGGGATGAATTAACTGATGATCTCCATGAGCCAGTTTCAGTAAAGACACGTGAAAAGTGGGATGAATATCTGAGTCTTTTGGAATGTCTGGCCGATAAGCAACAACGCCAATTCGTTCCAAAATTAAAAAAGGACCGTAATATCGTGGATTCAGCCTTTTGTTATGTTGGATCTTTAACGAGGATTGCACATATGGTCTTAGTTTGAGGTAAACCCAGTCCCCTACTTTAAATTGTCGATCTGTTCGTTTCTTGTCTCCCAATTGTTTCATACGATTTCTTGTTTGTTCCAAATTGCGTTTCAACTGGTTGATCATATGTTCTCTATCCCTGTGAAGTTCTTCCACGGTTGCAATCTGAGTATCTCCTGGTATGTAGGGTATATGAATTGAGGGCTTAAATCCATACAAAGCCTGGTAAGGTGTCATACCTATGGCTGAATGCCAAGAAATATTATACCACCACTGAGCTAATGGCAACCATTTAACCCACTGCAAGGGGGTATCCATAAACATACATCTTAGATACGATTCCAAACATCTGTTTAACACCTCAGTCTGCCCATCGGATTGGGGGTGATAGGCACTAGATAAAGCTTGTGTAATCCCTTGCAATTTCAAAAAATCCCTCCAGAATTGACTTATAAAAATGGGATCTCTATCAGTCACAATTTGAAGATGTTATCTAGGAATAATTGTGCAATAGTAGCTGCTATGTAGGGATGAGACAATGGAATAAAATGCCCAAATTTAGTCAATCTGTCTACCACTACTAAAATAGTATCTTTACCTTGAACCTTAGGTAGCCCGGATATAAAATCCATTGAAATGTCACTAAAAATGGATAAGGGCACATGTAGTAGACCTGGGTATGCCAAGGTTTCATACTTTGCTCTTTGACACTTGGTGCATTCTTTAATGAACCTATGAACCTCCTTGCTACAACCTTTCCAATAGAACATCTCTTTGACTTTAGATAAAGTAGGTTTAAACCCAGAATGACCACCCAATTGAGAGTAGAGGTGCACAAAAAAACCGGTTCCCGAGCCGGTTTGGCGGTTTAAACCGGAAACCGGTTTTTAAAAAAACCGGTTTTTTAAAAACCGGTTTGACCGGTTTAAACCGGAAACCGGTTTTTAAAAAAACCGGTTTTTTAAAAACCGGTTTGACCGGTTTACAAACCGCCGGTTTGTATATCGGTTTTAAGTTTTAGAGCCAAAACCGGTTTTGAAACCGGTTATAAAAAAAACCGGTTTTTTTTAATAACCGGTTATAAAAAAACCGGTTAACCGGTTTTTTTATAAACCGGTTTTTTTATAACCGGTTAACCGGTTAAACCGGTTTTGACCGTTGTATAACGGGCATATAGCCGTATTTTTGGTTTTTTGGCCGTTTTTTATGGTTATTAAAAAAAAAAAAAAAAAAAAAAAAACCGGTTAAAAACCGGTTTTTAAAAAACCGGTTAATAAAAAAACCGGTTTATTAACCGGTTCTAACCGGTTTCTAAACCGGTCCTAACCGGTTAGACCGGTTAGGGTTTTGAGATGAAAAAACCGGTTATTAACCGGTCCGGTTATTAACCGGTTCGGTTTTTTTCCGGTCCAAAAAAAACCGGTCCGGTTAATAACCGAACCGGTTTTTTTAAAAAAACCGATTTGTGCACCTCTAATTGAGAGTCATGGCACCATTTAATAATGTAATTTTTTAATGGAGAATTATTGGCCACCACAAGTTTCTGCTTCCTTTTAAGAAGATAATCATCCCATGTATAATGTTTGATCATTTTACCTTGCTGCAACTGTAGCATCTTGTCTGAATTCCATCCATTTTTAAGTCTATCCAACATAAGAGGTTGAATAGTGTTTAGGGTTAATGTTAGCAAACCCAAACCTTGTACTCTAGATAAGGCATCTGCAGCAGTATTGTCACAACCTTTTTTATAGCAAATTTCATAACTGTAACCCAGAAGTTTGGATAACCAAGTATGTTGTAAAGGAGTTATAATTTTCTGGTCTAACAAATGTTTCAAACTTTGTTGATCGGTTTTGATAATGAAGTGCTTCGTTATCAAATAATGATGCCAGCTTTTAACCGCTAATAAAATGGCCAGTAACTCCTTCTCATATACCGATAGAGATTGTTGTCTAATAGACAAAGCTTTACTAATAAAAGCTATAGGGTGTTTATCTTGCATTAAAACAGCTCCTAAACCCTTTGAAGATGCGTCAGTTTCTATAACAAATACCTTGGACATATCTGGTAAAGCTAGAACAGGAGGAGTGCTTAAGGCTAGCTTTAAAGAATCAAATGAGTTTTGAGCTTCCTTGTTCCATTGGAATGCATCTTTCTTAAGAAGTTCAGTTAAGGGTTTAGCAATGGCTCCAAATCCTCTTATAAAACGCCTATAATACCCTGCTAAACCAAGGAAACCCCTTAATTGTTTAACTGTAGTAGGGTAAGGCCAGTCTTGTATAGCCTTGATTTTATTAGGATCGGTAGCAACCCCTTCACCAGTTTTGATATGTCCTAAGTACTCCACCTTGTGGCCACCAAAAGTACATTTGGATCTCTTAGCTTTGAGTGAGTTTTGCCTCATTAACTGTAATACTTGTTGTAAGTCCTTGATATGCTGATCCATTGTTTTACTATAGATCAGAATGTCATCAAAGAAAACTAAGGTAGATTTCCTCAAAACAGTTTTGAAAGTCTCATTCATGAGTGACTGAAATGTTGTTGGTGCGTTAGTCAATCCAAAGGGTAAAACTAGGAATTCATAGTGACCCTGATGTGTTTTGAAGGCTGTTTTGTGAATGTCATCTTCAAACATTCTTATTTGATGGTAACCGGATCATAAGTCTAGCTTAGAGAAAACAGTAGACCCCCCCCCCCCCCCAATTCATCTAGTAATTCGTCAATCAAGGGAATAGGAAATCCATCTTTGATAGTAGCATCATTTAACCTTCTATAGTCAACACACATATGACACGACCCATCTTTTTTCTTTACTAGAACCACAGGAGCTGCAAAGGAACTAGTACTATTACGAATTACTCCAGAATCCATTAATTCTTGGGTCATTTGTTCAATGATGGATTTCTGAGTACCTAGATACCTATATGGTTTCAAGTTCAGAATAATGTTTTCATCCTTTAGTCTGATCTTATGGTCACAAGATCTAGAAGGGGGGAAGACCTTTAGGGATTTCAAAGATATCCCATATCGTGCTAATAAAGCATTTAAGGGATCATTGCTTTGAATTTCCTCAACAAGAGGTTGGTGTTGGAAATGAGTGTGGCCTTCTGTATGTAAGCTAAAAAGTTGACTCTCAATGGTCTGGTTTGAATCTTGAAGCCAAAAATTCATTTTTTCCATTGAGCACAGACTAACACTAGTTGCAGTAGAGCCTTTGAGTTCAAAGGTATGGTTATCCACTGTGAATTTCATAATCAAGGACTTGAAATTCCACATGATATCGTTTAGAGTTTGTAACCATTGAATTCCTAAAACAATATCATAGTTACTTAATGGAATAACCATCATGTCTGCCTTGAACCAACTACCTTGCATAATCCATTGAAATCTTTACAAATTTTCATGCAAGGAAGCTTAGTACCATCAGCAATGGTAACTGGCATATTAGCCACTTCATGAACTAGGAAAGTGCAACTTTTCAACTAATTTTTCATTAACAAAGTTGTGGGTAGACCCACTGTCAATAAGAACCTGCAATTGTTTAGTGCCGATTGCTCCTATGATTTTCATCGTGGAAAAAGAGGGAATACCAGTAAGGGCATGGAAAGAGATGTGAGGATCTGGTTCTTGAATTGGTTCAACAATAGTTGGTTCTTGAGTTTCAACATTGTTTTCCCCTTCAATGATTTCAAACAAAAACAATTGCTTGTTGTTTTTTCCTTTACAGTGTATAACGGTCATTACACCAAAAACATTCCCCCTTGGACCTTTTCTCTTCCAATTCTTTACTAGAAAGAGATAATTTGCGAGCAGGGTTTGGTTTAAAAGAATTTAGAGGAGCAGGGTTGGGAGGAGTAGGAAGTAAGGGTAATTTGGTGGCATTAGAAGTGAAAGAAGTTTTGAAAGGATGATTGTTTTTGTTGGTATAACTGATAGGTTTATTTGAGGCTAAGGTAATGTTGGCTTGATTTTGTAAACGGGCTAATAGGTAAGTGTCTTTAAGGGTCTTAGGTTTAAGCAGTTTGATATGACATTTAATCTCTGGTTTGAGGCCCTCCATGAATAGACTTAAAGAATATTCCTCAGGTAAAATTACCTTGTTCAAGAGTATGTCAAAATTGTCACAATACTCTTCAAGATCATCATCTTGACTTAAAGCCTTCAAGGCTCCCATAGCATATTCAATTAACGTTGCACCAAATCTTGCTGTAATTGATCTTTCATAATCACTCCATGGAATCTGTGATAGTAATCTTCCGCCTTGAGATTTGATGTGTGACTGGTGCCATTACAGGGCTCTTCCTTCAACATGAGCTGCTGCATATCTGACCTTGTAAGCTTCAGGAGTCTCATCAATGGAGAAAAAATGTTCACACTTATACAACCAGCCTTCAACATCTGTTCCATCGAATTTGGGGAATTCGACTTTCGAGAACCGATTATTGTTGTGACTGCATCTTGTTCCATCAAAATTCTCCCTGTGATTGAATTGCTCTTCATCAGTGTTGTTCCTATTACCACTGCCTTCATGATTGTGATTGTTATTATTGGATAATTGATCCAATTTCTTGAGAATTGCATCCATTTGTGCCTTCATCGTCTCTGAAGTTGCCTTAAGTCCAATTAACTCTGACAGATTTTGATCATTCGATTTTTCCAAACGAGACAATGAGTTCTCATGATCTTTAACCATACGCTCCATTTCTTGATTACGAGTAGACGCCATTGAATTTTAGGGCAAATTTTAGAGCCAATTGAATTGAAATTGAAAGAAACTGATTGAACAATTGATCAATTTTAGGTGAATTGAAAACGAAACGGACAGAAATTGATCGAACAAATGATCAATTTCAGATTAATTGAATTGAAACGAACAAATTTGATAGAATTGGATACAGGTTACCGATGGAATCATTAGCTTTGATACGAATTGATAGCTTGAATTAGAATAACAGAATCTGAGAGAGAGAAGAGAATATTCATCAACAAGCTAAACCGTTTATTAGCTACCTGATCGTTATTATAGTTACAGACAATCAACTTAATTAACAGACTTGATAACGAAAACGTTACAAAACTATTACAATGGGACCTGAACTATTAACAATTGACAATTGACCCCCTGAACTATTGTGAACAATTGATACCGCAAACTATTCGTTAACCTTTCGAAGCGAGTATTCTTAAGATATAAATGTATTTAGATTGTAGATACCAATTTTGTCATATTAATTATTCACAATTACAATAAGATCAACTTCACTTATAACCTAAAAACACAAAAGAAATTAAAAATCCTTTTTTTTCAGAAGAACTAGGAATATTTTCTGAAAATGAAAAACTTAAGTTTAAGAAAATAATCTTAGATAAACAAAAGCCGATTTAAATTAGCAAAAGCTAAAAGGAGCCTGCAGATGAGTTTTTAGCAAATAACTTCTCAAACTGAGACGTTTGTGAAGATCTTGATCCGATTTGGAAGAGAGATGTGCGGGGAGGCGGGATTAAAGATCAAGTTTAAATGCTAGTCTCGTGTATGTATGTATATACATCCTTTATTAATTTATATAAAAGACTTATTATCTAACATATCAATGAAAATTTTAATGTCTAGAGATGATAATAATACTAATAATGTAATATAAGTCAGATATGTTTAGATTATTATAATTGATTATTAGGGATTCAAATTTTAAAGTAAAAGCCAAAAATAAAATAAAATAATCGCTAGAAGAAGGGCTTGAACCTCCGACCTTGTGGTTAACAGCCACACGCTCTAACCAATTGAGCTATTCCAGCTGATCTTATGCATTAATTAATATATATTTATCATCACTTATTGGTTCAAAGGACACTTCATGAAACTTACTATTTGTATCAGCATTTTGATTTCAAATGAAAATGTACTTGCTATGAACTAAAACAAGATAGTTTCTAATCAAAATCTACAACACAGTCTTGAGTCTTCTGCTACTAAGATTGAATGAATCACATGTTTGACACGGTTATGTTATAACAATATATGTTCATGTCTGCGTTATAACAATATATGTCCATGTCCGCTCACAAACTTGTACCCAAGGTACATTATAAGAAGCAGTTTGTATTGTCGGGTCGGTAGACATCTAAGTATGATATTCATCATGGAAAGGAAAAAGACGTGTGTTTGGGGAGTTAAATATTGAGAGTGTATGAAGTCTGTCAAGAAGTACTAGATTCTTCTTCTTGCATTTTTAACTAAGGTTTGTTGTTTGCGACCGTCGGGATGGTAAAAGGATTATTCATGATTAACTGAAATAGCTTCGGTGTTCTACTATTTATAATCTTCAATACACGTAACCAAATAAGTCTACAAGTTTATAAAATCATACCGATTCATAAAAACAGACAAACATTCATAACTAAACATAATCATATTATACAAATATAGATATATAAAGAAATCCCACAAACCTCAACATGGGATTTGTGATTCCTATTTTCATTACATATATATTTTTAATACCCTTACTACATAAGTATCCAATTTAAGTATTTAACTATTTCAATATTTTCTTATATATATGTTTAATCTTTAGTTGTGTATTGGAGACTTGTTCCTGGCAGGAGTGTAATCGACGACGTCTACGTCATTAGCATTGGGCTCGTTCACAACATCCTTAGTTTTTGTCATAAGTTTCCTGTTTACTCCTGCAAATAGATATAAGAAACAACTTGAGAAATACAAGAGAACAAGTTTTATATTTGAATTTTGATCATGCGATTGCGTTTAAGTCGAGACTTGTTACTAGCTAACATGATGGGCACCTCTTTTTAGTTTTAAGGAAGTTACGTATACTTGACTAAATTAAGCTTGAGTTTGTATTGGGTTTATGTTTCATTTGTTACAATATTTGTGTCCTGTCATCATACTAAACTAAAGAAAAAACTATAAATTACTAAAAAAGAGATATTTATTTTGTAACTTATTATTGAACTAGCTTAATCGGTGTTTAAAAAGTGTTACTTATAACAACTACGAGAGAAAATGTTAAATATAAATAAAATCCGTGTTATATATATATATACACACACACAAACACACACACACAAAAACAAGGGAGGGTTCTAACGAAATCACTTTAACTTAAAAACTTGTGAAAAATACGCACTACAAGAAATTGGGGTGTTTATCCACACATAATTTACCTACACATGCCAATGTGTGGGTAAACATCTACACATTTTTGCTTATGTGTAGTTAATGGTTGAGGATATCTTTTTCATTACTAGTAACACTTAATATATGTTGGTAATACCTTTTAGCCAAATTTGGCACTGATGGAAAATTTTCCTTCCGAAATTGACGATGAATTTTATATTAAATTACCAAACTTTTTTATTATGTGTAGGTAAATTATCTACACATACGTTAAAAACTAATATATGTGTGGATAATTGATTATGTTTATCAACACATAATATTTGTAAGTAAATATGTAGATAAATTAAAAAAAAGTAAAAATTTATTTTTTTATGCAAATGACGTGGAAAAATAAATGGCTACACATATTTGAAAATGTATACAATATGCGTAGTTAATTGGTACATATAACTTAGGTAAATAATTATATATTTATGTTTTATAAATAACTTGGCAAACTAAATATCTACACATAGTTAAAATGTATAATATGTGTAGATATTGAATAAACACACCATAAGAAAAGGCGCCACGCCCTGGCCCGCGGGCCCTTCATGACACGAAAGGGGGTTCATTTCTCTTGGACAGTCATATCTCATGGTCCCGAGTACCCTCACAGAGCCTCGTGTCGATCCAACCCCGTTTGGACACCTTGCCCCCACCAAAGGCCTTACGGACCAACCGGGATCGGAGACTAAATTACTTTGTGCATTATTGATCAATTATGGTTGGTTAGAGTTATTGGTTAACTAAGATAAATGACATTCAATTGGGTCATTGATGGTCAATAAAGGTCTCTAGTGGTTAAGTGATATGAGTCATGGTCCATTGGAACCAATGATGGCCACTTATAAGGAATTAGTGTCTGTTAGGATCGTTTATGTTGAACTAATTAGTTAATTTTTTATTTATTAAATCAACGTGTGCAGGTAAAGCCCGTTCTTAGGTCAAATATAATCACAATTTAGGTGATGGCGATGGTTATGGGTTGACTAGTCTTAACCTACCATGGAATACAGTTAGTTTAAGTTATTTCTTGTTAATTAAGTTAAATGAGGTTTAATTCTAATTTGTATTATATAATTATTTATCCCATTTGTACTTGTAATATCTTATATGATAGAAATAATAAGAAACCCTTGGTACGTAGCGCGTGAAAATATATAGGTCAAACCTTTTGATCGAACCACGTTAAATCTCGTGTTAGACTTATTTTATTATGCCATGCCCATTATCATTATAATTGTGTGTGCAATTGTGAAATGGAGTTTCGTGAAATTTTTAACAGCCGCCAAAAATCTTTTGCAAATGTGGTTCAAAATTTCAACACAAGCCGCTAGAATAATAACCCCAATAGTCATCATCGATCTCTGTCTAACCCAAGGGATACCCTAAAACAATTGAAATCATCGACCAGAAGACAACACCGACCGCAATTACCATCGACATATTGCAGTAGACCTTTCTTTCTCCGGCAGTTCCACCAACACTCGCTCGAAACCTTGCATCATTCCGATCGCTCGACCAGATTGTTACTGTTACTGGTTCTGATTTTTGTTGTTCTGTTTTGGGTTATTTGTTTGGTTAATTTATTTATCGTTTGTTTTCTGCTGCAATGATTTTAGTAATTGAATAGATCAATTTTTAATTCTTTAGGCCTGCACCCTTGATGGCGCTTTGATTATTGTGCCCTAATTGTATTTACTTCGTAAGAATAAATGTTACCAGGGGATATGCTAATAGGGATTAGAATGCATGAATCCAATGATAATGGAGTTTGAGAATTTCAGTTATCGATGTTATTATAGGCAAAATGCCAGAACTATCTCACAAGAGAAAACACATCTTATTGAGTTTGTTTCCAAGTGCTCTCACGCTCCAAGTGGTGATAAGATAAACTATTGGCAAATACTTTTAGTGCTTTAATGATCCATGTAGTTTGTTTAGTGCTAGAATCTGGATATTCTATTGTTGACATAATGATATACATATATATATATATATATATATATTATACAGACATGATACTTAACTGATACAACTCCAGCTTGCGCACTGAAACCATCAGTTAGACTCGTAAGCTTTTGCATATTTTATATTGCACTTTTATAGAGAAAAAGCGTGTAATAAATTAAATTGTTTTTAGAGGTTTTTTTTGCACAACCTATACTTGCAAACATAGAAGAAGGTGTATGGGCAGGTCACTGAGCAAACCTATATGATTAATTCAAAGGAGATTGGAGGATCGGAAGATCCAAGAAAGGTGAAGACCAAACCTCTTCTAATGTTAGCAAACCAGGAAAATCTTTGAATATGTGGTGCGGGACAAAATGCATGGTAACATTTTTTTAATATTCTAACTATTGTATTATTAATTATTATTGAATTCACTCTAGTATTTAATGTTGTTTTGGTTATGTAAATAAAGGTTATGGTTTGAATTATTCATCGGGTTAACTTGAGGCTGGCCGCTTACACACTAGGATGCAGAAAAGTGTAAGATATCTAGAGACGTGGCTGCAATATAAGTAAGTTTAGCGGCAATATAAGTGAAAGTATACTTGCTCATTTCTATCTTTAAATATTAATTATTTGATAGATATTTAATGTATTGCAATTGTCTTCTTTTTGTTATTAAAGGAGTATATCATGAAACTGAGAAAGCAACATTCTTTGGATAAATGAGGGACGAGTCAATTACTAAGAATGTACTTGGACGAAGTTCTGTTTGTTTGCAAAGGTCGGGACATGATTTTGTTGTTATTAGTAACACCATGAGTACTACTTGGAAATCAAAGCCTCTTCCATCGAACTAGTGGATGAACATGAAATAGTTAAAAGCAAATGCACAATTATGGAACGAAGACTGATTGAGTGTAAATTTTGTCTTCTCCACCAAGCACGTGAGGGATATCTTAAGATGATACATCAAAGTGTGGTGAATAGTGAAGTAGTTTTAGTTTTTTCTATAAACTTGTAGATACTTATGAATAGTTTATGTTTTGTTAGATTAAGTATTTTAGTGTCTATAACTACTACTTTCCTTAGTGGTTTGAAAGATGGTGTTGATTTTTAATTATGAATGGTAATTTTGGTCCCATATTTTCTATTTACATTTTCATATGTTGTATTTCTTTGTATGTATGTATTTAAAGATTTTTATCTATACATATTGTGAAAAATGTTCATACATATACACAATTTTACTAACACATTTATATATCTTTTCTACACATTTTGAAATCAATGTGTCGATATTGACTGGTTTTACCCACACATAATTTTACCTTTTATCTACACATTTATATATCCATGTCATCGTCCACATCATCTGTCATGTCAGCTGCAACTCAAAGAATACTTTTAACCACACATAGTTATTGGTTTTAGCCACACATATAAGTGTAGGTATAGAGTTCTTTGTACCCACACATAATTGATGTGTGGGTAATGATCTATCTCAACAGCCCTGAGGCAACACATCATGACACTTAATTTTTATGTAGGTAAATAAATCTACCAACACATAATAGGTTTTTACCCACACATACTATGTGTGATTAAAGACCCAAATTTCTTGTAGTGACGGTTAACCAATTTTACTTTTAACTTTTATTTTTCATTATATTTATATTTTATTAATCTTTACCAAAATAAAAAGGAAAAAACTAATATATGTAACTTTCGAAAGTACATATATGTTGTTCACGAAGTTAAATGTCAGGTGTGTGATATATATATTTTGGCACGTTGTAGTAGTACGTCTTCATTAATCTTTGAGATGATAGTTCTTGTTGGAAATATTTAATCAAGACTTATAACCTAATTAATTGCATTGTATTAATATCCTAAGTATTATAGTTAGTTAATAGGTAGGTAGTTATTTGGTAGTTGAATAACTCCCACCCAAAGTATATATATATATATATATATATATATATATATATATGTTGTCAACCAAAAATTTGCTATTTTGTGTTTATATAATATAGATATTGTGTCCAAATTAGTACGTATTCATCATGTCATATTTCCTACAAATTAGTCACACAAATTCAAACCCATTCTCTTGAACTCAATCCTGTGTTATAGTTCTTGGTAACTATTAGAATTTAAGATATATTAGTATTTTGTTCTTTAACATGGTACCTGACATAAGTTCATCAGTATTTTCCATCGATGAAATCTGTAACATACGAGCGAAAGATCATGAGATATAATAACATTGCCAATGTGTAAATGTTTTGACATAACTTAAATCATGATTAACAATTTAAGATAGTGACCTTGATGATTTCTTGATTGCTACCAGCTGATAAAGTGAGCACTTTAGCCATCCTTATACCTTAATAATATCAAAAGGAAGACATATACATAAAAATACATCTAGAGTAATAATATTTATGATCTATTTTAATAACATAATTATGTGCTCTCTTATACTTTAGTTTAAATTAAATGATGACAAGAAGAGTGCCAACGACTAACCAATATGTGACGAGAAAAGACACGACGACACAAATATGGTTACAGAAAAAAAAAATAAAACCTAATCAAATCGTATCTACTACTTATGATAGTACATGATAATTGCAATAAACTTTAACTAATATATCGTAACAGTTTCTTTGATCACAAGTAACTGTAAACATACCTTCAGCCTCATAACTATGAAGGCTTGATATAAGAAACATAAGAAAGATTATATAAAGCTTCATAATGTGTGAGGCAAACTTAATATATGAGATAAACTTAGAATGGTTTGTAATTAAGATGAGCATAATTCCAAGTTATTTATAGAGACAAACTTAGGGGCCCATTCTCATGTTGCTGATAATTAAGCTATTGTTTTGCCCTATTTTGTTTAATGGGTTGCACGTTTTGTGTTCCATTAATTTGATTTAAGAAATGACTTAGGGGTTTTGAATTAAAAGGTAAATATTGTGGAAATAGGGGACAAAAGTGTCCCCACAAAAAGTCATGGGTTTCATTTTCTAAACAAGTTATGGTGACATAATGTGTGTATTAATTTGATCTATTGTATTGATTACGGTATATATGTAAACCATTGAATACATACTTAAGAGTTTAAGGCGGAGATAAGCAAAGTTGCTACACACAAGAAAACGTGTTTAGAGAATTCACACACGTTTATTCCTTATGCTTTCGATATATTTGGTCTACCAACCCTGAAGGATGTGGAGACTAGAGTTACTTAATAAGGATCGTGCATATTAACTTTTCGGCCCCTAAGAGACTTAGAGCTTTGTTTTTAGTAGGATATGTAATTTAAAAGGGATTGTGGCCCAACTTATTGTCCATTTATATGTTACTTTATTGTAAGTGCTTGATTGGTAAATGAGCCCATATTTTTAGTTTTAAAAAAGGTGAGACTATTGCAAGTTATAGTTAGATAATCATGTTGACACATTAAATAATACTGTATTTTTAGTTTCATAAAAACAATAATTTGTTTAGTGGTTCAAAGGGTGCCGGGTAATATATATGTGGGAGTGGCGTCGGGAACCTAAGGGGGTGCGGAAATGACTCACTTCATTGAATTACTAAAGTTGATTGAAGGTGTATCTCTTTTGCATGAGACAAGTGGTTATGGTCTATGGATCAGGGTATGGGTATGTCTGAATTCTCAGTTAGGGAAGTGAGGAAGTGAATTGATGATTTAACTCTTTTAGATGGTTCGAGTAAAATGATTTGGTTATCTTGCTTACCTCAAAAAAATCAATATTCGTTGGTATGGTCAATGGAGGGTATGACCGGATTCTAGGAAATCGTCTCCTAACAAATATAAATATGGCTTCTAAGGGTATTGATGTCTCGACTACTAATTATCTTCGAATGCATTAGAAAAAAAATCTTCATGTATATGGCGAGTGCAATTCGGTTCAAAAGATTTAGGACTTGGTTGAATAGTGAGATTCCCTTCAGATCTTATGAACTGACTTGCTAACTCAACATTAACTTTGGCTAAGAAAGAAATTATGGACACAATTATTTTTGTTGTGTGGTGGGATATTTGGACACTTCGAAATGACACGGTTTTCTTGAGATACGGGACTAAGTCTAATCTCCTTTTTGATGATGCATGTTGTTTATTTTTCGTTTTTGTAGTACTAGGAAAAAAAAGTAGTGAGCTAATCTTGTTGATACATGCATGCATAACTGCATACACATTGATAAATGATAATCTTTAATAATATTCAAGAAAAATGAATAAATATTGCATTTAAAACAACTTTTTATATTTTAATAATTTTTTGAAATTAAATAATTTATTTTGTTTCCATAAAATCTATATTCAAGGATTTTATGGTCAACGCAAATAGTGAAATAATTTTGTGGCCGATGCTAATAGACGATTTTGTTGTAGTGTTTTCTATTAATATGAGGGGAGCTATAGTAAGTTTCTAACCACATACAACAGAATAAACCGAACATGCATGTTGAAATTAATATATACACTTATAATTAAACAAACTTTTTACTCTGGCTACATATTAACCCATAAGTTTGGCTACATATTACAAAATGTTTTTCCTAATTTTATTCTTCAATCTTTGGTCTAGTCAACATTTAGAAACTTTTGTGTTTGTGTGTGGTTGGTGGGTGTGTGTGTGTGTGGGGGGGGGGGGGGGGGGGGGGGCGTATGCATGTTAAATAAGAAACCTTCTTAGGGTTCAAATTTTATTAATTCGTTTTATAATATATTATTGGTTAAAGTTATTATTATATAGTGGGGCTAGCTTTATGATTATACTATTTAAATAAAGGAGTTTACATAATTCCTCATTAATCAACCACCACCATAACAAAGGTAAAAAAAAAATGTCACTTCTCTAATTCACTAGCAATATATGTCACTATTTGCGTTGACCACTATATTATGACTTATGAGGCCTATAATATAATCATATACAAGTAAGATCTGAAGGTTGTCTGGTTAATGGAATATTTCATGGCATTCGTTTTTGTATCTTCTAAGGCAGGACCCCCTTTGCAAACACTAAATGCTTCAGCTTTCAGTTATTTTTTTCCATATAGAAAATAATGACATTTTCTGTATTAAGTCAAAATATATAACCTTCAAAGTTAGTCTGAATGCTGGAGCATTTTCAGTGTCGTGATAACACGATACCGGAACACTCTTAGGGTTGTCATACCACTGTAATGATGAGATCACGTAAAACACAACTTGTGTTGAACATGTGATAGTTATGATATTCGAAGTTGAGCCATCTGCCAAAAGAGAATTAGGTGTTTATCACTGATCAACCCTTGTGTAGGTTTTCGAAATCGCTTTTGGGTTTTGATCGAGTCTTTGTAAGTCAACTGATTCTGATTCCGAAATTATCAACTACTTAGATTTTCAAACAAATTAGGTTTTCCTATCAATTAAGAGTTTTTCTTTCTTTTTTTAGAAAGAAACCTGATTATACATTCATTATTCCACATCAACATTAAAAAAAACTAGAAAAGTTGGAACCTAACATGTCATATCTCAAATTTCATAGCATTGGAACAATAAAAGTTGAACGATTTAGAGAGATAAGAGTAGTTTGACGCTCAAGGCCTGACAAATATGACTCATACTTTTCTTCTACATCAATAATTTAAACCTGGTATTTTTGCGTATGTTTGAATTTGAGACTTATCTTTTAAGAGACGCGTAATTTTATCAAATAGATGGGTAACTAGCCCTACAATGTCATGTGCTCCACTTAATAATTCAACAAGTCTCTAATTAATTGTTAACTTTCTTCTACCATATGCATGCACTTATGTAAATGGGAAATAATTAAAGGCTACTCTATTAAAATATATACATGGAAGTAATTAAAGGGTCCCCTTTTCTCAAAACTCACTTGTAAGTATTTCTAGTCATCTCCTTAGATAGGTTGTTGCGGGGATTCAACAGGGGTTATAAAAGTGACATGGTGTGATAATGGGGCCTTAACACCGCACTGAGGCTTAAACACCCGTGTGATAAAGGGGGAAATGGTAACGTGGTAAAGCCCCACTTTAACAAGGAAATGGTGAGGCCCAAATACTTTAATAAGAAATTAGTGGGGCTTTAACGTGGTAACGAGGTTTTAAACCACAATGCGTTGTTAAATAAGTGTATTAGTTAAAGCCATGTTGTCTATGTGACAGTGACGTGACGCTTTAACTAGATGTTTAAATCCTATCCACAACAACCAACATTAAGATATTTTGAAAACAAACTCAAATTCTCTTAAGAGAAGAATTGGAAATGTATAATACATTTTCCGACAAGAAAATAATATTATATCTTGGGAATTATAAGGTAGAAATGGACACATTTTTTTGAGTCTTGTGATCTTGTCGGGTGAAGTGATTCGATCCTAAAAAACATATATGCAGAAATGACTTCAACTTTGACATTAATTTGTGAATCCGAAGTTTTTAGACATGAGAGTCCAAACCATAACATTTAGAGATCCTAAAATCTAGTAGATTAAGACAAAAGTATTATTAAGACATTATATATAATGACAACCATTTATGAAACAAAATGTTACAACCATTGAAGTTGACAAATGATAGTTACATACTACACAACCTATTATTAATAATATAAAAAATAGACTCGGCTCCTTAGTCAAACATATAATGCAACTAGTTAGAATAACATTTTTACCATTAAATATTTCCTGTAATTAACTTAGGCTACATCATGTCATTTAGGCAAAACTAAAGGTATAAATAACAAATAACATTATTATGCATTATCCGTTGAATACGGTTAACTAACTCTACAGACTACAGCTTCAGACGCGAGGAAACCAAAAAGTTATTTCTAGTATGACTTGAACCAGTGACCTCTTATTAAGCCAAAATGATATGTGTTGGAAGGTTATACATGCTTCTCTATAGCCAAACATAAGTACAAATAAGAGTTGAAATTTAGCGTAAACAAACAAGAAAATAGACTGCGCCCTGCTTGTGGTGCGCACATATAATGTATATATGTGTGAACCCTCGGGTGGACAAAAGTGAAATTGCACTAATTTTGACGTTATTTTACTAATCTCGTGAAAATAACGTTAAAAGTGGCGGAAGGTTAATCAGGCATCATGTGATGGCGTTGATAGCCGAAAGACAAGGGTACATGCACCGATCAGCCGGTGTCCCGATGATTGAGTGTTATCTGCCTTATGTCCAAGACTTGATGCAAAACTACAATCGAGCCGGGGGTCTCACAGGAAGCAGCCTCTCTATCCCTCTATGGTAGAGGTAAGGCTGTCTACATCTTACCCTCCTCAGACCCTACCATAGCTTTGCTATTGGTGGGATATACTGAGTACGATGATGATGATGATGATGATGATGATGATGATGATGATGAAACAAGAAAATAGACGAATTAATATGGCAAAATCATCAAGAACTTGTTTTGAAATCAAATTCATCAAAATAGTTAACTACTTACATCATGCATGTAAGGTCTCGTCTTAAACCATATTGATAACGTGCTCTTAAATGCAATTAATTGGGTGATAGAACTTTAGTTAATGATGAGTAAGTATATATATCATATTTCATAAGTACTGTTAATTGTAGAAAGTTGATTCACCTTTTATTATTATACTAGAAATAGACCAGTACAAATTCGTATGCAAAACGAACAATATATAATTTAATACTTGCAAATTTATGTAAACAGGATGATTCGAAGCGTTGTCTTAACAAAACTTCAACAATTCTTTTGACTTCGTTCTTGACTACAAACGAACAAACTAATCGTTGATGGTTGTGACTGAAAGTTTATGTTCGATGTACGTGGGTCCGTTAAACAAATTTTGGGTCTTCCTATGAAGAACCATTTGTCTCTCAATGTACAATAGCAAGTAGCACACTACAAAAATTCAATATGATACAACAACCCTTAACGACAACTTCGAAGTGCCTACACTTAAGCGACGAGCCGACGACACCTATGGGCTATGGCTTCGACATAAGGGGTGAAATTTTTTCATATCAGGTCAGATTCATTTAGAGCCGGCTTAACCACTTTGATAGCCTAAAACGATGTTTAAAAAACAAGGTCTTGTTGCAAAACAATATCTTGCTTTCACTCCAAATAAATCAAGATATTGTCATTATTTTTTGCAAATACATAAGCAATGCAATTCCTCACATGTACATTCCCAAGCCTAATTCAGTTTAAACACATTAATCCAAATCTCAAATTACAAATGTATAATTAATAATTTTGTTTTGAAAATTGGAGGCCTTAGAAAGTGATCGGGCTTAAAGCCCTAGCTAGCTTCATTTCGCTGGCTCTAGAGACGGCCTTACTTGTAGTGACAACTCATTGCAAACGCGATATACACATACTTCGTTTGTATTTACCATCTTTTACACAACCTCCACATAGTTCTAATTAACCTTGTTAGAATGTTGAACTTAATAGTTAATACCAAGCATAAATCATCTATAAACTAACTTGATAGGTTCACTTGTCAATCGATCCGTCCCATTCTAGAGTTGTTATATTCACATGGGTTGTTACAACCTAGCTTTGTCATTTATTAACATACATGACCTAGATGGTGATATTGTAAAGGTGAAACCGCGGTCTTGTGTTAAGAGACCATGTATGGGGTCTAATGGGGACTCGTGGGACGTTGGTCACCTGGTCGTATGACCCGCCAGACCAGAATGGATGGATTTTATTATTGAATGATTGACAACATGTTCTGTCATGTATAAGGCAAACTGAATAGGGGACATGTATGGATATATAATTTGATCATGGTTTTTTCTCAACCACTAGATGTTTTGGTGTTAAAATGTTAAACGTGTCAGCGTATACGATCATTTAGGCCGCTACATATTAGTGATTATAAAGGTCGGAGCGTTAACGAGAAGAAGAAAACAAGGTTTGATGATTTATTTCTGATAGGGACATTAATAGCAACACTATGAAAAGTCGCCTAGAATAATTGCGACGGGTCACTTTGTTTATTTTCTAGTTTGTGACACGAAAAAGTGTCGTCCAAACTAATAGTGACACTTTGAAGTATCACTGCTAGTTCATCAGTGATTGTTTCGTTGCCTATATATAGTTCGGTCATTTGCTCTTTTTGAGTTAGTCGTTGGATAAGCAGGGCACGTGCTAGAATTATTCTCGGTGTGTAATAGAATAGATAAGCAGGATCGTTATTGTATTATCTTTGGCTTTTGTCAATCGAAGTGATGCTTGTTAGTTGAGGTGTTATATTTGAAAATGAAACGAAATTATATTAAATTTTTTCAGCTTAATTTGTCTTGTCACCCAAACATCATTAAAAATCTCACTAATTTCAGACAACTTTCTAAACCATAGTGTCACGGAGTAAAGTTTTTACTCCGTGCCTGCCAATCCTTATCGCTTATGGTCATGCCCCACTGGTTTTGTCTTGCCTTAGACTCAGCAGGCAAGCGACAACAGCTTGCAACCAACAATGCGTTTATCGTGTAAGCACAACTAGGCATGTACATGTCGTTTTCCCACTAAGGCCGTGCCCAATGAAGTCCATAACTAGCCAGCAAACCCAAGCGTTAAACCACAAATCAAGCAATCCGATCTTCAAATATTTGGTTCGTGATATATCGGCTATGTATAAAGGATTAAACAACTCAACAACTTTTCATCCCTTGTGGTAGTACTTGTGAGCTTCATCCAGTTTGTTTGCCTGTATACTATGCTTCTCTCAAAATAATATATTTGACATCAATGTTTTTGAAGTCACTACAATGATACCTATAGATGTTTTCATTTTACTGTCTATTTTAAAACTCAATTTAACCATAAAATAAATCTTTACAACTTCTCAACATTCTTCCCACATATGCATTTCCCAGTTTATTCAACAAATCACATACTCTTTTCATCTTCAAGTACCTCTATTATTTATGCGTGTTTCCAGTTTCCTCTACATAAACTTGCCCCTAGAACTTTTCCTTGTGTATTCCTTAGTTAGCCATCTTATCATCGTGACTATCGATGCCTTGATCTTCACAAGAACACTTTCATTGGATCTTTAGTAACTAAAAATAGGTCTATGAAGAAGAGAGACATAAGCTAACTATAACATTTGATAAGTTCAGACTAACTTCACTTCTCCACTTCTAGTTCAACTGTTAATGCCAGTTCCATCCCCTAGGCCCCTAGTAGGATCAAATCGGGCAATGAAGATGATACCGACGAGGGGGACGAGACTTGTATAAAAATAATTAGCTTACTTTTTTTCTTTAACTATTTTCTTTGTTTCCTTTTTATTTCCTTAATATGTTTAAATTTTTATATTTAAATTTGGACTATACCTTTTAAAAGTTCGATGTTCAAGTTTTAACACCCTAGCTCGTATATATTTGTAGTAGCGCACAGATTAATTATACTCGTTGTACTAAATATATAGTTAAGGTTCACGGTTGTAAAACAAGGTTATGTTAGGCATCCAATATGTACGTTCTTATGGGATCATTAATATTTTGCTCGTTAAAAGTATTCTTACATGATATCGTCGAAAACAGTTAATTAGTAATCTCATTTACATAATCAATTGTTTGTAATACATGCAACGTCTTTGCAATATTTTTTATAATGCTATTCAATTCTATTTTCTAAAATTAATCATTATTTAAACAGTTTCTCCTTATAATTTGTTTCAAACTCGATCAGTTATGAATCGGAGACTTTTTCCTAGCTGGAGTATAATCCTCATCGTCGATATTCATAACATCCGGATGTTGCTCACTGATGACATCCTTCTTCCAGTGTTGGACCTCTGGTTTCAGATCATGTTTATTCTTCTGTGTGCATGAAATTAATACCATTAGAAATTTAATCACAAGAAATATGATTGTTTATATTAATATCTTAAAACTATTTTTGCATGCTACTGAATAATGAGTTAAAAAGACCAACCTCAGAAATGGTAACAGAAGATGTTGTTTTTGTCATAAGTTTTCTATTTATTCCTGCAAGAGAAAGTAATTAAAAGAACTTAAGAATTAAGGAATATTATTAGAAAGGAACCAATATATATATTGAAGGATTTTGGATGTTGAATGATAAAATAAGCTTAAGTCACCAAATTAACTAAACTAATAACTAGAGAATTAAGGAATTGAAACTATACAAAACTTCACTTTCTCCACATATATAGATCATTGTTTCAATAACTAAGATTTTTACTAGTTTAGAATGTTATTAACATAGATTTTGAAATATATTTTAGTCAAATGAAAATTGATTAAAAAAATGATGATCGAATTATATTTTGTTTTAGCGTTAATACAACAATTTTGAAACCAATTTGTGATACCTGATGAAACTTGAGCACTCTTTACTAGCATTTGATCATCTTGAATGCTTTCTTTTACTATTGAAATCTGTAACAAGTCCATAACCAAATTATCATTAGCTAATTAATATTAAATTTCAAGAAATACATGCATGTTTAATTTTCTACTGGATTAATCATGATTCATGAATAAGTTACCTACCTTGAAGATGTCTTGATGGTTGATAGTTGATATATCAACTTTTCCCAGCCTTATACCTTCATAAAATCAACATAAATTAGTACTTGTATTATCTTCATGATAGTCATCTTTCATTACATTTACAAAAAAATTAATTTAAACTTCTATTGTCATAAGATTTATAGAAAAATGATTAACATATACCTTGAGCTTTATAGGTTAGGAAAATTGACAAGACAAAAAGGTTCATAAGATAAAACTTCATATCTTGTGGAGAAATTTGAGTAACAAATTAACAAAATTATATTCTTATCTCTAGAATCACAACTAATGCAAGAGAGAAATCGTGAATGTGTATAAACTATGCGTTATCCGAGCTACTTATATATACACAAAAATGAGATGGGGGACCTACGTCATCCGATCCGGTTGCTGATCATTAGAGTTGCTACACTGTATTTCCCATTTCTTTAGTTTTAAACTTTGTAATATTATCAACTTATGTTTATGAACATGATATTAAATGAGTTAAGTGAGGAAGGAGGGGACAAAACTGTCCACACAATATTAAGTTTGGGTTTCCATTCTCTTGAAGCTATATATTTGTCTAGTTGTCCCTATATTGTTGACAAACAATTATAATAGATTGGTCTATATGCAATGAGAGAAACATGTTCTAGGGTCATTCACATGACTTCACTACCCTTTTAGAGTATGATGTCCCCTAGAGGTTTCTCAAAACTCATTAAATTTCTTTATTGACCACACATACATTTTCGAACGGCAAATTTCATTAACACCAAAACCGAAACCACCACCCTGCTAACAAGAAGCTATAGCAAGAGGAGCAATTAATACAACAACAAAACCTAAAACAAGATTACAAAGAAAGTTTCTCAATCAATGCCAATATCTTTTATTCACATAGCTTTATGCTTCCTTGTTTCACTTCTCTTCATGGCTTGTATCTTTGCCTTCTCTAATTTACATCTCTACAAAGTTGCAAATGCATCCTCCAAATATGTTGGTTTAAAAAGAACATAAGTTTAAACTATAATTCGTCGTCGAGCAAACAGGCGATATTGTTGATGTGTAGGAGATCAGTATAGCAAAGTTATGGTTTTATAAGGTGTTTGTAGGTTGAGCGTTCGAGTTTTCTGATAGTAGATTAGCTCACGTATTCACGTGCACCAATTACCCCATATCATATAACCGGTTATTGCAATTGCTTTCACCGATCAAATAGAATGAAAGACTAGCACATGTGATCACTTATAACTAATCTTTCAAAGACTAAGCTGCCAAATCATGCATTTTTATCAAAACAAAAATTAACATGGTAATTGCATGCAAATTAATTACTCATATATTTTAAGTTAATTATTCTAATAATAATAAACAATTATAGATAACCAAGTATAAACTTTCCTATAGGGGGAAATGGTAGGGCTCGAATGGGAAGATTGGTGTAGATTTAATATTGATTAATGTTGAACCTAGGCGAGACCTAAATTTTGTGGTGATTACTCTTGGTGTTCACTTTTTTGAGGGCTAGCTACTTGCTAGTCCTTCTTATTTAATAAATTGACCGTTCGAAAAAAAAGTATTAACTTTCATTGGTTTGACTAATATAAAAATTGTTAATGGCGAGATGAAAAATCTTTTAAGGTTTCTTAATTCACATATATGGAGAAAGTAATCAAGCTAAAAGACATCAACGGGCACCATCGGTGATACGCTAGTGATTAGCGTTAACAATGGTGACCTGTTAGTGAACATTGACCATCGATGGTCCACAGTAAATTCCATCAATATATATTTTTTATTGATATCTGGTATGATTTCTCATAGGTTTTCACTGGCGTTTGTTGGAAGTAATTTCATACTACAAGTCACAAGTCGGTGAACTTGAGGGGCTAAGGATGACAAGTCGGTCATAGTTGGTTATGTTTCATAATTATAGCATGTTTCTTGATTGTATTATAATTATAATAGGTAATGTCTTGGCTAGTAAGTTAGGTTAGTCTTATATAAACCGAGTTATGGTTAGACATTAGAGTGGGTGAGTTTGGTGTAACCGAGTTAGGGTTCATCAAGAGTCAAACTGAGTTAGGGTTTGAGAAAGTTGTAATAAGTTTTTAGAGTTATATTTTCTGATTAATATAAACGCGAGTTATTCGTTTAGTTTGTGTGTTGATTATCGATAGGGGGCTTGAGCGTTAACAATGACTATTTTGTTATCACATGTCAACTTATATATTTTAATATGTTTAAAATGTTACTTAATTGTATATATATCTTAATTATATATTTTTGAAGATCACATGGTATATTGGTTAATTTTTATTGTTTTACAAGCTATACAAATTATAGATGCGTATATAAAGAACACCAAAATGGAAGTGAAATAAAGTGTGTGGGACTTATTAGCACGTTGCAGGGGACATTTGAGTTTATGTGACCACGACAGAAGATGTTACATGTTCTGCATTCAGCCGACTTGGACAATTTCAATCTTTATAGAAAATTACAAAATTTATAGGTTCGTATTTTCACATAACAAATAACAATTTTCTTTTTCATTTTTATTCGGGAAAACTTTATACAATAATAACAAAGTTTCAATAATATATCAATATTTTTCTTTCTCTCACTTAAGTAGTCTTTTAAGTGGTGTTTTAATCCTACGTCTTTTACCTATTCAACGGATAAAAATGACGAGGTCTCAAGTTTCTTTCTGTAAATTACTTATATGTAAAATTTACTAAATAAATTCCTTTTAATCAATACCGATTTGTTTTTCACCCTTCCCACAACCCGAAATCGTCACTCCTGGCCAACGATTCCAGCACCGTTTCCGGTCAATAGATTTACCACCATCGACAGATTTGAAAGCATTGTGGGTGCTCTTATGGTTACATATGGATGGAGAAGTCAGAGGACTAAAGGCAATGGACGTGGCACTTGATAAGTCACCCCTTCTGTTGGGGTTTTCATGAACAAGCAAACACAATGTTTGTCTTTCCTATTATAAATTTTCAAATTTTATCAAACTCGCATTAATATTTTTAATCACTTAACGACACGTAGAAGGTTGGGCTAGAAGAATGATATTGCGTACGCTTACAGCTAAATATGTGTTGCACCATTTACCGTCGCAGTTTCTAAATATTTATTAAAACCATCAAACAAAAATTCGGCATCATTAAAGAAAATTATTTTCAAGTGTGTATTGAAGAACAAGATTTGGTTACGTGTTGACTTGCAAAAAATGGTTACGTGTCGCTTGGTTAATTGCACATATCACCGGTCCCTCCCCCTTTTGGGGGAACGGTTATAACATAGTGACGTTTTTTCTCTTTTATAGATATACTAGGTTGACACCCGTGTATTACACGAATAATGGATGAAAATATAACATATGACAATTAAGCAAAATTAAAATTGTGTAACTAAATATGTGTAAATGATATTGTGTAAATAAAAAACAATACTCATTGATTCCAAGGCTCTAACGTACTTTGTTTCAGATTCATTAGCTCGTTGTCTCTCTAATTCTTTTAAAACCAGATTATTCGACATGTATCCACCAATTCGTTAAACAACATATTAAACAAATATTAGCTTTTAGTACTAACCAACATTACCTTACTGTGTTCCACCTCTGTTGTTAAAGTATCAAGTATCAACCCTACCGGTGTCGTCTAAATCTTTCACAACAAATTAACAAAGCTCTATCAGCCGCTTCGTTTGCAAATTCGGGTGCCTTGAAGAGGATTGTTTCATTCAATTCAGTCTACATGATCAAGTACATTTATATTTGTGACAATACATAATCAATATTTTTCATGTTTCTTAAACGAAACATTCAAATCACCAAAAGTCAAGAACATTGAGAAAAGTAAGTTAGTTAAAGTTAATTGAACGAAAACAAGTCTAAAAACATTGATTTGTAAAAGCCGATCAAGAACATTATGAATTTCGGTTATAAAGTATTTTTTAAGATCCATGTTAAGGAAAAGGGTGGGTCTAAAACCCATGAGAATAGAAACCCATACACGATTTTGTGAATATGGGTTTAAAAAGTTTAGGATCAACGTGAGAGCTATACATCAGCAAATACTTGTATTCTTTTAGTAAGAGTATAGGTATATATATTCTTATATTTGTTATATATTGGCCCATTACTCTTCATTTTAGTTTGCCTTTGTTCTTCTTCATTATTGTATGCACTTACAACTCGTTTAACATTGTACTAGTGTTCTCCAAGCACATATACCAAACTTAAAGCAAAGATAACTACAATTATTCAAAATAATAATAAAAGAAAGATAGATATGAAATATTTGATTGACAAAAACAACTTACATTAAACCAACTAAACATGACACATCATTATTAAAAAGAACACAAGAAAAACATCTTAATTATAAAGGTACGTTATTGCAAAAACTTGAAACATATAACTTGACACACAATGACAAAGATTATTTTAACTGGAAACATAATAAGGTCAATCTAGCTAATGTGACCTAGCTTTTTTTATGGCCGCAACCATAAACGTCGCAATAAGCTTGCAACGTTAACAAGACCACTGTCACGAGACTAAGTATGAAAGCCACAATCTTCCATGAAGATCCAACGAAACTGCCAATAGCCTTCAAAACCATTAGCAACCATTGTGCAAACTTCTTCAAGAGCAAATATGCCCTCATCCTCAACCCGCTATTATAAACCTTGTTTATTTCATCAATCACTCCCTTCATTTTAGATTTCTCTTCCATTTTCGTGGCCGGTAAACAACTACTCATCCCAGTGAAGAGTTTGACAACTTCCTCCGCTTCCAAGTCTCCTTCGATAACATTCTTGAGTCTCTTGACATCATCCACATTGACAACAAGTGCACACATCAAAACCATGGATTCTATAAGTGGAAAGCTATTGGACTTTGATGTTAACGCTTCGTACGCAATCAAATTTCGTAGTATGACCTCCGAATCTTTGTTCAAAGTAATAACTGGCAGGTAAACATACGTCCCACTAATATATATATTTTTAATCCCAGTCTTCTCCCATACCGTGAAACTTGAATCCACCTTTATCATGAAGGGTAGATGTCGAAGGGATGACATGTTGATCACTCTGGCAAAAAGTTTCTAGAATTGAGATAACGTGTTCATATGTCTTCAACAATCCCATCCTTTGGAATAGCTTCAAGGAGTTGATAAGCTGCGTTGAAAATACGATTTTGTGTTTCAATTCCTTTTAGAGTTTGTAAATGAGGTTGAGGCTGAGGTTGAGGTCGAGGTTGATCTAGAGGTTTTACAACCGGCCGCACATTGTTTACTATTTTGTAATACATATAATGGAGAAGATGGTCTGCTCTAGAAGGACCTTCTGAGTCCGAACACAACTTAAGAGGCGAATGGATCTTACAAAAGGTTTGAAATATAGAACACGTCAGGCGATAATTAGACGAGTGAGATGAACTACATGAGGATGAATACAAAGCCTCATGGATCTCTTTCAAGACAATAAAAGGAATTTGGTTCTCTACCATCATTATATCTTGTGCCACCGACCGTTTTTTAGGACCAACTTCTGGTGGTTCGGGGTGATTGTTATACGTATAGAACAAATTAAGCAAAAATAGACCATCAATGGCTAAAAGGCAAGCTAGGTGGTTATCATCACATTGTAGGAACATGTCATAACATGAACGTACAATGGGGACAAGTGACATAACTTGTTTAAAGATAGTGACGAATCGGACAAGTTCCTTAACTTGGTTATCTTGCAAGACTTTCCGCATGACACCAAGTTTCTTCTGCTCCATCTTGTTGTAGAGCCGAGGCTGAAAGTGATGAATCGGACCCAACCCAATATGTTGTGGTTCATAGGCTTCAGGCTTTGTTTTCGCTATGGTTTCGGGTACTTGAAACAGCGAAACAGAAGGGGTTTCGACGTTTATTCGGAGCTGTTAGTGCAAGATTTTGCTGATTTCAACAACCCAATTTTGCCCTTCAGGGTATGAAAACATGGATGGGTCAATGGAGGCCATGATGATGATGATTTAGTAACAGTTGGTGTGACACTTAATTAGCTTAGACAAACTATGTGAATGTGATGTGTTTATATAGTGATACAAGTAGATATGAACTCGTGCTAATTGTAGTATAAAATATCTCCCTTAATCATGCATTGATTTTATATTTATGAAAAGGTAAAAACTTTAGGTGTTTCGAGATAAGAAATAAAAAATTTATGAGTCTTGTCTTACTGTCTATACTTAACTTAAACTTTGAACTTTATAATTCAGAATTCAGTTATAAATACAAAACTTAAGTAAATATTTTGTTCTACTTTTAGGTATAACATCTTGTAGGTAATGAAATGTAAGTGAAGTGACTTAATAACCATTATAAGAAATACTAACACTATATTTAATATGGAATTTAATATACATATACACATATGTGTGTGAGGTTTAGGTGACACAATATATTATGTGTGGTGTGTGTATATTTACGTGATTTATTTGGAGAACCACCAAATAATTTCAATCATGCTACTCTCAGATAATCCAAGTTGTTATCCGGAAAATTTTCCAACATATATAGTATGTTCTTTAGCCTTATGTGTAGGTTCAATTTAGTTCAAGTATATAATATAGGTTTATGTGTAAATAACTTAGTATATATAATGATATTTTATGTGTATGTTCTTTTAGTTTAAGAATATAATGAAGGGGTTTCAACATCTATTGGAGCTGACCAATGATTCAAGATTTTGCTAATTTCAACAACCCAATTTTGCTCTTCTCTTCAGAGTCTGAAATCATGGGTCTATGGACAGGGGCGGACCTATGTGTCAGGTTGGAGGACGGCCGTCCACCTTAAATTTATTTAGTGTTATCTATATATATATATGTGTGAAAATCTCGAGCACCCTCCTTAAAATTAGTGTTAAGTTTCGATATTGCCTTTAAAGAAAATAATTCCTGAGTCTGCTATTTTGTCTATGGAGTCATGATGACAAAGTAACTTGGTAGCACTTAATTTGCATGCCCAAAGTGTCTCAAGTGTGTAAATGTGATATGCACATATACAGATAAAAGTAGGTTTGGACTCGTGTTAATTGTAGTATAAAATATTCATTTACTAAATTATTGTATCCCTTATTAATCATGCATAATGGAGTTTCTAGATCATGATAAAAAAAAATAATAAGTTGTGAGTTCCGCTAAAGGAGCTTATTTTTTTAATTTTATTAACGCTAGGTGATTTAATTTAATTAATTCATTAGAAAAACAAAATAAAAAGCAAGTATAGTATTATATGAACGGATCATTTGTATGATGATAATAATTAATAAACTGGTGTAGAATTTTTATTTTTTGTTAATAAACTGTCCAATTTACTTAATAATTATTAAAAAAACATTCAAATGATTTACAATAAAGTGTCAGGTAAGCAATAACTAATACGTTTGATCTAATACTACTCTACAATCGGAGGAGAGGGATGTCGGGCACTAAGACTTAAGCGTAAATTAGTGTAAGTACAAGAAAAAACATGCCATCTATAACAAAGGCCAAAATGATGGCAAATAAAGGGCATAATGAAGAGCTACGGTGAGAGAAGCTACGGAAAGTAGAAAACTGGCATGTTTCCTACACCCATTTTGAAATTTGTAGGAAAACATGCGACTTCCTATGAAAATTGAATTCAAGAAAAAGATTAAAAGGTTATAGTCTCGTAGAAAAATTGTTGGAAACTTCCGACAGGCAACAAGATCATATTCGTAGGTAACTGATAGAAAGTTCCGACAAAAATTTTCCTAGCGTATGATCGTGATGGCATATAGTGTCACATTGCGACATAAATGTGGTGCGACTAACACAACGGAAGTTTAAACTTCCCAACAGTAATAACATAAACTTGAATAAGGCCTTGCTATAATAGAGTATATATAATTGTTAACTCAAAACTCTTGCCAAGAAGCAGGTCTTAACTAGCCTGAAAGACATATTAAAACAAGTGAGCTTACTTTGTGAGTTTTAAGCTTAAATTTTATAAATAATCTTGTTAAATTTATTAATTTATTCATGTAGGCCATAACTTTGAATATATTTTGTAAAAGTAATAATTCATACAAAACATTGTTTATTCATATTAATCATTGTTAAATAAATATATATATATATATGTATATATATAAATGAAGCATTAGTTAGTGTGAATAGATCGCCTTAAGCTTACGTTGTACACGTACACATTAGATTTGGAAAAGTTGACCCATTCATATTTAACAACAATGGAGAATTCCAGAATTGAAGACCTATGATGAAATGATTTCCATTTTAAACATATGGTTCATTAACTTTTTTTATTATTAAAACAACAAACTCAGTAGATATAATACTGGAATTAAAATTTCAAAAAATAAAAGCATGTATGTTGAATAAATACTCGAGGATGTCTAAAAAAAATTGTTTGGGTTAGTCTACACAAATTTTAATTTATAAAACCACCATTAATAATAAGAAGTAGATTTTTTCTAAAAAGTGTAGGAAGTGTGTTTTCATCACTAGATCTAATAAAACACATCGCACAATAAACACACTTTTCATATCCACCGTCAGATCAACATATCTAGCGTACCAGATTACTTCTTACACTTCTTATTATAACCCCACCACACACACACACACATATATATATATATGCAAACCGACCGTAAGTGAAATTCAACAATTATAAAATTGGTATGGATCTGTACATGGCTTTCCCGGCATGCTCAGTAGTCTAGATCATTGAAGTGGAGCAATTTCCCCGAATCCAAGGCGTGGTAATTACATGTGAGATGTTCAACAGTAACTCTCGAGAGGATGGTATCACGAGATTTATGATTTTGGCAGACTTTCTTTGGAGCAGCAGGTTCAAACAATGACATAAAAAAACTTGATCAGTCGCCAATATTCACTGACATGATAAAACAAAATAACATTTGATTCTTCATTTCAACTTTAAAGAACACAATACAAGGCTACTTTTTCAAATTCTTTACCTGCCCAAATATCCAAACAAAAAATACTTTAAAACAACACAAGAAGCTGCTAGAAAGGAGACTGAACTACGTATATTCGGTATTTTCAAACAACGATGGCATATAGTGAAAATTTTGGCACGTGCATTGGAATTACCATATAATACGACGTTTTATGCACACATGCATAATTCTATGTAACATGATATATATTAGAGGATGAGGGTCAAGCGATTTGTGAGTTTAAAGAGGTTGAAGCGACAATTGGATTAGAAGAATTAGCGATGCAAAAAATTGTGCTAACCAATAACAAATACGCAACCGAGAAACACAGAACAATATGAAAATAGAATGATAATATATCAATGTTCTTAAGTCATAACGTTCATAATAGATTTGTTAATTGGGGTGTTAATCAAATTGAATTTCGGGTTTCTCAAATTAGTATAATCGGGTTATTTTTTAGCCCAAACTACATGTACGTCTATTCAACACTAGGCCCATATATCATCTCGTATTCGTTTTAAACATTTGAGGTCCAGGCCCAGTAACGTTTTAACACATCAAGATAGAGGTGCACAAAAAACCCGAACCCAAAATCGGGCCCAAAAAAACATGGAACCTGTTTTTTTTATACCCGGGTTTTTAATACCCGACATGTACCCGACCCTACACGTAGGGTACGGATAGGGTATGCATTTCAATACCAAAACCCATACCCGAACAGACCCGATTTGTACCCAGTAATACCCGAAAACCGAAATCGGTTTAATACCCGGAACCGGGTTTTTTCCATTACCCGAAACCGGTTTTTAAAATACCCGATATTACCCGAAATTGCTCGAAAAATACTCCTACAAAGTGCAACCTCTTAAAAATCCAATCTATACCAAAAAAAAAAAAAAAAAAAAAAAAAAAAAAAAAAAAAACCCTGAAAATAGGGTTTTTCTCAAAACCCGAAAATAGGGTATTCAAATACCTGGTTCTATACCCGACCCGAACCTGATACACAGAAAAGGTTTTTAGAGGCAATACCCGGACACAAACCCGACCCGTTATTCAAAAAAGGATTAACAATTTATAAATTCCATACCACAAATCGTGCGACCTATCAATGATTTATTTATTTGCTTGAATACGTTTTCTCGTGTTTTAATTATTCATATTTTGTTAATGAGTGTAAAAAAGAGTAATTTGGGAGTGAGTAATCGGATTTATGAAGTTTCACCTTAACAAAGAATAAGTGTCTTTAGAAGGGTTTAATTTGTCACTGATATCTTCCAAGACTTTATATCTCCCTCGTTTTGGATAAGTTCATCATAATATTATCAAAAATCTATTTGTTCTCGTCTACTATATACTCCAACAAACCGTGAAAACACTGATGATCATGAAACATGTTTTGGTAAATGATTAGCATATGGATTATCATAAAACATGTTTGTATAATCTCAATGTTAATGATAGTACTTTTTTTAATTTTAAATTTGTTTTAAAACAAAAATGTTATTCCAAGCAAGTGGGAGGTTCAATGCGTGTGTGCTCAACGCCACTATGGTCAAGTTGACCCGTGAAATATTCTTGGTGGTCCTTTTAGGGTCCTTTGTGAACCCTTCTTTTGAAGGTCCCTCTTTTTTATATCTATGAAATAAATATGGTTGAAAAGCTAAATATTATTATACGTTATGAAGATTGAACTCATCAAATTCACACATAAATTGTCTTCCCACTTCATCAAAATAGGAATGGCCTCTATGAAATAAATAACATTTTGGATGTTTATAATAAAATGTAATAATATGTTTAAAACAAGGTTAATGATTTAAAAAAAACTAATATAAAGCTTATTAAAATTATTAAAGGTTGTCTAAGTGAATCCTCAAAAATTCAAGAGTTCATTATAGGTAAAAAATAGGCCTAGAAATCTAGATCTTTTTCAATTGAAAATATTGATTTCAGGCCCTTGGGGAGAACGCTTCCCCTAGGCGGTCGCCCATGCTACCCCTCCTCCAGCCTCGTTTAAAAAATAGCATAGTTGTTAAATATTTTTTTTAAATAAACTTTTAACCACATACATAAACTGTTAAGCCTGATAAAGTGACGTTACAAATGTTAAAATTTTTTACACGGTCAAAATTTGTAAAAATAATATAATTTATATTTGTATTTAAAGACGCGTCATTTCACATCACAAAAAAATTTGAATGACATTAACGTAAATAAAAATTTATCTGCATAGCTTCCACATAGATAATGATTGTGTTACTTTTTTTTAGAACGATAAACGAATAAAGTCCGGTTATTTGGGTAACCCAATGGTAAAAGACGACCCATACACCTGCGATGGAATACAATGCTATATAGCCCAATCCCATCAATTTTTGTTGCGGGGAAATCCCGTCGCCCGGATACTACTATAGTAAAACCCAGTTAAGATCGGATTCAAACTTGAAACCTTACAATATTCATCCTAAATATTCATTTCTCCATTAATGTAAGTTGACCTTGAGGTTATTGGCATAATGATTGTTTTACTAATAGATGCTTCTAAAAAAAACACACTCGTAATAAAGTGTATGGTTGTAGTATACATTTGAGTATTTGACTTGTAATAATCAAACAATAAACAAATCTACCTATTCTAATAAAGTAAAATAATTGTGCACACGTGTTGCTTTGTGGTTAATCCTTATATTTTTTTCCCTCCAAAACTAATATATAACATATTTACAATTATTTACTTTCCTTTTACACTTCATTTATATTACACATATATATATATATATATATAACATGATTTAATTATTTATTTTCCTATAAACTCTATTTATATTATATGTATGCATTTTTCTATAAATAAAAATAAATATTTACATATTATACTAATACATGTTGTTAGAATATATATTTCACAACATACTTGGTGAAATTCAAAATCAATAACAAATCATATTTGTTAAAAATTGAAAATAATATAATTTTAAATGTTATCATTAACATATTATACTATGTATATTGTTGCCGATTGTAAATAAAAAAAACTCTAATAAGCTTATATTTTACGAAACAATTTTTTTAATCATTAAATCTTAAATATATATAAACGAAACATTTAAAAACTCTTTGGTTGCTCCCTACATTCTATCAAGCCACAGATTGTTTTATTTGTAAATTGAGGTTTCTCATGCATTTGACCTGAACTCATGGGTATGGGTCTCACCAAACCCAGATAGCCCTTAAATGGGTTATAACATCTAATCAAATATTAATCTCACCAAATATTTAATATGAAAATCCTATAAAATAAGGATATACTAAAAATTAATATCTGATTTTTTAAGTAGATATTATTTATAATTAAAAAACAACTTTATAGTAAAAAAAATAAGCGGGCCATTGGTCTCACCAAACCCGGATAACTTTTAAACCGAGTTATAACATCTCATTTATTTGTGGGCATTTTCATCATCAAATTTTAAGTATATTATTAACTTCCTTACAATAAATAAATTAAAATCCAAAAAATATATAAATATTATATATGAATAATGTAAAACAACCCCGTAATACGGGGGATTAAAACTAGTAAATGTATAAAGTATATTACGAAATAGATTTAGTAAAGATATTTCTACCTACGAAATCTCAAGAGGACATGCAACTTGATCATTTGATGTCCCAACATATAATACGAATATATACGTCCTTGCTTGTTGAGGTACTATATTATTAGTGTCTAATAATTAGTCACCAATAATGTTCCTTCAAATATATTTAAAGATTTATATGTTTGCTTCAATTCCAAGCTCCAATGAACATGCCCATTTGAAGGATAGTTTCTCATATGGTATGTACATATAATATATAATAATTTATTTATATTTTTCTATATTACAACTTTAGTTTCATTATTTGACGTGGCTTCTATATTACACAAGTCTTTTAGTTTAATTAATTTTTAAAGTTAAAACTTATATACATCAAGCTAAATGTGTGTACAGTAAGATTTTACCGGTATTTATATTAAATTATTAATGATGGTTTCAACTAGAACTGAAGTCGACATAGCTAAATGTGTGAAGATTTACATAGAAACTCAGTGAAAATTTTTATTGACGATAAAACAAAAATCTTTCATGGCAGAAGGGAAGTATGCAGCCATCGTGACTATTAGAGACATTGCGGGTCAAATAGTCTAAGGAAAGAACAAAGATGCTCAAGACGTTTCTTAGATAAGTTGCTAGAGTGTTACCTAGGGTGACGATTCACACTACGTAAGGGCTTAAGGCTTAAGCCTATCTGAAATACGCCCAACTCTATAATCGTTGAATTGTTGATCCAAGCTTAGTACCATTCGATCAGGTTTTCATGACATGTTTAAGGTAGAAACAAATACCAAATCGTTGGATATGATTAAATGGGTGTAAATTGTTGTTTGTATGATTCATTTCGCTAATTTTTATGGGTATATTGTTTGTATTAAGACTTACACACGCTTTAAATATCGTTAAAAAAACACACACGACGATGTTATAGTTCATAATTGAGTGAGTAGCTACATTGATTATCGTGCTATCGCTCTAATCTTGCTCCAACTCATTAGTCATTACCTTACCGCAAAACAAGGTGTTATACATGATTATTCTCACATCGTGTAGGTGTATTTAGAAAGCACATAATGAACTCGTCTTCTCCGATACGGCAATATCCCATTTGTGTTTCAAAAACGATGAACGCCATAAATCGGTTATCTTTGGTCAAGCATCGATCACCTTATAGAAATTTTATTATGAAAAATTTAATGTAAGTTTTTGTTATAAGTTTATGACTCGTTTTAACTTCTAGCATCTCGCTAGCTGTTTTTAATTGAATGTGTACCTAGTTACAAACTCGAATTCGATTTTTGAAGTTTCTAGTGAATTCTTACACCGCCTAAAAGCTCGAATAATGCATAATAGTTATATTTTATAACATATTATAATCGAATAAATAGTTAAAATATCTAATTTTAATCTCTTCGTTGTCCGTGCTTAATACGTGGGCATCTTATTGGGCCTCGACACCCATTATTTGAGCATTACGTGGCACCCCATCATTATTATTATACTATTTAAAACCACTCTCAATATTCTTGTTTTACGCCCATCGAAAAACCAAATCCCATCTTCTATTGCACACCCACCGTAAACAAACCCAACGACTCTGTAACCGAAATTATTATTTTTATTTTTTAATTCTAAACAAAAGAAGAATTGCACAAATAGTCTATATGATTTCATTATATTGTAAGTTTGGTCTTAAAGTTTAGAATTTGCAAATTTGTTCAGAATATTAACGAGAGTCGCACGCTCAGTCTCATAGTTAGACATGCAAACGAGCCCTAGCCTAAGCTTCACTAGTCGGTCTCAAACCAACTTCCGAGCGTAAACGAGCGTGTTACTTTTATAATTTTTTTAGTATATAAAACTATAATTGAAAAGAATTTAAAAATGATTACAAATATATAAAAAATAATTAATAAATACTACATGAGCCGAGCTCGAGCTTGAAAAATTACTTACTAGCTGAGCTTGAGCTTTTTAAATAGATATCAAAATGAGCCGAGCTCTGTGAAAGCTAAACAAGTTGAGCTTGGGCTCAACTCGGATCGACATGTTTAAACCCCTGCTAGTTAATATTAATATTAATTACTTTCACCAACAAGTCGAGCTTGGGCTCAACTCCTGCCAATTAAATCTTTTATTTATATTAAAATAGGATAAAATATTAATTGGGGAATAATTGAATGAATTCCATCCACCACACCATTTTGTTGTAAAAACCCTTTATGATAACGTGACGTCACGTGATTTAAAACGTCCATATAGGAGCTCCATCCACTGCACACGGTCTAACAGTGAAAGCTTGTGACAAATGTTAGACCGCCTATTTTTAGACTCTAAAAACAAAGTTGTATTTTAATAAAACCACAGGGACCATTCTTGTAACCTTTTTTCTTCATAATTAAGAAATTACAAAACTCACTTTCCCTTTCCTATAAATACGTTACATGAGTAAAGCGCCAATTTACACACCCAAACAACAAACTAAATATCTTTAAGCATCACTACACCAATATGGCAGCAGTCTCCACTCGTAGAACCACCACCAGTGGTCCAGTCCTCCGGTCACACTCTCCATCCGGAAGGCTACTATCTTCACCACCGGATCATCCTTCTTCCAAAATCAACAGAGAAACGTGTTTCGGCCTAGGCCGAGTCGACTCTCCGTTATGTCGAAGGCTGAGGATAGTTAAAAGTGTTAAAAAGCTACAGAAACCGGACCGAATTAGACTGTTTGGAATGTGTATAGATGATGATATATAATATCTTCGATTCTAAATTTTAATCTAATCATATATGGCTTTAACTAATTCCAATTCAATTAACAATTGAACATATAGTTATAAGTTTTCATGAGCTTCATATCATCCTTTGTTATCTCCGTTCCGTTATGTTTTCAGTTTGTTCCGTTAATGTTAACGTTGTAAGTGTTTCGGGTCAGAACTATGTCGTATGGTATGATTGGTATTTTGTATTTTAGTTTGATATTTTTTGGTGGTTATATTATATTTTTATTAACATTTTAATATTATTGTTATTTAATTTTGCAGGTACGTTGCTAGTGGGGTGGTAATAGAGACATTTGGTATTTTATCTGATACATTTTTTATTTATGTCCTTATCATTTAGTTTTGGTGATAACGGCTCATGATGAGAGACTAGACGTGTATGTGTGTTTACTAGTTGGATCGTTGAACTGAAGGGGTTGTACCTCGTTGCACTTTCGTGTCATTGAATGAATGTTCACGAGTGTTGGTCTTAAGTGAAGATTTTTTCAGGATCAAAAGACGAGTGTATTCGGATATGATGAATATCAGTAGCTCATTAATTTGGAGGTTACCATTATTTAATTTCGGCGACAGCAGGTGATGATGGAAGATTAGGTGTATAGGTGCGTTCGCTAGTTGGATCGTCGAACTGAATGAGTTATAACTTGTTGCAGTGTCGTGTATTTGAGCAAATGTTCACGGGTGTTGATGTTAGGAGAAGATTTTCTCTGGATTAAAAGACGAGTGTATACGGATATGATGGATATAATCAATAGCTCGTTAATTTGGAGGATTCATCGTCCATTAAAAAGAAACAATAGTTGGTGGTGACAGACTGGACGTTAAATATAAAGAACAAAAGTATGGATGAGTGTGCCGGATATATGACTTGACTTGAACCGGACCATGCTTGACCTTAACTTGTTACTTGCCTGTGCATTGGAGGATTTGTGGACTAGCGAACACTTGATTTTAAAGACAAAACTTAATAATTGTTATTGTTGATAATAATTAAAAATAAACAACATAATATATAGTGAACTAGAATGGTCTTAATTTAATTGAATGTTGGTGCAACTATAAGAATGGAGTTTGGTGAAGGGTGGTTAGCTGTCTAAATGGAAAATAATATGGGTACTTACCGAATGAGTGATCTGTTACATACCCAATTCCTAAATATAAATTTTTATTTTATACTTTAATACATGTTATTAAATATATAAAAGTTTTTAATACTTAAAACATTCAATAGGTTAACATGTTATTAACCTGCTTATTAAATGAATTATGATAAGTTAATATATGAGTAAACAACTCATGTTTAGGTTTGAAAGGGGTTAATAGTTAATACCAACCTACTCAAAATTTAATTACCTTGTGTGTTGTTGGATGGTATAACCTTTGCTATGACACCATTAATTACCGGCTTTAGAAGCTCTATGTTGACATCGTCATCAAAACTACTACTTGTAGTTTGGTCAAGGCACCACCAACGTCGTCAAGTCACGCCATGATCGCCATTACCATGGTTGCCAACTTCTCGTCACTGCCAACTCCGCTATCACGCTCTTGAATCCATGTGCATCCACCACCAATAGCCTTTCTAGATTCTAGAATATATATATAACAGTTGTGTTATGTTTAGTGTAAGACGTGTTACGCCACATAGAACCCACATTTTTGTTGTCACTTAACTAAATGAAACCAAATATAATATGGTATATTAATGAATATGAGATCTATGGTGATAGATGAATTAATAATTGATTAGTTTACCATGTCTAAGATCTCGTAGACAGCCAGAAAGTAAAACAATCTAGTGAATTCTATATCTATATATATGAATATTCAAGGGAATCCGAGCTATACTGGCGAACATGAATATTATATGATGAAACTCTACCTTTAATGACGGACAGGGTTAACACTTGTTTACAAATACTTGGAACAGCACACACCTTATGTTATTTTAGGGAAAAATGAGTAACAAGTAACTATTTTAATTATGTTCTTTTCTTGGTTTCTTTAAACGTGTCCCATATATAATTAATCATATTTAGATAAAGTTATCAAGCATAAATCAGAAATAATATAAACTCTGTTTTTTTTTTTTTTACTTTTTAGTTAAAAAAAAAAGGTTGAATTGAATTTTCTGCTTTTTTTATTTCAGTTATAAGTTTTAGTCTTATGAGTTACTAATAGTTATCTTGAGTATTTCATTAACTACTGAATTTGCTTAAATAATGATAGGTGATGCCCATAGGATTTATAGAAAAAAAAATTATATGATTTTCAGTTCTAATATTATTATTTTTCTTTGTTCTTTACCTTTTATTAGTTAATAAAGTTTTTTTGCCATTCAAAAAAAATTATATAGTTAGAGTTATTTTTCAATAAATTAACAATAAGTTTTAAGGTGATAAAGGGTTATTTTTCAATGATTTTGCTTTATGTGATCTTTCATTCTTTCTTCATCTTTTAAATAGATATAAAAACTCAAATTCTAAAAACATGTTATATTTAGAGAAATATCTGATTTTGTGGTGTTGCATAAGAACAAAAAAAAATATATATACACAAAAAAAACATAGTAGTTTGAGAAACCCATGTTCTTGGTACGAGATGAGAGATTGGCAACCATGCAATGATGCAAAGCATTTGTTGGTTAAGATAAAGCTTATGTAGGATTGGTCGACATCAATATTTTTTGCACCAATAATAGATGGGGACACTTTGTAGATAAGATTTTGAAAGTAAAAGTGGTATAGGTTATAGGTACCCCCAAACAACATTTTTAATATTTATCTTCGTAAAAATTAATAATAATAAAAAAAGGTATTGCCATTTTCATTTTAAAAAATTAAATTAATCTTATCTATAAAGAAAATACTTATAAATCTATGGACATATTCGTCACACGGCCAATTTTAATAAACAGCTATGAGAATCTTATTATCTATACAGATGCATTGCTTAACCCACGTAACATGAATTAGAAAGAAAGTGAAGTAGACTGTTACATAACAACATTAGAATTTATTGTATAAGAACACATCCTTTAAGCTTAATATCAAAACCTACTAGTTTAGTTAAATAAAAGTTAAAACTTTATCAGTCACATACTTTTTTGAATGAGATATTATGTTTTAAAGGAACCAAAGAATACTAATTTCTGAAATTTATGAAGAAAAATATATAAAAATATTGTGATGTGGGTAATTTGAAAACTAGTGAGGGTAGAAAAGTAATTAAAGAACTTGCAATTGGGCTTGATGACACAAGTGGGTCCAGTAAGGACAGCCCACATGATGCCAAGATTTTATTTAATATGCTCACGAACAATATGTCCGGTGGGCCCAGGTTCGATGGACATGAGCTGTACCCCATTCAAACTTTGTGTTTTACCATCAATTTTTGATACATTTGTTTGCAATTTTTATTGTGAAATTGTTAAATCTTTGATAACTAGAGACTAGAGAGTGAAAGTTGTGTGTGATGAAGTTGAGTATGCTCACTCTTTGATGTTGCCTAAAACTTTGTTGAACGAGGTAACCTTGCCATTGAACACATTGTCATTGAGATTAAGCCACAATCTTCACAAGGTAGCGTAGATTATAGACAAAATCAATTTCATTTTCACCTTACTCGGGCTCCAAGCTTTTCTCATACATGATAAGCGATTTAATGTCAATAAAATTAACCAGAATAAGGATTTTGATCTTCCTAAAAACCTTTTTCCCAAACAACCAGCGTAAAAAGACAATTCACCAAAGTATGATCCGCATTCTCAATATCATTAGCTGATACTGGACAAGACGTATCCGGAAAATTCATGTCTCTAAAAGTAAGAGCTAATTTGGTTGGAACTCTACCTCGATTGCTCTCCAAATAAAAAAAAAGTTTACCTTGGACGAGACCCGATAGTTCCACTCAAAGGGGTGACGGAATACACGTCTTCCTTGATGTTGACGAAGCTGCTTCACTTCAAACCCACCAACCGTCCCATCCTTCCCACCCCACATACAACTATACAAGGCCGTCTCCAAGAGCTCGATGGTTTTTGTATGTCTTGCACGAGCTATAAAATTGGGCCTCAAATATATATTAAAAGAAGTTAACACTCATAAATATATATATAAAATATATATTCAAAGAAATTAAAAAACTTATGGCCTCAAACCTCGATGGGCCTTGCACGATTGCCTAGCGTGCACATGCTCTAAGCTGGCCCTGCCCACATATCTTCTTCATGAGACAAACACTGATAAGAGCCAAGAGGGAACATAGTGTCCAAGTTAAAACCATATCACGAATAAGAATTATATCACACATGTAATGAATGCCAATAACAATATGTTTGTTTTGTTGATAATTAAGACACATGTTTAACAACATATGTAGCTCTTAACGGGTAACAAAGCTCATGAAGAAGAGATGTTAACCACATAGCTTAGTTGTTATGTGTGGCAAAAGAACATGTCTTAACACTCTAATACAAGTAGTCATAATATGTAGCTTCTTAAAACTCTAATGAGATTGTAGACTTTTGATAGACATAGAATTGAATTATCAAACTTTTATATATGTATTAATTTTTTTCAAGGTAATCAAACTTTTATATAAAATCAAAAGTTTCAAGATTTTAAAGTTTTACGCAAACTTTCCTTTATCATTGTTTTAACAAAAACTATTCTAATCTAGTAATATTGGTGGTGTGATTCATGCATGAATTAAAATGTTGATTTTTTCTCTTGCATATACAGTTTCATCTTCTATCTTTTAAGTATTATCTTTATTTCTTGTTATTATCATTCATGGTCTTTGTTTGTAACCTTGTGTTGTGATGCTTGATCCATTCCTTCCCCCTTCTTATTTGTTGTTACTATGTTTATAAGTTGTGTTGTTCATTAAAATTGAAAACATACACATCATAAAGAACTATTATGCTAGACCAATATGCTCTCTGGCTTTGTTCAATACTCAAGACAGTTACTAAGAACAAAAAAACAGCCTTTTATATATGATCACTTAACAATAATATAAAGCATTTGTGTTATTTAAAAAGACTTAACATAAACTAATTTCCGAGCAGATATTTGTCACAACCCCATTGCATATAATTTGTTTAAATAGATGTTTACAACCGGAAACCCACATACAAATAACTTTTAACACATGTAACAAAAAGCTTATAACTAATACAAATGCTCTACTAAAAGCTTATTCTAACAAGACAGGAGTTGATGTGTTCACAGACTATATTATGGATGTGTGATCACTTTATTTCACAAGATGGATGGGAATGGGGTTTATAGATGATTTAATGTGTGATGCATATTACATATATATATATATATATCATGCACCGGTATGATACATATTAGCGGATAAACGAGGAGCAAGAAAGACTTCTAATGGTGTTGCTTTGCTGCCAGTTTGTCCCAAGCTTTCAGTCATATTAATTGGTTCATTTGATGGTTTGTTTATCACAAACTGTTGAGTCACAGTGGCTATTGCTAATGGTAAAGCTCGTAAGGCAAAGAAAATACCAGGGCACATTCTTCTTCCACTACCAAAGGGAATCAGTTCAAAATGATTTCCTTTAAGATCAATATCCTTGTGACTTGTCAAAAATCTTTCCGGCTTAAATTCATCGGGATCTGCCCAAATTTTTGGATCACGATGGATTTTCCATACATTTACCAACAAGCGTGTGCCTTTTGGGATATTGTACCCACTCACAACGCAATCCTCCATGGACTCATGAGGAATTAAGAGAGGTCCAGCTGGGTGTAAACGTGTTGTTTCTTTGACAACGGCATCAAGGTAAACAAGGTTTTTTAAGTCTGATTCTTCCACTAGTCTTTCTCTTCCAACATGCTCATCAATTTCATCCTGGACAGCTTTTAATGCGTTTGGGTTATTAAGTAGCAAAGATAAAGCCCATGTTAAAGTCACGGCTGTCGTATCCGAGCCTGCAACTATTATTCCCTGCATAATTGAAATGACCATTAATGTTGTTAGATGTGACTATGAGCTACATGGCGTTAAGTCAAGCAAATGATAGTATAGTAATTGACCAAAGGTTAATTAAGGGTTTACTAGGCATGTGGCTTTGATAATTGTATCATGGTCATAGCCTGAGAAATCATCTTCAGAGGCATCTTTAAGAACAGACATAAGAACATCCATGAAAACTTGGTCGCCTTCTTGTTGCTGCCTAGAGCTGGACTCTTTCTCTCTTTTCCGCCTATCTAACCATCCTTCAATGATGTTGTCAATTTCTTTACTTGTTATCTTCATCTCTTTCTCGTATCCTCCCAAGTCAAAACCCTTTGTAAAGGGAAGGAAATCCGATGCTACAAATGCACTTAACAACCCAAAGAATTTCCTTACCACATTTTGAAATCGAATTCCTTCTTCATCGTTGTGGTGGAACCTACGCCCGGAAACAATCCTGACTAGAAGGTTAATTACCAAGTTCCCAAACCATTGTTGCATATCCATCTTTACCATTTCCGAACCTTCAATATCTTTGTTTGTACGCCACGTCTCATAGATATCCTTGGTGGATGATCTAACTTCTGAATCTCGAACATGTCTAAACATCTCAACTCGTTTTTGAGAAAGAGTCTCAAGCATAACCATCTTGCGAACTTGTCGCCAATATGCTCCATATGAAGCAAATGCGAATGGGGCATAGTTATAGGCCATGATCTCTACCGCCTTTGATTTGGGTCGACCTGCAAAGGCCTTGTCGTTTGTAGTGAGGCACTCTTTAGCTATTTCCCCGCTACTCACAACCAAAGCTTGGTGAAACCCAAGCTTTATGGTAAAGATAGAGCCACATTTTTCTGCCATGTCACCTAAAACATGTTGAGGTAACCGAGGTCCACCTAGAAGATGCAGGTGTCCGATTATAGGCCATGCACCCTTTGCTTGAGGTGCCGCTCTATTCTTCGTTATGTTTGCCTTCTTTCCCCTTAAGATCTGGAACACCAACGCTATTACAAAAACAACAAGAATGGATGTTATAGTTCTTGAAAGCGAGAGAACATGTAACTCCATGCCTTTTGTATGTAAACCGAACTATGTATGGGATTACACAATTAATATCGGCCCTAAACAGGAGTATATATAGCTAAGCACGAGAATGTATGAGAAATAATATATAATTTCAATGGTCATCTAGATATAATCAAGTTCATATCTAATGTGGAAAATAGCAAATAATACTTTTCAGCTACTAGTAACTAACGTATGCCATGATGCACTGTTACGAACCTCGTTCGTTAATCAAATGGCCAAAGAAAATAGACGGAAATCCAGATTAGAAAATAGATAGAGAGTTAGACTAATTTTTCATAATTTCATTCATAATCCTACACATAAGAACTAGAGTTTTATATAGCCAAAATACATAACCGACCCACTACTCAATAACTATCATCACCCCTCCACTAAGTAACACAAATAAATAAAATATAATAAACATGACATGCATGTATTTAAAGTAGGCACATAACATGCACTTGCCTAAAAATCAACGGATTTTGTGCATTGAATATAAAGACTTTTAATGGGTTCCATTGTGTAGTTAAGGCCTTACGGGTAATGTGTAACACGGGTACTTCCTATACTAAATGAACGTTAAGTTTTATGATAAGTTTTTGTTAAGTTTTATGATAAGTTTTGGGTAATCCTATAATATAAACGTGGCATTCAAGTTTAGTGATGCCTATCACGTGCATACACAAGTTATACTTGTTCTTATTGGTTATAGTTATAACGAGTATAAAAGGAATTAATGTATTATTCGGTAAATTTTATTGTGTTATAACACGTCCTAATGAGTGATATTTGGGAGATACGTCAATACTATGTTGATTATTATTTGTAATGGGTCATAAATTAACCAGACTCGTATGACCAACGCACCTTCATTAGTGACTTTCACCGATAAACACACTCGGCGACTTACGAGCTATAAAAATAATAAAGCCTGCGCGCGAGGCGACTTACGAGCTATAAGAATAATAGAGCCTCCGCGCGAGGCGACTTACGAGCTATAAGAATAATAGAGCCTGCGCGCGAGGCGTCTTACGAGCTATGAGAATAATAAAGCTGGCGCGTGAGGCGACTTACGAGCTATGAGAATAATAAAGTTGGCGCGTGAGGCGACTTACGAGCTATAAGAATAATAGAGCCTGCGCGCGTGAGGCGACTTACGAGCTGTAAAAATAATGAAGCCTGCGCGCGAGGCGACTTACGGATCTATGAGAATAATGAAGCCTGCGCACGTGGCGTCTTACGAGCTATAAGAATAATAAAAGCTTGCGCGCGAGGCGTCTTACGAGCTATAAGAATAATAAAAGCTTGCGCGCGAGGCGTCTTACGAGCTATGAGAATAATAAAGCTGGCGCGTGAGGCGACTTACGAGCTATAAGAATAAAAAAGCCTGCGCGCGAGGCGACTTACGAGCTATAAGAATAATAGAGCCTGCGCGCGAGGCGACTTACGAGCTATAAGAATAATGAAGCTGGCGCGTGGCCTATGGGTTTATGAGGATTCCCGACCTTTAAGTTTGGCGCGTAGCCATATGGGATATTATGAGGATTCCCAACCTTTAAGTATGGCGCGTAGCCATATGGGATATTATGAGGATTCCCAACCTTTAAGTATGGCGCGTAGCCATTTGGGATATTATGAGGATTCCCAACCTTCAAGTATGGCGCGTAGCCATATGGGATATTATGAGGATTCCCAACCTTCAAGTATGGCGCGTAGCCATATGGGATATTATGAGGATTCCCAACCTTCAAGTATGGCGCGTAGCCATATGGGATATTATGAGGATTCCTAACCCTTAAGTATGGCGCATAGCCATATGAGTACAATCATGGTTCTTATCCTGATTTGGATTAGACTGTTCCTCATTTGTTGTGTCGCTTATGCGCGGCTTGCGCAAGGTCTTCTTTATTCTCACGCGCAGATGTGATGCGTGAGCGTGCATGATGCGTGAGCATCTGATATGCATGAGCATACGTGAAGCCCAATAACATATGTGACGCGTGAGCATATGAGATGCGTGAGCATGTGATATGCGTGAGCGTATGTGATGCGTGAGCATATGTGGTATGCGTGAGCATATGTGATACGCGTGAGCATGCGTGATGCGTGAGCATATGTGATGCGTGAGCATACGTGGTATGCGTGAGCATGTGATATGCGTGACGAGCATAGGTTTTGGCTTTGTGTCTTCATGAGCATGTGATATGCGTGAGCTGTGGCGTAGAGTAATCGCCGGGAGCGCGCATGCGACCCGCTGTGGCGCAGAGTAATCGTCGGGAGCGCGCATGCGACCCCCTGTGGCGTAGAGTAATCGCCTGAAGCGCGCATGCGACCCGCTGTGGCGTAGAGTAATCGCCGGGACCGCGCATGCGACCCCCTGTGGCGTAGAGTAATCGCCGGGAGCGCGCATGCGACCCCCTGTGGCGTAGAGTAATCGCCGGGAGCGCGCATGCGACCCCCTGTGGCGTAGAGTAATCGCCTGGAGCGCGCATGCGACCCGCTGTGGCGTAGAGTAATCGCCGGGAGCGCGCATGTGACCCGCCGTGGCGTAGAATGATCGCCGGGAGCGCGCATGCGACCCGCTGTGGCGTAGAGTAATCGCCGGGAGCGCGCATGCGACCCGCTGTGGCGTAGAGTAATCGCCGGGAGCGCGCATGCGACCCGCTGTGGCGTAGAGTAATCGCCGGGAGCGCGCATGCGACCCGCTGTGGCGTAGAGTAATCGCCGGGAGCGCGCATGCGACCCGCTGTGGCGTAGAATGATCGCCGGGAGCGCGCATGCGACCCGCTGTGGTGTAGAGGGATCGCCGGGAGCGCGCATGCGGAATCCGAAGTTGATCCACAGGGAGCGATTTTGATCCGCGGTGGCGCGCATGATCTAGAGATTTTGAATATCCACATCAGGTAGGTTTTATGTAAAACCAACAGATCTAATAGGATTTATAGATCTATGAATATGAAGTGTGACTGTTGCTCAAACGAACCCAGATCTGAGTAAATCATAACTAGATTTGGTATATTTCACTTAGAAAAAACACAGATCTAAGGGTTTTCCCCAAAAGTTCGGTGGTATTTCTTCCTGTATATTTCCAGATCTGGAAGTATTTTTAGATCTACGGATTTTTGGATTTCCATAGAACATATCTGAAAGAAGAAACCGTAGACCCGAGATATTGATGAACAGATCGGAGGGCCGAGATGATAGGCGAAATGCGGTTCATTGCCGTCCCACGGATGGCGCCAATGTCGAAGCACGAAATGAATCTGACCTGATCCATGACGATGTTTCCACGGATTTCGAGATGAACGAACCACGTCTTGATCTTCTTATCCGGCTGCTTGGGATCTGCAATGACTTTTTGGAGGTGTGGAGGTGACCGCTAAGAAATCTCGAGGATCTTTTGTTCACAGACACAAAAATATGGTGGTGGCTCTTATTGAGAATGACCAACCCCTAATAAGGAGGTGGAGACCTCCTTATATAGGGAGCCTCATGGCCACCATCATGGTACCCTAATGGGCCTAGCCCAGTTAGGGTTACCTTCACAAAACCCCCTCAGCCCAATAACATTGTATTAGTCCATATAATAAAATAAGCCAAACATAATAAATTTAGGGTCGTAAAACCGGGTTTAATACCATACCCCTACAGACGGGATCCACGGTCAGATTGAAACTCTTTGGTAACTTAATTCATATCTAATGTCAAAAATAATTAACAACTAATGTTTTTGAAATTAAATTGCTCTTTCGTAATTGTGAACTTACTAAGACAGTCGAACAAGTAATATAATGTGTGTGACAATTCTATAAAATCAACAAAGAAAACACAACTAACATATTTTTTCTATTATAACATCATGTCTCGATTTTTTGTAACATAAATGATGCTATTTTTCATCGTAACAAGTAACAACCAATCACCTTGAAAGTATAAGATATTATTATTCATTCTTATGATACGATGATATATGAAAATTCAACGATTAGATAACAGTCTCAATTTAATTCATATCTAATGTCTAATGTCTAAAAGACCAAATGGTTTGCTTTCATATTTCCTGGAAAATGCAAATTTAATAAACTAAAACACTTAAAGTTTAGAATAGAATATATGTGATTGTGCTCGACAAGAGATGACACTCCTTTAAGTTCCATATAAGCGTGTTTTCTCGTTGTACACCCAAACACAAGAATATCAGTTGGCCGTAGAGTAAACCTCTCTTTAAGCGGGTCTGTCGGAAAGTTCACAGCGGCCTCCTTTTTAGTAGGAATTCCTGCTCGTTTGAGAATTCAACAATTAGATAACGGTCTCAACTTAATTCATATCTAATGTCTAAAAGACCAAATGGTTTGCTTTCATAGATAAATATTTCCTGGAAACGTGACAAGACTTTTTGATTCTTTGAAAAAAAGCAAATGTAAAATTAATAAACTAAAACACTTAATAAAACTATTATACATTAAAGTTGCTTTCATAGATAAAGCAAATGTAAAATTAATAAACTGCTCGTTTGAGAATTCAACAATTAGATAACGGTCTCAACTTAATTCATATCTAATGTCTAAAAGACCAAGACTTTTTGATTCTTTGAAAAAAAGCAAATGTAAAATTAATAAACTAAAACACTTAATAAAACTATTATACATTAAAGTTGCTTTCATAGATAAAGCAAATGTAAAATTAATAAACTGCTCGTTTGAGAATTCAACAATTAGATAACGGTCTCAACTTAATTCATATCTAATGTCTAAAAGACCAAATGGTTTGCTTTCATAGATAAATATTTCCTGGAAACGTGACAAGACTTTTTGATTCTTTGAAAAAAAGCAAATGTAAAATTAATAAACTAAAACACTTAATAAAACTAACATTATACATTAAAGTTGCTTTCATAGATAAAGCAAATGTAAAATTAATAAACTGCTCGTTTGAGAATTCAACAATTAGATAACGGTCTCAACTTAATTCATATCTAATGTCTAAAAGACCAAATGGTTTGCTTTCATAGATAAATATTTCCTGGAAACGTGACAAGACTTTTTGATTCTTTGAAAAAAAGCAAATGTAAAATTAATAAACTAAAACACTTAATAAAACTAACATTATACATTAAAGTTGGTATCGGGGGAAATATACAATTGTATAAGTTTAGAGGAAAATATATGCAATTGTGCTCAGTAAGAGGGGGCATTCCTATAAGGGTTCACACACGCGTGTTTCCCTTTGCACACCCAAACACAAAAATTTCAGTTGATCGTAAAGAAGACCTCTTTTTAAGCGGACATGTCAAAAAGTTCACAGCTGCCTCCTTTTTAGTAGAAACAACTGCTCGTTTGAGAACATCTCTAGCAAATCATGTCTATATTTAAAACGAGGTAACTCCTTGCAATGAACTACATGTTCGCCAAACGAATTCAAACAAAACCCTGTGACAAATTGGGCAAGGATCATCAGCCGAAAACATGATGATCATTAACCAGCACTTAAAGATAGCTCGGTACTCCAAAGCTGCATATGCTGGCATAGTCCTTCAATGGGGATGGTCGTCACGAAATCCTAAGCTCGAGGAGCCCTATGGCATTCAAACACCATCTTGTTGGCGATGAGACAGATCAACTTCACTCTTAAACTCTAGACGATTCAACTAAATATGGCAACCGTTAAATCATGCTGGGTTTTAGGGAGGATGTCCTTATTAGAGAAACCGCTATAATCGAAATAAAAAGTGACATACGTAAATGATCCATCGCACACTCATAATCAGAGTCAGACTCATTAATACCACAACCCCAATTAATGTAGTCCTGCAACCCCCCAACAAAAGAAATATACAAACTAGTATTAGCACTCATATAACTTATGATATAAACCGTATTCACAAAGGCTTATGGTTTATTGTTAAAATCCGTACAATACAACCATAAGTCAACACGAATTCACCATTACAATCAATATAACAAAGACACTAAATCGTAAACATAATTAATTATCCCAAACAACAAGAATACCATTAACACATAGGTTAAAAAACTTGTTTGGTGTAAGAGTTAAAATAGTACTTATTATATGAAATGGGACTTGACAATTGTTGACAAAATTCATCTCTTAAAAAAATAAAAAATAAATAAATCATAAACTAAAATATCCAAAACAGAAAATTACACTCCACCCCCCAAAGATTAAACTTATTAAAAACCCACCCTTATATTATCCCCAATTTTATAAAACCCACCACCACAAAACACTAACTCACTCTTTACACCAAACAAACAAAACCCTAGCCTCCCAAACGAATCAACCCAAAACCCTTCAAATTCACACTCTATATTATCCTCACAACCTCTTCAAACCACTTATTCTTTCAATTTAGCCAACTGGGTGTGTAAAATTTAGGGTTTTTTGCAGATAAAAATGGCTGCTTTTGCTGAAACCCTAACGGCTGCTCAGATTTCACTTGCTAGTGTCGTCATGATGGTATGAATTGCTTAAATCTTTAATTTCTGGTTTTAATTTTGTGGGGTTTGTGAGAATTTTGTGTTTAATTGAGTTTTAATTAAGTGGTTATAGTTGATGTGAAATTTGGGGGGTTTTGGTTTTAGGGTTTGATATGTGAATCTTTGTGTTTTTTTGTTTTATAATTGTTGCTAGTGTTTTAATTACTGTTTAATTTCTTTTTGTATAGTTAAATATATATTTTTTGTGACTGTATGCACACCAAGTGTTTGATTATATGTTCAAGTTCATATTATGTTTTAGGTTTTGCTTTTATTAATTTGCTGCTGTGTTTGTTTGAAAGATTGATCTTTATTTTAGTGTGTTAAGACCTGGAAGTCGGTGTCCGTGAGACGCCAGGTTGGTGTTTGTGACGGTAAAGAATCGGCCCGTTGTGGGTGCTTTAACGTGTGGTTGTTTATTGTTTTTGGGGTTTTTGACTTGTAAATCATTATGAAGGTATACTTATCTTTCAGTTGGAAACAAGCTGTTAATTTTGTCAAACTTATAAAAAATAAATTATCGATAATTTGTGTATTTTCACAAGATTGAAGGTTTGTTTGCATTAAAGTTGCTAACTTTAAGTTTTAAAACGTAGTTTTACGTTTTCAAGATTTACGGTGTTTGAAAGATTTATGCTTTATAAGTCCGGTTTGAAGTAAAGTTTCATCTTTTGTCTCACATCTCAAGTCTTCTTGGTTCTCTTTAATTCTTCTTAAAGTTTGACTTTTATCTTTTATTTTGGTAGTTGACTGTTTGCGCTTTAGTGGTATTGATTTAAAGCTGCAAGCTTGTGTGTAATAGTGTGTTCCTTTGAGGTGTAAAGATTCTGTTACAGTATTACCATGCCTGCAAGAAGTTATAGTAATAATATGTGAATATTTCTTTTAATGATATTTGTCAAAAATTAGTGTTTTTTGGCTTATTTTTGAGACATCTTCTGCAATAATTTCATGGTTTTTGCTTAATAGTTATGATCGGTTTAGTGTCAAAAGATTTCTCTTTTGTTCGACTGCATATATTATTTATTTATTTTACTAACAATTGGTGAGTTTGCAGTTGCAGGCAGGATTTCTGCTTCAGTATGCCCATACTTTGCAACATTTGATTGCAGCTGATCAACGGTAACACTTGTTTCCATACGGTTTCTGTTAGGGGTCTGCGTGAAACTGTATTAACCGTACCATAACCAGAATAACCAACGTAACCAAACCGAAATAACCGCCTGTTTCGTTTTATGCTTTCTAAGTAAACCTATTTTCGGTTCGGTTTTGCTATAAAAAATTTTTTTTGAAGTAATTTATTAGAAAATAAAAAACGGTGTATCCAAAAAATTTATTTAATCATTTATTAACGATAAATATTTAGTCCCAATTTCATTATTTCGGCCACAAATTTTCAAACGCAAATGGTAAAACTGAAACCGAACTGAACCCGTATTGAAAACCGAAACCGTAAATTAGCAAACTAAACGGTTCAAATGTTCATGGGACCGTTTGAAGCACGAAATTTAATATGTTCACATAAATTTCAATTTTGCAGGCTTCTAGTTTCCATGTTTCACAAGAATGCCACAACCGAGCCCGAACCCAAAGACGGAAGTGACACCGAGGACGATGACGAGGACGACAACGAGGCAGGGGAGCCCGAAGATGACGCTGGCGACGAAGATTTTTCGGGTGATGAAAAGGAGGAAGAAGACGACGACGATGACGAGGGAGATGCTAAAGATCCCGAGGCAAATGGGAATCAAGGTAGTGACGATGACGAGGATGACGATGAGGATGATGACGAGGATGAGGATGATGACGACGATGATGATGGTGGCGAGGATGAAGAAGTGGAAGACGAAGATGATGACGAGGATGAAGAACCACCGGCGAAGAAGAGAAAGTGAAGATAAGTTGTTGAATGGGAATGTGTTTTTTATGTTGATGTGATGTTTATGTAGTAGGGAGGGTTTAACGATTTTAGTTTTGGTTTGTGTCGTGTCGATCGTAGGATGTTAGACAAGTAAACCCTTTGTGGTAATGGTTATCGTGTTTTTATTAAATTCGGTGTTGTAGTTGTTTATCGTGTTAATGTGTTTCGTCGCTTGGTTATAAAATTTATGTTTGGTTCAAGTCAGGTCACATAAAAATATCTTTATTATTCGCTATAGAAGATTATTCAAGTCAATATGTGATGATGAAGATTCTAAGGATCAATAATCTTTTTCAGTAATGCATAATGCATTTCTATATTCTATAAATTTGAAAAATCAAGTTTTAGTCAAGCTAAAAATAAAAAAAGTTTCATCCAAATAATTAACTAACTTTCAAGAAGTCAACCTTAATCCATCTTTTTTCGAATGATGTTAGTCTGGCTGACAGGTCCCCATAGAGAAGCTCTAGTATCATCCACTTCTTATCTAAGTTTGAATCTTGTTATAGTGATGTTCTCTCCGGTAAGTGGTATACACTTGTGAGAATTGAACTCACGACCTTCGCAGAATGACATTTTATGGAAAACCCCTGACCACCCGAGAAAGCTTGTGATGGCATCCCTAATCTATATATACAAGTTAAGTTTCAAATATTATCTACAAAGTAATCAATCTAAAAATTTAACTAAAATAAATCAATATTCAACCAAGGCAATATTGAATATTGGGCAGCTATTGCAAATAGTTACTCTTAGAAAACATTGGGCCTCAAAATTTGGAGCTCAAAGTTGGTGTTTTTTTTATCGATGGGCTTGTGCCACCAGTGCTTAGACCACTTTGGGCAGCTGAATGAGTTTATGGGCTATCAACAGTCAACACGAGGTGAGATACTCTACTGAGTACTGACTACTAATGAACGGGTACTGGTATCGGGACGGTAGTGGGGTTGAAGGCAAAATTCAAGAAATGCCTATACCGGTACCAAAAACTAAAAACTTGAATTCGGTATCGACAGTACCAATTTGATACCGGTACTAGTATCTGTTTCGCTCATCCTGCTATCGACTACTGAGGGTGTGTTTGGGATTCCTTATTTTCCTCTCCTTATGACTTATGAATGTTGAATAAGTCAATTTTATGTTTTTAAAGTGTTTAGGAACACATAAGGACTTTTAGGTTTCTCCTTATCATCAAGGCTAAATAATGGGTTTTCAATAAGTTAGGATTTGGTAACTTATCTCCTTATAGGTTTAGAATACCCATTCCACCCAAACACTTTTAAAAAACAACTTATTCACTTATACAAAAATGTCCTTTTTGGTCATTTACATCACTAAGTTAAACCGAACACTTTTTAAAATACAATTTATTGACTTATGTTAATCCAAACACTTTTTTGAAAACTCCTTATTAGAAAGTCATAAGTCCTTTTTCACTTATAAAAAAACATTTTCATCCTAAATAAGGAATCCCTGAGAATATGAGACCATGAAAATTCATGCTTATTTCATGAGTTAGTTTAAACATACATAGAAAAACATATATTTTTTAAAAACAAATAAACTATATAGAATTAATTTTATATTCTTTTAAATATCGAGCCACCCAAAACATAATTACCCCTCAAATATCCCAAACATTAAAAATTGCTATATATATTATAAATTTAAAAGCAATTAAAAACAATTTTAATTTAATAATCATTATATGTGTTCAAATCAAATTTATAGTTTAGCATTTCTGTTAAATGAAAAATATATTTTAAGTAGGGAATGATGAGAACTTGAGAACCACATGATTCAATATCATATATATTTCTCTTATTATTCTAGCTCAGGCGTGTGGACAACCTTTTAGAAACGGGTTAGCTGAACCCATATTAATTTCTTTTTAGTGTTACATATTCATGTATTTTGGCATTGCATTCTTAGAAATTTTGACATTGAACCCTTAGAAAACCCAAACTTAGATGATAGAAAATCGGTCGTCCCTCCATCTAAATGTTTCGAACCCGTAAACAAATATTTCTGGCTACCTCATTGTCCTAGCTTAAAATTGGTTTTATGAGCCTAGGGATTGTTATGACGAATAACTTAAATTTGAGCCAATTCTAACACTATCTATTTATTTTATCTGTGTTCATAGTGTTATTATAGACTCTCATAAGTTGTAGATAATGTGTTTAGACATCATTAAATAAAATATAACACACTTTATAGTAAGATATACCTTATACTCATATATTTTATTGACGGAAGTACAAACAATTACCAAATTTATTGATAATTATGTATATTTATATATTTGACAAACAATAATTCAATCGGAACATCCAACATTTTCTCTCGTAATTTTATATGTAATTGTCACCCTTGCACCATCTCTAGTCCCACACTACCCCCACCCCACCACCTCATTAGTTGTAGTCGTTAGTACTTAGTACTATCTAGCAGGCGACACGTATTCTCATCCTTTACCCGCAAGTTTATGTATTAATCACGAAACAAATTTATATCAAAGATATTCTAGTAATCTAGGACACTTTTCCGATTATTAATATAACTAAATAATACTCGTATCATATTTTATAGAACAAGAATAATAAAAGAAAATAAAAACATTAAGTGTGGGCCAAATTAAACAAAAAGCAAGACAAAGGATTGGGCGGTGAAATGAACAAAACCTTTGCTTCAAGAGACCACTTTGTCTCTCCTAACGTTTTCAGCATCAAAATCGACAACATGTCTTTGTCACCAATTACCCTTTTGGTACATCTTTGACTTTTGAACATAGGATATTTTCTTTTTATTTTATGTTAACAACTCTATTTATTTTTTCAAAATCACGCTTAGATAAGTTTTTAACAATCACATGAACACGTTTAGTTAAATGAGTTGTGTTGTTGTGAGTAGGTTGACCTACTAGATACTTTGGTTAAGTTGTTTAATTTTGTGATTGGTTACTTTAATTAGGTTATCTTTAAAAATATGTCTTGACTTAAACTGATTAAGTACTTAATGTCAACGTTTAAAAGATAAAAGAGGTGTGTAAAGTTTTATAATGTATATTGTAGTCTTGTATTTGGTTTTTTGGTTGTAAAGTTATAATTTTATGGTATTAATTAATGTACAAAAGGTATAACCAAAATCATATGGAGGTAAAATAGGTCGATTTTGTGTCGAACCATGAAAACTCGTGTTGTGTAACACACTTTTTTGATTTGTGTCGAGTTTGGATTTGTGTCAGTCTTTTAGTTTCATGTGAGGTTTGGCTCTCCAACACACCGAAATTACTCTTAATACATATAATTCTCACTATGTTTTGAAGGTAAAAAATAATCAATTACGAAGTAAGGGTATTATTAAATATACCACGTGAGATTAAATACCGATAACAATTGATTTGTAACCAAGAGGTTTCTGGCCTGGTGGTATCAAACAATATATAAAGCGGTGTTTCCACTAGAATGATGAAAGTATCAGGATTAATAAGTGCAAGTTAGATTAATAAGTGCGAGTTAGCGGTTTATTAAAACAATTGATGATTCGTATATGTTTATTTTCCTTTGTGAAAGTGAAAGACTACCAGCCAGTTTGTTATTGATTATAAACAGCCTTAACTTACATTAATGGTAAAGTGTATAACAAGTCTTAGCCTTAAATAAATACCATATTTAGTATTTTTCCTATAATATAAGTTTTCTTACCAAATATTTCAGCAGTTTCTTCTAGGCTTAAACTTTAAATATCACAAGCCTTTTTCAGTATTTATACGTTGTAATTATTTTTTTAGAACGACAAACTCATATAGACTCTAATACTATTATTACTTAATAATTAACCTCCATCTTATAATAATCACAAACTTGAATTCTCATAGGTAGTTAAGAAGGAATACCCCTACTTAACCATCTTGATACCACTAGACCGAAGATCCTTTGACACCTATCATAATTACTAATAGATCAAATAAAACCTAAAATAAAATAAAACGTTTTTAATGGCCATTGGTGACTCGTTGCTAAATGCTAAATTGGTAAAATCCATCGTTGTATATCCGTTGGTAAAACCTCACTAATATTCAGTAATAAACTATACGAATGATTCATATCAGCCAGTGAAACTTACACTCAAAACCCGGTTTTCACATAAATTTATCGACGGTTGATATTTTTACCTATGGATCCGTCAACAAAAGTTTTGCAATGACATTCTTTCAAAATTCACTATAGTATGAAGATATGAAAAACATGTAACTATTTTTACTTGTATATAACTTTAGTAATTAACTCTAGTCCCATTGCTAGAGTGGCCACCCCAAAGAGAAAAAGTGCTGCCGTTAATAAATATATTATTATTATTATTATTATTACAATACAGAAAGTTAATTAGCCAAACGATTGACTGAATCTTGTAAAGATTTACAGACAGATCATGTGATATTTATACATTTGATTATAAAAAGGTTGTTTTTTTTAATATTTTTAATATAAAAAATAAAACATTACAGAAAAGGAGAAGAGTGTTAATTACGATATGAAATGGTGAGTTCCTTGAATAGGCAAAGGAAATGCACATGCATTCAACAAGCTTTTCATGTGATATGTTAATTTCAAATGAATATTACAATTATTGTGCATACATATATAAATGGTAATAGTCATTCCTATGTATGTATTGAAGTAGCTGAAATATTTAAAATAATAAAATATATTAATTACGGCAAACTAGACATACATATAAGTTATAAGAATGATTTTTTTTTTGGGTATGCTTTATATTAGACAAGATTTTACTTATAAGTTCACCAAATATGTATAAGTACACTCTAATGATTTATACAACCTCATAAGCTAAACAAAATTTTCATATTTCTGTTAAATTTGGAAGAAAAAATGTGTGCAGTCCGGCTACTTATTATAAATTTATAATAAATTCAGTCGGAGTTCGTTTAATCGATAGTTCCAGGTTTCCCAATGAACGCATGGTATCTAGCAGTAAACTAACTTATTATAATAAATGCTCTAATATGTAATTTAATGGTTACGCTTTTGTTATTGTTAACATGTGAATAGTAGTTTCTAAAACACCACCTAGGCATGAAGATGGAAACTCAAAACTTATTAATAACTATTTAGACAACCATTCAGACTAACATAAATTATCATTCTTATTATGTTTATTATTGTAATCGAAATACTCAGAGAGTACTCGGACATTATAAATATAAAAAATATACTAATTTTAGATATTACATATGTCAAATACCACAAGTTTACTTAATATTTGTAACAAAATAAATGAATATCAATATAATTAAAAGAAATACATTTTATATTCTAAATTATTCAAAAATTGCTAATAATTAATTAAAGAAATGACATTCGATATTTAATGTTATGGAAATACAAATTATCTTTATATTTTAACTCAAAACCGGTCCAAGTTTGACTGACTAGATCTGATTCCACCTGAGGTTAACCAGATTCTCAGTAACTAGACGGAGTTAAAGAATGTCGTCTCAACACCATACTATGTAGCTATTATTCGGGGGGTACTCAGCCTTCTAGACCTACTTTTACAACATTGATTATTATTATTGTTATTACGATTATTATTATTATTATTGTATTATAATTTTTTATAGTCATTACCGTTATCAACTTTACCAAATGTGGACCTCCTCAAAACATGCTTAGGTAAGTGATCCATATCTCAACAAAAAGAATTACGATTAACCACCGACAAGAAGAATGATATTGATAAACGACCCTAAAACTATGAACACGTATTATAATGTTTATCAATAAATCTGGTTCTGTGGTATACATATATAGTATGTACACGATTTATAGTTTCTAGGATTTCATTGTATTCTCTATTATAATTAACTTTAACTAGGTTATTGCGCCTTGATGGCGTGCATCCCCAATAGAACATTAATTATAAGTGAGTTGAAATAACTAAGATTATAATATATGTATGCATGCATGAAATGAAATAGAATTACAAATATATTAAATTAAATCTAAGTCCAAAAACACCATATGAATTAAGATACGTATCACAAATGTACAAATATAAAAAATAACTTGTAGGAATGTCAATGGTGGTTTAAAACAACTAGGGTCTAAGACAAGGACGTACGTGTCACCGTTGGTGGTAGGGGACGACGACAGGGCCGTTTTGAGGCACGACAGGGCCGTCTTTGAGGCATGGCAGGGTAGTCGACAGCCACAGGCCCGACACCCCGCTAGGCCCGAAATGTTTTTTTTTTTTTTTAAATTATATGTATTTTTATCAAAAACATGTGTATAATCAATGTTTCAACAAAATTAAATAACCACTAGCTTTGTCTAATGGTAAAGGGTATGACACCTAACCAAAAGGTTGTGGGTTCAAGTCTTATTTGAGACAATTTTAAACTTATTTTTATATAAAAGTTTTTTACACAACTTAAATCATAATCAAATAAGCACATTTATAATTAAATTGTTTAAACCCAACAAAATGTTTCTTTTACTTAAGGCCCCAAAAAAAGTTCGCATTTGGCTCAAAATTTTTTTCGCCATTTCGGAGCCGGCCCTGGACGACGATGACAATCGTGGAAAACAGAAAATGACAACGGTGGTAACAACAGGCACACATCCATCGTGCTTTACTTTATGGTTCATCTAGTTAGGGTTTTATAGCAATGAAATCGACAATGAGAGAAAGATAAACGATGTAGTCATGGTTAGGATATATTAAGAGAGAAGCATCATGCTAAATATATCATATATGGTATCAACTTTCAAGAGCATCATTATTGTGACAACTCTATTATGTGGTTCAGTAAACACCAGAGTTTTTAAAGGATTAACCATTGGAGATAATGTTGCTTCAAATAATAGATATGAGATGTCGACTACAAAGAAAATGGTGAGAGATAGAAAATAAGGTCTTCGAGAAATTGACATGAGTTTTAAAATACGTATCACACCTCGTTCTATATACCACTTTATATATATATATATATATATATATATAAATGAAGCAAAATGTATAATTATCCTGGTGAATTTCTTGTCGTGATTATGTTTTAATCTTTCTCTAAGTATGTGTCATGTATATGTATTTGTATATTCACTTAATTATTACATACTTATAAGTATGATACTCATTTTTGCATCTTCATAGTACAAAGTAATTTCAGACAGTTATTCATGTATATGGATTATTTTTATTCTAACCCGTAATATATGTCTTACATTATTGTTTTTATATATACATTTATTTAACAAAGTTGAATATTAAAGATTAAACCATACTAATCTTCAAATCACATATCCAAATCAGTAGGAGATGGATTAGGTTTATGGGATTTGTTAGTTTATTGCCTTATTGGTGGAGTCCAACCATCCCTTTTATTTTAAGATAACAAACAATATTAGTTTTGAAGAAATGTTAGTTGATATTTACACCTAGCTTTGAAAAAAAAAAGCACCTAACAAGGGACCCAAAAGATTATAAATTTAATTGTTTTATAAACAAATAAATTTTATTTTAAATGTATCATATTAAAAGTCATTTTTCATGTGATAAAAGTATATGCTCAAGTATTAAGTCCTAAGATTACGAAAAATAATATTTATGAAGGTTTTTATTATGTTTATAGGAAAATGAATCACCTAATGTGTCGAGTTAAGGAAGCCATAAAAGCAATTTAATAATGATCATAATTATTACTTATGATATGTTAGTCTAGCCATAAAAATAACGTGTTACACTCTTAACACTCACATGCTAATTCACATGTTTTTTTGATATAAAACTTAAATTGCATGTGACTTTAAAATATAATAATAATAATAAAATAATAATAATAATTAAAACATTCAATTCTAAATGCACCACAAAAATATTAATAAAATATAATTGTGTTAAAAATTTGATTTTATATCTAAAAAAATAATAAGTTTTTATAAGAATATGCGTTCGGGGTATTGTATTGTTGCATGTTAAAAACATACTGATAAGACTGAGGGTAGTGGGGGGTGAGGGGTGGGCGCGGCCGCCTACGTGGCTCGCGAACACCGCTACACCCCTCCAGTGAGCGAAGGCGCGGCCGGCCGGCGTGGCTGTGGTCGCGGGGCTAACTAGCCGTTGGAGGGTGTGTTGACTGGTCAACTTTACCGTTGGCCAGTTTAAATATATATTTTTTTTATCTATAAATACAAATCCACACTTTCTATAAAAACTCAAACCATACATTCTCTCTATCAAAACTTCTATTTATATATTTATAAATGGCATCGTCGTCATCGTCTTCCTATTCTATCAAAGAAGACGAACTCATTTGTCAAGCGGTTCAAACGACGATAAGCTTTTTGAGAGATCAAAATCGCCCCCGAGCCCCATTGTTCCGCCAACCGCGTCTTCCTATTAATGTAATGTTTTATATTATTATTTAATGTATTATTTAAAATAATTAAATAAATAAAAACTGGATCAAGCCCCTGCTCATCTGGACCACTACACCCTCTGGGGCTTGGTTGAGGGGTTTGATCCATGGTCATGTCATCGCCTACGTGTCAGATTTTGCTTGGCTCACCTGGGGCTCAACCAAGCCCCATTATCCTCTGCCTAACCATTTTAAATATGCAAATTGTATATGGTGTTTTACATATGATTATGAATGCTACATTGCATTTGGTCTATTTTGATTTTGTGTAACAATGCATTAACTTCATTTTAAAAATTCAATAAAGTCTCACTTTGGTATTATGTTCTTTTCTTTAAAGCTGTCTCGAATATTTCCAATTAAAAACCTTTTCCTTTTCTAAACTAAAGACCAAACAAAAGATAAATTAGAAATTTAAATAAAATAATATAATTATTAAAAATTAAAACATCCAAAAATAATGGTTCCACTTACAAGATTATTTATACTTTTATATTAAGGATATCACTTTAGTTCAACCCATCCATTTCGGGCACAATAACACATACCCCCATCCTCCACACCACTCCTACTTCCTACACCATCTACCACTCAATGACACGAAGCTTAGAGAAAAACGTCAAAAAAAAATTCCTAAACGGAGGGGCCAGACTCTGATTTTCAAATAAAAATATGTAAATTTGTACACTATATATAATTTTCGACACAAAACAAATAAATTTACATTACTAAGCAAAAAAACCAGAGCGGGATGCCCTATAAAACTTCACCTATCCCCTCACCCAAAAAAAATATTTTATTTTTTTACTTGTGTGTTGTAACAAAACCCATAAAACTCACCAGACACCACCATTCCACATCTTGAATTCTTGCTCATATGTTGAGCAATCTTTTTCCACTTTCCCAAAGCAAAGCACAAACACAGCTCACCCATCCTACCCCACCCCCATAATTAAAACCAATAAATTTGCCTCAAACCCCCAAAAACCAAAAAAACAAAACCCAAAACATGTTTTGACTGATCTCCCACTTCAAATACTCACATAAAAACCAAACCTTTTCCCTCTTTTCCCACTTTTTATAACCAAAAAACACCCAAAGCCTGCATCTTTTTCCTCTGACAGATAGATACAAGAACCCATATATATCATTCTTGATCTTCATATTATCATAAAGCTCACATTTTTCTACATGGGTTATTTGTTTCTGCAAATGGGTCTTTGTGTTTTGGTTGTTTTAGTCACTTTTAGCTTCAATCTTGTGGATTCACATAATGAATCAAGAAATGATATAGTTCAAGGAAGTGTTTTTATTAATGGGAAACATGCAATAGGTAAAACTGATAATGAGTTTATTTGTGCTACTATGGATTGGTGGCCACCTGAAAAGTGTGACTATGGGACTTGTAGTTGGGGTCATGCTTCTCTTCTCAGTGTGGTATGTGTTTTGAATTTGTGTGTATTTTTGATGATATTATAATTAGAAAGGTTTTTTTTATTATTATTATTATTTTATTTTATGGATTTTGAGTTGCTGCTATTGTTATACAACATTAGTAGTTTCTCAAGAACAATGCTTTATTTTTTTTGAATTCGTGTGTGTTTTTGAAGGTGTGTAGTGTGTGTGGTTGTTGATATTATAATTGAAAAGTTTTGTTTTTTAGGATTTTATATTGATGCCATTGTTATAGAACATTAGTATTTTCTCAAGAACAATGCTTTCTTTTTTTTTGAATTAGTGTGTGAATTTGGAGGTGTGTAGTGTGTGTGATTGATGATATTATAAGTTATAACTGAATCTACAAATTTTAAATAAACAATTTTTTTATGGACAACATTAGTATTTTTTTCAAGAACAATGCCTTATTTGGAAAGAAAAGATAAATCACAAATTGTTTTTTTTTGTATTTGCTTATTAATTTGATAATTTAGTTTATAAATCTTTTTTTATGCTTGTTTTAGAGTGTAAACTGTTTATTTTTTATTTTTTATGCAGGATCTTGACAATATAATTTTTAAGAATGCCATCAAAGGTAAGAACAAAAAACTAAATTTCTCATTCGTTTATAATTACTTTTCTTGATCGAAACTCGAATTGATGTTGAAAATTAGGGGTGTGCATGAGTCGTTTTGGGCTAAAACCAAAATTTCGATTTTTGAGTATTTGAAAACTGTTTGTTTCGCTTTTTTTAGTTTTGGTTAAAAAATATTGGCCCAAAATGAATTTGGGCCTAAACCTTTTTGTTAATTAATAACTATTTCATTATCATACAAATGAGCTAACAAATTTTGGTAACACAATTTGTTTAAAATTTTAAATTACTTATAGTTAAAAATCAAAATGATAACCTATAAATTCAGCACGGTTCGTTTTTTTACAAAAACATAAGACCAAACTGCCGTTTTTGTGTCCCGATTCGATTATTTCGGTTTGGTTATTCAGTTTCGTATCGGGTTTTCAGTTTCATGCACATGCCACACCCCTATTGAAAATCTGAGTCTTTATGAACAATTACAAACTTGGAAACTACAAGTTTGACTGTCAAAGTCAAAAGTTTATCTTTTGACCATAAATATCGAACAAATTGCTTAGGTTTACAATTCAAATTTGTATACATAGATCAATACCTACATTAACAATTCTCGATAAATAATCGAATAGATGTCGAAATTTGAAAATGCGAGTCGTTACTTTATGAACAATACAATACAAATTTAACAACTACAAGTTTGACTTTAAAAGTCAAAAAGATTCTATCTTGGTAGCTTCTTAACCATTTTTTTTGAATTTTAAACATTTATGCAGCATTTTCAACATTAAAGATCAGATTAGGTGGAACTTTACAAGACAAAGTTGTTTACCAAACAGAACATAATCCCAAACCATGTATTCCATTCTCAAAAAACACATCAGAGTTGTTTGGTTTTACTGAGGGTTGTTTGCCACTAACCAGATGGGATCAGTTAAACACCTTCTTTCAAGAAACAGGGTAAAATATTATTTGCTTCAGTAAAGTTTCTATTTATATTAAAAAGATAAACAAGATTTTAATGGGTTGTAATAAAAATCATGACTTGCATTCAGGGCTAAGATTATTTTCGGTTTAAACGCGCTTGCTGGCAAGACAATTCGTGATGGTTCGGCAGTTGGACCTTGGGACTCTGAAAATGCTGAATCATTGTTACGGTATACGGTTAAAAAGAATTACACCATGTTTGCGTGGGAACTCGGTAAGTTGACTCGCTTAACATTCGTCGCGTGTTGAAAGATTTTAGTTGGTTGCAAACGGGTCAGAGAACGGGGCAAACAGGTCGGGTTGGGTTGACCTGATACACTTTTTGTCATGGTTTATATAAAAATAATTTATCTAGATATAAATTTATATTATTTTAATTGTAATTTTAAACTTTTGAGATTTAATCTTTAACCTTCAGTTTAAGATTTCACCTCTAAAACTTTACTTTTTTATAACTTGTTCACACCTACATATTTTATGGTGAAAATAAATATTCATATTACAGGTTAAATTGTGTAAAATATGTCAAAACATTTAATAGGTTAATAATGATCCTTTTAGACTTTATATCCTATTTACAGGTTAAAATGTATTATTACACACTCATTACAAATTATCAATCACGCCCTCATGATGTGACCCCTTAATTTTTTTTATTTTAAGTATTTTTTATTACCTTTTAACATATATATGCTTTATACAAATTAGAAAATTTCGTCACGATACTTATATTTTTATCTATGTTTCGATATATATGTTATATGTTTGTATCACAGACATAGTTATATTCAATACATTATTGTTATTATATTGTCAATATGTTAATGAAAATAAACGTATCGTGATGCAAAAAGGTTAAAAAGGACGAAATTACACTTTGGATAACTTTCGACCCGTTTACATTGTTCGGACCATTCACAACTAAACGGTCAAAATTTTCGGGTCTAATTTTTAATCTTTGAACAATCTTGTAGGGAATGAGCTAAGTGGAAGTGGAGTTGGAACAAGAGTAACAGCATCTCAGTATGCATTTGACACAATGACCTTAAAAAACATAGTTGAAGAAATCTATTCGGATGTCGAGCCCAAACCACTTATAATCGCACCTGGCGGTTTCTTTGATGCCAGCTGGTTCAAAGAGTTCATAGCCAAAACACCCGAGACCGTAGACGTAATCACACACCACATATACAATCTTGGCCCAGGTATCCTTTTCACAAATTAAGCAAAATAATATGTTTTCAAATATATTCATTCAGTAAAGTTACAATCTATTTTAATCTTTTTAAAATTAATCAAAAGAATTTGATTTCCATAGTAGACAGTCAGTAAAGTTACAATCTTTTTTTATTTTTTGCACAAATTAAGCAAAATAATTTGTTTTCCAAAATATTCAGTCAGTAAAGTTACAACCTTTTTTCATCTTTTTAAAATTAATCAAAAGAATTTGATTTCCATAGTAGACAGTTAGTAAAGTTACAATCTTTTTTTTATTCATTTCACATTTTAAGCAAAATAATTTGATTTTCAAAATACCCAATTAGTAAAGTTACAGTCTTTTTTAATCCTTTTACAAGTTAAGCAAAATAAATTGATTCCCAGTATACTTAATTAATAAAGTTACAATCTTTATAAGTTTATAACAGGGGTTGATCAACATCTTGTTGAAAAGATACTCGACCCGTCTTATCTTGACGAGGAGGCTGATACGTTTAAGCAGCTCGAGAACATTCTCAAGACTTCTATAACTTCTGCTTCTGCTTGGGTTGGTGAGGCTGGTGGTGCTTATAACAGTGGACATAATCTTGTCACCAATGCATTTGTGTTTAGTTTCTGGTAAGCGAGTGTGAAATGACCAAAATACCCTTTACATAAACGATAGACATCATGGGAGTTTGGTTTGTGCAGGTACTTGGATCAGCTCGGGATGTCATCTGCTTATGACACGAAAACATATTGCAGACAGACGTTGATCGGAGGAAATTATGGTTTGCTCAACACTACAACATTTGAGCCGAATCCAGATTATTACAGGTATTATTTCTTTTTTATTTTTATTTTTATTTTTGTAACATGTAAATTGACCATCTTTATAGATGTAATTTGATGAGATTTTTGTTGTTTCTTACCAGTGCACTTCTTTGGCATCGGTTGATGGGTAGAAAAGTTCTCTCTGCGAATTTTACAGGGACCAAGAAAATTCGATCTTATGCCCATTGTGCTAAGGAATCTGTAAGTTGACTATTGACTTTGACTCTCGGGTTGCATTGGGTGTATTTTACCTCCAACTTGAACCAAAGCTTTAATAAACAGTTAAACAGAAACAGGTCAAACGGTTTAAAAGCCGCCCAAAAGTGTGTTTAAACGCTTTAGACCTCCTAATTTACTTTATTTAAAAATATATACTATTATCTAATATCGAGAATATAAACGCATATTTGGTACAGTATTTTCTACAAAATTAAGATACGGAGATTGGTAACCCGTTTGGCGTGTATTTGAAGGTTACCCCTTTAAATTCAAGATTCAAAAAAGAGTAAACTTTTTCAAGGAAAATTCCAAATTCAAATGACTCGTTCATTTAAAGACACCAAAAATCTAAAATGACCCGAAAAGAAAAGGATAATAAAGTCATTTCCTATTCTAACGAACCTTTATTATGTATTACAGAAAGGAATAACATTACTACTTATCAACCTAGACAACACTACTACAGTTGATGTAACCCTGGCTCTAAACAACACATGGACGTTAAACACGCTCAAATCCCCTATTCATCGTCATCATCACCGTCATCGTCATCATCACACACCAAACAAGCCACGTGGTGGATTAAACGTACGCGAAGAATACCATTTAACCGCCAAAAACGGTGATTTACACAGTCAAGTTATGATGCTTAACGGTAAAGAACTCAAAGTAAATGCATACGGAGGGATACCGCAACTGAAGCCTTTGTATGTGAATGCTTCAGAGGTTATAAGTGTTGCACCTTATTCTATTGTGTTTGCTCATATCCCACATCTTACATTGTATGCTTGCAGCAGTTAGATGGTCTAGCATATAGCATATTCATATATAGAATGAAACTGAGAATCAGTTTCATTTTGGTTATTATTGGTTCATAGGTATATTCAAATGATGCCTGTTTTGGCTGATTCATGAACATTTTTTAAATGATATTGGTTATGATTGTTGGTTTATGACTTTTGTTGGTTTTTATGTTTTTCTTTACATGGTAAACAACTACAGTTTGAATCCACTTAACAGATTTTCTTTAATAGAGGAATATAATAGTCATTTAATACTCACTAAACAATTTATTTATGATTATCTGCGCTAGGAACGAAAAGCCTGACATTCTGTAAATTCTGATACCTAAAAACGAAAGTTGTAATTTGAACAAACCACAGGAACAACCTGTCGCATAAGTTACTTCATATATGTTAACGAGATGAAACTTGTAAATTAATTTGGGTTAAATTTTCCAGAGAAACGGGTCAAATATGTTAACGAGATGAAACTCAACCAGAGTGTACTAAAAAATAAAACCTCATATATAACTTTAATGAAACATATTATGTAATTATCGCACAATGTAGTTTTTATGATGATATTTAACAGACTATATATACTATATAATTTATAAACGTTCATGAATAGTTCTTGATCGTCATTGGTGCATATGAGCGTCAAACCAAAAACTCTTTTTGTAAACCATGTTTTTTTTTAAATTCCAATAACAAAACCAAAAACTCCTTTCTTGTGCACTCATATGCCAAAACAAATATATATCATATATACAAATTATGAACATTTATCAATTATAAATATATCTCTTAGAGCAAAACAAATATACAGGCAACATACATATTCTAGGATTCTAAAATGTGGCTGTTAATAATAAAGCATAAATACAATATTTTGGTTAGTGAAAGTTGATCACCTTCTATGCAAAATTGTTGAAGGAATCCATCAAAATCCAAGTTAGTGGCTGTTAATAATAAAGCATCATCCTTTAATCTACCTTCTTGAAACTTTGAGGCTTACTGCTCGCGAATGCTAACCATACGATCGTACCCGTGAGGTAGAAGAAAATTGATGGTGCAAAGAGTGACATCTACATGGTGATAACAATAAAATGTTAGAACAATTATTATTAGTTAAAGAAGTGGAAATTAGGCAAGTTTGATAAAACTTACACTCCATGAATGTGTTGAATCGAGAAGATATCCGGTTAGAGCAACACCTACAATTCCCGGAACTGCCCCTACAGTATTGGTAATGCCCTGAATACACAAGTCAGAGTTTGCGGGTCAAATACTCAAATATGTCATTTAACGATTTTTAGTGTTTAATTTTAACTTAATGAACTTGGTCACTATAAGGAGGGGTGTGAATTTTTGACACGACACGAACCTAACACGAATTTCGTGGGTTTGGGTTTAGTATAAACAGTTCGGGTCAGTTTCATGTCGAACCTGCGAACCTGTTTAGCAAAACGGGTCGTTTTTGTGTCAAACCGGCAGGTTCGTGGTTAACCTGCCATCAACTTCTAGTCGTTTTCTTATATAAACAATAAGCGCTAAAATATGATTACGTAAAAAAATATATATTCATTTATTAAAATAATTTAGGGGTTGTAAGCATTTGATATATCTTTAATATAAACTCTCATTATCCACAGAAGTATGAAAATAACTAACATACCAAAAGTATGCTTGCATATTCGGGTGAAATATCTTGATGAGTACAATAAAGCCCTGCAACCAACCAACCAAACAATAAATGGACATCAAGTCTCTAGACATAAAAACCGCAACAAAATACTAAAATTATAATTATTTCAGCACCTGATAATGCAAAACTTGATAAAGCTATACCGCCTGTATGGATAGTGACTACTTCCCATGGGGGCAACCCCAAGTCAATAGATGATAAAATCATACAAGTTGCAGGAGACAAAAACGCAATCGTTTGACATATCTTGCGCACCTGCACGGCACGTGTAAAAAAGTCAAATTATTTAATATCTGATTCCATTTTTTCAAATATTATGTGGATCCGTGCGTCAGGCGGGTTGGGTAACGAGTCAAAACAAGATTTTTTTGTGTGGAATTGAGTAATGTTGGGTCAGGTTGTCCGAAACACTTGTGTGTATTATTATAAAATTGATAATTAGTGTGTCAAAAGTATTTTGGAAAATGATCCATCTGTCTTGATTTTATCCATTTGACACGTTAAAAGATATTTTTATTGTTTTTTAAATTCAAATTGACCAAATTAAATTGGCCAAAACTGCCAACTCTACATTGCAAGTATTTTCCGTTTAAAAAGTAAATAAAAAATACCACGGTTGTTTCAACCCCATTAGAGATTAAGTTGTCAGCCAACTGTGACGCGAAGCTGGTAACGACAACTGAGGCTAGTGGAGGAAGAACAGAAACCTGCATCAAAGAAATATACATAACCATTAAAAAGACCAAAATGCCCCCAAAAACTAAAAAAAGAAAATATGATTTAGAAAATACCCATGCGGCTTCTGTTAAATTCAGGTTAAGTTCCTCACTGCGTATTAAAAAAAGTTGGAAGCTTTATATTAGTTATATACCAAAAAGTAAATACTCATTGAAACGTTTTATTAGTTACAATTATTCTTACCTGAAATAAGTCGGAAGCCAAGATAAACAACAATAATGACCCCAACTTCCACAAAAATGAGCATATATCATCGCCCATACGGCTTTACTTTGAAAAAAAGATTTCCATGGTACCTATACGTGAAAAATACATCAATACAATACTCATATTTTCCAAGTTGAAGCCTTAAAACGACGAAATAATGTTTTATACGTTTAAGGAGCCACCAAGTTCCTCCATAGAAGTTTCCCATGATTTTGGCTCAGGATTTGACCAAGAACCTGTAATTCAAGCGAGAACAGAAACAAAATATTTGAGTTGACAAAATTACAAAAATACCCTTTTAACAAAATCAAAGAATTTTTCGAACCCAAATCAACACCATCTATTAATTAATGAGATTATGAACATTTATGTAACTATAACTTAAATCTGTTCAATAATGAGACATTGCAATTCGTGATTAATGATAAATTAGCAAACGGATGCTCTTACTTGACGATGATGCAGAATTGGTCAAAGGTTGGTCTTTTGAAACAAACTGAAATCCTAAAAACCTTCAAATGCAAAACTATACATTAGTCAATTTCGAAACACATTATTATGAAAGACTAAATAACTTAATCAACAATATCTTACCACACAATTCCAAACATGTAGAATACAGATTCCCAGCCAAAAGATTCAATCAGGGGTGGAGCCAAAAGAAGCCTATACGTTTATAAACATAAGTCATGAATTAAAAAACAAAAAGTTTTAAACATAAAGCTGCACAAAATACATAAGCTTGTTATAGATAATAATGTAACATACCCTAACACACTTCCAACACTTAGACCACCAAACACAAACGATACTGCCCGTGAACGTTCTTCTAAAGGTATTAGCCTGCATAAATGGTTCAATCAAGAAATAGGACCCCTAATCGTCTATTTTTTAGTCATAACTTATGTATATATAGGTTTACTAGGCCTAGTAAAAGGACATTTTTAAACAAATACCTTGCAATCAGATCGGTTGCAGCTGAAGGCGATACTCCTTCCCCAATTCCAACCTGAGTGTGGGATAAAAAGAATATTAATTTGAAATAAAAAATCACAAAACTAAAAAAGAAAATAGATTTAAGAGGATTAAAGAAATGAAAAACATACAAGAACTCTTGAAAAAACAAGTCCCGGCATAAAACCAGCAACAAGAGGAACGAGTGCTGTGGCAAGCGACCATACCAGAACACCAAACTGAAGAATTTCTCCGCATAAACAATAATAATATATTGCACAATTGATCAACATAAAGAATTCTTCAAATACGCATCTTTTCACATCAAAGGTGCATGAAAAACAAATATTTCTTTCAACATACTAACCTCCCACCAAATATTTTTGAAAGCCAGCCACCTGGCAACTGACTCAACGCGTACCCCCAAAAGAATGAAGATTGGACTAATCCTGCTACCGATGAGCTCCATCCAAATTGATGTGACATTGGAATGATTGCAATACTCAAGTTTACCTACAAAAATTTCAGTATATCATTTGATGCTATACAAACACCACCTCCAAAAGTGCTAGGGCCGGCCGTATGATGCCAACTCAAGTTTGCACACCGGAGTATGTCACATCTACGGACCGAATGACATAGTCAATCAAACATATCATATGCGTCGTATGAGTTGCCCCGTACAACACATGGTCCACACAGGCCGTGTGACATGTTAAGTACGTCTAAAAGTGTGTTAGTTCCGGCCTTAATTTATAAGAACTTAAAAAATCAGCAATCAATCAAGATTATCAAAAGGGCTTGCTAAAAACATAAACTTTAAATTAACTGATACTGAAATCCAGAAAACTATAAATTTATTAACTGCAATATATTAATTTACTCAAGTTTAACTACACAAGTTTCAATTTTTAATTTAACTCATATAAATTTAGTTACTGTAATATAGAGGTGCACAAACTTGTTTAAAATTCAAAACCGGTTTATAATCAGTTTCGGTTCGGGGTGAAACTGGTTTCTTGACCAGGTTTCGGTTCGGGTTTTGACCGGTTGGTTTTGGAACCGGTTTTGGTGGAGAAAACTACGAACCGGTTTGGTTCGGTTAACCTGTTTATTTGACCACCTCTACTATATAATATACTAATTTACTCAAGTTTACCTACAAAAGTTTCAACACTTCTACTAATCACTCAAATACTAAACTCAAAAGAACACACACACACAAAAAAAAAACTTATTTTTACATCTAAACCGGAAAACATAACAGCCCGACCCGAAAAACCCGAAACCCTGAGAACACCTTAATCAAAAACCTTAACTATAAACTGGTCATTCAGTACTATGAATCTAATTTTTCAATCCCTAATCACAATTTCTTCTTATGCCATCAAAACTTCCACTAATCACTAAAAAACTAAACTCAAAACAACATAATAAAAATAAAAAAAACAAACTTCATAATAATAATAATATTAATTATAATACCTTATCCATGTTACAAATAACAAAAGCAAGTGAAGTAGTCCCAATAAGCTTATATCTTTGCGGCAAATTCTTCCACGGCGTCCAATTAATATTCCCAAATCCCAATTTCACAAACCCTAATTTCTCATCATCATCACTATCATCCACTCTTAACCCAGATACAATTGAACCAATTCTCTTGCTTTCTGCAACATTCTCCTTCTCCTTGATGCTACAATGAATCTTTGATCTTTTAATTGCTGAATTAACGGCTGGATTTGGTAAAAATGGTGATGATATTGATGGTTTTAAGAGCCGAGTGTTGGGTTTGTGGTGTGTAAGACATGATGGGCTTGTGTCTGTTGTAAAGGTTACTAATTTCGCCATTTTTGTGGCGAAATTTGAAGTAATAATAATAATATTATTATTTGAGTTTGTGAGGAAGAATACGAGCAAATGATGAACGCTATTATTATTATTATTATTATTATGAAGAGGACCAAATGGCGCCACGGTGGAGTTAGTTTGCGGCCCGGATTTATTTGTATTTTAGAGAATGGTTTACTTTTCGGTTACTAACGGGTCGTGTTGGATGGAATCGGTTGGTGGATAAGAGAAAAACTATATTTTTGTTTATGGTTAAATTTGAAGAAACAGTCAATTTCATAATTTTTATAATATTTATTTTATTGTTGTTATGAGTGATGGTAAAAGAAAATGTCATAAATGTATAAAATATTATTAGATTTAAAAGATATTGATTTTTAATGTAATTTTAGATTTAGAAATGATGAATAAATTGAGATGCTTGGAACATTCTATGCCTATTGCCTATATTTTTTGTGAGGGGGTTTTGTAAATTATATAGTATGGTTATTAGTAGTTGTGAGTGAACGTGAGTGAAAAAGTAATGATAAAGGTATAATAATATTATAAAAAATATTACGGTAAAAACATTATTTGTTTACGATATTCTTGAAACAAATAAACCAAGAAAGCAAATCAAGTCATGTGTGACAAACAAGTCCAATGTGGTAAGAAAGCTAATCATGTGTGGCGAAGTCATGTGAGACAAGAAAGTCCTGTTGGAAAATATTAAAGCAAGAACCGTAAAATAGGGAAGAAAAAATCCAAGAAAGTAAGGCACCAAACCATGGTGGACAAAGAAGGCAATAAAGATGGAATTCCATCAACATCAGAGACAAGAGGAAGTTTAAAGGTTTCGATTGTGTTGAATATGAACACTTTGCAAGGAATTGCTCTAAATGGAAGGATAAAGAGGAAGACAAGGAAGAAGAGGCTCATCTCGCCTCTAAATATGAACCATTGCTATTGTGAAAGGAAGTCAAGAAAGATTGAAGAACTTCTAAACTATGTTTAGTTTAAGGGGGAGTGTTGGAAGTTAAATTAAATATAGGGGCCCATGTGTCATTAGTAAAAAATATGTTTAGTATGTTTTATGTATTTGTTTAAAGTAAAAGGGTCTAGTATATATATTTGAAAGTTAGAAACTGAATTACAGTTATTATGGTTGGGTATATAAACCCATCACCGTCTTGTTGTAAAAATATGATCGATTCATATCGATTCATCAACCAGTAAAGTTTTTGAGTCTCTTGTTCTTCAATTCTAATATCATCATATTGTGTATGATTGTTCTTGATTTACCAATAGTTGCAACCGGATTTATGTCAACGGGTCACTATATTTCGATGTTTTGTTATCTGTGTACTCGATTTATAACTTATTCATGTCAGGCCGGGTTGTTCTAACATTAAGACTTTGGATAACACTTAAGTTAAATAATAGTTGGATTTGCTTAAAGTTAGGTTTATAATTTGGTTGGTATTATGCTTGGAGTTAATTAAGCTCTAATAAGTAGAAGTTACTCGATAATTTGATAAATCTCATTTCTTAATAAGATAAGTTTTTATAGCTATGTATATAACTTTCAGGTTTTACACAACTTTAACTTACGTGCTTATTTTTACGATTCAATGTGCAAAAGCGCGAGTGGCATACTCATTTATATCTACGTTACCATATAAGTTTTATTTACAACTGATCCGCCACAACGCATAGGTGATTCCCACTAGTTATCATAATTAACTAAAAACCTCAATACCCTTATAACCTTCTTATGTTTTTGTACATTATAATAAAAAAAACATTGTATAAGAATATACTAAAAACACAACAAAGGAACATATTATATGCATCTTAACCAACATCCTCTAGCCATCATCCTATTATCTTCTGTTATCAAGAAGCATTTCATTCTCATAACCATCGTCCTCCGTCGGCACTGCACGGTATTAGACAAATAAAAGCAATCAAATATAAACACTGATGACTAAACATCTGATCATAAGACGGATTACTTGTCGAAAAATATAGGTAACAAGGATATACATATTATAAATGCAGGTGCGAATAAAAAGAGAGTGTACAAAAATTTCCCTTTGTTGGAAGACCAAAACATTGTATCTTCCAAATGAATCCAAATAGCCTTGCTCGTTTTGCAGGATTGTCGAACTTCTCTTGTAAAGCTAGTGACTGGTGAAGTTCCGCCAATACCTTATGCATCGGAGGGCGTTTCTTAGGATCATCATGCAAACAATAGTGCGCAATTTGGGCGAACGCCTTCAAACTATTGGGACAAAGTTGTCCCCTTATTTTAGGAGCAACAAGTTGATCAAAGTTTTTTCTCTCGACGTATTTTTGAGCCCACTTTGCCAAACTCAAATCCTCATCGCCATGACTAAAGACAGCACGTTTCCCAGACAACAATTCAAATAATATCACTCCGAAGGCAAAAACATTCGTACTACTGTTCAATTTTCCCGTCCTTTGAAAGTTTGGCTCCAGATATCCATATGTACCTTTTGTAGAATAATAAAAAAACCCATGAGGTGTTACGTATTAATCAACTGTATATAAGAGTACAATGGATATAAATACAAGTAAACATAATTAAAAGCTATATCCTACTCATGGTAACAATATAATACTCATACTCTAATAATATATTCAATAATACCTTTAACACTAGTGCTAACGTGAGTAGTTGATTGATTAGTTGGGCATACTTTTGCCAGCCCAAAATCTGATATCTTAGCCTCCCAATCATTATCTAGCAGAATATTAGAGCTTTTGATATCACGGTGTACAACTGCATGATTAGTGCCCGCACCAGTGTGCAGGTAATCTAATCCTCGTGCGATCCCTATGCTTATCATTAGTCTCCGCTTCCAAGACAAAGGAGTATCAATTTTGTGCAAATGGTGATCAAGAGTTCCCCGAGGCAGGTACTCGTAGATGATAATCATCTCATTTTCATCAACACAACACCCAAGAAGAGAGACAAGATGCGAATGTCTCAGCTGAGAAAGCATGTCAAGCTCAGTATTAAACTCGAGTGCTCCTTGATTGGACGTTGAGTCCAAACGTTTAATGGCCACAACGATGTTGCTACCATTTTCACTCTTGATGTGACCTTTGTAGACCTTCCCGAAACCTCCATGCCCAACAATCATTTCTTCCTGAAAGTTTTGGGTTGCTAAACGCACGTCAGTAAGTGAGTAACGAGGACATAGTTTCTCTGACGGTAAAGCCATCGTAATCAATATTCAAGCATCTAACACCTGACAAATATTAAGGATTAGACATTTTGAGATATGTAATACAACGTAATACACACACATATATATGTGTGTGTGCGCGCGCTATAAAATCATTAACATATCAAATTCATCAGTTTTATCTAAGCCATTTAAGAATATCACCGTTCTACTTAATTTTCTGAAAATTTAAAATTTCACATATACATTTTAAGTTTTTAACTTAAATTTTCATGTTGACCCATATTTATTTATCTTAAAATATCACACTCACATATATGTGTATGTGTGATTAATATCAAGTGAAAAACTAAAAACAAATATATATGAAAAAAGGAGTGATTTACTTTGTTTCTATATGTTCCGACTTCTGACAAAATATGAAACCACTGAGTCGGTTGTTTTACTGGCGTCAAAGGCAACGTGACCGGCCCTTAACGCTGGCTGCAAGTTAAGGGTTCGCCGTTATGGAGGCCTGGTTAACACGTAACAAGGTCTTTAACGAGGAAACGGTGGGGTGGGTGGGGCCACCTGTTGGCCCAGACGGATCAAACAATCAAATCAAACGAACTTATCAAACAAACGAACACACGATATTGAGGTGACAACCCTCGACTCTTTTCATATAATCAAACGAACTTAACAAACGAACTTCACGAACTTATCAAATGTACATGGAGATGAGACTCCTTGACTCTCTCTTAACTCACACGAATAAACTAATAATCTAGACCCTATTTATAGACCTACTAAACTTGCTCTTCAAGACATAGCTTTCCTAAACCTATTACAATTCAAATAACTAAATTATAACTTAATAAAATAAACCTTTAACTTTAGTAATAATTCAAGATTAATCATTCACCACCCACAAATAACGAAGCACCACCGCCTTCGTGAAAATAATATGAACCATACTAAATCCAATATTCTTAAAAAAAATCAATACCAAAGACCGGATTAATTTACAGCGGGTTAGTCTCGGGTTGGGTTTGAACTGAATAGGAATTTATTAGGCTTTTATATTTCAAAATTTACCTAATATATAAGACCTAAAGCTGAAGGTGTGTTCGCCCCAGATTACAATAGCCAATATTCACCTAAAAATCCATGGCGAAATTGAAAACTCATAAAACAAATGCTAGTAAAAAATCAAATGAGATAAAAACCACACAAGGTTCCAAAACTCAACTCAAAATAAGTATTTCACTTATTATATATTGATCTTGAGAAGACGATTAGAAATATATACCTATTTTTATATATGAACAAGCGTAAACGAACACAAACAAACTTAATTGAACATAAATGAGCAAACTTAAATGAACACGAAGTAATAAATATAAAACATTAAGCATATGATTCATCCAAAGTTTTATAAAAAAATGTACGTAAACAAACATAAATATACAAAGATAAATGAACAAACATAAATGAATTAACAAAACGTGTGTTCATGTTCATTCGTTTATTAAATAAACGAACATAAACAAACAGTTCACTAAACGTTCTACACGCCTACAAACATGAGTCGGTTAGTGCCAGTACCGTGTCAGGCAGATTTCGTGAGGGCTTACGCTCCTACGAGCAAACGTGGAATGGGTTCTGCAAATGAGCTAATATTTTTTTTTACCAAAAAAAGTTTTTCAATATTTAGTTCACACGTTATGTCTAAAAATAAGAAGCAAAATAAAATCTTTACATACCTTTATCATGAACGCCAAAAACCTTGAGTAAAATTCGTGTATTGTAGAGAGAAATGTGGCTATAACTTTTAGAAATGTCAATGAAATTTCTATGGGATATAAAGACCATAAAACTAAAAGTGTACTTTGGAATGGAATACGAATATAGAACGAATGCAAACAGATAGTTAACATCAGTGCTAACTTATCTTTGAATATCATACGCACATAACGTGTGCATGTTTTTTTTATTCGAATTCAAACTTGGGATAAACTATATTAGAATATTATAATAAAATGATCAAATTACACAATAGAGAGACAGGTAAACAGGCAACAAGTTGCGTCGCTATCCCCTTTTGAATGGCAAAACCGGACCTACTGAAACAAAATTATCGTTCTTCGACGTCGTTGAGTTATTGTACACGACCCAAATGTTTGTTTGTATGCTACAAGAATAGAGTAAACAACTAAAAAGTAAATATGTCTATTTTCTTTCTCTCTATTTGGACCGAAAAAAAGAAGGGAATGAAGTCATGAACCATTAATTATTGATTGTTTTAGTAATATTCTTTGTTTAAACTTAAAAAGTTGTACATAAAATAATGATAACGTTGAAAAATAGAGAGATTCTTTTAGACTTGTTAAAGTGAAGCATTATTCCTATATCATCATATGTCAAGTGCCAAACACACGACTGTCGGCTTTTAATTTCTAGCTCCCAAATATTGCTTATTTTTGTTTTCATGTTTAAGCAATTTGTATAGGTGCGGTTTTGGGCTAAAGCCGAGCCAACAATCAAATTTGCGGTTTTTTAGTTTTTTAAAACCATTCGGTTTCGGTTTTTCTAAGTTTTGGTTTTCGGATTTCGGCTTTTGATTTAGTTTTGGATTTGATGGTATCGTATCTGCTAATCAGGCAAAAAAATTGGCCCAAGTGTTTGGGTTAAGCTATTTAATTAAACGAGTTGTGTCTAGAATGAGAGAAATTATGTACTTTTGTTTGTGTAATTGTCGTAATTTTACATTAGTTACTTGCTAGAATCTAATTTTACATTAGTATTTATTTCTTAGAATATAATTTTTTTAATAAATTTCATACATACGAAAATTTACATAAATCTAAAAATAGCTTCTAATATAACTTTGTGTAGCCTAAACGAACTCATTAACACATGGCCAAGCCTATTAAGGCCCAATATTAGTGTAGTTGTCATACACGTGTCTTTAACACTCAGATGACTTGTTATAACTAAATGCGATTGTGTGCAACGTAAAGAATCCACTAACATACGACAATGCCCATCAAGGTCCAACAAAAAAGTTGTGACAACGGACCAACGCTAAATCATAACTACCGAAAGATTACCAACAAAAAAGTTGTGACAATGGCACATCATATACTATGTGCATTGTGTTTTCTGATTACATTCGGATCGATGTGTTTACACCATTAGTAAACCATAGACAAAACAACCTTTAGGGGCAAGCTTTGCTACCATCTTTCATTCTGCTATAAATTTGTTCTAGTTCCTTTTTAGCTTGTTCCATTGCGTAGTCGTGTCTAGTGCACTTCAGTATTAAAGAAAGCAGTTCGTGTGCTCTTTCATTATCAGAATCGTTTATTATCATTCGTGAATCCACTAGATCCTCGATCCTTGTATTTGACGCTAAAGCAACTTCGCCAGACCAATGCTCTCGTCTCAAATAATCCAAAACAAATGGTTTCCCTCTAAGTATTTCCATCAGTAACATCCCAAGACCATTGACATCACACTGCCTTCTCTTAGATGTATGGCCTTAAATTTGATGCGGATTATATATTACAATCATTTAAAAAAAAAAAAAAACTAAGTGATAAATTTTTACCTGCTAATGGGTACCGTAATCTATGCAACAACATTGCCACGTCGAAATAAAAAAGCTTTGCGTTAAATTCCCGTAAAAGAGTAATTATATATGAGGTCTTATTATGATTATTAATAATTGAGAAATAACTAATAAGCATAATGCAATGTAATATCATGAACATCTTAAAGTTTACCTTATCAAGCCAAATCTCATCTGTGTCTAGTATCCAACCTTCGACGATCAGCTGATTACTTTGTAGAAAATGCAGGCCACGAGCAACTCCTACGGCTATTTTAACCCTTGTCATAAAGGGAATGGTTTCAATTCCTATAGCCAAGAAAGAATATACATTACTCTCTTTCAAATGATATTGTTTTCAAATTGAAAATTATGATAAGTTAAAAGTAATACCTTCCTGCAAGTAATCTTTTAAGCTTCTTTTCTCCATGAACTCGTGTACAAGGTATAACGTTTCGCCTTCCAAACAATATCCTAAGAACCTATGAAGGTTGGGATGAAAGAATTTTCCCAATTGATGTATATCCTCCTACATATGAAAATTCTTGTTATGAACTTGTATTCTTGTTTTAATATGAAGTTTTTAAAATAGTTGAAGGAAAGTAAACGCATTATACGGTAGGAAAGTCTTTGCTAAGCTATGTAATGAAGTACTTAACCTAAACTTAATCATAGTTTAAAGAACAAATATTCAACGTTAGAGCCTCAATTAGTTAAAATATTGAACTTGGCAATTACGGATTTGAGCTAGACCTTGCGAGTTCTGCTATTGAGGTGACATAATAACTGTCAAGTTTTTTGCTGGAAAACACCACCTGAACACCGCCACCACCACCACCACCTGACACACCACCAACGAATCACCACCGCTTGAGCATCAATAACCGATTCCGACGATGGTTCTAGGGTTTTAGTGACCTCAATAATTTGAGTTTTTACTAGAAAAATGTTCATAAAGGTCCAATCTAAGGTTATAAAGATGTTTGGGACGAAAATGTTAAGTTTTCCGGAAAAAATGTTAGTTTTCCGGGCAAAAACGTTTATCATGAGACCTGTAACTAACGCCGTTAGGCTTCTGTTGGTCGCGGACTATTGCAAACAAGTACGTTAAAAGATGATACCGCCAACAACCAATTTATTCGTTAAGACCAGCATCAACCAAAAGATGATAGTTGAGATTAATAAAACCAATACATCTCATGATGACTCAGCATATAACCAAAAGATGAGGCTCTAACGTTAAATATTTGTTTTTTACTTTTTTAAAATAAGATTTTATTATTATTATAACTTCAAATCATTAACACAAACAATTCTAGAATATATAGTGTTTATATCAAAGACAGTATACAAACATGCAACAAGATGTGATACAAGCTTTTTCTTAATTACAAAATACAAAATTTTAAAAACTTTCATTGATATATTTTTGGCCATAGCATTACTTTATCCGGTACTTACTTTTCTTATTTTGAATTAGTCAATAAAAGTAGATGGATAAGTATTTATTTAATTAGCAAAGACTTTCCTACAGTATAATGCGTTTACTTTCCTTCAAATATTTTAACAACTTCATATTAAAACAAGAATACAAGTTCATAACAAGATAGTTGACAATATAACAATGGCTATAACTTCAGACCAACCATGTCATATCTACCCTCTAGCTGATATTCAATCCGCAACAAAAAACTTCGACGATGGATTGGTGATCGGTCATGGTGGTTTTGGGAAAGTTTACAAAGGTCATCTCACTGGTGAAAAAGATTGTAGCACCAGTGTTGCCATTAAACATTTAGATTCTATGTCCGATCAAGGAGCACCTGAGTTCAGAGCCGAAATCGAGGTGCTTTCTAAGTTAAGGCACGTGCATTTGGTGTCTCTCCTTGGTTGTTGTGATGATGACAAAGAAATGATTCTTGTTTATGAGTACATGCCCAATGGAACACTTTATCATCATTTGCATAATAGTAGCACACCTTTGTCTTGGATGCAAAGACTCCGGATAGGCATAGGAGCCGCACGAGGATTGGACTATCTTCACACAGGTGTAGGCACCCAGCGTGGAATCATACACCGTGATGTGAAAAGCTCGAATATTCTTCTTGATGAGGGTTGGGCAGCCAAGATATCGGATTTTGGACTGGCCAAACTATGTCAAATAAATCAATCGTCTACTTACGTCCACACTGGCATTAAGGGGACTTTCGGATATATGGATCCAGAGATTTTTATGACTGGTAAATTCACTAGAAAGACGGATGTTTTTGCGTATGGAGTGGTACTATTTGAATTGCTATCTGGGAGACACGCTGTCCTCCCAGATGGTGACGAAGATTTGAGTTTGGCACGGTGGGCTCAGAATTGTGTTAAAGAAAGAAAACTGGATCAAATTGTTGATTATGAAATACGAGGTACATTATCTTCTAAAAGTTTGAAGGAGTTTGTCCAAATTGGATTCCGTTATTTGCATAGTGATCCAAAAGAACGGCCGACAATGTCTGAGGTAGTCGTCGCACTCCAGCTTTCACTTGCGTTACAAGAGAAGTTTGAGAGGTGTGCAAAACCAGCAGGGCTATTTGGATTCACTTGGAAGATGCCAAGTTATATGTTTCCTAGAAAAAAAGAAATTACCGGTACAAACTTGTTTTTTGGTGTTTATTATACTAGAATGTCCTTACTAATTATATTGTTTGAACTTTTGGAATTAATATTTTGTGTGCTAGAAGTAAAATAAACATAATTGCAGAAAATATATATATGTAACAGACTGAAGAGGCTATTAGCAGTCAGTCTGCTTTACTTTCATATTGTTGGGACTTAAAAACATTGCATATTTAATGTAGGGCCGGCTCCGAAAAGACGAAAAAAAATTTGGGTCAAAGGCGAACTTTTTTTTTGCTTTAAGTAAAAGAAACATTTTGTTAGGTTTAAACAATTTAATTATAAATGAGCTTATTTGATTATGATTTAAGTTGTGTAAAAAACTTTTGTATAAAAATAAGCTTAAAATTGTCTCAAATAAGACTAGAACCCACAACTTTTTAGTTAGATGTCATACCCCTTTACCATTAGACCAAGCTAGTAGTTATGTAATTGTGTTGAAACATTGATTATACACATGTTTTTATAAAAATACATATAATTTTTTTTGAAAAAAATAAATTTCGGGCCTAGCAGGGTGTTGGGCATGTGGCCGTCGACTACCCTGCCATGCCTCAAAGACGGCCCTGAATTTTAATGTTATTAGGACATCAACTTGTAATTTTAACACTAGGTTGCATACTTGCATGTATGTTCATCAATTTGTAATGTTATTGATGTGGGCCCAAGTGTAGAAGAGTGGGTCATGGTGTTTCTGGAGGCCCAAGGTCGCGCTTCAAAAGGGACTACTTTTGTTTTTTTCGTCTAGTTTTCGGGTTTTGTGTTGGGCCATTGTTGGGCCTTTGGTTGTTTGTGTTGACCCAAACCTATTTTGAATGTTCTGTTAATATGTTATGAATGCTTGTGACTGATCATTGATTAGAATTGAATAAAAAAGCTTTTGTTTTTCAAATTCCTGACTTTTGAATCGAATTTGGGAGTTTGGGTAAGGATCATCACGGGTATTCATAGAGTCAACGTGATTTGCCTTCGTTCTCTAGTAGTACGCTGCATCAGTTATAGATTTGCTTCGATCTGTCTTTATAATAAGACCATTTAATGCTTGCAGAGGATGGCAGTGGCGACAAATTCAACAATGAAATGCTTCATGATTACAAGCAAATGCATGGCCAGTCTTTCAAAATATTCTCATATGATGAACTGAAATATGCTACACAAAACTTCCAAAATGCAACAATAAGTGACCGACGTGGTTGGGTATACAAAGGGTGGATCGATAAGAAGTCACATTCCTCCTCTGAGGCTGGCATTGGATCGGCCATTATGGTGTCGTCATTCCACCGTAGACCCAAGGTAAACAATTAACTATATTTAATCTCATGATTAATTATCTTTTATATTAAATTTTAATCTAAGAATTTTCATATGTAGGAGGATATACATCAATTGGGAAAATTCTGTCATCCCAACCTTCATAGGTTCTTAGGATATTGTTTGGAAGGCGAAACGTTATACCTTGTACACGAGTTCATGGAGAAAAGAAGCTTAAAAGATTACTTGCAAGAAGGTATATTTACTTTTAACTTATTAAAATTTTCAATTTGAAAACAATAATGTATATTCTTTCTTGGCTATAGGAATTGAAACCATTCCCTTTATTACGAGGGTTAAAATACCAGTCGGGGTTGCTCGTGGCCTGCATTTTCTACAAAGTAATCAGCTGATCGTTGAAGGTTGGATACTAGACACAGATGAGATTTGGCTTGATAAGGTAAACTTTAAGATGTTCATGATATTACATTTCATTATGCTTATTACTTATTAGTTATTTCTCTATTATTAATAATTATAATAAGACCTCATATATAATTACTCTTTTACAGGAATTTAACGCAAAGCTTTTTTATTTCGATGTCGCAATGTTGTTGTATAGATTACGGTACCCATTAGCAGGTAAAAATTTATCACTTAGTTTTTTTTTTTAAATGATTGTAATATATAATCTGCATCAAATTTAAGGCCATACATCTAAGAGAAGGCAGTGTGATGTCAACGGTCTTGGGATGTTACTGATGGAGATACTTAGAGGGAAACCATTTGTTTTGGATTATTTGGGACGAGAGCATTGGTCTGGCGAAGTTGCTTTAGCGTCAAATACGAGGACCAGGGATCTGGTGGATCCACGAATGATATTAAATGAGAGAGCACATGAACTGCTTTCTTTGATACTGAAGTGCACTAGACACGACTACGCAATGGAACAAGCTTTAAAGGAACTAGAACTAATTTACAGCAGAATGAAAGATGGTGACAAAGGTTGCCACTAAAGGTGGTTGTTTTGTCTATGATTTACTAGTTGTGTAAACACATCCGAATGTAATCGGAAAACGCAATGTACATAAATGTTCCTCCTCTGACACCCCTTTCAACAATCTTTCAAGTTAATTGATAATCTCGTCATTCTTTGGATCAAGTACAAATGAAATTAACGTGTTAAACGTGAGAATCAAGTAGAGTAATTATATATACAAGTAGAGTAATTATGTAATTACTCTATAATGTAATTGCATAATTACTCTATTTGATTTTCATATTTAGCATGTTAATTTCATTTGTACGTTAACTTTCCCCAACTATTGCTATGTATTACTTTTGAGTTAAATTTGTTGACTATCGACTTCCAATTTTTCATAAAATTCATATTTTCTCGAATTAGGAATTACTGGTTATTTGTGAAATTAAAACCAATTTAAGAACTTTCTTAATTTTTACTTAATTTTCATGGAAAGGTAAGCTGGTTTTTATTAATCACATGATCACAAGCATCATTCTTTGGTCGTTGCCAATCCCAACTAACGAATTGACTGTTGACGGTCTCAACTTTTTAACGTATTTGTTCGCAGTGGTCCGTAAGTAACAGAATCCTAACGACGTTACTTGAAGGTGGCAAGAAAGATGGTTTCGGCCAGAAAAGCCACGTTTTCTGCCGGAAAACTCAACCTGAATGCCACCTGAACATCGCCACCAATCAATACCGGCGATGGTTATAGGGTTCCGGACCTCCGCTGACCTCAACAATTGGGGGCTTGTACCATATAAAGGTTCCTAAATGTCCGGTCCAAGGTTAAAAAGATGTATGGAAAGAAAATGCTGAGTTTTCCACAAAAAAATGAGTTTTCCAGTGACGTAAAGATTCTGTTAATCGTGGGCCATTGCAAACAAATATATTAAAAGATGAGACCGTCATCAGCCAATTCGTTAGTTGGGATCGGTAGCAACCAAAAAGTAGTTGGGATTAATAAAAATTAATATATCTATTTAAAGTAACTAATCATAGCTATGACTTCTCTTAAATCTACTAGAATAAGTACTTATATTCTATCAAAAAGATAATGTTTTCGTCTTAAAGAGGTTTTATCTTCCGTTTTGCATCAAATGATACCTTGTATCATTCTGAAATTGTTAACTAAGCATCAAAATGGCGTACATTTAAGCTAATAAACAAATATAAGCTTGATTCACTCGAATATAAGCTACTAATGACATGTTCAAACTCTTGATGTGAAGGATTACTTATCATGTCTTACGATATCCAAATCCCAGTCGAAAAAATGCTAATTGCCGAACAAAACATCAAAAATAAGACAGAGAGCAACATATGCTAGAAAACTCGAAAAATAAAGCAAACTAAACGGATGAAAATGATAGACTAATTGAGGGACAAATCACCTTCTTCGTTGTGATGAATCTAGAACAACTTGAACAAAAGGCCTCCATGGGTGGCATAAAAGGGTGCAAACACCAAAGATTCAACAGCCATGAGCTTGATCAGGATGTTTAGTGACGGTCCGGAAGTGTCCTTTAAAGGATCCCCGACTGTGTCTCCGATCACAGCCGCTTTGTGTGCGTCTGACCCTTTTGGTCCAAGTGATCTTGCATGCTCAGAAACACCAGTCTAACATTACAATAAAAATAAAGTAATTATTAATAAAAGTGAAGAGAGTTAAAAGAGTGTATAATTAAGAAAGAAGAGATGTTCATTGTACCTCGATGTATTTCTTAGCGTTGTCCCAAGCACCACCGGTGTTTGATGCAGAGATAGCAATCTGCATCATGTTATAGTAGTTACAAAGTTGGCAATTTCCGACATGACACAAAAATACTCAGCTTTGGCTTGTCCTATCAAACCCGTTTAATAAACAGTTCATTTTCAGTTTGGCCTGTTTAATTAATCGGGCCGCGTTAGGTTTGGCTTGTCCTATCTAACCCGTTTAATAATCGAGTCCTGTTCGGATTAACCTATTTAATTAAACGAGTTGTGTTTGATATGGCCTCTTTAATTAAGCAGGTCGTCTATGGTTTGGACCGTTTAACTAAACATGTCAGGTTCAGTTTGGCCAGCTAATTAAACAAGTCGCACTCGGTTTTTTTAAAACAAGCTGTGTTCAGTTTAACCTGTTTAATTATACGGGTCATGTTCCTTTTACGTGTTTAATTAAACGAGTCACGATATTTGACATGTTTAACTAAACAGGTCAGCACGCTAACCCATTAATGACCCATTTAAACATTTCATAACAACCCACCAACCCAACAAACACATGTGTACAACTTAATTATTATCCGCCAATCGGTTTGGATAAATGGGTTAAACAGGCTGTGTTTGGGTTACTGTTTTTAACACAAATAATTATACGCATCATGTTCAAGTTAAACAATTTAACCCACCAACCCGATACATTAAACCAGAACAGGTTCTAACAGGTCAGACAAGTTAGTAATTTTATCAACATTACCTGCACGCCAGAAACAAGAGATCCAGCAAGAACACCGGAAAGTGTTTCAACACCAAAGAAAATCCCAACAATGAGGGGAGTCAGCATGACAAGAGCACCAGGCGGGATCATCTCTTTAATCGAGGCATCGGTTGATATTTTCACACAGGTGGCATAATCAGGCTTAGCAGTTCCTTCCATGAGGCCCGGGATGGTGTTGAATTGCCTGCGGACCTCTTCAACCATTTTAAGTCCTGCTTTACCCACACTTTTCATTGTCATGGCTGAAAACCAGTATGGAAGCATGGCACCCACGAGCAAACCGATAAACACTTTGGGGGTAAGTACATCTACGGTTGTAATTTCGGCCCGGCTCACAAATGCACAATAGAGCCAAGGACACGAGTGCGGCTGAACCAATGGCAAAACCCTTGCCAATAGCTGCAGTGGTGTTTCCAGCAGCATCAAGGGCATCGGTCCTCTCACGAATTCTGTGGCTCATTCCAGCCATTTCAGCAATACCACCAGCATTGTCACTAATGGGACCATACGCATCAATGGCCAAACCAGTGGCTATGGTGCTCAGCATCCCAAGAGCCGCCACAGCAACACCATACATGGCGGCAAAGCTAAAACTTACAAAAATACTTATTGCGATTGCAAAAATCGGGATGATGCATGATTTGTATCCCAAAGCAAGACCAAATATGACATTTGTAGCAGCTCCGGTTCGGCATGAGTCAGCAACATCTTGCACAGGGCTAAGAGAAACAGTCAAGTTAGTCAACAACTCAACATAAAAGTATTTGACTTTTTATTTTTAAACATTTTTGTCGCCAAAAGACGGTCTTTTTAAAGAAGAAAAACTAGTACCTGTAAGCATTGCTAGTGAAGTACTCGGTTACAAATCCAATAATAAGACCAGCCCACAAACCAACACCGACACACAAGAACAATTGCCTGCATCATATTACAAAAGTGTAAGGTTTCAGGACAATATTTTCCCAATATTGAAAAGGTAAACACGTTGAACATACCAGTTTTTAACTACTTTCTGGGCTCCAAAATTGAAGATGGTGAAGCTAGAAGGAAGAGCAATCCAACTAACAATGGCTATACCAATAGTCATCAAAACAGTTGAAATAATGAGTTGGTTTTTCAAAGACGGCTCGATTTGCTTAACAGTTTTGACTTCAAAGAAGTCAGTGGCAAACAAGGTGGTAATCAAGCAGACAAGGATGCCAACAGAGCTTATAATTAGTGGGTACATCATCGAAGTGAAATCATGAGTGTTTCCAAATGAGGAAATTGAAGCAACAACAAGTGCTGCGCATGATGACTCAGCATATGACCCGAAAAGATCTGATCCCATACCAGCAATATCCCCAACATTGTCACCAACATTATCAGCAATAACCTGCGTCATTTTGACATTAAATTGATAAGCTACCCAAAAAACACAAATGTAAACGTTGTTTCCTACTAGAACACTCTAGTTTAATCTCAAACGAGCACAAAAAAAGATACTTAAACGAACGAGCATGAACAACAGTTTCTGTTCATTTACTTGAACGAACGAACGAACATGAACAAATGTCCGAAATTCCGAATCGCTCATTTATATTCGTGAAGATTTGTTTGTTTACGTTCATTTATGTATTTCAGTTGACGTTTGTTAAGTCCGTTCGTGTATATAATCTGTTAAGCCCATTAACATTTACTCTAATTTTGTAAAAACTAAAATATCACCCATTACAATTTCGTTTAGTTTTATCAACTTTTTAGGCTCAACATATTGATATTCACATTTACTTTTAATTGGTGTTCGCTTTATTATGTTCTTTCATCTAAGTTCAGTTATGTTTCATTCGTTTACGTTCATGAACCGTCCGTTTATACTCAGTGAACAAACATAAACGAACACGACAGGTTCATTTTTTAAACGAACGAACACGATTAAGAAACTTTACCGCTGGATTTCTGGGATCATCTTCAGGGATGTTTCTTTCAACTTCGCCAACAAGATCAGCAGCTTTTGTGTATATACCACCACCAACTCTACCAAAAAGGGCCATTGACGATCCACCGAGTCCGTAACCGGTTATTGACTCAAAAAGACCTTCCCAATCTTCACCATAATAAATCTTGAACAAATTAATGGTAATATACAACACAAGAAGACCATTTGCAGCAAGGAGAAAACCCATAACTGCCCCTGATCGGAATGCAACAATAAAAGCCTTGCTGACACCCTTTCGTGCCTCAAGGGTAGTTCTGGCATTTGCATATGTGGCGATCTTCATTCCAAGAAAGCCAGATACAACCGATGTGATGGCACCGAGCAAGAATGACACGGGGCTGAAAACAGCTGTCATTAGAGCCGGTTTGCACATCTTGGTGGTGTCGTATGTGCATACTTTGCTGCTTGTGCTGAATCCCTCAACCGACCCGAGGAATACAAAGATTAGGATAGCGAAATGACCATAAAGACCCCGACATATTGGTATTCAGTGAACAGGAAAGATGTTGCTCCTGCGATTTGAAAAGATATTTTTTGATTAATTGCTTGAATTTACACCTAAAAACACATCAAATGTCTTGAATATAAACGATTATTGTCAGTATAATTGATCATTACAATAAAAATTATATTCATCCTGAACCAACCATATTAGCAAGAGAAAATGGAAAATTATTGGTCCCTACACATACTGACAGACAAGTTTCTTGTTTTAATTTACAATTACAATTTAACCTACATTTAAAGAAAATGATAAATTTGCTTGAATTTCCAAAAACACATCAACATAATATAGCATATTTCTCTGTCTTGAAAATAAACTGATTATTATAAGAAAAATTGATAATTATTTGTATGACTGAGTTTAAGTGTTTAACACTTTTAACTTTATATTACTGGTCCCAGCACAGTGACAGACAACTGTGAACTGTCTTGTTTTATTTACAACTTAACCTACATTTTGGGCATATTTTGTTTTCTACTGTAAGAACAAATCAAGGATAAAATGGTCCACACTCCAGATAAGGCATTAGCTACACCAGCAAATCAACTAGATCTATGAACATCAGAATCAGATGCAATCGCATTTGCATCATATAAAATATTGCCATATTGTCCAAGATCCAGTTAGCATGTTATAAAAATATGTCACCGACAACCAGCAAGATCCCACCAACTGTGATTAAACAACATTAAATCGAAACTAATTATTTTTATTTTATATTAAGGGGAATTAAAGTCTGGAAATTAAAACAGACCCTACCAACATTAAAATATATAAAACATGCATATTTTTTAAGAAATGGAAAGGTAGATCTCAATTTATACAAACTTTAACCTGACTTTACAATTATTAAATTAAAAGCCCGGGTATGTTTGGGATTGATTTTAAAAAATGCTTATTGTCTTTTTCAAAAAGTCATTTTAAAAAACCAGGATTTAGGACTTTTGAAAAACTGTTTTTTAACTCTTTCAAAAAGCTAAAATTAAAAATACTTTTTATGATTGTCAAACACATTTTAACTTATTGGCTTTTTGAAAACACCAAAAAGCCAATAAGCATTTTTCAAACTCAATCCCAAACATTAAACATCAATAAACTGTAAATCAGAAAACGAGAAAACAAAACAACTTAATTATAAGGTTTGAGTTTTCCAAATATTCATATTAATAAACAAAATTCATCTAAAATCTATAAAATTAATATTGAAAACATCAAATTAAACATCAATAAACCGTAAATCAGAAATTAAATAACATAAATATGAGTTTTCCAGAAATTAATAAACAAAATTCATGTAAAATTAATGAAATTAAACACTAATTAAACTTCAATAAACTGTAAATCAAAAATTAAACACTAATTAAACATCAATAAAGTGTAAATAAGAAATTAAACACTAATTAAACATCAATAAAGTGTGAATCAGAAATTAAACACTAATTAAACATCAATGAAGTGTGATACAGAAATTAAACACTAATTAAACATCAATAAACTGTAAATCAGAAATTAAACACTAATTAAACATCAATAAAGTGTAAATCAGAGATTAAACAGCGTAACTATCAGATTTGAGTTTTCCAGATATTAATAAGCAAAATTCATGAATAATACATGATATTAAACACTAATTTATGAAATTAAAACTGAAAACACTGGTAAAACATCAATAAACAGTAAATCAGAAAATAATAAAACAAAATTCATGTATAACTTATGAAATTAAACAAATCCAGATGTAGTTCGGTTTGTGTTATATATAAAAGGATCAATATTTTCTCAAAAAAAAAATAATAAAAAATTAAACACTAAATTATGAATGTAAAACTAAAAAACACTAATCGAACATCACTACACAGTAAATCAGAAATTAAACAACATAACTATCAGATATGAGCTTTCCAGATATTATAAACAAAATTCATCTAAACTTTATGAAATTAAAAACCAATTAAACATTACTAAACCGTAAATCACAAATTAAGCAATGTAACTATCAGATTTGAGCTTAGCAGATACTAATAAACAAAATTCATGTATGAAATTAAACACTAATTTATGAAATTAAACAACCCAACTCTCAGATTTGAGCTTACCAGACACTAATAAACAAAATTCACGTAAGATTAAACACTAATTCACGAAATTAAACACTAAATTATGAAACTAAACACTAGTTAAGCATCAATCCACTGTAAAGCAAAGCTCAAACAACCAAACCATCAGATTTATGAGATTAAACAACGTAATTAATCATATTTGAGATTTCCAGGTGCTAATAAACAAAATTCATGTATTATTTACGCAATTAAACACTAATTAACCGTTAATCCACTGTAAAATAGAGGTTAAACAGCCTAAACATCAGATTAATTAAATTAAACAGCGGAATTATCAGATTTGAGCTTACCAGATACTAACTAATAAACAAAATTCACGTAGAATTAAACACTAAATTATAAAATTAAACACTAATTACGCATCAATCCACTGTAAAACAGAGCTTAAACAACCTAACCACCAGATTTATGAAATTAAACCACGTAACTATCAGATTTAACTTCTCCAGACACTAATAAACAAAATTCACGTAAAATTAAACACGAATTCACGAAATAAACCTTCGGAAATAGCGTTTTGAATCTCAGCACACTTCTGCACAACCGTATGATCATTAACACCTTCCTCTTCCTCAATCAACGCCTCCGTGTATCCATTCTTCCCGTCAGCACCTGGCTTCTCCGGCGAAAGCTTGACTTGCGACACAAGGTACCACTGGAACAATGAGAACGCGATTCCGATCACCGCACAGATCGGGATTATCAGTTCGGTTCCGAGGAGGATTGTTGTAGTCGTCATCTCTGACGACGTCGTTTCGATTGAGTGATAATAATAATAATAATAATAATAATATTAATGATAATATTATTATTGTGAGAGGAATGGATCTCGGAGGTTATGGTGAATGGATGGAGAGTGAAGGTGTGAGGTGATAAATAGAAGATGATAAGTTGTTACAGAGTGGAATTTACTAAGTGTAGAGAGGTGTGGTTGTTGGAGATGTGTTTTTGTGGAGTGAGGGTTGTGTTTTGGTTGGTGGTTAGTGGTTTTGGATCTGGAAGATAGAAAATTGATAGTCACGTAGATCGCAATGTTATATAGCAAAATTGGGACGGTGCCGGTATTTCTTTAATTTGGAAAATACCGGTATTAAAAACTTAATTTGGTAACGACGGTACCAAATCTGTATTGGTGTTAAAAACGCTCATTCTTTGTTACGTTATATTTTTTTATTTTTCTTTTGAAAAAAATATATTAACCTATGATTACGGATGTGGATACATAAGTTTTTGTACAGCGTGGTATAATACGGATCGTGGATGGATGTGGGGCGATAACATGAGAGGCGTAGTACGAGAAGTCGGGGCGATATCTACGTTGTAGAAGTTGGATGGTACACCCTTCTACCATTATGAATTTTGTAAAAAGTTTATTTTTAATAGCTGATGGTCTTATGTAAATCTGTCTTTTTCGGGACTAGTTCAAAGTCGATTCCTTAATTGCTGTGAGATCATGCCTCATGATGCGCGGGAACTAGATGGTATCCGTAAACTCTCGTCTCCTGTCAGGTTCAAACCCGAGATTGAAACCATGATTCGTCCATTAACCCAGATGTCCATAAAATGACCCAAGTGAGAATCGAGCATATATCTCGATTAGGAGGACAGTCCAACTAACCACTATAGACCTAATTCACATAAACCTTCACCCCATGTTGAGTTCAAACCCGAAAGAAATTGAAGCCATAATTCGCCTTTTTAACCATATGTCTATGAAAAGTTATTGACGTGTAAAGTCTTATGAGAAGTTAATATAAAAAATTTTGTAAAATACGTTTTAACTTAAATATATAAAAGTCGTCGTTCTAAATAGAAAAGTGGAGTAAAGTTTTGTGGATAAATTTGTAGCATTATAATATGCCATGGTCGTCTTTGAGGCATGGTAGGGTAGTCGATGGCCACAGGCCCGACAAGCTGGTAGGCCCGAAACTTTTTTTTTCCAAATAAAATTATATTTATTTTTATCAAAAACATGTGTATAATCAATGTTCAACACAATTACATAACCACTAGCTTGGTTTAATGGTATAGGGGTATGACATCTAATCAAAATGTTGTGGGTTCTAATCTTATTTGAGACAATTTTAAACTTATTTTTATACAAAGTTTTTTACACAACTTAAATCATAATCAAATAAGCCAATTTATAATTAAATTGTTTAACCCTACAAAATGTTTATTTTACTTAAGGTTCAAAAAAATGTTCGTCTTTGGCCTAAATTTTTTTCGTCTTTTCTGAGCCAGCCCTGTAATATGCTTATAAAAGTGTATTATTATTATTATTATTATTATTATTATTATTATGGAGGCGAATGAAGGTGTGTGGTGTTGAAGTGATAAATAGAGGCCCAATCGGGTGTGGAGTTAATGATAAATTTTGACAGAGTGGGACTTACTAAGTACAGAGTAATAATGCAGTGGAAGATGTGTTTTGTGGAATGATGGTTGCATTTTGGTTGGTGGGTAATGGTTTTGGATCTGGAGAAAAGGGTGGCCCTACCGTAACGTAAAATATTATAAAACGACAAAATAGAGCGTTAATTAATTTAAAACCTTTATAAAGTTTTTCCGAATAAAAATTCACATGATATTAAGAAAATTATTATATTTTTTTTGAACGGCATAGGTTAGTGGCTGGAAGACTTGATTTCAATACTACGTTTCTGAAAATAGTTCAGCGGGTCGTGCACAGTAAATCATCGATGCTGATAAACAATAGTTTTGTTTTCAGTAAGATCGGGTTTATTATTTAAAAACGGTTACGGCACGGCTTGTTTCTCGCTATCATATCTCTGTTATAGTTGGATCATTTATGTTATATTAAAAGTATATTGAAGATAATATTACATCTGATTGAACAACCAAGATAAAGATACTTAATAAATGAAACAATAAAGATAATTGAATAAGTTATGGGTAAATATGTCATATATTTATTCACCATGGGAAAGTTAACGTATAAATTAAATTAACATGTTAAACTACACTATTTGATTCTCACAGTTAGTACGTTAATTTAATTTGTGTTTGATCAAAACCCTATTCAACATAATGATTATATAAATATATAAGTTAGATCAAAATGGTAATTATTATCGTTAGATTCTATATAAGAACTCAAAACAGGCGAACATGACATTTCATCTTCTTTCTATAGTAAGTTAGCTTAGCAAGCATTTACCAACAACATTTTACGTTGGACACATTGGTAACGACTAAATAGTCACTTGAATGTATTTTAAGCTAACAATATTGCATTATATTATTAACTTAATCGTTACATAAAAATAGTTACATCAATTTTAAATTTAGCAAACTTTGAAAACGTGTAAATACCAATGACATGTTCAACATAATGTTTAAAATGTACAAAACATTAAAAAGCTTTTGGTAATTGGACTTGAGTGTTGTTAATGTAAATGAATCATGAATAGTTATATTATTTGTCTTTAGTTTTTTAAACAACTTTTGAATATAAGACTTAAACTTCTCGCATAAAATCTCAAAATAATATCAATATTAAGAGTTTAATATATATATTTTGTGTAAATATTAAACAAATAATTTTTTTGCTGGCAAAAAATATTATCTTATATCACCTGTTATTATAGAAACTTGTAGTCTGTCATGTACTTCTTTTTGTTTTTATTGTGTGCATATAAAGTTTTACAATTAAGAGGAGCCCGGGCACTAGTGTGGGTAAGATTAATGGGTAGTTTACCACATAGTAAACACACCCCTAGTTACATGGGTAGTTTGCTAAATTACAATTTGTGGCAAAGGTTTACCGTGTGGTTATATGATTGTTGGAGACTTTTGAAGAAATAAAAATACCCATTAATAATCAAAATATTACATATATTACAAAAAAAAAATTTATGGTACTTATGGGTATGTGTTTCCAGTTATTTTCTGGTTTGTGGGTACTTGAGGATATAAATGAAATAACGATGTATGATTGGCCGGTGAATGGGTAGTACCCATGAGTGCCCCTTCCTCTCTAAGGCTATGTGTAGTGGAGGGGCTACAAATTGGGGCGTTTTGCGCCGTGTGGCGCCCAGTCAGCTAGGGGTGAGAATTTGTTTTTGGGGTGTAATGGTGTATGGGCTACAATAGTAATATAATAATAATATATACATATATATATATGTATGTATATATATCACCCACACACATTAGAATATAATAATAATAAAAAGAAAGGAAGAACAGGCGACAAATACATCTCGCCACCGCCCCTTTTCGCCCCAAATTCGCCCAGGGGGCAGTGTGCTCCACCAAAATCGCCCAAATTCGCCCTCTTTTCTCGCCCATTACACATTGCCTAATAACAAAAGTATTTATTATACATGTATTACCTAAAGATATGTAAATTTACAACTAATTTGAATAAAAAAGTTGTTCCAATTAAAGATCGAGCGCAGATATTTCAATTTAAACAAAGATGAAAATAAATAATAATTGTTTTTAAGTTTTTTGAGGTAGAAAAATGGCATATTCGGAAAGTTGTTGGTTGGAAAGTTGGAGGCATCTTTGGTGATTAAATGGGAATATTTTTTTACTTTTGCATCCTTGTGTAAATTTCCAAATACTTGGGATCACTCTAGCAAATGGACCATTATTACGTTCGAACAACAGAATTTGATGACCCGACCCACTGACCGAAGAAGAAACCCATAAACTAAGAAAATCACATGACTCGACCCAAATGAAACTATTTTAAATGAGACTTAAACCAACAACCTTCCATAAGAAAAGTCATGTGATAGATGTTAGACCAATTGGTCTTTAATAAATCCGTAACTATTCATAACGATTGTTGAAACATTTATGTGTACTTCGCCATATTGGTTGTGTATGTCTGCATAGTGCATACTAATGAGCCAATTAAAAGGGAAAAAGAAAGGCTTTTAGAGCTCGAATTCAGTTTTGATACAATTCGAGCTAGCTTGACTCATGTCGTTTCTTATCCCTTGTGTTATGTTATATTACATGACTAACTATAACAAGATACGCTATATGAATAGCACATGATATGTCATGACCACTTCATTAATGTTTGTTTCCCATGTGACCATAACATTTGATAATGAGACGGAGTTTAATGTAAATTTGTGTATGTGTGGTTTTATAATTGTCATACATTACCAAATGGCATTTTGTGAAAATTTTATAATGTTGTTTCTAATGAACATGTGAACTTATACATGTCACGCGTTGTTGTATTACTTTTACAACGTATTAAATTTTTAAATGATCTTTTACATTTATTTTCGACATAACTTTCAATTTTGTGCATATTTCAGTAGGATATTGGGGACAAAATTGTATAAAGTTGCATGCCTTTATAACATTTGTTTAAGTAACACTAATAAAGTGGCATGTAATATATTCCGAGCTTGATTTTTTGATCGTGTTCAATTTTGAGCTTGATTTGTTTTATCTTGACTCAAGGTTCGTCTCAGATAAACTTGAATCAGGCTCGAGTCCAAGTACCTTGATTAAAAGCTTAACATGTTTACAATAGTCAAGGTTGTTTACCTACTTGTGCTGAATCGTTAAGAGACTTGACCGATTAAGAGGTAACATTTGAATTATTAAACATGATTATGAAATTTACCCATTAAAAGGCTTAATCAACCATTAAAATGTATCCTTTTAATTAATCAAACATACTCTATCTCTAACTGATTCAAATAAAGCCTCTTAATAGAAATCACTAAAACACTAACACACAAAAACTTGTATCTAAATTATGCTAACATTTTTAACATAATCTAATATAATTTACAAGTATTTGAACAACAATTAATATAATAAATAATAATGTGCATGTTACCATTAATTCCATGAAAATGACATGAGTATTCTTTGGAATCAAATCAAGGCTAAGGAATAACACCAAGAATCTACATTTCCTGGCCATAATAATATAATTTCACTCACCCCTATAAATCATAAAAACAATAAATTCAATTATTTCTCCACCTTTTATTTATGGATATTATATTATACATGAAGTGATGGGCTATTTGCCCTTTGTTTTCTGTTTTGTATTATTCAAAGGTGTACAATTCTTGTGTACGGATATTTATGCTATTTACAATGCTCAAATTGAATAATAAAATCCCAAAAGAACATTAAGATTGATAACATGAATGGGCAAATAAAATGGTAATAACCTTAAACAATGAAACATGACATATATAATTTAATATTGGGTTATTTTGTACCATATAGCTTTTATAAAGTGATCTTAACATCTAAACAAACAAAAGTACAAAAGTACAAAAGTTCAGTTGGCACTCATTCTACTATTCGAATTAACATCTGGGCGTTTCTCAAGCCAATGCCGAAATCAACATTGTTCCAAAGGAAACACAATGTGACATCCACACAATTGGCGTACGATATGCACTCTTTTATCTAGACAATATTTGTTTTGAATAAGGAGAAAAGTCACTTTAGTATGCGTTACATATATCTCAACATATCGACTTTATACAAAATGAGACAACGATTTGTACATGCATTTGCTTCAAGTATATTCCTTAATGAGTACACGACTTGTATGACGTAATCAGAACAATGTTCGTACTCAGTACAATACTTGTTAATCGTTATTATCGGGCCCACACATGCTATAAATATAAGGACTCACATGACATGTAAAAACATTTCGTTATCTCAACCATTTATCATTTACTACCAGTCTATCATTATACCTTACATTTGTGCTAAAGCATTTGGGTTAAACTACATATTATATAACTAAAAACTATTTAAATTTTAAAATAAAAAAAATCTTTACATTCAGTTTGGTTTTTCGATTATAGTTACACGCAACTAAAACTGAACAGAAAGTTCGGTTTTTACAAAGACACAAAACCAAAACGTTGGTTTTTTTCATTTCGATTTTCATCTCGGTTTGATGCACAACCTTACGGACAACCTCCTTATTACGCCACTAGTAAATACTCTCTCCGTCCCATTGAAAATGTCTGTATTTCATTTTTTGTTTGTCTCATTACAAATGTCCACTTTCAAAATTTATTAACCAATTCCAAGTTTTCCCTTAAACACACACAACTAACATTAAATGTCATTTGGTGAACCTGATTTCCAATGACGTTATTGTCATTTAATAAGCAAAAAAATAATCGTTTAATATATCTTGAACTTTGTGTTTTTCAAATCATGACACTTTAAATTAAATGGAAGAGTAATAAAACTGTTTTATACTAAATAAACAATTTGTATGTATTATATTGTATATTAAGTTGTAGCCTGAGGTATATATGATTATATGCAACCAAAAATGGTTTAAACGGTTTTGGAGTCACAGTCATGATGAAGATGACCGGTTGTCCGATTGGGTGAATCGGGTCGAACTTCTCTTTTCACAGCTGTTTCCGGTAGGACCCACCCCCACCAGTTTGAGTTAAATATATTAATATCTTTATTCCTAGATCTACCCCATTACCTAGGATCCAATCCCATGTAAAGTTTAGACATGAATGTTTATTCTCTCTATCAATAATAATACATGTAACTTTTAAGTTACTAAGTAAAGTACAAATTTTTAATCTTATTGTTGTGACTTGTGAGTGTTGTTAGAACCGGATCGATTGGAATGGGACCCCTCGGTGGTTTGGTTTGCATGATGAATCGTCACAAGTTTGATTGGTCGGTTTTTAGTTACCTGATTGAGTGGTTTAACTAGCTTATAAGTAAAATAAACCACATAACATGTTGTTTATCAAAAATATTGTTTCTTTTTTAAATGATACGATTTTGGTGTTTATAGACTTATACTGCTGAATCTTAAAAAATGCTATTGTTGTATTTCTAAGTTAATTAAATACCCTTTTCTAAATAAATCTCTTTATTAGTATTAAAATCTTTTAGAAAAAAGGTATATATATATATATGAAGTTTTTTTTTTACAATGTAATCAACATAACAATTTAGTTTTTTTTCTAAGTATGATGATATGTGGTTTTTATGTCTAATTCAACTAGTCGAACCAGGTTTGACTAGTTTGATGACAAGCCCGGTTTTCAAAACATTGATGTAGACAACAATGATGGTAACGGTTGCGTTGTGAACTTATGATGATGGTGATGATATGGTGATTGTAATGCTTATGATGATTGTGGTGGTGGTGACAATGATTGCAATGGTGGTGACTTATTTTGTTGATAATTTTGAACGTTTGTATTTAGGATAAACAATTCAAGAAAAAGAACATGGAATGTTTGTATATTGTCAATGACTTCAAAGTGTATATAATCAAATCACACATAATAGAAATTAATAATCATTTAATTTGACTATAAATGACATGCATAAACTACCCTAACACATGTATTAGTGTGTTGTTAACTGTTTGTTCCATCCAATGTTTTGCTGACTCGGCCTCTCATCGAACTCACTGTCCTTACCGATCCACTGGTTGGAACAATTTTTCAAACAGATGACGCCATAAACAATTTATAACTAATAACTAAAATATACATGTATGACTAATTTAAACAAAAAATATAAGTAGTTTATCTTTCGCATGAACTTTTAGTATATAAAGTATTAAGGAGTAGAAATCAGAGTTTTTGAACAGAAAAAAAGAAACAAAAATATAAATAAAATTTGAAAATCCGGTTCAACCATCTTCAACGATTCAACCAATCAGATCAGTAACCGATCGGCTCAAATAAAAGCCGAACACTCAACCCCCAACCGGTTCGGTTCGGTTGCGGAGGCTTTCTCAATCCAATCCAATCCAAATTTGAATACATTACTTCCTACAACAAATTCATGCTATGCTTTGAAAAGATGGATACTTTTTTACCCTTGGAAGAATGAATATAATTTATGCTTTTTTGTGTATTTTAACCAAAAATATTATATATTTACTTTGACATGTACCCATAAAAACATATTATATTGATTTCTAGATCAATGAAGTACCCCAATAATAAAACTTACAATAACATTAATGTGACAAAACTTCATTCTACTAGTGAAAAAAATACCTTTTCATTGTTAAATAATAAAATACATAGACGCCATCCTCAACAATCATGGAGTATGGCCCAACTTTAACCTCCATTGATATAAATTATCATCATATCACCAAACTTAAAAAATAACATTTAATGTATAAAACTCTTAATATATTTAAAATGCTAAAATAAATAAGTTGATAATGTATTAATGTGACACCCTCTTTACTATATACAATAAATAATAATAATAATAATAAATAAAAATAATAATACTTTGTCAAATTGAATAAAAGACACATGTTTCGCCTTCCGATATTAGAGAAAACTATGATTTGCCTCCTTGTGTAATTTCATCGGAGCACCATTAACCCCTAAAAACTAAATTGCGTAATTTCGTCGGGCGCATCATTAAAAACTAAATTGCGCATGTTGAACCCATGTGTTTTTCAGGTGGGCTCAGTTTAACCCTTTCTGTCAGTTAACCAACTGACATATGACAAGGCTATTTTGGTAATCCTCTCTTAACAATAAAAATAATAATAATAAATAAATAATAGATAATAATCATCATCATCATCAACAAACGAGCATTATGAGCTCAATCAGCTCACCATTTATTCCACTCCCTTTCCAAATATATTATACGGTTCTCATAGTTACTTTACTTAAATCAGTCGTTTGTTAAACACACCCAAGTTAAAATAAACCAAAAAATAAACCAAACTTCTCGAAAGAGCGCATAACACTAAACAAAACCCAATCCAGATTTGTCCATGATTTCAAACAGAAATCTTTATTCACCAACTTTCTACTACCTTCACTAGAGTAACTTCTAAAAAGTCTTAAAAAGAGTTCAAACTTCAAAGGTATAAATCTAACCACATGTGCTTAACCAACACATTCAAGTTCAAACAAAGCATATAAACAAAAAAAAAACTAAAACATCTATAATATAGTCTCACAATAACTGCTATCATAGTATCATCATACCTGGTCCGCTCTCGAACGTTGACCGACGTCAACACGCTTGTTGCAACTGAAACAAATTGCAAGACTTCTTATTATGCCCTTGCTGCTTGCATTTTGTGCATGTTACTGTCCTCTTTGTTTCCACCTCAGTTTCTTCCCAGTCCATCTTTTCCTTAACTACATCAACTGTTTTCGCGGGTATAGGCGGAAGCACGAACACACCGTCGTCTTCTTCAATTTTACGCTTTTCACCCTCCACTTTCGCACCTTCGTCGTTTTCGTCCCATGTTATCTCAATCTCCATCTTTTCACCCTGCTCGTCTACAACTTCTATCTTTTCGCTCTCGTCGTTCTCGGTATTCGTTTCCGTTACAACGTTTTCACCCTCGACGTTCAAAGCTTGTTCCTTTTCACCCTCGAGAATCAAAGATTGTCCATTTTCACCCTCGGCATTCAAAGATTGTTCGTTTTCACCCTCAAGATTTAAAAATTGTTCCTTTTCATTCTCAAGATTCAAAGATTGTTCATTTTCACCCTCGACAATCAAAGCTTGTTCCTTTTCACCCTCAAGATTTAAAGATTGATCCTTTTCACCATCGAGATTAAAAGCTTGTACCTTTTCACCATCTACTTGCTCAAACTCCGTCTTTTCAATTGGTACGGGATTAATCAACTCCAAGTAGGTTATACGATAAGCCTCCACAGTGAAGTAATGCGAGCAAAATTCATACGGGTCTTTACCAGTCAACGCGAAAACCGCAAGCGCGTGGCGACACGGTAGGCCCGTTTCTTTCCACCCTAAACAAGTGCAACTCCAGTTAGCAAGATTCACAACATGCGTCGAATCTTCACGGACCTCAAACAAAGTATCAGACGAAATCAACACTTTTAAACCACACGAGTTAACAATCTCTTCTTGAAGTTGTTTCTCCTTTGACGGAGTAAGTCGCGTTGACCACATGCTTCCATCCAACTTAGCATCATTAACGGCATCAATCAAGGTTCGGATGATTGCGTCTATTTTGTGTAAAATGGGTAACTCCTGATAATCTTCCATTAACTTACAAAGTGACCCACTGACATCATCGATGATGTGGTTGTACCGTTCGCCTTTGAAAGACGAAGTAGTCCAATGTTCGGGTTCAATCTCCATGACCCAATCGTAAGCCTGTTGCGATATTAGCTTTATCTGTTCGGTTGACTTTTTGAAACCGACAAGACGGACCGCGTGTGCTGCAGCCAAGAAATGGTACGGTAAGAAAGATTTACCATCCCCGTGAAACGGGCCCTTAACATTTCTCTTGAAGCTTTCTAGAAGATGGTAAATTGAGTAACCGACATGAGAACCTTCAAAGATTTCAAGAACCGGCGTTTTCAAATTCTTTTCTCTATCAAACACGAATGTGATCGGTAGTTGTGAGTTAAAGATCACAGCTTTTAACTGTTCCAAGAACCAGCGCCAATTATTATCTTCAACATCGACTACAGCAAATGCAACCGGGAAAAAGTCATCATTTCCGTCAATTGCATTAGCTGTAATTAAAACCTCACCATACCTTGAGCACAGAGAGGTAGCTTCTAGAAACAGAAGTGGGCGACAGCTACCAACGAATCCACATAATGACGAGTAAAACGACACAAATAGGGCTTTAAATCGTTTACTCTCGCTGACAACAAGTTTTGAAACACTACCTGGATTTGTTTCCATAATCTTTTCACAAAACCACGGTAACTTATTATACGCGTCTTTATCAGACCCGTGAAGTTGTTCACAAGAAACCAGTTTTCCGTCTTCTGCACGGTTTGACTCGACCCGAGAGTCTTTCAAAAGCCCTGTAGCAATTTCTTTCGGTGTTAAATGTGGCGATTCTTGCAGCTTTTCATTTATGGTATTAAGCAACCGGTTGTTAGATTCTTTTTTACATGTATGCACGTTGTTCATGGTTTTTATCTTGAACGATTCAATAGACGGCATCCACACGGCGTTAAACTTCCAAGAACAGTCTTCATCCGCACATACACCGGCCACACGGTTTTTATTGTTTTTCTTGAGTTGAAACTCGAAATCATTCGCAATAGCGTATCTCTGCAGCGTTTCTTGGAACTCATGTGCGTTAGTGAAATGTTGACCAGCGCCAGTAATGGCTGTCTTCCACAAGGAAACTAAAGTTTCAGGTGACACGTCATCATCACACATGTCAAGAGCAGTGGGTCCCACAGCATCTTCATGCTCTTGCTCATTTTTAATAGCTCGAGGACGCCCTCGTTTTTTCCCTGATTTGTTCTCCACAGGATTACCTAATTTAGCAGCTAACCTACCACTCTTTCTCTGTGATACTTTATTTCCAGAACTACCCTTTGACTTTGACCCTGCAGCATCAGAAACTAAAGTCGGACGACCATTGGCACCAACCTTCCAAGCTGGGGTGCGTCTTCGCTTCTTAACACTGTCAGCAGGAGTAGCATCAGCTTGTTTCCTTTTTGCAGACCGACTAGGCGCATAGTCAGAGCTACAATCCGAGTCAACATTCACGTTGACCTGCTCGGATTCACCACTTGAAGAAGACCCCTCTGGCTTACTAGAATCATCCGAATCCGTTTTTTTCTTTTCCTTTTCTTTTTCATTCTTCTTTTTATTTTTTTGAGCAGATGCTTCGGCTTCAGCAGCAGCAATGGACCTACGTGTCCTTCTAGCTGGAGACGTAACAGGACTCTTGACCACCTTATCTTCTTTTTTCACCTTCTTATCTTTCTTGGGGCCCGCTTTGCCTCGTTTTACCTTCTCATCTTTCTTGGTATTCAAGTTATCATTGTTTACCGTCTCATCATTCTCGGTTGGGCTTTGCCTGCATGTATATCACCAATTAATTAAAGATAAGTACACTTTAGACGCATTTCATAATATGAATAAACAAAGTGCTATTGTTATCAATATTAAACCATACTTGTTAGTTGGCGGTTCTAGGACAGGACGGATAAAACCGGGTGCTCCCATAACAAAGACTTCTGCTGTAAGTGCATCCCCGTGAAAATCAATCATCCTCTTTACATCCTTATCGTTCTTTATGGTAATTAAGTTTCTCTTATTTCCCGGTAGGAAATACTTCACAGTCACTGTTTCTTGGTTTAGATTACAAGTTTCGGCCAAAGTTAACTTCAAATCACTGAATGGAGTCTCAGAAGTGACATTTTCTGCATTTGCTTCACCTCCGTTATATGACATGGTTCCATCATCATTCGTCACAAACTCACCGCCAGATTGGCAGATTAATATAAGCTTCCCTTTAGCCATTACACTTACCTACAAAAAAAACAGCGAGGACCGTTACTTTCATTATTAGATATAAATGTAACGATATGATAACAATCAAGTACATGTTATGAGTCGTATGCACGAACAAAACGACAATAAGATAAAATAGAATCAATATCCTTCCTTTTTTGCATATCGCTATCTTGTTTAGATAACTTTACAGAAAAGTATACCAAACAGGTAAAAGAGGTAGATATCAATATAGCTGTATTAATAATTTAATATGATAATTATTCAAGAACTCATTTAAGACAAAATCCACATATAACCTATAAAGAATACCAAATTCATGCCTTTTACACATACATCTCAACTAAAAGATAAACAAGATATTGCAGAAAAAAAAAATCAGCACAAAAACAAAACCAAGGTGCTAACAAGTCGTGTTTTGAACTACACTCAAACAGAATAAGCTAACACACATAGGCTTGTAAACGAACACGAACGGGGGCATGTTCGTGTTCATTTAACAACACGAACGCAAACAGTTAAACGTACAGATTTTCTTGGTCGTCTTCGTTTATGTTTGTTTGTTAACGTACTAAACGAACAGTTCATGAACATCAACGGACACAAACAAACATATATGAAAAGATATAATTGAACATATACGAACATACACAGACAATCATAAACGAACACCATGGTTAATCATCTTGCACGGAATGAGAGAGTCAGAGAGACAAGAGGCCGAAAGCTAATTCCAAAGAATGAAGACGCAAATGAAGTTACATAGTTAAATGGGCCATTCAAACATAAACAGTCTAACACAAATGAACGAACATAAACGAATGTAAGTGAAGGAATGTGTTCATGTCCTTTCGTTTATTAATTAAATAACAAACTTCCCGGTTTACAAAACAGTTCACTCGGTTCATTTATAGGCGCAAACACACAATTAAACACAATCACACCCCATGAGTTCAAATCAAGAAAGTTCAATTAGGTCATCTAAAGTAAAAAGTCAATCTTTTTATGTCAAACTTAAATGAAACATAAACGAACGTTGACAAACGTAAATGAAGGAACGCATTCATGTTCATTCGTTTATTAAATAAACGAACTTCCCGCTGAACAGTTCACTCGGTTCGTTTCCAGGCGTAAACACACAATCATACCACATGAGTTCAAAATCAAGAAAGTTCAATTAGGCATCCATCTCATGTAAAAATTCAATCTTTTTATGTCAAACTTAAATAGAACATAAACGAACATTGACAAACATAAATGAAGGAACGCGTTCATGTTCTTTAGTTTATTAAAAACAAACTTCCCGCCAAACGGTTTACGATCAATTAAACACAATCACACCACATGAGTTCAAAATCAAGAAAGTTCAATTAGGTCATCCATCTCAAGTAAAAATTCAATCTTTTTAGTCAATTAAAGTACATAACAAATACCTATACACAATTAACTAAACCAAACATCAGCATTGTTCAAATAACATCACTTAACAAACTAACCCTAAACTCAAAACCACCCAAAAAACCCATTTCACAGTTAAAATAACAAAACCCCATCAACCCACAAACCCAAATCAATAATAAACACAAACAAAACCGAAATTGAAATAATTAACTGATTTAACTCACTTAACAGCTGTGGTTCACCAATTTCGATCAATTGAGCGGATGAAAATTAGGGTTTTGAAATTGGGATAAAATTGGTGGGTTTTGTAGAGCTCAGAGAGGTGATTGATGGGTCGATTGTGAGAATTTGGATGGAGCCGAAGAGGAAATTGGAAATTGAAGGGGAATTATGGAATTAGGGCAAAAATTGGGGATGTGAAATTGAAAGTGAAAGATGAAAAGAGGAATTGGGGATAACGGCCGTTTAATAATAAGTAGTAGTAGGTGTCTAGTGTTTCAAGAGTTGGGTTAGTTGTCATGTGTTTAAAAGATAAGTGGTGGGTTTGTAAATTATTATTATTATTATTATTATTATTATTATTATTATTATATTGATGAATATTGGTTTGACTTTTGACATGGGTCTTTTATATTTTTTTTTTAAATGCCAACAAACAGAGAATTACGTAGGTATTTTGTATAGGGTAACTCAATGACAAAATATCATCATTAGCTAGCCCAACCAATCGTACGGAACTCTTAAGCGTAGAGGTGCACAAACGGGGTATTTTAATATGTCCGGAACCGGTTTCAGGTAGGTATGATCAACAAAAGTCAACACCGGGTCGGGAAGGAATCGGTACCGGGTATAGTTAGGTATTTGACCGGGTTTTTCGCATTTTTTGGGGTTTTTGGTAGGGTCGAGCCGGGTTTTGAACGGGTATTTACAATTCCGTTCCGATGATTCATGTCGGTTCCAATTCCAGTTTCAGGTACTGCTCCGAGGAAAAATCATATACCAAGTCGTACCCGTGAGTCGGGTATGCATAGGAACCGGGTATTTTGTGCACCTCTACTTAAGCGCATTCAAGTTATCTCGGTTGAGGGGAAAACCACCCTCCCGAAAGCCCACTGGTGGTAAAACCCGGTCGCCCTCAGGATCGAACCAAAGATCAAAATATCCCGGTCTATCTTCATTGAGCCACACATGCTCTCCACAAAGTGTTGTCTGTATGCATCAAATTTAGGTCTTCATTGAAAAATCCGGGTTTCTTACCGTTACACCACGTTGGAAAAGACAGATCATTTAGGTTTTTTAATATGTAAAAAAATATAAAAGTTTACAAAAAATGTTTATATTACAAATTTACAAGCTTCTTAGTTCTTAAGACAATATATACTTGATGAATATAAGTTATGATGATGTTTTTTATATATAAAAAGTAGGGTATTTATTTGATTATAAATGTAAATATATGATAAGTTGATGATATAAAGCTATTTATGAAAATATGTGTATTTTTACTTTTTATCAGTGTATATGTAATGTAAAATGTTGGAATTTTTGTGTTTAAGAGTAAATGTGAGGTAATAGAATGTTATTTATGAGAAAATATGTGTGTTCATTCTAAATATGTAGTTTCTTGGTGCTTTTATTTTTCTAGAATGATTGTAGATAAAAATTGTTACCAAACAAGATGAAGATAGTTCATGAAACATTGAACATCAACCTTAAACTTGAATGGAAATCGAACGATAGGTCAATAGAAATTGCCCCGCGCAACGACAAGTCGACAACGTATATGCCTCAAGTAATTCTCATTGATAAAGGCAAGCTACAATGCTTTATGATGAATCTTATGAATTAAACCATAGGGATCGAGGGGCATTAAGGAATTAGGGAAAACATTGAGAAAAAATTGAAACATTTAAGGGTTAACATTGTTAAAAAAATGTAGGACATCTTGTGTAGCTGTCCTTAGTTGTAAGGTTTAATAGTTTATGTGCTAGATTTAAAATTTTTGTGAAGTGCTAGATTACAACTTACAAGCTTTTAAAAAGGACATAGGCTCAACAAATATACGAGGTTTATTATAGATGGGGTTGAATATTTAGTTAAGGAGAAATGTGTGATTATAGAACAATTTTTTATGAAAATATATGTACGGATCTTATTGTAAACGTTAGAATCTTTATTTAATGACAAATACGCGGTAATAGAACATCTTTTATGAAACTTCTGTTCGATGTTTATCATTTAGCGATGTTTTTATGTACCCATGATATAAACGCAATTAAAAATTGTTATCAAACAAGACCAAGATAATTCACAAAGACTATTACCTATCGGTTAGGTTTAATCATTTGATACCCTGAATGAAATGGCAAATACGATAACAACATATGTGTACAAAGTAAACCACATGAACAAGGCAACTGAAATGTTTGCAAATGGGAAAGATACAAAGACGATATAAGAACATGAAACTATGGTTGATACTGATATATGTGGTGTTAGGGTCAACAACATGATAGAAACAAAATGTCAGTGATGGAAAAACTCAATTATACTTTCAACAATTATGTAATACTTTTTAATAATTTCAAGTTTCTAACAGATTCAGTGTAATTCGTCCGCTCACATAATTTCAATTTCACTTTCAACAATTTTGTTATAAGGTTCGCATGATTGGTTGGTTTTATCTGACTTATCCTGACATGTTTTAACATGTCTGCTCACGTAAATTTCTAGATTCGTCACTTGACGGGAAGGAGAAGGTGCATTTTTACAACAAAACTCTAGAATCTAGATGGGTTCAATTTATAACTAACATCAACAAAAACTTCATAAACTGAATGGGTCTATTTTTTGTTTTTTTTATTATGTTCATTTAGTTTAACTTCAATTGGGTTGCACTAGTTTCCCATATTTAAATGGGCCATATAATAATCAATTGAAATTTGGGTATTACTATTATCTACTATATCTAGCAACAAAAGCCCACGTAGGTCCACTGTTTTAGATATTTTATACATAAAAGGATAAGGGTTTAATTAAAATGTCAAATATCATTAACTGTTGAGAGTAACATGTACGGTGTTTAGTTATTCTAATTACGTGATCATATAGATGAGTATGACACAAAAGAAAAGAATGAAAGATGACAGGCTTAATATCAAACACAAATTTAAGAGAAAATTATCAAAATTAAATACTCTTTACATTTATCTCATAAAACATATCACAAATTTTTATGAACAGTGTACCGTCTGTAAGACTCTAGATAAACCACACGAATACAAATTTATTTTTTTTGGTTTATTTATAATCATTTAATTTAGCTGACGATATTAGCATACATGAATACGTAAACGAACAATTTTTATCATTTACTAAAGTCTAAACTCTAAATAAGTGAATTCGTTCATGTTTATTCACTAATATAATAACTAGACATGTGTTTATGTTAATTGGTTTAATTAAATGAACACAAGATGATTAGTTTTAAATTAAAAGGCTTGTTAACTTCTTAAACTAGACATAACATATTTGGGAGTTTAAAGTGTGCATAATAATTCATTAATTAAAAGTCGTATGTTATACAAAACTTTTTTTTAACCGCCACTATATTATAAACATGATCGGAAACCTTACCCTTCAATAACATAACTTGTAAAAGCAGCATGCCCAGAAAACAAAAATCAACAAAATTTACAACAATAGAGGATGTATCGATATGCCTTTCAACCAAAGAAAAATATCTTCTTTGATTAATTCCATCACCCGTGTTCCACGTATTCTCCGGTTATTAAAATTGGCATCATTTATACATTTCCAGATTCTTCAAATCGTTATCAAGGATATTACTAGAATTGTCTTTCTTTACTCAACATCATTCGCTTGTTTGCACCCAAAGTCCAACACTTCTCAAAGCGACGCGAATCCAATCGGAGAGGGAATTTCAGCCAAACGCACACCTGATGCCACATCAATTTTGCAAACTGACAAGGAACTAAAAGGTGTTCCAGTTACATAGAAAATCCATCAATTCCATACCCCGAAAAGAAAGAGTCTCTTTTGTAGGGATTCTATCCAACTCCGCTCGCCATACAAAATAATTTAACTACTTCATATATCATGCGTTTATATATATTCAATTTCTATTATCTTAAGAAAATAATATTCAAATAAGAGAAGCAATTAAATTCTACTCCACCAATAATACAAGCTCTTTAGAATTATACAAAACGTTTACACCTTTATGCCTTGATATCCTTTTATTTTTATTTACAAACGCGACTAGCGATTAGGGGTGTGCAAGAAGCCGAAAAAATTGAAAAATTCAAACCGAAACAAAAACCCATCGTTTGGTTTTATGCTTTTGTGAAAAACTGAACTAACGATTTGGTTTTGGTTTTGCATGTAATAAAAACCGAAAAAACCGAATTTGTAAATTTTTAATTTTTTATTTAAGTAATTTATAAGAATTTAATAAATATGTAACTCAAATAATTTTGGTCAAATATATAACCGTCTATTTAGTTAACAATTAACAAAATTATTTATATCTTATACCCAAAATTCATTATTTTTGCCTAAAAACATGAAACCCAAATGACAAAACACAAACCGAAAAAACCAAAACCAAATAATTTCAAAAAATTAAGAAACTGAAGTTTTGATTTTTAAAACGGTTTTAGTCCAAAATCGCACCAACGAAAGATCAACATTAATTAATACAATAATAGCATATTAAAAGCAGTAAGTGGGAGTGGTGTACATAATTAATAATACCTACTTTTATGCTAATTTAAGCCACATAATCATGAATATTCCTGCTAACTTACGCATCCAGCTGAATCATATTCATAGCAGAAGAATCTTCAACGAATCAACCTACTGTTCATCTCTCCATTGAATCTGAGGTCAGTTAGTACGTTTTAAACTCCGTCAACTTAATCAGTAACTGTTTCTGTTTACAAATTAGATTAAATGAAATGATTAGTTAGTTAGTTATATCGCATTGATCATATGCGAATTGATTATTTGATTAGATAAACGGACCTTATTGTTTCACCTTCATCGATTATTATTATTATTATTATTATTATTATTATTATTATTATTATTATTATTATTATTATACATGTTGTTATATGTAATATTTACGTTAAACTCGTGATTCCGTTGGATAGATCATAGATATGTATAACTAGATTTAACGATTTGGTGCCGGAGCGAACAAGGCCTTGCTAAGCGGACAGTTCATGAACAGCTAACCGGATGGAATTTTGTTGTTCGTGCTTGTTTATTAAGGAAATGAACTCGTTCGTGAACGGATCACGGTTAACGAACGAAAATGAACATAAATAATGTTTTATTTGATTTGGCTAACTGAGAACGGAGAATATATGGTCAGTGTCAACGGTTCGGTCTGGCTGCCAAGTTTGTGTTATTTATTTATTTATTTTTTAAGATTTATGTTCATATGTTAATTTTACATATAAGTTTTCACTTAATAGTGTAATACTTATATATATTTTTTGTTTTATAGTTAATAGTTTTGCTTAAATCTATATGTTAGGATTAGACAAGTCATTAAAAAGTATTAAAAGCCTTTGATGAACAAACACAAGCAAACAAATGTTAATGAACATAATTGAACACAATTGAACGAACATGGCCTATGTTCGTGTACATTCATGTAGTCAATCGACAAAAATTACTTGTTCATTTTCGTTCATTTATTAAATGAACTTCTCGCCGAACGTTTGGTTCGTTTACACCCCTATGCTGGAGTATCGCAAATCCTAAATTCGTGTGCAGGTGTTGAGATTGGATTATCATAATTCGTTTGGGGTTAAAGCCCTTGTTTATTCTAGAAACCTAATATTTTTCTTATTAAATTTCTAATTTTACATAGATTGAGGAAACCGAGTCAAACTCAAGCCATTCTTTGTTTGCAGTTTATACAGTTTAGGGATTGTAGCTGTTTAGCAATGGTCATTTTAAAAGATAAGAAAATGGGGCCTGTGATACCACAGCTTCTGGTTATTGGCTGTGTTTTATTCAGCTTTGTGAGTAATGTCTATGGTGGTGTCACAAGCAGCTTCATCCGTTCAGAGTGGCCGTCAGTTGACATTCCTCTTGATAATGAAGTTTTTGTGGTTCCAAACGGTTATAATGCACCTGAGCAAGTAGGCTTCTGAGGTTATACACTTATACTACATATGTGCAGTATACTAAATACATGAAGTACTGTATATATGTGGTATATGCAGTATATTCTACTGCATATATGTATTCTCTCTTTTTCACATTTTCATTGTGTAGGTACACATAACTCAAGGGGATTATGATGGCAAAGCTGTAATTATAATATGGGTGACGCCTAATGAACCAGGGTCAAACCAAGTAAGATACGGAAAGTCAGAGAAACAGTATGAATTTACTGCAGAAGGGACGGTGAAACAGTATACATTTTACAACTATACATCTGGTTATATTCATCAATGCCTTGTAAATGACCTTGAGGTATATCATATATGTTAGTTAACACTTAATTTAGTAACATCTAATTTAAATATAGTTATACAAATTCACTTAAAAGTGTGTCTTGTTGTTAGTATGACACCAAGTACTATTATGAGATCGGAGAAGGTGCTTCTGCGCGATCATTTTGGTTTCAAACGCCTCCTGCAATTGATCCGAATGCTGCTTACAAATTTGGAATTATAGGTAAGTAGTTTTTTCTTTCTTTTTTTTTTGATGAAAATGTTATTGGACTCTTTTTGTGGAATAAATTTTTATTATGTGTTTTAGGTGACTTAGGTCAAACATATAATTCTTTGTCAACTCTTGAACATTATATTGAGAGTGGAGCACAAACTGTGTTGCATGTTGGAGATCTATCTTATGCTGATAGGTATACATATCATGATATGGGTGTACGTTGGGATTCGTATGGTCGTTTTGTTGAAAAAGTTCAAGCGTATCAACCGTGGATATGGACAGTAGGAAATCATGAGATTGAGTATATGCCATATATGGTAAGTGCTCAAGTTGATACGCGTTTCATCATTTAGTTCATTATATATTTAGATGGCATTTTATGATATCGTCTCATACGTTTGATTGATAATATTTTATTTTTTCATCTCTATGTCCAGAATGAAGTTGTTCCTTTTAAGCAGTATCTTTATAGATACCCTACTCCATATGCAGCAAGTGAAAGCAGTAGTCCTCTGTGGTATGCTGTTAGACGTGCATCCGCTCATATAATTGTGCTATCCAGTTATTCTCCATTCGGTAATTTTCCTAGTCTTCTTTTTGTATTGGGAAAACAAGGGGCGCAAACGAGTTGATCCGAAGCCAACAAGGCTCGAGCACGGCTTATTTAACTTATAGTGCTCGAGCTCGGCTTTTTATCAAATTCGCATTCGGCTCGTTTATCATTTACTAATTTATATGCATATATAGTTATTTTTGTTTAATATATTTTACTTTATATTTTTTATATATAAATTATTTTTTCATTACTTATGCATAAAATTGGTTATTATATAACTATATATTAAGATACCAAATAAAGTTATATAAATAATAGGCCCGTATAGGCTCGCGAGCCAGCTCAAGCTTGGTAAATGCTTGGGCTTGTTTATTGCAAGCTTATTTTTAGGCTCGAGCTCGTTTAAGCTTGGCTCCATTCGAGCTTTCAGCAAGCCGATCTCGAGTAGCTCACAAGTGACTTGATTCTTTTACACCCTTGGCCTGTTTCATTTCTATTTTGAGTATCACACCTTATTTGCACTCACAAAAGGCTCAAACATTTAAAAAGTTTTTAACTATCCAAGTTAACTAGTTTGCTGATGCCACGTCAACAATGTCAACATGGTCAGAGTTAACTACAATGTCAACTGCAACTGGGTCAAATTATTTTTTAAAAGATTGAGCATTTTATATAGAAAATCTAACTACATATTATTAGTTGTGTGTGATAGCTTTACATATTTACTTGACTTGTGACAGTAAAATACACACCTCAATACATTTGGCTAGAAGCAGAGTTAAAAAAAGTAGACAGGGAGGAAACACCTTGGCTTATTGTTATTATGCACACTCCTATATACAACAGTAACAGTGCTCACTACATGGAGGGTGAAAGCATGCGGGCCGCATTCGAGAGTTGGTTTGTTGAGTACAATGTGGATGTCATCTTTGCTGGACATGTTCATGCTTATGAAAGATCGGTTCGTCACCTTCCTATATATCTTCTTGTTAATATATATTTTATATTTATCAACTTAAAGGAAATAATACATGTAATTTCAGTATCGGATCTCTAACATACAATATAACATAACGGGTGGAATAAGTTATCCCGTGCCAGATAAATTTGCTCCGGTTTACATAACCGTTGGAGACGGTGGGAACCAAGAAGGTCTTGCGTCAAGGTGAGTTTTTGCCGTATTATAGTTTAGGGTGTAGTGTTCTTTTATGGTGATTATGCTTTGTTTTTTAATGGATGATGTAGGTTTAACGATCCTCAGCCTGATTATTCTGCATTCCGGGAGGCAAGCTATGGGCATTCTACACTCGAGATAATGAATAAAACGCACGCGTTATATCATTGGAATCGGAATGATGATGGAAAGAAAGTTGCAACTGATGTGTTTGTGCTGCACAACCAGTACTGGTGAGTAGGGGTTTCAATCGTGTTGGGTTGACGGGTTGCTGGTTGCGGGTTGGAGGGTTATATTGTAACATGTTAATCGAGTTGATTGGCTGTAAAAAAGGGGCTAAATGGGTCATAAATGGTTTAGTGTGTCGGTTGTAAAATATGGGTTAAACGGGTCATAAATGGGTTAGTGGGTTGACTTGTTTAGTAACGGTTGGCGGGTCGAATTATTTAACTAAACTGCTTAAACATGTCAACCCAAACACAACGTGTTTGTTAAACATGTTAGATATGTCAACCCAAAACCTAATTATTTTCGTGTCGTGTCAGAAATTGCCACCCTTATACCACATCGCTCATGGGAGTAAAAAGGGTCGGGCTGGCCCACACACGCTTTTTATTCTTTCTTTAAGTTCACAACTAATTAATGTGTTAAGTATGTTTAGAATAATAATCCAAACGTTTTTAATAAAGTGTTTTATGCATTTGAAATTGTCTGACCTGGCTACCTGCTCAAACCGTGTTTATTTTTGGTTAAATTATTTAGCTCAATTCATTTGACCCGTTAGAGATAAAAACATAATCCAAACCAACCCATTTTTACATGATAACCTGACACGATTTACATTTTGTAGGAACAAGAGTCTTCGAAGAAGGAAACTAAAAAAGAACTATCTGCACACAGTCGTCCAGACTCCAGAACTTAACAAGATATGATTATGAAGATACACGTCTCACATAGTTATTGAAAAAGGTTATCTCCCTCTCGGTTCGTCATGTAATTCCTATTCGTGACATCCATGAAATTCAGGTATCGATCCCGTGTTGAAATAAGAAGTTTGAAAGTAGAATGCATAATGACTTTGAAGGATGTATAACATATTAACATGTATATGATTGTTGCATTTCATTTGTGAATCAAAATGGATAGAATTCTACTTGTGTGTTTTCTTATATATTTTATTATGTTATGAGTTGTTTGGACCGATAAGTGGCCGGGTAGGAGAGCGTTGAATAACGGGTCAAAACGAGTATTGAGTTTTATGAAAATTTAGTGTATTTATGTTTGAATCATGGTTGTAAAAATTTAGTGTAATCCCGATTAATCAGTAGTGTCCACCCCACCGCTCGACTAGTGACTCCTACAACACTGGTTTGAATAAAAAAGTGTAATGTTTGTTTTACTAATAATAATATGAAATGAGCATTGTACACTTGTACCCTACGACAATTGGGCCATGCAGACTCACTGCATGGTACAACTCATCAAAACAAGCATATATCTAAACTCAAAATCAAGTTTACAAATCTACAACACAAGAAACTGAAACCTTTTTCTTCTTCAAATCACTCTTTTCCTCCATGTTTAAGATACTTCACTCGAATAGCCCATAACCGCTCCGCGACAGCCTTCATATCGGGTCGATCAGCCCGGGTGGGGGCCGCACATTGAAAAGCCAAATTCAGCATCTTTTTGAAGATCTTCTTGTCCACGGCTTCCGTCATTTGTGGGTCCACTAGATCCATCGTTTCACCATTGTTGTGTTTCCCGAAAGCCTGCGAAAACAATGTACAACTCTTAATGCACATGGTACAACAAGTCAATGCTTGGCCCGACAAGTAGTAATTAATTAATTATTACTTTGTCAAAAAATTAGACTTACGAGCCCAAATTCATTATTTTAGGCCAAAGGTTTCGGTCCAAAAGTTTTAAGCCAAAATTGTAAAATCGAAAACAAAAAAACAAAATTGGACAGTTTTCAAAAACCCGAAAACCGAATTTCCGGTTTTTGAGTCCAGAAGAGATGGTGCCACCAATAATGCCAAATGTACAACATGTTAATGCAGCGGGATAGAAGCTTACCCATCTAATAGTGACTTTTTCATCTGGAGACCGTCTTGAATCAACAGGCCGACGGCCCGTTAAGATTTCTACAAGCAGAATCCCGAAAGAATACACGTCACTTTTCGGGGTGAGTTTAAACGTTCTCATATACTCTGGGTCAAGATACCCGACTGTCCCTTTGACTTTGGTCAACACATGGGTGTTACCGGTCTCATTCTCCCCGAGACGTGCAAAGCCAAAATTCGCCACTTTGGCCCGCATCCTATCGGTTAGAAGAATGTTGGATGATTTCACATCTCTGTGGATTATTTGTTTTTCTGTTGAAAAAAAATTAAATAACATAAGCAAATAATTAATCGGTTTATGCAGCATAAAATCTAGCCCGAACCAGACTTAGTAATCAAATGAGCCCGTTTGGGCCTGCTAAGTTGGTCCGTCTTAACTATTATACATTCCAAAACGCATATCCAAACACCCTTTAAAAAAAACCGAATGCAAACAACTTCACCTGCGTATAAATGAAGGTATGTTAAGCCGTGAGCAATGTCGATGGAAATTTCGAGCCGTTGATTGAAATCTAAGCAAGTTCCATGAACACCTAAACAAGTAATAGCAGAGTTATTAATATTATAATAATAATTATTATTATTATTATTACTATTATTATTATTATTAATTATATGATGAACTTACCATCTAAATGTTCTCTAAGTGTACCATTAGGTACATATTCTGTAATAATAAGACGCTCATTTCCTTTATCAACATAACCGAGCAACTTTACTAAATTCCGATGCTCGATCTTTGCAAGTAACTCGATCTCGCTTCTAAATTCACTTCTTAGAGTATCCGAGTGTTCCTGCATAAAAGATGAAACTTTAAAGTTTACAACTTTATGGTACATTTGGATTTTTTAAGTCAAAACGGGTCAACGGGTCAAGTTCAAGATTCATAGTTGATACAAAAAGATTAGATTTTGAGATAAATAAATACACAAAATTAAATCATATGGCAAATTACCATGTAAAAATAGGTTAGTTTGACCAAAAAAGTCAACAATTACCTTGCTTGCTCGTTTAATGGCAACCGTTTGACCATCTTGTAATTGGGCTTTATAAACGGTCCCGAATCCTCCTTCACCGAGTTTCAATGATGGTGAAAAGTTTTGAGTAGCTCTTGCAGCTTGTTTCATGGTCAAATGAACTGAACCGATCCTATCAAGCTTTGGTGACATTGAGAATCTACCGGGACTAGCTGGGACCCGTAGTGGACTCGGTGGGACCCGCAGTGGGCTTGGTGGGACTCGTTGTGGGCTCGGTGCGACCCGTAGTGGGCTCGCGGGGATCTTTCCTGATCCAGATTTCATTTCTATAGACGAAGTTGAATCCACTACAAAATCAAATGCATACTTTTGAGGATTTGACTTTACACATTGTTTATAAAAAGTCTTTGCATTTTTCATGAGTATATGTAAAATAAAGAAAAAGAACTTTTAGAAAATAGATATGTTGCATTTTATATATACATCTTTAAGAGGAACCCATTATGCTATAAATAAAATCATAATATGCGTTTTTGTAGGCATAAAAAAACCTAAAATTTTTGGGCAAACGAGTTGTTAAGTCATGTTTGTGTCACGTGTGCATGGGTCGGTATGGGTCGGTCTTGGGCTCAAACCGAACCAAAAATCGAAAATTTGGTTTTTGGGTTTTGAAAATCATTCGGTTTTAGTTATTTTGGTTTTCGGTAACTAGTGATTAATTGATTGTTACACATTTAGACCTAAAAACGTTTTTCGGTTCCAATTGGTTTGGTTTTGGTTGATAGTAAAACTGACCTGAAAAGTCGTTTTTTGTAAAAAAGCACAAAACCAAAACGGGTTTTTTTATTGGATTCGGCTATTCTGTTATTCTGCTTACGGTTTTTGTTATTTCGGTTTCGTGTACACCCCTAGGTTTGACTCGCCAACCCATTTAACACCCCATGACAGTTACATTAATTCAAAATCTTTTAACGTTTGAACGACAATTAAAATAATTCAAATATCATGATTTTACTCACTTGGATTTGGCTCCTTAGCAAGAACCGCGTCTTCTGTATCTTTCGTTCTAGATCGAAAACAATGGCAAAAAAAAAACTGCAACACGAGCAATAACCCGGGTGCAGCCATGGCTGTATACTTTGTTTATTTTCTCGAGTTTCTGTTTTAATAAAATCGTGCAAACATCCCTCAACTATAAAGTATAAACCATCTGCATAATAATACAACTAAGCATAAAAATCCAATTTTTACCCATAAATAGAAAAAAACAAATCACATAAATAATAAAGATTATATACCTGAAAAGGATCTAAATCATGATTTTATAATTTAGATCTTTTTTTGAAGGCCATTGTTAAATTCAGCAAGTTGCTTATTGGTTCATTGAACCGAGGAAAATGAAAGAATCTTGATGACAAAGTTGTAATTTTTTAATATCTCTGATATTTTGGATCAAGAATCATGAGTTGTCTTGTTCACACTCTCAGAAATTATGCCACAGTCACCATGAAGTCAACCAGCAGTCTTTGAAACCCTAATTACAGAATCAGAAAACCTAAATTATAATCTTTATGAAAATTACTTGGAAGCTCATACCAAAAAATAAAAAAATAAAAAAAAACTGTGATTCTTGATTTAGATTTGGTATTTTAAGCTATTCAAGATTTGTAAACTAAAAACCTCAATAAATAGATTCAAATTTAAGTTAAGATAACTATAGACAAAAAGATCAAACCTTTAAAAGATGATTGATTGATTAAACCTAATTACAAAATCAGAAAACAAAAATTATACATCTGAGATAAGAGTTGCAGGTGCAAAAGAATCTTTATGGAAATTACTTGGAAGCTCATAAACAACTATTAACAAGTTTCAAGATTCTTGATTTAGACTTGCTATTTCAAGAAACCTTAAAAGTTCCAAGATTTATCCCTAATAATCAAATTAAAAGGATCACACCAAATAATATACAATGTTTTAAAGTTATAAAATTTGATTATTTTTTTATACCCTTTTCAAGATTTGCAAACCAAACACCCAAATTTCAAATCAAAACCATGAATTTAATCCAACCCAACTAACTATTTTAATCATGAACTCAAACCGTGATAAAACAACAAGAACAACATGCCACGATCGGTAAAGATTTGTGAAGAGGCAGCTCAAGTTCAAGATCAAACCTTTAAAAGATGATTGATTGAGAATCTTTGTGTGAAATTACTTTGAAGCTCATATAACTCAACAAATTCCAAGATTCTTGATTTAGACTAACTATTTCAAGAAACCTTAAAGTTTCAAGATTTACCCCAAAATAATCAAAATAAATGGATCACATCCACATATGAAACAAACCCATGATATAAAGTATTATAAACACAACAAACAAACAAAACCCTAATTTTGAAACCTCTTTTAACTGCCACAAAACAATACACAATATTAAAAGGTTACAAACATTAACATCCCAAATGACCTAAATTGATGATTCTTTAATACCCTTTTCAAGATTTACAAAACCAAGAATTTAATCCAACCCAATTACCTATTTCAATCATGAACTCAAACCCATATGTCAAAACTCAAAACAACAAGATTTGTGAAGCAACTTGTTAAGAAACTAATTCAAATTCAAGTCAAGATAAACTGTAGAAAGAAAGATCAAACCTTTGAAAGAAAATTGAATGATTGACTGATTAATAAATACAAGTTAAAAGCTTTGAAGACAGATATAAAAGATTGGGAATTTAAGGAAGCTGCCAATGTATAATGTCATGCTATGATGCAATAAAAACAAAATTGAACATTAGTGTGTGATTGAATATGGCATGCTTTATTTGTGTGTTCACATTTGGTGGTCTATCATTTTTGGAATTATAGTAAGATTTAGTCTATTTATTTTATTTATTTTTGTTATTTTGTTAAGGAATATAATCAAAATAATTGGATTCGGAATTCGGATAGAGGTTCATAAACCGGTTTAAAACTTAAAACCGGTTTGGGTTAAAACTGGTTATGTTTAGTCAACAAAAGTAAAAACCGGTTTATGATCGGTTTCAGTTCGGATTAAAACCGGTTTTTTGACTAGATTACGGTCGGTTTCGGTTCGGATTTTGATTTTGATCGGTTCGGTTTGGATTTTGACTGGCTTCGATTCGATTAACCGATTTTGGTGAAGAAAATTACAAGAAAGCAGTCGTCACAGCTGCAACAAACAAGCTGAATATGCAACAACAATCAAGGTCGCATACCCAGAGACGGAAACTAAGCTCCCACTCACGATCCATGTACAAGCGACACCAAGTAAGAAGTAACTGTAGAACGATTAGAACATAAGGACCACCAACATTAATCAATCACCGACTGTTTTGTTTTGTTTTTGTGTGGAACAACTCGATGAATTTAGTGTATGAACTTACGGTCCAAACCTGTTTTTACATAATTAGGTTTGATTTGAATTTAGGGTTGATTTGGTTAATCGGTTTATTTGTCCACCTCTAAGGGGGTGTTTGGGATTCCTTATTTACAGCAACTTATAACTTATAAATTTTTTGAAAAGTTAATAATGTGTAAAAGGTGTTTGGCAAACCATAAGGACTTATGGTTTTTAACTTATGGCCAAGGCAAAATAAGAGGGTTTTGAAAAGTTATGATTCTCCAACTTATTAACTTAAAGGGTAACTTAAAGGTATAATATTCCCAAAAATTCCTTAAAAAACAACTTATTAGCATAAGTTAATCCAAACACTTTTATACAAACTTCTTTTCAAAAAGTCATAAGTTTATAATTCATTTTCACATAAAGTCCTTTTGAACTTAAATAAGGAATCCCAAACACACCCTAAGTATAAGTGATTTCTTTGGTATTAATATTGTTTATATGTATTAATTTAGTGGTTGATGTTAATTGACAGTTATCTTTTCTTGTAATATTATTAAACCCAACTTGTTTGTAAAGGGTAAGTTTAGTACTTTAGTTGAATTGAAGTGGATTCTAATGTGACATCTTAATATATTTATTTGTTTTATAATATTTAAAAAATGTTTAGCAGGTCATGTGCAATGGATCACCACTTTTTTAATAATATTTTTAGTGTGTAAAGACGGATTTTCCAAGATAAAGATGTAGAGTGAGTTTGCAGTGATGATGGTATGCTAGAGATGGTACGTCATGGTTTTGTAACTTGCAAATGAGAGGTTTGTAATAATGTGGTTATGTAGGATAGTTACGTATACTGTAAATCACAACACAACTAAACCCGATACTAAAATAAGTTCATGTAAGGACTTAAGAAAAAACCAAAGAAATAGGAAAACATGTTATTTTTATTATAGATATGAAGTAAAGGTAAGTTGAATTTTAGTAAACTCATTTGTTGAAAATAATCTATACAGATAATGTGACTAGTGAACTCTTTTTTTTTAAACGACGTCTAGTGAACTCTTAATTTTTACTTTCATTTTCAAGTGCAATCTCGCCCTCGTGAAGAAGTAACGCCACGTATTATTAACTTGCGTTTACTCGTTTCAATATAGTTTACAATATTCTATTTGAGAAAAAAATCATTCAATTGCTCATTCGGGACACACAAAGTTAAATTTGTTAAAGTTAGACTAGCACATGCAAAAAGAGGTGAAATTTATGAACGTCATTAGTCACGTCACTAGTATAGATTGTTATTAGTCATTAAGTCATAGTTTGGATGATTAACATTGAGAGTTAATGTTACTCTATATTGTTGTTAGTTTAGATTACAAAATACTAATTAGAAGAAGATTGAGAGTTATCATTTTATAAACATGTTTTTTGTTTACAAGTTTTTGTAAATATAATATATGGAATTCTATCCAACCCGATCAATTATTTCAATCATCAAACTTAAAGTCTCAAGTCCGTGTTATAAACAATAAGAACAACACGCCATGATCTGTAAGAGTTGTGAAGCAACTCGTCAAGAAACAAATACAAACTAATATATATAGTTACAGACAGAAAAATTAAACGTTTGAAAGATGGTTGATAGATTGACTGATTGATTACAGCACGCAGAAAAAAACTACAAAATTAAGAAAAACAAGGAAGCTGCCAACAAATAAAGTCACGCTCTTATTATCATGAAAATAAATTGAACAAAATTTGGTACGTTTTATTTAGGTGTTCACAATTGAGATTGAGATCATCCTTTTTGGAATTTTATAGATGTGGTCAATTTATTTTAGTTATTTTATTAAATAAAAAAAATCAAAATGTGGATTTGGATATAATATAAGTTATTTCTTTAGTAATAAATGTTATTGATATGTTAAATTAGTGGTTGATGTTAATTGATAGTTATCTTTTCTTCATATTGTTAAATCCAACTTGGTTTAAGTTTAGTTGAATTGTAGTGAACTATAAAAGAGTATTTAATAGGTTATCCAATGACCAATGCTTCAATAATATTATCTTACTTTCTATTTTCAAAAGATTAAATAAAAAAAATCCAAGAAAATAAAATTAGAATTTTAAATTCAGAGTAATATTTGTTGGTGTATATTTGATGGAGACATTTATTTAAAAAAAAAAAAAAGATGAAAATTGAGCTCGCAGACGGTGGTTATAATCTGGCATGCCATAGATAACTCATTTCTCCTTATTATTTTATTAAAAACCCAAATATTATGAACTTTCCACAAACTTCAAAAAGTCGAGTATAACAGCGTGAATATACCTTATTTCACATTTCTTGAAGCGCTGGACTCGAATGTTTCGGCCAACATTCAATGAGCTAATGAAAGTCGAGTTATGTCTTCTCCAATCTACCAAGAAATCCTTTTCCATACTTCAGACGACGCATATGTGTTCATAAGAAAGTCGTGATCCGCTTCTTTGTTATCAAGCGTACATAGTGGACAAACTGCGATAGTGAGTTAACTAGTCATTTATCAAAGTAACGTAGATTTTTTTTTATATAATTTATCTCTCATTTCATGGTAAAAACATAGATATTACATCAACATAGCAGGTAGGCGGGCAACAAGCTGCGCCGCCACCCCTTTCTGAATTGCAAACCCTAACCTGCTAAAGACATACCCCTGCCCCTTTGGAGTCGACACACTGCTATGCACAACCCGTTAGACCCTAGTTAGGAAACGGATAGCTTCCGGTGCCAAGAAGCCAAAGGTATCAAAAGCCAGAGGGACAAAAACATGTTGGTTCTCTTCGCAGGCTTTAGTATGTTTCTCCACCTTATTCGTTTCAGCCCTTTTTATTGCTTGCCCAGCTACAAACCCATTATCCCTCAAACCAGCTAAAGGAGATACCCCTGTGAGATCAACACAAGCGTGTTTTCCCCCGGCCCAACCAAAGACGAGCAAATCTGCCGGTCGTAGAGTGGGTCTCCCTTCCGTGGGGTCTGTAAGGAAGTTTACGGGGCTTCCTGTTTAGCTGATATCTCAGCTCGCCTTAAGATGTCCCAAAGAACGTCCCGCACCCAATCATGTCGGTATTTGAACCCAGGCATCTCCTTGCAATGTAGATTAAACACCGATTATAATTTTCCATTGTTAATTTATGCGACCATCACGAGTCTCACGATCTTATACATGATTATAATAACAAAAAATTAAAAAGTACATCAATTGAACAACCAAGATGAGATGGGCCTAAACTTGGGCTTTTGCATAAGCCCATAAATTAGTGGAAAACTTTAGTTTATCTATGAACTATGGCCTATGGGCTATAATGCTAGATATGTTTGCATTACTATTTACTATTTAGGATGCAAATTTTTATGCATAAAATACAGAAAGATAAACTAATACTTATATTATTGACTTTATTTATCTTTATAACTATGTCAAAATAAAGCGTGCATTATCATAAGATAAACAATCTTGTAGTGGTCTATATATACACTTTTAACATAGGACTATTTCTTCATAAAACCGTCACATAGTTAAATGCTATATTACACTATCACATATAAGCTTTAAATTCATGTAATATCTTTCTTTCATTACGAAGCAATGTGTGTTATAAATTGGGATATTGGTTTTTAATACTCATAACTTTCACTCGTTGGTCAATACCTCTCCCAACTTTCAATTGTTACATACCACTCCCAACTTTCATCATATTTGTTTTTGTCATTCCTTCACTAACAGGCCACTAACGTCGTTAGTGGTGATGCTGACGTGACTTTTTTTTAACTGAGTTGGTATGTGACGTGTCATTTTTTAACTGAGCTGGCATTTGATGATGCTCACAAGAACTCCAAGCTTTCATTTTCTTCCACACACATCTTCTTCCTCTTTCTCTCTAAGAAAACCCAACTCCAACTACCATAATCACCACAACTCCGGCCACCCTCCACCACCCACAAAACCGAAGTTACGTACAACCATTGCCACCATCCTACTGCCGACACCACTTGAACCTATCATCATCAACGCCTTTGCCGCTAAACTCTCATCCCCTTAACCACCGTCGCCGTCATCGTCCTCATATCCACCTCTGTTACCCACCATCATGTCTCTGTTAACTATAACCAACTTTTAGATCAGCTCTTATATCTGACCATAGTTTAACAGATCTTAACGAAATTGGCTCAAGAATTACCGCCTTTGTTCATTCTCCTTCTCCGCCTAGTGCCACCTTGCTCATCCACTCTCTCTTATTTGTTGCAGTCAAACTCCTCCATTGTTGTCTCTTAAACGACTTGTTTGGTGGATCTCTTCACAATAGGAGGAGGATGATACATACCGATTTATAAATATTATAAAATGGTGGGAGAATTTGGGTTTATAAGTTGAGTGGTGATGGTAAATTTGGGTTTGAAGGGTTGGGGGAAGAAGATGAAGTTGGAATGGTGGACTCACGTCAGCATCACCACTAACGTCGTTAGTGGTCTGTTAGTGAATGAGTGACAAAAACAAATATGATGAAAGTTGGGAGTGGTATGTAACAAATCGACAGTTGGGAGTGGTATTGATCAACGAGTAAAAATTGGGAGTATTAAAAACCAATATCTCTTATAAATTTTTAATATTCGGTAATAATTATTTGTTTGTTAATCCAAAATAAAATAAATAAACAAAGTAATAAATAATGTACTATTAAATCTTTTAGCTTTGCAGAAAAGTGCTTTCATAAAAAAAGAAAAAAAAAAGGTAAATTTGAGAGGCACATAAATAATATATTATGACATGATGGAACACTTGGTCTATCCATTTTCTTGTATAAAAGCACACCTGAACACATGGTTATGTTATGTCTTGAGGATATTTTTAATAAAAATTAGTTTTTAAACGAGTTTTAGAATGTAAACGTTTAAATATCTTTTTTTGAACTTTTGGTCTTGCTTCTTTTTTTTTTCCTATTAGACCAATCTCTTTTTGAAAGTATTTTCTAATTTGTGTTTAATTTCATATATTAATAAGCAAACGTTTTTTTTAATGATTGTCAAATAAGTACTAGAAACGTTTTATATAATTATGGTGGACATTTTCTTTTAATTTTTACTTTCAAATAAGTCCTTTTTTAAGTTTTATGAATTACAATTATCTTTTTGAAAGTATTTTTTAAGTTATGTTTATTTTCTTAATAAGCAGACGTTTTTTTTAATGATTGTCACATAAGTACTATAAACGTTTTATATATTTATTATGGTGGGCATTTCTTTTCTTTTTTACTTTCAAATAAGTCCTTTTTTAAGTTTTATGAATTACAATTATATTTTTGAAAGAATTTTTTAAGTTATGTTTATTTTCATTTATTAATAAGCAGACGTTTTTTTAATGATTGTCACATAAGTACTATAAACGTTTTATATATTTATATGGTGGTCAATTTATTTTCTTTTTTTACTTTCAAATCAGTCTTTTTTATATTTTTATGAATTACAATTATCTAACAAAACAAATAATTATAGCATTTGACAGTTTCAATTTTTTTATAGTATTTTTATAAGAAAGTTTCAATAATTCTAATACTTTCAAACATTCTATATAAATCTATGACCTCCAATTAAAAGGCAAAAACCTCTATCAAACGAAGCTAACTCTATATTGACTTCTATTGATTTAATTAAATGAACAAATATCTTGTTTATACTTTCCTAATAAACAAGTGAACCTAAACATGTTCTTATACTTTAATGAGCATGTTATTACTTTGTTTGGGTACTTCTAATTACCTCAAGTAGCGCACCCACATTTTTCTCTGATTTCTAGTTAAAGATTTTGTACTTTAGTTCTATAGAGTATAGGAAGACGACGCTACATATTTTTTCTAAACTCTAGGTGTTTAATTCCTTTTTTAAGAGTGTGAGGGTTCGTACACGCATAAATATATAGATTTAATCGGTAATGTATCCATAAACAATTTACAGGAAGCTTTGCGTCGTCGGATGGATATTTTTCGTATGATAATACCTTATTAATTGGAAACTAATTTTAGAAAGAAACGATTGCTTAATTATAGTATTGATATCGGCTTTTAATTATTGTCTTTTTGTGCCTCACGTATAATAATGAAACAACTATTTAAAACAGTAAGTTTTTTTTAATTTAATTTGTAATTTTATTATAATTTTAAAATACAATATTGATAGCATTTACAATAACAACAAAAATGGAACATAGTTATGATTAAAAACTATTTATAAATGAAAAGATGATTGATAAAATATATAAAAAAGATAAGCATTTGTTTTTTTAAACGGAGACTTTTATTGTGTTTAGGACACCGTAAATTTCAATTTGGAGAGTTCCGCTACTCTGGTCTGACAATGTTATCTTAATCGGATCCACAAGGCTTGGGCATTCCCCAAAAGACAATACCGTCGACTGCCACTTGACAGTCGTTGTGTCACCATATGGGCAAAACTCTTTACGTGACACACGGTGGGACGAAAACTAGATAAGCTTGAGATCCGGGCTGACAACCTCATAAACCTTAGTTCAAATATTTAATTGCCAAATTAAATTTATATAAATCCTTCCAAGGTAAACTTTTGTTAAATTTAATGTGTAATATTTTAAAATGATTTAAAATTTATGTGCACTCCTTCGAGCACTTTAGAATACTATTTTTATAAAATTAAATAACAAAATGCAAAGTTTAAATATTTGGTCCCACCATATAATACTTGATAGTTGTTGTCACTTGTCATTTTCAATTTCATAAGCTAAATCGAAAAGCAACACTTCCGTACCAAACGCAACGAAGAACCTTTTTCTACAAAGATATGGTTATCAATACATATTAGTCAAATAATAATAATAATAATAATAATAATAATAATAATAATAATAATAAAATAAAACTTAGGAACGAGTTCAAATAAAAAGTATTGAGCGTTTTAATTATTTTATTTATCAATATACATTACATGCTGTAAAGATGAATTTCATAAATAATAAGTACAAGGTTTTTATGAGAGAATACATTATTACATTGTATATTTATATTAACTTTTATCTATTTCATACATCTGATTTTTCATATTTATATTTTTACTATCTTTTATACACCAAATTGTACACAACACAAAAAAATGCGGTTTTGAAAACCGTGCTACAACCCATTTACGTATGATATACGCCACAATTAACCCTACAACCTTTTTTATACAGTAACAGTTAAGTTTCATTAATTATACAATTAATTATTTAATTCCACAAATTTTAACACACTAACTCTCAAGTTTCACGAAGTTACACAAACAATCCGCAAGTTTCTAATACCCAAGTATTTAAATATGGTGCCGAAGTCATACCACTGTCGTTACGCACGAGTTTGCTTTCTCTCTAAATATCAAATTTTAAACTTGATTATATTCGTGCACATAAACTGGAATATTCTTTGTATAAGGACAAAAGTTTAATACAATAATATACAATCACATAACAATAAAGAAAATATTATTATATACATACATGTTAATGCTAACCAGTGAGTCATCCATCTGGTACCAACTTCAAGATTATGACACATTTTCATATATACGAATTTCACAAATCCCAATAAAAACTAATAAATATATAATTATTATGTATTAGTAACGTTTGGAGCTACCCAAATATTTGAATAGACATTTTTTTGACAAGACATACATGTCAATTATTCATACTAATTTTGACGATTCATATCTGACTCACCATGAAAACACTATTAAGGAGAAAACCTACCATTTTAGGAAAACTCCACTGAGTCACGTTTTAATCTTGAGACCATATTTATCCCTATCATTAACCCACCCATGCTGTTGGACCAGAAAATAGAAGTGAAAACAAGCCAAACGGCTCATGAGCTACCCGAGATCGGCTTGCGAAAAACCTCAATCGAGTCAAGCATAAACGAGCTCGAGCTAACTTGCAAATCTAAACAAACCTATTAATTATAATATATATAATATAATATTATTGAACTATTAGTGCGTATAATATATACATTACGTTATACATATAGTTATAATTGAAAAAATATATAAAAACAAATATAAAATATATTTACGTTAATTAAAAGCTAGTCGAACCTGAATTGAACTCAAGCTATATATATGCCAAAAGAGGCTCGAGTCTCGTTGATCTCGGGCGAATCTTGTTTACAATATACCATAATGCCAATCTTACAATACTAATAAACAAAAATAATGATGTCTAGGTGTCATAACCACATTCATTCCTAGATTAAAATTCCATACTAATCTTCTAATCTCTTTTCTCCTTAATCCATGCTATCCATGGGTCATTGATGAAAATGGTTTGACCCATGAGTTACATCTTAAGATATAATGCATACATTAATGACTATTTATATTAATATAAAACCTAAAACATAACTTTGCTCAATGTATACATTACTTTTTATTAAAGATGTCAACACATGTTTTAACAATAAAGACTCATGAATTCAGTTTGAAATTTGAATTATGCGAGACTTCTCACTTCATATATATAAATTTTTAATTATGCTATTTAATTTAAATTTTCAGTTAATGTGATTATTAATTTTGTATCTTTAATTTAAAATTATAAACGTAATCATTCTAAACAAAACTTTTTAACCATTGAAACAATGATTAGTTATACCTAAAGAAATTTGGAGTCCTGTAATTTATATTTTTTTCTAAAAAGTTATAAAACCGAATTCTTTGTTTTTTGGAAACTGTAAAATTTGTTTTTTTTTATTTCATAAGCATTTATTACATAATCAATTTCAACAAAACAAACCTTATGTTACTCTACTAATAAAACAAAGTGTTGATGCTTAGGTGTCAAGCCTACATTAACTCATAGCCTAAATTTTCATCATAATTCCTAATATCTCATCTCATTCATCCTAACTATCCATTAGTCAAAACCATTTTATCAATTGGGTTATAGTATCGTTAGATGGATTTTATTAACTATTTAAAGGTGTATAAATGCAACGTTTATGATCACCATTCAAGAAGAATTTATGCTAAATATAATCAATTATTGGATTGGTTGTGGTTTTTCAACATTTCATAAAGTATATATTTAGGTGTGCATATATGTAATCTGATGACATTATACTATTGATTATTGTCTATATGCACATTGATCATTATCTTTTAAACATTGTTACACGAAAAATTAGATTAAGTTCATATTATCCACCATGTGTAGTACACATAGTGAAAATGAAGAAGATACATTTTATAAGTCGTGAAACGTGAAAAATTTATAATTCATAAACCATTTACTTTGTCTAATACATTAATTTACAAGGTAAATGAGACCTTAAAATGTGTTTACAAAATTGAAAATACTTCTTTGTATACAAAATTTGTATCACATGTTGCGCTTAATGTGAAGACACCTTTTGGACATGCAGTCCTATTACCAAATTGTGTTTGTCGCATTTTGGACTACAATTATATCACATGTTTCACTCTGTTTTGACATGAGACAATCATCGAATACGTATGGATCATTTTAAAAAATGGTGACTTTGGTTCATTTCAAAACAACTTCAATAAAAACCAATATAGCCGCAAAGGCTTGTGTAGGCACTTGCATTTATAGCAACTCGGTTTATCATCATCAATGAATCTTTTAGATTTATTATATAGTATGTTAAGCTACACGCAATTTCATTCTTTTAAGAATCACAATTAAAATATCATACCTGATTTTTTTAATTTATTTTTATATTTTTTTAAAATAACAGAACTTATTTATTTTTATGATTAATAAATACTTAATTAGAGAGATACACCTCCCTATATCTCAGCCCCCTATATATCTTTCTTTCTCTCTCTTTCATCATCTGCCTGCGTGTTATCAGATCGTGTAGTGTTTACAACAAACAACACACCACCTCTTCTCATATTAATCTCGTTGCAACACCGTCACTAATTCACTTTCATCTTCATCTTCATCTTCATATCTCACACACATACACAATAATCAATCAACCTTCAGTCGCAATGGCGGGTAACGACTGGATAAACAGTTACTTGGAAGCAATACTCGACGTAGGTCCTGGACTCGACGACGCTAAGTCGTCGCTAATACTTCGCGAACGAGGACGCTTCAGTCCGACTCGTTACTTCGTTGATAACGTAATTGGATTTGATGAAACTGATCTTCATCGGTCATGGGTGAAAGTGAGTCAGTTTTTAATTATCACTTCATTTGTTATATTAATATTAATATAGTTTTGTATATCTATATACAAAACTACCGGGGATGAGATCTGTACTGAACCGAATATACTGAACGCTGTACACATATTTTTTTCATTTGACGGTACCCGTGCCATTAAAAATAGAGAAATGAATTTAGAACTGGTACCGAAAACATTAAAAATGAGTTTCGGTACATGTACCGATAATTTGTTTGGCTGGTATTGGTTTGGTACGGTATTCTATTCGGTAAAAGAATGCTCATCCCTAGTGTATTGAGATGAGATTGGTGCTTTATGGATAATGAATGCCGTACCGATTTTTTTGGATCGGTACAGATTGGTACTAGCACCACTTAAAATGAATATTTGTACCGGTTTGGTACTATACCTGTATACATTAGGGGTGTGTATGGTCGGTTTGGGTTGATTTTGGGCTAAAACGAACCAAAAATCGAAACTTTTGAAATTTTGAAAACTGTTCAATCTAGGTTTTGCATTTGAGCTTAAATTTTTTTGGCAATTGTTTTTTTCTTTGGCCCAAAATAATGAATATGCGCTTTAATATTTTGTTAATTATTAATTGATTATTATACATTTAGGCTAAAATATTTGAGTTACAAATTTATTAAATTCTTATGAATACTTCAAATAAAAAGTAAAAACATAAAACCAAACCGTCGGGTTTTTGTTTCAGTTTTGTGCACACGCCTAATCCACTGTATCTGTCTATAGCTATGTTTTTGTTATTGTTCGTTTAAGTTGAAAAAGTATGCGTGTATACAGGCGCAGGCGACGAGGAATCCTCAGGAGAGGAACACTAGGCTTGAGAATATGTGTTGGAGGATTTGGAATCTGGTTTATGCACTCTTTACTTTAGCTGATTGATAATCATTTATATGAAATCTCTGAGAATTTATCATTGTTGTAGAAGTTCCTAGGTGCTAGTCCGGCGTAGGGATACTGACTAGCAGTTAATATGGATTAATTGAATTGGAATGTTTTGTATGTAGGTTTCAAAAATAGATATAAATATACAAAAAAATTTGGAATTTTAAATATAGTTTTCAAGCTTATTAATCAGATTGGATTAGTAAGTATAAATTTTTAAACACTTCAAAATTTTTTTACCGATATTGACAGATTTTGACTGATTTGGACCGGCTTTGACCGACTTTCGATTATTGGGTTCGATTAGTTGAAATCGAATTGGTCGCTTACTGATTACCTACTAATCGGCGACTAGTACCGATTTTTACAACACTGGGTTGGGTTTTATGAAGAATCTTTGACCAATATGACATTTTTAGTTGTCATAATTGACTTTCATAATTCCTAAAATATAGATATGAAGTATAAATTCATGTTCATCTTCAAATTAACAAGTACTGTAATCAAAGACAGTGTCTTTAACTCTTTAATGAACGTATACGTTTCGTTTCGTGTGTTTGATTGCTAATGTAAATGTAATCATCATACATATGTATCCTACCTTAAGTGCTCCGAAATCACAATATACAATCAAAATATTATGGATGGTTAATTTTCTTAGTTTGTTTTTTGGTAGCTTGAGAGTGAGGTGACTCAAAGAATGAATAAGCGCCGGCTTGAGCGTGAACTGGGTCGAAGGGAAGCTGTTGCTGATATGTCAGAAGACTTATCTGAGGGTGAAAAAGGAGATACTGTCAGTGATGTATCTGCTCATGGTGATAACCACAAAGGTCGGTTGCCTAGAATTAGCTCGTTAGATGCAATGGAAGCGTGGGCTAATCAACAAAAGGGGAAAAAATTGTACCTTGTGTTAATAAGGTAAGTTATATCTTCTGTTTAACATTAATATGCATGCGTAGTTGATACTAATAAGTAATAACAATCTAAATCACAATCTATCATGCAAATTGGTCAAATAACGCGTAAAACATGAATGCTGTTAATTTAACTAATTCGGTGGGACCCATCTTGATAAACGGCTAGACCTAAAGAATCTGACCGCATTAAGACACAGCACGATGATCATTAAAGACACTTGTACACTTTTAAAATCTTGTTCTTACTAGCATCGCTACATGACAATCGAATATATCTAAATAAAGTTTCACGTGAATTCTGTATTTATAACCGTTGTAGATTCCTAATAGTGTTACTTATGTTATTTAGATAAGATATTTTTGAGTAATTAGCGTAACATTGTTACTAAATTTATTGCAGTCTTCACGGTTTAATACGTGGTGAAAATATTGAAGAGGTATGTACCCGCCTCAACACCGAGCGAGGCGGGTCAACCCACAAAGATACAGACAAGTGACTTGAAATCAAGACATTATGAAGGCACAAAGCCAAAACCTATGCGCATGGCGCATATCACATATGCTCAGGCATCATATGCCCAGGCACCACACATGCTCAGGCATCATATGCCCAGGCACCACAGATGCTCAGGCATCACATATGCGCGTGGCGCATCCGCGCGTGGCGCATATCACATGCTCGTGCATATCACGTCTGCGCATGAAACATCTGCGCGTGAGAATAAAGAGAAGACCTCGCGCATCCTCAGGATAGGCGCGTATCACACATGCACATAATCAACCTCGTCCTTATCCAAATCAGGATTAGGGTAACCTTGATTGTGCACGTCAGACAACCTTCCAGAAGGTATCTTTTTAAGGAATAAGAATATGCTGATGTTGACAGCTGCCAAATGAAAGGTGGACAACTCAGCATAACACATGTGCTACCACGTGATTACAACCAATGAGAAAGCACAAGGTGTCCCAGAGGACATGTGGCGCAGAGCAATTGGAGGAGGCCAACAAGGCTGAGCCCAATCAGTGGAAACCCTAGCACTATAAATACAACATCAACTCCACAAGGAAAAGATCATCCAACAACACACAGTTACAGCCAGTAACATATTCATTCACATTCAATCATATTCAATCACATTCACTCACAGACAGTTACAGTCAGTAACACACACAATCACAGCAAATCACAGAGTATTCAGCTATTAAGCAATACTCTCTAGATTTCCTGACTCTCACATTATTATCTTCTCCTACAAATACTTATTCTCACACCGGAGGGTTACCCCAAAGAGGACCCCTCTGTCCCTTTCTAAGGGGTAAGTTGACGGTGCTGTTCATTTTGTAGGTGGAAGAACACAGATCCAAGAAAACCATCGGTGAAATAGTATAATCACACCCGAGGAAAGTAGATCGTCTACCAGTGAGTCGATCCACGCTTCTTCATTGGCGCCATCCACTGTTACAACGGCAATCAGATCTCATCAGATCTATATATAAAAAAAAAAAAAAAAAATCACCATGGTTTCTGGCGTTCATAACGTTGATCAAGTTCTGGAGGATATTGAACGTGAGGATGTTAACGAGGGACAGCAGTTTCTGAGGGGGCCGCGTGATTCTACGCGCACCACCAGTAACCGTCCCTTCATCACAACTCCTCACGGCCAGACTGAAACTCCTCCAGACGATCTCACGTTACAAAATCTTGCCGGCGCGAAACAAAAAGGACCAATGGGTCCAGAAGATGAAACAAATGATCCTAAAGAATGGCTCATAAACGAGCAGCGGCGTCTAATGGACAAGTACAATGAGATGGTCAAACAGAAAAAGCTAGCCGACTTAACACAAAGGCAAGCGTTTGATAAGCAAACTGTTCATGGAACAAAAAGGCCGCGCGCGCCGGAAGAAGGACATTCTGTTCACACTGCACACACTGAGTTCAGTGATGAAGAAGTGCATAGCATGAGGAAGACGCGAGATACTCATGCAGGAGGCTCACAGCTCCGCGCGCCTGTGAACATGGCGCCTGGAGCCAGAGCCGATCTGGATCTGCACATGCCGTATAGCCCCCCAGTTAGAGGGCAAGTGGACGTAACCACACCGTACAGACCAGCCATCTTGGTGAAACATTCAAAGTTCACTGAGCGCATCGCGAAGGCTCCCATCCAGCACAAAACAAAGATGCCAAGTGGTTTGGGCAAATATGACGGCACAACAGATCCAGATGATTTCTTGCAAGGTTTTTACAACACGGGAAACCTGGAGAGCTGGACAATGCCAACATGGTGTCACATGTTTGCTCGCTGCCTCACGGGCGCGGTGCGTGTCTGGTTCGAGAGCTTGCCGACTGGGCAAATCGATGGGTTCGAGGAACTATTGGAAAAGTTCCAAGCCCACTTCGTACAGCAGCGCAGACACACGCGCGACCCTGATGACATCATGCACTGCGTGCGCAGGAATGATGAAACGATTGAAGACTACATCACTCGTTTCAATCAGGAGTCTCTGGCAATCGGAGGGATCACTGAGCAACTATTGCGCGTGGCCTTTATACAAGGCGCGCGCAGTGATCAACTCCGCCGAGCTCTCGTAAGCAGAGATGGCATGCCCACCACGTGGGCCAAGTTAATGGAAGCATCGCGAGTTTTCGCGAGAAATGAAAAACAAATTGCCCAAGATAGGGCAAGAGAAAGAGCACATCAAGCTGAGTCACCGCGCAGCAAAGAAAAGAGGGGCAAACAGAATTCTGTGTGGTCCAGGTTGCAACCAACCAGTTTTTCTTCCGCAGAAAAGCAGGCGCAACCAAGCTCACCCCAGCCCCAAAAAGATGTTCGTAATCGCGGGGAGGGTGACAAGAGGGAGGGCGGCAGAGATCCTAACAGACCTCTGCCAAGAATATGGACTCCCCTCACTAAAACGCCTTCACAGGTGTTAAGCACTGAGAATGTCCAATTCAAAAGCCCCAAGCCACTACACTACAAGGGACCATCAGACAGTGGCAAGTACTGTGAGTTTCACAAGTCCACAGGACACAACACTGATGCATGCCACCACTTGAAGGATGCAATTGAAAAGGACGTGAAATCAGGCAAGCTGGCTCACCTGGTAAAAAACTCAAGACCAGAAAATGAACAACCAGAAGGAGCCTCTGCCAGCAAAAAGTACAAAAGAATCTGTGTAGCCGAGGGAGGAAGGCAAGGGCAAACATCAAGAAAGAGAAGCGCGCAAATACAAGGAGATTGGCGCGAGCAACAAGTAATCTTCCCAAGAATCAGGGGAGGCCCTTCCATCAGCAGTCCTCTTGTTATCACTACACACATTGCTCATTACGAAGTGTCAAAATTCCTGGTGGACACTGGCAGCGAATCAGACATAATGTATGAGCAATGTTTCAGGAAACTGGATTCGGCAGACCAAGCAAGGCTTGAAATTGTGAATGCACCGATCTCTGGTGTTTCCAATGAAATCATTCATCCCCTAGGTCAAATACAATTTGAACTAACCATGGGGGATGAGAAACACAAGCGAGCCGAAGTTGTCAACTTCTTGGTCTTGCCCACCACTTCTTGCCACAATATGATCTTGGGTAGGGGAACGATTGCCCAATTTAACGCCATACCGTCGCCAGCGCACGGCGCGTTGGGGTTCCCAACACCAACAGGTGTAACTTTTGTATACCGGGATCATTTGTGCGCAGTGACAAGTACTCCGCGGGAGGGGAGAATAAAAATTCCAATGGCAGAAAATGCGCCAGAGGAATGGATTCGCAACCAGAAATTCCCGGAGCAAAAAATCACAATTGGCGCTACGATATCAGACGACACGAGGGTGAGAATGAAAAGATTGCTCACAGCATATATGTCGGTCTTCGCGTGACAACACTCTGATATGACTGGGGTTCCGCGAGACCTGGCGCAGCATTCTCTCAACACCTTCAAGTCTGTAGAGCCAATTGCTCAAAAGAAGAGAGTCATGGGCGATGAAAAGTCGAGGGCCATGAATGAGCAGGTTGAGGATCTACTGCGCGCAAACATCATCCGCCCGATACGATACCAGACGTGGGTAGCCAATCCCGTGATGGTATAGAAAAGTAACGGGTCGTGGAGGATGTGCATTGACTTCAAGGACCTCAACAAAGCGTGCCCAAAGGATTGTTACCCCCTACCAAACATCGATGCAAAGGTGGACTCCGTGGCGCCATTCAAGCTAAAATGTTTTCTGGATGCCTACAAAGGTTATCACCAGATTCAAATGGCACCACAAGATGAGGACAAGACCGCATTTAGAACCGACAAGGTGTTTTTTGCTACACAAAAATGCCCTTTGGTTTGAAGAATGCGGGCGCCACCTACCAAAGACTTATGGATGCCGTTTTCAGCGAGCAAATCGGAAGAAACCTAGAAGTCTATGTGGATGATTTGGTGATCAAGAGCAGGGAGGAAAAGCAAATGCTCAAAGACATCGAAGAAACCCTTGGGCGCCTAAAGGAAGTTAACATGAAGCTCAATCCGAGCAAATGCGCTTTCGGCGTGGAAGAGGGAAAATTTCTAGGTGTAATGGTCACCAAGGATGGTTTTAAGGTGAACCCTGAGAAGGTGGAGGCCATCCTTGACATGCCCTCGCCATCCACCATGAAAGAAGTTCAGAAGCTCAATGGTAGATTGGTTTCAATCAACAGGTTCCTAGCGAACCATGCAAGCAAATCTACCCCATTTGTCAATACATTGAGAAACTGCTTAAAGAAAAGCCAGTTCAAATGGACTCCTGAGGCCGAGCAAGCTTTCAGTGAGATTAAAGAATGTTTGATGAATCTTCCCGCGCTCACAGCTCCACTTCCTGGTGAAACTTTGACACTATACCTATCAGCAGGAGAGCGCGCCATCGGCGCAGTATTATTGGTGGATCGCAAGGGAATCCAAACGCCAATATACTATGTGAGTCGGGTGCTGACAGATCCTGAGACGCGCTACTCCATCATGGAAAAGTTAGTCTTATCACTAACACACGCGTCGCGCAAGCTTCATAGATATTTCAATGGTCATCCCATTGAAGTTCTGACTGGTTACAACATCCAGCAAGTCTTGCGGCGCCCCGCGCTCTCAGGAAGGCTGACAAAGTGGGCGCTGGAATTAGGAGAGCACACGATCTCCTATAAGCCACGTCCAGCAATAAAGGGACAAGTCTTGGCTGATTTCATTACAGAAGTCCCCGAAGGAAAAATTGAAGAGGCTCAGCGCGAGGTAGACCCTCCGCGAGCCAATGATGAAGAAAATGTTTGGAGATTGTTCACTGACGGAGCTTCAAACAATGAAGGGTCCGGCGCAGGCCTCAAACTGGTGGATCCAGAGAATCATGAATATACTTACGCCATCAGGTTGGACTTCAAGAGCACCAACAATGAGGCTGAGTATGAAGCCCTGCTGGCTGGCCTGCGCATCGCGCAAAAATTCGGAGTTAAAAAGCTAGAGGCCCATGTTGATTCATACTTGGTAGCAGCACAGGTCAATGGCCTTTATGATGCCAAGGAGAACACCATGCCTCTATATCTAGAGCAGGCGAAAAAGCTCATCGAGCAATTTGACAGCTTCAGAATCATTCATATTCCGCGCAGTGAAAACAAATCTGCAGACGCGCTGAGTAAGATGGCATCAACCAGTTTTGATCACTTTGGCAAAGATGTCAGGGTAGAAGTAATGAGCAACCCGTCGGTGGTAGCGAAGTCTGTCCTGGTAACTCATACAACCCCGTCATCATGGATAACTCCAATAATGGAATTCTTGAATGAGGGGAAGGTACCAGATGATCGCGCACAAGCGAGGAAGATAAGACACAAGGCGCAGAACTATGAACTGCTTGATGGTACATTATATCGACGCTCTTATCTTGGGCCGCTCATGAAATGCCTAGATGCTGAGGAAGCAAGCTATGTGATCAGAGAGATACACGAAGGAATCTGTGGAATTCATGCTGGCCCGCGCATGGTGGTTGCCAAGGCAATGAGCGCAGGCTACTATTGGCCAGGCATGTACTTGGACGCTTTAAAAGAGATCCAAAAATGCAAAGCATGTCAGAGCTACGCGCCAAACACCATGCGGCCAAAGAACAACTTGATTCCGGTGACCTCCGCATGGCCTTTCCATAAATGGGCAATCGATATTGTGGGTCCCCTACCGCAAGCGCCTGGGCGAGTAAAATTTTTGGTAGTGGCAGTAGACTATTTCACAAAATGGGTTGAAGCCAAGCCACTAGCAAAAATCACAGCCGAAGTGATGAAGCAGTTTATCTGGAGCCACATCATATGCCGTTTTGGCTTGCCCATGGAAATTGTGAGCGATAATGGCAAGCAATTCACTGACAAGAAGATATCCAGCTGGCTCAAGGAATTGCGCATCAACCAAATTTTCACTTCAGTTTATCACCCTCAGGGGAATTGACAAGTGGAACACGCGAACCAAAGTTTGTTAAATGGGCTGAAGAAAAGGTTGGAGGGAGAATCCCATTCTTGGTTCGAAGAGCTACCTAATGTCCTGTGGGCACACAGGACATTAAGCAAAACCAGTAATGGCGAATCCCCGTTCAGCCTAACCTATGGAACAGAGGCAATGATTCCAGCAGAAATTGGATGCCCATCCCATAGAGTGCTCATGATGAACAAGATTGACAACGAGCGCGAAAGGAGGTTGGATCTCAACTTACTTGAAGGGCGCAGAGAGGCGGCTATCATCAGTGAAGCCAAGTACAAGAAAAAGCGGGAAAAATATTACAACCAGCGCGTGAAAGAATGCCACTTTAAGAAAAATGATTTTGTCCTTCGAAACAATGAAGCTAGCCGCGCGATACCCCCGAGAAAATAGTCCCCCAATTGGGAGGGACCATATCAAGTCTTGGAAGAATTGGGAAAAGGCGCATACGCCTTAAAAGATTTGAATTGAAAGAAGATCCCGCGCGCATGGAACGCGGCACAGCTTAGAAAATGTTTCATGTAAAAATTGTCAAGTTTGTAGTCAAGGCTTAATAAGCCATTATGAATAATGATACGCGCTATCTACTCTTAATGTGGATTCTATTACCTTTTGCATACATGTTTCACATTTCCCTTTGTTAGTTTTGAGCAATATGACAACATAGTATTGACATCAAAACGAAATAAAAACGAAGTAAAACATACATGCGCGAGCTTCAAGCTCAAACGCGTTAACGAGTCTTAACTCTAAAACGTCAGGGCCTTAGCCCAATTCTATTACCTTTTGCATACATGTTTCACACTTCTCTTTATTAATTTTGAGCAATATGACAACATGGTATTGACATCAAAACGAAATAAAACGAAGTAAAACATACATGCGCGAGCTTCAAGCTCAAACGCGTTAATGAGTCTTAACTCTAAAACGCCAGGGCCTTAGCCCAATAATGTGAGCCTTAGCTCAAATCACTCACAACATCCATCTTACATGCTGCGCAGCCTGACCATAAAACACTTAAACACAACTAAGGCTAAGCAAAATGCCAAAACATAGTTGTTAAGGTCTCAGGTTGGGGTCGCGCATGAAATTGTAGTGGATATCTGAGTAACACATTGACGCGTAAAGGCTAAAAAACTCATAATTCCATAAACGCGCGATAACGTCGCGCAAAAGAGGAATAATGAAAGCGCCAAGACACGTGTCAACATAATCAAGATATGGCAAAATCACTTACAATATGGCAAGGGTTAAGTATAATAAATTCCTTACAACCTTGTTCTTATTCCAACGTGCAAGCATATCTTATATTCAACAAGCAAACATGCGATATAAAGAGATGAATAGGAATGCGCAAGATGCGAAGAAGGGAAAAAACAGAATTTCATTCAAAAGCATTGAAATTTACAAGTTTACAAGATGAGATACAAACTACAAATAAAAATAAAAAACATGAAGGGCTTCTCAAGTCTCCACGTTGACATCAGCCTCTTCATCATCCTCATCATCGCCCTCGGCATCTGGCGCAGCCTGCTACTCGTCATCTCCAAATTGACCATAGTCAAGTTCTTCGTCTTGAATGGAGTCTTCTATCACGACAGTGTCAGGAGCGGATCCTTTGGCCACGCCAGAGCCGCTAGCAACGCCAGCATTCGCCGCGCCATCATCGCCGCCGCCAGCCCCCTCGCACTCGTCAAGTAATTTCTTTAGCGCGACGAGATCGGGCTGGTCAGCAAGCGCGGATATCTGCAAATCATAAGCGAAAATATGAGTACAAAAAGACTTAGAAAATAAGTCAAGATAATCTCATTAAGGTTAAAATACCTGCGCAAGGATGGGAATGGGAGTATTCATATACTTCTCCCCCATCGCGGCCATCTCCGCGCAGGCAGCGGAGCTCTGATAAGGGTACTCGGATGGGTTCTTCTTCAACATGCCATATTCATAGCCATCCGTAAACCCTTCAGCTCGCCCCACCAAGCGCGCGGCAGCCGTTGCAGTCCATCACAAGGGCCTGAAACTCGTCTGAGTATTTCATCGCGAAAGCGCAACCAGTCATGCCCTGTGAGATGAGCCAGTGGCGATCCTGCGCGAGGCCAGCAACAGACGTCTCGAGGGCAGGAACCTGAGAGTTTAATAACTCAACAGTTTCCTTAGTCTTTTTCAGCTCCTCTTTGTCGGACGCTGCTGCCGCCAAGATTTCTTCTTTTTCCGCCCGCGCAGCATCAAGTGCCTCCTGGCTAGACGCTGCCGTCGCCAGGGCTTCATCTTTATCGGTCTGCGAGGCCGCCAGCTCCCTCTTCAGGCGCGCAACCTCACTCTCCAGTGATGATTTTTCAGTGATAGACTGGACAAGAGCTTGGTCACGCGCCTCCGCCTCCAGCTCCAAGTCGCGCGCTCGGCGCGAGTACTTGGCCGCGTCCGCCTCAGCCGCCTGCAGCTTCTCCCGCGCCGCCTGAAGCTCATGCCCGCGCTTCACGAAGGCGCTGTTGGCACTGGCTCGGATAACACTGAGCTCTGCTTGGAGCTTCTCAGCTCTTTCGCGAGCATCAGAAAGATGCCAAGCAGACACCTTAGCCTCTTGCTTGGCTTCCGCAAGAGCATCACGTACTTTAACGTAATCAGACCGAAGCTCTTGGGAGGCAGCAATGAAGGCCGACCCAGCAAACATATGATCGTTGAGCAGGTCGTCGCGAGCGCGGTCCTCCTGGAACCTCCTTTCAGATGGAGGCACAGCATGAGCCCAGAATTCCGCACACACACCCATGGACTGAAAGGTGCTGTCTTCAGTAATATTCCATCTCGGGCGGTAAGTGTGATCGGCTTCCTGCAAAAACAAAGAAATTATCTAAGTCATCAAAACATTAAGATGGAAGTCCGCGCAGCGGAGCAAAAAACAACCTATACCTGCGGGGATGAAGCAGAAAAGTCAGCGCCAGCCACACGCGAAGGCCCCGCCGCGAAACCTCGTGGCGCTGCAGGGCTGGCGCGGGCGCCGTAGGAGTCTTCAGCATGAATCTCCTCATCCTCCTCTGAAATAGGCCTCTTCTCCTGCGACCTAGAGTCAAAATCAGTCTCGCGAGGAGGGCTGTGCGCAGGAGGAGGTGAGGGAGGTCTCGACGCCGCCAGGTCGGCGCGCAAAACGGCCTCCTGCTCCTTAGTAATCCCAATAAAGGGAGATTCATCGCTTGCAGGAGCAGGAGCAGAGCCAGCGGCGCTGGCGCCGGCGCCAGGAGTGCCGCCAGAAGCTTGTACGCCAGCTACAGCTTCTATGAAAACATCAACAAAAAGAAATGGTTCATGACTTGATCTAAAAGAAAGTCAGAAAAAAAAGAGCGAAATACGTACCTTGGCGCAACTCCGTTCGCGAAGCGAACATCGCCATGAAGTCCATTCTACTCTTCTTTGAGGGTAAAACGGGGGACTTCGAAGCGACCTCCGGTGCAGCCTCGGCATCTTGTTGCGCTGTCGCCGGCTCTACAAAAATTTGAGTGAGCAAAGATTCATTAGTAATTCTATCAGAATCGCGCTCATAGAACCATAAAAGATAAGCAAAGGATAAGCAAAATATACCTGTCGAAGGCGCAACACCACTTCCCTTTTCCGCCGCGAGAAGGGAGGAGGTAGCGCCACCATATCTCAAGTGGACAGGAGGTCTGCCCACTTTTTGAGGCAGGGAAGCCAAGGAAACCCTGGTGGTAAACTCCTGGGTTTTCCCAAATCCCCCCGCCTTAGTAGGAGGATCCTGAACAACAGGGGCATCATCCTTCTTCTGCTTCTTACTGGCCCCTGCGCCAGTTTTCCCCTTAGCTTTACGCTTTAGTTGGGGCGGCTCCTCCTCCTCTTCCGCGAGCTCCAGCTCGTAGTTTTCGAGCGCATCTACAATACACACAACAGAAGTGTTAGCAAAATTTGGTATTATAAGGGAAAATGCATAACTACAAAGGCTTACCAGGCGCATCGCTATCGAAGACAAATCCCAGATCAACAGGGATGAACATGTCATCAAAGCGATCAGGGAAACCAACTTCCCCAGCGCCGAGCGCGACGGATCCACCCTCCATGTGCTCATCATAGGCGGCATGGATATACTCCTTGGTGACTGCACAAAACAAGTCAAATGATATCAGCAAAAAGAATTATATTCGCGCAGAAGTAAAGCGATGAGAATAACTTACACAACCCGTCGACTTGGATAACGGGCTCGAGCGCGCTGTCCGCCCACCTCTTGCTCATACCAACCCCCACCAGCGCCTCCTCACAAATGTTCTTGGCGGGGGATGGTTCGGCGGTCAGCTTATTAACCCAGGCGCCAGTTGGGTTCTTGAGGACACCCACATCCGCAGGCGCAGAAGATATCGCGCGCATGGTCATACGGATGGGGATCACACCAGCCCTTGTGTAAAAGAACCTCTCAGACCAGTCATGAAGGCTCTTGAATGAAACAGTGGAGCACTTCACCTTCTGACTGCGAGGAACAAATGAGAACCAAGAATCTTGGATCTTGGGCTTGTAAAAATACTGAAAGCGCCGAGGGGTGGGCTCCTCGCGCTGGGATTTGCACATGAACTCAAAGTGAGTCATGCGCACAAGTCCAAACGGATGGACTTGGGATATATGAATCCCATAGAACTTAAGCAGTGCACCCACAAACCTTGTCATCGGGAGACGAAGGTTGCAGTGGGTGAAAAAATGGCTATATAGGGATATATAGCCGGCAGGCGGGTCCGCCGCCGTTTGGCCGGCCGCAGGCAACATGCAGCCAAACACAGGGAGGAAACCCTGAGAGGCGATAAGGCTGTCAAGATCAGCCTGCCTCAATTTGCAGGGGATTTCATTCCACCTCTTCACGGCCTTGGTCCTCCCTACCTCCTCCGATGAGACCTCAGCAGCCTTCTTCCCCTTGCCGGTCTTCTTCAATGTAGACATTACTAACGATTTTTTACGGCAATGGATGGGGGAGATTGTGTTGTCTGAGCTATCAGACATACAACTGTGACAACGAACAAGGGTTGCTCCTGAATAACAGATATTTGGGAAGCAGAACAAAGGTAATCAGAAGACAAAGAAAGAAAAATACACAAGAAGATGAAGGATAAAAAAACTCTAAGGGCAGGCTTTTATAGGCCCAAGAGAGAGAAAATCGGGTGCTGATCGGACTTCACGCGCCCCCACTCGCAGGTGTAAGCCAACGGAAGCGCGACACGTGTCAATCACACTGTATGAGGGGACACGAAAAGAAATAATACAGCTGTTGCCAGAGTTCACGCGCCACCACTCGCAGGAATGACCAATGCGAGCGCGACACGTGTTCCTGACACTATGTGAGGGGACACGAAAGGCAACTGTAGCACCTCGAGCACACGAAAGGTCTGACACGTCTCCATCACTGACCCATGTCAGCAACAACCAACCACGTACAAGGACGATTCGTTTTCAACTAAAAGGATAGAATTTCGCGCAATGACGAGTAATAAGAAGAAAAAGACAAACCCCTACTAAAAGAGCAAACTGTTAAGTCTAACATCTATCTTGCCTCGCTCGCGCGAGACATGACACACATTAGACTGGGGGGGCTTGAAGAGGTATGTACCCGCCTCAACACCGAGCGAGGCGGGTCAACCCACAAAGATACAGACAAGTGACTTGAAATCAAGACATTATGAAGGCACAAAGCCAAAACCTATGCGCATGGCGCATATCACATATGCTCAGGCATCATATGCCCAGGCACCACACATGCTCAGGCATCATATGCCCAGGCACCACAGATGCTCAGGCATCACATATGCGCGTGGCGCATCCGCGCGTGGCGCATATCACATGCTCGTGCATATCACTTCTGCGCATGAAACATCTGCGCGTGAGAATAAAGAGAAGACCTCGCGCATCCTCAGGATAGGCGCGTATCACACATGCACATAATCAACCTCGTCCTTATCCAAATCAGGATTAGGGCAACCTTGATTGTGCACGTCAGACAACCTTCCAGAAGGTATCTTTTTAAGGAATAAGAATATGCTGATGTTGACAGCTGCCAAATGAAAGGTGGACAACTCAGCATAACACATGTGCTACCACGTGATTACAACCAATGAGAAAGCACCATGTGTCCCAGAGGACACGTGGCGCAGAGCAATTGGAGGAGGCCAACAAGGCTGAGCCCAATCAGTGGAAACCCTAGCACTATAAATACAGCATCAACTCCACAAGGAAAAGATCATCCAACAACACACAGTTACAGCCAGTAACATATTCATTCACATTCAATCATATTCAATCACATTCACTCACAGACAGTTACAGTCAGTAACACACACAATCACAGCAAATCACAGAGTATTCAGCTATTAAGCAATACTCTCTAGATTTTCTGACTCTCACATTATTATCTTCTCCTACAAATACTTATTCTCACACCGGAGGGTTACCCCAAAGAGGACCCCTCTGTCCCTTTCTGAGGGGTAAGTTGACGGTGCTGTTCATTTTGTAGGTGGAAGAACACAGATCCAAGAAAACCATCGGTGAAATAGTATAATCACACCCGAGGAAAGTAGATCGTCTACCAGTGAGTCGATCCACGCTTCTTCAAATATGGAGCTTGGTCGTGATTCTGATACGGGTGGTCAGGTACACTTACTATAATTAATATAATACTTTAGAATTTGTATTTCTTATATTCCTTGTGAAAAAAATGCAATAGCTTGATCAAAATGTATTCTCATATTCCAGGTTAAGTACGTTGTGGAACTTGCACGGGCTTTAGCTTCAATGCCAGGTGTTTACCGAGTCGAATTACTCACTAGACAAGTGGCATCACCTGAAGTTGACTGGAGTTATGGTGAACCAACTGAAATGCTGGCCCCACATAATTCAGACAGTTTGACAGATGATGAAATGGGCGAGAGTAGTGGTGCGTATATAACCCGAATCCCGTTCGGTCCAAAAGACAAATATATCCCTAAAGAGCTTTTATGGCCACATGTACTTGAGTTTGTTGATGGTGCACTTAGCCACATCATCCAAATGTCCAAAGTTTTGGGTGAGCAAGTTGGTGGTGGTCGGCCCGTTTGGCCCGTTGCCATACATGGTCACTATGCAGATGCTGGAGACTCAGCTGCTCTTCTTTCTGGTGCCTTAAATGTGCCCATGCTCTTTACGAGTCACTCGTTAGGGCGAGATAAGTTGGAACAACTTTTGAGACAAGGGAGATTGTCTAAAGATGAAATTAACGATACGTATAAGATAATGCGCAGGATTGAGGCTGAAGAGTTGACTCTTGATGCATCTGAGGTGGTTATAACCAGTACTCGACAGGAAATTGAAGAACAGTGGCGGTTGTATAATGGGTTTGACCCGGTTCTTGAACGTAAGCTTCGGGCTCGGATCAGGCGGAACGTGAGCTGTTATGGACGGTTCATGCCTCGCATGGTTGTAAGTTCCATAACATGTTTTCTTTTTTGCAAATGTTATGTGCAAAGCGCGCACAGTCAAGTAATAAAAGTCAAAACTAGTTTTTTAGTATGGGTTCATAGGTTCGGAATTAACCCATTCGTCTATAAATGGGTCGGAAACTGTAGATTTTGTGATATATATATATATATATATATATATATATATATATATATATATAGGATCAAGATCATGAGAGAACTTTTTTGAAATTGAGAACTATGAGAACCATTTTAGACCACAAAAAACCCAAAAATAAAAAAAAATCATAAAATAAAAAAAACACAAAAATGAAAAAAGTAAAAAAAAAACAAAATTCTTATTTTATCATCCCGGTTTCATAAAAAAAACTCGGTTTAGCTAAATTATATACACATATGTATAATATATACATATATGTACATTTACATGTTTTTTTATACACATGTATAATTTAAGATAAATGATACTGCACATATGTGTATATTACGTAACTAAAGATTAAATAAAATTATACATATGTGTATAATACGACGTCTTTTTTTTAATGAAACAGGAATGAAATATAAGAATTTTGGTTTCTTTACTTTTTAAAAATTTTTGTTATTTTTTGTTTTATAATTTTTTTAAATATTTTTTTAAAGGTGTTTTTAGTGGTCCAAAATGATTCTCAAAGTTCTCAATTTGCAAAGGGTTCTCTTAGGATCCTTACCCTATATTATATATATGTGTGTATATATATATATTTGTTCGCTAAAGATTCATCATTCTACTGCAACTTAAAAAAGCCGTTTTCTTTTGAGTTGACCCGTTGTAACTATTGTAAAAAAGTTCTAAACTTTACCATTTTTATTATTATAATGTCATGTGTACATGATTAATAAATATAGTTATTGACAGGTAATTCCTCCTGGAATGGAGTTTAATCATATTATTCCACATGATGGTGACATGGATGGTGAAACCGAAGGAACCGAAGATCGTCCGGCCTCTCCGGAACCGCCTATATGGGCCGAGGTTGGTTAAGTAATATATCAAAACAGGCCGGGCTGATTCAGGCCCGGTTGGATTTAATGATTGATCCACACACGCTTTTTTTTTTTCCCGTTTTTTAATGTAAACTTACATGATTTGAAAACAATATTTAGCTCGTTTGATCTCTTATTCTTTTAGCAAACTTTTTACATACGGACAGTTCGAGATAAAATACAACTTTTCATGCAGATAATGCGTTTCTTCACGAACCCACGCAAGCCTATGATACTTGCGCTTGCTAGGCCGGACCCGAAAAAGAATCTCACAACTTTGGTAAAAGCGTTTGGGGAGTGTCGTCCGTTACGAGAACTTGCAAATCTTGTATGTTTAAACAACCCTAATATGTGTTTTCTTTTAACATTTATATTTAAATGGTTTCTTAACTTTGTTTATTGGATTTTAACTTTCGATTTTTTTACTTAACAGACGTTAATAATGGGTAACCGTGACAACATTGATGAGATGTCAAGCACCAGTGCTTCAATGCTTCTTTCAATTATTAAAATGATGATAAGTATGATCTTTATGGTCAAGTGGCATATCCTAAACATCATAAACAAAGTGAAGTTCCCGATATCTACAGTTTAGCAGCTAAAACTAAGGTATAAAGTTTGCAAAACTAAAAGATATAATACAAATTTATAACTTATAAGTATTTATATATATTTTTTACTTTTTATGGCAGGGTGTTTTCATCAATCCAGCTTTCATCGAGCCATTCGGACTCACTTTGATCGAGGTTATCTTCTTATAAATAAATGTGTTAATGATGATTACAGAAATAATATAATTGCTATAGTAATCTAAATCTTTGAATAAAACGATTTGACCCGTTTGAGATAAACCATAACAAAAGTGGGCCCATTCATAAGTCAACGAGTCAAAATAGCTACCTCATTTATTAATTTTGATTGAACAGGCTGCAGCTCACGGGCTACCGATGGTTGCCACAAAAAATGGTGGTCCTGTAGATATACACCGTGTAAGTATCATTTCTTTCATTTTATGTCATTACATGAGTTGATTAACTCAGTCTGCAAAATGACCATTCTACCCTTGCAGGTACTCGACAACGGTTTACTCATTGGTCCACATGACCACGAATCCGATGCTGACGCCTTGTTAAAGCTCGTGGCAGATAAGCAGCTCTGGTCAAAATGCCGGTCAAACGGGCTGAGAAACATTCACTTATTCTCATGGACCGAGCATTGTAAAACTTACCTTTCGCGTATCGCGAGTTGCAAACCGAGGCTCCCAGGGTGGCTAAAAAACAACGATAGCGATGATGATGATGAAAATTCAGAGCCCGAATCACCGAGTGACTCGTTAAGAGACATGCAGGATATCTCTCTAAATCTAAAGTTTTCATTAGACGGTGTCGATTCCGAAGATAGAAAGAGTAAGCTAGAGAATGCGGTCTTGTCATATTCCAAGGGTAATATCGTAAAAACCGCATCACGAACTGTGTCGGGAGAAAAATCGGATCAAGCTAAGTTTCCCGCGTTAAGAAGACGAAACCATATCTTTGTAATCGTGGTCGACGCTGATAATATTAAAAACCTTTTCGAATACGTTAAGAAGGTTTTCGAGGCGGTAGAAAAAGAGAAAAACGACGGGTCGGTCGGGTTTATACTGGCGACATCGTTACAGATGGCGGAAATACACTCGTTTATGGTTTCGAACGGTATAAACCCGTCTGATTTTGACCGTTTATTTGCAACAGTGGTGCTGACCTGTACTACTCGTCTTCGCATTCGGAAGACAACCCGTTTGTGTTTGATCTTTATTATCATTCGCATATTGAGTACCGATGGGGCGGTGAAGGGCTTAGAAAGACTTTGGTTAGATGGGCTTCTTCGGTTATTGACAAAAATGCCAAAAATAAAAAGGAAGAACATGTTGTTACGGAAGACGAAGCGGTTTCTACTAATTATTGTTACGCTTTTATTGTTCGAAATCCGGCATTGGTAAGTTTGTTTATTACGGGTACACTTGTTATCCGTTTAGCTTATGTTTCTTATTTAACTTGTAGGTTCCGCCTGCAAAGGAGCTTAGGAAGATGATGAGAATCCAAGCTCTTCGTTGTCACGTTATTTATTGCCAAAACGGGCGGAAAATAAACGTTATTCCAGTATTAGCGTCTCGTTCGCAAGCCCTCAGGTGTGTATACATGCTCAACATTTTTTGTTTCCAATATATTAAGTATTAACCCATACTTGACAGTTGACCCGTCTAGAGGTGCACAAAGAAACAGGTTTTGCTAGAACCGATTAGGAACTGACCCGAACCGTAGGGTTGAAATCGGGTAAATTTTGAATCTATTTGAACCCGGTCAAACTCTATTCTTTGAGCTTCTTCAGTCTGTTTCTAATAATAACCATTTTTGACTTTTTGAAACCGGTCAAACCCAAACAGAACAGGTCAAAAATGCACTTTTATACTTCCAACAAAAACCGCTTTTGATTTTTTTAAACCGGTCTAACCCGACCTGAACCGGTCAAAGTCCGGTTTCAAATGAGTCAAACTCTAGTGATTCCAACCAAAACTGGTTTTGACTTTTGTTGACCCAAACCGGAATCGGTATTTGCACCTCTAGACACGTCTATTATAAATATACCAAGTCTTTTCTAGGACCACCCGGGCCTCATGGGTCTGGTAATGGGCTGGGTCGTGCTCGACAGGTCCAGTCTACGATTTAAAATTTTCACCATTCAATAATATGTTTTCAGGTATTTATATCTCCGTTGGGGCATGGACTTAACAAAAGTGGTTGTTTTTACTGGCGAAAGTGGAGACACTGATTATGAAGGATTTCTTGGTGGTGTTCATAAATCCGTTATACTTAAAGGCGTCGGTAATACTAACGACCAACTTAATGCCAACAGAATTTACCCGCTTTCAGATGTCTGGCCCAAAGATAGTTCTAACATTATTCAAACACCTGATCAGTTTAGTGTCGCCGACATTCGTGGGTCGTTGGTAAAACTTGGAGTTCTCAAGGGATAAACTATCAGTGATGTGTTTTTCTTGTACTTTTTATGCAACTTCATATAACTATAAGAAACTGGTAAGCGTTGGGTCTCTTTTTGGGAGTTGTATTGACCAAATCTTGAGGAATAAAGCCATTGTTAGTTCTTGTGATTTTTTATTTTATATATATTTTAACAATTTGTTTTTGTTTTTTTCTATTTTTTTGTGGTTCTCTTATGAGGTTTTTTTACCCTTTTTGCTTTATTATTATGTTTTTTCTTTCTTTTCATTTTTTGAAAACTTTTTTTCATTATTTTCTTTCTTTGATTTATAATCTACTCTTTTATATCACGAGATTTTGGAGTAACAATCATAACATATACGAGTGCTAATAATCAGGATAGTTGGACGTTTTTAAAATGCCTTTTTTGTGTAATAATGTGAAATTTCAACAAGAAAAGTGAGTTTGAGTTGGTATATATATGATCAATGAGTTTAGCAAGAATTCTTTCAAAAGAAAAGGGTAAAATAGAATATAAAAGGAAGAAAGTAACAAATCAATCCCATACTTGGATGTCACTTCATTTTCTCTTTAAAAAATACCTTACTTACATGCATAGATACACATATATTTAGTTATGTACCATGTAATGTTAACTACGTACAAAATACCTTGCTTACATGCATAGACACACATATTTAGTTATGTACCATGTAATGTTAACTACGTACATTTGTAAAATGTGTTTGTAACTAGGTATTGTGGCCCGTGCGTTGGGCCGCGACATTAAACCATACGAAAAACTAGCTAGGACTACCAATTCATGACACATACCTGTTAACATGACCCAACACGAGATGAGTTTTAACATGTTTGAGTTTAAGCTTAACATGTTTCGTGTCTTAAACAGGGTGACATGTTTAAAACATGTTTAAATTTGTGTCATAACATGTTAAAGACTTATTAACCTGTTAGTAACATGTGTAGATTTTTAATTAAAAAAATAAATAAATATGCACTCCTAATATCATGCTTACATACGACATTTCACTCGTGCCCATCAAAATTAATATTTTATTTTTAATGGATGTTATGATTTGCTTATGTGGTTTTTCGTTTCAAGTATGTTATGATTTTGTGATTTTTTGTTTCGAATATGTAATGAATTATGTATTTATTAAAACTTTTATGTTGGTTTTAAATTTTTTTGTTACATTACACATGTATTATTCATTGTATCTTTATTAAAAAAAATTTAAAATTTTTCGTGTTTGGAAAAAATGATACGATTAGTTATAGTGTCGTGTTCGTGTTTAGTACAACATGTCATCGTGTATTGTCTTATCGTTTCATGTCTGACATGTTATGACAACGATATCCAAAAACATAAGTCAAAGCGTTGAACCGCTCATGCATGTCGTGAAGCAATAACTCACTCGTCGCGTCATGTTAAAACGTAAATTAACAAAACTTAGACTGAAATGTAAAACACTATCATAGAAAAGAATTCCAAAAAAGAAAAAAACTTTAATGACCTTATTTGTCTATGCTTAATTAACTTGTACATTATCATGTACAACTTCGTTTTGAATAAAAATTACATCGAAACGTAGATAAATTTAAGCATGTCATATCGGTTTACTTTGATTTTATAATGGATTATATTCTAAAAGTAATAAGAGAAAAACAAATTAATTAAATAATAAAATAAATGATAATCTAAAGTTAAAAGAAAAAGGAGCTAGCTAGTATAAAGAATATAAATAGTTGCATGACTTCGTTCTAAATAAAACTTACATCGAAACTTTAATAAATTCAAGCATGTTGTAACGGTTTTCTCATATGTTGTAACGGTTTTCTCATATTTTATAACGGATTATATTCTAAAAGTAATAAGAGAAAAACAAAATGTACTCAAAATCAATTAAATAATAAATAAATGATAATCTAAAGTTAAAAGAAAAGAGCTAACATAAACTTGAGAATAGAGAGAAGAATACATAATCTTTAATTATATAAACTTGAGAATAAAGATAAGAATGTATACTTTTCATGACACCATTAAGTGTCTTGTTCTTACAAATGGTAAGCATAAAATCGTCTTTTCATAATTCCTCCATTTCATCTTTGATTTGCTGTCGTTCCAATTCTCATAACATTTTCGATTTTTTTCTGGTTTTTTTTGCTAGTTTTGATACTGAAAAGAAAATATATAAAAAATTATAATGTTCATACACCTTCATAGACATCCATTAAATCTCATAGACTTGTGGGCAGAGCAATTGCAACATGAAGAAGAGTGTGAAGAAGAGGAGAATGAGAATGTGGATTTAACTGCACAACAAAATTTTCAGTGTTCTTGTTACATATGTGGCAAAAATATCGAATGGCTTCATAGGTGTTACTATAAATGTAGCCAATGTAATTACGTCTCCCATAAGTTTTGTGCAGAGCTTCCAGAAAAGTTAGAAAAGTTGGAAGCCATTTGTCAAGTTGGTCATACCATGCGCATCAGACATGCTATATCCTCCCTCATCTCACTCTTAAAAAGACTAGGACTGGAGGTTGGGTCATGGCGGTGTGATATTTGTAGCTATCAATATTCGTCGCGAATACTTCATTATTATTGTGATCAATGCGATTTTAACGTTGATCCAGATTGTGCTACGAAATTGCTAACAACAAATATAATCCATTATCCTAACCACAAACATCCGTTAGTTTGCATCACTAGACCAGTTTTGTGCAAGTGTGATGCATGTGGGAAAGAACATAAAGGGATCTTCTACCAATGTTCCACTTGTGTTAACCCTTTCATACATAGTGATTGTGCTTTCCTACCGAAACATTTGCATATCCAGCATACAACAAATGAACTTTTAACCCATATTCATCCACTCTTCCTCGCTTATTCTTTCCCAGAAGCAGATCAAGAATCAAAATTTTTCCCACGGTGTAGGGTATGCAATAAAAGATTTTATAATCAAAATCTTTGGATTTATAAATTCGAAAAGTGCATATACTATACCCATGTGGATTGCGCAACATCAAGAAATGAGCCATTCATGTCCATACTTACATTTCCAGGTACATAGCTAGATCTACATAACATGTTTAGTGGTTCTTCATTTATGATTGACTAATTAGTTCGTACTCTTTTCATCAGGCACAGGCGAAACCATTAAACATTATGAAGATTCTCAACATCCTAATCTTCTTCATCTCCCCTTTCCTAATCCATCTTACAACATACTAAAATACATGTTTTTTAAGGAAAATGAATGTAGTGCGTTAGAGGTCACTAAAACACATATTAGTCATCAACATCCACTAATTCTTGAGGATGCACTGATATCACAAGCCCTACCACTTCAATAATAAAATCAATATCCTATCATGACCCTATGAAAAAAAGTGAACTTTTGTGTGATGGGTGTTTGAGACCAATTACGACTAGGCCAGTTTACGTGTGTGCTAATGAAGATGGGCATTGTAACTTTGTGCTCCATGAGTGGTGTATCCGACTACCTACCGAACTAAAAGACCACCCAGGTCACCCAGAACATACCCTAGTTTTCCATTCAAAAATCCCGGGTAAGTTTTTTTTGAGTATTCTATTGTGATATTTGTGACTTACCTTGCAACGGATTTGTCTACTATTGTAATGAATGCATGTATTGTATTGATGTTAATTGTGCCTTCTTACCTAAAGAAATCACTCATGCTTCTCATCCAAATCACCTCCTTTCAAGAGTTCAAAGCCTAGATGCCTATTATGATGCTTCTTCTTGTAAAATGTGCTTTCGGGGGATGATTTTGCATTCCGTTGTCATGTTTGTGATAATTTTCATCTACACACGGCATGCGCTTTGTTCATCCCCGAGACAACTATGCACAGGTTTGACAAGCATCCTATGAAGCTGAGATACTTTTATGCTGAGAACCATGAGAGTGAATATTTTTGTGAAATTTGCGAGGAGGGATTTAATACTAATTATCCATTCTATCATTGTGATGAATGTATGCAGTCTATGCATCCAGCTTGTGCTCCATCAATACTTCAGTTTGAAACACATGCGAATATTGGATGGTATGGCAAAGCCATTCATCAGTTTGTAAATGTGAAATTTGGGGGAACGTATAACAATATTAAAGTGCATTCACATCCCCTTTCATTCCGTCAAGGGATTGCATGCGACGGTAGATGTGAAATTTGTAGCGGCCGAAACCAATACGAGATGATCTTTAAGTGTTTAAATTGTAAGTTTGCAATTCATTACCGCTGTCTGGTACGTAAACTTGAGTGAATAACATATTGTATATGATTGGTTGTTTTTCTAGTTATGTATTTTCTTCTTTATTTGTGAAAATGATAATGTAATAAGCAAACCAAATTTAGTTAATGCATCATGTCCTCACATTTGTAATTCAGTTTTGCTTTTTTGCTTACGTCAATTATTTCGAATTTCAAGTATCATAAGACCGTCCGTAATGGGGACGTTATGCAGGCGTTGTAGGCTATAACGCCGGGGGCACACCGCCCCACGGCGTTTTGGCTTTTTTTTAATGCGTTATACATATAACGCGTAATATGACACCAATATCAAAAAAACTAGCCGTTATAACTAACCGTTGGGAGGAGGAGGTGGCCGGAGGAGGTGGAGGAGTAGGTGGCCGGAGGAGGTGGAGGAGTAGGTGGCCGGAGAAGATTTGACGGTGGCTGGAGATGATTTGACTGTGGCCTCTGTTGGGGGTGGTGACCGGTAAGGGTTTTGTTGGGTGGTGGTGATGTTGTGGTTGGATGTTGACGGCGAGTTGATGTTTTCCAGCGACTTTTCCGACGATGGATTGATTTTTCCGGCGATGGATGTTGGATGGTAGGGATGAATTGTTTTTTGGGTTTATTTAAAGTAATATCTATTTAATAAATATTATTATTATTTGTTTATTTTAACAAAAAACAAAAAAAATTAATAGTGACTGGGCGTCACGTGGCGCATAACGTCTGGGCGTGGAGCTTTATGACTACACCCTGTTTTTGTAAAAAACCATAACTCTGACTGGGCGCCACGTGTCACATAATGCATAGTAGTGAAGCTTTATGACTACTCATGGTCTAATATTGAATTATATAGACTATGTAAAACGCTCTAGTGCCAATGGGATATGCCCAAATTCATAAAACTGTGACCAAAACCACAAATCAATTTAGGGGTGTGCGATGTTTTGGGCTAAAACCTAACTGAAAACCAAAGTTTCGGCATTTTCTTTTCAAAACCGTTTGGTTTCGGTTTTTACGGTTCAAATTTTCGAGAAAAAAAAATTTGACCCGTGATATTTAAAATTAGGCGTAATATTTTTTTAAAAAAAACTAATAACTAATAGAACCCGAATCACCGAGAAAAATCTGATCAAGCTAAGTTTCCCGAGCTAAAAAGACGAAACCATATCTTTGTAATCGCAGTCGATGCCAATAATATCAAAAACCTTTTCGAAAACGTTAAGAAGGTTTTCGAGGCGGTAGAAAAAGAAAAAAATGACGGGTCGGTCGGGTTTATACGGGCGACATCGTTACAGATGGCGGAAATACACTCGTTTATGGTTTCAAACGGGTTGAACACGTCTGATTTTGACGCGTTTATTTGCAGGAGTGGTGCTGATCTGTACTACACGTCTTCCCATTCGGAAGATAACCCGTTTGTGTTTGATCTTTATTATCATTCGCATATTGAATACCGATGGGGTGGTGAGGGGCTTAGAAAGACTTTGGTTAGATGGGCTTCTTCGGTTATTGACAAACATGCGAAAAATAAAAAGGAAGAACATGTTGTTATGGAAGATGAAGCGGTTTCTACTAATTATTGTTATGCTTTTAATGTTCGAAATCCAGCATTGGTAAGTTTGTTTATTACGGGTACACTTTCAAGGGATAAACTATAGTGATGTGTTTTTCTTGTTTTTTTATACAACTTTATAAAACTATAAGAAATTGAGAAGTGTTGGGTCCCTTTTTAGGAGTTGTATTGACCAAATCTTGAAGAATAAATCAATTGTTACTACTTCGGATTTTTTATGTTTTTTTATATATTTTAACAATTTATTTTTGGTTTTTTCTGTTTTTTGGGTTTCGCTTATGAGTTTTTTTAACCCTTTTTGCGGAATTATTATTATTATTATTATTATTATTATTATTATGTTTTTTCTTTCTTTCATTTTTTTAAAACTTTTTTCATTATTTTCTTTCTTTGATTTATGATTTACTCTTTTTTATCACGAGATTTTGAAGTAACAATCATAACATATACAAGTGCTAATAATCAGGATGGTTGGACGTTTTTTAAATGTTTTTCTTTGGTGTAAATTCAATGTTGTAAAAGTAGGTCTACAAGGCCAAGTACTCTCCGAGTACTCGCTACAAGGTATGATGCCGAGGGGAGTTTTCTTAACTACGCCTAAGTACTAAAAATTGGTCAAATGTGGTCAACATTAGCCTGAATCACATTTAGTTGGTTAACTTGGGTCTATTTTGACTTAAAAAATACAACATAATTCATATTTCTGTAATATTAAAGAACGAATATCATTATTTTTAATTAATGATTAACATTTTTAAGAATAATTTAATGTTTAAAAATGTATTTTCTCTTATTTATATTGATATTCATTTATTTTGTTATAAATATTAGTAAATTACTTATGATATTTGAAATATGTATATTACTCAAAATCTAATTTTCTTTATATTTATCATGTCCGAGTACTCCCCGAGTACTCCCTCCAAAGGAGTCGACTGCCTAGGGACCGCCTAGCGACTTTTACAACATTGGGTGTAATTATGTAAAATTTCAACAAGAAAAGAGATAAATTTTGAGTTGGTTAATATATGACTAGTGAGTTCAGCTGGATTTGTTTAAAAAAGAAAAGGTTAGAAATAATATAAAAAGAAGAAAGTAACAAATCAATCCCATACTTCGATGGTACTTCATTTTCTCTCTTAACGAATACCTTGCATGCATGCAAGAACACATACATATTTAGGTAAGTATAAATACCTTGCTTGGGTGCAAGAACACGCATATATTTAGTTACTACTATGTTAACTAAATTTGTAAAATGTGTGTGTAACTAGATATTACGATTTGGCGTTGCGCGACGACATTAAACCATACAAAAACATAAGTCAAAACGTTGAATCGTGTTAAATGTGAGAATCAAGTAGATATATACCGGTAGAGTAATTATGTAATTACTCTATGATAAATTGATAATTACTCTATAATTTAATTACTCTACTTGTATATATAATTACTTTACTTGATTATTACGTTTAGCACGTTAATTTCATTAATATTTGATCTAAATCCTATATATATATATATATATATATTCAAAATTAATTAAATAATTAAATAAAATTTAAAGTTAAAAAAAGAGTTAGCATAAACTTATGAATAAAGATAAGAATATATAATCTTTAATTGTATAAACTTGTGAATAAAGATAAGAATGTATACCATTATACACCATAAAGTCTCTTGTGGTTACAAGTGGAAGGTTATAATCATCTTTGATTTGTTGTCTTTCTAATTCTCATATCATTTTTTACTTCTTTTTGTTTTTCTTTTCTTTTGCTAGTTTTGATACTTAAAAGAAAATATATAAAATATTATAATGTTCACACACTTACACAAACATCCATTAAATCTCATAGACTTGTGGGCAGAGCAACTACAACATGAAGATGAAGAAGAATATGAAGAACAGGATGATGAGAATGTGGATTTAACAACACAACAAAATTTCCAGTGTTTTTGTGACATATGTGGCAAAAATATCGAATGGCTTCATAGGTATTACTACAGATATAGCCAATGTAATTATGTCTTCCATAAGTTTTGTGCAGAGCTTCCACATAAATTGAAAGACATTTGTCACGTTGGTCATTACATGTTCCTCTTCGATTTTGGGCATAGTTTATTGTGGTGTATACTGTGTCACTATACTTCTAGGCAACCTTTTATTTATTATTGTTATCAATGTGGTTTTATCGTTCATGCGGAGTGTACTACGAAAAGGCTACGGACATATGTCATCCATCATCCTAGCCATAAACACCCGTTAGTATACATTGACAAACAGATTTTATGCGAGTGTGATGCATTTGGGAAGGAACATAAAGGGATCTTCTATCATTGTCCCACATGTGCGAACACTTTCATACATAGTCATTGTGCTTTCCTACCAAAATAATTGCATATCCAACATACAACAAATGATTTTTTCTCCCATATTCATCCGCTCTCCCTTGCTTATTCTTTTCCAACAGAGGATCAAGCATCTAAGTATTTCCCACGATGTAGGGTATGCAATGAAAGATTTTTTAATCAAAATAGTTGGATTTATACATGTGAAAAGTGCATATACTATATCCATATGCATTGCGCAACATCTACAGGTACGTAGCTATATATATATATCTACATAATATATATGTTTAGTGGCTCTTCATTTATGATTGATTAATTAGTGCGTAATTTTTTTTATTAGGTCCAGGCAAAACCATTAAAAATTATGAAGATGTTCAACATCCTGATCTTCTTCATCTCCCTTTTCCCGATCCATCTTATAGCATACTAAAACACGTATTTTTCAAGGAAAGTGAATGTAGCGCACTAGAGGTCACTAAAACACATATTAGTCATCAACATCCACTAATTCTCGAGGATGCACGGTGCACTAATATCACAAGCCCAACTCCTTCAAGAATAAAATCAATATCCTACCATGACCCTATGAAAAAGGTTGAACTTTTGTGCGATGGTTGTTCGAGACCAATTATGAGTGGGCCAGTTTACGTGTGTGCTAATGAAGAGGGGCATTGTAACTTTGTGCTCCATGAGTGGTGTACCCGACTACCCACTAAACTAAAAGACCACCCTGATCACCCACAACATACGCTGGTTTTTCAATCAAAATTCCCGGGTAAGTTTTTCGGAGTATTCTGTTGCGATATTTGTCACTTAACCTGCAACGGATTTGTCTACTATTGTAAGGAATGCATGTATTGTATTGATGCTAATTGCGCCTTCTTACCTAAGGAAATCACTCATGCCTCTCATCCAAATCACCTCCTTTCAAGAGTTCAAAAAACTTATACTAACTGTAGAATGTGCGAGCATGAATCTGGGTCGTCGAAAGAGTTTTTATTCTGTTGTCATACTTGTGATGATTTTTATATACACGAGTACTGTGCATTGTTAATACCCGAGACAACTACGCACAAGTGTGACAAACATCCTATGATGTTGAGATACTTTCCCACTGAGAACCATAAGAGTGCATATTTTCGTGAAATTTGTGAGAATGAATTTAATCCTAATTATCAATTCTATCATTGTGATGAGTGTATTCAGTCTATACATATAGCTTGTGCTCCATCAATACTTCAATATGAAACACATGCTCATTTCACCGTGGGTAACAAAAAAGCCGTTCATGAGTTTGTAAATGTGAAATTTGGAGGAACATATAAAAATATTCAAGTGCATCCGCACCCCCTTTCATTTCGTCAAGGGATTGCAAGCGATGGTAAATGTCACATTTGTCCTTATATTCTCGAATACTTGATGATCTTTAAGTGTTTAAATTGTGAGTTTGCAATTCATTACGACTGTATGGTACGTAAGCTTGATTGAATAACATATTGTGTATGATTGGTTATTTTTCTGTTTCGTGCTTTCTTCTTTTATTTGTGAAAAAATATGTAATAAAGAAACCAAATTTAGTTAAAGCATTGTGTACGTTCTCACATTTGTAATTCACTACAACTCTTCGCATTCGGAAGACAACCCGTTTGTGTCTGATCTTTATTATCATTCGGGCGGTGAAGGGCTTAGAAAGACTTTGGTTAGATGGGCTTCTTCGGTTATTGACAAAAATGCCAAAAATACAAAGGAAGAACATGTTGCTACGGAAGATGAAGCGGTTTCTACTAATTATTGTTATGCTTTTAATGTTCGAAATCCAGCATTGGTAAGTTTGTTTATTACGGGTACACTTGTTATCCGTTTAGCTTATATTTCTTATTTAACTTGTAGGTCCCGCCTGATAAGGAGCTTAGGAAGATGATGAGAATCCAAGCTCTTCGTTGTCACGTTATTTATTGCCAAAACGGGCGGAAAATAAACGTTATTCCAATATTAGCGTCTCGTTCGCAAGCCCTCATGTGTGTATACATACACAACATTTTTGTTTCCAATATATTAAGTATTAATTCTATTCTTTGAGCTTCTTCAGTTTGTTTCTAACAAAAACCAATTTTGACTTTTTGAAACCGGTCAAACCCAAACAGAACATGCCAAAATGCAGTTTTATATGGGTCGACTTTCTTCAACCCGCTTCCAACAAAAACTGCTTTCGACTTTTTTAAACCGGTCTAACCCGACCTGAACCGGTCAAAGTCCGGTTTCAAACGAGTCAAACGCTAGTGATTCCAACCAAAACTGGTTTTGACTTTTGTTGACCCAAACTGGAACCGATATTCGCACCTCTAGACACGTCTATTATAACTATACAAGGGGTATGTTTGGCAAAACTAGCTGGTGGCTGTTAGCTGTAAGTTGAAAACTGAAAGCTGGTAGCTGAAGGCCGGAAGCTGGTAGCTGTTAGCTGTAACTTTTTAAATTTATTTAGATGTTTGGAAGAGTAGCAGAAGCTTTTACTAAAACTAGCTGGGTGCCCGCGTGGTGAGGCAGAATGGGCGCACAACCTAACATCAACCGCATAATCAATGTCGGTACATGATTCACCTGATGACAGTGCATACATAACCTAAATGTAGACGTGTAATTCATGGAAATACAGTAAGCGTGTAACTGATGACGAAAATCAAGAAACAAAGCTGAAAAATACAGTAATTTCAAATATATAATTTTTTAAACTAACCTATTTTGATATGAATCCCTCTCAGAACAGGCACTGTTTTAATCTGAAACATGTTCCGACCTGACCCCTTTCGACTCAAATGCGCACCGACACGAACCAAACTAATTTAACCCGTTTTGTATCGACTCGTTCCGGCCCTAATTTGGTATTACACATGACTCAAGTTCATCTAACTCGATTCCTAACTTGGTCTTACACATGACTCGAGCTCATCTGACTCGACTTGTTACCGATCCTAACCGATAATCACGTAGTATGTTAATTTTTTAAAGTTAAAGAAGTATAATAATATCATACTCAAATTAAAGGGAATAAAAAGCTCGTTTTTATGATGTAATTTGTTTAAAAAATTATTAACGTGTGAAAAAGTTATGGCCCCTAAAAAAGTCGTAGGGTAGTTAGTTTTGAATAAGGGTTGAATGTGTAACTATTATATAAATTAACAAAAGTTGATAGAAGTTCAAGTACCAAACTTTTAAATTCAAATGTAAAAGCTTGTAGCTAGCTTTTTTCTCAAACGCCAATACTAGCGTTCAAATATGGAGCTTTTTCTACCAATCTAAAAGCCTGAAGCTACTCCAACCAAACAAAGTTTTTCATTAAATGTGAGCTTTTTCTTAAAAGCTTAAAGCTTGAAGTTCCTAAAAGCTCTTAAAAGCTCCTTGCCAAACATACCTCATGTTTGGCAAAACTAGCTGGTAGCTGTTAGCTGTAAGCTGGAAGCTGATAGCTGTAGCTTTTAAATATTTAGGTGTTTGGCAGAGTAGCATAAGCTTTTAATAAAACTAGCTGGGTGCCCGCGTGGTGCGGCGGGATGGGCGCACAACCTAACATCAACCGCATAATCAGTGTCGGTACATGATTCACCTGATGACAGTGCATACATAACCTAAATGTAGACGTGTAATTCATGGAAAAGCAGTAAGCTTGTAAATGATGTCGAAAATCAAGAAATAAAGTTGAAATATATAGTAATTTCAAATAGATAATTTTTTAAACCAACATATTTTGATATGAATCCCTTTCTGAACATGCACTGTTTTAATCTGAAATATTGAAATATGTTCTGACCTGACCCCTTTCGACTCAAAAGCTTACCGACACGAATCGAACTAATTTAACCATTTTTGTATCGACTCGTTCTGACCCCAATTTGGTCTTACACATGATTCAAGTTCATCTGATTCGACTCCTAATTTGGTCTTACACATGAATCGAGCTCATCTGACTCGACTTTTTACCGATCCTAACCGATAATTACGTAGTATGTTAATTTTTTAAAGTTAAAGAAGTATAGCAATATCATACTCAAATTAAAGAGAATAAAATGCTCGTTTTTATGATGTAATTTGTTTAAAAAATTATTAACGTGTGAAAAAGTTATGGCTTCTAAAACAGTCATGGGGTAGTTAGTTTTGAATAAGGGTTGAATGTGTAACTATTATATAAATTAACAAAAATTGATATAAGTTCAAGTACCAAACTTGTAAATTAAAATGTAAAAGCTTGTGGAGCCTTTTCTCAAACGCTACCTATAGTAGCGTTTCAATTTAGAGCTTTTTCTCATCTTCTAAAAGGCTTTAAGCTCCTCTTACCAAACAATACTTTTTATTAGATATGAGCTTTTTCTAAAAGCTTGTAGCTTAAAGCCCCAAAAAAGCTCCTAAAAGCCCTTTGCCAAATAGGTCTGGTAATCGGCTGGGTCGTGCTCGACATGTCCAGTCCACTAATTCACATTTTTACCATTCAAATATTCAATAATATGTTTTCAGGTATTTATATCTTCGTTGGGGTATGGACTTAACGAAAGTGGTCGTGCTTATCGGTGAAAGTGGGGACACTGATTATGAAGGATTTCTTGGTGGTGTTCATAAATCCGTTATACTTAAAGGCATCAGTAATACTAACGACCAACTTAATGCCAACAGAATTTACCTTCTAAGATTATTCAAACACCTGATCAGTTTAGTGTCGCCGACATTCGCGGGTCGTTGGTAAAACTTGGAGTTCTCAATGGATAAATTATCAATGATGTGTTCTTCTTGTTCTTTATGCAACTTCATAGAACTATAAGAAATTGGGAAGTGTTGGGTCCTTTTTTTGGAGTTCTATTGACCAAATCTTGAGGAATAAAGCTATTGTTGGCAGTGTTTTAAAAACCGGTTCAAACCCGCCGGTTGAACCGGTTAAACCGTATTTCGCACAGTAGGCCGGTATTTTGAGTCCGGTATTTTTGACCGGTTTGCTAGAACATCGTACCGGCGGTTTTTGTATAAAATACCGGTAATTACCGGCAAACCGGTCTTAAGCCCGAGAAATTTTTGATATTTGCGGCCCATATTTTTTTAAAATTACTTTCAGCCCAACAAATAATATTCAAACGTGTAAACTTTAGAACTATTTTTGTAAAATTGAATGCCTTTACATTATTTTTTTTAATATGAATTAACTTATGTTTAACAATTTGTTTTTGGTTTTTTCTAGTTTTTTGGTTTCGTTATTATATTGTTTCTCTTTCTTTTCAATTTTCAAAAACTTTTTTTCATTATTTTCTTATTTGATTTATGATCTACTCTTTTTAATCATGAGATGTTAGAATAACAAATTAATAATCAAGATGGTTGGATTTTTTTTAATAACATTATTGTAATTATGTGAAATTTCTAACAAGAAAAGTGATTTTGAGTTGGTAGATATATCATATATGATCTATGAGTTTAGCAAGAATTCTTTCAAAAGAATATAAGAATATAAAAAGAAGAAAGTAACAAATAAATCCCATGCTTTAATGACACTTCATTTTCTCTTTAATTTTAACAAATACCTTACGTCCGTGCACAAACACACATATATTTAGTTATGTACCATGTTAATGTTGACTACGTTCATTTGTAAATTGCGTTTGTAACTAGGTATTACGACTTGTGCGTTTGCCCACGACGTTAAACCATACGAAAAACTAAGGCTGTCAATTTATGTCACTGATCGACATGTTAACACGACCCGACACGACATGGGTTTTAACAGGTTTGGGTTTCAGCTTAACATGTTGTGTGTCATAAACAGGATTACGTATTCATGAAATGTTTGAATTTGTGTCCTTAAAGACATGCTAACATGTTAGTAACATGTGCAGATTTTTAATTTAAAAACAAATAAATAACTATACACTCTTAAAGTCCTAAACCTAAAGTCATGCTTATATATGGCATTTCGCTCGTGCGCGTCAGAATTCAGAACCAATATTTTATTTTTAATGGATGTTTTGATTTGCTTCTATGATTTTTTGTTTCAAGTATGTTATGAGTTTGTAATATTTTTTGTTTCAAATATGCAGTGGATTATGTAGTTACTAAGAATTTTATGTTGGTTATAAATTTTTTTCATTAATTTCTCTTTGATTTATGATCTACTTTTTTTTTATCAAGAGATTTTGGAGTGACAACCATAAAATATATGAGTGTTAATAATCAGGATGTTAGGATTTTTCTAATAGCATTTTTATAATTATGTGAAAGTTCAACAAGAAAAGTGATTTTGAGTTCGTAAATATATGATAAGTGAGTTTAGCAAGACTTCTTATAAAGAAAAGGGTAAAACAGAATATAAAAGGAAGAAAGTAACAAATCAATCCCATACTTGGATGCCACTTCATTTTCTCTTTAACAAATACCTTGCTTACATGCACGAACACACATATATTTAGACTTTAGTTATGTACCGTGTTAATGTTAACTACGTACATTTGTCAAATATGTTTGTAACTAGGTAATACCGCGAGTTGGGCCGCGGCGTTAAATCATACGAAAAACTAGAATTGTCAATTTATGACAAAGACCTATTAACACGACCAACACGACATAGATTTTAACATGTTTGGGTTTAAGCTTAAGATGTTTTATGTCTTAAACATGTTTCATGTCTTAAACAGGTTGACATGTTTAAGATATATTTAAATTTTGTCCTAATAGGGTAAAGACCTGTTACCTTGTTAGTAACATGTGTAGATTTTTAATTTAAAATAAATAAATAAATAAATATATACTCCTAATGTCATGCTTACATACGGCATTTCACTCGTGCTCGTCATAACCAATATTTTTATGAATTGCTTATGTGGTTTTTTGTTTCAAGTATGTTATGGGTTTGTGATTTTTTGTTTCTGGATTATGTGTTAAGACTTTTATGTTGGTTTTAAATTTTTTGTTTCATGACACATGTATTATTCATTGAATCTTATGTCTCTTAACATGTTAACCTGTTACTAAACAGGTTCGTGTTTGGAAAAATGATACGATTAGTTATCGTGTCGTGTTCGTGTTTAGTATCACATGTCATCATATCTTATCGTGTATTGTCTTATCGTTTCATGTCTGACATGTTAAAGCGTTGAATGGATCATGCATGTCGCGAAGCATTAACTCACTTGTCGCGGCACATTAAAACGTAAATTAACAAAAGTTAGACCGAGACGTAAACCACTATCGTAGAAAAGAATGACAAAAAAAGCTTTAATGACCTTATTCGTCTATGCTAATTAGTTATCTTGTACATTATCACGTACAACTTCGTTCTGAAAAAAACTTACATCGAAACGTAGATGAATTTAAGCATGTCATAACAGTTTTCTGGGAATTTTATAAAAGATTATATTCCAAAAGTTATAACTGAAAAAAAAAATACTCAAACTTGATTAAACAATAAAATAAAATAAAAATTAAAGTTAAAAAAAGAGTTACATTAACTTGAGAATAAATATAAGAATATATAATCTTTAAATATATAAAAACCTTGAGAATAAAGTTAAGAATGTATATTGTTGCATGCTTGACCTCATTATAAAGTCTTTCGTGCTTACAAATGGTAGCTTATAATTATGTTTTCATAATTCATCCCTTTCATCTTTGATTTGCTCTCTTTCCAATTCTCATATAATTTTCATTTCTTTTTTGTTGTTTTCGCTAGTTTTGATACCAAAAAAAATATATAAAAATTTATAATGTTCACACACTTTCACATACATCCATTAGATCTAATTGACTTGTGGGCAGAGCAACTGCAACATGAAGAAGAGGAGGATGAAAGTGTGGATTTAACTGCACAATAAAATTTGCAGTCCTCTTGTGACGTGTAACAAAAAAATCAAATGGCTTCATAGGTATTACTATAAATGTAGCCAATGTAATTACGACTCCCATAAGTTTTGTGCAGAGCTTCCAGAAACATTGGAAGACATTTGTCACATTGGTCATACTATGTGGGTCTTTGATCATTCTTTTAACCCCATCTCCGTCAAAATAAAAGTCTGGTTGCGGTTTAAGATATTGTCGTGTAGTATTTGTAGCAATCGATCTAGGGGGCTATTTCATTATTATTGTTCTCAATGCGATGTTGCCATTGATGCGGATTGTGCTACGAAAAGGCTACTAAAAATATCATCCATCATCCTAGCGACAACCACCCACTAGTTTACATCAACAAACAAATTTTATGCGAGTGTGATGTATGTGGGAAGGAACATAAAGGGATTTTCTATAACTGTCCCACATGTGCCAACTCTTTCATACATAGTCATTGTGCTTTTCTACCAAAAACAGTTGCATATCCAACATACAACAAACAAAATTTTCTCCCATATTCATATGCTCTCCCTTGCTTATTCTTTTCCAAATGCGGATCAAGAATCTAAATTTTTCCCACGTTGTAGGGTATGCAATAAAACATTTTCTAATCAAAATCTTTGGATTTATAAATGTGAAAAGTGTAGATACTATACCCATCTAGACTGCGCAACACCAAGAAATGAGCCATTCATGTCCATAGTTACATCTCCTGGTACGTAGCTATATCTACATAATATGTTTAGTGGTTCTTTCCTAATCCATCTTACAGCATACTAAAACACATGTTTTTTAAGGAAAATGAGTGTAGTGCGTTAGAGGTCACTAAAACATATATTAGTCACCAACATCCACTAATTCTTGAGGATGCACGATGCACTGATATCACAAGACATGCCTATTCAAGAAAAAAATCAATATCCTATCATGACCCTATAAAAAAGATTGAACTTTTGTGCGATGGATGTTTGAGACCAAGATGTTTGAGACCAATTACTACTGGCCAGTTTACGCGTGTGCTAATGAAGACAGGCATTGTAACTTTGTGCTCCATGAGTGGTGTACCCAACTACCTACTGAACTAAAAGATCACCCTGGCCACCCACAACATACCCTATTTTTCCATTCAAAAATTCCGGGTAAGTTTTTCGGAGTATTCTATTGCGATATATGTCACTTAAATTGCAATGGATTTGTCTACTATTGTGAGGAATGCACGTATTATATCGACGTTAATTGTGCCTTTCTTACCTAAAGCAATCACTCATGCCTTTCATCCAAATCACCTCCTATCAATAGTTCAAAACATAGGCGGTTACGATGCCCTTGACTGTAACATGTGCGCGGATATATTTTGGAGGGATGATTTTGCATTCGGTTGTCATGTTTGTGATGATTTTTATCTACAAGCAAAATGCGCTCTGTTAATACCCGAGAAAACTTCGCACAAGTGTGACAAGCATCCTATGAAGTGGAGATACTTCCCCGCTGAGAATCATAAAAGTGAATATTTTTGTGAAATTTGTGAGGTGGGATTTAATCCTAGTTATCCATTCTATCATTGTGATGAGTGTATGCAGTCTATGCATCCAGCTTGTGCTCCATCAATACTTCAGTATGAAACACATGCGGATACCGCCGATAATAACAGAGCCATTCATGGGTTTGTAAATGTGAAATTTGGGGGAATATATAACAATATTGAAGTGCATCCACACCCCCCTTTCATTCTGTCAAGGGATTGCTAGTGATGGTGAATGTGACATTTGTAGTTATGGACACCAATACAGGACGATCTTTAAGTGTTTAATTTGTGAGTTTGTAATTCATTACGACTGTGTGGTACGTAAGCTTGAGTGAATAACATATTGCATATAATTGGTTGTTTTTCTTGTACGTATGTATTTTCTTCTTTATTTGTGAAAAAAAAAATGTTGTAAACAAACCAAATTTTAGTTAATGCATCATGTCCTCACATTTGTAATTCATTTTTGCTTTCGTTAATTATTTCGAATTTCAAGTAACCTAAGTTCAGAATTACATAGACAACACTCTAGTGTTATTGGGATTAAGGCTTACGTATCGGCTCATGAAAAGGCTCGATCGAAACGGGCCCAAGCCTAAAAGTAACTCGCTTAATAAATGACCACTCGCCCGAGTTTCACTTATCAAGCTCGAGCCGTCTCATGAGCTTGTCAATTATATAATTTTTTTAATATATAATAATAATAATAGTTAAATAATATAAATAATGTTATGAAAAAATAACTAAAAAAAATATATATTAGGTTATATATAAAATTATAATAAAAAAACATATATAAAAATAACTATAAATATAAAGAATTAATTAATAAATAGTAAAGCGAACCGCTGAGATGAGCTCGAGCTTGGAAAAATACTCACAAGCCAAGCTCGAGCTCGAGTTCCGTATAAGTTAAACGGGCCAAGCTCGGGGCTCGGCTTGGCTTGTTTGTACCTCTAATTGGGATATGACCAATTCCATAAAAATGTGACAAAAACCACAAATCTTCAGCTCTACCTTGGTGCATGTAAACTATTAAAAATCATGACTTGAGCTTTCCTAACAAGGATTGTCGATGAGTTTTCAACGTCCAATATAAGTTGTCCATGCATGTTAGGAATACTATTAAATGCGGTTTTGTCATATTCCAAGGGTAATATTGTAAAAACCGCATCACGAACCGTGTCGGGAGAAAAATCTGATCAAGCTAAGTTTCCCGCGTTAAGAAGACGAAACCATATCTTTGTAATCGCAGTCGATGCCGATAATATTAAAATTTTTTTCGAAAACGTTAAGAAGGTTTTCGAGGCGGTATAAAAAGAAAAAAATGACGGGTCGGTCGGGTTTATACTGGCGATGTCGTTACAGATGGCAGAAATACACTCGTTTATGGTTTCGAACGGTATAAACCCGTCTGATTTTGACGCGTTTATTTGCAGGAGTGGTGCTGATCTGTACTACACGTCTTCCCATTCGGAAGATAACCCGTTTGTGTTTGATCTTTATTATCATTCGCATATTGAATACCGATGGGGCGGTGGGGGGCTTAGAAAGACTTTGGTTAGATGGGCTTCTTCGGTTATTGACAAAAATGCCAAAAATAAAAAGGAAGAACATGTTGTTACAGAAGACGAAGCGGTTTCTACTAATTATTGTTATGCTTTTAATGTTCGAAATCCAGCATTGGTAAGTTTGTTTATTATGTTATTTAACTGACTTTCAACCTGTTTGACGCGTTCTCCATTTATCTTATATTTCTTATTTAACTTGTAGGTTCCGCCTGCAAAGGAGCTTAGGAAGATGATGACAATCCAAGCTCTTAGTTGTCACGTTATTTATTGCCAAAACGGGAGGAAAATAAACGTTATTCCGGTATTAGCGTCTCGTTCGCAAGCCCTCAGGTGTGTATACATGCTCAACATTTTTTGTTTCCAATATATTAGTATTAACCCATACTTGACAGTTGACCCGTCTAGAGGTGCACAAAGAAACAGATTTTGCTAGAACCGATTAGGAACTGACCCGAACCGTAGGGTTGAAATCGGGTATATTTTGAATCTATTTGAACCCGGTCAAACTCTATTCTTTGAGCTTCTTCAGTCTGTTTCTAACAAAAATCACACTTGACTTTTTGAAACCGGTCAAACCCAAACAGAACAGGTTAAATGCAGATTACTGGTCGACTTTTCTTCAACCCGCTTCCAAAAAAAAACCCCTTTCGACTTTTTAAACCGGTCTAACCCGACCTGAACCGGTCAAAGTCCGGTTTCAAACGAGTCAAGCTCTAGTGATTCCAACCAAAACTGGTTTTGACTTTTGTTGACCCAAACTGGAACTGGTATTCGCACCTCTAGACACGTCTATTATAAACAGGGCCGTCCAAACCGCTCGTCGCTCGAACTCGCTCAGAAATTGCTCGCTCGTTTTTTCGCTCGATTGAAAACGAGCCACCCTGCTCGGTTCGGTTTGTAAACGAGCCAAGCAACGAGCAAAGGTCTGCTCGGTTCGGTTCGGCTCGAATATTTTTTATTTATTTTATATATAATTATATATGAACAAATATATAAATATATAGACTAAACACATAATTATAAGTTTACAATTATTTTTACCCCTTTAAAATTTTCATATTCCGTCAATTTTATAGTTTTATTTGCTCAATTCAAGTTTTTAGAATATTAGAAGTTTGTTTACATGATCATTATATCCCACTTCAAACTTATTTTTAATAAAAACTTATAATGTATTACACGTTTGTCTAAAAACTACTAATTTATTTATAACATATAAATTATTTACAACCTTCAAATTTGTTTCTTATTGAAAATTTTAAAGTGAAAAAGAAATAAATAATGCTCGAAATCGCTCGATGTTCGATCGAAAAATGCTCAATTCTATTTTGGCTCGTTTCGGTTTTCGCTTGGTTCGAATTTCAGCCGTTCGGTTCGGTTGTAAATGAGCAAGCCTTCGCTCGGTTCGGCTCGGCTCGTAAACAACCCTAATTTATAAATATACTAGGTCTTTTCTAGGACCACGGGCCTCAAGGGTCTGGTAATGGGCTGGGTCGTGCTCGACAGGTCCAATCCACGAATTAACATTTTCACCATTCAATAATATGTTTTCAGGTATTTATATCTCCGTTGGGGTATGGACTTAACAAAAGTGGTCGTTTTTATTGGCGAAAGGGGAGACACTAATTATGAAGGATTTCTTGGTGGTGCTCATAAATCCTTTATACTTGGAGGTGTTAGTAATACTAACGACCAACTTAATGCCAACATAATTTACCCGCTTTCAGACGTATGGCCCAAAGACAGTTCTAACATTATTCAATCACCCAATCAGTTTAGTGTCGCTGACATTCGCGGGTCGTTGGTAAAACTTGGAGTTCTCAATGGATAAATTATCAGTGATGTGTTTTTCTTGTTCTTTTTATGCAACTTCATAAAACTATAAGAAATTGGGAAGTGTTGGGTCTCTTTTTGGGAGTTGTATTGACCAAATCTTGAGGAATAAAGCTATTGTTAGTTCTTTGGATTTTTTAATTAATTTATTTATTTTACTCTTTATATATTTTAACAATTTGTTTTTGTTTTTATTTTTTTAATTTTTGGGTTTCGTTTATGAGTTTTTTAAACCCTTTTTGCATTATTGTTAAAACTTTTTTTTATTAATTTCTTATTTGATATATGATCTACTGATGGAGGCCCAAGTATTGAAGAGTGTGCCTGTAAGGCCCCGAACCCGGTAGCCCTACTTTAGCGTCAGATTTACTCATAAACACAGTTCTACAAATAAAATATCATATTTAAAACATCGTTTCTTCCATCTTCAGATGCCAGCCGTTCAGTCCATGCCATGTGCCGTCCTCATGATAACTCTATAATCAGCTCACCTGCGTGCATACTAAAAGTCAGCTACGCTGAGTGAGTTCTAGTTAATCAGACGCCATACAATACATACACATACAAACATATCCGAAGATACATATCCATACTTAATCCGTTACCCTACTACCATACATACATACATATCTACAATCACTAACCTCAGTCTACCGAGAGTACGTTCATAGTCCGCTGTCTATACCTGTACTCAAGATCGTGAACACGTAAAAGGTCCGCAGTCCTTACCTATGTTCACCAGTTATGGTACGTGCAAGGTCCGCAGTCCTTCCCTGTACCATCCTATATTGACAACACGTACAAGGTCCTCAGTCCTTCCCTATGTTGCAACCTAACCCATAGCACATGCGAAGTCCGCAGTCTTCCCCTATGCTACCAGAACACAAGTATAGCACGTATAAGGTCCACAGTCATTTCCTGTGCTGACGCCTATCTATAATACGTATAAGGTCCGCAGTCCTTATCTACGTTGGCGTCTATTACCTATAACCATAGCACGTACGAAGTCCGCAGTCTTCCCCTATGCTACCACAACACAAATATAGCACGTATAAGGTCCACAGTCCTTTCTTGTGCTGACGCCTATCTACATTACGTATAAGGTCCGCAGTCCTTATCTACGTTGGCGTCTATCTCCTATAACACGTATAAGGCCCACCGTCCCTATCTACGTTTACATCTATCATCTACATCACGTATAAGGCCCGCAGTCCTTAACTACGCCATCACCTGCCAAGTCTATGTCCAACAGAAGTTAGAGGGATTCGCCATCCTAACTTACTATGTCGAACTTAGGACTCACATACCATTAGTGTACCTGTACACACATACTTCACATATACAATAATTACATTATAGCATAAGAACACTCTAGGCGTTCTTTACATCATTCATTTAACAACCATACCCCTTGTCGATACGTGCAATATCCGAAGATCATTCACGCCCCGACAAGTGTTCATTTGTAATGTTCATACATCTTCGATATATAATATTCGTACCTTTATTTTTAACCTGACAGTACGCGCAATATCCGAAGATCGTTCGCGTACCGACAAGCAATCATTCATATCCATCACATATATCACATATGACATACACTTATCATTTAGGATAAATGTATTAACAACACATCGAGTATGCACACAGCCCCGAAAACATAACAAGGAATGAGGCTAGAAACTCACATGAACGTGGTTACTTCTTCGGCTACTGATTATTCCTTCTCGAGCCATCCTCATTACTACTTAATTAGTCTTACGTGTCTAAGCCGATTTTACTTCATTGAATCATTACCCGGTTAGTTAATCGTTACTCGTTAATCCTTTAAGGGCATCTTTCATAAATTATCAAAGTCCAAGGGCTACTATGTAATTATCTCATTCCTTTCTAAGTCCAGGGACTATTCTGCCTTTATATTAAACTCCTAGTTCTTTACTTTGCCCTTAACGAATTGGGTAAAGAATCATCCTCTGATTCGCTAAGCTCCCATAACGAACTAGCTAACGAATCACCCTCTAATTCGCTAAGCTCCCATAACGAACTAGCTAACGAATTACCCTCTAGTTCTCTAAGTTTCCTTAGCGAACTAGCTAAAGAATCACCCTCTAGTTCTCTAAGTTTCCTTAGCGAACTAGCTAATGATCACCCTCTAGTTCTCTAAGTTTCCTTAGCGAACTAGCTAGCGCATCACCCTCTAGTTCTCTAAGTTTCCTTAGCGAACTAGCTAGCGAATCACCCTCTAGTTCTCTAAGTTTTCTTAGCGAACTAGCTAAAGAATCACCCTCTGATTCGCTAAGTTTCCTTAGCGAACTAGGGTTAGGTCAGGGAACATTCCCTGACACCTTTATCTTTTCCGGCGCAGCCTTTCCGGCGCCGTCATCTCCGGAAATCCGCGTTTTTGCCGGAAAAACGAGATCTCACTCGTTCTTCCACCGTTTTCATCGTTTTTCGTCCCGTTTGATCCAGATTTGAGCTAGGGTGATCCCTAAACTCATCTTAGGTCCGTTTTATACCCGATTCCACCCGGATCTTGTGATTTAAACGGTTTAACGGTGTCGGCTCGTCGTTACGCGACTATAACTAACGTTTTAGGCTCGTACAATATTAAACTATTATTACCTCGGGTCAGAAATCGATTATCCTTCTTCTTCCTCTTGATTTCGGCTAGAGAGAGAGTAGGATGAGAGAGAGCTAAGTGTGTGTTTTGGTGGTGTATGGATTATGTGTGAAATGAATGGAAAATGGGGATTAAGATTTATATAATTATGGATCATGGGCTTAAGCCCATGGCCTCTTCCTTCCTTCCCAAGTCTATAACCCATATCCATTACCCAACACTAGCCCGACCCATACTAGCTTCTACTCTATTAATTTTTTTTCCGACTAACCCGAGTAAACTTTTCCACTGATATTAATTTATTTAATTATAATATTCTTAGAAATTTCGGAATGTTACAGTGCCATGTTATATTTGGAGGCATCGTGCTTTCAAAGGTGGCCCACGAAAATGGGCATAACTTGGCCTACGAAACTCCGTTTCAAGCCCCCATGACTAGTCAAATCGAAGCTTGAGAAGAGGAGCATGTTGTGGCAAACGGCCTACGATGGTTTTTCCCTTTTCCGAAGCCCAAAAACGCATTCTAAATTAAGTTATGGGCCTTTTTATGCTTTTTCAGCATATTTTACATTTTTATTTTTGGGGTTGTGTATGGCCCATGGCCTTTTTTGGGCTCATTTCGAATTTGAAAGTCTATTTGTATTATGCTAATGTAATGTGAGAAGTCAGACTTGAATCTTAGTAATAAAGTATTTTCTCTTCATTTTCCTTGATCTTTGGGTGAGATTTGGAAGTTTTGAGAAGTTCATCACAGGTATTTCAAGAATCAACGTGATTTGATCTTCGTTATCGTCTTACCGTTGCTTTATCTACTCTTTTTAATCACGAGATCTTAGAGTAACAATTATAAAATATGCGAGTGTTAATAATCAGTGTGTTAATTAATAGTTAGGATGGTTGGATTTTTTTTATATGATATTTTTGTAATTATGTGAAATTTCAACAAGAAAAGTGATACGTTTTGAGTTGGTAAATATATGATTAGTGTGTCAATTTAGTAATACTAAACTAATAAACAACCCTCTTAGTATAATCCATGAAGTAAAATAAACTATCAATTCAAATAGTTTCATCCTTAATTTTTACATTCTTTGGGCGACATTTACAGTTTGACTCTTGAAATCTACCGACAACAATTGAAGAAACACTAAGTGACCCCGGGCAGATTATGGATAATCTGGGGGTTAAGTAATGTTTCCCACGAGGGTTAGGTCCGGCAAAGAAGGATGTTCTTCAGATGACCTGCAAAACAGACACCGTGAGCTCGTCACTGAGAAGGGGGGGGGGGTTCCTCCTTGTGACCACCCTCCGGCGTGAAAATCAGACTAGATTGCTCTTGAATATAAGTGTATATTGAGAGAAATAGCTAGTGAAGGTAAGATACAAGATGATCATACCGTTCCAAGGTGTTGGAGTATTTATAGCCGAAGGTAGGTTTCCAAGCAGGTACAGCCAGCTGTAGAATATTCCTGTTCTACCAACTATGGGCTACGCGCGTGCCATGCTGGTTGGTGGGTAGGAAGCAGCTGATAGTGACAAGGCCGGCTATGTACTGTTCCCTTTCCACCAACTGCAGGCTTTGTGCGTGCCACAAGGGTTGGTGAGTAGGCAGCGGCTAATAGTGACAAACAGTACTAGAGCATGCTCCTCCTCGTACTGTTGTCGGTGAGCTGTCACCCTGTGATTGGTTCATGGGCTGCTTTGGTCAGATCTTGTCTATTTTGTCCATACCTTGGCAGGTATAGTACAAAAGATCTTCCAGAAGCGTACGGACTGGCTCATTTGGGCGGGAGTATTCCCGCCTTGCTCATTCCTTCAGGTGACACTGAATTATTGAGTGCCTTGTGCGTGTAGCCTTGCTATTAGTGCGGGTAGCCTTCCCTGATGGCTTGTATCCGCAGCTGCGGGGTCAGGCGGTGTACTTCACCATTGGGAGGCTTTCCCTGCGGGAACAGCTGGCGTATTGCGCGTAAGGTCTTCATCTATGAGCATGGTGGGTCCTGCGGAACCAGTTGGTCCTTGCGCAGACGTCCCTCTGCAAGGTGAGTCTTGCGGGTCCAACTGGGCTCTGCTGGGACCTACCTCTTCAAGTCCCCCCAGTCCAATGTACTTCTCATGAATTGTTAATAAGTGAGGTGAACTTTGGACTTAAGCAAGTGGTTTTGAAAAGGATTTAGTTTTAAGGTTGTCCGTGGGGATTCTTCCCGCGGTTTCCCTAATGTCACGTGCAGAAATTCCTGACTTTTCTGCTTGATCTTTGGGTCTGATGCGGGTAGGTGTGTAACCTCCTCGCAAGTCAGGAGCGTTGAGTTTCACTTGTGTAGATTCTCCGCGAGGTTTTGGTAGTTTTAAACATAGTGATCACGTATGTTAAAGAACCAATTCCATCCTGGAGCTTCAAACAATCTAGTTCTCAACGTTCCCGCTATGCGGGGATGTTATTTCCCTTTCCGCAAGCATGACCCAGAAGATCCTTCTTGGTTTCAATTCCCTTCGAGTGCTAAGTATGTGAAGGGTTTCGCCTTGACATTGTACCCGCACTCGTCTTATAGTTATCTTACTTCCAAGGTATTCTTGGCGTCCATTCCCTGCGGGTGCTAAGTATGTGAAGGGTTTTGCCTTGACACTGTACTCGCACCTGTCTTATAGTTACTTGGTTGCCAAGGTAAGGGGTATAGTCCCGCTTACTTTTGAATCTTTTTGAAATTCGAAGAGTTGGTGAAAGGATAAGAACAGTCCAAACTGTTGAAACGTCGTCCGACGGTTTCTTCTAACAGTGTCAGGACGTGCAGGAAGTTATGGCGACGTGACAGTACATGGTCATTCCAGACGCTTTTTCAGGCGCGTGGGCGCAATTTTTTGGGCGCGTGGGTGCGGATTTTACGGCGCGCGTCCCGTCAACAGCCGTTGCCAGCTTGCTTTTTCCACGTGTCATAGTTTCATTGCACCAGCTCTTTTCTCTCTCCTCCGCATTAAATTCATCGCATTCATTGCGATGAGTATATAAAGAGGGGGAGGGTCCTTGGTAATCCACACTTTCACTTCTCTCTTCTCCTTCTAAGCGATTTCCGGCGAATACTCTTTCTGTCGAGCATTCTCCTGAAATCGTTCTTTACCTCCAAAACATGTCGTCTACTCATGATCCAGAAGCTATCGTTGAGGAGTCTGACTTGTATGTCGAGAACCCGACGTCTACGTCCGATAAGGACGATAAGAGCACTGCTGGCGAATGCCAGTGTGCTCTTCCCATCGAGCTTTACCGGTACATCGTCCGGAAGTTCATGCTCGAGCCGTTCGAGCCTGAGTTTCCGGAGCCACACCAGACGGTGTACGATGCCCCCAAGGGCAAAATAGGGGTATATGCCGCCTTCTTCGTCTATGGGAATCTTAGGTTCCCATTGACGAAGTTTGTATACCGTGTTCTGGATAGACACGGTGTGCACCTGACGGAGGTACACCCAATGGCGATCGCCAAGATCCGCCATTTTGAGTGGCTGTGCCTCATTCTTGGCGTCGATCCCCACGTCGACCGCCTGATGACCTTCTACTCCTGGAGGTGCATCCAAGGCTGGTACACCCTGGTCACCCGGATCAAGGGTTTGAAGATCTGCGCTACCGAGCGCAGTCTTCGGTCTTGGAAGCGGGAGTTCTTTTACATCTCTGCACGTGTCGTCCCTATAGCGATGACATTTAAGAACGGGAGAGCTCTCCCCAGCCTTCACGCCTCCAACTACCAGGAGGCGGAATGGTTCTCCAAGATTTCCCGGATCCAGACTCCGGTTTACCGCTTTCCGGAGTCCGGGATGGTGATGCTCGGTATGAGCAGGGTGTGGAAGGATGCTGGGGCGGATGCGCCACAAATTCCCATCGTACTTGAATACGGTTTGAACTTTATCCCTTACGGTATGCTCCGTCTTCTTTGTTGATTTAAGGTTTTTTCTAACTATTTTTCTTTTTATTTCAGAGGGAAATGACTTGCAGTCCCTCCTGCATCCGTGGGAAGCTGACGGTCCCGCTCGGTTGGGTACTCGCGCTCTTGACGAGAACGAGTTGCCCATCCTTGCACAGACTGCGGATCGGTTTGTGGAGGCCTACCCGCCAGGCCACGAAATACTGAGCGCCACGCGGCCAGGTAAAAGACTATTTAACCCTCGCCCTCTGAATGCTGAAACCTCTGCTGGAATTCCTCTAATCTTGTCATCTTCTGATGAGGAATCCGCAGATGGTCCTTTTCTTGCGCGGAAGAAGAAGGCTGCTGGCGGGAAGGGTAAGGCGAAGGTATCCTCCACCGCCGACCAGGTGAACCGGTCTGAGTCAGAGACCGAGAGTGAAGAGGCGGCGGGGAACCCAGGTGGTGTTGAGACCACTGCTCCGGAGGTTGAAACGGCTGTCACCTCCGAGCAGCCCAGGACGACGACGGTGACCGGTACGAAGAGGCCGGCTCCATCGGGTTCTTCCCCGCCTGTTCGCACCTTCAAGCTCAAAAGGACCCGTAAGTGTACATAACTTTAACTTCATATCTTTCCGCTATTATACTTATATATCTTGTCTTCGTGCAGGCGTGGATGCTACGGCATTCCAGAGTGGAGCTCACGGTGATGACCCAGGCGGCTACGCCTGCTTGCAGTACTGGTTCAGTTGCTCATCCCGTTGAGCCAACTGTTCCAGCTGTAACATTATCCCCGCCGGATGTCAGTGCCATTTTCAAAGAATCCATCACTGAGCCGGCGGTGATTTCTCTTGCGGGTTCTTCCGCAGCCGCGGCCACGGTTGTGAGTTCACCTCCGGTGAGTTCACCTCCGTTGGTTTTCACCGCGGCAGCCTCCACCATGCCTCCTCCAGCGCCTGCGACTACGGCCAGTCCTTCAGGTTCGTTTGGGGTTGGGGTGTCTAGCCAATCCCTGCCTCCTTCCCGTCTCCTTGACCTTTTGGATGGATATCCCTTAGGTTCAGGTGATGGGTTTGGTGGCTATCGGCCTGTTGTCGACCCTACAGATGCGTAGGGTTATTTTGGCCTATATCCATTTCATCATTTCTCTCTTAACTGTTTTTTGTTTTATTGCAGTTCGTGATTCCAACGAGGTGTACGCTCCTCGGTGGAAGATCCGCCGAGGAACGACCCTCCGGACTGCTGAGGAGTGCGTCGAATGGGTGCGTCACGCCGCCCCAAGCGGTGCGCTGGGGGAGGCCATGGCCAGCTACCAGGAAGGTAGGCTGTCCAACGAGCTCCGAATCCTCCTCGCCTGGATGCAGCCGCGCGTCGAGCTACTTTGTCGTGAAAACGACAAGTTAAAGACGGCGCGTAGCCTTGAAGTGGCTCAGGCGCGGGCTATCCGGGAGGAGAATGCGAAGCTTGTCGCCGTTGCTGCGGAAAAGGAGAAGGCCTTCAAGGCCCTTGAGGTTGACGTTCAGGCTCGTCTCGAGGCCCGTTCCAAGGCCGCCCAAGCTGTTAATGAACAGCTTCGGTTGACTAAGGAAACTGCACGGAACGCAACCGAGAGGGCCACCAAGGCTGAAGCTGCTGCTGAGCCTCTACGCATCGAGATGAGAAACTTAAAACCAAATTAGAGAGGCTCCAGCAAGCACATGATGCCTTGGCCATTGAAGATGCCAAGAAGCTCCAAGAGATCTTGGACCAGAGGGGGGTGCTTGACCACACTGAGCGTAAGCTAAAGGGCGTCGAAGAGGCTGCAGCCAAAGATGTGTTGCTTGCCAACCTTACAAAGAACGAAGCCGAACGCGCCCGTAATGAAGCTCAAGCTGCCCTCCAGGAGGCTCTGGTTACCAAGGAATGGCTTCTTCGAGAAGCATTGTCGCAGGTATGCGCAGTTTCACAATTTCTGTACGCTTTTCCTTACACTTTGAAGAGTTTTTGATATACTTCTGTTTTTTAGGTTGTGCATCGGGTTTTCACGAACACATCATATGACGATGCGATGAGCGCAGCCCTCAACGCTTCTCATGAGGATGGGGAAAAGGCTGGCTTCCTGCTTGGTCTAGGGTTTGTTGAACAAGGCATTCCGCCTTCCAACTTCCCTCTTTACAATGTGGATACTGAAGCTGCGTATGACCAAGCAGTGAATCAGTATGCCGCCTTCCCGCATCCGGTGGTGGAGAAGGTAAACGAGATTGCTGCTGCTGATGATGGGCTAGCTATCCTCAAAGCTTTCCTTGAACCGCCACACTCTACTGATGGTGCGGGTCCAAGTGGGAGTGGTCCTGAAGCTTGATACTTTAGATCCCTTTCCACCATTAGAGTAGATTTTTATGTTTGTAGACTTCTAATCTTGTATGCGGGTATGTACCCAGCAATTCTTGTAATGTTTGAATGTTGATGGAATAAAAATTATTTGTTAATGCCTTGCCTTGTTTATTTCGCTCATATTTTGTTTTAACTTAGCAATTTCTTTAGTACTTAGATAAGTTAACTTTTCAACGTGGCAGATAATAAGTTAAAGTTTTGCTTCCTCTTTCGTGATTGTGCGGATAAGACCGTCACTTTCACTTAGTAGGATGGCTAAACTTTACCTGTATCTGACCTGCGTGGAAGTTTTCCTCATCTTTTCCTTTGAAATTTTATAAGTGTTTTGAATAAGTTAACCTTTCGACGCGCGGTTGCCAATAGGTCAATGTTCAGTTTCCTCTATCATGATTGTGCGGGTAGGACCGTCACTTTCATTTATTGGGATGACCAAACTTCACCTATAGCGACCTGCGTGAAGGTTTTCCTTAGAAATTTTTACCGTATTGTGTTTATGCGGGTTTTTCCGCCTTCCACACGCAACGACTTCTTCCCATATTTATGCGGTGAATACCGGCATATCAGCGTGGGAAGTTCATAAGTATAAAGGTAAGGCTATCAACACAATGTGAGGAGAATCATTTCCATTAGAAGTGGCTCTAGGCCTTTTCTTTACAAGTTTGGAATTGATCTACATGTAACATTTGCGTAATTGAGCTCCGTTCCATGTTCTTGGTATAGGAGTGCCATCGAGCCTTTCGAGCCGGTATGCGCCTTTTCCCAAAACTTCTTTGATAATGTACGGTCCTTCCCAGACCGGTGCCAGTTTTCCTGGGCGCTCTTGGTTTGAAGCCTCGTTGTTACGCAATATGTAGTCTCCTACATTGAAGTTGCAGAGTTTTACCCGCGTGTTGTAGTACTTTTGCATTTGTCGCTTGTAGTTTTCTTCACGCGCTGCGGCTAAGTCTCTGCGTTCCTCGGTTAGCATAAGGTCTAACCGTCTTTCCGCATCATTGTCTTCTAGCTGAATCAAGACCCTTGGTGAGGGCAAACCAATTTTGAATGGGACCATGGCTTCAGTGCCATAAGTGAGGCTGAACGGGGTTTCTCCCGTACTGGCCTTTTTCAGCGTTCTGCTTGCCAAAAGGACGTGTGGAACTTCGTCTACCCAGCCGGATCTGTGTTCCATGAGTCATTTCTTTATGCCTTCGACGATGCTTTTATTTGCTCTTTCCACCTCACCGTTACCTTGCGGGTGTGCCACTGAGGTAAATGTGTGGGTGATTTGAAGTTCTTCTAGCCACTTTTGTAGCTTCTTGTCAGCAAAGTTGGTGCCGTTATCACTCACCAAAGTCTGTGGAAGTCCAAAACGACAAATAATAAATTCCCAAATAAATTTTTTAATATGTTTTGCGGTTGTTTGGGCTAAGGGTTTTGCTTCTATCCACTTGGTGAAGTAGTCGATGGCTACAACTAGGAACTGAACGTTTCCTGCTGCTGTAGGAAATGAGCCTGTCACATCGATGGCCCACTTCTGAAATGGCCATGAAGAGGTGACCGGAACAAGTTCATTCTTCGGGCGATGCGTGTTGGGTGCGTAGAGCTGGCAAGACCTACACTTTCTGATGTATGCCAGCGCATCCGTATGCATCCCCGGCCAAAAGTATCCCGCGTTATTTAACTTAGCTACAACAGCGCGTGGACCTGCGTGTACTCCACAGATGCCTTCGTGTACTTCCCTTAGGAGGTACTCAGCATCTTGGTTGTCCACGCATCTTAAGAGTGGGCCAAGAAAGTTACGTCTGTAAAGGATGTCATCGATGAGTTGATAGTTTAATGCTTTACAACGTATTTTTCTTGCCTGTGTTTTTGACTCTGGTAGTATACCCGCTGCAAGGTAATTTATTATCGGTGTCATCCACGTTTCTGTGCCGGTTTGGATGACACAAATTTCCTTGTGCGGGACTGATGGTGCTTCAAGGAGTTCAATGCGGATGTCCTTTCCCAAATGGGTGAAGGCTAATGATGCAAGCTTGCTTAACGCATCCGCAGATTTGTTTTCGATACGCATGACGTGTATGACTTTACAATCATTAAAATTGCGCATAAGGGTTTTTGCTTGTGCGAGGTACCGGGCCATTGTGTCGTTCACGGCCGTGTACGTTCCGTTTATTTGGTTGGCTACTAACATGGAATCCACGTGGGCTTCCAAGTTTTTCACTCCCATTTTACACGCAATTCTCAGCCCGGCCAAGAATGCTTCATACTCGGCTTCGTTATTCGTACTTGGAAAATCCAGTCGAATAGCGTAAGTGTATTCTTGGCCTGCTGGGTTGGTTAGTTTCAACCCTGCGCCTGAACCCTCGTTGCTGGCTGCTCCATCGGTGTAGAGTCGCCAGACATCATTGATGTCCTGTGCTGGGGAGGGTTGAGCCTCCTCCTGGCACTCTTTCTCCCGCGAAGCGGGGACTTCTGCTATAAAGTCGGCCAGAACCTGGCCTTTTATGGCTGGTCTTGGCTTGTACTTTATCGCATATCCCCCCAACTCAATTGCCCATTTGGCTAGACGTCCCGATAACTCGGGTTTGCCTAGAACGTTTGCAAGTTTGAAGTTGGTGAGAATGGTGATTGGGTGACCTTGAAAATATCGTCTTAGCCTGCGTGAAGCCTGTACAAGTGCTAAGACTAGTTTTTCCAGGGTGGAGTACCGGGTTTCTACGTCTGTTAGGACACGGCTAACATAGTAAATAGGCATCTGGATACCTTTTCGCTCTACTAGCAGGACTGCCCTGGTTTCTCTATCTGTGGCAGAAAGATATATGATTAATTCCTCCCCCGCTTCTGGTGCTGTGAGCGTTGGGAGTTCGATCAAGCGTGACCGAATTTCCTGAAAAGCTGCTTCCGCTTCTGGTGTCCAGCGGAAGTGCGTTTTCTTTAAACAGTTTCTCAATGTTGACACGAATGGGAACGACCTATCCGCATGGTTTGACAAAAAGCGGTTAAGTGCGACTAGGCGTCCATTCAGTGTCTGGGCTTGCTTGATGGTAGTAGGTGATTCCATTTTGATAATGGCTTCGACCTTTTCAGGGTTCGCTCTGAAGCCATCTTTAGTAACAATGACTCCCAAGAACTTCCCTTCTTCCATCCCAAAGGAACACTTGCTCGGGTTGAGCTTCATGTTTATCTTTCTGAGCGTGTTGAAAGTTTCTTCGATGTCTTTCAACATCGCTTCTGGCTCAGGGCTTTTGATGACCAAATCATCCATGTAGACTTCCAAGTTTCTCCCAATTTGGGCATGAAACTCTTTGTCCATCAGGCGTTGGTATGTGGACCCTACATTCTTAAGTCCGAATGGCATCATTTGATAACAAAATGTGCCATCGGGCGTCCGAAATGCGGTTTTGTCCTGATCATCTACAGCCATGTTGTAACACCCCGACCAAAGGCGGATTATACATCGGGGCGCCACATATTGCTTCATTACTCGCGACACTATTGGTGTCAATATTTATGAATATGCTCGCACTTGCGCAGTATATGATTTTATGTTTTATTTCGCGATATTTCGATTTTGGTTGAATTTCGATTTTTATTGATTTTACTTACATATTCGTTTGTGGGATTTGAAAATCCGAAAAGTCATGGTGATACATGAATAGTTGATTTTCAATTTCCATTTACGATTATGTTCTGAGGTTGGAGACTTGAAAAGTCATGGTGATACATGAATTGTCAACCTCCAATACTCATTTTCTTGTATATTTTATATTGAAGATTGGAAAGTCATGGTGATACATGAATCGTCAATCTCCAATACTCGTTTACTCGTATATTTGGGGCTCGAAGCAAGAAGAAGCCTTTCTGACGCTCAAGCTTGGTGGTGCGAGGGGCCGGATGTTCAGGTGGTATCAGAGCCACTCTTGTGCCGTTCGGGATGATGGGACACGCCTCATCGAGGACGATGAGTCCAAAAGGGGGTTGTCTGTAACACCGTTGGCAAACACATCGTCCCACTCTTAGGCTATCACACATCGGCCGTGGACAAGAGAGATCAATGGTTCATAAGTAATGTCTTGCCTCTTCAATCACCAACGCGTTTTGGGCAACCAAAAACAAATCCGTGAGCTCTTCGTGGGCAAAACGGACAATATTGGTGGTGCGAGGGGCCGGATGTTACACATGTGGATTTGATGGTACCCCTTATATGCGTCAAGGAAGCATTTAAGGCGAAACGGTGCTAATGAATCCACTTTGAGGTCAATTTCGGGTAACGGGTAACAATCTTTGGGGCATGCTTTGTTTAAATCTTTGAAATCTATACACATGCGCCATTGTTTGTTAGCCTTCGGTACCATAACGGGATTTGCAACCCATGTTTGATATCTACTAACGCGTACGATGCCCGCGTCAAAGAGTTCCTTGACTTAGGTTCTACACGCGTTAGCCTGTTCCACCCCCATTACTCTGCGCTTTTGTATGACTGGCGTAAAAGCCGGGTCACACTTGAGCTTATGCTCTGCTTTACTTCGAGGTACACCAGTCATGTCAGCTGGTGTCCACGCGAAGATGTCAGCGTTTCTCTGTAGTAAGCGTTTGAGTAAGGTGCGCGTAGGATCAACGATTATTGGGCCAATTGTAACAGCCTGGTCAGGGTATTTGCCATTGAGGGCCCATTTTTTTGGTTCGGTAATGGTTGGTTTAGCCATATTTGGTTTGGGTTTAGATGAGACGGATGCGATGCATACCTGGGGGATACCGGTGATCATCGCTACACCCTCAGCAGTTGGCCATCCCATCATGCCGTGGACTGAAGATACCACGGCGTTGAATCTTGCAATCCCGTCTCTTCCGAAGAGAATGTCGTATGTGTGATGTGGCTTCCTCATTACGACGAAGTCCACGTCTTCTGTGCGGGAGTATTTCCCGTCTGGAGAATGACGGGGAAAGATAGGATACCCAGGGGGGTGTTTGTGCTGCCGTCGAACCCTTCCATTGAGGCGTAAACCGTTTCCAGGCGTTCTTTGTCTTCGTCGTCTAGCTTGTCGAACAACTGCCTGTACATAACCGTTGACGAGGCGCCGTTGTCAGCAAAAGTGCGGGAAGTTATGTAATGCCCCAGCTGGCTTTTGATGACGATAGGGCCTTCCTTGCTGGGTCCTCCTGGCACTCGCGGAAAGCGCACCTCAGCTTCCTTCCATTCGCATGGTTCTGTCGTTCGTCTTTTTCTTCCTCTGATGTTGCCATGAACCATGTGGATGCTGATGTCAACGGGCTTTCGTCCGTTGCCTTTATACCGGTTATCATTCCTTCCTCCATTCTTGATTGATGCCACAAGGTGTGCAAGTCTTCCATCCTTGACGAATGTTTCAACAATATCCTTCAAGGATGTACACTCCTCTGTACTGTGACCCTTTGTCCCGTGGAAGTCACAGGATTTGCTCTGATCCGCATTAGGTCGTTGCCGGATCATTGGAGCTTTTGGCCATGGGAGTTTTTCGGTGGCAAATATCTCCGTGACGCTTTTGGTGAGTGGCGTCCACCGGTGTTTTCGGCTTGAAGGGTGCGTGTTATCCCTTCCGCCAACAAGAGGGCGAGAGCTGGATGAGGTGTCAAAGTTTACCCTTGACTGCCAAATACCTAGCTTCCTCTTTTTGTTTTGCCGGGCGATCCGAACATTGTTTTCTCTGGTCCTCTGTGTGTAGAGATGTGTACTCTGGGGAAGATCCCTACCCAGTTACTTCTCCGTCTCGGCAAAGCGCTTGGCCGCCGTCATGATGGCATCCCATGTGGATGGCATGCCGTCCTTACCCGTCAACGTGCGGATAAGCTCTGGGTATTCGGCGCCCTGGATGAAAGCGGCGCGAACAAGATCTTCACTTATGTTGCCCAGACTCAGCTTTTTGGAGTTGAAGCGAGTGATGAAGTCTAGTAAAGATTCATCTTCCTCTCTCACGCAGTTGAGGATCATCCACTGCTCTTCAGTATATTTCCTCTGTTGACTGAAGTGTTGGCTGAACTTGTGTTGAAAGTCCGCCCAATCTTAGATGCGGTGGACCGGTAAACGATCAAACCACGCCCTGGCCGCTCCAACCAGCGTCATCTGGAACATATAACACCACGTGGGTTCCGTCCAGTTACTGACGGTTGCCCCCGCTATGAATCTGTTCAAGTGATCGTCTGGGTCGGATAGACCATCATAAGTGCCGATGTTGGACATCTGTTTGGCACTTCTCGGGGCGATTGCTTCCGCAATGTCCCTTGCAAACTTGGATGTTCCCGCATTTGCAGCAGTTGGTCTAAAGGTTTTGGAGAAGTCGCGTGGGTTTCCCCCCGCGTTCCTTGGTTTGAAGGTTTCTCCGAAATTCCTTCTTGGTTGGAAGTCCGTTTCTTTACGCTTCCCTTTCGCCCTATGACGAGGGTTCGCGTCAGTGTCGGATTCCTCCCGATCATCGTCCGAGTACTCGCACTCACTGTTCATGTTGAGCTGTTGTCGAGTGCTTCCGAATTCGTCAGCCTGTTGGAGTGAACGCAAGCGTTCATCCAACTCAGCTTGGAATTCCTTCTGACGTGCTTCGGCCCACGCCTTAACTTGATCGAGTGTTTGGCGAGGGAGCCTCGTCTGTTTCTCCAACTGTGCATCAGTGAACCCAGTGAAATATTGTTTACTGCACTTGCCCCGGCTTGGGTAACCGGGGTAGTGTTCGTAAAATTTGTGTAACCGCCGGTGTTCCCCCCAGTAGCTGGGGTTGTGGTTACCGGGGTTTCTTGGTCACTTACTGGCCTTGGGACCGGAGTAACGTTAACCATTTTTTCAGAAGTTTTGAAAAAACTGAATTAGTTCTAGCTTTTATGCACGGATGGCGCCAATGAAGAAACACTAAGTGACCCGGGGCAGATTATGGATAATCTGGGGGTTAAGTAATGTTTCCCACGAGGGTTAGGTCCGGCAAAGAAGGATGTTCTTCAAATGACCTGCAAAACAGACACCGTGAGCTCGTCACTGAGAAGGGGGGGGGGGTTCCTCCTTGTGACCACCCTCCGGCGTGAGAATCAGACTAGATTGCTCTTGAATATAAGTGTATATTGAGAGAAATAGCTAGTGAAGGTAAGATACAAGATGATCATACCGTTCCAAGGTGTTGGAGTATTTATAGCCGAAGGTAGGTTTCCAAGCAGGTACAGCCAGCTGTAGAATATTCCTATTCTACCAACTATGGGCTACGCGCGTGCCATGCTGGTTGGTGGGTAGGCAGCGGCTGATAGTGACAAGGCTGGCTGTGTACTGTTCCCTTTCCACCAACTGCAGGCTTTGTGCGTGCCACAAGGGTTGGTGAGTAGGCAGCGGCTAATAGTGACAAACAGTACTAGAGCATGCTCCTCCTCGTACTGTTGTCGGTGAGCTGTCACCCTGTGATTGGTTCATGGGCTGCTTTGGTCAGATCTTGTCTATTTTGTCCATACCTTGGCAGGTATAGTACAAAAGATCTTCCAGAAGCGTACGGACTGGCTCATTTGGGCTGGAGTATTCCCGCCTTGCTCATTCCTTCAGGTGATACTGAATTATTGAGTGCCTTGTGCGTGTAGCCTTGCTATTAGTGCGGGTAGCCTTCCCTGATGGCTTGTATCCGCAGCTGCGGGGTCAGGCGGTGTACTTCACCATTGGGAGGCTTTCCCTGCGGGAACAGCTGGCGTATTGCGCGTAAGGTCTTCATCTCTGAGCATGGTGGGTCCTGCGGAACCAGTTGGTCCTTGCGCAGACGTCCCTCTGCAAGGTGAATCTTGCGGGTCCAACTGGGCTCTGCTGAGACCTACCTCTTCAACAATTTATTAGTTTGACCACTAGATAGATAAATAACAGTTCTCATTTTAAAATGCATTTACGTATTTTATATTCAACAAGATGTCAATATCAAAATAAGTTTAATTGTGTCTTCAAGAATGTTTGAGCTTGAAACGTACAGGGTCTATAAAAATATCCAGTGGGTGCATATTAGTTCTTAACTCATATTTAGAAAAAAAAATCAAATCCATTATAAATGAAAAATTAAACCCACTAGGAGGTTGAGGGGGTGGGTGGGGGGGGGGGGGGTGGTGCTCGGACGTTCTTCCATCCGCCACTAGTTATAAGAATATAAAAAGAATAAAGTAACAAATCAATCCCATGCTTCAATGGCACTTCAATTTCTCTTTTAACTTTAACAAATACCTCTCTTTAACTTTAACAAATATCTTGCGAGCGCGCGTGCACGAACACAAACTACGTACATTTGTAAATTGTATTTGTAACTAGGTATTATGACTTGCGCATTGGGCCGCGACGTTGAACCATACGAAAAACTAAGGTTGTCAATTCATGACATTGCTTGACATGTTAGCACGACCCAACACGACATGGGTTTAACATGTTTGGGTTTTAGCTTAACATGTTTCTTGTCATAAACATGCTGACCTATTTGGTGATGACACTCGGTTTATGAGAAAACAATTTATAAAGAAAAAGCATTTTGGGTTTATTAAAAAAGTTTTTGGTTATTTGATTTGTTAAGTTAATTTATTTTAGTCTTAGAAAAATAATCGGGTTATAATAATTATTATTAATTTAGGTGAGTCCGGTTTATTCCAACCGAACAATTAATTAAGAAAACTAGTTTGACGAGTGGTTTGTTTTTATTTTTCCGAACACGAACCCGGTTTTTGAGTCTAGTTTGTGCCTGTTATTATTTGAAAAAAATGAAGTCTTATGATAAAAAAAATATTTGTTCTTGATTATTAGTTTGTAAAAAATTAGAAGTTGACTTTTAAACATAATATTCATAAACCGAACATAAGCGAGCCGATTACGAAGAATGATACGTCTCCATGAATTTCGTTTGTGATGTCATCATGGAAACAATCATTATGTGTAACGGCAAGAAATAAACATTACCCTGGGATTGAATCGCAAAGTTGACTTTTGAAAGTGAAACTTGAGACTTAAAAGCAGTTGACAAGCTCGAATGCTTTTGAGTGTAAGATGGTTGTGCAAAGAAATTGTAGAGAATGATAGAGCTTTATATAGGCTCAAAATCATTAATAACAAGATCAAAGTGAGTTAATTTGATGCTAGCCAAGAGGCTAATTATAAGGCTTGAAATCATGTGTTTTGATCAACTAATCAATTATTATGATTTAAATGTCTTTGACTCAGTTAATGAAAGAAAGATGATATATTAAATTTGTAACGCCATCAATAATAAAATAACATTATACATAAACATCATGAACATAAATAAAAAAAAACAATTCATGATTTTATTAATTAATGAAGATCCGAAAGGTGTCGAAATTTTAAAACTAAAATTATTAACGAATGTTACAACATAAAATCTTTTCGCCTTTTTATTAAGTTTTGTCTTTCTTTCTTTTCTTTTTAACGCCTTTTCATCATTTTTTTCGTTTAGTTATATTCTATTTATTTTATTTTATCATTAGATATTGGAATAACAATCATAAAAAATATAATTATTTTCTATTGGATGTTTTTGAAATAGTAGTTTTTGTAATTATGTGAAATTTCAACAAGAAAAGTGATATATGAAAGTAATAAATCAATCCTATCCTTCGATGGCACTTCATTTTCTCTTTAACAAACACCTTGCTTGTGCTTGCACAAATGGTCAGAGGCTCCATGTCGTACAAAACGTATGAAGGAAGCATGACCATTGATTAGTTTCACTCAAAACAAAAACGTGATGGCATAATCGATCTCTATGATTCAATTTCTACCATTTATAGTTTGGTTAAAGGTATAATACAACACTGCCTCCTACAGATGAAAATACCAAACCGCCTTTGCTCCGGCGATATCAAGGTATTAGATAAGTTTGTGTTGTTAGGTGGTGAGAGTTCAAATTCTATGGTTGTAAGAAAGTGTAAATCCAGAGTATCGTTAGAGTGTGTGTGAGTAGCCGTTCTCTAAATAAAGTTTTGGATAAAAATGCGTGTGCGAGTGGCTGGACGGTTAAATTGGAGGTGTCTAGAGATCATGTCGGTTCTTAGCTTGGGCCAGGCTAGTCCTTGGCCTACAAAGCTTTTTCACTCAACAGTGCAAATTTCCGAAAAAAAGTATGTGTATTGAGTCCGACCCAATAAATTATTTATTCAAAATCCTTCGGTCCACCCATATTATTTGTTCAAGATCCGTCACTTCTGGAGAGGTTGATGTCCGAAAATTTTGAAAAGTATATAACTTTTCCCTATCATGTACTACAACCGCAATTTTTAAAATTACGTAGTTATGTTTAAAGGGTGTTTGATTAGATGTATGATTGAAGATAATGGGTATTAACATATGTAGTTGTTTACTATGTTAACTAAATTTGTAAAATGTGTGACTAACTATCGGGTGTTAAAACATATAAAAATAGGAAAAAACGTAGAACCACGTAGGCACGTTAAGAAGCATTAACTCACTTGTTGCGGCACACTAAAACATAAATTAGCAAAACTTAGGCCAAAACGTGAAACACTATCATAGAAAAGAATAACACAAAAAACTTTAATGTTCTTGCTCGTCTATGTTTAGTTAACTTGTACATTATCACACGCAACTCCGTTCTAAACGAAACCTACGTCTAAATTAACATAGATAAATTTAAGCACAAACTTGAGAATAAAGATATATATGAATATATAATCTTTAATTATATAAACTTGAGGGCAAAGATAAGAATATATACCGTTACTCGACATCCTAAAGTTTCTTGTGCTTACAAATGCGGGCTTATAATCATTTTTTCACAGTCCATCGATCCCTTTCATCTTCGATGTGTTGCCTTTCCAATTCTCAACTCATTTTCAAAATATATTTACTTTAATTTGTGTTAGTTTTCTTATATATAAAAAGTTAAACATGTTCAAACATGAACATCCATTGAATCTGATAGACTTATGGGCAGAACAACTGCAAGATGAAGATGAAGAAGAGTACAAAGAAGAAGAGGAGGATGAGAATGTGGAGTTAACTACACAACAAAATTTCAAGTGTCCTTGTGACATATGTGGCAAAAATATCAAATGGTTGCATAGGTATTATTACAAATGTAGCCAATGTTTCTATGTCTCCCATAAGTTTTGTGCACTTCCAGAAACATTGGAAGACATTTGTCACCTTGGTCACACCATGTGCGACTTCGATCATTTCTTTAGCCTCGCCTCCCCCACAATCTTCTTGCAGTTAATGAAGTCTACGCAATGGCCGTGCAATATTTGTCTGCATCCATCTTGGTTTCGTTATTATTGTTCTCAATGCCATTTTAGTGTTGATGCGGATTGTGCTACAAAAAGGCTACGAACAAGTATAATCCATCATCCTAGCCACAAACATCCGTTAGTTTGCATAAGCAAACAAATATTATGTGAGTGTGATGCATGCGGGGAGGAACATAGAGGGATATTCTATCATTGCCCCACATGTGCTAATGCTAACTCTTCCTTACATAGACATTGTGCTTTCCTACCCAAAAAATTAGATATTCAACGTACAACAAATGAATTTTTCTCCCATATCCATCCACTCTCCCTTGCTTATTCTTTTCCAAAAGCAGATCAAGAATCTAAATTTTTCACACGATGTAAGGTATGCAATAGATTTTTTTCTAACCCTTATCTTTGGATTTATAAATGCGAAAAGTGTAGATACTATACCCATCTTGACTGTGCAACATCAAGAAATGAGTCATTCATGTCCATACTTTCATCTCCAAGTACGTAGCTAGATCAATATAATATGTTTAGTGGTTCTGTATTTTTGCTTGATTAATTAGCGCGTACTCTTTTTCATCAGGCACAGGTAAAAACATTAAAAGTTATGAAGATGCTCAATATCCCAATCTTCTTCATCTCCCATTTCCCGATCCATCTTATAGCATATTGAAACATTTGTTTTTCAAGGTAAATGAATGTAGTGCGTTAGAGATCACTAAAACACATATGAGTCATCACCATCCGCTAATTCTTGAGGATGCACAATGCACTGATATCACAAGCCCAACATCTTCAATCCTAAAATCAATATCCTACCATGACCCTATGAGAAAGATTGAACTTTTGTGTGATGGATGTTCCAAGACCAATTACGAGTAGGCCAGTTTACGTGTGTGCTAATGAAGACGCGAATTGTAACTTTGTGCTCCATGAGTGGTGTACCCGGCTACCTACTGAACTAAAAGACCACCACGGTCACCCACAACATACCCTAGTTTTCCATTCAGTAGTCCCAGGTAAGTTTTTCGAAGTATTCTGTTGTGATATTTGTCACTTACGTTGCAACGGATTTGTCTACTATTGTGAGAAATGCATGTATTATATTGATGTTAATTGTGCCTTCCTACCTAAAGAAATCACTCATGCCTCTCATCCGAATCACCTTCTTTCAAGAGTTCAAAACATAAACAATTATGATGCTTCTTACTGTAAAATGTGCGAGCTTGGAGTTTTGGAGAATATGTTAGCATTCAGTTGTCATATTTGTGATAATTTTCATCTACACATAGAATGCGCTTTGTTAATAACCGAGACAACTACGCACAAGTGTGACAAGCATCCTATGAAGTTGAGATACTTTCCCGTTGAGAACCATAAGAATGAGTACTTTTGTGAAATTTGTGAAGAGGAACTTAATCCTAATCATTCATTCTATCATTGTCATGAGTGTATGCAGTCTATCCATCCAGCTTGTGCTCCATCAATACTTCAGTATGAAAGACATGCGGATCCTATCACCGCGGATAACAGAGTCATTTATAAGTTTATAAATGTGAAATTTGGGGGAACATATAACAATATTCAAGTGCATCCTCACCCCCTTTCATTCCGTCAAGGGATTGCAAGTGATGGTGAATGTGACATTTGTAGCGACAGAAACCAATACGAGATTATTTTTAAGTGTTTAAACTGTGAGTTTGCAATTTGTTACTTCTGTATGGAAACTATGTTGAGTGAATAACATATTGTATAATATTAATAGTTTAACAATGCATTTTCTTCTTTATTTGGAAACAAAAAAATGTAGTAACACTACTAGAAAACTATTGTTTTAAAAGCGGTTGACAACCGCTTCAAAGGAATATATTAACCGCTTCTGAGCTCATCGCTGTTAATCAATTTTTTGTTCACTTTGAAGCGTTTTGGAATTGACAGTATATTTGAAGCGGTGATTTGTTTAAAGCGGTTTCCTCACCAGAACCGCTTCAAACTTTACAAATTACAAATTGAGTTACTGCCAGCTGTGCATTGGAAATTCAGAACTAAATATTGATAAATAAATAGCAGCCGACATTGACTTCAACAAAACTGTTACACATTAATAATATTATCCAATAAAAACTGCTACATATATTACGAAAATCACACAAATTATCTGGATTCAACAATAAGAAAACCATACAAAATTTTCAAATCAATAATAAGAGAAACTTATAAATCTAACTTAACGTGGGGGTTGTTTTCAAACAATCAACCAAAAAGCCACAACATTACTCTCATTATCAAATCGTCGATCTCCGCGAGCTTAGCAAACCCCGATTCTTGCCAAATCTAAAAACAAATAAATGAAGTTAGAATAAACCGACCAAAACCATAATATTATGTTTAAGAACCCTACAAACCTTAACAAAAAACAACCAAATCTGAAACGAACCCGTAAACAAAAACCCGAAACAAAGATTCAGACCTTATTTTCACTTTACCTCTAAAACCAAATCAAACTCTAGCCTGAATACCCAAAGCATATATTGTAACTAACCCCAAATTACAAGAATGCCCTTGGTAACCAAAGTTAATCCACAACCAACAAACCCATATAAGCAAGAAAACACAAACTATGAAACTAATGGTCATAGTATCACATGAAGTATAAACAAATTTTAGATGTCGGTAGCAATAAAGTTTAAATTTTAGCTATTAGCTAATTATCTTTACATTTGAACGCCCAAAAATAAGTGTTTGGGTTGTGTTTTAAGGATCAACCCCGAATAACAAATACTTTCGAGCTCAAACAACCGCAAACAAACCTAAGACATGGTGTAATAAACAAATTATTGTGAATATATAAAATACTTACATTGTTGGGGAATTGATTATGATAACGATAAACAAATTCAAACATATGCTTTGTAGCCATATATCCACATTCCCAAGTGCCTTTTGTTTCTTGCACTACAATAAAAAAAATACAATTAACTATAAACCAATTAACAAAAACTAATGAACTATAAATATAGAAAACATACCTCAACATTTTCCATGTAAATATTTCCCAAAAGCTACTTGAATTATGTTTCAAAGAAGATATTTATCTTGGTCCTTTACGCCTTTTAAGAGCATCATTCACTTGTCTATCATTCAAGTGTTTCGAAAATCCAATCAAAAGAATCATAATCAGAACATACAAGTAAACAAATCAACTTTTTTGTATAAACAGTGAATAAGTAAACAAATTGAGTATTTTTAGCAAAAATCTAGTATATACTTACTGAAATCATTCGTTAACTTATACACAGTATCAACAATCCATTTTCTTTGTTTCACAAAAAGTTCAGAATTTTATATAGCATCCAATAAATTGTATCATCATAAACAACTTCAAACACTTAAAATCAAAAAACACAAGATTTACATGCTAACATAACATTATCACCTAAAATCATCACAAAATGGTTGCAATATCCAGCAGTATGCCACCAGTTATCAAATCACATAAAATAGCACTAAAAACATATTTGATGTTAAAGAATATATCACCCAAAATACTATAAATCTAGACAGTAACTAAATTAAGCTTATATAATCCATAAAGTTATAACTTATAACAGCAAACTAAGATAATATAATCATCTTGGTAATTCATCAAACAACTAGAATGCAAAGCAACAAAGAAGATAATATCAACGATAAGCATGTTAATCAGATTGTAGAAAATGAAATAATCAAACTGTAAACAGTTCACAACCCAAGCTCGTGTCTGAAAACATGATGTTTAGTTTTTAATTCGTTTAACAAATACAAAAACCACAAACTAAAGTGCAAGCTATCTATGTAACACATATTAAAAGGCTCCAACAGTTAATCAACAAGAAAACAACAAATGGCATATTCACAAACACCTTGTGGGCATTCACAATAACTGACAAGCTCCAAATACAGTTATATTAACATATAAAAAGCTCATATAGTTACCTTTAAATGAAATTCGGGAAAAAAAAGCTTCAAATTGATGGCACGGTTCCTTTAGGGTTGGCTACTTGGCTTTGTGAATATGAAGACGATGGCGGGTGACTGATAGATTTGGGAAGGAAAGAATAGATTTGGGGGTTTCATGTTTGATAGATTTCATTGGTAGTTTGAAGCGGTTCTAATATAAAAAGACTTTTATGAGATTTAATAATTTTATCTAATTTTGAGCATGGTTTTATATGTTAACCGCTTTAAACATGAAAAGTGAACCGGTTGTGTTTGTCGTAGTGTAAACAAACCAAATTTAGTTAATGCATCACATCTCACATTTGCAAATAAAGGATGCACTATATCACAAAACACATATTAGTCATCAACATCCGCTAATTCTTCAGGATGCACGATGCTCTGATATCACAAGCACTACGTCATTAACAATATTGAAGTGTATCCACACCCCCTTTCATTCCTTCAAGGGATTGCAAGAGATGGTGAATGTGACATTTGTAGGTGTAACAATGCACCATCCTTAAGGGCCAACGTCCTCGTTGGTCACGGCCGGCTCACTCCAAGCCACCACTCCATGGGCCACCACTCCGAGTCCTCGTTGGTCACGGCCACGTTGGTCACGGCTGGCTTCCTCCAGGCCACCTCTCCGTGGGCCACCACTCCGAGGTTGGGGTTGGCTCTGATACCAATGTTACAAGCCAAACAGAAGAACTCAACCCAAAAGACTAGTATGATAAGTGAGGGAACTCATTTGGCTTATAAACCCCACATCAGTTGCCCATACAACCGATGTGGGACAAGTCCCATACCTTGCATTGGTTTCAGTCCGTAACAACCGCTGTCCAGATATAGTTTGGTTTGTGTTAAATGAAAACGAATTACATTCTTATTTTGTGAAAAAAAAATGTAATAAACAAACCAAATTTAGTTAATGCATCGTGTCCTCACATTTGTAATTCAGTTTTGCTTACCTTAATGATTTCGAATTTCAAGTACCCCATAACTGTTGAATCACATAGACAATGTAAAACACTCTAGTGCCATTGGGATATGATCAATACCACAAAAACGTGACCAAAACCACAAATCAAATTAGGGGTGCGTGCGGTGCGGTTTTAGGGTAGAACCAAAGTTTTGGTTTTTTGTTATTTCAAAACAGTTCGGTTTTGGTTTTTACGGTTTTCAAAACTGAAGATCGTCCGGCCTATATGGGCCGAGGTTGGTTAAGTCACACGTCAAAACGAATTGGGTGACGCGGGAGTGCATGCTCAATTAACTTCTAGTTGTTATTTGGATTTTGTCAAAATGCCGGTCAAACGGGCTGTTATTTGAACCCGGTCAAACTCTATTCTTTGAGCTTCTTCAGTCTGTTTCTAATAAAAACCACTTTTGACTTTTTAAAACCGGTCAAACCCAAACATAACAGGTCAAAATGCAGTTTTATACGGGTTGACTTTCTTCAACCCGCTTCCAACAAAAAACGCTTTCGACTTTCTTAAACCGGTCTAACCCGACCTGAACCGGTCAAAGTCCGGTTTCAAATGAGTCAAACTCTAGTGATTTTCCAAAACTGGTTTTGACCTTTGTTGACCCAAACTGTAACCGGTATTTGCACCTCTAAACACGTCTATTATAAATACACCAGGTCTTTTCTAGGACCACCCGGCCTCATGGGTCTGGTAATGGGCTGGGTCGTGCTCGACAGGTCCAGTCCACGAATTCACATTTTTACCATTCAATAATATGTTTTCAGGTATTTATATCTCCGTTGGGGTATGGACTTAACAAAAGTGGTCGTTTTTATTGGCGAAAGTGGGGACACTGATTATGAAGGATTTCTCGGTGGTGTTCATAAATCCGTTATACTTAAAGGCGTCAGTAATATTAACGACCAACTTAATGCCAACAGAATTTACCCGCTTTCATACGTCTGGCCCAAAGACAGTTCTAACATTATTCAAACACCCGGTCAGTTTAGTGTCGCTGACATTCGCGGGTCATTGGTAAAACTTGGAGTTCTCAAGGGATAAATTAGCAGTGATATGTTTTACTTGTTCTTTTTATGCAACTTCATAGAACTATAAGAAACTGATAAGCGTTGGGTCCCTTTTAGGGAGTTGTATCGACCAAATCTAGAATAATAAAGCTATTGTTCTTGGGATTTTTTATTTTATTTATTTTTATATATTTTAACAATTTGTTTTTGGTTTTTCTAGTTTTTTGGTTTCGTTTATGAGTTTTTAAACCCTTTTTGCATTATTAAACTGTTCCTCTTTCTTTTCATTTTTCAAAAACTTTTTTTCATTATTTTCTTCTTTGATTTATGATCTACTCTTTTTAATCACGAGATCTTAGAGTAACAATTATAAAATATACAAGTGTTAATAATCAAGATGGTTGGATTTTTTTAATGCCATTTTTGTAATTATGTGAAATTTCAACAAGAAAAATGATTTTGAGTTGGTAGATATACGATCAATGAGTTTAGCAAGTATTCTTTGAAAAGAATATAAGAATATAAAAAGAAGAAAGCAACAAATCAATCTCATGCTTTATTTACACTTCATTTTCTCTTTAATTTTAACAAATACTTTACGGGCGTGCACGAACACACATATATTTAGTTATGTACCATGTTAATGTTGACTACCTACATTTGTAAAATTTGTTTGTAACTAGATATTGTGAGTTGGGCCGTGACGTTAAACCATACGAAAAACTAAGGCTGTCAATTTATAACACTAAATGACATGTTAACACGACTTAACAACATGTTTGGGTTCCAGCTTAACATGTTTAGTGTCATAAACAGGCTGACCTCACTACTAGAAAAATGACATTTAATGACGCGCATTGCATGTTATTAAAGGGGTAGATGACACATATATCTGTGTCAAGGAAGGCCTTGTCAAGAAAAGTTCATGACATGTATTTGTGTGTCATCCTTTTATGACACACTTATGACATGTATTTGCGTGTCATCTTTTTATAACATGCTTATGACATGCATTTACGTGTCATGAGTTTAGGGTTCAAAAATATATTATTTATAGAATTATTAATTTCCCTATCAAATGAGAATTCTCATAACACAAAAAAATATTCAGATACAGAAAAATAATACATTTCATACAATATTTAATAAAATACATATATTTCATAAAACATTCAAAGTTAACTAATATCAATACATAATTTTAACAAAAAACAAACGGTGCCACAAAAGTCGACCAATCTTCACTAATTTTCTTCAATCCCGGTATTCTTCACTTTCATACTTTTGTAATATGTTCATTTTCCAGAAAAAGAAATGCATACCTGAAAGCAATGAACTCCATTGAAATATATAAGATAAGAATCTAAAGACTTAGACAAGAGAATTTAACAATCATATGCTCGATAATAAAGAACGAGGGGAATATTTTGTTTCTACAAATATCATAGCTGATACATGTTGATAATCAAATATGTAGTTGTCTTTGATTCGGGACAGAGTAAACAAGGTGCACGAAAAAACATGACATTTAAATTACCTGCAATGGTGTTGAATACAATTGACTATAGGTAAATTGTTATAACAAGTATACAAGCATCCATGTCAAGTTGTTTCCAGTTCCATGAGGCCTGTGTTTATTCTTCAGATGTTATTGTTTATGGATGTTAGTGATTATTAACATAGGGTAAACCCAATATATATTAAAATGTCATCAATAACAAAAATAGAATATATTCATTAATTATATGACAAAAAATAAGTGCATACACAAAAAATAAGTTTAACAAAAGACATGTTAACATGTTAGTAAAATGTTCAGATTTTTAATTTAAAAACAAATAAATAACTATATACTCCTAAAGTCTTAAACCTAAAGTTATGCTTACATATGACATTTCGTTCGTGCGCGACAGAACTCATAACCAATATTTAATTTTTAATGGATGTTTTGATTTGCTTCTATGGTTTTTTGTTTCAAATATGTACTAGATTATGTAGTTATTAAGAATTTTATGTTGGTTTTAAAATTTTTTTGTTTCATTACATATGTATATTCATTGTATCTTTAAATATGTCTCTTAACAAATTAACATGTTATTAAAAAGGTTTGTGTTTGAAAAAAATGACACGATTAGTTATTATGTCGAGTTCGTGTTTAGTACCACATGTCATCGTGCCTTATCATGCCATGTCTTATCCTGTCGTGTCTGACATGTTATGGCAACCTTATCAAAAAACAGAAGTCCCAATGTGGAACCACGCATGCATGTCGCGAAGCATTAACTCACTCGTCACGGCATGTTGAAACTTAAATTAACAAAACTTAGACCAAAACGTAAAGCACTATTATAGAATCAATAACAAAAAAATTGCTTTAATGACCTTATTCGTCTATGCTTAGTTAACTTATACATTATCGTCTACAACTTCGTTCCGATTAAAACGTACATCCAAACATAGATAGATTGAAGCATGTCGTAATTGTTTTCTCGAATGTATAAAAGAAAATATTCTAAAAGTAGTTTTGAGAAAATTAAAATATACTCAAAATTAATTAAAAAAAGTAAATAAATATTTAAAGTTAGAGTAAAAAGAGTTAGCATAAACTTGAGAATAAAGATAAGAATATATATTCTTTAATTATATATAAAAAACTTGAGAACAAAGATAAGAATATAAAAACTTGAGAACAAAGATAAGAATGTATACATTGCATGACACTATAAAGTTTCTTGTGCATACAAATGGTAGCTTATAATCATCTATTCATAATTCATCTCTTTTATCCTCGATTTGCCGTCTTTCCATTTCTCATCTCATTTTCAAAAAACATTTGCTTTTGTGTTAGGTTTTTTATACATAAAAAATTATAAATGTTCAACCACGAACATCCACTAGATCTCATAGACTTGTGGGCAGAGCAACTGCAACATGAAGAAGAGTATGACGAAGAGGAGGATGAGAATCTGGATTTAACTGCACAACAAAATTTCCAGTGTTTTTGTGACATATGTGACAAAAATATCGAATGGGTTCATAGGTATTATTACAAATGTAGCCAATGTAATTATGTCTCCCATAAGTTTTGTGCAGAGCTTCCGGAAACATTGGAAGACATTTGTCACGTTGGTCATACCATGTGCGGCACCGATGTTTTGGTTAGCGGTAGGTATTGGGAGTGTAGTATTTGTGGCCGTGAATCTGGTTGGTACATAAAACTTCGTTATTATTGCTCTTTATGTTACTTTAACGTTGATATAGATTGTATTACGAAAATGCTACGAACAAATATTATCCATCATCCTAGCCACAAACACCCGTTAGTTTACATCAACAAAGAAATTTTATGCATGTGTGATGCATGTGGGAAGGAACACAAAGGGATTTTCTATCATTGTCCCAAATGTGCTTACTCTTTCATACATAGTCATTGTGCTTTTCTACCGAAACAATTACATATCCAACATACAACAAATGATTTTTTCTCCCATATTCATCCGCTCTCCCTTGCTTATTCTTTTCCATACGCAGATCAAAAATCTAAATTTTTCCCACTGTGTAGGGTATGCAATAAAAAATTTACTAATCAAAATCTTTGGATTTATAAATGCGAAAAGTGCATATACTATACCCACCTAGATTGCGCAACATCAAGAAATGAGCCATTCATGTCCATACTTACATCTCCAGGTACCTTGCTAGATCTACATAATATGTTTTTAGTGGTTCTCCATTTATTTATTAACTAGTGCGCACTCTTTTTCATCAGGTACATGTAAAACCATTAAAAATTATGAAGATGCTCAACATCCTGAACTTCTTTATCTCCCGTTTCCCGATCCATCTTAGCATACTAAAACACTTGTTTTTCAAGGAAAATGAATGTAGCGCGTTAGAGGTTACTAAAAAACATATTTGTCATCAACATCCACTAATTCTTCAGGATACCCGATGCACTGATATCACAAGCCCTACCTATTCAAGAATAAAATCAATATCCTACCATGACCCTATGAAAAAGAATGAACTTTTGTGCGATGGATGTGTGAGACCGATTACGACTAGGCCAGTTTACGTGTGTGCTAATGAAGACTGGCATTGTAACTTTGTGCTCCATGAGTGGTGTACTCGCCTGCCTACTGAACTAAAAGACCACCCTGGTCACCCACATCATACCCTAGTTTTCCATTCAAGAATCCCGGGTAAGTTTTTCGGAGTATTCTATTGTAGTATATGTCGCTTACCTTGCAACGGATTTGTCTACCATTGTAAGGAATGCTGGTATTATATTGATGTTAGTTGTGCCTTCTTACCTAAAGAAATCACTCATGCCTCTCATCCAAATCACCTCCTTTCAAGAGTTCAAGACATGAACCACAGCCTCTGTAGAATGTGCGCGTATGGATCTGGTTTAAGTAAGTTTGCATTCAGTTGTCATAGTTGTGATGATTTTCATCTACACACGAGTTGTGCTTTGTTAGTACCCGAGACAACTATGCACAAGTGTGACAAGCATCCTATGAAGTTGAGATACTACCCCGTTGAGAATCATAAGAGTGAATACTTTTGTGAAATTTGCGAGGGGGAATTTGATCCTAATTATCCATTCTATCATTGTGATGAGTGTATGCAGTCTGTCCAGCTTGTGCTCCGTCAATACTTCAGTATGAAACACATGCGAATGCCTCCTGGGGTAGCAGTAGCAGAGCCATTCATAGGTTTGTAAATGTGAAATTTGGGGGAACATATAACAATAATAAAGTGCGTCCACACCCCCTTTCATTCCGTCAAGGGATTGCAAGAGATGGTGAATGTGACAGTTGTAGTAGTAGAAACCAATACTGGATGATCTTTAAGTGTTTATATTGTAAGTTTGCAATTCATTACCACTGTCTAGCACGTAAGCTTGAGTGAATAACATATTGTATATGATTGGTTGTTTTTCTGTTATGTATTCCCTTCTTTATTTATGAAAAGAAATTGTGTAAGCAAACCAAATTTAGTTAATGCATCATGTCCTCACATTTGTAAGTCAGTGTTGCTTAAGTTAATTATTTCGAATTTTAAGTACCATAAGTGTTGAATTACATAGACAATATAAAACCCACTGGCGAGCTACTTGAGATCGGTTCTAATCGAGTCAACGATCCCGAGCCTAAAAGTAAGCTCGTTTAATAAGCGAGCCCGGTCCGGAGCTTCACTTATCGAGCTCAAGCCGCATTCTTCGACGGAGAGTCATGTCGTCCAACACCGACCAGACTATGTTGTGTTAATCAGGCCTACGCTGGCTTCAGAGTTTGGCTTGAACGTTCATCCGAAAAACATATTGTCGGCAACTACTTGACATTTGTTGTGCCACCACAAGAGCAAAACTCTCTGGCACAACACACGGTTGGACAATTGTTATTATTATTATTATTATTACTAGGTTAAAACCCGTGTAAACACGGTTAGTAAAATAGTATAACTAAAAAATATTAATAATACAGATGATAATTATGATTGTAATAGTTATGATGTTTTATTTGAACAATAGATATTAAATTTTTAAAAATAAAAGCAACAAATTAATATGTACTTTATACAAAGTATAAATCTAACTATCTATATAATTGTCTACCATAAAATCCTACGTGTCGCTCTCACATCACTCCCCACCCTTTTTAGAGCCACCAAATTACTTGATTTATAAATAGAGACTTCTCACTGATTTAACCCGGTTTGACCCATATAACTCACACGGGTCATAACATATCAAAAACTCTCAATTTACTCATCTAATTCCTTTTCACGGGCATGAGTGTTCTAATGGAGATTATATTCTCTCAAGCCAAAATTCATTCCTTTTTTTCCGTTCCATTCTTAACAATACTATTGAACACTCATCTATCCTCTCAAACCCTAACTCCATTCCATTCAATATCGTCTGATTCTCTTCTAACCATTTTATCCTATTAGGGCTAAAGCTTGGTGTCAGATCTGAAACTCTTAATAATATCTGTAAGTTATTCACGATTCGTGTTTTTGTATGTTGTTCAATTTCATCTACTTGGATTATCAAATCGGGAATTAGGAAAGTCTAAATTGAAGACTGATAACCTAATTTTCTTAATTCGAGTCTTAATTTTTTAAATTGTTAAATTCTCCTTTAGAATACGTGAAGTTCTATCTAGCGTGCATGCATTAGGGTTAATGGTATTGCAGGTGTGTTCATTGGTCAAATTTTAGGGGTTTTTTGGATTAGGTTTTACCAGTTTATGCATGTGTAGTGATATAAAGTAATAAGAATTAAGAAATTGGAAAAGATTATTGTCACCAACATGATTATCTGAATTTGTTACATAATTTCATGATTACACTCTTCAAATGCTATGATTAGGGCTTTAAACGAACCAAATCGTTAGCGGGAGTTTGTTTTATGTTCGTTTAATAAACTAACAAACATGAACAAGAAATGTCGTTCGATTAACTATATGAATGACACTAACAGAGATACATGATTTGTGTGTCTTGAACATAGTGACATGCCTAAACGAAGACAAACTTAAATGAGCTTTCTCGCATTGGTGCTTTGGGTATCTTCTTGGCTCTTATAGAGTTTATGGTTTTCTTCTCTTATAATCATATGTGAACTAAAATATAGAAATAAATCTGGAGAGAATGGTATATAAGATTATTTATAATTCCATATCTCCAATAAAATGGCAAGTTACATTCCTACTGCTCATTTTTTATCTAACATTTTTCTATTTGCAGAATGAGATATATTTATGCCATATCAAACTTCGTCACTTAAAAAGGAGACTGGAACTCTGGAAGTATTGTAAGGCAACACTACTCTGCTCAGGACTTTGTCAAGCAATATATTTAGGAACTTCCTAAATAATAAAAAGATTAAAGAGCGTCATGTCTTGATGGTTTAAGAAAATTTGTAACACTGCAGGTAAAATTGTTAAAAAAATATATATTTGTTGCACAACAATTTTGACTTAATGTTTCACCTTCTAATACATATAAGCTACGATTTAGTAACTAAAGATATTATTCAACAATGGACGTACCCGTTCGTTGTGACATCTGCCCTGATCCGACCCGACCCAGGTACCCGTTTCTCTGACCCGATCTCTTTCTTTTATGATTTAATATTTATTTATACTTATATTTTACTTTTAATAATAATATAAATTTCCTTCCCGCCTCTTTCTCTCTCTTTCTTTCCGCCGTCCCCTCCCTCTTCCTTCTCTCATTCCGCCTTCTTTTCCCTCTTGTCGCCGTCCCGCCCTTAAGCCTTGTTTCCCTCAACTCTTTGCTTGTCCTTTGGTTCTTCCCGCCTAAGGATGTCTGCAGCTCCACGCGCCAGACTCCTTACATGGAAGCCTGCGTGAAGACATCTTGTTCCTGCGATGTGTGAAGAGAACTCTTCTCGCAGCACGCTAAGAATGCATGTTCTTCCCGCAATGCGCTAAGAATGTATGTTCTTCCCGCGATGCGCTTAGAATTCTAGTTCACGCAGCACGCTAAGGATGTGATTCTTCCCGCAGTGCGCTAGGGATTGTTGTGCCAGCCTTCGCGCTCGCGCACTCAGCCTTCCCGCGCTTAACCCTTGTATCTTCTGTTTAAATCTAGCCGTTTGCTTTTGTGTTGTCTTATCTTTTGAGCCGTTGACCTAACCCATCTAATGTCTGAATAGTTACTTTCGGCGCAGCATGCGCACCAACCCCATTGGTTGACAGATAAAGTGACTGACATAATCTTTTGAGATCTGCTTTTGCCATGCTTGACCAGTACCTTTATCTGACCCGCCCATGCTTTTTACTGTTCCCTGACAGCTTTATCTTGCCCCCTGCAGCTGCCATATCTTTTGATATCTTTACTTTTCAGAACTTTTTACCGTTGATATCTTTTCTTTTACTTTTTGAGATCTTTTCCCCTTTTTCTAGGGTTTGTGTCTCCTAGGGTTTTCCTATAAATAATAATAATATTTTCATAACACATCACACACAAACACTTAATCTCTCCTGTTCTCTTGCTCCTTGCTCTCTCTGCCGTCTTCCTCTCCTGCCTCCGTCTTCCTCCCTGTTCTTCCCTGCTTTTCCGGTAATATATATATATTATATATAATAATTTACTTATTAATTATCCTAACTTATAATCAAGACTTAAAACAGATCATTAAAACAATAATCTTATTTATAGGTTAACTTGTGCTTGTTTAAAGTTGGTTCTTGCTTTATCTTACACCGCATCGTTTATCAAGTGAGTTATCTCGTATCAAATCCCTTTTTATTTTTGCTTTGGGATGTTCATGTGTTCATACAAAACTTGAGTCTTAAACTGTTTATGAACTTTAGTCGCGCAGTATCCCATGTGTTGAGGACGTAGACTTGGCTGTTTATTTGTATGTGTGGATCATTAACCGTCTTGTCGGTCTATTCCGCAGTTTTCATGGTACCATTAGATGAACACGGGAGAACATTCGTTTATGATTTTCTCTTTTGTTACACTTGCACAGTTAGTCTTGTTTGTGAGCTCAATTGTGAGCACTGGCAGTCTTGTCTCTTAGAGTTGGTCCCGATCAGATTACACCCTTGTTGAAAACCAGACATACACATGTTGCGCGCAGATTTATTGTTATCTATGTATTGTATTAAACTTGATTCCTCACCAACACGCAAGTGTTTGACGTTTATTTTAACACATGTTCAGGTTTGCAGTAGCTGTTTTGGAGCTTGTGGACACGTAGGACGTTTTTACTTTTGGACCTAGAATTAAAATGTATCAGGACAAGTTAATGATGTTTGAATGTTATAATTTATAATATATTGATTTATGTTTGATTTATGTTCTATATTTTCCCCGCTGCGCGTGCGCGATAAAATGTGTATTAATAAATAGACACCAATAGTGTCGCGAGTAATGAAGCAATATGTGGCGCCCCGATGTATAATCCGCCTTTGGTCGGGGTGTTACAGATTGGTATCAGAGCTCGTTGACTTTAGGATAGGTGGTTAGACGTAACGGCCTAGAATACCTAAGAGTCCCTTCTCGCGCATGAGAGAAATCTCATGTTTGCGCGCTTATTGTTAATTACTCGTTATTTATGAATATGCTCGCACTTGCGCAGTATATGATTTTATGTTTTATTTCGCGATATTTCGATTTTGGTTGAATTTCGATTTTTATTGATTTTACTTACATATTCGTTTGTGGGATTTGAAAATCCGAAAAGTCATGGTGATACATGAATAGTTGATTTTCAATTTCCATTTACGATTATGTTCTGAGGTTGGAGACTTGAAAAGTCATGGTGATACATGAATTGTCAACCTCCAATACTCATTTTTTGTATATTTTATATTGAAGATTGGAAAGTCATGGTGATACATGAATCGTCAATCTCCAATACTCGTTTACTCGTATATTTTAAATTGGGAATTCGGAAAGTCATGGTGATACATGAATTGTCGATTTCTGATTCGAATTTGTTACCTTTATTAAGTCTGCATTTTGGGTCATTTATTTTACTTTAACTTTTGATAGCATCTAACTCCGTGAAACCAAGCTTTATAAAGTTATACTTTGCGATAAAACCAAGATATTAACTAAAATTAAAACTTTTATAGAATGCCTCCGCTATCTCGCCGATTTCAGAGAAGAGAAGCCTCGCGCATGCGTAGACAGCAACGTTCCCAGGAAATGGCCGCCGCAATAGCCCAAGCTTTGAGCCAAAACAATACCAACACCTCGAGTTATAACATTAAGTCCTTTAATGCGGGTAACCCTCCAAAGTTCACAGGTCTCGAAGGAGCCACCGTGATGCTCCAGTGGCTCGAGAAGATAGAAAACACTTTCCTTCACACCCAATGCCCCTCAGAAAGACGAACCCTATATGCTTCCAGTGTCCTGGAATCCAGAGCGCTTACATGGTGGAATGGAGTAGCTCATGCGCGTGGCGCAGAGGCTGCTTCTAGCATGACATGGGAGGAATTCAAGGAAATTCTTACGCGAGAATTCTGCCCTCCCAACGAAGTTAAGCGCCTGGAGGAAGAATTCTGGAACTTGAAGCAATACAGCGGTGAAGCGCGCGAGTACGCGACGCGCTTCCACGAGCTAAGCTTACTGGTCCCTCACCTTGTTACCCCTTCACGCCGAGCCATCGAGAAATTCCTTGGGGGTCTCCCCATGGAAATTCAAGATTCTGTATGGGCCAGAAACCCAGTTACCCTCTCTGACGCCATCGAGTTGGCCGCTGTGCTTAGCGACAACCATGTCAGAGCAGGAACCCTGTTCCTGCGGGGAACTGAGAAGACCAAAACCACCAAAACTGTCCCTGAACCCGCAGAAACCAAACCAGAACCCTCAAACCGTAACAACCTCAAGCGCAGGCGCAAGGCCTATGCGCTTACCAACCCGCCCATTGTCCGGCAACCCGCATACCAACCCCCAGTTTACGCGCCTAACCCACTGTCAACCTACCCAGCACCTCCTGCAGTCCATAACTATGCCTTAACCAATCCAGCACTCCCTGCCCCGCCAACTAAGAAACCTTACACAGGAAACCATCCCTTTTGCCCAACCTGTAGATTTCACCACCCAACCCAAACCCCGTGTCGACTTTGTAACCGATGTGGCCGTACTGGTCACACTGCTGAGAACTGTAGAGTCCTTCTCGCCAATCCAATTGCGCCAACACCACCAGTCTACCCGCAGAATCCACAACCAACCTACCAAAACCCACGACCCAGATCGTGCTTTAACTGCGGTGATCCCAGTCATTTCCGGAACGCGTGCCCGAGACTGCAAGTGCAAATCACACAAGCGAATCCGGTGAACCAGATTTCGAACCAAGTGACGCGTGGACGAGCTTTTAACATAACCGCGCACCAAGCGCAAGCGAATAATGACGTAGTTAATGGTACATTTTTACTTAACGGATTTTATGCTTCTGTACTTTTTGATACTGGCGCCGATCGAAGCTTTATCTCTCGCGCCTTCGAGCAGAAGCTTGCGCGACCGCGCAACGATTTAAAAGAAGATTTTTCAGTTGAATTGGCTAATGGTGAAATTATTTTAATTAACTCAGTGATTAAAGATTGTACGCTTAATCTTAACGAAAACGATTTTCTGATCGACCTCATCCCTATGCCTCTTGGAAGCTTTGATGTTATTATTGGTATGGACTGGCTCTCGCATAATCGCGCCGAAGTTATTTGCGCCAAGAAATTGATTCGCCTACCTCGAGAAAATGGTGATCTTTACATTTACGGCGAAAAACCCTCCAGTGGTCTTAAACTTATGTCTTGCGCCGAAGCCCAAAGACTCATGCGGAAGAAGTGTATTGCATTTCTAGCCCATGTGGTTAAACCTGTTGAAGAGAAGAAGCTTCGCGATATCCCTGTTGTGCGTGATTTCCCTGAAGTTTTTCCTGATGATCTTCCTGGTATCCCTCCCGCTCGTGAAGTCGAGTTCCGTATTGATCTTGTCCCTGGTGCTTCCCCCGTAGCTAAATCTCCTTATCGTCTTGCACCCGCTGAGATGCAAGAATTGGCCAGCCAACTTCAAGAGTTGACTGCTAAAGGATTCATTCGCCCTAGCTCTTCGCCCTGGGGTGCTCCGGTGTTGTTCGTTAAAAAGAAAGATGGATCGTTTCGCATGTGCATTGATTACCGCGAGTTGAACAAACTCACCATTAAAAACCGGTATCCCTTACCGCGTATTGACGACCTCTTTGATCAACTCCAAGGTGCCTCTTGTTTCTCGAAGATCGATCTCCGCTCTGGCTATCACCAGTTGCGCATCCGCGATGAAGATGTTCCGAAAACTGCTTTTCGAACTCGTTATGGCCATTTTGAATTCTTGGTCATGTCCTTCGGTCTAACCAACGCACCCGCCGTTTTCATGGATCTTATGAATCGGGTGTGTAGGCCTTTCTTGGATAAATTCGTGATCGTGTTTATCGATGATGTTCTGGTGTATTCTAAGACCAAGGCCGAGCATGAGCAACATCTCCGATTGGTATTGCAAAAGCTTAGAGCCGAGCAGCTCTTTGCCAAGCTCTCCAAGTGTGAATTTTGGTCTGATGAAGTACAGTTTCTTGGTCATGTTGTAAACAAGATGGGTATTCATGTCGACCCATCCAAGATTGAAGCAATCAAGAACTGGATTACGCCATCCTCTCCTTCTGAGATCCGTTCCTTTCTAGGCTTAGCTGGTTATTACCGGCGCTTTATTTCGAACTTCTCGAAGATCGCTTTGCCTTTAACAGCTCTGACGCACAAAGGTAAACCGTATATTTGGGGCTCGAAGCAAGAAGAAGCCTTTCTGACGCTCAAGCGTTTGTTGTGTGAAGCTCCTGTTCTTGCGCTACCCGAGGGTAATGATGATTTTGTCGTGTATTGCGATGCATCCAACCAAGGTCTCGGTTGTGTTCTTATGCAACGAGGCAAGGTTATCGCTTACGCATCAAGGCAACTTAAGGTTCATGAAAAGAATTATACAACTCACGACCTCGAGCTTGGTGCAGTTGTTTTTGCCTTGAAGATCTGGAGACACTACCTTTATGGTACTAAGTGTATCCTCTACACTGACCATAAAAGCCTTCAGCATATCTTTGATCAAAAGGAACTTAACATGAGGCAACGCCGATGGAACGAACTCATCAGCGATTACGATTGTGAGATCCGGTATCATCCTGGTAAGGCTAATGTGGTAGCCGATGCGCTCAGCCGATAACCCTGCCAACTTAACTGTATCTTGCCGCGCACCCAGCTTCACTTCGCGCCGATTCAAAGCAACCTTGAATCGCGTATTCGTGACGCGCAGTGCGCATCCATCAGTAATGGTAACCTTCGCGCCGAGTTAGCGTGTGGCGCGGAAGCACTCTTTGTCCCTAATCTGAGTGGAATTCTCTGCTATCTCAGTCGCATCTGGATCCCTTGTGATGAGAATCTTCGCGCTGATATCCTGAGTGAAGCGCACAAATCTCGGTATTCTATTCATCCCGGCGCTGATAAGATGTACAAGGATTTGCGCATAACTTATTGGTGGCCCGGTATGAAAAAGGATATTGCTGTGTTCGTAGCTAAGTGCCTGACTTGTTCTAAAGTTAAAGCTGAACACCAACGCCCATCTGGTTTGCTCGAACAACCAGAAATTCCTACGTGGAAATGGGAAGGTATAGCGATGGACTTTATTACCAAGTTACCTTTGACAGCAAGCAAACATGATAGCATCTGGGTAATAGTGGATCGATTGACTAAATCTGCTCACTTTCTGCCCATTCGTGAAAACTACCGTGTTGAGCATCTCGCGCAGCTTTATGTCAAGGAAATTGTCTGCCGCCATGGTACTCCTTTGAGCATCATATCCGATCGCGATGGCCGTTTTATATCTCGCTTTTGGAAATCTCTCCAATCTGCGCTAGGAACTCGCTTGGACATGAGTACTGCATATCATCCTCAGACTGACGGACAGTCTGAGCGAACTATTCAAACTCTTGAGGATATGCTCCGATCTTGTGTTCTTGATTTTGGAGGTAATTGGGATTCACACCTGCCTTTGATCGAGTTTTCTTATAACAACAGCTATCATTCCAGTATCGGTATGGCCCCATTTGAAGCACTTTACGGTCGTAAATGCCGCTCCCCGATTTGTTGGAGCGAAGTGGGTGAAACTCAAATCACAGGACCCGAACTTGTTCAAGAGACAACCGATAAAATCGCCAAGATCCGTGATCATTTGCTGACTGCCAGAAGCCGACAGAAGAGTTACGCAGATCGTAGGCGAAAGCCTCTCGAATTTCAAGTTGGTGATCTTGTTCTCCTCAAAGTGTCGCCTTGGAAAGGTGTTGTCCGCTTTGGGAAGAAGGGTAAGCTTGCTCCTCGTTATGTTGGTCCATTCAAGATTCTCGCGCGTGTGGGAAAAGTTGCCTATAGACTTGACCTGCCGCCCGCGCTCAGTAATGTGCATCCAACGTTCCATGTATCCAATCTCAAGAAGTGTTTAGCTGACGAGAACCTTCACATTCCACTTGATGAAGTCCAAGTTGATGAATCTATGCATTTCGTTGAGAAGCCTGTTGAGATTATGGATCGCGAGGTTAAGCAAACCAAGCGCAGTCGTATCCCTATCGTGAAAGTTCGTTGGGAGTCCAAGCGCGGAGCCGAGTTTACATGGGAAAGGGAAGATCAAATGAAGATCAAGTACCCGCACCTGTTCTCTGCGCAACCTACTTCGAGATAAATTTCGGGACGAAATTTCTTAAAGTAGGGGAGACTGTGACATCTGCCCTGATCCGACCCGACCCAGGTACCCGTTTCTCTGACCCGATCTCTTTCTTTTATGATTTAATATTTATTTATACTTATATTTTACTTTTAATAATAATATAAATTTCCTTCCCGCCTCTTTCTCTCTCTTTCTTTCCGCCGTCCCCTCCCTCTTCCTTCTCTCATTCCGCCTTCTTTTCCCTCTTGTCGCCGTCCCGCCCTTAAGCCTTGTTTCCCTCAACTATTTGCTTGTCCTTTGGTTCTTCCCGCCTAAGGATGTCTGCAGCTCCACGCGCCAGACTCCTTACATGGAAGCCTGCGTGAAGACATCTTGTTCCTGCGATGTGTGAAGAGAACTCTTCTCGCAGCACGCTAAGAATGCATGTTCTTCCCGCAATGCGCTAAGAATGTATGTTCTTCCCGCGATGCGCTTAGAATTCTAGTTCACGCAGCACGCTAAGGATGTGATTCTTCCCGCAGTGCGCTAGGGATTGTTGTGCCAGCCTTCGCGCTCGCGCACTCAGCCTTCCCGCGCTTAACCCTTGTATCTTCTGTTTAAATCTAGCCGTTTGCTTTTGTGTTGTCTTATCTTTTGAGCCGTTGACCTAACCCATCTAATGTCTGAATAGTTACTTTCGGCGCAGCATGCGCACCAACCCCATTGGTTGACAGATAAAGTGACTGACATAATCTTTTGAGATCTGCTTTTGCCATGCTTGACCAGTACCTTTATCTGACCCGCCCATGCTTTTTACTGTTCCCTGACAGCTTTATCTTGCCCCCTGCAGCTGCCATATCTTTTGATATCTTTACTTTTCAGAACTTTTTACCGTTGATATCTTTTCTTTTACTTTTTGAGATCTTTTCCCCTTTTTCTAGGGTTTGTGTCTCCTAGGGTTTTCCTATAAATAATAATAATATTTTCATAACACATCACACACAAACACTTAATCTCTCCTGTTCTCTTGCTCCTTGCTCTCTCTGCCGTCTTCCTCTCCTGCCTCCGTCTTCCTCCCTGTTCTTCCCTGCTTTTCCGGTAATATATATATATTATATATAATAATTTACTTATTAATTATCCTAACTTATAATCAAGACTTAAAACAGATCATTAAAACAATAATCTTATTTATAGGTTAACTTGTGCTTGTTTAAAGTTGGTTCTTGCTTTATCTTACACCGCATCGTTTATCAAGTGAGTTATCTCGTATCAAATCCCTTTTTATTTTTGCTTTGGGATGTTCATGTGTTCATACAAAACTTGAGTCTTAAACTGTTTATGAACTTTAGTCGCGCAGTATCCCATGTGTTGAGGACGTAGACTTGGCTGTTTATTTGTATGTGTGGATCATTAACCGTCTTGTCGGTCTATTCCGCAGTTTTCATGGTACCATTAGATGAACACGGGAGAACATTCGTTTATGATTTTCTCTTTTGTTACACTTGCACAGTTAGTCTTGTTTGTGAGCTCAATTGTGAGCACTGGCAGTCTTGTCTCTTAGAGTTGGTCCCGATCAGATTACACCCTTGTTGAAAACCAGACATACACATGTTGCGCGCAGATTTATTGTTATCTATGTATTGTATTAAACTTGATTCCTCACCAACACGCAAGTGTTTGACGTTTATTTTAATACATGTTCAGGTTTGCAGTAGCTGTTTTGGAGCTTGTGGACACGTAGGACGTTTTTACTTTTGGACCTAGAATTAAAATGTATCAGGACAAGTTAATGATGTTTGAATGTTATAATTTATAATATATTGATTTATGTTTGATTTATGTTCTATATTTTCCCCGCTGCGCGGTGCGCGATAAAATGTGTATTAATAAATATTGACACCAATAGTGTCGCGAGTAATGAAGCAATATGTGGCGCCCCGATGTATAATCCGCCTTTGGTCGGGGTGTTACATTCGTGCCCGATGTCATGTTGTCATCGAACGAAACATGATTTATTGAGCCTCCAGAATATCGCAATCGTGTATGAATGAAATCGGCCCGTTTACGTGTATTGGGAAAGGAAGTAGTATTAGAAGTAAAACATATTGTGATTTCGGTTATCGTTGATGGGTCTAAAATTGGGTGTAACGTGTCGATTGATATATTTGGAATAACGTTACAAATGAAGACGGGTGCGCTTTAAAGCCGTCGATATTATGTGATGGGGTTGTTATGAAACCCGGGTCGATTCTTGAACCAGGGGGTACCTTGATTTGTCAATAATATGTGCAACACAGCCTTAGCTTCTTCTCGCTCTGCTAATAACACAGTTGGTCACTTGGAGGCACGTTTACTAAGCTTACCGTCCCATTTATCAAGATTCAAAATTTCAGAATATTAACAGTTAAACTTTGGACCAAAAAAGGACAAGATTTAATTATAATGAACTTTTAGTTTCTTACTGCTTTCTGCCCGTTAGAAAAAGAGCCTCTAAGGGAAAGAAAATTGGGTCCTGAATTCATAAGAACTATGATTGGTGTTGATAAACAGAAATAAACACTTTGAAAATTCTAAATATGTGATTGTTTAGAAAATTGTGAAGTTACTAACATGTCCATAGCTTTCAGGATCGGTAAATGGAACCACTCTGAATTTTGTTTGTCTAGCTGAGATGCGTGAACACTTGATCTCGGTTATCAGCCAACCCTCATGGCTACTCGTACTTGACTTAGCTCTCAAGGCAGTCATTGGAGGGCTTTTCATATTTTCAAACCTTAAATTTTTTTTAGATCAATTTGATGATACTTACAAAGATTGGTTTATTGTATTGCACACTTACAAAGTTCCGATTCTTCTCAATTAGAAGCCACTTTGCAATTTGAAAATGAAAAAAGTGTAAAAAAAAACATTTTATTAACAATTTGTAAACCACATTAAAGTCGATGCAATTCAACCCAAAATGGGGCATTTTCTCAGGGGATCAATATATGGTTGTATATGTCAAATTGGTTGATTGGTATCTAAAGGTAATAATGATAGGTCAAACAACAAACAACAAATAAAACTATAACTCATTCACAATGTTCAAATCATAAGTCCAATCAACCTATAATCCTAGCTCATCTTTGTCTAAATAATTATTGAAAAAATAATATATATTAATAACAAACAAACCAAAAAACAAATATTAAACCTGTTAAAAATATCATGTACTAAATAATTCTTAGATGATAACTATATACTTTAACTCAAACCCTTAACCCATGTAAGTCAAAAATAAGCTTGTGAGAATAAGTCCATACGAACATAATAGCAATCCATAAATTAAACTTAAACTCTAACTATAAATATACTCATCTCAATCAACTTCAACCACAACCAACTATAAACCTATTAATCTCAATAAAAAGAACCCGAATGTTAAAAAGTATAGTTAACATAACCACGAAATATATACGTATTAAATTAAAAAAAATACTCGGTGGAAAATTAAATAATTAATTTAATAATATATAATTACAAAATGATAACAAAAACCTAAATAATCCGCGTGACACGCGGGCTAAAAACTAGTAATATATAAAATCGCAATTTCATAATTAAGAATTGTTAATCATAACATCAAACCATTATCCTAACTCATAAAATTTTTCAAATGTCAAATGACCAAAAATTATCAACCATGATACAAAAATAAAAAAAACACAAACGTAATTGTTTATACCGATAAAACATTATCGAAACCTCTAAAATAAAAACCAGCATAAATATTGTTTTTAGACTCACCCAATAAATCTATTTTTCCTTCATAGGAATTAATTGATTTTTCTTCACGCCACCAATGCCACATGAAGCATCGTTGCCTTGGCTTTATTAGTTGAATTAACAGCTGCAACATGAACATTTTCAGAAATTTTTTCGAAGTTCATGATGTAAAGTTGGTGAAACACGGTATTAAAACTTGGAATAAAATTGAGTGAAGAAAAACTTAAGAACTTTAATTCAACACTAATTTACCCGAAATTACTACAGTGACAGACAATTTCCTTTGACTCGTGGCCGGCTCAGGTTATGGGGGCTGCGTACGAAATACCCGACGTTACTTAGTGGGTTGTTCCAAAAATAAAAAAGATTAATTCAACATATAAAAACTTAAAAAATATTCATACTTTTGTTTTTGAGTTTAACATCACAAAGCAGATAAACCTTCCACTATCATCATCATCATCATCATCATCATCATCATTCACGATGGTTGGGCGTTTTTTATATGTTGTTTTTACTTTTTTTTTAAATATGTGAAATTTCAACAAGAAAAAAAGTTTTGAGTTGGTGAGTTTAGCCGGGTTTTTTTTGAAAGAAAAAGGTTAGAAAGAATATAAAAAGAACAACGTAACAAATCAATCTCATACTACGATGACACTTCATTTTCTCTTTTAACAAATACCTTGCTTGCGTGCAAGAACACTCACATATTTAGTTAAATATAAATAACTTGCTTGAGTGCAAGAACACTCACATATTTAGTTACGAAGTATTAACTCATGCGTTGAGGCACGTTAAAACGTAAATTAACAAAACTTAGATCAAAACGTAAGACACTATCGCGGAAAAGAATAACCAAAAAAAGCTTTAATGACCTTATTCGTCTATGCTTAGTTAACTTAACTTGTACATTATCAGGCTAACTCCAATCTAAACAAAACTTACTTTGAAAAGTAGATAAATTTAAGAATGTCGTAATGGTTTTCATGGTTTTTTAGTTCACAGTCAGATACAGTTATAAGCAACCTCTAAAGCTGCTAATGCTCTCCGAGTGAGGAGGGAGCGCTATCTTTGCTTCAATATCGAGATCACATCACTCTAGGCAGTCCAGTTACTTCACACTAGCACATCCAAAGAAAGGGCGAAGGCAAGTCGGTTATAAAAGCAAGCAAGAGAAAGAAATATGCAAGTCCCGAGAAGTACTTCTACGGAAAAAAAAAACATATTCTGCCTCCTTAAGCAAGTTAAGGTTCCTATTGCTGCAACCAACCTATAAGTCAACGGTTCTAGCCTCATGAAGTTATTGTGCTTTCCTACCGAAACAATTGCATATCCAAAATAAAACAAACGATTTTTTCTCCCATATTCATCCACTTCCCTTGCTTATTCTTTTCCAAAAGCAGATAAAAAACTAAAATTTTCCCACGGTGTAGGGTATCAATAAAACATTTTCTAATAAGAATCTTTGGATATATAAATGCGAAAAGTGCATGTACTATACCCATCTGGATTGCACAACATCAAGAAAAGAGTCATTCATGTCCATACTTACATCTCCAGGTACGTTGCTAGATCTACATAATATGTTTAGTGGTACTTTATTTATGATTAATTTAATAAAGTGTACTCTTTGTAAATAGGTACAGACAAAATCATCAAAATTTATGAAGATGCTTAACATCCTGATCTTCTTTCATCTCCCCTTTCCAGATCCCTCTTTTAGCATACTAAAACACGTGTTTTTCAAGGAAAATGAATGTAGTGTGTTAAAGGTGACTAAACACATTAGTCATCATCATCCATAACTACACGTTTTCACCATTCAATAATACGTCTCCAGGTATTTATATCTTCGTTGGGGGTATGGACTTAACAAAAGTTGTCGTTTTTATCGGTGAAAGTGGAGACACTTATTATGAAGGATTTGTTGGTGGTGTTCATAAATCCGTTATACTTAAAGGTGTGAGTAATACTAACGACCAATTAATGCCGACAGATTTTACCCACTTTCATACGCCTGACCCAAAGACAGTTCTAACATTATTCAACACCGGATCCGTTTAGTGTCACTAACATTCGCGAGGCATTGGTAAAACTTGGAGTTGTCAAGGGATAAATTATCATTGACGTGCTTTTTTTTTTCTTTTTATGCAACTTTATAGAACTATAAGAACCGGAAAGTGTTGGGTCTTTTTGGGAGTTGTAATGAGTTAATGATCAAATTTTTTGGAATAAAAGCTATAGTTAATGTTTGGATTTTCTTACAATTTATTTTTGGATTTTTTTATTTTGTAGGTTTTACTTATAATTTTTTTTGTGTTTCATTAAGTTGTATTTATTTATATTTTCTTTAACGCTTTTTCAATATTTACTTTTGTTTATGTATTATCTACTCTTTTTTATCATGAGATTTTGAAGTAAAAATCATAAAAAATACGAGTGATAATCATGATAAAGGTCGGATGTTTTTAAATTGTAACTATCATGAAATTTCAACAAGAAAATTTGGATGTTTTTGAAGTGGTATTTTTGTAATCTTATGAAATTTCAACAACAAAAATGATGTACGCAATTTTAGTTTTGAGTTGGTAAATATATCATAATGAGTTTAGCCGTTTAAGAGAGGATATATGGTATTCTTTTCAAAGAAAAAGGTTAAAAATATATAAAAAAGAAGAAAGTAATACCTCCAGCGGTTGAAAATGCAAAACTGCATGCCTTTACTTAATGAATAAGATTTTGTCTTTTCAGCTAGTGAGAGTTTAAATCCTATGAACAAAAACAAAAGTGTAATTTAGGAGTAAAGTCAGAGAGTGCATGAGTTGTTGTTCTCTTAAAAAGTTTTGAATAAAAACGTGTGTGCACGTGGCTGGACGATTGCATAGGATCGAAATGTAAACACACTACGTAAAACACTATGTAAGATTAACCAAATCACAAGTGTAATTTAGGAGTAAAGTTAGTGAGTGCATGAGCTGCAAGTTTTGGATAAAAACGCGTGTGCACGTGGCTGGACGGTTACACGGGAAGCCTTGTCCGAAGGTGTCAGTCGATGTTAATGTCCGGATTTTTTGAAAAAAGTATATAATTTTCCCAACATGTAAAAATACCGGTATTTTTGAAGAGTATATAGTTCTATATATAAATTAAAAACCAAATTTTTACACACTCTAAAAATATTGTTCATCAACCCTTCAATTCTGTCCACACACCTTTGTTTGAACTCGTCTTTTCTACCACAACTTTTCACCCAGTATAGATTAATTAAGCATGTTGGAATGGTTTTCTCGGAATTTTATGAAACATTATATTCTATAAGTTATAAGAGAAAAACAAAATATACTCAAAATTAATTTAATAATAAAATAAAAGGATAAGTTTAAAAAAAGAGTTAGCATAAACTTTTTTTTGGAACAACAGTTAGCATAAAATTGAGAACAAAGATAAGAATATATAGTCATTAATCATTAATTATATAAACTTGAGAATAAAATAATGTTGTATGGTATGTATAATCCTTAATTATATAATCTTGAGAATAAAGATAAGAATTAAACCCCTTTCATCATTGATATTCTGTCTTTCCAATTCTCATCTATATATTTCCGAAAAATATTTGCTTGTGTTAATTTCATCTTCTCATGCTAGTTTTGATATTGAAATATATATCTATATAAATTACAAATGTACAAACACAAACATCCATTATATCTTATAGACCTGTGGTCAAAGCAACCGCAACATGAAGAGTATGAAGAAGAGGACGATGAGAATGTGGTCACAGCAACAGCAATTGCACAACAAAACTTCATGTGTGTTTGTTACATATGTGAGAAAAAAATTGAATGGCTTCATAGGTATTTCTACGCATGCAGAAAATGTTTCTTTAAATACTCCCATAAATTTTGTGCAGAGCTTCCGGAAACATTGGAAGACATTTATCATGTTGGTCATACCATGCGTGTTACCGATCATACTTCTTACCCCATCAGCTCCTTCCAAAGAGGAAGAGGCTGGGGGCATAATCTATGTCAGGATTGGCAGTGTAGTATTTGTAGCTATCGATCTAGGCACCTATCTCGTTATTATTGTTATCGATGTGATTTTAACCTTGATGCAGATTGTGCTACGAAAAGGCTACGAACAAATATCATCCTAGCCACAAACACCCGTTGGTTTGCATCACCAAAAAAATATTATGCGAGTGTGATGCGTGCGGGAAGGAACATAAAGGGATCTTCTATCATTGTCCCATATGTGCTATTCATACATAGTCATTGTGCTTTCTTACCGAAACAATTGCATATCCAACATACAACAAAACAAATTTTCTCCCATATTCATCCGCTCTCCCTTGCTTATTCTTTTCCAAAAGCAGATCAAGAATCTAAATTTTTCCCATGGTGTAGGGTATGCGGTAAAACATTTTCTAATCAAAATCTCTGGATTTATAAATGCGAAAAGTGCCGATACTATACCCATCTGGATTGCGCAACATTAAGAAATAAGCCATTCATGTCCATACTTACATCTCCAGGTATGTAGCTAGACCTACATAATTGTTTAGTGGTTCTTCATTTATGATTGATTAATTAGTGCATACTCGTTTTCATCAGGTACAGACAAAACCGTTAAAAATTATGAAGATGCTCAATATCCTGATCTTCTTCATCTCCCATTTCCCGATCAATCTTATAGCATACTAAAACATGTATTTTTCAAGGAAAATGAATGTAGTGCGTTAGAGGTCACTAAAACACATATTAGTCATCAACATCGAGGATGCACGATGCAATGATATCACAAGCCCTACCTCTTCAAGAATAAAATCAATATCCTACCATGACCCTATGAATAAGATTGAACTTCTGTGCAATGGGTGTTTGAGACCGATTACGACTAGGCCAGTTTACGTGTGTGCTAATGAAGACGGGCATTGTAACTTTGTGCTCCATGAGTGGTGTACCCAACTACCTACTGAACTAAAAGACCACCCTGGTCACCCACAACATACCCTAGTTTTTCATTCAAAAATCCCAAGTAAGTTTTTCGGAGTATTCTATTGCAATATATGTTACTTATATTGCAATGGATTTGTCTACTATTGTGAGGAATGCATGTATTGTATTGACGTTAACTGTGCATTCTTACCTAAAGAAATCACGCATACCTCTCATCCAAATCACCTCCTTTCAAGAGTTCAAAACATAGGCGGTTTTGATGGTCCTCCCCGTGACTGTAAAATGTGCGCGGATACATTTTGGAGGTGTGATTTTGCATTCGGCTGTCATATTTGTGATGATTTTCTTATACACATGCACTGCGCGATGTTAATACCCGAGGCAACTACGCACAAGTGTGACAAGCATCCTATGAAGTTGAGATACTTTCCCATTGAGAACCATAAGAGTGAATATTTTTGTGAAATTTGCGAGGAGGAATTTGATCCTAACTATCCATTCTATCATTGTGATGAGTGTATGCAGTCCATGCATCCAGCTTGTGCTCCGTCAATACTCCAGTATGAAACGCATGCGAAAACCACTGGGTATCATTATAAAAGAGCCATTCATAGGTTTGTAAATGTGAAATTTGGGGGAATATATGACAATATTGAAGTGCATCCACACCCCCTTTCGTTCTGTCAAGGGATTGCACGCGATGGTGAATGTGAAATTTGTGGCAAAGAAAACCAATACAAGATGATCTTTAAGTGTTTAAATTGTAAGTTTGCAATTCATTACGAGTGTCTGGAACATAAGCTTAGATGAATAACATATTGTATATGATTGATTGTTTTTCTGTAATGTATTCTCTTCTTTATTTATGAAAAAAATGGTGTAAGCAAACCAAATTTAGTTAATGCATCGTGTCCTCACATTTGTAACTCATTGTTGCTTAAGCTAATTATTTCGAATTTCAAGTACTATTACATAGACAATGTAAAACCCACTCGGCGAGCTACTCGAGATCGGCTCTAATCGAGTCGGGAGTTTAAACGAGCCTGGGCCTAAAAGTAAGCTCGTTTAATGAGTGAGCCCAGGCCGGAGCTTCACTTATCGAGCTCAAGCCGCATTCTTCGATGGAGAGTCCTGCCGTCCAACACCGACCAGACTATGTTGTGTTAATCAAGCTTACGCTGGCTTCAGAGTTTGGCTTGTGCGTTCCTCCGAAAACCATACTGTCAGCTACTACTTGACATTTGTTATGCCACCACAAGAGCAAAACTCTCTGACACAACACACAGTTGGACGATTATTATTATTATTATTATTACTAGGTTAGAACCCGTGTAAACACAGGTTAGTAAAATAGTATAACTAAAAAATGTTAATAATACAGATGATAATTATGATTGTAATAGTGGTGATGTTTTATTTGAACAATAGATATTAAAATTTTAAAAATAAAAGCAAAAATTAAAAAAATACTTTATACAAAGTATAAATAATATAAAATCACAATTTCATAACTCATCATAACATCAACAATTAGCCTAACTCATAAAATATTTCAAAGGTCAAATGACCAAAAATTCATCAACCATAATACAAAAAAGAAAACACAGAAAAGCTTCCTTGACTAATTGGGTAGATCAAGAAAACAGCAGTCACAGCTGTAACAGGAGCTGAATATGCAATAGCAATCCAAGGTCGCATACTAAGCTCTCACTCACGACCCATGTAACAAGCTACACCAAGTAAGAAGTGTAGAACGATTAGTTCATAAGGATCACCATTGTATAAGCATTCATCAACTGATGTTGCTTCCCAGATTGGATAAAAATGCAAACCTATAGCTACAGATATAGGTAATTATTTATACCGATAAAACATTATCGAAACCTCTAAAATGAAAACCAGCATAAAATATTGTTTTTAGACTCACCCAATAAATCTATTTTTCCATCATAGGAATTAATGGATTTTTCTTCACGCCACCAACGTCACATGAAGCATCGTTGCCTTGGCTTTATTAGTTGAATTAACAACTTCAACATGAACATTTTCAGAAATTTTTTCGAAGTTCATGATATAAAGTTGGCGAAACACGGTATTAAAACTTCGAATAAAATTGAGCGAAGAAAATCTTAAGAACTTTAATTCAACACTAATTTACCCGAAATTACTACAGTGACAAACAATTTCCTTGACTTGTGGCCGGCTCGTGCTACATTTAACCAATGGGGGCCGCGTACGAAGTACCCGGTATTACTTAGTGGGTCGTTCCTAAAAAAAAATTAAATCAACATATAAAAACTTACAAAAGATTCATACTTTTGTTTTTAAGTTCAACATCACAAAGCAGAAAAACCTTCTTCCACCATCAATATTATCATTCATGTCACGTTACGTTAAACCAGACTTCTCCAGCATCACCCAAACCATCGCCTCGTTTCTTGCTCCGCCGCCTATGCTTCACCGTCGTCTTACGAATATCCAACCGTATAGTGAAACAGATATTCGAAATATCCGGAAAAAAAAAATAAGAACTACTTTAAAAATATTTGAATATCCAAAAAATTATCCGAATTATCCGAAAAATTATATGAAATATTCTAAATATTATCCGAAGTATCCGAAAATTATCCAAAATATCCGAAAATTATCAGAAATATATAAATAATATTTAGTATTTAATAATTAAAAAGTATTTCGGATATCCGAACTACCCAACAATTTCCAAAATCACTATTCGAATCTGAATCAGATATTTCTTTAACTATCAAATAATTCGGATTCGGATATTTTTTAACACCCCTACTGTCGGCTAATACTTGACGCTCATTGTGCCATCACAGTGGCAAAACTCTCTGACGCAACACTTTTGTTTTGCTATTATTATTATTATTATTATTATTATTATTATTACTATTATTATTCAACATATAAAAACTTAAAAAAGATTCACACTTTTGTTTTTGAGTTCAACATCACAAAGCAGATAAACGTCCACCACCACCACCACCACCACCACCACCATCATCATCATCATTCATGTCACTTTACGTTAACCCAGACTTCTCCAGCATCACCCAAACCATCGCCACCTTCCTCGCCCCACCGCCACACCCACCACCAGTCTCCGCCGATGCTTCACCGTCGTCTTACGACGGCTTAAAGAACGATCTAGCTGAAATTGGTGACAGTTTAAAGATGGGTATGATTGGAATTACAAAATTTGCTTCTAATTTGATTGGAATTGATCAAAGCACTGATCTTGATCAAGATAATGTTGTGGGGGTTACTGATGATGTTATTCAGTTTGTTCGGGCGGTTTCGGTTCTACCCGAGTGTTGGATTGATTTCCCTTTGTCTTTATTGCATAAAGGTTTGATTTTTATTGTTAGTTTTGTGTTTTATTTAGTGATTGTTAGTGTTCTTGTTAATTTTATTGTTGTTGGTTTTAAATTTTTAATCTTGGTTATGAACCCGTAAGGAGTTAGGATCGGTTAGGTAGTTAATTGCGTCGGGTTCGTATTTGATCAAGAATTGGATAGGCATTGCTAAGTCACTAACGTGTCATATGGGTCGTATGGTATGCAGAAAGTGATCAAATGGGCGATATGATAGGGAAAAAATAATCATATGTGTTGTATGTGACAAAACCATGTTGTTTTTTATTGATAGAGAATGACTGATGTGATCATTGACAAAGTCATACAGCCCGAATGACTTTTTTTGACCTATCATATATTGCCCATATGAGGCTATGTGTAGTGGAGGGGCTACAAAATGAGGCGTTTTACGCCATGTGGCGTCCAGTCAAGTCAGCAAATGGTGGGTTTTTGTTTTTGGGGTGTAATGGTGTTGTGGCCCAATATATATATATATACATATATATAGCACACAAACAAATATAATAATAATAAGAAAAAGGGAAGTCGGCGACAAATAGTCCCCCCTCCCCGCTAATCTCCCCACATTTCGCCGGGGGAGGGGGGGTGGGGTGCTCGCCCAATATCGCTACAAATTGTAGCCCACTACGGGTGGCAGGATGTAGTACACTGACACATAAGTGGCTGTCATGACCAGAGGCTATGTGTAGTGAAGGGGCTACAATTTGGGGCGATTTGTGTCATGTGGCGCCCAGTCAGCAAAGGGGGGGAGGTTTATTTTAGGGGTGCAATGGTGTTGTAGCCCATTATATATACATATATATATATGTATATATCACACACACAACATATTATAATAATAATAATAATATTTCCCAAACACAACCCATGGACAAGAATTTGCCGCCCACACCCCACACATTTTGCCCCTTTTGTAGCCCGGGAGGGGGGGGGGGGTCACCAAAAAATTGCCCCTTTTGTCGCCCCGCTACAGGTGGCCTTAGAGCTTAGAAATTTATACGACCCGTATGATGACATCACTGGATGTGCGTATGGCATCACTCGTTCATCTATTGGATGGCCCTTTATGATATTGCCGTATTGACCTGTTTTTAAAAAAAAAAATTCGTCTTGGATACTATTTAATATAATTTCACAAAACCGAACATATTCTTGTGAACGTTAAACTAAAATTTGGAGTATCTGACTGCAGATTTTCGCATGTCCCAAGTTCAGAAAGATCACACCGTTGTCATCCAAGATTTGGTGCCAACTCTCGCTACTTTGAGGCGTACGATTCACAATTTCATGAATGAACAACAGTTTTGGATGATCTATTTTATTCTGCTGGTCCCAAGGTTAAACGAGAATGATCGTCGCCTTCTATTAACCCCAGAGGTAAGATTATATAATCAAATAAAAATATAATCTTTATTATTGCTATTTAATGTGCATTCGGTTGTTCTACTATAGATTCTTCAAATGCATGAGGATGCTAAGGGTAGTATGGTAAATAGAGCCAAAACCGAAGTTGACGATGAAACAAAGACGACGAAAAATAAGAAGCGTGAGGATGATGTTTGTTTCACTGATGTGGAAGATGAGGATTACAAACAAACACAAAGTAGCAGGGTTTCCTCAGCAAGTGAAAACAGTGATTGGATTCGTGTCGGTGGTACTTCAAAAGCAAGCCGATCAAGGTATCGTGAAAGACGGTCAGAAAGTGAAGGGTCGTCAAGTGATTGGCAAGCGGTTGAAGATGGCGATCTATAGTACAGTAATCGTTAAAAGTTTATCTTTTCATTAAATATTTAGTTTACTAATTGTAACATCCAACTTAATATAATTCATTTTGTACATAACCAGTTTACGGTTTCTTTTTGTTGTGTCAACACTTAAGCAACGAAAACAAAGCCGTAAGCTTTTTATGAATAAAGTGAATAATATTGGTTGGTATGAGAGGTCGAATGTTTATTTCTGTATCTTTCTATGAATTTGAATATAGTACAAAGGGTGATTTGGTCAACTAGTCGAGGCTGCACGAGTGTAAATTCGCATTGTTAGGTCGATTCATCTCTCGGGTTTATCTGAATGTTTGGTTGAATTCGGTTTTAGTTGATTTACACTAATTTGAACTTTTTAGGATTTGATAAATCTTTTTGTTTAAATTCAAAAAATCTTATGAGCCACAATGTAACTTATGTTATACTAAAAAGAAAAAAAGTCAAAGAATCCAGATTCATATACAAACTTTGACATAAACCACAATTTAACTTACGTTTTACTAAAAAAGTAATAATAATAATAATAAATCAAGAATTCAGATTTATATACAAACATTGACATAAACCTTTGTTTCAAAGTTGTGGATGTCTTCCAGTAGAAGGCGGAAATGGCGGTTGATGCCACGAAACTTGGTTAGAACTAACCCTGCCAGTCGAGCTAGGCGGCTGTGGTGGTGGTGGTGGCGGTGGTCTTATAAACACGGGTGGCTGAGAGTTAACAGGCAAAACTTGGTTAGAACTGAACCTGCCTGTCGAGCTAGGTGGCCGTGGTGGTGGCGGTGGTAGCGAATGTGTTGGTGGTTTTACACTGAACCTGCCTGTCGAGCTTGTCTGCTGTGGTGGTAGCAACTGTGGTGGTGGCGGTGGTCTTACAAATGCGGGTGGCTGAGAATTAGCAGGTTGGAATGGTAGGTACGGGAATGAGGAATGGACGTCAGGTCGGGGCGGTGGGGGACCAGGAGGCAGCGGAGGTGGAGACGGGTGTGGAGGGTGTAAAGGTAATGCCTGGAAATTTGAGGTGGTAATTTGTGGTGGCGGTTGGTTATGAAGCTCTGGCGGCTGCCATTCCGGCATATCATCGTCGTCAAACAGTTTGGTCCTTTTTATCGAAGGCTTTAACGAACCAGAACCCGAACCCAAACGGTTATTATTATTGTTGTTCTTTTCCATAACATTCACAACTGAAGGAAGTTGAATCAATGAGGAATTATCCACCTTTTTAGGAGAATTTAAAGGCTTGTTTGCTACAGTTGACTTTCCACATGCAACACCAAGGTCAAACTTTGACTTTCCACACGCAACACCAAAGTCAAACTCAGGAAGATCATCATCTTCAAAAGGCCTTTTCTTTACCACCAAATTACAAGGCTCCACCTCAGCACATGTTGTGGTCAACGGCAACGGTAAAGTCAAAGACCCGTCATGTTGACCAGATTCTGTCTTTCCGGGTGAGAGTTTCTGATCAGCGCGCTGTTTTGAAGAAAACCCGGGTGGTGAATTTTGAGACTCGGTTAAACCCGGGCTACTTTTAACATCTGTTGTATTCTCAACAGGATTTGACGGTCGGTTTTTACGCCATACGACACAACCGATCATTGAATCCGGTTTGTCATCAAGAACCGACAAACCTTTAAAGAAACCATATTTTGCCAAAATTGTTATTATGGGGTCGCTGCGAGGACATATGTAAAGATCTGTACCCGACAAAAGATGTGCAAACCCGACCCGAGAACTTTTCTTGTAGCCATTGGCTACCTGAAAAAAAACGAAAACCAATATATAACAAATCCAACCACATTATGTGTTGATTAAGGTAAACTTATTAGTTATTACCTCTTTCATGCCATTCAGCCCGATGTTAGTTGATCCCTCGTTCCAGCATATTGAGGTTACCTGAACAATACGTGAAACGGGTCAGATCAGAAAATTTAATTAAACAAGGAAACAGGTTGGATAAAAAAAATACATAACAAGAATAGTTAAAATTAAGGAACGTTAATGGACACGAATGAACATAAAAAGTTGATCATTTACATGTTTGTTTGGTTCGTTTACAGTCATTATAATATCGGTTATCCCAGTGTTAAAAAACTACCATATGTGTTTCCTCATCTAATTACCACTATGGCATTCATGATGCATTTAATGACAATTGATAACTTACAATTTCTTAATTTATTATTATAATTTTCAGTCAATGAAAATGGATTCATAAATTTAATTTGGAAGATAGAATATATTTGTTAGGATTAGGATAATTTGTTGCTTAGACAAATCAAAATATCTTGTATTAGTAAACAAATCAAAATTTAATTCATTGGCGCAATTGTATCAATGACGATGTATGCTGCTGATAATTTCATAAAAGTACCGAGCCTAGCACTTTGAGCCAACAGTATTTGGACAACACGCAGATTTATTGTAATCTTTGGCACACAACCATCATTTAATGGCAAGCAATCATCAGTTCAAATTAGTGTGACGCCTATAATAAATCTATAAGAAGATAATTTGTCTAATTCCAGGATTAGTCATCCATAAAATTTACTTCTACAGCAGGTTTCAAACTCTTGCTTGATGAGTTCCATATATGTATGTATATACATGTATTAGCTATAAACTCATCCAGATGAAGGTTTTAATGCGTGCACTCGATCCTTAACATGCTTATATAATCATGTTCATTTGGTCAAGCAATCATCAGCTTGAAAACGGGTCTAAAATTGCAGTCAGGGTCAATTCATATTGCAGCTACTTTATATGGAAGATGAGGAAACACGTTTGGTTTACGATCCTCCAAATGGAAGAAGAAAAGGCTGTGCATTTAAACAGTAACTATAGTCGTCCTTAAGGAGAAATGTGCAACCCTGCTTCTACCTTTTGCCTATGCGAATATCTCATTTATCACAAGTTGTCATTTAGGCATTTGGAGTTGTTAAAAGAAACAATTATGAAGAAATGTGCACCTGCTTATGCTTTTATCCCATTTCGACCGTTTTATCATAATCAAATGTTGATTAGTTTTTTAGGGGGGCTGGGTTCAGTACTTGAACATGGAACTTGGCTGATTGACAATATGCCTCTCATTAATATTGGGCAAGAAGCCGGATAAACTTGTCTATGCTCGGTATTTGGTGGAAGCATGCTAAAGGTGATCTACTGGACCTATATTTATTAATGAACTCTAGATGTTACCACATTATTAATCTTTGAACACTAAAAAGATGTCTCAGCATCTTGTCAAACCATTTGGATCTTGTCATTTATACTGTGTGTCTTCACTTATGATCCCTCGTCGACTAAACGTAGCAATCTAGCCATTAAAAAATTTCAAATTACCATTCATATATACATCTATTAAAGTGTTAATCCTAAATAGCTTCGCATGTGAAGAGACTATTAATCAAAGAAAAGAAAGAAGATACAGACGAGTTCCACACATTATCTTGATGTGGGATAACATCCATGGATTAGTCAGAGACATTTAGCTTCATTTGTTATCGCACGGAGCATTATACATTGTGCCAAACATGGGTAATGTAGTGAATCCAGTTTTTTTACGTTTAGTGTTCTTGGATTCGTTCGTTAGGATGGAGCAGCCAACGAACATGAATATAATGAACTTAAATTCTCTTTGAATCGGTACTTCTGCATATTTTCTAGATGCTGCAAACTACTAATGGACTTGAATTGTTATTGTGACTTGTTCAATGCTACAAACACCATGAATCCTTTATTATTTTCTAAGTATAGAGTAAATGCAAGATCAGCAAACTGTTTCTTGAAATGAGTAGTAATTCTAAGTATTTTCATCCCAGCCCGTGTTTGTACCAGTTTTGACCTAAATCCATTATAACATTTTACCCAACCCACTGCCCATTTTGTCATCTCTATACTGCATCCTACAGGAGACATTCAGCTTTTGAAGTGTACGAAATAAATTATTTGCATAAACTTAATGTCAAACACAAAATTTATAAAAATTACACTAGCTGATAACTTATTCTAGGTAAAATCTGATAGAAACAAATTTAGATTAAGAAATAGAACATATTTACAACTAATTCTCGATTTTACAGATTTCACAGTGCTAGTTGATGTTGCATTGTCTGTTTTGGGATCTATTTCTAATTCTGTCCGGTTCTTGGTCTTGAAGGTGACCCGTGCTCCAATGAGACAGCATTAAAAGGAGACCTTAGTTAAAGCCAAGGATGATGAGCGACTGATTGCTCAAATAATCGACTCGTATATGGACCGGTGGGAATTTGGAAAATGAGTAAAGAAACAAGTCAATAATTCTAAAAAGAATAATCATTGTATAATATTTTAAAACAGTTGGTTTTTATTTAAAGTTGTTGGTTTTATTATTTCAACTAAGACTAGAATGTTGGTTATGACATTATGTTGATCGTAATTAATATTTCATTTACAATCTTTTAGTTCATTTACGTCTCTAGTTAATAAGTTACTTTGACCTATAACTAATGATTTGGTTATGAGCGTAGCCTATAAATGGATATTCATATGTAATGTTTAAAACAACTTCAAACTAACTAGCGCTTTTCTCGCTTCTGTTCCGATTCCTCTAACGCAAAAGTCGGTTTCGACTCTAGGAGAGGATGTCATCCAAGCTAAAGATATAAAACAATGTGTATATGTGCATAAAGAGGGATAGATGATACGAACTAAATGAGTAGTGGTGTTGTATCCAATAGCTTTATTAGGATCATAATATCATGCTTAAGAGGTTAAAACGGGTACTCATAGCGAAGAAGCCATGGGTTCTTTCGTTGTGCTCACATGTTATGCACATGACATATTCGTTAAGTGATGTCTTGAAAGTTGAAATGGCAGCTCTACACCAAGGACAAACCACTGCCGGTAAATGTCTATTTTATACTTGGATTGCAACGTATAACAAACTCAATGTAGTAAAGAGTGGATCGTTTATATTTAGTTCTACTATTTTCCTAATCCATGGGATCTTATAGTCAGTTGCTTTGATTATACTCCTGCTCACATGTTATGCACATGACATATTCGTTAAGTGATGTCTTGAAAGTTGAAATGGCAGCTCTACACCAAGGACAAACCACTGCCGGTAAATGTCTATTTTATACTTGGATTGCAACGTATAACAAACTCAATGTAGTAAAGAGTGGATCGTTTATATTTAGTTCTACTATTTTCCTAATCCATGGGATCTTATAGTCAGTTGCTTTGATTATACTCCCTTAGTTCTTGCTATGTTAGTACTTATTTGACCTTGAAAGTCAAACGAATCACTTGTAACATCAATTCTTGTATCCTAATAAAAATTAGTATAATACTATAAACTATAAAAAAAATTAATAACAAAGGGTTGATGAAAGCAACATCTTACCATTAATCCACGATTCCTCGAGCGAGGAAGACCTTGAACGTACTTTTCAAACGCGTCTAATCTTACTTTTCCTTTAACTTCTATGAACTCAGGCCAGTGGTTACCAACCAATTTCTCACCACTACAAACAAACAATTATGCATAAGATGGATTTGATTTATCATCCTCATGTTCAATTTTTCAAACTCCCATCGATATCACATGCAAATGTGTAATAAAAATGATGGTAGAAATTTTACAAAATCCAAAAAATAGTGACATTTAAAAGCTATTAGAAGTAAGCTTTAAGAAACTAAAAGCAAGTTGAAAAGGACCTTTTAAAGAAGGCGACCGCTGATAAAGTGACCGAAGAACTTAGTTGAAGAGATCCTTCCCACAGTTGTTCAGAACAACTTATTTTCTCTTGATTATTTCTACCAATAGTTGATTTATCGACATTTTGAATATTATTTGTTCGTCCATCGTTTGAACAAGAACCAATTTCTTTTGAATCACCTGATGACTCTTCCACAGATGAAAGTTTGCCATTAACAGAACCTTGTTTCAAGATCTCAACAAGTTTCATATATTCAGGAGTTCCCATTTCAAGTGGCGTTTTCTTCGGCCCGTAATTGGCAGAGAGAAACTTTATCAACTCTTGCAGATTAGAATCAACTAACGGTTGTCCAGCACGAGTTTCTAAAGATCCAAGTTTAACATCTTGCAAGTTTGACGCGGGAGAAGTCAAAGTTGTTACATTATCGGATAATCCTTGAAGAGGTTGTAGATTAGTACCAGGTTTATCTTCCAATTTATCTTTCAACATAATCCCGCCGACTATGGATTCAATCGAATTGATTTCTAAAGTGATTTGCCAACTGAAAGAAGAAAAAAAGTCAACTTAATGAATCCTGCAAAACTAATTATTATGCAGCAGTATAAAAAGAATAGAGGTCTTCTAATATCTTTTTTTAAAGGAAACATGCAAAATAACTAAATCAAAGTAATACTTATGCATATCCCTTCCGTTATTTTCTTTGAAACTCGGCAACTTCTTGATAAAAATTTCACATTTTGCTGCGTGAGTTTTTCTATTTCAGTTATGCGTTAATGATGTGGGCTCTTTTACTTGCTGTATGATCAAAGTATCTAACTGAGCATGCAACACATATAACTGAAGCTTGTACTTTTGCTCATGGATCATTTTGAGTTAGTTTTTAGCGTGTGGCCTCAAATCTGGTGTATCACTATCAGATGCTACTGTGACAATCATAATTTAGGTGTGTTCCCATGTATTAGTTGCTCTTATTCAATCAGATTAAACTCAGTTATATATTCATAGCCAGTCACTCGCAATTGCAGATGATATTTAGTTTATGATATTAGAATTGTCTTTTTTTTTTCTTTTCGTATACCAAAAAGGTTCAAGTCTTTGTTTTCAGCATCAACCTTGATCAGGGATTATGGTGTCTGCAGTTTCCATAAGGAAAGTTTGTGACCCAGTTGGGTCATTTTGTATTAAAACACCTACTGTCAAAATGATGTTATTTATAAAAAAATATTAAACCTTATGTGTTACATTTATATATAATATAAAACTTTATATAACAATGTTAAATGTTCCAAAGGGTATACAAAATCATCTTTAATGATCCAGATTTTCAGAAAGAATGCAATTATGCGACCAAAACAACAAAATGAAAGGAAGATACGTTTATATCTTATGCAAAAAGCCCTTTTCAGTCAACTGAATACTACTGTTATTCTTTGCTCTTACTCTACCTCATATAAGCAGACACTATACATTGCTGAAAGTAAGGAACTTATACTGCTTTATGTATACAATGTTGAAAGTAAGGGACTTAATACTGTGTTATGTATATTATTAGAACCATTTTGGACGGGATTATTTAAGCAAACTCTCTCATCGACTAGACCATTTTCTGCTTTGTGAACTTATTCAGCCGGCTATTTTATACAAAACAGATTGTGTTGAGCCATCAAAAAGACACATAGATATGAGAATGCTGAGGTAGATGTGTGGGCACAAAAGGTTGGACGAGATAAGAAATGAGGTCTTTCTGGAAAAGAGACTAGTACAGAGACTAGATTAACCCTTGTCTTTCGGCTATCAACGCCACCACATGATGCCTGATTAACCTTTCATCACTTTTAATGTTATTTTCACGAGATTAGTAAAATAACGTCAAAATTAGTGCAATTTTACTTTTGCCCACCCGAGGGTTCACACATATATACATTATATGCGCGCACCGCAAGCAGGGCACTATTATACGTATTCACCATTTTTCAATTATTAGTAGCTTACTATGCTATATGTTTAATAATTTTGTTTCTACTATTTATATTTCATGAGAAGCACTATATGTTTTTAATATACTTTTCATGTATAGATATAGTTTGAGTTGGGGGTCTTACTGTAAGCACACTCTCAATCCTATGTGATAGAGGTATGATTTGTCTATATCCCAACCTCCCGTTACGACATACGCTACCAATAACTTTGTTATATGTGGGACTATCATTGGTATGGTTGTTGGTTGTCGAACCTATTCGAATCAACCTCATGTTAACTTTCATGGTAGTTAGTGTATATGCTAAAACAAATTTAACCTTATCAAGGGTATGGGTCATAATACTCGAATGAAAATTTCAACCTAACCAAGCATGACTGAACAACGGGGCGAACAACGACACGTATAATACCATCATTTTTAGGGGGAAATATGCTTTAAAATGATGAATTGAAGGACATACCAATCTTCACAATATGTTTGTCTATCATTAAGGTGGATTAGCCCTTGATTTTAATTCCTTTCTTGGACAGAGTTACAAAACGTTTTGAGTTTTATTTTCAAGTTAGCTTCTTCAAACTGTTTTTCGTCACAAAATGCCCCTAGAGCTAGCGTATTTAGTGCGGTTTTATGAAAATCAGATGTATATTGTGCAACTCCACCACAAAGAACCTGCAAATATATAGTAAATGTAATCAATATGTAGACAGTCAAATATATGGATAATAAACTAATAAACAGTCAAAGACAGAGAAAAAGGACAGAAATATTATGTTATAAGATAAAATCATGTACACGCAACACACTATCATGTTTTACAGATCAATTTAACAAACTTTTAACAACAAACTAACAATTAAGAACCCTAAACTTACTTCATTATTAATCCTTAATCAAAAACTAACCCTGATCCATAAATTCCACATTTTACACCAAAATACAGCAAACAGACATTTTCTTACATCCTAAAATACGAATTTGTAACATCAATCTCAATATCTCATTATAAACTAAGAAAGTCCAACACAAGACGAACCAGCCATAGATACACACACATACACATAGGGTTTGTAACTGAATGTTTGGCGAACTACTCAGCAGGAAGTTCGTTTTGTGTCTGTTCGTTTAATAAATGAACAAACATAAACAAGAAAGTTTCGTTATATTAATCAAATGAACAAACACGAACACATGCCAAGTTCGTTCAGTTTTGTTAGTGAACGTTTGATAATGTGTTCATTTACGTTCGTTAATGTTTGTGTTGTTAATTAGATGTTTTTAAATAAATTTAATTAAACTTTTCTAATCTTATCATATAGATTTAAACAAAATTATTAACTACAAAACAACCATATATACAAGTATTATGCAATTAATTTATATGTAAAATCAAAATATGAATGTTAAAAAAAATACAAACACAAACTTGGTAGCCTGACCAAATGGCAATCACCATTCTCGGTTAGCCATATCAAATAAAAAAAGTTCATTTCCTTAATTAACAAACACGGACAAGAAATTTAGTTTGGTTAAGTGTTCGTAAACCATTCGTTGTCCGCTATAAGCTTCACGAACGAACATGAACAAATTTAGTTTTCATGGTCACTTTTTAATTTATTTGTTTCTAATTTTTTTACAGTTATTTCTAATATATTTTCCAGGTATATATAAATATATATACCTTGAACTTGTATTTATACAAATCCCATTCACTTTTTAAAATAAAATACCTAAACTTTATAACTCATATACGGAATAAGCTGCTTGGTAAATTTAAAGTAAAATGAAGTGTGTGCGTGTGTGTGTGTGTTCCTTTGATTTGTATTATACATAAAGCAAACTTTTTTTTTAAAACAAAACTGAAAATATTGTATTTTTATACGAAACGTGACTATCACTCGATAAATTTTAAAAAAATAAAGTTTTATAATTTCATACTCTTGGTAAGGGCCCCAAACTTTTCCTCCGCGTTAGGCCCCCAAAATGATTGGGCAGCGATCAGCACTGGTGCGGTGACAAGTGATAACAGTGTCTGATAACATTTTATGCATAATCCCTAACACATACGCACAATATAACAAACCACATAATAATAATAATAATAACCCTAGCTACACATCAATTAGAAGCAATCGTAGACTTAATCCATTAACTATAACCACAAACCCTAACAATAGTTAATTACACGTCAATAAACAGTGTCAATAGTGAATTGGAGTCTGTAATTACAAATTACATACTAATTATATGCGTAATTGAATATACGAACCGTGTTCTTCAACTATTATTATTGCTCGTTGGTGGTTCGATAGGGCTCGTACGGATGCATATCCACACCTGATACTCTGCTGCAAATAAATAATAATAATAATAATAATCTATATAATTGGATTGAATCGGGTTGTTGTAAATAAGCCCATATAAATTAATAGCCAAGCCCATCTTGGTCTGGAACTAGAGGTGCCCAAAATACCAGGTTCCGGACCCGACCCGGTGTACCCGTCCCGGAACTAGAGATGCACAAACCAGTTTGGGTTGAAACCGGTTCGGTTTGGTTAACAAAAGTCAAAACATGTTTATGATCGGTTTCGGTTCGGGTTGAAACCCGTTTCTCCACCAAGTTGCGATCGGTTCGGTTCGGGTTTTGATCGATTTCGGTTCGGGTTTTGACCGATTGCCAGTTTCGGTGCGGTTAACCGATTTGGAACCGGTTTATATGGCCAAATTTGCCCGGAACCGGTTCCTACCCATACTCGACCCATAGGTAGGACCAGGTATAGGATTTCTCCCCATTGTCGTACCCGGAACCGGAAATACCCTATCAAAATCCGACTTTACCCTACCTGAAACCCAAAAAAACGAATGAAACCGTTTAAAACCTGGTCATATACTCGACTATACCTGGAACAGGTTTCTACCGAACCCGATTTTGACTTTTGTTGACCATACCCAGAACGGTTCCTACCCGATTCCCAGTTCACGAAAATACCCAGTTTATGCACCTGTTTCTGGAACTTGTTAACCGGACCGGTTTATATCTGAAACCGGTTTCAGTCAAAACGGGTCCCAAACTCAATAAATGGGTATTTTATTATAATAAAATTTAATTATTAAATAGTCAAATAAATTGACACATAATAGGCCACGTCATCATAATATTAACGGAGTTAGCGGTCAATTAGATTGAGATTGTTATTAGTATCTAAACCGAAAGTTAGGATTGCTATTAGCCATAATGTTAGTTAGGATTATTATTGACAGATACTCAATAGTTTGAATTATTAGAATCCAATTTTCAATTTTTTAAGGTAAAATTTATTAAACAAAAACACGAAAAACTCTTACAAAGAGCAAACAAAAGAACTAAAACAAAGACCAATAGTACATACTACATACAAGAGATTAAATAAAATTGAACACACTAAAAGCACGTCTCTTTTATCTATATATTTTTTGTAATCTTTAACTTGTGTATGTTCAATCTCTTATCAGTAAAATACAATATTTTACTTGTTATTGATAAAATACAGAATTAATGATATACATAAAGAGCAAGTGAGTACACATGAGTACATGACCATATGTGTTGTCATTGTTGGCCCTAACCAATTGAAGAAACACGGATCCGCTCTTCACTAATGGTTCCTGAATCTAATGAATCAACAGGGTAGGATATGGTTAATTGCCAACACGATATGAACCCAATTGCCTAAAGTCCAATGGCGAACACCTGCAAAACAGACACCGTGAGCTCGTTACGGGAAGGACAAGAGGGGGGTATTCCCGTAACCACCCTCCGGCGTGAGAATAAGTATTGTTATGTAGAAGATAAGTACTTAAGTAAATTGAGATAGTACAGTGGGAGTGAATGAATACCTCATGCTGATTGAGAGGGTATTTATAGCCGAAGGGTGTGGGAAGGTGATTGGGCCAGCTGTCCTTTTCAGAAGATGCTCTCATAACCACCTGGACACGTGTCCTCTTTTGATCGGTTCGGTTTATACGTTGCATGTGCATGTATAACCACCTGGACACGTGTCCCTCTGTTATAGGTCGAACAGGAATCATTGGCCAAGTGTACGGTTATAACGGCCTTGCCAGGTGTCACTGGCTGATTGGCCGAAGGATCACGTATTGCCCAAGAAAGCATCTTGGCACTTCTTCTAGAAGGTGATTAGTTATTGACAGCTGTCCCAGAGCATTACCTCGTGGTCATTTACGCGGAGGGATATTCCCTCTTGCGGATGACTTTTGAGGGTGCTAGGGTGCTTCCGCATGTGTCGTGAGGGTGTTTCCTCCTCAGATGAATTATGCGAATGATTCATATGTCCCGCGGGTGCCTTATGAGGGACTTCTGGTTGACCCGCGGGTATTACTTAAGGGTATTTGGGTCTTTTTGGTACCCTACCTCTATACCAATATTTTGACAGTTGTGAGATTTATATATAGCCTCAATCATGGACATAAAATTCTGAAATGCTTACATCTTATAAAACGTTAATACCACAGTCCTTGTCAAGTCGATGTGTTTCATATTATTGTTTACGTTAAATATAAATACACAAGAGTTTAGCCGGTATACCCCAAAGTCCAGCCCTATGGTCACAACGTGTGGCCGATGCAACAAGGCCATACACATCTTATACTTCAAGGTGTAAGTATAAGTAGTCCATAATAAAATTTAAAAGTAGATTAATTTGTCTAAAGAGTATTGTATAATCTCTTACATAAACTTGGAATCAGACCTAAGAGCACGGACACAAACATATAATTGATCTCAACCAAGATCGATTTTTTCTTGTTATTATATTTTCTTAACATTAATTACATACCCCTAACCATTTATTTACACTGAATAACTTCTTAAGCATACTGTGATTCCAAATCGTACTTTCTAGGCTCTCAAACTATGATAAACATGCAAATAAACAAAGTTTAACTGATAACTCTAAACATTCAAACTATTCATTATATACCAATTAATTTAACTATTTCACTTAGTCTCTTCAACTTTTCGTTTAACTCATTTCAACATTAACTTTCAGCATTTTTTTTTCTTCCTCTTCTATGGTAGTTTGCAAGTTGCCGCACGTCGACAAAATAAAAATGTATCATGTTGTGACAGTAATTGCTTTCTCTTCGATTTGTTATTTGTTGTAATGGTGTGTTATCGGCCGTGTTAAAAGTCATTGAAAATTTGATTAGGATGCAGGAATCAAGAAAAAAAAAACAAAATAAATAAACAATATATAGAGGCAACAATCGTGGCGAGTTTATGGAACACAATTACACAAAGGTGGATATATGGGCTAAAACTTTAGCGTGTGACAACAAAATTAACAAGACGATTAAGAGACCAACCGACACAATGGGAGTACGACCTCTCATCTGAAAGCAAATGCTTTAACTAAAGAAAGAAAAACATGATCACGAATGATTGTCGTGCAATCAATCGATGATTATTCTTCATTTCTTCCCACAACACGTAACAAGAACGTTGCTATCATACCAAATCACAAACGAATATTACTAAATGATAAAATAATACAAGAACCTATATTAATATGTTATATGTTAGAATAAAGTTGTTAAATAAGCAGCCTAGTAAACTATGACAAATGCAAATAAAAAGAACAAATCAAGATTCAAGATCGACTGATCAAGTACTCCTAAAAATATACATAGAGCCTTGACCACAAGTCCGAAACCAATTTAGCTAGATCTGACCACAATTAAGTACTTTCTTGTCCATGGTGTATAAGCTCAGTAATAATTTAACTCCAGTTTGATTCACTCGATCAGGTTCGGCTCGACTATATAAAAAAAGTAAGATGAAGCTTGATTCCCACGCATTGATTTTCGGCCATTGATTTCAAATAAAATAAATAGACGGTGACATAATTGTAATTACATAACTTAGACCACTCACACTTTTGATTTTTTCAGGTTATGTTCACTTTTTTAAATCGCTGATATTTTTCATATGACACTATATAAAAAATATGCCATAAAATCGAGTATTTTATTCTCTTTAATTCAAGTAACTACCTTATTGCTATACTTTAAAAAAAAATCAACGGTTTTTAAAATCCCAGATTTACTGGAATGTGTGACTAATTTTATTTTGTTAATTATTTTTTTTCATACGCAATTTTTTTTCATACGTAGTTATTTTACTTCATGTGTAAATATTTTACGTAATTAATTCATAATTATTTTTATTCATGCTTAATTTAGGTTTCGTATTTATAATTATGTCACCACGTGAACTTTGTACGATAAGAAGCCTTTGATTTTAATTTTCATATTTTAACAAAGAGAACAAAAAAATAATATAATTATATCGAGAGAGGTACAATTCCTTTCACTAAAACTCATTTTAACTTAACTAATATGTGTGAAATCGGTGATTGTATGACGCTTTAAAACGTTATAAAAAATGCGAGACGTCATATTGACTGTCACCTATTATGAAAATAAGTTATTTTAATAAAAAAAACTCTGATTTTTGAAAGACGCTTTAGACTTTTAAAATGATTGAGCACATGCTACCGACTCGGAGTATATTTCAAGGTCAGATATAACCTAAACTGAAAAAAAAAAAATTTACTTGTTCGAATGCAAATAATTACGTTCAATTAATCATCAAGAAACATTGATCTAAACACAAGCTCTTAAAATTGAAATGAAACCAATCTAATACAATATCAAGATCGGATATAAACCTAAATTAAATGAAGCAAGTGTTTAAGAAAAAAAAATACAAATTAAAATAAAAAACCAGACTCTAAAATGGTGAATCTGTGGGTGCGTTTGTCTGTTGTTGATCAATATATTTATCCGTGAAGAAAAAAGCTTATCTTCTTTGGACTTATGCCCAGCCCGTGATTGTATGTCTCTTAATTTCCTTTAATTATTTTATTTTTACTTTTAAATAACATCTTTTACATGTGATTGGTCTGTTTGGCCTTGTTTTCCACCACTATATATACACTTGCTAGAAATATTATATATTTTACGTGTTACATTTGACTTCATGCATGTGATATCTACATTATTGAAGTTGATACAATTAAATTTTATATATTATAACTACTATATATCACACCCTTAACCCAAGGTAACAAGTTACGTGTATTATAACAATATATACTATATTCAATTCATCTTTGTTTGACAGAACTCCTCCAGATCTTGATCTCTTAAGCTTTTTGTTGGAATTTTTTGTTTTTGTGTGTTTTATAATCGTATATATAAGACTACCTTTTGAACCTGTGTACTACACGAGATTTGTCAAATGATAAAAAGTTATTTGCGTAGAATCATATTTTCATATGTTAGGAAGGTAAAAAAAGTTGTTTGCGAAAAGGTCCCAAACATTATAAAATACAATTTAAATTTCTAAAAACTTTGAGCCGATCGGATTAGTTAATTAAAATTTGTGAAACTATGGATAATGTCGTTACAACTAAACCTACTTCAAGATGTCCCTTTAACAAATGTCTCAAGTTTGAATTCAACTTCTATTAGTCTAATTTTGACTTTAACCATCGAGACTTGGCTAGCTCAAACTCTTTTATTGGTAGTGTATGTGAATTTTCTGGTAGCAGGTTCTCATATTCATATAAGATAAAAAAAATAAACATATATATATGGTTAAATTGTTGTTTAGCAACTTTGACTTTGTGTTGAACTATTAAGAAGTTTGACCTATTAAGAGGCAGCCTTTGAATTATTCAACATATTGACATGTGTCTTTTAAATGAACCAAATATACTTTCGATACCCTCATAACATGAAAGAACAAAACTATATAGTACCACTTTGATTAGCCAATGGTTTCATACCAATAGGAATGTCCAGCTCAAAGCAACCATGGTCCAGTAACTTTCGAAATGACTTAAAGAAAATGACGAGAATGTATCTATCACAAGCTCAGAATTGATTTCACGATAAGATGTGACGTTTTATTAATTTAGTAATCTGATATGTACCATATATTTTTCTCCGAAGAGTAATGATGCAACCTTTTTGTATGTTTGTTGATTTTAATTTTCTTGTATGTTTTTTTTAATATAAATCGGTGTGTTCATATCTAAAGGTTATTAGCATGATGTGTGCCCAAAATCGAATTATTTGATGTTGATTGACATGAACAAGCCATGTATATTCGTAATTGTCGAACAATGTCTTTAGGGTTTACTAACTGGCAACTGGTACTCTAAGCAGGTTTGGTACTCGAATCCAGTATAACGTATGCTGTGAAAGAACAAGGGTAATCGTGCATGTACTTCTCCTTCTAGAACGAAGACGTTAGTACTCTAAGCAGGTTCGGTACTTGAATCCAGTATAAGTATGCTGTGAAAGAACAAGAGTAATCGTGCGCACACTTCTTTTTCGTGAACAAAAACGTTACTAACAAGTAACTAGTACTCTAATTAGTAGGTTCGGTACTTAAATCCGTATAACATATATTCTGAAAGAACAAGGGTAAGCGTGCACGTACTTGTGCACCTCTCTTTCTAGAACGAAGACATTAGACTAAGCATAACAAAAACGATAAGAGCCATAAAATAATTTGAATACACACACACTGTTGCATGATTGTTTTATAAGTTATGTATTTTTTTGTGCAGGATTAGTTAAATTATGTGCGTAATTTATTACTTCATACGTAGTTACTTATATATGCTGTGTAACTATTTATTTCATGCATAACTATGGCACGGAAGCTAGGTCTTGATACGTTAAGCGTCATATGTATTAGATCTTTTACCTCTGTATATATTTGAAAGAAAATTTCTTTCATATCGAAATCAAAAGCAAACAGGCAAAGCTTCACCTATGTGTGTGTTTGTGTGTGTATTCGGTTAATACATGATATGTAAGGACATCAATTCACATGGTAACCTCGTTCATAAATAATTATACCATATAAGCTCATGACTTGTTGGTCTAATGATATGATATCCCTCATGTCCCGAATCGATAATCAAGCACGAACTAACGAATAACTCTCGTTTATATTAATCAGAAAATATTACTCAAAAAACTGATTACAAACTCTCAAACTCTAACTCGGTTTGATTCTTGATGAACCATAACTCGGTTAAATCATGTCCACACACTATAATGTCTAACCATAACTCGATTTATATAGACTAACCTAAATTGTGAGCCAATACATTATCTATTATAATTACAATACAATTAGGAAACATAACCAATTATGACTGACTTGCCATCATTGGTCCCTCAAATTCACCGACTTGAGTACTTAGAGTCCGGAATTACTTCCAACAATCCCGCACAAATGTAAGGTTGTAAATTCATATTAATGGATGGTTCGTGGGACAGCGAAAACAAGTTGGGGCCTTAGGCCCACGCGTAATTAAGGCCCCCAAGTCTAAGAAACATTATATATAGATATATTATAATGGGTAAATTAAACTCAAAATAATGTATTGGTGTGGTGGTAGGTTTTGTTGTTACTAAAGTATAAGTTATTAGTTCAAAACTTATAATAAGCAAAATTTATTTTATTAATAGTTGTCATGAAAAGGCTCCGAAATTGTGTTTCGATTTAGGTCTCAGCATTCGTTGAGCCGGCTCTATTCATATTGATACAAGATAAAAATGGAATTTTGCCTGTAAAAAAAATACATATGTAAGAACACCGATTCACATGATAACTTCATTCATTAATGCTCTTGTAAAAAGTTATTTATATATTTTTTACACGTGAAAAGACATGTTGTGGGGTTTGCATGAGGACTTTGTGGAACCTCATTTCACTTTCTAATGGTTTTAAATATTCAAAACTCATCAAACATAATTCTGAAACTTTTATTAAAGCTTCTCGCACCGTACATCACTAGCACATGCTAGGGACTACGACTATGGTAAAGAAGTTGCCGATATCCGAACAAAATATTTTAACTAGCTAGTAGTGACAGAAACTTTTGTTTTTATATGTTTAGACTGTTAAACAAATATCTCGTATCATAGAAAATTTGATTGCATAAAAAAGAAGAAAATGCTCTTTGATCTAAACACCCATACTTCCACGTACCCATGGCTAGTTTTTATTATCAAATTTATGGTATTTTAATTATATGGTTTCTTAAAAGTTATTGTAATCATGTGCATGTATAATTGAATTATTTCAATATCAGGTGAAGAGGTAGGTCCCAGCAGAGCCCAGTTGGACCCGCAAGACTCACCTTGAAGAGGGACGTCTGCGCAGAAACCAACTGGATCCGCAGGACCCACCATGCTCAGAGACGTGACGTCCTTACGCGCAGTACGCAAGCTGTTCCCGCAGGAAATGCCTCCCAATGGTGAAGGACTCCGCCTGTTCCCGCAGCTTCGGATACAAGCCATCAGGGAAGGCCACCCGCGCAGCAAGGCTACACGCACAAGGCACTTAGCTCTCAATCACTCAGTGTCACCTGAAGGAATGAGCATAGCCGGGAACAATCCTGCACAAGGGCGGGAGGGGGAATACTCCCGCCCAAATAAGCCAGTCCGTACGATACGGGAAGATCTTCTGTACTGTACCTGACGAGGTATGGGCAAAAGATCTGACTAAAGATACGACAGCTTATTGACAACAGTATGGCGAGCAGCATGCTCATGTACTGTATGTCACTATTAGCCGCTGCCTACTCACCAACTACTGCCATACCACGTGCATAGCCGGCAGTTGGTGGAAAAGGAATAGTACACAGCAGGCCTGGTCACTATCAGCCGCTGCCTACCCACCAACTACCAGCAGGGCACGTGCGTAGGCCACTGTTGGTGAAACAGGAATACTATTGCAGCCGGCCACACCTCCTTGGAAACCTACCTTCGGCTATAAATACCACAAATGGTATGACCATCATATCTTATCACATTATCATCATATTATACCTGATATCTGCTCTAGCAATATCTTAATATACATTTATATTTAAAGAGCAATCTAGTCTGATTCTCACGCCGGAGGGTGGTCACAAGGAGGAACCCCGCCTTCTCAGTGACAAGCTCACGGTGTCTGTTTTGCAGGTTATCAGAAGGACCATCTTTTCTGGGTCTAACCCCTCGTGGGAAACATCTATCTAACCCCCAGGTTATCCGTAATCTGCCCGGGGTCCGGTTAGTGTTTCTTCATTGGCGCCATCCGTGCATAAAGCTAGAACTTCATTTTTCTCCAGTTTTTTCAAACTTCTGGAAAGATGGTTAAAGAAACTCCGGTAACCACAACCCCAGCTACTGGGGGGAATACCTGCTACACAGTTTTTACAAACACTACCCCGGTTACCCAAGCCGGGGCAAGTGAAGTAAATTTTACGAACACTACCCCAGTTACCCAAGCTGGGGCAAGTGCAGTAAATAATCGCTCACTGGGAATCACCGATACCCAGTTAGAGAAACGAACAAGACTCTCCCGCCAAACACTCGATGAAGTTAAGGCATGGGTGGAGGCACGTCAAAAGGAATTCCAAGCTGAGTTGGACGAACGCTTGCGTTCCGTCCAACAGGCTGACGAATTCGAAGAATACTGGGACGATGACTCGGAGGAGTCCGACTCCGACGCGAACCCTCGCCATAGGGCAAAAGGGAAGCGTAAGGAAACGGACTCCCAACCGAGAAGGCATTTTGGAGAAGCCTTCAAACCAAAAAACACAGGTGGAAGTCCACGTGACTTCTCCAAAACATTCAGACTAAATGTTGCAAATGCAGGAATGTCCAAATTTGCAAGGGACATTGCAGAAGCAATTGCCCCAAAAAGTGCCAAACAAATGTCCAGCATAGGCACATATGATGGTATATCCGACCCAGATGATCATTTGAACAGATTCATGGCGGGGGCAACCGTCAGTAGTTGGACGGAACCCACGTGGTGTTACATGTTCCAAATGACGCTTGTCGGGGCTGCTAGAGCGTGGTTCGATCGTCTACCGATCAACCACATCTACGACTGGGCTGACTTCCAACAGAAGTTTAGCCAACAGCGAAAGTATACCGAGGAGCAATGGACAATCCTCAAGTGCATTCGAGAAAAAGATGAATCTTTGCTAGACTTCATCACTCGCTTCAATTCGAAGAAGCTAAGTCTGGGTAACATTAGCGAAGATCTTGTTCGCGCTGCCTTTATTCAGGGCGCGAACGACCCAGAGCTCATCCGCACCTTAACGGGTAAAGATGGCATGCCATCCACATGGGATGCCATCATGACAGCAGCTAAACGCTTTGCGGAAACGGAGAAGCAACTGGGTAGAGATCTCCCACAGAGCACAAACCTCTACACCCAGAAAACAAGAGAAGACAACGTCCTTACCGCCCGATTAAACAAAAAGCGAAAACTAGGCATTTGGCAGTCAAGGGTAAACTTTGACACCTCATCCGGCTTGCAGCATCGGTTAGGCGGAAGGGATAACGTACAGTCAAACAAGAACTCCAGATGGACGCCGCTCACCAAAAGCGTCACCGAGATATTCGCTACTGAGGAGCTCCCATGGCCAAAGCCTCAAATAATCCGACATCGTCACAATGCTGATCGGAGTAAATACTGTGACTTTCACAGGACAAAAGGCCACAACACCGAAGAATGCATAGACGTAAAGGACATGGTCGAAGCATTCGTCAGAGATGGGACGCTCGCGCACCTCGTGGCGCAATGAACGCTGAGCAGGCTGATGCGTGTAGAACCCCAGCTGGGGAAAACACGAATAAAAATTCCAGCTTCAATGTGGAGACTACATGCTGCGTAAAGAACGAGATCCCGAACCAGGTGCGTATCGGCTCGATGGCACTCCCATCCCAACAACATGGAAGGGAGCTCAATTACACAGTTTGCATGTAAATCAATTCCAAATTTGTAAAGAAAAGGCCAAGAGCCACTTCTAATGGAAATGATTCTCCTTAAAACATCGACGCTGATGATTTTACATTTATACTTTATGAACTATCAACACTGATGCCGGTTTTCACCGCATACATAAGTGAGTCGTTGCATGGGGAAGGCGGCAAAACCCGCATAAACCCAAAAAACGACAAACCTTCACGCAGGTCAGTTAAAGGGGAAAAGTTCAGTCATCCTACTAAATGAAAGTGCCGGTCTATCCGCATGAATCATGAGAGGAAACTGAACACTAACCTATTAACAACCGCGCGTCGAACGGTTAATTTATTCAACACGGGTATGCCGGTTTTCACCGCATAATTACTTGGAAAGTCGTTGCGTGGGGAAGGCGGCAAAACCCGCATAAACCCAAAAAACGACAAACCTTCACGCAGGTCAGTTGAAGGGGAAAAGTTCAGTTATCCCATTAAATGAAAGTGCCAGTCTATCCGCATGAATCATGAGAGGAAACTGAACACTAACCTATTAACAACCGCGCGTCGAACGGTTAATTTATTCAACACGGGTATGCCGGTTTTCACCGCATAATTACGTGGAAAGTCGTTGCGTGGGGAAGGCGGCAAAACCCGCATAAACCCAAAAAACGACAAACCTTCACGCAGGTCAGTTGAAGGGGAAAAGTTCAGTTATCCCATTAAATGAAAGTGCCGGTCTATCCGCATGAATCATGAGAGGAAACTGAACACTAACCTATTAACAACCGCGCGTCGAACGGTTATTCAAAACAGGGAATTTCTAACAAAAAGATGAGGAAAACCTACACGCAGGTCAGATATAGGTAAAGTTTAGCCATCCTACTAAGTGCAAGTGACGGTCCTACCCGCACAATCACGAAAGAGGAAGCAAAACTTCACACCTATTATCTACCACGTTCAAAGGTTAACTTATCCTCAGAAAGGATGAGGAAAACCTACACGCAGGTCAGATATAGGTAAAGTTTAGCCATCCTACTAAGTGCAAGTGACGGTCCTACCCGCACAATCACAAAAGAGGAAGCAAAACTTCAACCTATTATCTACCACGTTCAAAGGTTAACTTATTCTACACTTGGAAAATTGCTAATTTAAACTAAAGTATGCAAGTCATATAACGTTTATAAAGCAAGGAATCCAATAAAAGTAGCGGTCTTACCCGCAAAAAGATTTATATTTCATAATATTCATTACAAGAATGGCCGGGTAACTACCCGCCTACAAGAAAATAAATCTATATAAGATAAATCTATCCTAGCAGTGGGAAGGGATCTTCAGGATCAAGCTTCAGGGCCACTTCCACTTGGACCAGCACCATCAGTAGATCGTGGCAGTTCAAGGAAAGCTTTAAGGATAGCTAACCCATCATCAGCAGCAGCAACTTGATTCACCTTCTCCACCACCGGATGCGGGAAGGCGGCGTACTGATTCACTGCTTGGTCGTAAACAGCTTCAGTATCAACATTGTACAAAGGGAAGTTGGAAGGCGGGATGCCTTTCTCAACGAACCCTAGACCAAGCAGGAAGCCGGCCTTTTCCCCATCCTCGTGAGAAGCGTTGAGGGCTGCGCTCATAGCATCATCATAAGAGGTCTCTGAGAAGACCCGATGCACAACCTACAAGAAAATATACAAGTATCAGAACCTTTTCTATTTACAAAGAAAAGCGTAAAGACATAAAAAACATACCTGAGACAACGCTTATCGAAGAAGCCATTCCTTGGCAACCAGAGCTTCTTGGAGGGCAGCTTGAGCTTCGTTACGGGCGCGTTCGGCTTCACTCTTGTTGAGGTTAGCAAGCAACACTTCTTTAGCCGCAGCCTCTTCGACGCCCTTTAGCTTTCGCTCAGTATGGTCAAGCACCCCCCTCTAGTCCAAGATCTCCTGGAGCTTTTTGGCGTCTTCCATCGCCAAGGCATCATGAGCCTGCTGGAGAGCCTCTAATTTGGCTTTAAGCTCTTCATTCTCCACGCGTAGAGGCTCAGCAACAGCTTCAGCCTTGGTGGCCCTCTCGGTTGTGTTCCTTGCAGTTTCCTTAGCCAGCCGAAGCTGTTCATTAACAGCTTGGGCAGCCTTGGAACGGGCCTCGAGCCGAGCCTGAACTTCAACCTCGAGGGCCTTGAAGGCTTTCTCCTTTTCCGCAGCCACTGCGGAAAGCCTTTGGTTCTCCTCCCGGACAGCCCGCGCCTGAGCCACTTCTTTAATGCGAGCTGCTTTTAACTTGTCGTTTTCACGACAAAACAGCTCGACGCGCGGCTGCATCCGGGCCAGGAGAACCCGAAGCTCATTGGTTAGCCTACCCTCCTGGTAGCTAGCCATGGCTTCCACCAACGCACCACTGGGAGCAGGGTGACGAGCCCATTCCACGCACTCCACAGGGGTGCGAAGGGTTGTTCCTCGGCGAATGTTCCATCGTGGAACATGCGCTTCATTGGAATCCGACACTGCAAAAAACATAAAGCAGTTAGGAAAAGATGATAAAGAAAAAATATATATATAATGGGCCAAAAGAACCCAACGCACCTGTAGGGTCAATAACAGGCCGATAGCCGCCAAACCCATCACCTGAACCCAACGGAAATCCATCCAAGAGGTCAGGCAGATGGGAAGGAGGCAGAGGTTGGCGATAAGCGCCATGCATACCTGAAGGTTCGGCCGTCGTTGCCGATGACGGAGGCATGGTAGAAGCCGCCGCGGTCGCCGCCGCGGAATCCGCAGCAAAAGTAACCGCCGGCTCGGTGAAAGATGCGGTAAAAATAGCACTCACAGCCGGCGGTGACGTCATCACAGCTGGAACAGTCGGCTCAAAGGAGTGAGCAACTGAACCAGCGGAAGCAGGCGCAGGCGCCTGGGTCGTCGCCTCAGGTAGGCTGACCGGGCCTACCGTCATTGGCGGAGAGGTACTCCTCTGCGCTCCACCCTGGAATGCGTCAACATCCACGCATGCACAAAGAAGATAAGTGTTAAATGATATTAAGCTATGAAGATAAAAGCTAAACGAAGTTGTACTTACGGGTTTTCTTGAGCCTGAAAGTGCGGACGGGCGGGGATGAACCCGATGGAGCCGGCCTCTTCACGCCGGTCACCGTTGTCATCCTGGGCTCTTCGGTGACAGTTGTCACAGCCTCCGGAATGGTGATCTTATCACCACCGGGATTCCCCGCCACCTCTTCGCTCTCGGTCTCCGAATCAGACCGAGGCACCGGATCGGCAGTGGAGGCCACCTTCTCCTTCCCCTTCCCGCCGGCAGCCTTCTTCTTCCGCACCAACGGAGGACCATCTGCGGATTCCTCATCATAACATACGATTAGAGGAATTCCAGCAGAGGTTTCAACATTGAGGGGTCGAGGGTCGAATAGCGCCTTACCTGGCCGCCTGGCGCTAAGGATCTCGTGGCCTTGCGGATAGACCTCCACGAACCGATCCGCCGTTTGTTCTTGGATGGGCAACTCGTTCTCGTCTAGAGCGCGAGTACCCATCCGAGCGGGACCATCAGCCTCCTGCGGGTACAGGAGCGACGTCAAGTCGTTCCCCTCTGAAATAAACAGGAAAGAAGTTAGAAGAAATTCTAAATCAACAAAAGGAAACAAAGCATACCGTAAGGAACAGAGTTCGAACCGTATTCGAGGACGATTGGGATCTTTTGCGCATCCGCAGCCTTCCACACTCGGCTCATCCCCAGCATCACCATCCCGGACTCCGCAAACCGGTAAACCGGAGATTGGACTCGGGATATTTTCGCAAACCATTCCGCATCCTGGTAGTTGGAGGCGTGAAGGCTGGGAAGTGCTTGCCCATTCTTGAATTTCATGGCAAGGGGGATGGCGCGAGGGAGATGTAGAAGAACTCCCGCTTCCACGAGCGAAGACTGCGCTCGGTTGCGCAGATCTTCAAACCCTTAATCCGGGTTATCAACGTGTACCACCCCTGGATGCACCTCCAAGTGTAAAAGGTCATCAGGCGGTCAACATAGGGCTCAATGCCCAGAATCCGGCACACCCACTCGAAGTGCCGAATCTTGGCAATCGCCATCGGGTGCACCTCTGTCAGGTGCACACCGTGCCTCTCAAGGACACGGTAAACAAACTTTGTCAATGGGAACCTAAGATTCCCATAGACAAAGAATGCAGCATAAACCCCGATCTTGCCTCTGGGGGCATCGTACACCGTCTGGTGGGGTTCAGGAAACTCAGGCTCGAGAGACTCGAGCATGAACTTCCTGACGATGTACTGATACAGATCGCCAGGCAGAGCACACTGGCACTCGCCAGCAGTACTCTTGTCATCGGCTGTAGACTCGAGATCACGTGAAGACATCTTGAAGATGAAAGAAAACGATTTCAAGAGAATGCTTGCCTGAAAAGGTGAGTATTCGCCGGAAATCGTTCTTAAGATGAAGAGAAGAGTGAAAGTGTGGATTACAAAGAACCCTTTCCCCCTTTATATACTAATCGCAATTAATGCGATGAATTTAATGCGGAAGAGAGAAAAATTGAAGGTGCAATGAAACTATGACACGTGGCAAAAAGCAAGCTGGCAACAGCTGTTGAAAGGACGCGTACCATTAATTTCACGGCCACGCGCCCGAAAAATCGCGCCCACGCGCCTGAAAAAGCGTCTGGAATGACCATGTACTGCCACGTTACCATAACTTTCTGCACGTCCTGACACAGTCAGAAGAAACCGTCGCACGACGTTTCAGAGGTTTGGACTGTTCTTATCCTTTCACCAACTCTTCGAATTTCAAAAAAATTCAAAAAGATTCAAAAGTAAGCGGGAAAATATCCCTTACCTTGGCAACCAAGTAACCGTAAGACGGATGCGGGTACAGTGTTAAGGCAAAACCCTTCACATACCTAGCACCCGCAGGGAATTGAAGCCAAGAATAACTTGGCAACCAAGTAACCGTAAGACGGATGCGGGTACAGTGTTAAGGCAAAACCCTTCACATACCTAGCACCCGCAGGGAATTGACGCCAGGGGTACCTTGGAAGTAAAGTAACCGTAAGACGAGCGCGGGTACAGTGTTAAGGCAAAACCCTTCACATACCTAGCGCTCCGCAGGGAATTGAAACCAAGAAGGATCTTCTGGGCAATGCTTGCGGAAACGGAAATAACATCCCCGCATAGCGGGAACGTCGAGAACTACATTGTTTGAGGCTCCAGGATGGAATTGGTGGTTTTAACATAATTGATCACTATGTTCAAAACTACCAAAACCTCAGGGAGAATCCACACAAGTGGGACTCAACGCTCCTGACTTGCGAGGAGGTTACAGCCTACCCGCATCATACCCAAAGATCAAGCAGGAAACTCGGGAATTTCTGCAAGTGACAAGGACTTCCGCGAGAAGAATCCCCATGGAAAACCTTAAAAAACCCTTTTCAAAACCCTTTGCTTAAAGTCCAAAAGTTCACCTCACTTTATTAAACACTCATGAGAAGAACATTGGACTGGGGGGACTTGAAGAGGTAGGTCCCAGCAGAGCCCAGTTGGACCCGCAAGACTCACCTTGAAGAGGGACGTCTGCGCAGAAACCAACTGGATCCGCAGGACCCACCATGCTCAGAGACGTGACGTCCTTACGCGCAGTACGCAAGCTGTTCCCGCAGGAAATGCCTCCCAATGGTGAAGGACTCCGCCTGTTCCCGCAGCTTCGGATACAAGCCATCAGGGAAGGCCACCCGCGCAGCAAGGCTACACGCACAAGACACTTAGCTCTCAATCACTCAGTGTCACCTGAAGGAATGAGCAAAGCCGGGAACAATCCCGCACAAGGGCGGGAGGGGGAATACTCCCGCCCAAATAAGCCAGTCCGTACGATACGGGAAGATCTTCTGTACTGTACCTGACGAGGTATGGGCAAAAGATCTGACTAAAGATACGACAGCTTATTGACAACAGTATGGCGAGCAGCATGCTCCTGTACTGTATGTCACTATTAGCCGCTGCCTACTCACCAACTACTGCCATACCACGTGCATAGCCGGCAGTTGGTGGAAAAGGAATAGTACACAGCAGGCCTGGTCACTATCAGCCGCTGCCTACCCACCAACTACCAGCAGGGCACGTGCGTAGGCCACTGTTGGTGAAACAGGAATACTATTGCAGCCGGCCACACCTCCTTGGAAACCTACCTTCGGCTATAAATACCACAAATGGTATGACCATCATATCTTATCACATTATCATCATATTATACCTGATATCTGCTCTAGCAATATCTTAATATACATTTATATTTAAAGAGCAATCTAGTCTGATTCTCACGCCGGAGGGTGGTCACAAGGAGGAACCCCCCCTTCTCAGTGACAAGCTCACGGTGTCTGTTTTGCAGGTTATCAGAAGAACCATTTTTTCTGGGTCTAACCCCTCGTGGGAAACATCTATCTAACCCCCAGGTTATCCGTAATCTGCCCGGGGTCCGGTTAGTGTTTCTTCATCAGGTGTTTAAAGTCGGGAATTCTAAATTTTAGATTGTTAGTTTTACTATCCAAATATGAAAGAATGTTATTGGTAGGTAATGATGATCTGAACTTTGAACAAGAGTGAGGTTTGATAGATAGCGACGCTGTGTTTGAATTTTGAAAAATGTAGGGTTTCCAAATAGTGATATGTTTATATATACTAAAAAGTTAAAATGTATATATTTAAGTTTTTGGATCGCGTACATCCGAAGTATTTGAAAATTTTCAAAATCATTGTCCGAATTCGAAATCTTGGATTCAGATTCGGATTTTTAAATATTTCGGATTCAATTTTGGACTTGATTTTTTAACACCCTAATTCCAATCATGGTGGTTATATGGTGTTCATTAAATATTATCCGTGTCAAATTTGAATTCAGTCAAGTTGTATAAATATAACTAAAGTTTATGGCGTTAATTTATTTATATTGTTTCCTAAAAATTATCAATATATATGTGTGTATTGTAGAAATATAAGTTATATAACTATTGTTTCCTAAAAGTTATCAATATAGAACTTAACTATCATTGTTTCGTTTCAATTAGATCGATTACCAAATCATTTTCTTCCATTGTAGAATTTTTAGCTGATTATAGCTCATACAATCTAAACATGTGTTTACTACGAGACTTATTAAAACCCTCAATGACTTATGTATAAGACACTCAGGACGTATACATTTTCACACATATTACCACTAGGCTACAAGCCCTTTAGTATACATAGATTAAATAGTGTGATATTTACTGACTTCGGCTCTTCAGAACCGACTCACACATGAACACTATCAAGAAGAAACCATGTTAATTAGTGGTTTTCGGTCAATTTTTTGGGCATCCCAATTAAGTAAAACATGTTTTGAATTATTAGAACTCATGAAATTTATCTAGAATGCATACATAGATAATAAGTTAAGCAAAAATTCTCATTTGAGTTCAACACCTTCTTTCTTCCAGTTAAGAGTTTAAAAATTATTTCAAATTAAAAAAAAAAGGTTTAAGGTTTTTTCTTCTTTTCATTGAGCAAAACAAAATTAAATATTATTTCAGAAAGATTATACATTCTGTGTTTCTTTTTGTACGATTGTCCGATGAGTTAGTAGCTAGGTAATGTTATACACAAATAATAAAAAAGCTAATAAGATGCATGATTGGCAACTTGCATAATTAGGCAGACGACCCTGCACATATTACATTCACGTGACTACCCTACTATTCATTCATCTATTACCCATTGTATCTTATATATGTAACTTGAATAATTTTGTAAGCTTTAAAATTTTCTAACAAATACATGATTAATTATTAAAAACTTTATAAAGATAGTTGTAACCTGAAAGAGTAGATAAGATAGAACATCATGACCAAGTTGCTTAAATAAAAGTGTTAATTGGGAGAGATTTGAAGATTCATCAAGGGTCGAAGATCAATGTCACAATCGAGCCAACATTGACCATACAAGATCTTTTGTGTTTTTGTCTCAAACACGATTTTGTAGCCACTACAATAGTGCAAAATACTAAATCTTCTTATTATATTATACCATTAAATATTGTTCGCTCTACCCTTAATGTCAGATACGTTGTATTGGTTATTTGATTGAAGACTTCTCAAGATATCACGCCCAAAAATTTCTCCCACGAACTAAAGCAAACTACCACGTGATCGTATGTGTGACCAAATGTTTCTTATGAATATATATCGACGACTAATGTAGGGATCGACTAAGATGTTACAACCAACCAGTTATAGACTCATCATCAATTCAAACGTGATATCATCTCACCTAAGTATATATAATTGTCTACAATTGCAACAAAAAGTAATTCAAACATTTAATTTTATACACAACTGATTAATTTTAGTGATTGATTGATCAATCACCATATTAGCTATAATATCAAATGTTTGATCATGAATGTACATATCGATCAACGGTAATTAATCACAAAACACATCCAAATAACTATTAAATCATCAAAAGTAGCTAGCTATTCTTGTTCGGGTTCACATCATCTACATGATACAAGGCATTTTGTTAGTCCTAGTGATGTAAAAATAGCGTCGACAAAGTCCCTACAAGCGTAAAAAGATAGTTAAGAGTCTGCTTACGCTAGTTTTATTGGTTAATACAAAAGTTTAGCCAAGTGTTGTATATTAACGTAAAAGTATATGGTCAAAAGTTCATATGCGAGTGATGTTGCTTTCTTCTGACTAGACATTGATTAAGATTAAACATCTTTTAACCTATTTAACCTAACTTATATGTACTTCCGTTGGCCACAACTCATATATGGTGTTCAATCATTTGAAGGTCACATGTTGTAGTATAAATATCAGTATAACAATTTACAGATCAAGTGTTTCTTGTGACTTACGTGCACCAATCAGCTGAAAGACAAGGGTACATGCATCAATCAGCCGATGTCCCGATGGTTGAGTGTTATGTGTCTTATGTCCAAGGTTTGATGCAAAACTACTATCGAGTCGGGGTCTCACCGAAAGCAGCCTCTCTATTCCTACAGGGTAGATGTAAAGTTGTCTACATCTTACCCTCCTCAGACCCTCTCATAGTTTTACTATTGGTGGGATTTACTGAGTACGATGATGATGATGATGATAAATTTAATGATCAAGTGTTTCTTTGACTCGATAAATTTAACATCACTTGGGTTTGAATACTTGTTGAAAGAATCTCAAAAGTTGGTGTGTTGTTACTTGTTAGAGATTGCATTGCTTTTGTGGATACTGTTCGAACTACTTCTATCAAGATTAAACATCAAAGACAGAAGACTTATTTATTTGTTTATTAGACGCAATCAAAGGAATTTGTCTATCGACAAAATCAAATCTCTTATGAAAAGGAGACATATTTGACCAATGTCTTATCAAATTCTTTGTATTAATTTATTATTTAACCTTGATAAACATTTTAGTTGACCAATGTAAAAGAGAATCATCATAAGTTACAATCCATTCAAAATGATGCAATTTGACTGTTTGTTAGTGAACTTTTTCTTGTTGTTTGGACATACATAGTTAAAACAACAATTTGTGCCTAATAAATACAAAATGTATATAAATATATTTTAATTTTGTAGCATTTAGTTTTGAGACTTAAAAAATATCATTCTTACAAAAATACTCGGGCATTATATTATACCACCCTCTATACTATTTGACCTGATATGTATATGATCATATAACCTATGCATGCGAACGTATAGCATATCAATAAAAATGCATACCATACGAGCAAATGATTTGAAAAGCAACTAATGACTAATATATATTAGACCAAGTGCTGTGAGGTGACGCCCCAAGCTACCTCACAGTACTTTTAACACGCCCAAACTTCAGTCAATCCATTATACATATGGATGTCAAAGAAAAAAACAAGTCATTATCAACGCTAAGGCAGTAACATGCCGGAGCTAAGGGCTCTTTGAGCGAGGTTCACCAACGACAATCATACATTATCTTATAAAAGAAAAGATCAAATAATAATTATATTAGTTAAATCATTACATGTTTTTTTATGAAAAAATCAGTAAGAGGTCCGATGTATGCACAATGACGTAACATAATGTTTTTCATTTTTTTTATTTAAATCACTACGCGTTATATATTATTGGAGGAAATTAGTCATGTTCACTAAACCCCAAAACTTATTTATGAAATCAAAGTATAGAATTTAGATATAATCTAATTCCATTTTCCAGCTAGTGAGCAACTAATACTCTAATAGTACACTACTCCTTGTCCTATATATATACCACCACCTACATCACATCACCTACACCAACACTCATCACATAATCAAAATGAAGTACTCCTCTAAGAAGCAGCAGCTCACTGCTCTTCTCCTCATCTCCATGTTCTTCATTTCCACTGCCACTCCCATTGCTCTTGACTGTGTTCCTTGTGGCAAACCACCTCACCACCACCCTAAACCACCCTCTGGAAAACCACCTAAATCCCCTAAACCACCTGTTGTCAAACCACCACATATTAAACCACCTGTTGTCAAACCACCACATATTAAACCACCTGTTGTCAAACCACCACATATTAAACCACCTGTTGTCAAACCACCAATTGTTCTTCCACCAGTTGTAACACCACCAATCACACTTCCACCTGTCGTAACACCACCAATTGTTAAACCACCAGTTGTTAAACCACCAGTTATAACACCACCAATCACACTTCCACCAGTCGTAACACCACCAATACTCAACCCACCAAAGCCAGGGACACCATGTCCACCACCACCATTTGTGCCAGCACCAGCAGCCACATGCCCCATAGATGCACTAAAACTAGGAGCTTGTGTGGATCTCTTAGGAGGGTTGGTGCATATAGGCTTGGGTGATCCAGTAGTGAACCAGTGTTGTCCTATTCTTGCTGGATTAGTGGAACTTGAGGCTGCAGTTTGCTTGTGCACAACCCTAAAGATTAAGCTCTTGAATATTAATATTTATTTGCCACTTGCTCTTCAGTTGCTTGTTACTTGTGGCAAAACACCACCTCCTGGTTACACCTGTTCTATTTAAGCTTCCAAGTTTGTTCCCATTTAGGTAATAATAATACTTTCTTTACTCATGCAAACCCTAAACCTAACCCTAATCTCTCTTTCTCTCATTTATGCATATATTTTTGTGTTTTGGTGTCTTTTAACTTAACTAATTTATGAAACTGAGGTAAGATATTCTCTTAACATAAAAAAGTTATTGGTAATAATTATGTATAGGTGTGTGTGTTTACTAAAGTTGATGTGTAAATTGTACATGCATATGTATGCATGTGATAGTTTTGTGACTTTGTCCACTGGCATAAGCTCAGAACTCATCAAATACATATGATTATTGATATATATTAAAAAAAAACTAGAAGACAAATATAACCAGTCTCTACAGTTTTTAAGATTGTTTGAATTGATATCTTATACTCCGTAACTTATTTAAATAAATTGTAATTAAAAAAAAGGTTTTTAATGGCAAATTATCACTCTTATTAAGACTTGAACCCAGAACCTTTAAAAAATTAAATTAACTTATATTTTAAAACACACAATTTTAAAACCTTGTGTAATTAATAAATTAAATGTATTTACAATTTGTAAGTTTGAAAGTTAATTATTATATAAAGAGGTTTAAATGTGGAAATTGAATATGTTTCTTTTTATAGAGTTTAATCAAATAAAATTGAATTGATATTAAATTTAGCTAAAAAAATAACTTTAATTAGTTTTCATAGAGTATTTGTTGAGTATTTGTATAATGATCAATCAAATATATTTTCGCAGGGATAGGATTGATGAATCCTGGATGAAGTTTGCCACCAGGATCAAGAATTTTCTTTTGTTTGGAGTGTTTAAGATAATTAATTTTCTATTGTTTCGATTAATGTTCACTTTAGTTGTATCAGATATGATTAATCTATGTTTGATGCATGGTTTGTTTTGTTGATGCAAGGATATATGATCAGTTAATGGATATCAAATGTTTTCGATTAATAAACATAAAAAATTGTATTTATCTATTTATTTATGGTTTTATAAATATATTGACGATTGTTTGCATATTCATCCATGAGTCTATGACTATGTAAAATAAGTAAAATTAAGACTTACCACGAAACCTGAAAACAAAAGAGTAATCATGCAATTTAATCCATCAATGATTACCGACAGTTTATTGAAGAGTAAATATGTCACCACGCCATAGAAGCGAAGTGTTTTAAACCATGGTATTTCACCACGTACCTCAACCCACAGCGAATAGTTAAAATGATACAACAAGTAGTTAAAAGTTCACGGTTTTTAATTTACTAACATCAAATGTTTTTGTTAAGTTGCAAGTCAAAGGCAATAATAGACAACATGCGTGATGGGGCTTCTGCCCCTTTGATTTTGTACTTACGTACGTACTATATTAATCTTCATCATGTCACGTGTCCGACAAGTATCCCAGAAGAGAGTGCTCCCCATGGAGTATATATTCTTATTTATTTATTTATTTATTTATTATGTTATAAACCCGTGTACTACACGGGGTTGTTTACAAAAAACTGAACTTAACAATGTGAAGAGGTAGGTCCCAGCAGAGACCAGTTGGTCCCGCAAGACTCACCTTGAATAGGGACGTCTGCGCAAAGGCCATCTGCTCCCGCAGGACCCACCATGCTCATAGAATCTTACGCGCAGTACGCAAGCTGTACACGCAGGGAAAGCCTCCCAATGGTGAAGTACCCCGCCTGTTCCCGCGGTTGCGGATACAAGCCATCAGGGAAGGCTACCCGCAGACAGCAGGGCTACACGCACAAGGCAATAGCTACTTCAGTAGTCACATGAAGGAATGAGCAAGGCGGGAACAATCCCGCCAAAATGAGCCAGTCCGTATGATTCTGAAAGATCTTTTGTACTATACATACCAAGGTATGGATAGGACAGACGATCTGACCAGAACAACCCATGAGCCAATCACAGGGTGACAGCTCACCGACAACAGTACGAGGAGGAGCACCCTCTAGTACTGTTTGTCACTATTAGCCGCTGCCTACTCACCAACTCTTACTGAGGGGCGTGCGTAGCCTACAGTTGGTAGAATAGTGTTACTGTTGGCCGTAACTTATTCACCAACCAGCATGGCTTGCGTATAATCCACAGTAGGTGGGACGTGCATAATCTACAGTTGGTGGAATAGTGCAGCCGACTTTGTTACTGTTGGCCGTAACCTATCCACCAACCAGTATGGCCTGTGCATAATCCACTGTTGGTAGAACAGGAATACTATTCAGCCGGCTGTACCTTCTAGGAAACCTACATTCGGCTATAAATACTCCAACATCTTGGAATGGTAAGATCATCTGCTATCCAGTTATCTAGCAATCTCTTAATATACACTTATATTCAGAGCAATCTAGTCTGATTCTCACGCCGGAGGGTGGTCACAAGGAGGAACCCCCCCTTCTCAGTGACGAGCTTACGGTGTTTGTTTTGCAGGTCTCCTGAAGAACAGCCTTCTCAGCTAGATCTCATCCGTGGGAAACATTACTTAACCCCCAGATTATCTATAATCTGTCCAGGGTTCACTTAGTGTTTCTTCATTGGCGCCATCCGTGCATAAAAGCTAGAACTATTTTAGTTTTTTCACAATTTCTGAAGAAATGGTTAACGTTACTCCAGTCCAAAGGCCAGTAACCGACCAAGAAACCCCGGTAACAACCCCAGCAACTGGGGGGAATACCGGCGGTTATACAATCCTTACGAACACTACCCCGACTACCAAAGCCGGGGCAAGTGCAGTAAATATTCCACTGGGGTTCACCGACACCCAGTTGGAAAAACGAACAAGGGCCCCTCGCCAAACACTAGATCAAGTGAAGGCGTGGGCCGAAGCACGGCAAAGAGAATTCCAAGCCGAATTGGATGAACGCTTGCGTTCAGCTCAACAGGCTGACGAATTCGGCAGTACTCGCCAACACCTCAATATGAGCAGTGACTGCGAGTACTCAGATGACGAGTTGGAGTCCGATACCGACGCAAACCCTCGCCATAAGGCGAAAGGGAAGCGTAAGGAAACGGACGTCCAACCAAAAAGGAATTTTGGGGAAGCTTTTAAACCAATCGCGGAGAGAAACCCGCGTGACTTCTCCAAAACCTTTAGACCAACTGCTACAAATGCAGGAAAGTCAAAATTCGCAAGGGACATTGCGGAAGCAATCGCCCCGAGAAGTGCCAAACAGATGTCCAACATTGGCACTTATGATGGTCTATCCGACCCAGACGACCATTTGAACAGGTTCATTGCGGGGGCTACCGTCAGCAACTGGACGGAACCCACGTGGTGCTACATGTTCCAGATGACTCTGGTCGGAGCGGCCAGGGCATGGTTCGATCGTTTATCGATCCACCACATATATGACTGGGCGGACTTTCAGAACAAGTTCAGCCAGCACTTTAGCCAACAGAGGAAGTACACTGAAGAGCAGTGGACGATCCTCAACTGCGTGAGAGAGGAGGATGAATCTTTACTAGACTTCATCACCCGCTCCAACTCCAAAAAGCTAAGTCTCGGCAACATAAGTGAGGATCTGGTTCGCGCCGCCTTCATCCAAGGCGCCGAATACCCAGAACTTATCCGCACATTGACGGGTAAGGATGGCATGCCATCAACTTGGGATGCCATCATGACGGCGGCAAAGCGCTTTGCCGAGACGGAAAAGCAACTGGGAAGGGATCTTCCCCAGAGTACACACCTCTACACGCAGAGGACAAGGGAGAACAACGTTAGGACCGCCCGGCAGAACAAAAAGAGGAGGCTAGGTATTTGGCAGTCAAGGGTAAACTTTGACACCTCATCCAGCTCTCGCCCTCTTGTTGGCGGAAGAGACAACACACACCCTTCAAACCGAAAACACCGGTGGACGCCACTCACGAAGAGCGTCACGGAGATATTTGCCACGGAAAAATTGCCATGGCCAAAAGCCCCATTGATCCGGCAGAAACCTAATGCGGATCAAAGCAAGTCCTGTGATTTCCACGGGACAAAGGGTCATGGAACTGAAGAGTGCACATCCTTGAAAGACATTGTTGAAGCATTTGTCAAGGATGGACGACTTGCACATCTCGTGGCATCAATCAGGAAGGGAGGAAGGAATGACAACCGGTACAGAGGTAACGGACGAAAGCCCGTCGACATCAGCATCAACATGGTTCATGGCAAGGTCGGAGGAAGAAAAAGACGAATGACAGAACCATGCGCGTGGAAGGAAGCTGAGGTGCGCTTCCCGCGAGTGCCAGGAGGCCCCAGCAAAGAAGGCCCCATCGTCATCAAAAGCCAGCTGGGGCATTACATCACTTCCCGCACTCTTGTTGACAACGGCGCTTCGTCAACAGTGATGTACAGGCAGTTCTTTGACAAGCTGGATGATGAAGACAAAGAACGCCTGGAAACGGTCTACGCTTCAATGGAAGGGTTTGACGGCAGTACAGAAACCCCCCTGGGTATCCTATCTTTCCCCGTCACTCTTACAGATGGAAAACACTCCCGCACAGAGGATGTGGACTTTGTCGTGGTGAGGAAGCCACACCACACGTACGACATCCTCTTCGGGAGAGACGGGATGGCAAGATTCAACGCCGTGGTATCTTCAGTCCACGGCATGATGGGATGGCCAACAGCTGAGGGTGTGGCGATGATCACTGGCATTCCCCAGGTATGCATCGCATCTGTCTCATCTAAACCCAAACCAAAGATGGCTAAACCAACCATCACTGAACCGGAAAAATGGGCCTTCAATGGCAAATACCCCGACCAGGCCGTTACCATTGGACCAACAATCGTTGATCCCACCCGCACCCTACTCAAACGCTTACTGCAGAAAAACGCTGACATCTTTGCGTGGGCACCAGCTGACATGACTGGTGTACCCCGAAGTAAGGCGGAGCATAAACTCAAGTGCGATCCTGCTGTCACGCCAGTCGTACAAAAGCGCAGAGTAATGGGGCCTGAACAAACTAACGCGTGTAGAACCCAAGTCAAGGAACTCCTTGACGCAGGCATCATACGCGTTAGTAGATATCAAACATGGGTTGCAAATCCCGTAATGGTACCGAAGAATGACAAACAATGGCGCATGTGCATAGATTTCAAAGATTTGAACAAAGCATGCCCCAAAGATTGTTATCCGTTACCAGAAATTGATCTTAAGGTGGATTCGTTGGCACCATTTCGCCTTAAATGCTTCCTGGATGCGTATAAGGGGTACCATCAAATCCACATGGCCGTAGATGACCAGGACAAAACCGCATTTCGGACGCCCGATGGTACATTTTGTTATAAAATGATGCCATTCGGACTTAAGAATGCAGGGTCCACGTACCAACGACTGATGGACAAAGAGTTTCATGCCCAAATCGGGAGAAACTTGGAAGTCTATATGGATGATTTGGTCATCAAAAGCCCCGAGCCAGAAGCGATGTTGAAAGACATTGAAGAAACTTTCAACACGCTTAGAAAGATAAACATGAAGCTCAACCCGAGCAAGTGCTCATTTGGGATGGAAGAAGGGAAGTTCTTGGGAGTCATTGTTACTAAAGATGGCTTCAGAGCGAACCCTGAAAAGGTCGAAGCCATTGTTAAAATGGAATCACCTACCACCATCAAACAGGCTCAGACACTGAATGGACGACTAGTCGCACTTAATCGCTTTTTGGCAAACCATGCGGATAAGTCGTTTCCTTTCGTGTCAACATTGAGAAACTTTTTAAAGAAAACGCACTTCCGCTGGACACCAGAAGCGGAAGCAGCTTTTCAGGAGATTCGGTCACGCCTGATCGAACTCCCAACACTTACAGCACCACAAGCGGGAGAGGAGTTAATCCTATACCTTTCCGCAACAGATAGAGCAACCGGGGCAGTCCTGCTAATAGAACGAAAAGGCATCCAGATGCCAATCTATTATGTTAGCCGTGTACTAACAGACGTAGAAACCCGGTATTCTACCCTCGAAAAATTGGTCTTAGCACTTATACACGCTTCACGCAGGTTAAGACGATATTTCCAGGGCCACCCAATCACCATTCTCACCAACTTCAAACTCTCAAACGTTCTAGGCAAACCCGAATTATCGGGACGTCTAGCCAAATGGGCAATTGAATTGGGAGAATATGCAATTAAGTACAAGCCAAGACCAGCCATAAAAGGCCAGGTCCTGGCCGATTTTATTGCAGAAGTCCCCGCTTCGCGGGAGAAAGAGTGCCAGGAGGAGGCTCAACCCTCCCCAGCACAGGACATCAATGATGTCTGGCGACTCTACACTGATGGAGCAGCCAATAACGAGGGTTCAGGCGCAGGGTTAAAATTAACCAACCCAGCAGGCCAAGAATATACTTACGCTATTCGGTTGGATTTTCCAAGTACGAATAACGAAGCCGAATATGAAGCATTCTTGGCCGGTTTGAGAATTGCGCGTAAGATGGGAGTGAAAAACTTGGAGGCCCACGTGGATTCCATGCTGGTGGCCAACCAAATAAACGGGACGTACACGGCTGTGAACGACACAATGGCCCTGTACCTCGCCCAGGCAAAAACCCTTATGCGTGATTTTAGTGATTGTAAAGTCATACACGTCAAGCGCAGCGAAAACAAATCTGCGGATGCGTTAAGCAAGCTTGCATCACTAGCCTTCACCCACTTGGGAAAGGACATCCGCATTGAACTCCTCGAAGCACCATCAGTCCCGCACAAGGAAATTTGTGTCATCCAAACCGGTACAGAAACGTGGATGACACCAATAATAAATTACCTTGCAGCAGGAACACTACCAGAGTCAAAAACACAGGCAAGAAAACTACGCTGTAAAGCACTGAATTATCAGCTCGTCAACGACATCCTTTACAGACGTAACTTTCTTGGCCCACTCTTGAGATGCGTGGACAACCAAGATGCCGACTACCTCCTAAGGGAAGTACACGAAGGCATCTGTGGAGTACACGCAGGTCCTCGCGCTGTTGTAGCCAAGCTAAACAACGCGGGATACTTTTGGCCGGGGATGCATACGGATGCACTAGCATACATCAGAAAATGCAGGTCTTGCCAGCTTTACGCACCCAACACGCACCGCCCGAGGAATGAACTTGTTCCAGTCACTTCTTCATGGCCATTTCAGAAGTGGGCCATCGATGTGACAGGCCCATTTCCTACAGCAGCAGGAAATGTTCAGTTCCTAGTGGTAGCCATCGACTACTTCACCAAGTGGATAGAAGCAAAACCTTTAGCCCAAACAACCGCGAAGCATATCAAAAAATTTATTTGGGAATTTATTATTTGTCGTTTTGGACTTCCACAGAATTTGGTGAGTGATAACGGCACCAACTTTGCTGACAAGAAGCTACAACAGTGGCTAAAAGAACTTCAAATCACCCACACCTTTACCTCAGTGGCACACCCGCAAGGTAATGGTGAGGTGGAAAGAGCAAATAAGAGCATCGTCGAAGGCATCAAGAAGAGGCTATCGGAACACAGATCCGGCTGGGTGGACGAGCTTCCGCACGTCCTTTGGGCAAACAGAACGCTGAAGAAGGCCAGTACGGGAGAAACCCCGTTCAGCCTCACTTATGGCACTGAAGCCATGGTCCCGGTCGAAATTGGTCTACCCTCGCCAAGGGTCTTGATTCAGCCAGAAGACAATGATGCGGAAAGACGGTTGGATCTTATGCTAACCGAGGAACGCAGAGACTTAGCCGCAGTGCGTGAAGAGAACTACAAACGACAAATGCAAAAGTACTACAACACGCGGGTAAAACTCTGCAACTTCAAGATAGGAGACTACATACTGCGTAACAACGAGGCTTCAAACCTAGAGCGCCCGGGAAAGCTGGCCCCGGTTTGGGAAGGGCCATACATTATCAAAGAAGTCCTGGGAAAGAGCGCATACAGGCTCGAAAGGCTCGATGGCACTCCCATCCCAAGAACATGGAATGGAGCTCAATTACGCAAATGTTATATGTAGATCAATTCCAAAACTTGTAAAGAAAAGGCCTAGAGCCACTTCTAATGGAAATGATTCTCCTTTCATAATGTGTTTACCTTTATACTTATGAACTTCCCACTGATACCGGTATTCACCGCATAAACGGGAAGAAGTAAGTCGTTACGTGTGGAAGGCGGAAAAAACCCGCGTAAACACAACGTCAATAAGGGAAACCTACACATAGGTATGATGTAAGTAAAGTTTAGCCATCCTTGTAAGTGCAAGTGACGGTCTTACCCGCACAATCACGAACAAGGAAGCAAAACTTCAACCTATCATCTACCACGTTCAAAGGTTATCCTAAAAAAAAAAAAAAAAAAAAAAAAAAAAAGATGAGGAAAACCTACACGCAGGTCAGATATGGGTAAAGTTTAGCCATCCTACTAAGTGCAAGTGACGGTCATACCCGCACAATCACGAAAGAGGAAGCAAAAGTTCACACCTATTATCTACCACGTTCAAAGGTTAACTTATCCTCAAATAAGGTAAACCTACACGCAGGTCAGATGGTAAAGTTTAGCCATACTACTACGTGCAAGTGACGGTCCTACCCGCACAATCACGGAAGAGGAAGCAAAACTTCACACCTATCTACCACGTTCAAAGGTCAACTTATCCTAAACACTTGGAAAATTGCTAATTTAAACTTAAGTATGTGAGTCATATAACGTTTATAAAGCAAGGAATCCAATGAATCAAGCGGTCTTAGCCGCGCAAAGATTTACATTTCATAAATATTCGTTACAAGAATGGCCGGGTAACTACCCGCCTACAAGAAAGTAAATCTATACAAACTAAATCTATCCTAGTAGCGGGAAGGGATCTTCAGGATCAGGCTTCAGGGCCACTTCCACTTGGACCAGCGCCGTCAGTAGAGCGTGGCTGTTCAAGGTAAGCCTTAAGGATAGATAGCCCGTCATCAGCAGCATCAATTTCATTCACCTTCTCCACCACCGGATGCGGGAAGGCGGCGTATTGATTTACTGCTTGGTCATATATGGCTTCGGTATCTACATTGTACAAAGGGAAGTTGGATGGCGGGACGCCTTTCTCAACAAACCCTAGACCAAGCAGGAAGCCGACCCGTTCCCCATCCTCATGAGAAGCGTTGAGGGCTGCGCTCATTGCATCGTCTTAGGATGTCTCTGAGAAGACCCGATGCACAACCTATATAAGAAAATATACAAGCGTCAGCACCCTATCTACAAAGAAAAGCGTGAAGACATGAAGATAGACATACCTGAGACAACGCTTCTCGAAGAAGCCATTCCTTGGCAACCAGAGCTTCTTTAAGGGCGGCTTGAGCTTGGGTGCAGGCGCGTTCGGCTTCGCTTTTGTTAAGATTGGCAAGTAGAACTTCCTTTGCGGCAGCCTCTTCGACGCCCTTAAGCTTCCGCTCGGTATGGTCAAGCACGCCCCTCTGGTCCAAGATCTCCTGGAGCTTCTTGGCATCTTCCATCGCCAAGGCATCATGAGCACGTTGGAGAGCCTCTAATTTGGCCTTGAGCTCCTCATTCTCCACACGCAAAGGCTCAGCAACGGCTTCAGCCTTGGTGGCCCTCTCGGTTGCGTTCCTCGCAGTCTCCTTAGCCAGCCGAAGCTGTTCGTTAACAGCTTGGGCAGCCTTGGAGCAGGCCTCGAGTCGCGCTTGAACCTCAACCTCGAGGGCCTTGAAGGCCTTCTCCTTCTCCGCAGCAGCTGCGGACAGCTTTTGGTTCTCCTCCCGAAGAGCCCGCGCTTGGGATACTTCCTTGGCGCGAGCTGCTTTCAACTTGTCGTTTTCACGACAAAGCAGCTCGACGCGCGGCTGCATCCGGGCTTGGAGAACTCGAAGCTCGTTGGTTAGCCTACCCTCCTGGTAGCTAGCCATGGCTTCCCCCAACGCACCATGGGGAGCAGCGTGGCGAGCCCATTCCACGCACTCCACAGGGGTACGAAGGGTTGTTCCTCGGCGTATGTTCCATCGCGGAACATACACTTCATTGGAATCCGAAACTGCAGAAAACAAAAAAGCAGTTAGGAAAAGATGATAAAATGTATAAGTGAAAAAGGGCCAAAGGAACCCTACGCACCTGTAGGGTCAATTACAGGCCGATAGCCGCCGAACCCATCACCTGAACCCAATGGAAATCCATCCAAGAGGTCAGGCAGATGGGAAGGTGGCGGAAAGATGCGAGAAGCCCCACGCGTACCTGAGGGACCGGCCGTCGTTGCCGGGGGCATGGTAGCAGCCGCCGTGGTCGCCGCCGCGGTCGCTGCCGCAAAAGTAACCGCCGGCTCTGTGAAGGATGCTGTAAAAATCGCACTCACAGCCGGCGGTGACGTCATCTCGGCTGGAACAGTCGGCTCAGAATGAGCAACTGAACCAGCGGAAGCAGGCGCAGGCGCCTGGGTCAACGCCTCAGGTAGGCTGACCAAGCCTACCGTCATTGGCGGAGAGGTAGTACTCGGCCCCTCACCCTGGAATGCGCCAACATCCACACCTGCGTAAAGAAGAAAAGTGTTAAAAAAGACTTGAAGATTAAACTACGAAGATAAAAGCTAAGAGAGTTGTACTAACGGGTTTTCTTGAGCTTGAACGTACGGACGGGCGGGGACGAACCCGATGGAGCCGGTCTCTTGATGCCGGTCACCGTCGTCGTCATTGGTTCTCCGGAGGTAACAGTCGTAGCCTCCGGAACAGTGGTCTTCTCACCACCGGGGTTCCCCGCCACCTCTTCACTATCTGACTCAGTGTCAGATAGGAGCACTGGATCGGCTGGGGAGGCCGCCTTCTCCTTCCCTTTCCCGCCGGCAGCCCTCTTCTTCCGCACTAACGGAGGACCATCTGCGGATTCCTCAGAAGAAGACAGGGTGTAAGGAATTCCAGCAGCGGGTACAGCACTGAGGGGTGGAGGAGAGAATAACGCCTTACCTGGCCGCCGGTGGCTCAGGATCTCGTGGCCCAGCGGATAGACCTCCACAAACCGATCCGCTGTTTGCTCCAGGATGGGCAACTCGTTCTCGTCAAGAGCACGAGTACCCACCCGCACAGGATCGTCAGCTTCCCGCGGGTACAGGAGCGACTCCAAATTGTTCCCCTCTAAAAGAAAAGAAACAGTTAGAAGACAAACTCATATCAGCAAGAAAGACAAGACATACCATAAGGAGTAGAGTTCAAACCGTATTCGAGAAGGATGGGAACCTGAGACGCCTCCTTCCATACCCGGCTCATCCCCAGCATCACCATCCCGGACTCCGCAAACCGGTAAACCGCAGATTGGACCCGGGATATCTTTGCAAACCATTCCGCCTCCTGGTAGTTGGTGGCGTGGTGGCTCGGAATTGCTTGGCCATTTTTAAACTTCATGGCAATGGGGATGGCGCGGGCAGAAATGTAGAAGAACTCCCGCTTCCACGATCGGAGACTGCGCTCGGTCGCGCAAATCTTCAAACCCTTGATCCGGGTTGTCAGGGTGTACCACCCCTGGATGCACCTCCAAGTATAGAAGGTCATCAGGCGGTCCACATAGGGCTCAATGCCCAGAATCCGGCACACCCACTCGAAAAGGCGAATCTTGGCGATCGCCATGGGGTGCAACTCGGTCAGATGAACACCGTGCCTCTCAAGGACACGGTAAACAAACTTTGTCAATGGGAACCTAAGATTCCCATAGACAAAGAATGCTGCATAAACCCCGATCTTGCCTCTGGGGGCATCGTACACGGTCTGATGGGGTTCAGGAAACTCAGGCTCGAAAGGATCGAGCATGAACTTCCTAACAACATACCGGTACTGATCGCCGGGCAGAGCACACTGGCACTCACCAGCAGTACTCCTGTCATCGGTGGTAGACTCGAGATCATGTGAAGACATCTTGCAGAAAGAAAGCGATTTCGGGAAAATGCTTGCCTGAAAAGGGGAGTATTTGACGGAAATCGCTAAGAAGAAGAGAAGGGTGAAGGTGTGAATTAAAAAGGACCCTCTCCCCCTTTATATACTAATCGCAATTAATGCGGTGAATTTAATGCTAAGGAGAGAGAAATCGAGGGTGCAATGAAACTATGACGCGTGGCAAAAAGCAAGCTGGCAACAGCTGTAAAAAGGACGCGTGCCAGAAATTTCGCGGCCACGCGCCCGAAAAATCGCGCCCACGCGCCTGAAAAAGCGTCTGGAATGACCATGTACTGTCACGTCACCATAACTTCCTGCACGTCCTGACACAGTCAGAAGAAACCGTCGCACAACGTTTCAGATGTTTGGACTGTTCTTATCCTCACCAACCTTTCGAATTTCAAAATTCAAAATTCAAAAAGATTCAAAAGTAAGCGGGAAAATACCCCTTACCTTGGCAACCAAGTAACCATAAGACGGATGCGGGTACAGTGTTAAGGCAAAACCCTTCACATACCTAGCACCCGCAGGAAATTGAAGCCAAGAATACCCCGGCAACAAAGTAACTATAAGACGGGTGCGGGTACAGTGTTAAGGCAAAACCCTTCACATACCTAGCACCCGCAGGGAATTGACGCCAGGGGTACCTTGAAAGTAAAGTAACCGTAAGACGAGCGCGGGTACAGTGTTAAGGCAAAACCCTTCACATACCTAGCGCTCCGCAGGGAATTGAAACCAAGAAGGATCTTCTGGGCAATGCTTGCGGAAACGGAAATAACATCCCCGCATAGCGGGAACGTCGAGAACTACATTGTTTGAGGCTCCAGGATGGAATTGGTGGTTTAAACATAATTGATCACTATGTTCAAAACCACTAAAACCTCAAGGAGAATCCACACAAGTGAGACTCAACGCTCCTGACTTGCGAGAAGGTTACATACCTACCCGCATCATACCCAAAGATCAAGCAAAAAAATCGGGAATTTTTGCAAGTGACATTAGGAAACCCGCGGGAAGAATCCCCACGGAGAACCTTAAAACTAAAAACCCTTTTCAAAACCCCTTGCTTAAAGTCCAAAAGTTCACCTCACTTTATTAAACATTCATGAGAAGAACATTGGACTGGGGGGACTTGAAGAGGTAGGTCCCAGCAGAGACCAGTTGGTCCCGCAAGACTCACCTTGAATAGGGACGTCTGCGCAAAGGCCATCTGCTCCCGCAGGACCCACCATGCTCATAGAATCTTACGCGCAGTACGCAAGCTGTACACGCAGGGAAAGCCTCCCAATGGTGAAGTACCCCGCCTGTTCCCGCAGTTGCGGATACAAGCCATCAGGGAAGGCTACCCGCAGACAGCAGGGCTACACGCACAAGGCAATAGCTACTTCAGTAGTCACATGAAGGAATGAGCAAGGCGGGAACAATCCCGCCAAAATGAGCCAGTCCGTATGATTCTGAAATATCTTTTGTACTATACCTACCAAGGTATGGATAGGACAGACGATCTGACCAGAACAACCCATGAGCCAATCACAGGGTGACAGCTCACCGACAACAGTACGAGGAGGAGCACCCTCTAGTACTGTTTGTCACTATTAGCCGCTGCCTACTCACCAACTCTTACTGAGGGGCGTGCGTAGCCTACAGTTGGTAGAATAGTGTTACTGTTGGCCGTAACTTATTCACCAACCAGCATGGCTTGCGTATAATCCACAGTAGGTGGGACGTGCATAATCTACAGTTGGTGGAATAGTGCAGCCGACTTTGTTACTGTTGGCCGTAACCTATCCACCAACCAGTATGGCCTGTGCATAATCCACTGTTGGTAGAACAGGAATACTATTCAGCCGGCTGTACCTTCTAGGAAACCTACCTTCGGCTATAAATACTCCAACATCTTGGAATGGTAAGATCATCTGCCATCCAGTTATCTAGCAATCTCTTAATATACACTTATATTCAGAGCAATCTAGTCTGATTCTCACGCCGGAGGGTGGTCACAAGGAGGAACCCCCCCTTCTCAGTGACGAGCTTACGGTGTTTGTTTTGCAGGTCTCCTGAAGAACAGCCTTCTCAGCTAGATCTCATCCGTGGGAAACATTACTTAACCCCCAGATTATCTATAATCTGTCCAGGGTTCACTTAGTGTTTCTTCACAATGTTAATTATGTTTAACTTTCATTGACAAAAGCACATCATCAAATAACATGATCGAATGATACATAACTAAAACCGTCTATAATATCGTGGACCAAAAAATTATTGTGGTCCAATTTACCGCATGCTGTTAATTCCTCAATAACATCCCAAAACAATTTCCAAGTCTTTGAGCCGAACACGTACTTAATCCCATATAGCTTGATTAGATTAAGTTTGATAAGCCCAGCCAGTTTGTATTATAAAATTATTTGCTTAATCAATATTATTTGTAGAAATTTGGGTAATCAAGATAAAATGACATACCTGCAATATTAAAAATACATAGAAACTATTCTATCTTTGCACTAATTCATTTTTACAACATTTCATCAATCTGAAATGTGGCACTTAATTGCTTGCTTTTTTGAAATGCTAGCCATCACATCATCATTTGGTTTGCATACAAATCATCATAAATAATAATTGTTGTTGCATCCATACATGTTTTTGCATACAAATCATCATAAATAATAATTGTTGTTGCATCCATACATGTTTTAAAAGTAAGAAGTTGTACAAATTGTAAATAACCAAAACATGTTAACTATTGATAGACGTTCAAAACATTTAGTGCCCCAAATACAATATTAAACATTGCCATCACATTTAGTCATACATGTCCCAAACAGACATGCACCAAAACATACAAAGTAAGCATTGTGACAAGATGAACCAAAATACATAGGGCACTTAATAGAGTTTAAGTCTAGTTAAGTTTGAATACGGTAGGGCCATGAAAATTACTTGGTCACTTGAGTAAGCAACGATGAACCTTGCTTTCGCTTATAAACTAAAGCACATTTATCTCCAACAGATAAATTGACAAGATCAACAATACTTGTATGCAATGCTGGATCATCTTCTTGAACCGAAGATGCATCATCTATACCCAAACCGGCAGCAGATTCGTCAATCGGTAACTTCAAAGGTTTTCACCCGTGTCAAACTTGCGTATAAAAACACATTCTTTCTCCACCGAGAATCTTTTATGCTTGCATAAATAAAGTATTCATAACATATGCTTCAATCTTGGTACCCCGAAAAGGAAAGAAATAGTAACTCGTAAAGCATAAAAAAGGCATTAAAAATAACGTAGTTGAATGAATAATTATAAAATTACCTCCTCATCCATAAGGATTAAGTCTACTACATAAGTATCATGAGATAACTCATCAAGCAGGCTAGTGACTACGTCACTACAATATACTCAAGTAACCTATAATTATTTTCCAATGTTATTTCAGTATTGAACAATTCGTGTAAACAATGAAAATACATATAGTAAGATATACCTGGAACTGAAGTTTGGAATAACATTGTCACTCTAGGTTCGCCATATGGAAAACAAATGGGAGATTGGCATGTTTGTGAGTTTATGGGGGTTTATATTAATAGGCTTTCTATGTCAACTGCAGTTACAATCGTGCAAAAACCAACTTAAACCAATTAAGCTAAAATGTTCAAAAAAAACTTGTTAACAGTTTTAACCTGATTTTTATAATAAACTGCATAAAAGCAGTTTTATATATTTTGATCATATGCGAATTATTTAGTGAATATGAATATGAATCAAACTGATCATACTACAAAAATAATATTGATATCAATGTGAGTTATGAGTAAATGTCAGTATATTGAGATGATATAGATGGTAATATCATTATTTAGGTTAAACATTACTTGTTATTTAGTTGGTTTATATAAGGCTAAGATAAAATAAATTATAAATTTAAAAGTATGAATATAATTGTAAACCAAGTATGTTCTTACAGCAAATAGTTTTAGGCAATGGTTATTCATACACCCTTTTGGGTTATTCACACACCCTTTTAACACACATCAAAACTATATATACACCCTATAAAGGGTGTATGAATAACACATCCCTAGTTTTAATATATACTATGTTTCGAGTTTTGACTACAACTGCCATGTTCATTCATAATTGAAATATTGAACCAAAGGTAGTACGGCAAAATGAACGGTTGATGTATTTATTAAAATTAAAATGGTGTAGATGTAAAAACCGTTACAGTAGAAAAAAAGTATGAATAAAGAAATTTTGAGAAGGTGCCACTTGGCAAAATGTAAAGGGAGGGGCTTTCTTTGATTGACACTTAGTCGAAATACCTTTTCTTTTATTACTATAGAGATTAGTTTAGAGCCCGTGTAACATGGTAAATGACTTTTAACTGGATAATTATATATTTTTTATATTAATGTGAAAATATATGTTTTTGAAGCATTTTGGTCTGAGTTATAGAAGAAAATATCGAAAACTAAATATATATTTTCTTATAGCTAATTAAACCCTTTATACTAACCAAAAGATCATATAAATAAATGACATATACTTCATATAGTAAATCGGTATACATATAGATTATATTATAATATTAAACTTCAATAATTTAATGCTAAACACAAAGATATATATAATAGATATTCTCCATGTTTGCAATATTTATACAAAACATTTCGAAAAAATTAAGAAAATACACATTTTCCTGAGTTCAAATGCATACGAGAAAATTTTAAATCAAAATTTAAAACTAATCTTATATAAAAATTTATGAATTATTGCTTAAATCTTAGTTTAAATACAATTTGTAGTTTACCATACAAATCCAAATTCTTCGACAATGATGCACATTTTATTTGCTTTAATTTGCAATTACCCGTGATTTTAAAATTTTATTCTAACAAACCAGCAATGTCAATTTTAAAATTTTCTTATTTCACCATTAATGTTAATGAATGAATCGATTAGGATTTACATATAATAAAAACAAACTTGAATTCATATATTAAAATGACTTAAAAGTTAAGGACCATACATTGAAATAAGTAAAATAAAGATAAGGAAGCCTATGAGATTAACAAATGACAAAAATAGATAGTCTTTTATTAGAATGGATAGATAGAAAGATGCTTTTGAAGAGTTTAGGTGAGTGATGCTGTCACTTTAATTATGAAATGATTATAATTTAATCACCTTTCGTTACCAATACTTATTTATTAATTTATTAATGTTAATAATAACAATATTATTATTATTATTATTATTATTATTATTATTTATGTTCAATTCCCATGACCTAAATGAACCCTTACACCATCCCCTTTTTTTTACCTTTTTTTTCTGCATAAATCAATATTCTTTAAAGTATGCGCCGGATTGCCAACTTATGACACAAAACTAATTACTTTACAAAGTTAAGACTGATCGATTAGATATCAACTTATGATTTAGCATAATATGAATATATGATTACTATAAAACCCGCGTCTAATGATGAACAATGACATGCAACATCTCCCGTGATTTCTTACCAGTCGATAAAATCACATCGATTGCTTGAGATCTTTTCCGGTCAGAAATGAGACTCATAATTGGCTAGTCTAGAAAAAGAAGTAGAAGAAGAAGAAAAGAAAACTTCAAAAAATGTATATACTAACATCACAAAATTGTTATATGAAATCTTTCAATGTTGATGGGTCCAAAATTAAGAAGGCATCCGGATAGTTTTTTTCAATAACATAAGTCCAAATACAAGAAAACAAAACAATAAAATTAATGCTTGTCCTTTGTCGACGACATAAATTCATGCATGACGATGTAATTATTTATGCTTTAGATAAAAACTTATAAGATAGTAAATAATTATATAATATAGTAGATAGATGATGTATTATATCAGTTTTCTTTTTATTATTATTCAAAAGTTTAATGTTTACATTCATATTCAAAGGTACAATTTTATCATTAACGTGGTGAAAGATATTCTGTATGATCATATCTTACGGTACATTATTACCTATTCAAGGTAGGGGCTTATATATTGTGTAGTGACTTTCAATATCCGATTTTGTCTCCGAAAATCGGATATTCATCCAAATTTTAGGGTATATCCACTCTTGATCTTCAAATCGGCTTGATCAGAAGCATCTGTTTGATTGATCGCTCAAGTTGATGCTAGAAAATACATTGTTCATCTGCTCATGATCTTCAAACTTTGAGGATGAAAGTAATTCAAGTTGATGAGCCATTTGTTAAGCTAAAACTGCAACTTGTTGAATTTAACCCTATCACGTAATATTTATTATTTAATAATTAAAAACCATACTTTGGATAATTCGAGTATTCGAAATTTTCTAAAATGCCTAGCTATGTTGAATCCGAAAATTCAGATATCCGAATTTTTCTGTGTTTTAGATTCAGATTTTTTTACCGCACATCTTGAACCATGCTAAGTTGCTAACACAAAGTACATAGAATTTGGTGTAGCTCAATGATATGAATATTTGTTTAATTAATACCTAACTCTATAAGACGTTAGTCTCCAAAATATATCAAACCTATATTGTGGATTAAATCTTAATAACTATGTGTTATTGATAAAAATAATAAAATTCAAGAGAGTTCTATTCCAAATCATGCTCAAAAAGAAAAAAACGTAATCTTTCTTCTCTATAAATGTATACGTTAACGTACTATAAGTATATAATAACATGATACTGTTGTTGTGAATTCGACTTTTAATCTAAACCTTGAAAATGAACAAGTAGACATAGTGAAAGTTAAAAGGTAACAAATAATAAATGAATTTAGTGGTTAGGAATGGATGAGGGACCATTTTGATATGGATGCACATGACATTTGTTTGTCATCACTCCATCCAAAACATGTGGTTGCATTCTACATGTTTCAAAACACAAAAACATTAATTAAAGATTCCTTATCTCCAATCTCGTGAAAAATCTACTTATAACTTGGATAACTATTGTTATTAATATGGAGTATATAATTATGATCATTACATATACATATAAGAAATATTTAATGGTATTTTATACATATTTAAAAATTAGTGATTGTTGTGTGTGTATATGTTAATCAAGTTATGTATTAATGGTAGGGGTGCAAATGAGTCAGGTTGCCTGCGAGTCACTCGAGCTTGAGTTGTGCCCGAGCCTCAAATAAAGTTTATTTAGTTATCAAGCCTAAGCTCGAGCTTTGTAGGAAAGCTTGTTTAGGCTCGTCGAAACTTAACGAGCCTTGTGCATTTTTATAAGGTTTTCCTCTTTCCGGCTTCCCCATATGAATTTTACACTACACGCCGAGCTTGATCAAAGCTTTGGCTCGTTTAAGGTGCTACACAAGCTCGGGCCGAGCTTAGGCTCGTTTAAGATTTTTGTAAAAGTATATAAATATATTTAAAAACTTATTAAGTAATTAATAGATAGTAAACAAGCCGAGACCGAGCTTGAAAAACAACTCACAAGCCAAGCCTGAGTTATAGAAAAATAGTTGGAAACGAGCCGATCTCATACTCAGTTTGGCTCGTTTACACCCTGGCCTAACCTAATTAACATGTGGGGCCATGGGGAATCATTTAAAAAAAAAACTCCATTATTGCATAAAGGGAAAAAATCAGATGAGATGATCTGATAGTTTTAATAATCTTACTTCGAAAGAATTTATGCACTTTGTATATATAACATTTATGGATGATGTTGGTATGTCATACGTACAACAAGTTACAAAATATAAGACAATGAATGTTATCATCAAAAAGGTTAAATATTTAAAGTCTTTTGATAATATATGTCCGTGAGAAATATACCATCGATCTAAATATCCTTGTACAAATACAATAAAAAAAAACATACACACAGGACACATTTATAGTTAGAAATCAGAATACAAGTATTAAGATAGGTAAAAGTTGAATGGATAACACTACAAAACAAACGAGTATTACCAACGGCGGTTTGCTAGTGGGTCATATATCGTTGGTAATTACCGATGAATTTGCAATGGAAACCTCAAAAAATATTAAAACATTAACATAGCGCAAGATTTGAAAAGGTTTGTTAGTTTTGGGAGAGGCATCATCGAAGAAGATTCCCTTGGTAATATGTCGATGATATGAAAATGGATTTCCGATAAGATGACTCATATTCTTTTTATGCGGATGTTGGTGTGGGCTTAGAATTCCATCTAATACCTCGCTCTTCCGTCAATAATTTAGGTTTGAAATAGGTGGTCTTGGAATTTAAACAATCTTTCATCCTAATTGTGAAGCTTGAAAACAATGTTATATGGCAAAAGGGCAATGGCAATTAAAGAATTTGTTTGAAAGGAAAAGAACATGAACATTTATTTTAGGGATATTGGATTTTAATAATCTAATTTTTTTTCAATTAGCCTGCCAATTGAACAAAGTTTAGATTATTAAAATCTAATATTCCGTTATTTTAAGAAGCTTGAAATTTTTAAAAAACTTCTAAGGGTCTGTTTGGTATGAGATAACGGAATGAACGAGGGAATGGAATGGACAAATGAATGGAATGAACAAATGAATGAAATGAATTATTACTATTCCATTGTCTTGTTTGGTTACCACATAGGAATGAAATGAATCATCACTTTATTAATTTTTTTAATTAAATAGTAAACTATTCAATCATAATATTTTTTATCAATTAATAAAACGGTTATAAGATAATGCGATATAGTAATAAAAGTATAATAACAATTATAATTTAATAAAATTTATACTATAATAAAATAATAATGATGATAAATAGCAATAATAATAGTAGGAGTAATAATAATAATAATAATAATAACAAAAATAATAATTATTTTTATTATTAATTATTATTATTATTATCATCATCATTATCATCATTATTATTATTATTATTGTTCATTTTCCATTTCATTCCTAGATGGAATGAAAGAAAAACCATCTTTTGCTAAGGAATGAAAAATGTTATATATGAAAGGGTTTGCATTCCTTAGAAATGATTCATTCCATTAATGAATGGTAACCAAACATGTTTTATTTTGGAATGAGTCATTTCATTCCACCTCTCATTATTTCATACCAAACACTACCTAAGAGTTTGATAACGGTGACAAAAGAGTTGTAAAAATATAATAAACAGTTAACCAATCAATTACGGCTTTTTTAAAGTCCGAGATAGATTATGTGGTAATCATAGGACTTATAGTTAACTTTTGGTCTACAAAAGATTTTTTTTTCATGAGAATTCCCAAACTTGATTACTAGAATACACGCACAAATGTTTGTGAATTATGCTATATGCAATGTAACTAATGTTATCAATTGTCTTCTTTTTACAAGCTTAGTAAATTGTTTAATTGTGACAATGTGAAATACTTAGATTGATGCAATGGCGTCGAAGTACCCTGCTACGGCAACGAAGTAAGTTGACACACTACATAGTCACTAGATTGCGAAGTGAGTCGATGAGCCATATAGTAAACAGATAGATAATAAATAACACTTTGTTTGCAAATGTTGACAAAGTGAGCCTTAGATTCTAGCTACAATATTATTGTTTTGTGAACTATATGTTATTGATCCTAGTAATTTTACTTGTAGTAACTTACATAATTTTGAAGTGAACTGATCTTTTGTTAAGTTTCAAGAGAGTATTTTGTTCATGATCATAGACAATAAAATATAAATTTAGCCATGTACTAAAAGCTAGCTGTCATGTCCTAGAGATACAGGATGTAATTAAACAATAATTTATTTATTTTTCTTTTGATTCATAACAATCCAATCTATTATTCACATAATAGCTTTTTACAAAAGCGTATAATTGTACCAATATACTTCACTAATTAAACATTATAGTGATGTTGTGGCTTAATTTGGTGATATATCTTATCTATTTGACTGCATGTGACATCCAAGTGGCTTTGAATAAAGTGAACACATGACAAAGTTGGTAAAACATTTCACAAACATCATATTTGGCTTTAAAGTCATACATTGCCTTAAATATAAATATATTTTAGGATATGCATTATTATAAATATTCATGAATAGAGAAGGATGAAAGTTCTAGTATGTTTAATGAAAATGGGTTTGTGACTTGTGTGAAAGAGAGAGCCTATAATCTTTAATACTATTGGGTTGATTACTTTTTGTTGCTTAGGCTATGTGTAGTTCTCTAATGCCCACGCTGTCATCACCAACCACATCATAGCCATGTCACCACCGCCAGCTACATCCCAATCATGCTACCCCCTTGTCATGTCCCCACCCCCCCCCCCCTCTACCCACAAAAAAAAGAAAGAAAAAAAAACTCTGTTCAAAAGGGGGTTGCGGTGCAGCTTGTTGCCCGTTTGCCTGCCACTTTATTGTAATCGTTTTATAGTAAATTATATAAAACTTCGATTAAAAAAAAAAAATTCCCTGACGTCCCACATCTCTACAACCCCTTCGCGGCTGCCACCTAATGTTGTGTCTAGTGGTTAGCAACCTTGGGCTGTTCTCCGCTACACCCAGCCTTATAAAACATATTTAGAAAAGTGATCCATCTTAGGCCGACCCATCAGCCCAGGCCCAATTGACACAAATTAATATGGGCAAATGTCTTGACTTGAGAATTTTGGTCACCAAGGTCCAAAGCATCCTTTTTAAGTTTTACTGTTCTAGCTTTATTTGGATTGGGATATAAGAACTTCATTTTCTTTAATGTTGGGACACTCGTACTTATATTTAGAGGTGCAAACAAGTCTACTCGACCTATGAAAAGCTTGAAACAAGACAACCATATCAAGCCCGAACCAAACCTAAGCCTCAAATAAAGTTCGCTTATTTATCAAGATGAGCTCAAGCCTTGCACAAAAGGTCATTTATGCTCATCAAGCCTTGGACTTCTATGTACCAAGCTCACACTGCACAGTCAAGCTCGAGCTTAGCTTTAACTCGTTTAACGTACCTCACACAAACTCAAGCTAAACCAAGACTCATTTAAGTATTTCTCAAATTAGCTATTTCTCAAGCCAAATTTATCCCGAGCTTCAATTTATGTATACAACCCGAGCTCAAGCTTCAAAAAATGAACGAGCTCGGGTTGATTGTTTACTAAAATAGCGATAAAACAAAAAAGCAAAAACGGGTCAGTTGACCCGTTATATAACTTCAATAAGTCCAAAAGGATAACTTCCTTTTATCAAATCAACCATGAAAACCGACGGAAAGTTAAAAAAAAAGTAACACTACATCTCAAATCTATTGAAGGGCCAACTGTGTTAGCCGCAATCGTCTCATATCGATCAGAACACTAAAAAAACAAAACACAGAATTAAAAAAAAATGCTCAAAAATAGTCAACAAACAAAAAGACCTTTTTACCCTGAACTTGGAGCTATATATATGTTACAAATCCAATCCTCGGTTTCAAAGGATTGTTGTCCACACCTACGCCTACAGTCCACCGAACATCACTTCTCCGTTAACGTCCCTGCAAGAAACCGAACCCGACTGCATCTCTTCAACTTCGAAACCGCATCTTCCGTCTTCCCACGAACTAAATCTATATATGTTGCGGTTAAAACCACTTCTGGGTTGTCGGGTAGTACCGACAACGCGAGTGTCACCGCCTCGTGGGCCCGCTCCATGTCACCTTCTGCTGCTGCCATGGCTGCCATGTCAGCCAACAGGACCCCACGTGCCTCCTCCGGCTTCAGAAACAAAAATCTCGACCCGGATAATGGTTGGTCGACCGCAGGGGCGTTATTGGAATTTGGCTCGTCAAGATCTACAGCTTTCCTCATATGCCAGATTTCACAATCCTCTTGGCTGTAGGGTAATTCGGTGTTATTACTATTTTGCCCTGAAATATAACCCGACAAATGCTCGGATGCTTGTTTGGGCTGGTTTAACAGACAGTAAGCTTCCGCTGCATAAACATTTCCTAAAAACGAGTAAACTCTAGAACATTCTGGAAGCTTCAAAAGACACTTGGAAGCCGCCAATGCCTTGACTGCATCCCCGAGTTCCAAGTAAACAAACGCCAGGTCAGCGATCACAGCTTGCAAGATCATCTGATTCTCTTTTCCACATAAACCTTCGTACTCGTTAATCGAACTTTGAAGCAACAGGTTCGGATTCCCGACCTTCATCTCTTTTGCATTCAGTGACGGGTTCGCTTCCCCGTTTGAATTCACTTGATCCAAACCCGGACCCTGATCGAGATCCAGTTTCAAATTCGACTCACGGGTCCCATCTGGATAGTCCAACAGGTGTAACACGTTCAAAAGACAACTTTTAGCAAACGTGAGTGAAAGATTCGGGTCCACTTGCAACGTGTTTCTTGAATTCCAGCTCTCGATAACGTGTTGTCTCCACTTGCCCTTACCGATAACCTTAACATTAATATCTGGTTTCTTTTCGGAAAACATTATGCAACACTCGGCGATTCTAAGCCACAAAAGCGGTTTTTTGAAGAACACCGAACCCGACTGTTGAAAGCAACGAACCGCAAGTGTGGGTTTCCCGCTTGCCAAATAAACTAGCCCACAATTGTATGCGAAAAGGACGGATTTATCTTGTGAATAACTCAACAGTTTCATAGGTTTTTCCTTCCGTTGTGGAGAGCTGGTTCCTATAGCCCTGGAGAAAAAGACGGCTGCAGTTTGGTACTTCTCGAGTTGATAATAAATGCATCCAAGGTTGTTGTAATACAAAGATGACGTCCCAGTCTCGGGTTGACTAACAGATGCCATTAACAGCTTTATTGCTTTTCGGTGGTTATTTCTAGCATATTCGAGCTGAGATTTTAGAAATAACGCGAGTGAATAATCTTTACCGCGTGCAATATTCATGGCCATTTTGACTTCTCGTTTGGCGGCTTTGAGATTTCTTGTTAAGATGAGAATCCAAACCTTGTACAAATTCATAAGCGACTCATCAGTTTGTGTTCTTGACGGATCATTTGATGGTCTTGTTAGTGTAATCATTAGAGATTCTAGTCTTTCCTCTGAGAGAGTTCGGGATAATAAAGGGCTTTCAGGGCCGTTTGTGTTGACAGCTGAATCTGAGTTGATTAAATCTGATGATACCATCACGTTGCTGGGCGCTGACATGGATTTTGTTACTAGGGTTGTTAGCTGTTGATGAGCGGTGGTTCCTGAATCACCTTGTGTGGCTAAGCTATTGCCGCCTACTCTTTCCAAGTAATTCAACACATCCTGGAAACAAGAACATAATTTGCTAAATTGATAGTAATTAAAGATAATAATCAATTTCAACCATGTAGATTGACATAAATGCCCTTGAACTCTTGACAAAAAAAACTTACAGCAGCTGTTGAAGCATGATGGCCAACTAAAGAAACCTCCAGTAACAAGAGGCATACATGGCGTGCCACCCTCTGTTGAAGAAACAAGATTATGAACATACAAAGTAATCATGTGACGTATATTAATACAAATTCATCGCTTACCTCATCTATTGGTACAATATTTTGATATAATCTTTCCAAAACGGAGAAACACTTCTCATATTCGTGCAGATGGTAGAGAATGACTGCCTAAAAAGAAACAATACAGAAGATTAATAGAAATACATGATTAAGTAGAAAATACAAGAGAACTTAGAAATAAACAAATAACATGATGACATACTATGTTAAACATCGTCACAGAAGCATCAAGTTCTGTAGCTGCTGAATTGGCCACAATATTATTACTCTTATTTCCGACTGATTTGATTCTGTTGTTCGATGCCTCTGCACTTTCCCCAGATGAATGACCTAGCCTTTCACTTTGTTTCTTTACCAAATGAACAAAAAAGTCAAAACATGTACAAGCAAGAAAGTATTTATTACAAAAATCTATATATTATATCATACAGATGAATAAACAATAGCACATGCTCATATTAGAAATTAGAAGGAAAAAAAAAGCCACCACTACAACAATATCTATCTGGCATGATACTAGTTCCACTAATATTACATATAATGATTTGCTTGACAGCTTGAGGAATGTCATTAATGAAATCACGATGGAGAAAATGAAAGATACTAGTGTTCTAAAGTAATTAGAAATACCTTGAGATTATCAAGTGTTTCCAAAAATCTCTTTGGATTTGAAAATCCATCTTGAAAGTTCTCCGCAATAGCAATGTTATGAAGAACCTACATATAAAAGTGAATTAAAGAATGAAACATCCACAAATAAAAGGTAAAGGCACAAAAATCCGGCAATAACAATCTTCTGCAAGAATCAAAATGTTGAACCATAACAAACAATTAGAATAGATCTTTTAGCCGCTAAATTCTATAACAAACAAGCGCAAAAAATTGATGGTATTATTTGAACTTTAAAAGGAGTGCACGTAAGTAAATAACAGCTCCACCTTTTCATTTCCTCTAATTTACTTGGGAGGTAATTAGAATTTAACAAACTTATGTTAATTAAAAAAAATAAACATGGTGTGCGTTTAGTTATTTGGTAATTTCGACATATACTAGATTAAAGCTCTTTTAATACTTGGGATTAAAACAGATAAACCAAATTATGAAAGTAAACCAATGAAAAACTCCAACTATCAAAACTAAGATAGATCTCAGCCTCGTTTTATAAAAATCATGTATGCAAACCACGTTTGCCATCATACTTTTTAACAGACATTGTAAAAGAACACTTAATGTTAAGAAGAAAGGGTGCAAAAACAAAAGCATGCGTATATCCTATTGAAAGGCATCAATGAACTGATAAATATAGGTTCAATAGAATAGTAAAACTACTGTGATTTACAGAGACATGTTTAAGTTTTAACAACAAATAAACAGCGTGTACAAAACATGTATGCCACTTTTGTGACAGTTTTCCAACACCAATAAAAAGTGCTCAACGAATTGAATTTCAAATATCCGAATTAATCGAATCAAATTATTCGAATTTTAATTTTGAGAACCTGGATTTGAATTCGAATCGAAATCAAATTACATTAGGTTGATTTTATTCACATACGAAACTCAAGGCCAATCCAAAATTAAATTGGATTCGAATTAAAATTCAAATTCAAATCGAGTTCTAACTAATTCAATTTGAACTCGCCAATAATTGGACTTTGGGCTAAGGTTGGATAATGCATTAGTAGCCCATATGTGATTAAAATCATTAGAAGCTTGTTTTCACACATGCACACACATATAATTCAAAATCAAATTTCGAATCGAATTTAAAATCATAGATTCGTATTAGATTTGAAATTCTATAACAAAATCGAATTCGAAGTTTTGAAAACCAAATTCGAGACTTTAAATTTTGAATTTCACTCGAATACAATTTTGAGTTTTTCGCGTCCGAATCGGATACTGAACACCCCTACCTCAAAACATCCATAATAAAGAACAGTTAACCAACAAATCAACCTACATAAACCATTTGATCCCTGCCAAAAATGCAATTGTAACTAGTGAACCTCTACATGAGTGTTCTTCCGCTACAATAACAAAGAAGGATCGGGAATCCACTGTTTCCTAATTATAGAAAAACTATAAACTTTTTGATGCCTATGACATAGAGCCCTAATTTCCTAGAAGCACAAATTGCGTAAACGAATCACTAGCTTTTCAAAAAACCTATCAGCGATAAACAAGTAACCTAACAAATCAATCTTAACTTAAACATACAATATGCATCTGTTCCATCTAAACTCAAAACAATCACTCAACAACCAGTAAATTTTTACACAAACGAGCAAACAAACAACTGAATTCACCTTCGGATCATCTACTTCTCCAGAATCTGATTCAACACCATAAAATATTGATAACAACATAAGAGCCCTAAATCCTAATGTCCCATAGACACAGAATACCTGAATCAATCACTATATACCTTAATCAATCGCTATTTCAGAGATAAATGAGTAACCTAACAAATCAATCTCAATTAATCCTACAATATGCATCTGTTCCATCTAAACTCAATCAATCACTCCACAACCAGTAATCAAACACACAAACAAGCAAACAAACAAGCAAATTCAAATTCACCTTCAGATCATCCGCTTTTTTCATCATAATCTAATTCAACACCATAAATAAACTGATAATGAAATAAGAGCCCTAAATCCTAAGGTCCCATAGGCAAAAAGTAGCTAAATCAATCACTAGCAATTTAAAACACATATGCATCTGTTCCATTTAAATTCAAGCAATCACTCCACAACCAGTAATTCAGTGTGCGCACATGGGCAAATAAACAAGTAAATCACCTTCGGATAATCAGCTTTCTTCTCCATAACCTGATTCAACACCTCAAGTCCTAAACAATGAAATAAGGGCCCTAAATCCTAATGTCCTATCAACACAAAGTACCTAAATCAATCAGTCAATCACTAGCAATTTAAAACACCTATGCATCTGTTCCATTTAAATTTAAACAATCACTCCAAAACCAGCAATCAAACACACAAACGAGCAACAAAACAAGCAATGTCCAATTCACCTTCAGATCATCCGCTTTCATCTCCAGAAGTCCGAAACAATGAAATAAGAGCCCTAAATCCTAACGTCCTATAGGCACAAAGTACTTGAACCAATATCGCTAGCATTTTAAAACACATATCACAAAAAACAGTAACCTTACAAATCAATCTCATGCATCTGTTCCATCTAAAATCAATCAATCACTCCACAACAAGTAATTATTAATTAAGCACACACAGAAGCACATACAGAAGCAATTTCACCTTCGAAACAGCTGGTTCTTCTCAAGAATCTTATTCAATATAAGCCCTAAATCCTAATGTCCTATAGACACAAAGAACCTCAATCAATCACTAATATTTTAAAACACCTATCAGAGAAAAATGACAACCTAATAAATCAATCTAAACTAACAATCACTCCAAATCCAGTAATCAAACACGCACAGAAGCAAACAAACAAGCAAAATCATATTCACCTTCGGATCATCCGCTTTCTTATCCAGAACCTGATTTAAAACCATAAATATTTTGATAACAACAAAATAAGAGACCTAAATCCTAATGTTCTATAAACACGAAGTACCTAAATCAATTACTAGCTATTTAAAACACCTATCAGAGATAAACAAGTAAACTAATAAACCTATGCACCTGTTCCATCTAAACTCAAACAAACACTCATCAACCAGTAATTAAGCATATAAACATGTGAATTCACCTTTGGATCACCCGCTCCAGGATCTAATTCAACAACTTAAGTCTTAAAAAAAATGAAATAACTCAATAAGAGCCCTAAATCCTAGTGTCATACAGACACAAACATAGTTATTAAAAGCCCTCACTTCTTGCGCCTAGGCCCATTTTTCAGGCGATGCTCAATAAATGCGCTTCTAATTCCTAGGCGAGCGCTTTGGCATTGTTTAGGACATGAGAAGGCAAAAGCCGAGCAAAAGAAACACAAGGAGTGTCATTGAAACTTAGATCTGGGAGAGGTAAAAGGAACTACCTCAACATTTTGTTATTGAAGTTTTGGAATTACATTTGAAACTTAGAACTTTTGATGCTAATTAGATGATATTGAATGTTATATAATAGCTTTTATTTATTTATTTGAAGAATAATATTATTTTTCATATACATAATATATTTTTTTATTTAAGTGCGCTCTTTTTCTCCGGCCCTAACTTTTTTTGCGCCTTGAGTGTGCTTATCGCAATTAATAACTATGGACACAAAGCACCTAAATCAATCACTATATCAGAGATAAACGAGTAACCTAACAAATCAATCTCAATTTAGCCCTACAATATGCATCTGTTCCATCTAAATTCAAAAAATCACTCCAAGTCCAAAACCAGTAAGATACTGATAATAACAAAATAAGAGCCCTAAATCCTAATGTCCTTTTGACCTTAAGCACCTAAATCAATCAAATCAATCTCAACTGAAACCTACAATATGCATATGTTCCGATTAAACTCAATCAATCACTCGACAGCCAGCAATAATCAATTAAGCAAATTCAAATTGAAATTCACCTTCGGATCATCAGGCTTCTTCTCGAGTATCTGACTCAACACCTTGAGACAGTCAGCATACTTGCCTAACTGAAAACACACATACGCCTCCTTCGCTAACGCTTGCGTAACCGTAATCAACTCTCCGTCACTGTTATTATTCGCCTCCATACCTCCAACCACCAGATCGATACAAATCAATAATAAACCCTAGCCTCCGTAATAATAACACTTATTATTATTAACTATTAATTACTAATTACTCGATCGTCGGAATGATCACGATAACATACAATCGATTATTCAAATTGAAGATGTGTGATGGAGTGAGAGTGAGTGAATCTAGAGGTTGAATGAGCACACACAGCACAGGTGAAGGTTGTATTATATTGTATTGTATTGTATTGTATTGTATTGTTGTGTTGTGTTGGGTTTGAGTCTGAGTTGAGTGATTGGGTTTGGGTTGGGTGACGGTGGGTTGGATTGGGTTATGTGACGGACGGTGGATGTGGTGGGAAATGGAACGATCTAACGGTGGATACTCGTTCTTTGTTATAATAATAACAATAATAATAATTACAGAGAGCCGCAACGACATATTCGGTTAGTATCAGTTAGATTTGTTACGATAGCGGCAATAAATTCAAAATGATAAATTAGTAAACGGTTAGAAAAGTATTGACATTTGAATAGACTTGTGATAAAAAACCACGTTGTCGGTTGGTAAAACGCGCACAGTGTGATGTCTAGTTGACGCGAATTCAATTGGTATAGGTATAACACTAGAACTTGAAAAAAAAAATTTGTCGATGCGTATATACAGAAAATAGCATATTAAATAAATCGGTGGGTTACGACAACCATCGCGAATTTGGCCGGTGTCGATGCTACAGGTACTAAATCATAAGCATAATTTAGTAAGTTCGCGTAATTTTTATTACTGTTAATTTTTTAAAATAATAATAAAGATCGACTACAATAGTGGTGCACAAACCGGGTATTTAGGAACCGGAACCGGGTAGAAATTATTTTTTGGTATGGTTAACAAAAGTCAAACCTGAGTCATGTAGAAACCAGATTCGAGTATAATCAGGTATTTGACCGAGTTTTTCAGGTTTCGGGTAATGTCAATACGAGTGAACAGTGAAAACTAAGTAAATAATCATGAAGGGGATAGTGGAATGATCTAACGATGGATTAAACCGGATAGGATTGGGGTTGTTTATTATTTTTTAAAAATAATAGTTATAATTATACTAAGTTTTCAAAACAAAAAAACAAAAAGTAGCAAGGATGGGCAAACAGGTACGAGTGTCGAACTGATAATGATATCGAACCGTCGGTATTAATTCAGTACTGACTTTTTAATTTCGGGACTGGTTTGGTATTTCTTGAATTTTTGTCTTTGATACCAGTGGTGTACCGAACCGGCACTAAACTGAGATTTTCGAAACAAATCAATAACAAAAGTCAAACGAAATAATAGTTCACGTGAGCTTGCAAATGTAATTGAACATTTGGCTTAACAATTATTACTAATTTAACTATTCAAGCATTAAATATCAAATTGCAATCTTTTTAACTTTTTTTTTCTTCGTAACATGAAATATATAAAAAGCAAATCATATTTCTTTATCTAGTATAAACTTTAAGTAAAATTAATAGGTATGAAAGATGTTTAATGTTTTAGTCGTCGTCTCAATCTTATTATATATACTCCATATTAATTTGTTCTATCTTAAAACAGTAAAATAAAAATATACATTGTCAATGTAATTCACTCTATACTTACGGTACTTGGAATTCGAAATAATTAACGTAAGCAAAACGGAATACAAATGTGAGGACATGATGCATTAACTATATTTGGTTTGTTTATTTCATTTTACTCACAAATCATCATCATCGTACTCAGTATATCCCACCAATAGCAAAGCTATGTTAGGGTCTGAGGAGGGTAAGATGTAGACAGCCTTAGAGGTGGTCAAAAAAACCGGTCCGGGAACCGGTTTGGCGGTTTAAACCGGAAACCGGTTTTTAAGAAAACCGGTTTTTTAAAAACCGGTTTGACCGGTTTACAAACCGCCGGTTTGTATATCGGTTACACGTTTTAGAGCCAAAACCGGTTTTATAACCGGTTATTAAAAAAACCGGTTTTTTTTAATAACCGGTTATAAAAAAACCGGTTAACCGGTTTTTTTATAAACCGGTTAACCGGTTAAAAACCGGTTTTTTTCCGTTGTATAACGGCTATATAGCCGGTTTTTTTTTTTGACCGTTTTTTTTTTTTACCATTTTACCCCCACAAACATCTATATATAGTTTAGGTTGGGTATTGGTTAGATCACACTCGATTATACAACTCCAAACGCTCTAAACGTTTATTTCATACGCGATTATTTTGTTATCTCACGCTCAATTATACCACATTACCACTCCATACGCTCTTATTTCGTAGTCGATTATCATGGCCTCCCAAAGTGCTGCTTCATCCGTCAACATGGGTGTCTCGAACATGGGAGAAACGGTCGTTCGGGTCATCCCCACGAAACGAAACCAAGATGTTTGGCAACATTTCGACCTATGCGAAATGTCTAACGGTAGCCAAAAAGCTCGATGCAAACATTGTTTGAAGTTTTATGGCAAAGATGCAAACTCCACTTTAAAAGCGCATGTACAAAGGCCCTTTTACAAGGCCTTGAAGGACGAATCGGGAAGTAGTTCGCAGCCGGAGATGACGAATCAAGTAACGGTGTTTACGTACGACCTTGAAGCGGTACGTCAACAGTTTTCAAACTTTGTGATTCAACAAACACTTCCTTTCAACCACTTCGACAACCCTCGATTCACGGAGATGATGCAAAAGTATGTTCAACCACGCTACCAACACGTAAGTCGTTCGACCCTTAGAAGAGACTGTCTTAAAGCATGGAAAAACGCTAAATCCGAACTAATTTCATACTTTTCAAACTTACAAACTGGTGTAAACTTAACAACGGATGTGTGGTCGGTACCTAATGGTTCGCCCGACTCATACATTTGTGTGACGGCTCATTGGGTTGACCCCGAGTCGTGGCAAATGATGAAACGAACCGTTGCGTTTCAATTGTTTGATTACCCGCACACGGGTAGAAATATTTTTAAAATCTTGGATAAAGTCATTCGACAATACAAGATTGAACATAAAATCTTTTCAATTTCGTTTGATAACGCGTCCAACAATACGGCCGCGGTTGGCCATTTAAAATTAAAGTATAAACCTATTTGTGATGGAGCGTTTTTTCATAGCCGATGCATTGCACATATTATCAACTTGGCCGTGCAAGATGGGTTAAACGTGATCGAAACGCAAAGAAACAATTTTAAAAGAATGTTACGAGATGTTTTTAGCAACAATACAACATTTTCAAGATACAAAAAATTTTGTGTAGAAGCTAATTGTCAATGGTTGGGGCCAAATTGGGATTGTCCAACAAGATGGAACTCGACTTGTGATATGTTTGAGAAAGCCATCCAACAAAAAGAATCATTAATTGCGTTTCATCAAATTTTGTCAAGTAGGGGTAAATGTGCACCGTACGATCCTAGAAACTGGTTATTGATTGAGATCGTTACGGAGGTCCTTCAAATTTTTAAATCTTGCACAACTAGTTTATCCGGGGTTTACTATCCAACAAGCCCCATTGCTTTACCAAAAATTGCTGTCATGTGTACAAAGTTGAGTGAACTTCATTGTAGGGGTGCACCTTATTTTGATATGGGTGTAAAAATGAAAGAAAAATTTAGAAAATATTTTCAAGAACTACCCGCTGTTTTGACATGTGCTGCTGCGTTAAACCCTTGCATCAATGTTGGTGGTGTTGAAGCTTTAATAGAAAAAATTTGTGATGAGCTAGAGTTAAACGACGATCAAAACCCCTATTATAACCAAACTTTAAAGAATGCTTTCAACACCACCTTGTCAAACATGTATGATGTTTACCTTACAAAATACGGGTCGTCTTCCCAAATTCATGACTCGTTAAGAGCTGTTGCCCAATCCCAATCCCAAACCGACCTTGAAATGGGGATGTACTACATGATTTGGGAAGACGCCGGTAAACGTCAAAAGGTAAACACCCCAAGCAGTGAACTTGGAAGGTATGGTGGTACCAACTTTGTGAAACACATGACTCCGGATGAATTTAGAAGTCTTGATTTGCTGGCTTGGTGGAGAGGTAAGGAGGATGAGTTTCCGATCCTCGCCGCCATGGCCAAAGATTTACTAACGGTCCAAGCTTCCACGGTAGCTTCGGAGTCTGCTTTTTCTGTTTCTGGCAGGGTTATATCGATTAGGAGGACTCGACTCACTCCACCAGCTGTAGAGATGTCGAATTGTTACAAGGATTACTTGGACTCTTTAGATAGGGCACAACATCTACGCTCACTCGAGAGGGAAATGGACTATGAGGCGGGCTTGTATGAAGACGAGGTCAATCAAGGACACACTCAACCAATGACCGATGAAGAAGCCGCCTACGACGATTACCTAAGGAATAGCTCGGGATCGGGTAGCGAAGAAAATTAGTTAAAGAAACAGCAAACATGGAGGCAAATAATGAGTAAGAAACAGCAAGTTGTTAATGTAATCGTGTCTAAGCATTCTTTAATGTTTGTATTTTTGAGTTACGAATATGCGATAACGATTTAATGTTTGTATTTTTAATGTAAAAGCTATAAATGAAAGTTATGTGTTTTTAATCTTCCAAGCAAAGAACCCTAACAACGAAAGCAAAGAATGGCTTCGGTCTTCCAAACTAAACCCTAAACCCTAAACCCCAAACCCTAAACCCCCAAAAAAAAAAAAAAAAAAAAAAAAAAAACGGTTAACCGGTTAGACCGGTTATTAAAAAACCGGTTAATAAAAAAACCGGTTTATTAACCGGTTCTAACCGGTTTCTAAACCGGTCCTAACCGGTTAGACCGGTTAGGGTTTTCAGATACAAAAACCGGTTATTAACCGGTCCGGTTATTAACCGAACCGGTTTTTTTCCGGGCAAAAAAAAACCGATTTGTGCACCTCTAGACAGCCTTACCTCTACCCCATAGGGATAGAGAGGCTGCTTCCGGTGAGACCCCCTGCTCGATAGTAGTTTTGCATCAAGCCTTGGACATAAAGCACATAGCACTCAATCATCGGGATACCGGCTGATTGGTGCATGTACCCTCGTCTTTCGGCTATCAACGCCACCACATGATGCCTGATTAACCTTCCGCCACTTTTAACGTTATTTTCACGAGATTAGTAAAATAACGTCAAAATTAGTGCAATTTCACTTTTGCCCACCCGAGGGTTTACACATATATACATAATATGCGCGCACCTCAAGCAGGGCGTAAATACATAATAGAAAAACAATCAATCATTTACATGTTAATCCGTCGAGCTTACATGCCAAACAACGGTAATTAATTACAAACTCACAATTTAAACACTTAAAGATTATATTGTATCGCCTGCAATCCCTTGACGAAATGAAAGGGGGTGTGGATGCACTCCAATATTGTTATATGTTCCCCCAAATTTCACATTTACAAACCTATGAATGGCTGTATCAGTAACGATACGAGCATGTGTTTCATACTGAAGTATTGACGGTGCACAAGCTGGATGCATAGATTGCATACACTCATCACAATGATAGAATGGATTATTTGGATCAAATTCCTTCTCGCAAATTTCACAAAAATATTCACTCTTATGATTCTCAGCGGGAAAGTATCTCAATTTCATAGGATGCTTGTCACACTTGTGTGTAGTTGTCTCGGGTATTAACAAAGCGCACTTGGTGTGTAGATAAAAATCATCACATGCATGGCAACCGAATGCAAAATCATTCTCCAAAAATACATACGCGCACATTCTACAATGAGAAGCATTGTAAAAGCCAAATATGTTTTGAACTCTTGAAAGTAGGTGATTTGGATGAGAGGCATGAGTGATTTCTTTAGGTAAGAAGGCACAATTAACATCAATACAATACATGCATTCCTCACAATAGTACGCAAATCCGTTGCAAGGTAAATGACAAATATGGCAATAGAATATTCCGAAAAACTTACCCGGAATTTTTGAATGGAAAATTAGGGTATGTTGTGGGTGACCAGGGTGGTCTTTTAGTTCGGTAGGTAGCCGGGTACACCACTCATGAAGCACAAAGTTACAATGCCCGTCTTCATTGGTACACGTGTAAATTGGCCTAGTCGTAATTGGTTTCAAACATCCATCGCACAAAAGTTCAATCTTTTTCATAGGGTCATGGTAGGATATTGGTTTTATTCTTGAAGAGGTAGGTCTTGTGATATCAGTGCACCGTGCATCCTTAAGAATTAGTGGATGTTGGTGACTAATATGTGCTTTAGTGACCTCTAACACACTACATTCATTTTCCTTAAAAAACATGTGTTTCAGTATGCCGTAAGATGGATTAGGAAAGGGGAGATGAAGAAGATCAGGATATTGAGCGTCTTCATAATTTTTAATGGTTTTGTCTGTACCTGATGAAAATAGTATGCATTAATTAATCAATCATAAATGAGAAACCTTTAAACATGTTATATAGATCTAGCTATGTACCTGGAGATGTAAGAATGGACATGAATGACTCATTTCTTGATGTCGCGCAATCTAGATGGGTATATACTACATACCCTACATCGAGGAAAAAATTTAGATTTTTGATCTGCTTTTGGAAAAGAATAAGCCAGGGAGAGTGGATGAATATGGGAGAAAGATTCATTTGTCGTTTGTTGGATATGCAATTGCTTCGGTAGGAAAGCACAATCACTATATATGAAAGAGTTGGCACATATGGGACAATGATAAAAGATCCCTTTATGTTCCTTTCCACATGCATCGCATTCGCATAAAATTTGTTTGGTTATGCAAAGTAACGGGTGTTTGTGGCTAGGATGATGGATGATATTTGTTCTTAGCCTTTTTGTAACACAAATTGCATCAACGTGAAAATTGCATTGATAACAACAATAATGAAAACTTTTCAAAAAACGATAGCTACAAATACCACACTGCCATAACATAAAACCCCCTTCTGACTTGACGAAAGTGTCATCGAAGAGGCACATGGAATGACCAACGTGACAAATATCTTCCAATGTTTCTGGAAGCTCCGCACAAAACTTATGGAAGAAATGATTACCTTGGCTACATTATAGTAATATCTATGAAGCCATTCAATTTTTTTGTCACATAAGATACAATGACACTGGAAATTTTGTTGTGCAGTTAAATCCACATTTTCATCCTCCTCTTCTTCATCTTCACGTTGAAGTTGCTCCGACCACAAGTCTATGAGTTTTAATGAATGTACGTGTGTAAGGCCCCGTTACCGGTAGCCCTACCTTCGTGTTGGATTTACTCATAAACGCAGTTCTAATATCAGAGTTAATTAAAAACATTCGCGGAATATAAAAACTTTAATAAAACATTTCATAGCAATTCAAAACTTGTCTTAAACAACCAACTTGTCTTTCGAAAACTAAGTAATTAAAACATAACACGCCCTGAGCCTTCCGATGCCAGACTCTTATTCAACGCCACGTGTCCCCTCAAGCGAGCTGCCTCATCCTACTCACCTGCGTGCATACTAAAAGTCAGCTACGCTGAGTGAGTTCTAGTTAATCATACATTATACAATACACACAAACTTATATTCTTTCATTCATACTTTCATACTTTCTTTTGTACTAACTTGCTTTCATATCTTACGTTATAAAGAGCATTACGCCCTACATTCATCGAGTATTATTAGGGCTCGGTACCCTCCTTCCTCGAGTATTATTAGGGCTCGGTACCTTCCTTCCTCGAGTATTATTAGGGCTCGGTACCCTCTTTCCTCGAATATTAGTAGGGTTCGGTTCCTAAGTTCTCGAATATTAGTAGGGTTCGATTCCCTCTTCGTTACCATACAACCATACATCATACCTCGAGTATTATTAGGGCTCGGTACCCTTTTCGTAACCATACAACCATCCTTTCCTTCTTTTATTAACTTTATCACGTTCATACACATAAGCATACATATCATACTTACCTTATACATAGCGTTACAACCTGACAATACGTGCAATATCCGAAGATCGTTCACGTACCATCAAGCAATCATTCATACATTTCACATTATTCACATAAGGCATACACTTATCTCTTAGGATAACCGTATTAACAAACATATTGAGTATGCACACAGCCCCGAAAACATAACACATAAATGGGGGTAGAAACTCACCTAAATCCTGTTACGCTCTCCGTTAATCGTTATTCCCTTCTTGAGCTGGGCACGGCTAACTGTATAATATACACGTATCAATCATCTATCGCTATCTATATTGTGTTTCTAGTTCAGTTATAACCCACAACGAACGGGGGTCCGGGGGCAGCGCCCCTGGTAGCGGGGTTCTAGGGGCGGCAGCCCCTAGCAGGGTCCAAGGGGCAGAGCCCCTGGCTGGGGTCGAGCTGTCTTAACACATTTTCCATTAGGTTTTTAATTTATTTTCTAAGCGAACTTAACTTTAGGCGAAGTTAAACCTTAAGCGAACTTAGCTTTGGGCGAAGTTATATAGCAGCGTACTTATATAACCAGCGAACTTATGTATCCAGCGAAGTTAACTAGGAAGCGAACATATAGGGCGAACTTAGCTGATGGCGAACTTTAAGCCAGGCGAAGTTAGGCTTGGTGAACTTGGCCTTAGGCGAAGTTAACCTTGACAGCGAACTTAGCCTTAGGCGAAGTTATCCAGCTGCGGCCTACTGTTCGTCCCCAAACCCCATAATCATCATCGTTTCATCACGAAAGCCTTGAATGCGAGTTTAACCAAACCCGTAAACATTATTATGTTCATTTTTGGATAAAACTTAACACGTAATAGCATAAAGCATGAATCTTTAAGGCTTAAACGTTTACTACTAGATCTAGGGTTCATTTTACACGAGCCACACATGTTTGCAGGTCTAACGAGTTCGTTTTAGCATCAAGTTCGCAACTTTACTTTTCATTTGTATCCGATCTATACCCGTTCTAAGTTTCAAGGTTAAACGTTACTAAAAACGTAAACTTTAAAGTAAAACGGCTTACCTTTCGGTCTCGGTTAGCTTGCTTATGGACTCCAGATCTTCGTGTATGGCTCGTATAGCAAAGATCTACCACAAACGGATGTTCGCTCGATCTCGTTTTCCCTCTTCCCTCTCGGCCGTAAGGTTTATGGTGGTGTAGGGTTTGTGTGTGTTTTGAGTGTGTAGAGAATAAGATGGAAATGAAAGAGGGTTTAGGGTTTCAGGTTGGTTTAGGGGATATTTATATCCCTTAAAGCCCATGGACCTAAGGCCTATTCCCATTTAACCCACCTTAATTAATCTAAGTCCATGATCCGTTTTTTACTCGATATTACTTAATTAATAATGCGAAATCACTAAACGTAAATTTCTTTATTTATCATTATAATATTCAGGATGTTACAACGTGTGTGAACATTATTAATAAGAAAATAGTATCAAAACTAGAGTGACAAGAAGAGACTAACGCAAAAACATATGTTTGGAAAATGAGATGAGAATTGGAAAGAAAGCACATAAAAGATGAAAATAGATGAATTGTGAAAAAATGATTAAAAGTATGCTCACATTTGTAAGCACAAGAAACTTAAGGGTGTCATACATGTATACATTCTTATCTTTATTCTCAAGTTTATATATACCTATCTTTTTGTACCCGCATTACTAGGGGTGGCAAAACAAACCCAAATGAGTTGTTTTAGGTCAATATGGATAACTTTTAAAATTGAAATGAGTTAGTATGGTTCAAAAGAATTTTCCAATGATGTCAAGATGGTTGGGGAAATGCTAGTGACTTTTGGTTATGGGTTATAATGGGTTTTTTCACGGGTTAGAATGGACTAAAACAAGCTCCATTCAATTTTATTTTAAACAAAACTCACGAAACTGAACAGAAACCGAGAAATCAAAACCGAAATCATTGAAACCGAATAGATAACAAAAACCGAACAAAATCATTGAAATATTTTTTATTAAATTGGGTCAAGATGGGTTAGTTTTACCCATACCCATCCTATACCATACTCATTCTAACCCATCACCCAAACCCAACCCAACCCACTCACATTGCCACCTCTACGCATTATAGTATTCTCAAGTTTATATATACATAGCTTTTTGTACCTGCATTACGGTATTTTTTTACATTTGTCATTTCTAATATTGTGAACATGTTGTCTTGAATTTTATATATACTTTATTATAAGAAATTTTGTAATATACTTGGACCCATTTATGTTCGATCATGTCCCTCTATGTTCACTTTTGGATGAAATCATCCATATAATGTTTTACATTTGTTCAATTATGTTCGTTTAAGTTTTTTATTATTTATATTCATTTATGTTCCTTTACATTTGTCGATATATGTTTGTTTATGTTCTTGTATTGTTCATTTAAATTTTATATGAACAAACATTTAACCCATGTTTGTATCACAGAGCATTAAGATCAAACCAAATCAGGCATGCTTTTATAAATTGAAGATATCATAATATGTTAGTAATCTGCCACCGGTAACAACCTTTCCGGACCTGGAATCAAGGTTGGCGTGATGGTGGTGGTATGAGCGATGAACTTGGTTTTAAAAAGCGAGAGGCGAACAAAAGCGATGAGGTCTAAAACCGAAGCGCGAAGCAAAAAGCGCAAAAAGCGAAAGCTTTTCGTATATGAGGCGTGAGGTTTTTATATATATTTTTTAAATATATATCTTATGTTTTTAGCATCCCAACTCTAAATGTAGCAATAAATAGGTGTTATATATGATTCAATATATAAATTATCTACATGTACAACCTAAAAAACATGTTTTACAACATTTTGATGCATAAAAACGACATCTATACGAAAGGCGCTCGCTTCGGGCTCGCCTCAGCTTTGCCTCAGGCCGCTTTTTGCCTAAAAATAGTGCCTCACTCTCGTCTTTTGAACATTGCTCGCCTTGAGTAGGCAAAAGCGATGAAGCTCTCGCCTTAGGTCGCCTCTCGCCTCGGCTCGCCTCAGGCGCGCTTTTTAAACCAAGGCGATGAAGATGAAAACGGATTGACCTAGATAGGGTTTCATAAATAAAAGTCTAAAAGATGAGGAAAGCGGCGACCAAATCTAAACCGGTGGTCGATTAACCGGTGTTCATTCGGCGATTCAAGAGAAATCCAACGAAAAAAGGGGGCGGTAATCAAAAGTTAACTGTGAATGGGAGGATAGACCGATGACCGAGAATATTTAGGTTTTATGATGTAAAAGTTTCACAAATAAATGAGATATTATAACCCGTCTAAGTGTTATTCGGGTTTGGTGAGGCCCATGACACGAAAATTATTGTTTGATGATGAAAGGATTTCACAAATAAATGAGATATTATAACAACAGGCCTGACAAAGCGAACTGCCCACCTGACACGACCAATTCGATTTGTCGTTTCCCAAAATCATAGTTAGCAATTCGGCACAAAACTTTCGTCAAAAGTGACTAAATCGGACCATGAACACCCCTACCGCCCATTGCCAACTTCATAACTTGCTATTAAAAAGATTACATGTTTACAATAACACTTAATTCATAAATGCACAACTTAAAATGTTTTACCACCTTTTTTCAACATATCCAAAATAGACTCCACATTTCTCACATCTTGACTCTCTTCTTGTGACTCATCTTGAGTCTCTTGCGAAAAGTCTGCGCTCGTGTATGTCCTCACCCCGGGCCCACGTCCTTCACAATCCTTCGACCTACCTTGTTGGGCCCGTCTCACTTCCTTCTGATGCTCGGTTAACTCCAACCGTTTCCTCTTACCCGACCCATTCACACGATCATCCATTAACTCCACTCGTTTCACATGTTTCACGCAACGGTTTAACGCTGTGGTGACTTTGTGTTTGTTTAGAGGACTGACCGTACCAGTACCCGTACCCGTACCCGTAGCATCTGTCGTCGAGTATCTTTTTTTACATAAATTTATTTTACCGTTTCTTGAAAGTTTGTCCAATACCGGAAGTAAGTTTTGAGGGTAGTCTAGTTTGACTTGTTGACCGTATGTTGCGTTCCAAAAGGCGACGGTGGGGTTAGAGATTGACGGGTTTGAGTGATCTAGCGTTGCTTGGAGTTTAAGAAACGTTGAGTTGAAGCTTATCGGTGGCCAACTAGTTTGCGTACTTTTGAGTGTAGTGATCCATAAACGATGGAGTTGATAGATTGTGTTCTCGTGTTGTAGTTCAGAATCCGACAGCCATTGAAACAACGGGTTTGATATAATCTGAATAATAAAAATAAATAAATAAATAAATAAAAGAAAAACGCAGGCCAACCATTCATAAGTACATACGCTGATACGCACATATACATGCATAATACACGCGCGCGCGCGCACATATATATATATACATGATAGAGATTTTGAAGAAGAAATTCAAACCTCAACAAATGGAACAATATCCTCTTCAAAGTGAAAAGATTCCACAATGCGTGACAAGGTGGCAAAGACGCTGAAAACATTTTATAGTCGTATAAAAATCACAACTATATATAAGGGCGTAAACGAGCCGAGTTGAGTACAAGCTCGGGTTGTTTCGAGCTCTGTTTCTAAAACTCAAGCTTGGCTCGTGTGTAACTTTTTGGGCTCAGGTGTGCTCGGCTCATTTAGTATTTATTATTTATTTTATTGATTTATTTACATGTATCTATAAATAATTTTCTATATATTTACAACTATAAGTTTTATATGTAACAGAGTATATATTATTTAGGTACTTTTTATCATAACATGAGTATATAATATACTAAATAAAAATTATATAAATACAAGACTCGTTTAGACTTGGCGACTTGCAAGCCTACTCGAGCTCAATAAGTGAAGTCCTGGCTCGAGCTTATTTATTAAACGAGCTTATTTTTAGGCTCAGGCTCGTGTAAGCTCGGCTCGATTCGAGTTTTTAACGAGCCAGTCTTGAGTAGCTCACGAGCGGCTTGGCTCGTTTACACCATTAGCTATATGTTCCATTATATTCTTATATACCAACCTGGAAGTTGCATCAAGAATCTGCGGATTTGATTTTGCTTCTGCGTATGATACACTTAAATACCTGCAAAGTTTCACCAGAAGAAAAAAACAAAAGCATCAAATTATTTGTAACATATAAAATAAATTGTTATATAAAGATTTTTTAAAAATGTAATCTGCTGACCTGGCAGCACACTGCAGACTGTTTTTGGTGCAATGGAGTCTTTTATGACCACCGACATCATCTGATGATTTAAGAATATGTTCAAGAACACATATTATGGCATCTCCACAAAAGGTTAGAAATTCGTATCGCTTATCGTTTTCTGTAGCGTCAATCTTGGAATAATCTTCAAGAAACCGATAGAAAACTGGAAATAAACTTTCACAGCATTTCGTAGATGCGTAAACTGACTTCCACGGCTGAACAATTTGCACAAAATCACGAGTCTTTTGTGATCCCGATGAGAAAACGACAAAAGGGTAAGCCAAAAACCGAGCGACTTCAAGATCCCGATTCTCATCAACCTCTGATTTACCGTCTACGTAGTCTTTCAAGCAGTTTGCTATAACAATCCAGTAACTTAAGCAGTTGGGTATCAAGAATTTATGCAATAAACACGTAAACGTGTGAAGTATATCATAGATATCATAATCTTGCAGCAGAAAAGTCACAAACTTTGACAATTTTGACCTGTCGGTTGACTTTATTAAGTCATGGAAATATAATATTATAAAATACACCACCGGCGAAACCATATTATCGTCATCGTTAATTTCATTCATGTTTTCAGAATATGTAATGTCAAGCTTCATCTTGTATAACGGAGATCCGTCGGTTGTAATTCCTTGGTAGCGATCTCGATAAAGTCAACAGTTTGACCGATACCACTTTCTGATATCTTCTTTAGAAAGTTAATAATAGAACTAATACATAACATAACCTCACTAAAAGGAACACTTGATCTCGATAGAATAACTTGAACACTTTTTAGCGAAGAACGAAATATTCTTAAAGCAGCATCACGCGCGACCTCACCGTGACTAACAAAAAGGTCAACCATCTTGACAAAAAAGTCAAACTGGTCTAAACTCCAAGGCATCCACTTGATAGAATAATGCTTTGGATCGTCTATGTTTTTGGCTAACGCGTATCCATCAATAATATCCAAACAGAAATTCCACGACCAGATGTTTTTACAATCGGGTCCCGCTCGAAAGACCGCTTCGAGCATCGGTTCAAGAACAGTTTTGTTGACAAAAGGGTGGTTAACGTGTGTGTCGAGTTTTTGTAGTAAATAAGTCCAAGTGTTTAAGCAGGATAAGTGGACTGATGAGTCACATTTGGTTGACATGGTTCCGATTAGTGGTGTCATTATGAGTTTAATCATCATCATCATCATCATCATCATCATCATCGTACTCAGTATATCCCACCAATAGCAATGCTATGGTAGGGTCTGAGGAGGGTAAGATGTAGACAGCCTTATCTCTATCCCATAGGGATAGAGAGGCTGCTTCCGGTGAGACCCCCGGCTCGATAGTAGTTTTGCATCAAGCCTTGGACATAAGGCACATAGCACTCAATCATCGGGACACCGGCTGATCGGTGCATGTGCCCTTGTCTTTCGGCTATCAACGCCACCACATGATGCCTGATTAACCTTCCGCCACTTTTAACGTTATTTTCACGAGATTAGTAAAATAACGTCAAAATTAGTGCAATTTTACTTTTGCCCACCTAAGGGTTCACACATATATACATTATATGCGCGCACCGCAAGCAGGGCGTTTATGAGTTTAATGCTCTTGCTTAATCGGTTAGTTTCAAAGATGTTATTGTTGTTATCTTCGTATGTTTGCTGTGTTGCAGCTTCTTTTGTGGAGTCTTGTGGTGGTAGAATAATCAGAGCATCGATTAAAGCTTCCCACGCAACCTGCAAGAAAATTGTTATAAGATATAAGTTTCTAAATCACATTATTCAAATACACACACACATAGGGTAAGGATCCTAAGAGAACAAAAAATTTTAAAAAGTAAAAGCAAAAAAAACAAAAATTTTAAAAAAGTAAAAACACCAAAATTCTTATATTTCATTCCGGTTTCATAAAATAAAAAAAAACAAAAAAAAACTTCATATTATACACATGTGTGTAATTTCATTTAATCTCTAGTTACGTAATGTACACATACGTACATTATCATTAACCTTAAATTGTACATATGTGTATAATAAAAAAACATGTATGCACATATTATACATATATGTATAATTTAGCTAAACTGAGACTTTTTTTTATGAAACCAGGATGATAAATAAGAATTTTGGTTTTTTTACTTTTTTCATTTTTGCGTTTTTTTTTGTTTTATGATTTTTTTTTTATTTTTGGGTTTTTTATGGTTCAAAATGGTTCTCAAAGTTCTTAATTTCAAAATGGTTCTCACATGATCATAATCCTATATACATATATATATTATTACTATTGTAATAGGTGTAAACGAGACACGGGCTCGGCTAGCTTATCTTAACGAGCCGACATGTTGAGCTCAAGCCAACTTGTTTATTTTCAAAAATATATTTACACATATTGAGACCGAGCCGGCTCATTTACAGCACGAGGCAATCTCGAGTGAGCTTTTTTTTACGTATAAAATTCAAATAAATAAAAAAAAAAGAAAATGAATCAACCTAACTAAACAGGTTTTGATCCGACCCGACCCGACCCGACCCGACCTATAAAGAAAATTACCTGTGAAGCAATTTTGACTTGCGGGTCACTGTCAGGAAATGTCTGCTCAGGAATTTTTAACAGCTGATTAATTAACTGCCTATTTTTAATAGCAAACGATCCTATTAAGCGAGTATACCATCCCCACGCTTGCATCGCTTGAATTTCATACCTTGTTTCAACAGTTCTTCCATTGCAGGCATTAGTTTTCTCTTAACATCCACAATAACTACCTGTTTAAACATAATCAAAATCCATAATTAATAATCTTTATATGGGTAAAGTTAAAATACAGTGGGAGACATAAATGAGAAGTGAGAAGGATTTGTGACCACACAAAAAATCACTTAAAAATAAATTCAAAAAAAATAATAAAAAATCATAACTCAAATTATAAATAAAAAATGAAAAAAAGAATTAAAACTAAAATGTTTCTGCCATCATTCCCGTTCAAAAAAAAATTACAAAAAAATTGACGAAAATATACAATGACGAAAATGAACAAAAGACACAATTATAACTAAAAGAAGACAATAGATCGCAAAATATAACACAATGCCGAACAAAATATAGCACAATGTTGAGTAATATAACACAATATAAAGAAAAAAAGACACAATGTCAAGGAAAAAAGACACAATCATTGACGAAAATAAACACAAAACATAATGATAAACAAAAAAACACGACTTTTTTAACTTACTATTGTTTTTTTTTTGTTTTTTTTAGAGACCGAGAAAGACGGTGGAAACATTTTTGTGTTTTTATCTTTTTCATTTTTTATTAAATTTTGAGTTATGATTTTCTTATTCATTTTTTTTTTTATTTTTTTTTTAATTTTTGACCCATCTTTATATATACCTTTGAGAGAGCTTCTGGAGGGGGGCATAATAAAGATTTAATTTTTTGTAAACATCTTTCCGACATATCTCTCTCGCGTTTATCTGCACTAACGAGTCTTCTGTATATCGGTGGGGCCCATAAACTGGACGTCTCTCTCATCTTTTCATTCACTTGAGTTTCCAACTTCATCACAGCCTGCACCAATAACCATAATAATATTAATAAGTCACAAAAGTTGACCACGTTTGACTACCGTGTCGTCATAATACCTGCATCGCCTCGAAAGTTGTTGATAGAGATCCAGAAGGATTATCAAGAGCATGAACTATTGCGCGCACTAAGGATTCGATATGTGTGTTTAAGAACAACGGATTTAATTGTTGGACCGATATGCACCATACGCCTAAATTACATACAGACTGTAATTAAAGATAAAAGTCAGTACATACGAACACATGAATTTAATTGAGCGATTTCGAGCATTATTTATTTCTTTTTCACTTTAAAAGTTTCAATAAGAAACAAATTTGAAGGTTGTAAATAATATATTTTTTAAATAAATTAGTAGTTTTTAGACAAACGTGTAATATATTGTAAAATTTTATTAAAAATAAGTTTGAAGTGAGATATAATGATCATGTAAACAAACTTCTAGTATTCTAAAAACTTGAATCGAACAAATAAAACTATAATATTTGACGGAATATGAAAAAATTTAAGAGGTAAAACCGTAAAAATAATTGAAAGCTTATATTTATGTGTTTTTTCTATATATCTATATATCTGTTCATATATAATTATATGTAAAATAAATTAAAAATATTCGAGCCGATGCAAATTTTAACCTTAATTCGAGTTGACAAAATGACCTTCTGCAAAGAACTTAGGACCATATCAGCATCATCTCCTGAGATTAAATAATCAAATTAAATACATTATAACAGACAATGCAATTAATATACTTACTAAGGCTAATTTACTAATAATCAATGTACCTGAGATACCAGTAACAATGGATGGATGGTAAATCATGAACCCCATACACTTCAAAGCCTGTGAAGCTCTGCAACAAGACATAATACAACATTCAATTAGCAAATACTAGAGGTGCAAACGAGCCGAGCCACTTGCAAGTTACTTGAGCTCGGATGAAAAGAGAGCTCAAAACGAGCCGAATTTTTTCGAGTCCGAGCCTCAAATAAAGCCCGTTTAGTTATCGAGCCCAAGTTCGAGCCTTGTAGGGGAAGATCGTTAGGGGTGTAAACAAGCCGAGCCGAGCCCGAGCTCAGCTCGTTTTAACATACAAAGGCTCGATCTTGAGTTCGGCTCGTTTGGAGCTCTTTTTCTAAAGCTCAAGCTCAGTTCAAGAATTGTTTTTTCAGGCTTGGGCTCGGCTCGGCTTGTTTATTATTTATTAATTAATTGGTATATATATTTTTTTGTTACTTTAATTTATTTTGAGAAAAACCTTAAACGAGCCAAAGCTCAGCTCGAGCTCGTTTAGAACCTTAAACGAGCCAAATCTCGGTTCAAGCTCCGTTGTGAAATGTAAACTTAATACATAGAAGTCCAAAAGGTGGTGAACTTAAAAATACTCGAGGCTCGTTAAGGCTCGACAAACCTAAACGAGCTTCCCACACAAGACTCAAGCTCCAGCTCGATAACTAAACGATCTTTATTTGAGGCTCGGGCTCGGGCTCAGCTCGGGCTGGAAAACCTCAACTTGTTTCGAGCTTTTTATTGATCCGAGCCCGAGTAACTCGCAAACATAACAATACGAGCTTTTTTTTTAGGCTCGAGCTCGGGCTCGAAAAACCTCGACTTGTTTCGAGATTTTTATCGATCCGAGCCCGAGTAACTCTCAAACATAACTATACGAGCTTTATTTGAGGCTCGGGCTCGGGCTCGAAAAACCTCGACTTGTTTCGAGCTTTTTATCGATCCGAGCCCGAGTAACTCGCAAACAGCTCGACTCATTTACACCCGTTATATCATTTAAGCTCTTAGAACAATAACGAGCCTAATTTAAACGAGCCTAGTGTAACTTTAAGTTCTTCTAAGTTCTAACTACACACGAGCTCAAGCCGAGCTTATTCTCATTTCCCATACAATACAAAAATAATTAAAAACATATACAAATTATTCAAAACATAATAATAATAATAATAATAATAATAATAATAAACAAGCCGAACCCGAGCTTGAAAAACAACTCACTAGCCGAATCAATTAAGAACAAAATAATAATAATAATAAACAAGCCGAACCCGAGCCTGAAAAACAACTCACTAGCCGAATCAATTAAGAACAAAATAATAATAATAATAATAATAATAATAATAATAATAAACAAGCCGTTGAAAAACAACTCAATAGCCAAATCAATTAAGAACAAAAAATAAATGAATAATAATAATAATTTTATTAAAAAAATAAGAACAAAATAACTTACATCTCCTCATCATCATGTAAAACATCACTCGCCATCACTGGCAAAACAACACCAACCAAATCAGCAAGCGAATGAAGAAGCAAATCATCAGTAATTGAGTGTTCTTGAAGTTGCAATTACGTGGTGAAGAGGTAGGTCCCAGCAGAGCCCAGTTGGACCCGCAGGTCTCACCTTGAAGAGAGACGTCTGCGCAGAAACCAACTAGATCCGCAGGACCCACCATGCTCAGAGACGTGACGTCCTTACGCGCAGTACGCAAGCTGTTCCCGCAGGAAATGCCTCCCAATGGTGAAGTGCTCCGCCTGTTCCCGCAGCTGCGGATACAAGCCATCAGGGAAGGCCACCCGCGCAGCAAGGCTACACGCACAAGGCACTTAGCTCTCAAAATAATTCAGTAGTCACCTGAAGGAATGAGCAAAGCCGGGAACAATCCCGCACAAAGGCGGGAGGGGGAATACTCCCGCCCAAATGAGCCAGTCCGTACGATACTGGAGGATCTTTTGTACTGTACCTGACGAGGTATGGGCAAAAGATCTGACCAGAGATACGACAGCTCATTGACAACAGTATGGCGAGCAGCATGCTCTTGTACTGTATCACTATTAGCCGCTGCCTACTCACCAACTCCTGTCATACCACGTGCATAGCCTGTAGTTGGTGGAAAAAGAATAGTGCACAGCAGGCCTGGTCACTGTCAGCCGCTGCCTACCCACCAACTACCAGCATGGCACGTGCGTATGCCACAGTTGGTAGAACATGAATACTATTCAGCCGGCTACACCTTCTTGGAAACCTACCTTCGGCTATAAATACCCCAAATGGTATGATCATCTCATCTTATCTTATCTTATCTCATATCTTATACCTGATATCTGCTCTAGCAATCTCTTAATATACACTTATATTCAAGAGCAATCTAGTCTAATTCTCACGCCGGAGGGTGGTCACAAGGAGGTACTGTAACATCCTAAAATTTTTATATTGATAAATAAAAGAAAGTTATGTTTAGTAAATTCACGTTTTAGTTATTTAATGTCGAGTAAGGAACGGGTCTTGGGCTTAGTTATTTTATGAACTCGGCCTGTCTCGACCCGTAGGAAGCCAACCCGAGCCTAACCAAACCCGTAGTATATAAACGAAAGTTCTTGACACTTCCACCATTTTTCACCATCTTCCTTCACTTACACCCACCCAAACACTCTCATTTCTAGAGAGAGAAGCTAGAGAGAGAAAGTTCTCAAATCACAAATCCGAGTCCACAATCTTGTTCCTAATCGTTTTTGGTAAGTCCCTCTCGAAAATCATCCGTTTTCATAACCATTTTCGACCTCAAATCGAGCAAAAACTCCCATTTTCGTAACTTGAGTTTTCGGGTCAAAAACCGCCTTGTTTTGGTGTCAAAATGCAAGCTTTTGTGTTTAAAAGTACTAGGAATCGATAGCCCTTTCAATCCCGAGCATTTCCATGTCAAAAACTTCGATTTTGGGTCAAAAATCTGGAAAATCTGGAAAACCCGTGGGTTTCTCCGTCGCCCAGCTTGAAGGAGTCGAATCAGACTCATTCGATCGAACCAGTCGATCGAATCAGTCCATTCGATCGAATGCGTAGATCGAACAAGTCCAGTCGACCGAATAGGGAAGCAACCGAATGGTCTCCAACTCATTCGATCGAATGAGTTTTGTATTCGATCGAATGAGTGTTGTATTCGATCGAACGTGTTCCTATTCGATCGAACGTGTTCCTGTTTGATCGAACGTGTTCCTATTCGATCGAACGTGTTGTATTCGACCGAACGTGTTCCTATTCGATCGAATCAAGCCAGAACCAAGCTGTTTCCAAGTTCGCCTAAGGTTTAACTTCGCCTGAAGCGAAGTTCGTCTATAAAATAAATTAAAAACCTAATGGAAAATGTGTTAAGGCAGTTATCGAAAATAAAATTTTTCCAAGCTGACCTGGCAGCTTAACCCCAGCCAGGGGCTCTGCCCCTTGGACCCCGCTAGGGGCTGCCGCCCCTAGAACCCCGCTGCCAGGGGCGCTGCCCCCGGACCCCCGTTCGTTGTGGGTCATATATAGATAGAAATACAAACGAGTAGCAGTAGTTAATTGATATGTGTAAATATTATACAGTTAGCCGAGCCCAGTTAAAGAAAGGAATTACGATCAACGGCGAGCGTAACAGGATCCAGGTGAGTTTCTAGCCCCATTCCTTGTTATGTTTTCGGGGCTGTGTGCATACTTGATGTGTTGTTAATACATTTATCCAAAGTGATAAGTGTATGCCATAGGTGATATATGTGATATGTATGAATGATTGCTTGATGGTTCGTGAACGATCTTCGGATATTGCACGTACTGTCAGGTTGTAACGTTATAAATATGGCAAGTATGATATGTATGTTTATGTGTATGAACGTAAGAAAGTTAATAAAAGAAGGAAATGACGGTTGTATGGTTGTATGGTTACGAAAGGGGTACCGAGCCCTAATAATACTCGAGGTATGATGTATGGTTGTATGGTAACGAAGAGGGAATCGAACCCTACTAATATTCGAAAACATGGGACCAGACCCTAATAATATCTGTGATGTTAGGGACCAGACCCTAATAATATCTGTGATGTTAGGGACCAGACCCTCATAATATCTGTGATGATAGGGACCAGACCCTTATAATATCTGTGATGTTAGGGACCAGACCCTTATAATATATGTGATGTTAGGGACCAGACCCTTATAATATCTGTGAGGTTATAGGGCGAAAGGCTCTTTAAAACGTATGATTATGAATGTAAAGAAAGTATGTAAGTAAGAAAGAAAGTATGTAAGTAAGAAAGAAAGTATGTAAGTAAGAATGAAGGTATGAGTACTTATGTGTGTATGAAAGAAAGTTATGAGGTTAAGTACGTATGTATGTAACAAGGTATTGTATGGTAGTGTATGATTAACTAGAACTCACTCAGCGTAGCTGACTTTTAGTATGCACGCAGGTGAGTAGGATGAGACAGCTGGCTTGAGTGGAGGACACATGGCAGAAGACTAAAGCCTGGCATCTGAAGATCCGATATGTTTTATAAGTTACGTTTTGATTTTGAAAGACAAGAGGAATGTTTAAAGACATGATTATGAATTGATATGTAATGTTTTATGAAAGTTTTATATTCCGCGTAAAGTTTTTAATTAACTCTGATATTTAGAACTGTGTTTATGAGTAAATCCAACACGAAAGTAGGGTTACCGGTAACGGGGCCTTACAAGTTGGTATCAGAGCAAAGTTCGAGAGATTTAAGCATCCTACATGCTTAGACTCGAACAGAGAATGGGATTTAAGAAAGAAAGGATATGTGAACGATAGGGATAGGAATAATTGACTGTTTAAATTGACAAACTGCTTAAGTAGAACCAGCACAAATAGACTCATAAAGGGAAGTGTATATGACACGGAAAGTAACGTGATCAGCTAATCGCAACTGGCCACTGTTATTACCTGTTAGCCTTACTATCCTTGTACTAGATAGTTCCTTGAGTGATGATGTTTGTGTTTTCTCATATAGGATACTGATGGCTGGAGCTGGAGAATTTGTTGAAGCTGGGGGTCGCACTGGACGTCGTGGCAGGCCTCGTCTTGTCCGGCAACCCTCGGTAGAAGAAGCTTCCCACACCGAAGATGAAGGAAGCGCAGCTGGAGGAGACCAGAACAACAACGAAGAAGTTCAACTTAGCCCCGCAGTTCAAGCAGCCATCGTTCAGGCTGTAGTTGCTGCTGTGAAGAACCTGAATCCCGAAGGATCTGCTGGAAGCCGTGAACGAACTGCTGAAGGGGCGGGTGGTGATGGTAGAAAGGATGGGGAAGGTGAAAGAGGGGCCTCGAGTGGGGATAAGTCTGTGAAAGTCGATGATAGGAGAGGAGGACAAGGTGGGTGCAGCTATAAGTCCTTCAAAGGTTGTGACCCGCCTAAGCTGACTGGTTTAGGAGACGCAATCGCTACTCTCCAGTGGATAACCGCTATGGACAAGGTTATCCGCATTAGCGAATGCCGTCCCGACCAAGCTGTGGGTTATGCTACTCAGTCATTCGTAGATGAGGCTATGTATTGGTGGGAGAGTGTGGAGCAGAGGAAGACCCGTGAAGAGATCAAAGAGATGAAGTGGGAAGATTTGAAAGAGTTGGTAATGAAGAAGTTCTGTGCAGATGCCGAGGTTGAAAGAACAGAGATGAAGTTCCAGAATTTAAAAGCCGGTATGATGACGCATCGTGAGTATACCACGGAGTTCAACCGACTATCTAGGTTGGTGCCTGACATGGTTGACACTGAAGTCAAGAGAATCAAGTGTTATGTGAGGGGGTTGCCACAAAAGGTCCGCATGTTAGTCAGGGCGGTTCAACCTGCTACTTTTGATTCGGCTGTTGGACTCGCGGAAATGGTCTATGCTGACGTGGCCGCGGATGATAGGGTGGAAAGGGACGAAGAGAAAGAGAAGAAAGGGGTCACTCCTGCTAAACGACCCGGTACTCAGTTATGGAACTCCAGGGATAAGAAACAGAAAGTGTGGGAGAAGAGATCGTGTAAGACCTGCGGAAAGAGGCATGGTGGTGAATGCAAGTGGGGTAAAAATTCTAATGTTTGTCTCAAATGTGGAAAGGCTCATGGTGGAGAATGCAGAATGGGGTCGAATGCCTGTTATAAGTGCGGGAAGGTAGGGCATTATGCCAATGAGTGCAGTGCGAAGCCAACATGTTACAAATGTGGCAAGACAGGCCATATGTCAAGGGAGTGCACTGAAGGTGTAGCTGGAGGTAGTGGAAAGAAGGATGCCGATCAAGCTAGGCCCAGAACTAGAGCCTACATGCTGACCCAGGAACAAGCCAGGCAGATTCCGGATGTCGTCACAGGTACGTTTCTAGTGAACGATGTTTCCGCTTCTGTATTATTTGATTCTGGTGCGAATAGAAGTTTTGTAGCTACGACGTTTAGTAAACTAGCTAAAATGAAAGGCTGCCGAGTGTCTGAAACTTTTGTAGTAGAAACCGCAAGTGACACTTCGGTGAAAATAACAAAAATGGTGAAGAATTGTAAGATAGAGTTAGAGGGACATGAGTTCCCTGTTACTTTGTATGTTATGGCCTTAGGAGGGTTCGATGTAGTCTTGGGTATGGATTGGTTGTCGGAGTTTGAGGCTCAGATAGTATGTAAAAGTAAGATGATAAGGTTAAAGTCATTGGATGGTAGTGCGGTGACGGTTTATGGTGATAAGGAGAGTTATGGACTTAATGTCATTTCGATGATAAAAGCCGAGGGTTTGTTAAGGCGAGGGTGCGGTGCCTACCTGGCGTATGTTGTCAACGCTACGGCCGAGACGAAAGAAATGAAGAATGTTCCTATTGTGCGCGACTACCCAGAAGTATTCCCTGAGGATCTTCCGGGGTTGCCACCTGAGCGAGAGATAGAATTTCAGATAGATCTAGTACCAGGAGCCCAGCCCGTCGCGAAGGCGCCTTACCGTCTAGCACCGTCCGAGATGAAGGAATTGATGTCCCAACTGCAAGAACTCCTCGACAAGGGTTTTATCAGACCGAGTGTTTCTCCGTGGGGCGCACCGGTTTTGTTTGTGAAGAAAAAGGATGGAAGTATGAGAATGTGCATAGACTATCGTGAGTTGAATAAGCTTACGGTAAAGAATAGATACCCCTTGCCTAGGATTGACGATCTGTTTGACCAACTGCAAGGTTCGAGTTGGTTCTCACGAATAGATCTCAGATCAGGCTACCATCAGCTGAAGGTGAAAGAGGTAGACATCCCTAAAACAGCGTTCCGAACGCGGTATGGACACTACGAGTTCCTTGTAATGTCATTCGGTCTAACAAATGCTCCTGCAGCATTTATGGACATGATGAATAGGGTGTGTCGACCGATGTTGGATAAGTCGGTTATCGTCTTCATCGATGATATATTGATTTATTCAAAGAGTGAGTCTGACCATGCCGAGCATCTGAGAGAGGTATTGGAAGTTCTGAAGAAAGAAAGGTTGTACGCCAAGTTTTCGAAGTGCGCGTTCTGGTTAAGAGAAGTGCAATTTTTAGGTCATGTGGTTAATCCGGAGGGGATTACCGTGGACCCAGCTAAGATTGAAGCGATAACGAATTGGAAGACTCCGCAGAATCCGACTGATATACGAAGCTTCCTAGGGTTAGCTGGCTACTATAGGAGATTCATCGAAGGTTTCTCCAAGATAGCCGCACCGCTGACCGGTATGACCCGTAAGACGATAGTATTCAATTGGGGAAAGTTTCAGGAGGAAGCCTTTGAAGAATTGAAGAAGAGACTCACGCAAGCTCCAATCCTTACTTTACCCGATGGTGATGAGGATTTTGTTGTTTGTGCTGATGCCTCGCATCAAGGGTTAGGTTGCGTGTTGATGCAACGAGGGAAGGTGATAGCCTACGCGTCTAGACAGTTGAAGGTCCATGAGAGTACTTACCCGACGCATGATTTGGAGTTAGCAGCTGTAGTGCATGCTCTTAAGATATGGAGGCATTATCTGTACGGCACTAAGTGTACTATCTATACCGATCATAAGAGTTTAAAGTACTTCTTCGAGCAGAAAGAACTGAACATGAGGCAGAGAAGATGGTTAGAATTGATAAAGGATTACGACTGTGAGATTAAGTATTACCCCGGTAAAGCTAACGTGGTCGCTGATGCGTTAAGTCGGAAGAATGAGGAAGTCCTTGCAACAGTGAAGTCATACAAGTTGATCATGAATTCGAGTCTTTTTGAAGAAATCATCAAGGTGCAGTCAGAAGTGTTAATAGATGAAGGGTTAGTAAAGAAGGAAAGGATTTATGGCTAGCAAGATGAGTTGATGGAAAACACTCATGGAGTTAAGACTAGGTTCGACCGTATGTGGATCCCACGCCATGGTGATCTTAGAAGTCGAATCTTAGATGAAGCTCATAAGTCAAGGTACTCAATCCATCCAGGAGCTACAAAGATGTACCAAGACTTGAAAAGAGATTACTGGTGGCCAGGATTGAAGAGCGATGTAGTGGATTATGTTGGTAAGTGCTTAACTTGCTTACAAGTCAAAGCCGAACACCAAAAGCCTTGTGGGAAGATGCAACCGCTAGAGATACCTGAGTGGAAATGGGAACACATCACCATGGATTTCATAACTAAGCTACCTCGTACAGCTAAGCAACATGATACCATCTGGGTGATTGTGGACCGTTTGACCAAGAGTGCTCACTTTCTGCCCATACGAGAGGCCATCTCGTCAGAAACGTTAGCAAGCTTGTTCATTAAAGAAATTGTAACCAAGCATGGAGTACCGTTATCGATCGTGTCTGATAGGGATACACGGTTTACTTCGAGGTTCTGGAAGAAATTTCATGAAGCTATGGGGACGAGGTTGAACATCAGTACGGCGTATCATCCTCAAACCGATGGACAGTCTGAAAGGACGATCCAAACCCTTGAGGATATGCTACGTGCTTGCGTTTTAGATTTTGGTGGAAGTTGGGATGATCATCTGCATCTGGCAGAGTTCTCCTATAACAACAGTTACCATTCGAGTATTGGTATGCCACCGTTTGAGATGCTGTACGGTAGACGATGTAGAACCCCGGTGTGCTGGGGTGAGATTGGTCAGAAGGAAATGGGAAGTATAGAAGTGGTTCAAGAAACGTCTTCAAAGTTCGATCAGATCAAAGCAAGAATGAAAGCCGCTCAAGACAGACAAAAGTCTTATGCGGATAAGCGGCGACGACCAATTGAGTTTAACGTTGGCGACTATGTGATGCTTAAGGTCTCGCCTTGGAAGGGGATTATCCGTTTTAGGAAAAGAGGAAAGTTGAGTCCGAGGTACATTGGACCGTTCAAGATTGTAAAACGTGTGGGTGAAGTAGCTTACAAACTGGATTTACCCGATGAGTTAGAAGGAATTCATTCAACCTTCCATGTTTCTCATCTGAGGAAGTGTCTAGCTGATGACACGTCTCACGTGCCCTTAATGGACATCGAGGTTGATGAACAATTGAACTACATCGAGCAACCGATAAAGATCGTTGATCGCAAGGAGAAGCAGCTTCGTAACAAGATTATACCCTTGGTCAAAGTGATATGGAAGCACCGCAAGGGATCTGATGCTACTTGGGAAGTCGAGGATGAGATGCGCAAGTTTTACCCTAGTTTGTTTATGTAATAGTTAGGTTTCGGGGACGAAACCTCTTTAAGGGAGGAAGACTTGTAACATCCTAAAATTTTTATATTGATAAATAAAAGAAAGTTATGTTTAGTAAATTCACGTTTTAGTTATTTAATGTCGAGTAAGGAACGGGTCTTGGGCTTAGTTATTTTATGAACTCGGCCTGTCTCGACCCGTAGGAAGCCAACCCGAGCCTAACCAAACCCGTAGTATATAAACGAAAGTTCTTGACACTTCCACCATTTTTCACCATCTTCCTTCACTTACACCCACCCAAACACTCTCATTTCTAGAGAGAGAAGCTAGAGAGAGAAAGTTCTCAAATCACAAATCCGAGTCCACAATCTTGTTCCTAATCGTTTTTGGTAAGTCCCTCTCGAAAATCATCCGTTTTCATAACCATTTTCGACCTCAAATCGAGCAAAAACTCCCATTTTCGTAACTTGAGTTTTCGGGTCAAAAACCGCCTTGTTTTGGTGTCAAAATGCAAGCTTTTGTGTTTAAAAGTACTAGGAATCGATAGCCCTTTCAATCCCGAGCATTTCCATGTCAAAAACTTCGATTTTGGGTCAAAAATCTGGAAAATCTGGAAAACCCGTGGGTTTCTCCGTCGCCCAGCTTGAAGGAGTCGAATCAGACTCATTCGATCGAACCAGTCGATCGAATCAGTCCATTCGATCGAATGCGTAGATCGAACAAGTCCAGTCGACCGAATAGGGAAGCAACCGAATGGTCTCCAACTCATTCGATCGAATGAGTTTTGTATTCGATCGAATGAGTGTTGTATTCGATCGAACGTGTTCCTATTCGATCGAACGTGTTCCTGTTTGATCGAACGTGTTCCTATTCGATCGAACGTGTTGTATTCGATCGAACGTGTTCCTATTCGATCGAACGTGTTCCTATTCGATCGAATCAAGCCAGAACCAAGCTGTTTCCAAGTTCGCCTAAGGTTTAACTTCGCCTGAAGCGAAGTTCGTCTATAAAATAAATTAAAAACCTAATGGAAAATGTGTTAAGGCAGTTATCGAAAATAAAATTTTTCCAAGCTGACCTGGCAGCTTAACCCCAGCCAGGGGCTCTGCCCCTTGGACCCCGCTAGGGGCTGCCGCCCCTAGAACCCCGCTGCCAGGGGCGCTGCCCCCGGACCCCCGTTCGTTGTGGGTCATATATAGATAGAAATACAAACGAGTAGCAGTAGTTAATTGATATGTGTAAATATTATACAGTTAGCCGAGCCCAGTTAAAGAAAGGAATTACGATCAACGGCGAGCGTAACAGGATCCAGGTGAGTTTCTAGCCCCATTCCTTGTTATGTTTTCGGGGCTGTGTGCATACTTGATGTGTTGTTAATACATTTATCCAAAGTGATAAGTGTATGCCATAGGTGATATATGTGATATGTATGAATGATTGCTTGATGGTTCGTGAACGATCTTCGGATATTGCACGTACTGTCAGGTTGTAACGTTATAAATATGGCAAGTATGATATGTATGTTTATGTGTATGAACGTAAGAAAGTTAATAAAAGAAGGAAATGACGGTTGTATGGTTGTATGGTTACGAAAGGGGTACCGAGCCCTAATAATACTCGAGGTATGATGTATGGTTGTATGGTAACGAAGAGGGAATCGAACCCTACTAATATTCGAAAACATGGGACCAGACCCTAATAATATCTGTGATGTTAGGGACCAGACCCTAATAATATCTGTGATGTTAGGGACCAGACCCTCATAATATCTGTGATGATAGGGACCAGACCCTTATAATATCTGTGATGTTAGGGACCAGACCCTTATAATATCTGTGATGTTAGGGACCAGACCCTTATAATATCTGTGAGGTTATAGGGCGAAAGGCTCTTTAAAACGTATGATTATGAATGTAAAGAAAGTATGTAAGTAAGAAAGAAAGTATGTAAGTAAGAAAGAAAGTATGTAAGTAAGAATGAAGGTATGAGTACTTATGTGTGTATGAAAGAAAGTTATGAGGTTAAGTACGTATGTATGTAACAAGGTATTGTATGGTAGTGTATGATTAACTAGAACTCACTCAGCGTAGCTGACTTTTAGTATGCACGCAGGTGAGTAGGATGAGACAGCTGGCTTGAGTGGAGGACACATGGCAGAAGACTAAAGCCTGGCATCTGAAGATCCGATATGTTTTATAAGTTACGTTTTGATTTTGAAAGACAAGAGGAATGTTTAAAGACATGATTATGAATTGATATGTAATGTTTTATGAAAGTTTTATATTCCGCGTAAAGTTTTTAATTAACTCTGATATTTAGAACTGTGTTTATGAGTAAATCCAACACGAAAGTAGGGTTACCGGTAACGGGGCCTTACAGGTACCCCCCCCTTCAGTGACGAGCTCACGGTGTCTGTTTTGCAGGTTATCAGAAGAACCATCTTTGCCGGATCTAACCCCTCGTGGGAAACATCTATTTAACCCCCAGATTATCCGTAATCTGCCCGGGGTCACTTAGTGTTTCTTCATTGGCGCCATCCGTGCATAAAAGCTAGAACTTAATTCCTTTTTTCAGTTTTTTCAAACTTCTGGAAAGATGGTTAAAGGTACTCCGGTCCCAAAACCAACGAGTGACCAAGAAGCCCCGGTAACCACAACCCCAGCTACTGGGGGGAATACCGACAACTATACAGTTTTTACGAACACTACCCCGGTTACCCAAACCGGGGCAAGTGCAGTAAAATTTACGAACACTACCCCAGTTACCCAAGCCGGGGCAAGTGCAGTAAATAATCTCTCACTGGGATTCACCGATACCCAGTTAGAGAGACAACGAACGAGGCTCCCTCGCCAAACACTCGATGAAGTTAAAGCATGGGCGGAAGCACGTCAAAAAGAATTCCAAGCTGAGTTGGATGAACGCTTACGTTCACTCCAACAGGCTGATGAATTCGAAGAGCACTTGTACGATGATTCGGAGGAATCCGATAGTGACGCAAACCCTCGTCATAGGGCGAAAGTGAAGCGTAAGGAAACGGACTCCCAACCGAGAAGGCGTTTTGGAGAAACCTTCAAACCAAAAAACGCGGGTGGAAACCCACGTGACTTCTCCAAAACATTTACACCAACTGCTGCAAAGACGGGAACGTCCAAATTTGCAAGGGACATTGCGGAAGCAATCGTCCCGAAAAGTGCTAAACAGATGTCCAACATCGGCACTTACGATGGTATATCTGATCCAGACGATCATTTGAACAGGTTCATAGCGGGGGCAACCGTCAGTAGTTGGACGGAACCTACGTGGTGTTACATGTTCCAAATGACGCTTGTTGGGGCAGCTAGAGCGTGGTTCGATCGTCTACCGGTCCACCACATCTACGATTGGGAAGACTTCCAGCAGAAATTTAGTCAACACTTCAGCCAACAAAGAAAGTATACCGAAGAGCAATGGACAATCCTCAATTGCGTTCGAGAAAAAGATGAATCTTTGCCAGACTTCATCACTCGCTTCAACTCAAAGAAGCTAAGTCTGGGTAATATTAGCGAAGATCTTGTTCGCGCTGCTTTCATCCAGGGCGCGAACGACCCAGAGCTCATCCGCACCTTAACGGGTAGAGATGGCATGCCATCCACATGGGATGCCATCATGACAGCAGCTAAACGCTTTGCGGAAACGGAGAAGCAACTGGGTAGAGACCTCCCCCAGAGCACAAACCTCTACACCCAGAAAACAAGAGAAGACAACGTCCTTACCGCCAGACTAAACAAAAAATGGAAGCTAGGCATTTGGCAGTCAAGGATAAACTTTGACACCTCATCCGGCTTGCAATATCGGTTAGGCGGAAGGGATAACGTACAGTCGAACCAGAACTCCAGATGGACGCCACTCACCAAAAGCGTCACCGAGATATTGGCCACTGAGGAGCTCCCATGGCCAAAGGCTCCAATGATCCGACATCGTCACAATGCTGATCGGAGCAAATACTGTGACTTTCATAGGACAAGAGGCCACAACACTGAAGAATGCACAGACGTAAAGGACATCGTCGAAGCATTTGTCAGAGATGGTACGCTCGCGCACCTCGTGGCGTAACGAACGATGAGCAGGCTGATGCGTGTAGAACCCCAGTTGGGGAAAACACGAATAAAATTGCAGCTTCAATGTTGGAGACTACATACTGCGTAAACAACGAGATCCCGAACCAGGTGCATATCAGCTCGATGGAACTCCCATCCAAACAACATGGAAGGGAGCTCAATTACACAGTGCATGTAGATCAATTCCAAACTTGTAAAAGAAAAGGCCCAGAGCCACTTCTAATGGAAATGATTCTCCTTATCACATTGACGCTGATAATCTTACATTTATACTTATGAACTTTCCACACTAATATGCCGGTCTTCACCGCATACATAAGTGGGGAAGTCGTTGCGTGTGGAAGGCGGCAAAACCCGCATAAACACAAAAAACGGCAAACCTTCACGCATGTCAGTTATAGGTAAAGTTTGGTCATCCCACTAAATGAAAGTGCCGGTACTAACCGCACAAATCATGATAGAGGAAACCGAACTAACCTATTGACAACCGTGCGTCGAACGAATTTATTCAAAACACTGATGCCGGTTTTCACCGCATAAATAAGTGTAAAGTCGTTGCTTGTGGAAGGCGGCAAAACCCGCATAAAAACAAAACGGAAAACCTTCACGCAGGTCAGTAATAGGTAAAGTTTGGTGACCCCACTAAATGAAAGTGCGGTCCTAACCGCACAAATCATGATAGAAGAAACCGAACTAATCTATTGACAACCACGCATCGAACGGTTAACCTATTCAAAATACTTAGAAAATTTCTAACGAAAAGATGAGGAAAACCTCCACGCAGGTCAGATATAGGTGAAATTTAGCCATCCTACCAAGTGCAAGTGACGGTTTTACCCGCACAATCACGAAGGAGGAAGCAAAACTTCAACCTATTATCTACCACGTTCAAAGGTTAACTTATTCTAAACACTTAGAAAATTTCTAACGAATAGATGAGAAAAACCTCCACGCAGGTCAGATATAGGTAACGTTTAGCCATCCTACTAAGTGCAAGTGACGGTCTTACCCGCACAATCACGAAGGAGGAAGCAAAACTTCAACCTATTATCTACCACGTTCAAATGTTAACTTATTCAGAACACTTGGGAGGTTGCTAATTTAAACTAAAGTATGCATGAGCAAGTCATATAACGTTTATAAAGCAAGTCATCCAGTGAAAAAAGATTTATATTTCATAATAATTCAAGTATTACAAGAATGGCCGGGTAACTACCCGCCTACAAGAATATAAATCTATACAATGTAAACCTATCCTAACAGTGGGAAGGGATCTTAAGGTTCAAGCTTCAGGACCACTCCCCCCAAACCCACTTGTACCCGCACCATCAGTTGGCTGTGGCGGTTCAAGGAAGGTCTTTAGAATGGCTAGCCCATCATCAGCAGCAGCAACTTCGTTCACCTTCTCCACCACCGGATGCGGGAAGGCGGTATACTGATTCACTGCTTGGTCATATACAGCTTTAGTGTAAGGCCCCGTTACCGGTAACCCTACTTTCGTGTTGGATTTACTCATGAACACAGTTCTAAATATCAGAGTTAATTAAAAACTTTACGCGGAATATAAAACTTTCATAAAACATTACATATCAATTCATAATCATGTCTTTAAACATTCCTCATGTCTTTCAAAATCAAAACGTAACTTATAAAACATATCGGATCTTCAGATGCCAGGCTTTAGTCTTCTGCCATGTGTCCTCCACTCAAGCCAGCTGTCTCAACCTACTCACCTGCGTGCATACTAAAAGTCAGCTACGCTGAGTGAGTTCTAGTTAATCATACACTACCATGCAATACCTTGTTACATACATACGTACTTAACCTCATAACTTTCTTTCATACACACATAAGTACTCATACCTTCATTCTTACTTACATACTTTCTTTCTTACTTACATACTTTCTTTACATTCATAATCATACGTTTTAAAGAGCCTTTCGCCCTATAACCTCACAGATATTATAAGGGTCTGGTCCCTAACATCACAGATATTATAAGGGTCTGGTCCCTAACATCACAGATATTATAAGGGTCTGGTCCCTATCATCACAGATATTATGAGGGTCTGGTCCCTAACATCACAGATATTATTAGGGTCTGGTCCCTAACATCACAGATATTATTAGGGTCTGGTCCCATGTTTTCGAATATTAGTAGGGTTCGATTCCCTCTTCGTTACCATACAACCATACATCATACCTCGAGTATTATTAGGGCTCGGTACCCCTTTTGTAACCATATAACCATACAACCGTCATTTCCTTCTTTTATTAACTTTCTTACGTTCATACACATAAACATACATATCATACTTGCCATATTTATAACGTTACAACCTGACAGTACGTGCAATATCCGAAGATCGTTCACGAACCATCAAGCAATCATTCATACATATCACATATATCACCTATGGCATACACTTATCACTTTGGATAAATGTATTAACAACACATCAAGTATGCACACAGCCCCGAAAACATAACAAGGAATGGGGCTAGAAACTCACCTGGATCCTGTTACGCTCGCCGTTGATTGTAATTCCTTTCTTTAACTGGGCTCGGCTAACTGTATAATATTTACACATATCAATTACTGCTACTACTATTACTACTACTCATTTTCGATAACCGCCTTAACACATTTTCCATTAGGTTTTTAATTTATTTCATAAACGAACTTCACTTCAGGCGAATCTTGGAAACAACTTGGTTCTGGCTTGATTCGATCGAATAGGAACACGTTCGATCGAATACAACACGTTCGATCGAATAGGAACACGTTCGATCGAATACAACACGTTCGATCGAATAGGAACACGTTCGATCAAACAGGAACACGTTCGATTGAATAGGAACACGTTCGATCGAATGAGTTGGAGACCATTCGGTTGCTTCCCTATTCGGTCGACTGGACTTGTTCGATCTACGCATTCGATCGAATGGACTGATTCGATCGACTGGTTCGATCGAATGAGTCTGATTCGACTCCTTCAAGCTGGGCGACGGAGAAACCCACGGGTTTTCCAGATTTTCCAGATTTTTGACCCAAAATCGAAGTTTTTGACATGGAAATGCTCGGGATTGAAAGGGCTATCGATTCCTAGTACTTTTAAACACAAAAGCTTGCATTTTGACACCAAAACAAGGCGGTTTTTGACCCGAAAACTCAAGTTACGTTTTTGCTCGATTTGAGGCCGAAATGGTTATGAAAACGGATGATTTTCGAGAGGGACTTACCAAAAACGATTAGGAACAAGATTGTGGACTCGGATTTGTGATTTGAGAACTTTCTCTCTCTAGCTTCTCTCTCTAGAAATGAGAGTGTTTGGGTGGGTGTAAGTGAAGGAAGATGGTGAAAATGGTGGAAGTGTCAAGAACTTTCGTTTATATACTACGGGTTTGGTTAGGCTCGGGTTGGCTTCCTACGGGTCGAGACAGGCCGAGTTCATAAAATAACTAAGCCCAAGACCCGTTCCTTACTCGACATTAAATAACTAAAACGTGAATTTACTAAACATAACTTTCTTTTATTTATCAATATAAAAATTTTAGGATGTTACAAGTCTTCCTCCCTTAAAGAGGTTTCGTCCCCGAAACCTAACTATTACATAAACAAACTAGGGTAAAACTTGCGCATCTCATCCTCGACTTCCCAAGTAGCATCAGATCCCTTGCGGTGTTTCCATATCACTTTGACCAAGGGTATAATCTTGTGACGAAGCTGCTTCTCCTTGCGATCAACGATCTTTATCGGTTGCTCGATGTAGTTCAATTGTTCATCAACCTCAATGTCCATTAATGGCACGTGAGACGTGTCATCAGCTAGACACTTCCTCAGATGAGAAACATGGAAGGTTGAATGAATTCCTTCTAACTCATCGGGTAAATCCAGTTTGTAAGCTACTTCACCCACACGTTTTACAATCTTGAACGGTCCAATGTACCTCGGACTCAACTTTCCTCTTTTCCTAAAACGGATAATCCCCTTCCAAGGCGAGACCTTAAGCATCACATAGTCGCCAACGTTAAACTCAATTGGTCGTCGCCGCTTATCCGCATAAGACTTTTGTCTGTCTTGAGCGGCTTTCATTCTTGCTTTGATCTGATCGAACTTTGAAGACGTTTCTTGAACCACTTCTATACTTCCCATTTCCTTCTGACCAATCTCACCCCAACACACCGGGGTTCTACATCGTCTACCGTACAGCATCTCAAACGGTGGCATACCAATACTCGAATGGTAACTGTTGTTATAGGAGAACTCTGCCAGATGCAGATGATCATCCCAACTTCCTCCAAAATCTAAAACGCAAGCACGTAGCATATCCTCAAGGGTTTGGATCGTCCTTTCAGACTGTCCATCGGTTTGAGGATGATACGCCGTACTGATGTTCAACCTCGTCCCCATAGCTTCATGAAATTTCTTCCAGAACCTCGAAGTAAACCGTGTATCCCTATCAGACACGATCGATAACGGTACTCCATGCTTGGTTACAATTTCCTTAATGAACAAGCTTGCTAACGTTTCTGACGAGATGGCCTCTCGTATGGGCAGAAAGTGAGCACTCTTGGTCAAACGGTCCACAATCACCCAGATGGTATCATGTTGCTTAGCTGTACGAGGTAGCTTAGTCACGAAATCCATGGCGATGTGTTCCCATTTCCACTCAGGTATCTCTAGCGGTTGCATCTTCCCATAAGGCTTTTGGTGCTCGGCCTTGACTTGTAAGCAAGTTAAGCACTTACTAACATAATCCACTACATCACTCTTCATTCCTGGCCACCAGTAATCTCTTTTCAAGTCTTGGTACATCTTTGTAGCTCCAGGATGGATTGAGTACCTTGACTTATGAGCTTCATCTAAGATTCGACTTCTAAGATCACCATGGCGTGGAATCCACATACGGTCAAATCTAGTTTTAACTCCATGAGTGTTTTCCATCAACTCATCTTGCTGGCCATAAATCCTTTCTTTCTTTTCTAACCCTTCGTCTACTAACACTTCTGACTGCACCTTGATGATTTCTTCAAAAAGACTCGGGTTCATGATCAACTTGTATGACTTCACTGTTGCAAGGACTTCCTCATTCTTCCGACTTAACGCATCAGCGACCACGTTAGCTTTACCGGGGTAATACTTAATCTCACAGTCGTAATCCTTTATCAATTCTAACCATCTTCTCTGCCTCATGTTCAGTTCTTTCTGCTCGAAGAAGTACTTTAAACTCTTATGATCTGTATAGATAGTACACTTAGTGCCGTACAGATAATGCCTCCATATCTTAAGAGCATGCACTACAGCTGCTAACTCCAAATCATGCGTCGGGTAAGTACTCTCATGGACCTTCAACTGTCTAGACTCGTAGGCTATCACCTTCCCTCGTTGCATCAACACGCAACCTAACCCTTGATGCGAGGCATCAGCACAAACAACAAAATCCTCATCACCATCGGGTAAAGTAAGGATTGGAGCTTGCGTGAGTCTCTTCTTCAATTCTTCAAAGGCTTCCTCCTGAAACTTTCCCCAATCGAATACTATCGTCTTACGGGTCATACCGGTCAGCGGTGCGGCTATCTTGGAGAAACCTTCGATGAATCTCCTATAGTAGCCAGCTAACCCTAGGAAGCTTCGTATATCAGTCGGATTCTGCGGAGTCTTCCAATTCGTTATCGCTTCAATCTTAGCTGGGTCCACGGTAATCCCCTCCGGATTAACCACATGACCAAAAAATTGCACTTCCCTTAACCAGAACGCGCACTTCGAAAACTTGGCGTACAACCTTTCTTTCTTCAGAACTTCCAATACCTCTCTCAGATGCTCGGCATGGTCAGACTCACTCTTTGAATAAATCAATATATCATCGATGAAGACGATAACCGACTTATCCAACATCGGTCGACACACCCTATTCATCATGTCCATAAATGCTGCAGGAGCATTTGTTAGACCGAATGACATTACAAGGAACTCGTAGTGTCCATACCGCGTTCGGAACGCTGTTTTAGGGATGTCTACCTCTTTCACCTTCAGCTGATGGTAGCCTGATCTGAGATCTATTCGTGAGAACCAACTCGAACCTTGCAGTTGGTCAAACAGATCGTCAATCCTAGGCAAGGGGTATCTATTCTTTACCGTAAGCTTATTCAACTCACGATAGTCTATGCACATTCTCATACTTCCATCCTTTTTCTTCACAAACAAAACCGGTGCGCCCCACGGAGAAACACTCGGTCTGATAAAACCCTTGTCGAGGAGTTCTTGCAGTTGGGACATCAATTCCTTCATCTCGGACGGTGCTAGACGGTAAGGCGCCTTCGCGACGGGCTGGGCTCCTGGTACTAGATCTATCTGAAATTCTATCTCTCGCTCAGGTGGCAACCCCGGAAGATCCTCAGGGAATACTTCTGGGTAGTCGCGCACAATAGGAACATTCTTCATTTCTTTCGTCTCGGCCGTAGCGTTGACAACATACGCCAGGTAGGCACCGCACCCTCGCCTTAACAAACCCTCGGCTTTTATCATCGAAATGACATTAAGCCCATAACTCTCCTTATCACCATAAACCGTCACCGCACTACCATCCAATGACTTTAACCTTATCATCTTACTTTTACATACTATCTGAGCCTCAAACTCAGACAACCAATCCATACCCAAGACTACATCGAACCCTCCTAAGGCCATAACATACAAAGTAACAGGGAACTCATGTCCCTCTAACTCTATCTTACAATTCTTCACCATTTTTGTTATTTTCACCGAAGTGTCACTTGCGGTTTCTACTACAAAAGTTTCAGACACTCGGCAGCCTTTCATTTTAGCTAGTTTACTAAACGTCGTAGCTACAAAACTTCTATTCGCACCAGAATCAAATAATACAGAAGCGGAAACATCGTTCACTAGAAACGTACCTGTGACGACATCCGGAATCTGCCTGGCTTGTTCCTGGGTCAGCATGTAGGCTCTAGTTCTGGGCCTAGCTTGATCGGCATCCTTCTTTCCACTACCTCCAGCTACACCTTCAGTGCACTCCCTTGACATATGGCCTGTCTTGCCACATTTGTAACATGTTGGCTTCGCACTGCACTCATTGGCATAATGCCCTACCTTCCCGCACTTATAACAGGCATTCGACCCCATTCTGCATTCTCCACCATGAGCCTTTCCACATTTGAGACAAACATTAGAATTTTTACCCCACTTGCATTCACCACCATGCCTCTTTCCGCAGGTCTTACACGATCTCTTCTCCCACACTTTCTGTTTCTTATCCCTGGAGTTCCATAACTGAGTACCGGGTCGTTTAGCAGGAGTGACCCCTTTCTTCTCTTTCTCTTCGTCCCTTTCCACCCTAACATCCGCGGCCACGTCAGCATAGACCATTTCCGCGAGTCCAACAGCCGAATCAAAAGTAGCAGGTTGAATCGCCCTGACTAACATGCGGACCTTTTGTGGCAACCCCCTCACATAACACTTGATTCTCTTGACCTCAGTGTCAACCATGTCAGGCACCAACCTAGATAGTCGGTTGAACTCCGTGGTATACTCACGATGCGTCATCATACCGGCTTTTAAATTCTGGAACTTCATCTCCGTTCTTTCAACCTCGGCATCTGCACAGAACTTCTTCATTACCAACTCTTTCAAATCTTCCCACTTCATCTCTTTGATCTCTTCACGGGTCTTCCTCTGCTCCACACTCTCCCACCAATACATAGCCTCATCTACGAATGACTGAGTAGCATAACCCACAGCTTGGTCGGGACGGCATTCGCTAATGCGGATAACCTTGTCCATAGCGGTTATCCACTGGAGAGTAGCGATTGCGTCTCCTAAACCAGTCAGCTTAGGCGGGTCACAACCTTTGAAGGACTTATAGCTGCACCCACCTTGTCCTCCTCTCCTATCATCGACTTTCACAGACTTATCCCCACTCGAGGCCCCTCTTTCACCTTCCCCATCCTTTCTACCATCACCACCCGCCCCTTCAGCAGTTCGTTCACGGCTTCCAGCAGATCCTTCGGGATTCAGGTTCTTCACAGCAGCAACTACAGCCTGAACAATGGCTGCTTGAACTGCAGGACTAAGTTGAACTTCTTCGTTGTTGTTCTGGTCTCCTCCAGCTGCGCTTCCCTCATCTTCGGTGTGGGAAGCTTCTTCCACCGAGGGTTGTCGGACAAGACGAGGCCTGCCACGACGCCCAGTGCGACCCCCAGTTTCAACAAATTCTCCAGCTCCAGCCATCAGTATTCTACAAGGGAAAACACAAACATCATCACTCAAGGAACTAGTTAGTACAAGGATAGTAAGGCTAACAGGTAATAACAGTGGCCAGTTGCGATTAGCTGATCACGTTACTTTCCGTGTCATATACACTTCCCTTTATGAGTCTATTTGTGCTGGTTCTACTTAAGCAGTTTGTCAATTTAAACAGTCAATTATTCCTATCCCTATCGTTCACATATCTTTCCTTTCTCATTAATATATATCATTTAATCATACACCTTACCTTCACTGATCTTGCTTGAGCGACACATGGCATTCTTGAACTGGCATCTTCTTTCCTTTCTTACTTAAATCCCATTCTCTGTTCGAGTCTAAGCATGTAGGATGCTTAAATCTCTCGAACTTTGCTCTGATCCCAACTTGTAAGGCCCCGTTACCGGTAACCCTACTTTCGTGTTGGATTTACTCATGAACACAGTTCTAAATATCAGAGTTAATTAAAAACTTTACGCGGAATATAAAACTTTCATAAAACATTACATATCAATTCATATTCATGTCTTTAAACATTCCTCATGTCTTTCAAAATCAAAACGTAACTTATAAAACATATCGGATCTTCAGATGCCAGGCTTTAGTCTTCTGCCATGTGTCCTCCACTCAAGCCAGCTGTCTCAACCTACTCACCTGCGTGCATACTAAAAGTCAGCTACGCTGAGTGAGTTCTAGTTAATCATACACTACCATGCAATACCTTGTTACATACATACGTACTTAACCTCATAACTTTCTTTCATACACACATAAGTACTCATACCTTCATTCTTACTTACATACTTTCTTTCTTACTTACATACTTTCTTTACATTCATAATCATACGTTTTAAAGAGCCTTTCGCCCTATAACCTCACAGATATTATAAGGGTCTGGTCCCTAACATCACAGATATTATAAGGGTCTGGTCCCTAACATCACAGATATTATAAGGGTCTGGTCCCTATCATCACAGATATTATGAGGGTCTGGTCCCTAACATCACAGATATTATTAGGGTCTGGTCCCTAACATCACAGATATTATTAGGGTCTGGTCCCATGTTTTCGAATATTAGTAGGGTTCGATTCCCTCTTCGTTACCATACAACCATACATCATACCTCGAGTATTATTAGGGCTCGGTACCCCTTTTGTAACCATATAACCATACAACCGTCATTTCCTTCTTTTATTAACTTTCTTACGTTCATACACATAAACATACATATCATACTTGCCATATTTATAACGTTACAACCTAACAGTACGTGCAATATCCGAAGATCGTTCACGAACCATCAAGCAATCATTCATACATATCACATATATCACCTATGGCATACACTTATCACTTTGGATAAATGTATTAACAACACATCAAGTATGCACACAGCCCCGAAAACATAACAAGGAATGGGGCTAGAAACTCACCTGGATCCTGTTACGCTCGCCGTTGATTGTAATTCCTTTCTTTAACTGGGCTCGGCTAACTGTATAATATTTACACATATCAATTACTGCTACTACTATTACTACTACTCATTTTCGATAACCGCCTTAACACATTTTCCATTAGGTTTTTAATTTATTTCATAAACGAACTTCACTTCAGGCGAATCTTGGAAACAACTTGGTTCTGGCTTGATTCGATCGAATAGGAACACGTTCGATCGAATACAACACGTTCGATCGAATAGGAACACGTTCGATCGAATACAACACGTTCGATCGAATAGGAACACGTTCGATCAAACAGGAACACGTTCGATTGAATAGGAACACGTTCGATCGAATGAGTTGGAGACCATTCGGTTGCTTCCCTATTCGGTCGACTGGACTTGTTCGATCTACGCATTCGATCGAATGGACTGATTCGATCGACTGGTTCGATCGAATGAGTCTGATTCGACTCCTTCAAGCTGGGCGACGGAGAAACCCACGGGTTTTCCAGATTTTCCAGATTTTTGACCCAAAATCGAAGTTTTTGACATGGAAATGCTCGGGATTGAAAGGGCTATCGATTCCTAGTACTTTTAAACACAAAAACTTGCATTTTGACACCAAAACAAGGCGGTTTTTGACCCGAAAACTCAAGTTACGTTTTTGCTCGATTTGAGGCCGAAATGGTTATGAAAACGGATGATTTTCGAGAGGGACTTACCAAAAACGATTAGGAACAAGATTGTGGACTCGGATTTGTGATTTGAGAACTTTCTCTCTCTAGCTTCTCTCTCTAGAAATGAGAGTGTTTGGGTGGGTGTAAGTGAAGGAAGATGGTGAAAATGGTGGAAGTGTCAAGAACTTTCGTTTATATACTACGGGTTTGGTTAGGCTCGGGTTGGCTTCCTACGGGTCGAGACAGGCCGAGTTCATAAAATAACTAAGCCCAAGACCCGTTCCTTACTCGACATTAAATAACTAAAACGTGAATTTACTAAACATAACTTTCTTTTATTTATCAATATAAAAATTTTAGGATGTTACATTTAGTATCAACATTATATAAAGGGAAGTTGGAAGGCGGGATGCCTTTCTCAATGAACCCTAGACCAAGCAGGAAGCCGGCCTTTTCCCCATCCTCATGAGAAGCGTTGAAGGCTGCGCTCATGGCATCATCGTATGATGTGTCCGTGAAGACTCGATGCACAACCTACAAGAAAAAATACAAGTATCAAAACCTTTTCATTTACAAAGAAAAGCGTAAAGATATAATGAAATTAAACATACCTGAGACAACGCTTCTCGAAGAAGCCATTCCCTGGCAACCAGAGCTTCCTGGAGGGCGGCTTGAGCTTGGTTACGGGCGCGTTCGGCTTCACTTTTGTTGAGGTTGGCAAGCAACACTTCTTTAGCCGCAGCCTCTTCAACGCCCTTTAGCTTCCGCTCAGTGTGGTCAAGCACCCCCCTCTGGTCCAAGATCTCTTGGAGCTTCTTGGCGTCTTCCATCGCCAAGGCATCATGAGCCTGTTGGAGCGCCTCTAGTTTGGCTTTAAGTTCCTCATTCTCGAGGCGTAGAGGCTCAGCAACAGCTTCAGCCTTGGTGGCCCTCTCAGTTGCGTTCCGTGCAGTTTCCTTAGCCAGCCGAAGCTGTTCGTTAACAGCTTGGGCAGCCTTGGAACGGGCCTCGAGCCGGGCCTGAACTTCAACCTCGAGGGCCTTGAAGGCCTTCTCCTTTTCCGCAGCCACTGCGGTAAGCCTCTTGTTCTCCTCCCGGACAGCCCGCGCCTGAGCTACTTCTTGAATACGAGCTGCTTTTAACTTGTCGTTTTCACGACAAAGCAGCTCGACGCGCGGCTGCATCCGGGCCAGGAGAATACGAAGCTCATTGGTTAGCCTACCCTCCTGGTAGCTAGCCATTGCTTCCCCCAACGCACCACTGGGAGCTGCGTGACGAGCCCACTCCACGCACTCCACAGGCGTGCGAAGGGTTGTTCCTCGGCGGATGTTCCATCGTGGAACATACACTTCATTGGAATCCGACACTGCAAAAAACAAAAAGAAGTTAGGAAAAGATGATAAAAAAAAGGCCAAAAGAACCCTACGCACCTATAGGGTCGACAACAGGCCGATAGCCGCGAAACCCATCACCTGAACCCAAGGGAAATCCATCCAAGAGGTCAGGCAGATGGGAAGGAGGCAGAGGTTGGCGAGAAGCCCCAAGCATACCTGAAGGATCGGCCGTATTTGCCGACGTCGGAGGAGGCGTGGAGGCCGCCGCGGTAGAAACCAACGGAGGTGAACTCACCGGAGGTGAACTCACAACCGTGGTCGCCGCTGCGGAGGAGCCCGCAGAAATAGTCACCGCCGGCTCAGTGAAAGATTCAGTAAATATGGCACTGACAGCCGGCGGAGATGTCGTCACAGTTGGAACAGTTGGCTCAACTGGGTGAGCAACTGAACCAACAACTGAAGCAGGCGCAGACGCCTGGGTCATCGCCTCAGGTAGGTTGACCAAACCTACCGTCATGGGTCCGGAGGTGTTCTTCCCCGCTCCACCCTGGAATGCGGTAGCATCCACGCCTGCACAAAGAAGATATAAGTATAATGGGGGGAAAGATATGAAGTTAAAATTAACTGAAGTTTGTACTTACGGGTTTTCTTGAGCCTAAAAGTGCGAACAGGCGGGGACGAACCCGATGGAGCCGGCCTCTTCACGCCGCTCACCGTCGTCGTCCTGGGCTGCTCGGAGGTGACAGTCGTCTCAGCCTCCGGAGCAGTGGTCTTTTCACCACCTGGGTTCCCCGCCGCCTCCTCGCTCTCGGTCTCTGAATCAGACCGATGCACCGGATCGGCAGTGGAGGCAACCTTCGCCTTCCCCTTCCCGCCGGCAGCCTTCTTCTTCCGCACCAACGGAGGACCATCTGCGGATTCCTCATCAGAAGATGACAAGATTAGAGGAATTCCAGCAGAGGTTTCAGCATTGAGAGGTCGAGGGTTGAATAACACCTTACCTGGCCGCGTGGCGCTCAGAATAGGGTGGCCTGGCGGGTAGACCTCCACAAACCGATCCCTCGTTTGCTCCAAGATGGGCAACTCGTTCTCATCGAGAGCACGAGTACCCATCCGAGCGGGACCATCACTCTCCCGCGGCTGCAGGAGAGACTGCAAGTCGTTCCCCTCTGAAATAAAAGAAACAAACAGTTAGAAGACAAATCTATATAAACAAAGAAGACAGAGCATACCGTAAGGGACAGAGTTCAAACCGTATTCGATGACGATGGGAACCTGTGACGCCTCCTTCCACACCCGGCTCATCCCAAGCATCACCATCCCAGACTCCGCAAAGCGGTACACCGGAGTCTGGATCCGAGAGATCTTGGCGAACCATTCCGTCTCCTGGTAGTTTGGGGCGTGAAAGGCGGGGAGTGCTATCCCATTCTTAAACGTCATCGCTATCGGGACAACGCGAGCGGAGATATAAAAAAACTCCCTCTTCCACGACCGAAGACTGCGCTCGGTTGCGCAGATCTTCAGCCCCTTGATCCGATTGACCAGGGTGTACCACCCCTGGATGCACCTCCAAGAATAGAAGGTCATCAACCGGTCAACATGGGGCTCCACGCCCAGAATGAGGCACACCCACTCAAAGTGGCGGATCTTGGCGATCGCCATCGGGTGTACCTCCGTCAGATGCACACCGTGCCTCTCCAAGACACGGCATACAAACTTCGTCAATGGGAACCTGAGATTCCCATAAACGAAGAATGCAGCGTACACCCCTATCTTGCCCTTGGGGGCATCGTACACCGTCTGGTGTGGCTCCGGAAACTCAGGCTCGAACGGCTCGAGCATGAACTTCCGGACGATGTACTGAAAAAGCTCGGCAGGAAGAGCGCACTGGCACTCGCCAGCAGTGCTCTTGTCGTCCTTATCGGAAGTGGACGACGGATTCTCCACGAACACGTCAGACTCCTCGGCAAAAGAAGACATGTTTGGATGTACAGAAAAACGATTTCAGAAGAATGCTCGACGGAATAGTGAGTATTCGCCGGAAATCGTTTAGAAGATGAAGAGAGAAGTGAAAGTGTGGATTGCAAAGGACCCTCTCCCTCTTTATATACTCATCACAATTAATGCGATTAATTTAATGCGGAAGAGAGAGAAATCGCAGGTGCAATGAAACTATGACACGTGGCAAAGAGCAAGCTGGCAACAGCTGTTGAAAGGACGCGTGCCATTAATTTCGCGGCCACGCGCCCGAAAAATCGCGCCCACGCGCCTGAAAAAGCGCCTGGAATGACCATATACTGTCACGTCGCCATAACTTCCTGCACGTCCTGACACTGTCAGAAGAAACCGTCGGACGACGTTTCAACAGTTTGGACTGTTCTTATCCTTTCACTAACTCTTCGAATTTCAAAATTTCAAAAAGATTCAAAAGCGGGAAAATACCCCTTACCTTGGCAACCAAGTAACTGTAAGACAGGTGCGAGTACAGTGTTAAGGCAAAACCCTTCACATACTTAGCAGCTGCAAGGAATTGAAGCCAAGAATACCTCGGCGACCAAGTAACTATAAGACGGGTGCGGGTACAGTGTTAAGGCAAAACCCTTCATATACTTAGCACCCGCAGGGAATTGACGCCAGGAATACCTTGGAAGTAAAGTAACCGTAAGACGAGTGCGGGTACAGTGTCAAGGCAAAACCCTTCACATACCTAGCGCTCCGCAGGGAATTGAAACCAAGAAGGATCTACTGGGCCATGCTTGCGGAAACGGGAATAACATCCCCGCATATCGGGAACGTCGAGAACTATATTGTTTGAAGCTCCAAGATGGAATTGGTGGTTTTAACATAATTGATCACTATGTTTAAACTACCAAAACCTCATGGAGAATCCAAACAAGTGGGACTCAACGCTCCTGACTTGCGAGGAGGTTACAGACCTACCCGCATCATACCCAAAGATCAAGCAGGAAAGTCGGGAATTTCTGCAAGTGACATTAGGACTTCCGCGGGAAGAATCCCCATGGAAAACCTTAAAACTAAACCCTTTTCAAAAACCCTTTTGCTTAAGTCCAAAAGTTCACCTCACTTATTAAACATTCATGAGAAGAACATTGGACTGGGGGGACTTGAAGAGGTAGGTCCCAGCAGAGCCCATTTGGACCCGCAGGACTCACCTTGAAGAGAGACGTCTGCGCAGAAACCAACTGGATCCGCAGGATCCACCATGCTCAGAGACGTGACGTCCTTACGCGCAGTACGCAAGCTGTTCCCGCAGGAAATGCCTCCCAATGGTGAAGTGCTCCGCCTGTTCCCGCAGCTGCGGATACAAGCCATCAGGGAAGGCCACCCGCGCAGCAAGGCTACACGCACAAGGCACTTAGCTCTCAAAATAATTCAGTAGTCACCTGAAGGAATGAGCAAAGCCGGGAACAATCCCGCACAAAGGCGGGAGGGGGAATACTCCCGCCCAAATGAGCCAGTCCGTACGATACTGGAGGATCTTTTGTACTGTACCTGACGAGGTATGGGCAAAAGATCTGACCAGAGATACGACAGCTCATTGACAACAGTATGACGAGCAGCATGCTTTTGTACTGTATCACTATTAGCCGCTGCCTACTCACCAACTCCTGTCATACCACGTGCATAGCCTGTAGTTGGTGGAAAAGGAATAGTGCACAGCAGGCCTGGTCACTGTCAGCCGCTGCCTACCCACCAACTACCAGCATGGCACGTGCGTAGGCCACAGTTGGTAGAACAGGAATACTATTCAGCCGGCAACACCTTCTTGGAAACCTACATTCGGCTATAAATACCCCAAATGGTATGATCATCTCATCTTATCTTATCTTATCTCATATCTTATACCTGATATCTGCTCTAGCAATCTCTTAATATACACTTATATTCAAGAGCAATCTAGTCTAATTCTCACGCCGGAGGGTGGTCACAAGGAGGTACCCCCCCCCCCTTCAGTGACGAGCTCACGGTGTCTGTTTTGCAGGTTATCAGAAGAACCATCTTTGCCGGATCTAACCCCTAGTTGGAAACATCTATTTAACCCCCAGATTATCCGTAATCTGCCCGGGGTCACTTAGTGTTTCTTCACATGGCATAAAGATCCGATTTTTTTGACTTTGAGTTGATAATTGAACAAGATAACAATTGGGTTTTGATTTCATTGAGTTGGGTAGTGAAACCCTCCATTGAATTTTTCCAATTTGGGGTTAATTAAGTGATTGAGTGTTTGTAGATGTGATTATGAACCCTAGGTTTGCTTCAATTTTCGCGCCATTTGTAAGGTTATATGTTTTTATTGAAGAAAGTGGAATTTACAATTTTAACCCTTAGTCTTTTGTTAACTTCTTTATGATAAAAGTTAACGTACAAACTAAAACAAATTATATTAAACATGTAAATCAGATAGTATAATTATATATACAACTATACAAGTAGTGTAATTGTGTAATGTGGTTGTTTTGTATGTAGTGTAGTTACATTATTTCATTTACACATTTAGCACGTTAATTTAATTTAAATTTAATTTAAGCTCTATGAAAGTATATTACTTGTAGTCCAAAATTTGGTTTAACTTAACTTTTGTCTTATATATGAGGGTGTTTATATTGGGCTCATGTTAATTCATTAGGTTGTTCTCTATGGTGAGGGCATTGAAACCCCACCATATTGTCACGTCATCGTCACGTAAGAAATGAGGCTTCGAAGTCATTCTCCATAACGCCCCGCTATTGTTTAAAGCCCCTTTAGCGCCCAATATAGACATATATATGTGTGTGTGTGTGTGTGTGAGAGAGAGAGAGAGAGAGAGAGAGAACGGCGCCCATCGTTGTGACCCCCCCCCCCCCCGCGCTGCCGGTGGTGTGTCGCGCCCTCGGCGCCCCCAAGGGCGCTAATTAGGGATGAGCGTGGGACAGTACCCATATCCGTACCCGTACTTGTACCCGTTTGTACTCGTACCAAAGATCAATAAAAACACGTACCAATACTCGTACTAAATTTTTCGGTATGGTATGAGTATGGGTATTTTGGTACAATACCCGTTTTTGTACCACTTTGCTTTTTTTATTTCCAAATTTTCGACGATCTTGAAACCGGTACCGATACAAGTAACAAACAACATGAATTAGTTCGGGCATCGGTACTTGCACAGGTACGTGACAAGTACCAAATTGGCCATCAATTTAATGATAAGATAGTATTGAAGAACCCTAACTCGGTCGCTGACTTTAACTGATTTGTTTGTTGGTTCGTGTCTTGGATGTTATATTATTTAATTTTGAAGAACGTTTGGTACTTGTTCAATAATAACATGGTTGGAGAATTTATTTTACATATTAAGTATGAAGAATCTCAATTAAACCCTCATATAATCCAAACAGGTACAAAATACCAAATGTACTCGTACCGTACCCGTACATGTACCCGATTGTACCTGTACCAAAATTCAACAAAAGAGTACCAATACCCGTACCGAATATGTTAAATCGGTACGGATACGAGTACGGGTACGGTACGGGCATTTGGGACAAAATGCTCATCCCTAGCGCTAATAGCGTGGAGTCTTATGATAGTTAGTTCGTTTGAGATGACTTCAACGTATGTTGGAGGCTAAAATGGTAATAAGTTAAATGAATGGAAATCTTACCTTTATCACTCATTCTCTGTAACTTCTTCTCTTTGGTTTAATCTTTATCATATGTACATGTGTCGTGTTATTGTGCATAAAGTGTTATATTGTGTCATTATATATAAATTGTTGTGTGACTATTGGATTATTTATATGTATACGTTGTGTAATTTTTTAAGTGTAATTATTTACATACATTGTGTAATATTTGTGTATAATTATGTATATACATGTATATACATTGTGTAAATTGTGCGTAATTATTTATATACGAAATGAAATTCTATACGTCTTGTAACGTCTACACAATTATTTATATACGTTGCGTAAGTTACAGGTAATTATGATGCGAAAATTCCTAAAAATGTTTTGTACATATCCATATAAAGAAAAGAAAAATATATTGTTACATCAAAACAAACAACAGGAGTTTGGGAAGAAGGTGGGGTAATATGATCAGAGTTGTGTTATACCCAATATTCTTCTTGGGATTGGAGGTAAGAAATAAACTATTTTTCTAATATATACTACCCCTTCAATCTCTCCTCACCATTCACAAACACACACACAATGATATAATTTCATGAATACCCTAATTAGGGTTATATGATCATGAAGAATAATCTTGTAAAAAATGGTGCTTTTTCTATTCTTCCACGGCTTTCTTGAACTGCATGCTTGATGCTTCAACTTGATCTAATTAATATATTGGGTTAGTCTTTTTTGGTTTTTGGCTTCAATCTTTGCACTTTGCAGTTCAATAAAGCTGTGGGAAGATAGAGAGAGAATCAATTCACAAAATTATAACCAAGAAAGTAAACAAATTCTTTGATCTACTCTTGATTTGCATGATTATAGGTATATATCTCTCACTCTTATATATCTTTTTTGTTAATTTTATAAAGTTCTCATGTTTTTGTCATTAAGTTTTTGGTTTACCTTTTTTAAAGATATATAAACTATAAAGTACTCTTTTGATTTCCTATGGATAATATATATATTAAGTACAATTCTTGTCAGATCTATATATCCATTCACAGTTTCACACACTAGCAATGCATGTATTTTTTAATAATTGTAAAGTCAAATTCATTTGTTAGGCTGAGGGGTGTGGGGCTTCAACGGGGGTGCTAGAGCCCCTCCGCTCGCGCCCCCAGGCGCTAACACCACACCACCGGGGCGCTAGCGGGGCGCTAGCGCGAAAAAACATGCAGGCGTGAGCCTGTTAGGCTGAGGGGTGTGGGGGGCTTTAATGGGGGCTCCAACCAATAATATTATTACGTGTGACAGAGAGAGAAACTGGATAAGGGGGGTGTTGGAGCCCCCGTTGGAGCCCCTGGCCCTGGTGTGGGGGGCTTTAATGGGGGCTTTAATGGGGTATAATTATATAGGAATTTTTTTTTTAATTAAATAAGAGCCCAACGGCTCTTTGTATAAAACCAAGAACACTTTACTCTCTCTTCTCCCGCTAACAGGCTCACGCCTGCATGTTTTTTCGCGCTAGCGTCCCGTTAGCGCCCCCGCTAGCGCCCCAGTGGTGTGGTGTTAGCGCCTGGGGGCGCGAGCGGAGGGGCTCTAGCGCCCCCATTGAAGCCCCACACCCCTCAGCCTTAGCGGGAGAAGAGAGAGTAAAGTGTTCTTGGTTTTATACAAAGAGCCGTTGGGCTCTTATTTAATTAAAAAAAAATTTTTTTTTCCTATATAATTAAACTCCATTAAAGCCCTCACACCAGGGCCAGGGGCTCCAACGGGGGCTCCAACACCCCCCTTATCCAGTTTCTCTTTTTGCCACACGTCATAATATTATTGGTTGGAGCCCCCATTAAAGCCCCCATTAAAGCCCCCCACACCCCTCAGTCTTACTAAAGCATGTTGTAACTTGTAAATTACATTTATTAGCATGAATTTAGCAATCTATAGAACTTGAATTCTTTATGTTGTAAATATTTGAACATGATTTAAAAGCTAAAAGAATTTCCAAAGCTTTCATGTTAAATATTAATGATTAATGTTTTATGCGATCGATGGATGTCTACAATAGACGACACAATTAAGTGTCGAGATTAGAAAATTATGTTGTTTTTATCGGTTCCAAAATTATGAAATGTAGATTGGTCCACATGTATAGTATGTGTTTTCCCTTTCTGATATGAACCCTCAATCACTCATGAGTTGGTATACAACAGTGAAAGCCACATGTGAATTTGGTGGTGTACAAAGACAACTATATACAAACTGCTATTTCTTTTTCTTACATATTAATGGGATTAATGTACTGAAGTGTATTATGTAATGATTTTTTTCCTTGTTATAAGAGTTATCTGATATGGGTTGGGTTGAAACATTATATATACATTACCAATTTATATAATGCACTTTTACATGTTGATTTAACATATATAACATAACATAACATGGTTAAGAGATTAAAGTAACCAATTACGTACATATCACAGGTAACGTATTTATATATGATAATCTACTTGAAACTAAAATAAATGAACAGAATTATACATACATAAAAGTATAAATATTCAAATCAGGTATCTCGTGAGAATTTATATAATGCACTTTTACGGCTTGATTTAAATTCATAACGTGGTTAAGAGATTAACCAGTTACGTAACCGATCACGTATACTATCACGGTTAAAGTATTTATAGGATAATCTACTTGAAACTAAAATAAATATACATACATAAAATGATAAATATCTATGCATATATATTTTGCAAAATGGGTAACTGGATTTCATATTCAGTTAATGTTTGAAGTTGTAAAAAGTGAAATGCACATGTGATTTCATTAGGGTTTTAACCATGGGGTATTGTTTAAAAAGGAGTGCATGTGCCAACCAAAATGTCAAAAGGAACTGTACTTTGCCTTGGTGAAATTTGTTTTGCCTTAAAGAACATTTCTTTTTTTGTTTCTTGAATCCACCGTTTTATCAAAAGGACGACCATGTTGCACATTGTTTACAAATGTACAACTTTTAAAATCCAGAACATTAGTCTATGTGTTGTTCCAAAGATGAGCGGGGTGATGGATGCATAGATTTCGATCCAAACTGTCGGTAAGTGTTGTTTTACCTAAAATCAACTTTTTATCAATATTAATCGCCAAACCGTTAGTCTATCGTTTGTTCTTGATTAACTTGTCGCCTACATCGGAATTGAAAAGAATAGAAGGCATTATTCATCAAAGACATCCTTTAAATCTTTCAAGAACTTATCAGCATGCATATATGCTTTTACATGACCTATGCGGCTATGACCTCTACTAAAGTCAACTAGAATGGGAACATCCTGGAAAAAACGATTAATCCCTATCAATAAATCTGCCAAAGAACCGAACCATAGAGCACTTATAGTACTGGTGCAACTTTAATCAAGTAAACTATTTGGTCATTTGGTATGACAATATATTAGTGGAAGGTTTGACTCAAACTATTTGTGAGATTAATTATATTATCAGATGGAATATATTAGGGTAATCTTTTAGAAAATGGTAAGTATCTGATAATCCTTAAGTTTGAAGTTTATATTTAATTCGTTTCTCTCTTTTTAGTTGGCTTATTTTGTATTCATGTTTATCTTCGTTTTGATTTTCTCTCTTTGTTAGTTATTAATTCAAAGATCAAGAAAGAGCTGTTTAGTTTTATCTCAAACTCGGTTTTTATATAAAAAAAATTATTAAATAATATAAACCTCCCGTGCAAGTCTATTTGTTTTCACACGTGTATAATTTTTTGTTCTTTTTTAGCTATACTTTATGCAATGAGTATTGTCAAAAAAGCTAGGTTTGAAATTATAAATCTTGAGTACGGTTTAATATTTTGACATAAAGATAAAGATAGAAGGATAGAGAAATGAGAGTGGACACCATTTGCTTTTGTTGTGTGATTGATTGACAAGAAAGTTTTTCTTTTCTCTTTAAATTATAAATATAAATAATTTATTTTTAACAATGTTTGAAGTTGCCAATAATACTCGGGTGAGCCATCCTAAGACGAAAAGTCAACCATTCGTACTGATTTTGACGCTCTAGGTCTGACTCATATAAAAACATCATCAAGGAGTAAACATGTCATTGTGGGAAAACCTCCTTAGGTCAGATTTCAAACCTGAGAGCTGAGATCATAAGATCTCAAGCTTTAACCATCATTCACATGTCATTGGACTAGAAGACCAATTGCAACTAACATCAATCATAATAATAATAAGGGTACTTGGGGTGCATGTTGCGGTACTCGAAGGAATTCACACGCCTCCTAAAATTTCTCTTCAGTTTGCTTCAGTACCCGATTGAATCGAGGGCACATGCCGAATGAGTAAGCATAAGCGAATCCTTAATTGATACCCTATTTCACAATTGTGCGCTACAAATCAATTTATGAAGGTCAAGGTAGCGTTGCCGAGGACTCGTTGAAGCAGAATGCCCTACCCCAGCTGCATCCCGATTACCCTAATAATAATAATTAAAGAAAAAAATGTGTTTAAACATTTTCTAGAAAAGAGACGGTTATTTGGACCTAGGAAGAAAGTAATAATTGATATATGGTTGTCTTCACATATTATGTCTTTTTGTTTATGATATGAAATGCTGGCCCAAACGCCAGTGATTCACATTTTTGGCCATTTGCATACATACACCCATTTAAGTACTTTAACTTTTAATAAATTCAAAAGTTCCAAGAAACTATAGCCGATAGAGAAGTGAAGTAATGTTATTTGTCTACTTGCCTTCACATGTTCTTATAACATGTTTACAACACACGTTTATAATTTGTTTAAAATTTGATTTCATCTCACTACATACTTAAGAAAAAAGCCACTAAGTGTAGAAAGCCGTTAAAATCCGAAGCGGTAGAAAATGCAAATTTACAATGCATAAAATATAGGATTGAAATGTAGTTTTGCGTTAAGAGTACACAAGTTTATATTTTTATATTAATTTACCACGTTTTGCCCCGTTTAATGAGTTCACACCCATCCAAATGGATCCATGCATTAGGATTGCCAAAAATTCGCCCCTGTAGAGACTTAGGTCATACTAGAAAACGACTCATGTAAGAGCATATCCTCTCTATCGCCAATACTTTCTCTTAAGCAAGCTCCATGCTTGTATGCATACACATACTCACTTTTGCGTGTTCATTCTTATATAAGTTTACTGGCTTGACAGTCATAGTGTCGAGTGAAACCACATAATAGCTTTTGTTTGACTAAAGGTTTGATCTTTCTGGCATGTTAATACTCACTTATTTCACCTTTGTCTAGAAATGGTTGGCCAAGACTCTTTAGTCTAGTTTCTTTGAAGATATTTGACTATCGGTCTCGGTTCGTGCTAGAAAGTAGAAAGGAACTCCCCTAAGAGCATCTCTTCCCACCTCTCTCTCCATGTTATCTTCTCTTAAGTACGCTTTAACTTTATATACATATGTTTATGTAAGACTAAATATATAATTATATATATATTTATATATGGCCATTATAATAATTTATATTATAATAGATCAAAATATTAACTATACCTTATTATATATTAGTTTGGTAATTGTTGATGGGTCATATTACCTAGAATTAACTAATAAAGGGTTTTCCATTGGATGTATATATAGAGAGATAAATATTAATATCATAACCTAATTACACAAACATAACAATTTGTGTGCCTCCTCTCTCCTAAACCGGTTCCTCTCAAGAACCCTAACACCATCCTTAACTATACATCCTAAAGGGGAACTCGATCAACCTGACAACTATGTCGCCTACATCCTTCTCCGATGCGGTTAGTACTCTCCATACTGTAACAGGTTCATAGGTTTAATATTTATCATGTTTTATATTACTTACATGAAGAATTGATCAACAGTTTACTCATTTGTAACTTGATAATGAAACCAAACCTTAACTTTTATTGTTTGATGATTTTGGGTTTGGTCCTAATAATATATGTTAAAACTTGCTTGTTTTTATTACATGGCCTTTGTTTTCACTCTTTGACTAAGGTTTTGGCCTCTCAAACTAATGTTGTTAGTCTTATGGTTAGCCTATATGTGAAATTTTGGTTATGATTTTCTTTTGTTCATCGCGCATCTTTCATTTTTTTTAACAAAATTGTTCAAACATTATAATAAAATTTTTATATTTATTGTGAAATATCATAACAAACTTTAATGAGGTAATGATTTCATCAATCTTTTCTATTTATTGTATTACATTTACTAACTTTATTCATAATGTTCTTGAAAAATCAAAATTTACCATTTACCACCACCACAGATTTTTTAAATTTATATCAATATATTAATATCTTTAGTAATATAAACAAATTTGTAATCTTTCTGCTTGAAGTGTTCCTTCATTTTCAATAAAATGAGATAAATAACCCCTTTTATAAAGGCCCAAACGTGAGTTTTTGACCATCTTTTTACTCCAATTTGTTTCATCAATCTTGAAAAAGGAAGAAAGAAACCTTTGATAAATTCTTGTCCATAGAGTACAATCACAAATCATGCCAAAATAAAAAATAAGATTTAATTTTTCTTTCAATCTTTTCTTGATATGAAACTACTGTAATAAAGTGTGATTGTAGTGTGCATATATAAGCATAAAAATAAAAATTTAAAAACTACATTTTAAGACTTCAATCATGATACAACCAACTTCATATATTGTTAGACTTATGCTAAAGATACGAGAGTAACATGAAACTTTCGGATAAAAAAGCATAATCCGAAGACAAATGTAATAATATAAGTTTACTAAAGAAATATTTTGTAATTTAAATAGTGTTACAAAAATAGGCAGAGCCTGTGGGCTTGGGTCAAGTTGTCAAGTAAGCTTCGAATTCTTTTTTTTTATTATTATTTAACTATTGTTGCTTCAATAAAATTCAGTAGAACTTTAATTTCAAGAATTTTTGACAATCAAATTTAGTTTGTCAAATGGGTGCAATTCCAATAGAAACCCTAATTCAAATATGAACCTATTTATGTATCAATTGGTCATTAACGCTCCTTACTTATGGTTCTCGAAATTCACACAAATCATAGTAAGTTCTTGTCATTCAACTGATAATTCGGAAAACCATCAAATTATTTCAATTTAAAAGTTTATCACAACTCTATGATTATCCAAGCGTTTTATCACGAATCCCCAACAAATTATTTTGTTAGATATACGGTAAGAAAAAACTATAAAATGATAGATAAATAGATATGAGATTCGGTACAAATAAAATTAACATACTAAACATACAAATAACTAGAGTAATTACAGTTTTAAACTAAAATAATTATGTAATAAAAATTAAAATAGTGCAATACTAATTACTTAAATTAAAAAGTTATAGTTTATTAATAATTACTCTAATATTAGCATTATTACTTCAGTTATTTCTACACTATCATAATAAAAACCATTAAATGTATAGGATTCTGATTTTAACAATATATGTACTTAAAAATATAATATATGCGACTAGAATCTCATCTGGAAAAATGGCCCCGCGTGAAGTGCAGAGTTTTGATTGAAGGCTCATAATTCAAAGTGAGAAATAAAAAGAAATCAATCTCATATAATTCACATCATTCAATCTCAAACCGTACAGGCGTACTTACATCCATAATACTTTACTTTCCACAACAAGAGTATAATTCCACTTAAAACTGGTAATATATTCCAAAACAATGTTATTTAGGCTATGTGTTGGTTGAGTTAGTTAAAGCACAACATTGCTTTCACATAGTAATGAGGCTGTAAGTAGTTCTCCTGTTAAATAAACCAGGACATTGTAAGTTAACTAGCTAGTTAATAATGGTGGGGAAATCAAGAAACAAAAACAAAGGTTTGATTGTTAGTGGGTGGCCCCACTTTTTCAGTATATAACGCTCATTATTTTGTTAATAGATCATCGAAAACATTGGTCCCATAACGTCCATTGTTATGCTTCCACAACGAGTAGCCTTATTAACTAGGATTAATGTTTTTTAAGAGGATTTGGAAAACTTTGCTTACTAAGTAGGGGAGGGAATAGGTGTTTGTATACCACTAGAGTACACCAATCCTGTAATGTCAAATTATTTTTTATTCTCTAGAGTAGAGTACCTTTGGGGGCGGCCCAACGTTTTCGAAGACCTCAAACCAACAAAATATTTTAGACCTTCTTATAAACTTTTAAAGGTCTAAAACAGTGATTTGTAAGGTTCTTACACAAATTAATTACTAATGTTATAATGTAGTAGCAAATAGCAAACTAATGTTCCAAACTTCTAATACTATAGCAAATAATAGATGTAATAATATGTTCTAAATTCTAATACAAGTAGCATATAGGTAAAAATCAAATTTCATTCACACACTACGCTATTATTCAATATCTCTTCTAAAAAATTTAATATATTAAAAATAAAAAAAATATAATAATTGAGGGCCTTTGTTGTTTGAGGGCCTTAAGCCCTTGCTTGACTTCTTAAAGCACTTGGGCTGGCACATTGAACTGCTTTATAACTTCATCTTTAGTGGCATCACTTCTTTCAAATACCCTAAACTATTTTAAGGGTGAGTTCGGTGTACCCTAGTAAGATATGGTATCTGCAAGACCCAAAGATTAATATGTTTGATAAATATAGCAGAGGGTTAACGTACAAATAAAATAAACGTGCTAAACGTGATAATCAAGTAGAGTTTTATATATACAAGTAGAGTAATTAATGTAATTACATCATAGAGTAATTACATAATTAAATTACTATATGATGTAATTACATTAATTACTCTACTTGTATATATAATTAATCTACTTGTTTATCACGTTAATTTCATTTGTATTTTATTCAGACCCGATAAATGTGCATACCATGAAAATATTTATGTTCCTTTTTTCTCATATGATTATTATATTACGTACCCATTGGCATTTCATTTTCTAATGTCACTTTCAACTTTTCCAACACGAGAAGTCACATTATTTATTCATAGACACATAGGTTTTTTTTGTCTTTAATATTTCGATCACAATTATATAAGTTATCAACCGATTCTAATTCAATTGATATGTTTCACGGTGGACCATGAATTCACACTTACTCACGGTTCAAAAATGGTAAAGATATTACACCAAAATTTAATGTAGGTAACAGTACACTGACTAGACAACATGGTGTTATATATAAACATGACCTATACTAGTATATTATATGTAACATGGTGTTATATACAAACTCGAGCAAATTAAGGGGGTACACCGTACACTAGCTAGTGGATTATCACGTACAATAAACATGACCTATACTACAACACCATGATGTCACATAAATCCTAGATATAGACTTTAAATTATTTAGAGTGAACTGTGGTTTTCATCACTAGGGGTTGTCCAAATCTGCGGTTTAGTCAAATAGTTTCAAATTTGCGATTTCGTCCATGTGGTTTCATTTCACTTGCAAATAAACCCGAATTCACTAATCCCGTTAAGTTTGGTCGTTAAACCCATCAGCGTGCCCTTCACATGAGGGATAGTTTTGTCCTTTTTTTTTCTTTTTCCATAAAAACACCCGAGCCCCTCACGTGAGGGGGCTTGCGAATTAGGACTATGGTTAATTTGGGGAGAAAAAGGACAAAACTGCCCCTCACGTGAGGGGCACGCCAATGGGTTTAACAACCAGACTTAACGAGATTAATGAATTCGGGTTTAATTGCAAGTGAAATGAAACCACATGGACGAAAACCACAAATTTGAAACTATTGAACTAAAACCGCAGATTTGGACAAACCACGGAAACGAAAACGGTAGTTTACTCAATTATTTATTATTGACAAATGCTATATCATATGAAAATAATTAGTTACATATTTTCTACCCTTTTAACATCTCACAGTTGTGTAGATATCAAACACACATTACTTTGTGGTGGCTGTGGATTCAAAAGACAACCTATACCCGTATTCATGGACCACACTATCACTCTTATCATACTGCATGAATGTATGTACCAGTTCAATAGGGGGTGTGGGAGGTGAGGGCATTGCGCACCCATTCGGCGCATTTTAGACATATAAAAGTCAACTTCAGTTGTTGTATCTTGTAGGTGCGCGGTTGGGTAGATCGCTTCATTTATAGATAATACTTACCTTACAAAAGGCTTAATGTATATGTTAATAGTAAACATAAACTAAGGTTAAAAACTTATATTTTAAGAATTTAGTTTTCAAAATAAATAGCATTGTATGTAAATAAGTAAATTCAACAACGTAGAAAGAGAAATAAAAACGGAAAAAACATCAGTTATCTTCATCACATGTAACCATGGGAGCAAATTCTTGTTAAATTAATGAAAGTATAATTTATTAAAGTACGTGCTGGTTCACGGAAAACTGGTTTTGTCGTGCTAAACATAAAGATAAAAACGTAGGTAGTACTAGGATGCACTATGTGTATTTTAAGCAAGTTATATATATGTTCTAATTATTACAAATAATAATTAAATATCATGTGTAGATAACTATGTAATTATGCAACATATACAAAACTATGTATCATATGAGATCCTGATAACTCATGTAGGTTTGCTTTTAATGTAAGATTTATATTGTAAAACTCCATACTTAAGATACAATCAAACAATAAAAAGTAACCTAATAGAATTTACAAACATCCTAATTTGTTCATGAGTTTAAACAAACAAATATAAAGCCTACTAGGCTACTACCTAGCAAAGCAGTAACTATGAATAAATACAAAACAACTAAGAAGTTAGATTTGGGACCATTTACAGAATGTAGAGGTGCACAAACTGAGTTTTCTAATATCTAATATTGATTACCATTTTTGTATCTAACAAGGCAGGGTGTTCGGGTATAGGGTATGAATGGTTCCGTGTATTAAAATGGGTATAAATCTGGAACAGTTTTGTTTATTAAGATCAAAATGCATATCCTATTTATACCATACTGGTAGCGCCAGTTCGGTTTCGGGCATAGAATACCCTGGTATAAAAAACTGGTTCCAGGTACGGGTATACTTTGGCACCTCTAGGTGAAAGTCAGAAAGCCAGTCCGATATAAGTCAAAATGTTTTGACATTTAATGGAACATTTAGATACTCTTTGTGCTTAGGTTCATGGCTAATGTCTAATGGGGTGTTTTTTGGATTTTATATTTGTAATTGTCCAAGTCAAAAGACCAAAGCCCATATTGTATTTGTTATTTAAAAGTTTTACTTATGTATTCGTAATATAATATTATTTGGGTCATTGGGTGGTTGATATAAAAAGAAACTGCTCTATAGACAATAGCCTATAAAAAAAATTTATTTTTAAAAATTAATTAAATTCAAATATCCAAATTACTTGGTTGGTTAACTACTTAATTATTTTATTTAACAACGTTTGAAACTACCCCCAATACCCGAGTAAGCATTCCTGAGACGTGATGTCAACTGTTAATACTGATTTTGACCCTTCAGACCTGACTCACTCAAAAACACTATCAAGAAAGAAACTCGCAACTGAGGAAAAATATCCTTAAGTCAAGTTTTGAACATGAGACCTCAAAGTTCCCAAACTTTTAACCATCACCCCATTACCATATTGTCATTGGACCAAAATGTCAATTGTTGAACTACTTAATTCTAATTTTTTTTTTGTTTCTTTATATGATTAATTATTTTAACGAGTAACTTTTTATAATAGTGGTCAATTTTTTTTAAGTGACTACTAAATCATTTAAAAACTTTTATTTTGGTTTGGTGTCAATTTAGTCATAACGCGTTTTTGTCAAATTCACGTAAGTGACCTTTTCTTTGTTCTTCATAATTATTATTTTTATTATTAGCTTTCTAACTGATATTATGTGTGTGACTTAATAATACTTTTTAAAATTAAAATAATATTATATTCAAAGTTTAATCACAGTTATAAGTTGGACTCACAGTATTTTCATTTTAAGGTTATTTACTTATTTATCCATATTTTATTTTATGTGGGTCTCACGATATATTATATATTAAGCATGACACTTTATGCATCAACATATTATATTATTATTCATCTTAATTTTATGTTGGGCACGTTCTAGCTCACTGCGAAGCTTACATAAAAGAGATTGCAAAGTCGTTATTCAATAGACAATAGCTATATAAATATTGTTTATAAATATTTATATATATCCAAAGTAAATAAAAATCAATTTTTTGCATGAAAATTTTCAATAATGACATAGTAAGACATTAACAATGAGGTTAGTGGAAGATTATGGCCATCGTTGGTAATGATATTTTTAAATATATTAATTGGTTATTAAGTTAACAAGTAGAGTGATAAATATGGTGAGTTATGTCAACCATTTGATAACTTAAAGTCTCAGCTTTTTTTTTTCTTAAATACGAGAAGTTATGAGTATAATTTCTACTGTTCACTACATTTACACACTTCTCGTCCTTGACATGAATGAACTTTAAAAAAAAATAAAATTAATCGGGTGTAAAATGAAATCTTTTATCTAAAGCTAAAAAATAAAACAAAACGAAGTTTCCCACCAACCCACCCATTTCCCACATCATTGTGGCGCCACACTAGAACAGCCATGGTTTTATTTTATCGACATTGGAGACTCATGAATGGACTTCGACTTCCTCCGTATATAGTTTGCATCTTCTAGTTAAAATTTCCTAAAACATTGCTTAGCATATTCTCAATCATCTTTTCTAATAAAAATCGTAAAATAGATTTTTAAGCACAAATTTAACATAACCTCTTAGGTTCATTCATGTCGAAGACTATAAGTGTGCTACTAAAGTGAATAGTAAAGACAATAGTCGAAATTAACCATCCCTGAAAACAATAACTAAGATTTTAGCATAACAATTAACACAAGATTTAAGTTATTTATTAAGTATATTCATATTTTTTAAAAGCACTAATAAACTCTTTATTGTGTTCTCTGTCTAATAACACTTTATATTATACAACATATTAAAATGCAACTTTATAAGTTTTTATTTTGTCATCACGCTTTTGCCATTTAAACTGTTTTTAACAAACTTTCACATCTTCAAACTTTTGTGGTAAGACTTCTAGCTTTTTAATTTCACCCACAACTTTTACACTTCTACAAATTGAACAAAAAATTTAATCTTTCAACATTCAACACAAAAATTTAGACTCTTACAAATCAGTCACAAGAAACTTTTTCACTCTTTAACCCCAAAACCTCAACTTTGGTTACAAAATATTATTTGGACGTTGCCATAATAAACCAAACCGATATTGTCCAAGTTCATGTCGCATCCCTGTTGTAACACTTTGGTTTGAAGCAGCCACAACCTACAAATAGAGGGGTTGGTGTTTTCGGTTTACCGACAAGGTAACCAATGTAAGAGCGAGGTTCTTTCGCATATTAAGTTCGAGCCGTCACAGGTTACAACGTGGTCCTCAGCTTGTTTATATTAATAAGCTCAAATACTTATTACAATGTTGCTTTGGATCTCACCACAATGTCATTATCATAATACAACACATCTATTTATTTTTATATTATTATTATTTTTTATTTTTCGAACGGCAACACAACGCGTCTATAGGTGTACGCATCCTCCGAAATCTGAGTATCTGACACGTAATAAAATCGAAAACAATTAAATATTTACTTCAACAAATATTTTAAACTTATTATTATATCAACTTGTACACTTTGTTATATTAAACACCACTTATTTAAAGAAAAAACGCGGCATTTCACATAAAATAATATATTCTCTTTATTAATATTTAAATTTTAAAGTCAATTTTTCAGTTTATTAAGTTTAGACGCGCTTTGTGGGATCACACCAAAACTTATTATTTATTATTTCCAATTTGAAGATTAAATAAAAGCATATGACACCAAATAACGCGTAAACTATAATGCCACTCATTTATCATAAACACATAAAGTCACAACTCATAAGTCATAAGGTTGTTTCTCATCTCTTTCATTGAAGCTTCTTCTTTTAGAGGGATACAAATGGCTATTTTAACCATTGGTTTTCTAGTTATTTTGTTCATTATTGGTTTTGTTTTAACTCTCTATAGAGTACCCACAAAAAAGGTTGATACTTTATGTCGAATTCGATCTTTGAAGGATGACGATTTATCGAAGAAGGAAGGTGTCGAGTCGGGTTCGAGGGAAAGAAAGGAGGAGTTAAAGAGTGTGTTTGCTACTTTTGACAAGAATAGAGATGGGTTCATTACAAAACAAGAGTTGAGTGACTCTTTGAAGAATATTGGGATCTCAACTAGTGAAAGAGATGTGGTGGAAATGGTTCAAAGAGTTGATGTTAATGGCGATGGCTTGATCGATTTCGATGAGTTTTGTGAGCTTTTCGAGACGATGATGAGGCGAGAAGATGAAAATGGGAAGAAGAATATTGATGTTGATAATGAAGATGGTGATTTGAAAGATGCATTTGATGTGTTTGATGGGGATAAAAATGGGCTCATAAGTGTTGAAGAATTGGGATTGGTTTTGGATTCATTGGGGTTCAAAGAAGGTAGAAAGTTGGAGGATTGTAAGATGATGATAAGCAAAGTTGATATTGATGGTGATGGTATGATCAATTTTCATGAGTTCAAGAACATGATGAGGAATGGTATTAGTCTTATTTCGGTCAATTGATTCGTGTTTCGTTGGCATAAGAAGAACAAGTGTTTTTTTTTCGTATCAAGGACACCACTCGTTGTACCGGTATAACAAAAGAAGAAAAGTCTTGTGGTTTTTTTCGTATTAAGGTCACCACGCGTTAAATCAGTCTAACGCAACATGTTAATGTATAGAAATTAGTGTTTTTGATTTCATTTTTTCCATGTGTGTCTTTAGTCATTTAAACATCATGGTTGTAGTTATGTTACAACTAGATTGTAGTTTACTTTTATGGTATGTAGTTCAAATGTTTTAAGGTTTTCATGTTTGTGAGATTGTTAATTGTATTACTAATCAAAAGTTTGAGATTCAACAACCTCAAAAAGAACATGTTTGGACAATTGGACTTGGAGGCTGTTTGGTAAGTACTGAATCATTAAGTGCTGAATGATTAAGAGGTCTGAATGATTAAGAGGCTCTGAGCCAGTAAGTGCTGAACCAGTTAAGACTGTTTGGTTGTACCTCTGAATAACCATGCAAAATGACTATTTTAGCCCTTTGAACTGTTTAGTGCTGAAAGAAATGTATCTGTTCGGTTAGAGCTAAATAATTATAAAAAGAAACAACAAAATTTGATATGTTCGGTTAGAGCTCTGAATGATAAATAATTATAAAAAAAACAACAAAATGTGATAAGAGATTCCAAAGTACACGTTTCTTCAAAATCCATGGAAACATACTAAAATCCATATAGAAAGTTTGCGTACAAGTTGAATTTTATTCATGGAAACATACTATTCAAATAAAAAGTAATAGAAACCATCATAGGCTCATAGCTATAACTAGTTATAACCCGCGCGATGCGACGAACCCAGTTGCTTCCATGTTCTCTACACATTAGAGAGTGTGCTTGTTAATTATAACTACCAAGTCAAGTCTCCTAACCAAACACCAGCATAACTTCTTTTGATATCTCCATGACTCCATTGACCGTCACTTTTGTTTCACCTTAGCCCATCGGTTGCTTCTCATATATCCGCCTGCAAAAGCCAATTCTAACCGAAAGTAAATTTTGACCAAAAAGTAAATTCATCAACAAAATAACTTCTTTAGTTTGTATTAACGGGTCACCAGTCTTATCACTTCTTTACCAGCAGCATATTAATACAAATTTTCGTCATCATCAATTTGTATGCTATACAACTATCATCTTTTCATAAGAAGCTCCAAATAATGCGTGGAGTTGTTTGGAGCCAAAGGCTATAAAACATAGATAATAATTTCATCTAATTATCATATAAATACAGTAGGAGCTTTAAAGATTTTCTTGTTCCAAGTGCATAAACTTTTTTCAAGATCGAACATAAAAACTTGAATAAATTTTTTATGATCAGATTTTTAAAACTATATTTATCAATAATAAGATACTTTCTCAGGTTTCTTACGAAAATGCATAATTTGGAAGTATAAAAGATTGCATGACGCATAATCGTAATCAAATATTTAGTAACAGTTCGGTTTGGTTCAATTTCATCTGTCAATAATTTCATTTTGGTTTATAGTGATTACAACTTTACTTGGGATGAGATCGGTACCGAAAATCCCGATCCTGAAATCACAAATTCTTGGAACCGGTACCGGTATTGAAGGTAAAATCCGAATAATACCGGTACCGAAACTCAAAACTTTTGTACCGATTCGGTACCGGTACTAATACCGAATTTGCTCATCCCTAAACTTTAATAATGGTTTTAGTTTGAGAAGCACCATAGAAACTTGAAATCATACCAATACCAAATGGTTAATTGTAGAATATTCGCACAATCTAGATTTGAACATCATAACTTTGCTATAACTAATTTCATCTTTTGGTATTTTTCAAGTGTTGGCCCATCCAAAAGTAACAATCAAATAGCTTGATTATGACAAAGAATAGTTAGAAAAAACATAGTTTTGGAACAATATTCAACCTCTAAAATGGGCTTGTGCAATAATTCGTCAAGATTAAAGAACTGTAAATATGTAAGTGCAAGAATTCAACAAGTTCAAGAACATTAAACATGTAAGCCCTAATCTCAAAAACTTGATAAAAAAACACAAAATTAGCCCAAATCTATAACAATTATGACCAATCCTATGCTTAGAAGATGGGAGAAGAAAGAACGAACCAAACGATTCATCAATTTTACCTCGAGTGACATGAGATCGATGTATTCGAAGGGTTTGTTGCAGATGATGGTGGGCAGCAGGAGCAATCGTGATTTGGGACACCAATTCAGATATTGAAACAAACACCCCCTTGGTCTATAACAAGTGTGAGCCTTGTTTGCTTCTTAAAGACAATGCTTGAATTAAGATTTTGATTAACAACGAAGATAACAACAAATCATATACAATATAATGAAAGATAAATATTCCATCTTGATTCAAACAAAAACACATAGGCTCTTGTTACATTACTACTATGTTTAAATAAGCACTTTGGTGTGGTGGCACAGTATTGGTCGATGAATTTTGTTTTTTTAGTTCAGTTACCATAATAAACGTAATGGAAACAGATCAAACGTCAATTTTCTTTTGTTTTAGTTCGGTACCATAACAAACCTGCAAAAAACCGACCGAGTTCGCACAGAATCGCGGCCTTATTTAAAGCCCATGACTGGCAACACTCGGTTTTACCAATGCCTATGTTTACCGTCCGACCCACCCCCACCCCCAAAATTGGTCGTTGGTCCACCTAAATTTTTAATTTTTTAATTTCGGTACAATAACGTACGTAATAAAAAGCGACCAAATTCGTGTCAAGTTACCGCCTCAACGCTCGAGACCACAACGCTTGTGTTTTACCACCGCCTGGGTTTGCCAACCAAATAAACATCGTCTTAAATATTTTGTTTTCTTATATGTTAATGTTTTTATGCGTGTCACCCTCTTAACGGACGTTAGATAAAATAAGCAGTGGCGGATCCAGGAATTTTTTTTAGGTGGTTCCCTCTTAATTTATAAGGTGGTTCCTACGCGTCTTCTATATATCCGTACACTATTATTTCGAAACTCGGGTGGTTCCGGGGAACCACCCGTTTGTATGCTGGATCCGCCAATGAAAATAAGGCAGGGCCCATGGAACCTCAACCAATTACCAATATGTTTTTTTTTCTTTAATTTATTTTTTTAGCTAAACCATAACGTAATAGTTAAAGGGTGGAAACTCATTATCTACGTGACAAGACGTTATTACACTTTTTAGTTAAACCACGATACTTAGTTATATGTAAACTGTATATCATTATGGATTATAGTATTTCAATAGCTGTAGAAACATATATTGATTCCAACAAGTTTGGATATGTGTGAACATCAATATAGAGCAGATGAGCAGAATGGTTCAACTGTCTAGAGTCAAAGGTTGTTTGATGACAAAAGTGTAACAACTAACACGACTATATATTATTACATTCCAACTACTTGGGACCCACTTTATGAAGCCTAATGTTCAAATGTAACACTGACGACAAAGGAAAACATTTGAAAAAGGAAAACAAACCTAGACACGACAACCACAATCAAGATGGTTAATTGTGAGGTTGAAGACACGTGTCAAGTTTATTGAGGAGCCTAAACCAGGCTAAACTAGAGCTCGACTCATATAATAAATTACATACAGTTTTAGCTTTAGACATAAGACATGTAACGAGTCAAGCTCAAATTTCTTAATATATATTTATAGATTTTTGGGTATATTTATTTAGACGGAAAAAGTCGGTAAAAAAGGCACCCTAAATTGTGGAGGTGTTTAAAGGCAAGGTGTCGATTGTAGAGAAGATGAATATGGGTTTCCTATTGTTTTGCTAGAAAGGATATTTAAGAGACAAGTGACCTTTTGTAACGCATGGCGTTAGAAAGTATTTGGGACGAAGAGTGGGTGAATATGGTACAGATAACGTTGCCAATATAACAAATATTGTTTTGAACTTTGCCGTTTCTAGAAGAGTGGGTGAATATGGTAACAAATAATGTTAGAAAGTATATCTCTTGTACTACATGTATATGTATGGGATATCAACGAGAAGTAAAAATTTTCTTTTAAGTTAATCAAAGTGTAGAGCTCTGATAGTGTAAAAGGCTTAGTTGAATTAAATTACTAATAACAATTAACAAGCCATAAGCCACTATTTGTCACAAATTAGCTTATAATTCTAGAAGATAATGTGGAATTATTTAAACAAGTTGCCGTTGTAGTATAGTGGTAAGTATTTCCGCCTGTCATGCGGGTGACCCGTGTTCGATCCTCGGCAAAGCGATAACTTTCTACCATAGTGGTAAGTATACTTTTTTGAAAGTTATTAACTATAATCATACAGTGTGTTTGCTGTATCTTGGCTTGTAAATTTGTAATGGTCAACAACTTGTAACCATCAACAACGACCAGCTGATATTCTTGTGTTCGGGTGGGCAGGGGGGAAACACGCCTGTGTGGATCTTACAGGAGTGTCTCCTCTTGTTGGGCTCAGGGACCGTGGGTTTGTTGTGGGTCAGGCTGCGTTGAAGGCTGAATCGGGCAAAGTTGTTAAACACGAGAAAGCTTGTTTAGATAATCAACATGTCTTTCTACCATTTGCCTTTGATACATTTGGTTTTCTGGCTCCAGAGGCTGTGAAATTTTTGAGTAGGGTTCAGCGCGTCGTACACGGAACCTCTTCAGCTTCTAGGTCCCAAAGCTTCGTTTTTAGCAGGATTGGCTTTGCTGTTCAAGAGGGGGTTGCGGCGCAGCTTGTTGCCCGTTTGCCTGCCACTTTATTGTAATCGTTTTATAGTAAATTATATAATACAAAGTTTCTATCGAACCGACAACTGATATCGTTGAACATCGCTAGCTAGTGGTACCCAAATTCAAATTTATGGTTTTTCAAAAAAAAAAAAAAAAAAATCAACAACCAAACTAACCAAATCTAAACAAAAACTTACTGTTTGGTTTCAAGTTATTGATCTTTTGATAGAAGATGAACTTTCGGTTTGGATTCGGTTTAGTGCGCAAGTGAACCGAATTAATGAATTTTCATTTTCTTTTTTTGAATTATAAGTACTTTTTAACAACTCAAAAAATTCAAGCTGCAATGACGATACCGAAAAACTGAAAAAGCCAAAAATCAAACAAACCGAAACCGAACGGTTTTCTAAACTTGGATGATTGATTGTGATCATTGTTAGAGTTGGTTGATGATGAGATTCAATTGATTCACAGTCAAATGTTATGTGCCTAAAAGTCAATGGAAGTCAACAGGGTGTTAGGAGGTAATTTGAACGTCCAACTTTTAACATAATGATTTAAAATCAACTACTATTAACTTGTGTGTATATAATAAGTCCAAAGAAGAAATGCATAAAGTTGAAAACGTATTTTTTTGGGGGAGGAAATAACTACTTTGAAAGTAATATATAAAACATAAACAAACTGTCGTTGGTAATTATTTGAATGCATGTATTCCTGCATGTGTACTAGCAGCATACTCGTTATATGGTATCACGTCACACGGGCCTTGTTCTATGTGATATAGGACGACACGATAGGTATAATATGAATATTTGTTTTTGTTCTACGAATATGAATTCGGAATACTTGAATTCCATATTTTGTTTGTGTTCGGTCGAAGATGCAATGGATCGTTTTTAAATGTTGAAAACTCTTAATTTGATTATGCTTTCTAATCAACATTTTTTTTAATATTATGTTCTCCGACCCCGACCCGACTCGACCAAACCAAAAATTATAATGTTTAATTGTGAGAAATCTGACCATTGAAAAACGACAAGCTCATAAGTAAAAGTTTTCGGTCACTTTTCGTGCTTTGTAGTAAGCCATCATTTGCCACACATACACAAAAATAGTTCCTTCACTACCTTAGTACCCTCCCACGAGGTAACATCAACCATTCCCATAGCCAGTCTGTTTTAATCCACATTTCAAATTTGGTATGAGTCAATTATAACTAATTACACACTAAAACATTAAGCAAAACATTTAAAGTAATCCATAAAGAACATTAAGTAAAGTTGTCAAAATAATCCAGAAAGAACATTAAGTAAAACTACCAAAATATCCACCCAAAAGACAACCGCTAAATAAACAACCCAATTTAAATAAGATAGGGCTTCGAATAGAGCATCCATGACCACACTATCCATGATGTCTTGAAGTACTCCTCTAATTCATGCATTTGCTTTCCATAAAACGTTGGCACATGAGGGAGGTTTGTCAATGCTGCTTTGAATATATCTGATGCTTCTTGATCTGATTTAAGACTATTAACTAGAACTCCCGCCATTCTTAGTCTTTCCACATCCTCAATAGTCGCCATCAATGCACACATTAAATGTACATATGATGTTACAAAAGCACGATCATGAGACTGTTCGTATGCAATAAGGTTGTTTAACACAAATTCGGTGTTGCAATTCACATTTAGTATTGGCAGCTTAAGGGTCGCACGCTGACCCGTACGTGTTTTCACAAGAATTTTCATTGCCCATTGTGAGTCCGTGTGCGGTTCAAACTTGATTGATCTAGAGTAAAGCCTTATAGCATAGCGCGCCCTTGACTTGGTGTGGTCCTTAAAAAGTGTTTCTGAAGGAAGGTAGAGGCTCCACAAAAACTCCAAAATATGAATATGTTTGTCGCGTGAAAAAGCTTTATCAACGTCCACACAAATTTCACCTTTTGCATCTATAAACAAATAGATCTGCGATATTATTGGCAAGAGGTATCTCGGTAAAGTGGCACTTGGATCCTTTATAGTGCAACGGAAAAGTTTTTCAACAACAAAGATCGGGACTTGATTTTTTATTAATAACAAGTTCCTAGCAATGCACTGATTGAGAAGATTATATTTCGCATATGGTGATTCCAGCAGAAGTTTACAAAATGCAATTATTAAGAGCGAATCATCAACCACCATGACCACTATTTCTGCATCACTATATTCTCGAGGCCAAACATAGAAATTCTTGATATCTACAATAATTTGTCTAGCCTCCAAATAATATTTATTTAACGAGCTATCATCACGGACCAGAGTACCACCATTTCTTTTTTATAACTATGAAATTTCATCAGTTCGGTATCGTCTCGATGAATGGGACCGATAGAGACGGTCGACGGGGTGAATGAGTTTTTGTTCAAACTTCTAATTCGATATGGTAACTTGCGGATTCGCTTATCAAAACGGTAGTCTAGAAAGCTAACTTCATCTTCAAATTGCTTTTGGAACGTTTGACTCCCCATGGCAACTGTGAAATATCAACAAAATAAAAATTATTTTTCAACCGTTGCAATTTTTTTATTCTGGATTATGGATTATTGACATTCACTAAAACTCAAAACAAAATTTTAATTGTGGTTCCTAATCACAAATAGATTTTAAAAAAGCCTTATATGTTAATATGGGTTTGCGCGGTACGGTATTAGTCAGTGTTGGGCTAAAACCAAACCATAAACCGTCACTTTGATTTTGGATGTTTTTTAAACCGTTCGTATTTAGTTTTTTCGGTTTTGCTATTTGAACTTGAAAACAAAAACTTTGCTCAAAATAACGAATATCTGTTTAAATCGTTTTAGTAAGTAACAACTTATTGATTATTGTACATGAACGTGGGACAAATATTAATTAAGTTCAGTGTCAAAATATTTAAGTTATTTATACAATTCTTAACAAAAACAATGAAGATCTTCGGTTTTTATCACATGCAAAACCAAACCGAACCAAACCGTAAGTTGGGTTTTTACAACAACATAAAACCTTTTGTTTCGATTCGGCTGTTTCGGCTTGGTTTTTTCTGTTTTTGGATCAGTTTATTCTTCGACTTCATGCACACCTTAAGTAATAACAACATTAACAACAACAACAAAATTATGAATGGTTTTATTGGTAATTAACCTATCAAAATTCAATTTTTATAAAACGGTAAGTCGATAACCACAGTTAATTCATCAAAGTTTCAAACCTTTCATCTAAATAAGGTTTAGGCAGCTGTGACATTCGCAACAGGCATACGAAAACGTGACTAAACCCTATTGCTAAAATCATTTAATTTGATGAACAAAAAAAAACCTGATCAAAATTGGGAAAATAAATTACCTGAAAGATGATGATCGCAGAGGAAAAAAAATCGACAGTGATGGAAGAGGCTATGGAGGGTTTTGAATTTGTAGGAGAGAGAGAGGGGTATAAATATATGTATTGCTTGTAGTGTTTTGAATTACGTGGGAGTAAAGGCACTAAAATCAATCTATTTTTTGCAACTCCCAAAGGTCCGCTGGGCTTTTTTTGTGGTTGAGCCAGATTTCAATACATAGGTTATGGTGCGGGCCAAGGTTAATTTGGAACTAGAGGTACACAAACCCTAGAATCAGAACCGGTTCCGGGTATTAGAGATGCACAAAAAACCCGAACCTGGAACCGGACTCGAAATAAAAACCCGGAACCGATTTTTTATACCCGGGTTTTTAATAGAGGTGCATTTCAGTACCAAAACTCGTACTCAAACCGGACCCGATTTGTACCCGGTCATCCCCGAAAACTGGAACCGGTTCCATAACCGGAACCAGGTTTTTCCAAAACTCGCAACCGGGTTTTTCAAATACCCGATCTATACCCGAAAAATACCTGAAAAATATTCGAAAAATATCCTTGAAAAGTGCAACTCTTTAAAAATTCAATCTTTACCAGGAAAGAAACCCAAAAATAGGATTTTTTTTTCAATACCAGGCCCGGACTCGATACATATGATATGGTTTTTAGAGACAATACCCAGACCCGATTCCGACACGGGTATTGGCAATACCCGATTTTCCAATAACGGTCATACCCGAACCCGGTTCCATACCCGAACTCGGGTATTTGAAAAACCCAATCTGTGCACCTCTAAAACCATGTGGGTAAGAACCGATTCCGAGTATGATCAACAAAAGTAAACACCAGGACATGTAGCGAGTCAAGCTCAAAATCCTTAATATATGCCCAAAGTCCAGTGACGAAGTCCTGCAAAACAGACACCGTGAGCTCGTTACGGGAAGACAAGAGGGGGGTCTTCCCGTAACCACCCTCCGACGTGAGAATAAGTACTGTTCTGTAGAAGATAGCACTTAAGTAAATTGAGAGAGTACAGTGGGAGTGAATGAATACCTCATGATGATCGAGAGGGTATTTATAGCCGAAGGGTGTGGGAAGGTAATTGGGCCAGCTGTCCTTTTCATAATATGCTCCCGTAACCGTCTGGACACGTGTCCTCATATGACAGACTCAGCTTATACGTTGCATGTGCATGTATAACAACCTAGACACGCGTCCTTCCATTATTGGTTCAAGGGGTAATATTAGCCATGTGCATGGTTATAACGGCCTTGCAAGGTGTCACTGGCTGATTGGCTGAAAGATCACGTATTGCCCAAGAAAGCATCTTGACAGATCTTCTAGAAGGTAATTGGTTATTGATAGCTGTCCCGGGGCATTACCTCGTGGTTATTTACGCGGAAGGATACTCCTTCTTGCGGATGACTTTTGAGGGTTCGGGGATGCTTCCGCATGCGCTATGAGAGTGTTTCTTCCTCAAATGATTTATGCGGATGATTCATACGTCCCGCGGGTGCCTTATGAGGGACTTCTAGTTAACCCGCGGGTATTACTTAAGGGTATTTGGGTCTTTTTGCTACCCTACCTCTATACAAGGTCAACTGGGACGTTGAGGGTGACGAAAACACCCGGTTTCTTAACGGTTTCATTAATGACAACATAAAGAGGTCCGGGGTCAATGGGCTCTCTTTTAGGTTTGTGGGTGGTTAACCTGGATTAAATAAACAAGAAGACCTTCCATTTTTTCAAGCACAAATTTGGCGAGCAACCTATTTCTAGGCCACGTTTAATTAATAGTAACTTTAATTCTCTTTCGGATGTGGATAGGATGTGGTTAGAAAGACCGTTTTCTTTAAGAGAATTAAAAGATGTGGTCTGGGCGTGTGAGAACGTTATGGTTTAATGATCAAGTTCATTCAACAATTTTGGCAAGTTTAATTTGCATATCAATTTTTTTTAAAATTAGTCAAAGAATTCGATAACTGGGCCTTTTACTTCATGGTTGCAACTCATCTTTTATGTCTCTCATACCAAAAGGTACATATCCAATTGCTTTGAAAGACTTTAAACCTATTAGCTTGATCAGATGTATGTTAAAAGTCATCTAGAAAATTTTAGCCTTAAGGATGAAAAAGTTTATCCCTTTATTAGTTGGTTACGAGCAATCCGCCTACATCTAGTGTAAAAACATTCTTGATGGTGACTTGATTGTTAACGAAGTTACTATTGGAAGTTTTAAGTAAAAGTGTGTGTGAATGAAGTCTCTATAAGGAAGTGGTAAAGGTGGTCCCACATCGGGTTGGAAACAAAATAATGAGTGGTATTTAAGGAAGAGCCCTTATCACTAATTTGAATCTTTATGACATGTTTTACCACAAGTTCTACGCGCGCGCAGGATGGGGTGCAAATTTGGGTTTCTGGACTAGAATAGAAATTCATCGAACTCATGCGTGCCCGCACGTCCCGCGAACACGAATGCAACTCCAAAAACCCGGGCTCGCGTGAGACAGTTTTCTAAATTTTTATAATCTACACTAATGATCATTAAAGTGATATTATATAGTCATTAAAAGCTCTTCAGTTTAGACACACCAACACACTTCATCTTCTTCCTCTTTACTGCAGCAATATTATTTTCGTTTTCGCTTCAGGCAAGTGTTCGAGTCCGACAGAGCTACGATTCTGTTTAGAACCGGAATACCTTGGAACAGACCACGAATATGTTTAAAGGAATTGTGTTAAACACAAGCCCGGTTTACTGTGTCGATTTATTTCTTTTCTTTCTAGTTATTATTAATACAAGATTTCTAACAGTTACCCTACTCTGGAGTTTGAATTCAAAAGAGAGGGGGGGGGGGGGGGGGGGGGGGGGGGGGGGAGGGTGAACAAGGTGACCCGCTCGCGCCTTTTTTTTTTTCATTTTGACTATGGAGGGGTTAAATGTGGTCATGAAATGGCCTGATTATTTCTCATGTCATGTACGCGAACGATGTTACACTATTTTCTGATTGGAATGCAGATGATACGGTAAATTTAGCTCGGATACTACGGTGCTTTCATCTTGCTTCTGGATTGAAGGTCAATTTTAATAAAATCAAGGTTTATGGTCAGTGGCGGACCCAAGATCTTTGGCGAACGAAGTCTCATATTTTCAGTGTTCAAAATTTTCGAGTCGGTTGTTGTTCGGGTTGGGTCGAGACGAGAAACATAATTAAAAAACAAAGTCGTAATAAAACACAAAAGACATGATGTCATTCAAAATGAGAAAAAAAATGTATTATAAATTCTTAAATGTGTTTGTTGCAAAGTATGAGCCCCACAGTGAGTGAGTTTAAACATTTTAAACACAAAGCCATTAAGAAAATAAAGAAAAACAGCAATTAATATTTAGTAGGATTAAAAGAAAGGAAAATACAGTAAAAAATAGGGTTGTAAGGTTTGAACTTGCAACCTTTCATGGGAAAAAAAGAAAGTATTCACCAAGTCACAACAATATTGGTGTTAAGGGTTCCAAGTAATAATAGGGTCCTTAAAATTATTATTATAACACCTCTAAGAAAATTTTAAAAAACATCGGTGTCCCAGGAACCGATCCTTACCATGTGGGTCGCCCCTGTTTACGGTATTGGGGCGATGAATGCCAAGGTACCTAACATGACAAGGTTAATTCACTGTGAACCGGCTACCCTCTCATTCACGTTTCTCGGGTTATCAATCGGGTCGAATATGGGTCTCTCCAAACATTGGAGACCTGCTATTGCCCAATAGAAAGCGACCTAATTGTCTTTTGGTGGAAGGCTTACGTTAATTAAAGCCATACTTGGGAGCCTGTCTTTATATTTCCTTTGAAAAAATTAGGATGAAATTCTTGTGGGGTGGCCTTGGAGAAAGAAGATTAATTGAGTTGCTTGGCACATTAATGTGAAGCCTAAACAATACGGTGGGTCGGTGGTTTAGGCGTTGGGTGTCTAAAAATGATAGAACTTGGCTCTTCTAGCCAAATGGCGGTGGCGGTGGAGAACCGAAAATGATCACCTGTGGGCAAAATGCATGAAACCAATTCACTACTCTCGATTTCATCTAGATGGGTGTATGGCGAAACAGCCCATTCGTGGACGTGGCAAATCATCACAAAGATCGGTAAAAAAAAACTCCTAGATTTTGGGATTGAATTAAAAGAACCATTTGTTAGAAATAATATTCTCCCCTTCTTTAATAGAAAACTACAATTTACCCAACAGAGATTTCTCCATACTTTTCAGCTGCAAAACGAAACCAGAGTTAGGAGCGGCCACACTTCGTTCCCGTTTCACGAGTCCCATGGGTTCAGAAAAGCTCCACCCATAAATCTTCATCAAAAAGGCCACAACAATTATCACACTGTATCAAAAATCAGATGATCATAAAATCTTTTATCAAACATTTAATATTTAACCAAATAAATAAGGTCGACATTTTGGAAAAATTTGAAAAAACCAGTCTCACCTTGTGGAACTTCCGTCAAAGCAATGTACCAACACGCCACCCCTTATTTCTCTTTTTGCTTCGTCGATGAAAGCAAAACATTCTTCAAAGAATTGAGCAATATTTACGTCTTCTCTGTCGTGTACTAAATCAAAGAAAGTTAAATGATGAGAAATACAAAGAATTTATTGATATATTAAATCATATTTGAACATAAATAAAAGAACTATCTTACCATCGACAACTTTGTAAATAAAATCATTCGGGTACGCAGGTGGAATTGAAGAGGCAACAGTTAAAATGTGAGTGATGTTCAACCTTTTTAAAAGTCTCTTGTTGTTTGCAGCTCCAACCGAACCCAAAAAAAGACCCTGAGATATCAGACAAAAAAATATGTTAAAGACTGATTAAACATTAATAATACAATGTTATTAATAGATACATTTTTCATTGTTAGTTTACCTCGTCTAAAACAATTGGAACTCTATCATTTCTGACCATTTTTGCCGTGTGATATGATTTCAATATTGCATTCATTCCCTCCTTACACATGTCATTAAAACGATCCATCGCAATAAAACTGATGCACTCCATGACTCGTTTCATGTTAGTCGATTTGAAAAGCCAAATTTTAAAACCAACTTAAAAAAAAACTTCAAAAGAAGCTTAATTTAATTATATTTTTAGTTTTGTTACAAACTGAGACACGATTGGTACAATTGTTACTACTTAAGAATGTGTTATCAATAATCATATTAGATTGAAAATTGCAGCACCTTAATAAGGATAAAATTCTGATATTTACATGTCATTCTTACGAATGACACGACATAAGTTTGGAAGCCGAAAGCCCTCAACTGGGCCTTTTAGTTTTTCGGTTCTCTCATTGACTATTTTTTGTTTTTGTTTGCAAAAAAAAGTGAAAAATTAAAGAGAAGGAAAACAAAGATTGGAAACCATCTTCATTGGGTATAAAACCAAAACTGAGGTAGTTTTATTATGTAATACAATTTACAATTTTACATGGTTGCAGAAATCGCTAGAAGCTGACCACTCGGGAATCACTCACCAAGTACTCGATGCCTAGACCTGAAGCAAAACCCGAAACTATGGTCTTTGAAAGCAGTTCAGTTTCAACATTTTGATTTGAGTTACATATTTATTATTATAATCTTGTAAATTACTTACAATACAAAAAATAAAAAATAAATTTTGGTTCGGTTTTTGGGTTTTTGTTTAAAGCCAAGACGTAAACACTGTCTGAAGTATTAAATGATAATCATCAAAGAAATATTAAATGACATTACCTGAAATATTAAACGAACCAAGTATGCTTAAACCCTAAGAGCGATTGAAGATCGTATGTCAATAGACTCAAAAGAATAAAATAATATTAGGTTAGGTTATTTCAATATAATGGTTAGGTTCATCTCTCTAGAAATCCTAATTAGTAGGGCTGTTACTTTTATTTGAAACTTAACCCGAAAAAACTTAAGCCAGAATCCGAACTAGCCCGACCCAAAAAAGCCGAACCCAAGAAAAGACCAACCCAAACACGAATCAAAGTAATTCGGGTTAGTTTTTGGGTCTGATTTCTAGGTTTCGGGTCAACGTGCAAATAAACTATTTGTTTTAAAAATATGATTTTATTATTATGTATAACGTATACGGAACACTCTGCACGTTACACTTTTTCCTATTCTATCTATAATGGTTTACTTATTGTTTATATAACATTTTCTATGTGTGGTTAATAACAATTGTAGTCGAAGAATATGTTGCTTTACTAGGTTATGTTTATTTAGTATTTATAATTCTTTTACTTTAAAATTGTTTTAATGACTATTGTACAACGACTGTATTAATAATGTTTAACGTGTTTATTGTTTTCTTATATACTGATTATTTATTAAATATTGTATTTTCAAGAACTACTCGTGTAATACACGGGCCTCAAATTAGTTGTTTATATAAAATTTTCTATGTGTGGCTAATAACAATTGTAGTCGAAGAATATGTTGCTTTACTAGGTTATGTTTATTTAGTATTGGCTGATTTACGTAACAAGTAAAGAAGAATATGTTGCTTTTGTGTTCTCGCTGTAGTTTTTCTTTATTTATTTTTTATTTTCTTGGATACCCGAAACCTAATTAACCATCCTGAAAAAACCTGAAGCCAAACAACCCGAATCCGAAAAGTCCGTGAGAGATTTGAGTTGAGTTTTGGGTCTAAAATTAAAACTTTAAAACCCGAATAACCCGACCCGAAACCCGAAGAACACCCCTACTGATTAGTTTCCAATATGTGTGTGTATATTATTTTTCCTCACCTCCCATCGACAACTTCGTTCTGATGGACTCCAAAATTCACCCCACCGTCACTGTCTCCTATATTAGGAACTTCGTCCGATTTTCAAAGATAACATCAAATAATCTAGAATCCATCCTGTCCCATTCGAACGAAAACACATGGGTTTCCTTTACTAGAAACAAAAGAGCGAATATGTATACGAAATACCATGCCAATATATGTTTCTTGCTAGAACCGATCCTATCCCGTTGTGACAAAAAAAAGATGGAGACAATACTACCATACATAAAGATAGCGTACTTTCTTCTTGTATATACATTTTAAGGGGAAGGTTCATGTAAAAAAAAATCTTAACATGAGAACGTAGGTAACAATAACAATTTACCAAAAATGAGAACATAAGAAACAATATCATCTACAATACCAATCTACATAAACAATGTTTTATAATAACAAAAAACTAATAATAACAACAAAAGAATTAAAATCAGCAACAGAATAATAACAGCAAATACTTATAACATAAGAAAAAAAAACAATAATAACAACAAACTGTAAATTAACAAATACTTATAACGTCTTATAATCGGAAATCAGCAAATATGAAAAAAAATAACAACAAACAGTTATAAAAACAACCCTAATAATAACAAATTGGTTCTCACTATTTTCATGTTAATAATAAAATGTATTTGATCCTGAAACTACATTTTAATATGTTGGAGATAAACACACATATACTTTCGACCTCTCAAGCAATTTTCAAGTTAGTTGAGCCTAACATTTTCGGGTCTGATCGGGCCAAGCATATTTTAATATCATATTATATGTTTCTTAAGTCATGTATATGTGTTCGATTGTGTTGGTACTTACAATTTACTATTTCATGATTTAATAAACTATGATTCTAATTTAAGTATGAGTTTAATATCTTATTATCTTAGACAAATCATACATATAGCATGTCCACATGAAGACCAAAAATAAGTTCATGAGTTCTTTGATGGCATAACGTACAATATCGGTTGGTATGCATGAGATTTCTGTTTTCAATGGATGTGAATTGTTGCGTGACCTCGTTGCAATTTGTGTGTGAGTAAGGTAACATATGATATCCTTTTTGAGAGGAGGTGTGAGGGCACGCGAATCGAGAGACCACATTGTGTTGAGAACAAATTGTGAAACAAATGTTTATATATTCTCGGTTGTCACATTGAATTTGAAAGCATTTGATTTCACGTTCAAATTGGGTTTAGCTATCTATCACGAACTAGACTATAAAACAAGAAGCTAATGCCTAAATAATAAACCAAATTGTCGTTGTAGACTTGTAGTATAGTGCTTGTGTTTATGCTTGAAAAAACTCATTAACCCTTAATAATATACACATGTGTTTGTTGCTGCATCTTGGGCTGTAATGGTCTACAAATTATGTATTATAACGAACCAAATGACCGGATCCAAACAAAAACAATCCCTATAATAACATATAATTTACAATAAACTAGGAGTAAACCCGCGCGATACGGCGGCGGCAACAATTTACAATACCGTACTCGTCTTCTTTTTGTTTATCACTAATCTCGTGATATATTATGTAATATTTATGTTCATTTTCTCGTTAATAACAATCTCTTGCTAGTCTTGATCGATTTAAATAGCATGTTTGTCATATTCTTGTAAAAGTATTTGAATAGATATTTCACAGATTTTATACTTGAGCTCGGCATTTATGTGGCTATTTAAGTATTGAACGTCAGCGAAAGCAAAACAATTGGTCCTGCATCTTGTGAAGCAAAACTTTAAGCATCTAATATTTCTTCAAAAAGAAATTCAACAAAAATTTCATCTAAACTATCATAAATAATTCCAGACCTGGTAAAAAAACAAACCCAAAACAACTATAAGATATGTTCTAAGTACCTTAAATCTTAATTAAACATTGTTAAACCCTTGATGTAACAAGAAGTAAACTACATGCAACAATCGATTCCAAAATCAAATATGCTCAACAACCAGCGACCCTTACCCATGATATGGAGTTACGGCCTTTGTTACATCTCACCTTTGATACTTAATAAAATATTCATCCTCCACCTCATCAAATGCTGATAGCTCAGCATTGTAAACAACAAAGTTTAAAAGATCATTCTTGAAGCTTGACTACAATCCCCAAAAAATTAGAATTTATGTTGTTAAAACAGTTTGGCACCCTGCGTAAACATAATTAACATAATCACCAACGTGACACACTTCCACTGAAAAATATAAATAAAATTATTAATCTAACAATACTGAGAGCTCCTAACCTCCCTGTTGTCGGCCCACCAGAACAAGTGAACAACCCTAACTATAACTAACTTCATATGGTTCTTCATTCACAACATGCTCCGCTTTCACAAGCTTTTAACCCTACAATAAAATTTTACAAAAACGATCACATTTCTGTTTATATAAACATTTAAACATTAAAATAAACAATACTTTCATTACTCGACCAGTCGACCTAATTTATATATACCAAAGTTCCTAAACATGTAAAAACGCACACAAAAAATAAACCAAACTTTGGTACATTGAAGCAACTTGACTCTTGAGCATGTATAGATTTTAAAGCACATGCATTTGTTCAAGTGGAATTAAATTATTGACTTTTCAACTAAAAAAAGAATATCATTTTTATTTTTCTTTTGCAAAAATGCTATGGTCACTTCATGAAATAATTGCCAGCAAAGTAGCAAGCCTTTTTTCTTTTTCTTTTTTTTTCAAAATAGGGCATTTGTAAAAAAAAATTAAAAAAAAGTCAAGACAGGTTATGTGCAAATGAGTTTAGCCAAAATGTGTAACTGTAAAAAAGTCAATGAGTTTGTGTACAGATGAGTTTGGGATAAAACGTGTCGTTTTCAAAAAGTCAAACGAATTCACGTGAAAATGAGTTTGAGCTAAAAAGGGTTAGTTTCAAAAAAGTAAATCGAGGTCAAGTGACAAATTAGTTTGGACAAAAATGGGTTGTTTAAAAAAAGTCAAACAGAAATGAGTTTGGGCCAAAGCATGTCGTTTATAGAAGGGCCATGCAAGTTCGAGTACAAATGAGCTTAGAGGATAAAATGGTCTGGATTTCACTGAAAAGAACCTTAAACACCATCCAATTCTCTCCTAAAGCCAATCTTGAAAAAAAAGGAGAGAGCGTTAAAAGTCTATTTTTCATTTATAACATTAAGATCTTTTTTTTTCTTGTCTTAAAAATTACCTGAACATAACGGTGGATGAAGCATTTGATGACGTGTCTGTATGATCAAACATCATTTGCAAATGAAGTAAGTCAAACATATAATATCCTAATGCTGTTGCACTACCATTTCTGTATTCAAATTTTGTATCATCACAAACACTTTCCTTTGGATCTCATGCAAGATACCAACCATATATGTTCCATACTCTATTTTCTCTCTGAATGCAAAATAATTGAAATTAACATACTCGCATTCTTTGACATGGATTTAAAATATATATATGTATGTCAGGCTAATTAAACCGATAAAAAACGAATTTAGATTGAACCTATTTAGAAATCAGAACCACTAAATTAATTACTGTAACAAAGAAATTCATGATTAAGCTTCCAAAATCGCATACCTGCATACAGTGGCGGACCCAGGATTTTTTGTCAACGGGGTCCCAACTTTTTCGGTTTACAAAATTTTCAGGTCGGTCGTTATTCGGGTCGGGTCGAGACGAGTAACATAATAAAACACGGAAATATGGTGTCATTGGAAACGAGTAAGTAGAAAGAATCTAGATTAGAAACTAGATAGAACATACATTTTTAATTCATTTTTATTCATACTTGAAAAACATAAACATAAGCTATATATATATAGTCTTACATAAATAACCAAGACATTAAAAACTAACTCTTACACAAATAAATGATTAATTATAATATACATACATAAGATAATTAATAAAAGAATATGTAAAACCCATGTTGTTATTATATATGTTGGATGATGATAATGACTATATGAGAGAAACTAAAAAAAAACACAAATACCCTAACTAAATAACTAATATTGACTAGGATATAAAAAAACAACATATATATATATATATATATATATATATATATATATATATATATATATATATATGGTCTTACATAAATAACCAAGACATGAAAAACTAACTCTTACACAAATAAATGGTTAATTATAATATACATACATAAGATAATTAATAAAAGAATATGTAAAACCCATGTTGTTATTATATATGTTGGATGGTGATAACGACTATATGAGAGAAACTAAAAAAAAACACAAATACCCTAACTAAATAACTAATATTGATTAGGATATAAAAAAACAACAAAAACTGAGTATGGAGATGCTTGAACCTGCAACCTCTCAAAGAAAAAACAAGGGAATTTCCACTAGACCAGTTTAGCCTTAATAATATGGGTTCCAAGTATTAATTTTTATGGGGTCCTTACAAAATTTAGTATACCGTCTCTAAGAATTTTTTAAAAAACATTGGTGTCCCGGAACTCCGATGGAACCTATGTAGGTCCGCCCCTACCTGCATACCTTCATAGCCAATATTGCCTTCTCTACACCCCCTCTAACACGATACACATCTCCCCACTAAAAGAAACAAGATATATCAGGTTAAAAATAATAATAATAATTCAAACCAACTTAAAATAACAACTAAACCCTATACCTTGTTTGTTTACTTAGCAAGCTGCCTTTTTCATGACGGTAGATAAAAACGCTTGTAGTTTGGCTTCCTCTTTAGCTGCTTAGTTGCTGAATAGGCCAAAATCACACAAAGTTATTTGAACAAAATTAACTCAAATTGTATTTTTAATGCACAACATAAACACATTGTGTGAGATTAATTTAACTTATATGAAGTTCTAAGGATTTATGTAGCAAGATTGAGACAATCTAATAACTGAGGAGTAAAATAGGATCAATTACTAACCACAAATTCACAAATCAACATTTGAATTCTATATTATTTTATCACGGTGACATAGCTTGTGATTATAACAATTTGGAATGGAACTTAAAACATATCACAAAAATGACCAACTAATATGAAGATGAAAACTTAATTGACCCTAACTGAACATATATAATGAACGATTAATAACCATAAGAATTACATACCGTTGGTAAACTCTCCTTTCTTGAGATCTCCAAGTTTCTGTTGATACAAAATGACAACAAATGACGATGAATTGATCCAATAGCAAATAACTTAACTATTCTAATAGATCAATTAACTAAATTAGGAACAGTTGAAAAAGCCCTGAAAGTCGAACATTGAGAGACAGATGCTGATGCCGAATTTATTTCTAACTGAACCAAATGAAACCCAACTTGATTCTATCTGATTTCGAAATTCAACTACAAAATCATTAATTTCACAATTCAATAACAAAAATCAGAGTGAAGAAATCTTAGAGATGAACATTACCTGATAAACAGATTAGTGCTAAACCATATCTGAAGTGGTGAGGATCGGAGCGGAAGAAAGAATAACCAGAAGACTGGTGGGAGAGATTAATAAGGAATATTTGGTTGTGGGAGTTTTTCTTGGGAGTTAGATCCACTAAGGTATTTAGCAGCGGCGTAGGATCAGATCCCAAAAATAGCAAGTCTTTCATTTCGAAAGTCTTTTTCAAAAATTCTATATAATCTAAATTTCTATATAATATGAAACTGAGATAGTTACCTTTCAGAAAATTCTAATGATAGGCGAAATGTCTATGTTTTATTCTTCTGAAGGTGGGAGAAAAGATAAAACTAAAATAAACCGGATTTTAATTCCAAACTGAAGATTTAAGTTTGAAACTCATTTTATTAACTTCTTTTAGTTAACCCGAAAAAATGAGATAGATCTACGATAAATCTTATTCAGTTAGATACGGTAGATTCAAATGGGATAATGGGATACAAAAAGAGTTGACTGGCGAGCCGTATGAGGTAGGAAACTTTCAAGTATGGTTCTAAGGGAAGGAATTACATAACTTCCTTAATTATACAATTTTTTAACTGTTTATTCATTTATTTTATTTTTAAATTGTAATTTATATGCTTTAAAGACTTGTGAATAGATGCAGCTACGACTTGTACTTTACAATCCGCATATAAGTTTTGAATGAAAATTAAACAAAATGTAGATAAAAATGAGAGCATTGCAACGGCATGTTTAGATTTTTTTTTAAAACACAACATAATCAAAAATAGTAAAAAAAAATAGATTTGAGGTATATATTAAGAAAGATGAGGGGTGGAAAAGTAAACATTGATCAAATATGCAAAAAAGAAAGCAGAGATGAAGGGCATAATATGTAATTATATATTACCAAAATCATGATACTTAATATGGTTTTGTTTAAAAGACTTTTTAGCCCTTAAAATTCAAAATTTAATGCTATATGACTTGTACTTGTGGCAATAAGTTAGGTACCTTTTAAAATTTAAGAAGTCATTGACTTGTGCTTTATAAATAGTAGAGATAAAATTAAAATTCAAAAATATATATAAATATTATAAACGAATAATGTAAAACAACCTTTATAATAACATATAGTTTATAAACAAAACTGGCATTGTAGTATAGTATAATTTAAGTATCCCGACAACCCGGGTACGGGGTCTAATAAATATATTTTTTGGTAATTTGGATATATGTATTTTTGTTGTTGTTGTGTACAAAGCAGCATACACTCTATATTCATTAATCATGTCAGACGGGTACATATTTTGTTTATATAATGGGGTGTTTTTTTAAAAAGATGAAAACTTATTAAAATCATATAGAACAGCAAAAGAAATTTGTAATGTTTTTTTTTTCTTTTTTCAATTTTAATAACATCATAATTTATATGTGTTTTCTAATTAACATATATATTTTTTAAATTATGAAACCATATTTTGTTTTGCTAACTTAACTGTGATAACCCTCACCCTAGATTTTTAATTAATACTGTTAACAATGTGACTAACTCTTGTATGATGGTTTGATATTATGGAATGAAATGTCTTGAAATTAAGGGTAATTGTGTGTTAACATACATGTGTATTTTGATTATTGATATGGGAATAATGCACATTTAACAAATGATCACGTGGTTAAAGGATAAATCATGATCTTGAAAGAATGAGAAGCTAATATGGGTGTCGGAAAGCACCTGAATGTGTGAAGGATTGAATAAATGCCTTAGAAAGAATAATTTTGATATAACGAACTATTTGTGATAACAAGAATGGCAAATCGAGCTACTAGTTAATGTGACCCTATAGTACCTGATGACACAAGAATTATATTAATAGTGAAAGACTAGTTATAATTGTGAACATTATATCAAACCAAACAAGACTAGTCCAGCAAACGTCTTGAGTTATTGTGTTATAGTTAACTTAGTGAATGCGAGAAAGAATAATGAAGGCTCAGGTTGTGATAACCAATTTGTAATGTCCACTAGAGAGTAATTTAGTATACCATATGAGGAATCAGTTTAGAAATGAGCCTTGTCTTTGAACTAACCGATTAAATGCACTACATATGTGAAGTTCGGTTAGGATGGTTACTAAAGAAGAGAACTACGAATAATCGATAGCTAAACATGTACAATAAATAGCGGACATTCTATTCGATCTTGCTAGACCCATAAGAACCGAATTTAATATCTAGGAACAACAAGACATGGACCATGAAATTTTTATTAAGTGTTTATATCAAGTTAAAGCTTTATGCCTGAAGATGTGAAAGTAGCATGCATTACAATAGTCAAACAAACAATACATAAAGCCATGTGTAGGAAAATGTTACATTAAAAAGGGTCTTATACCCTCTAGTTAAACCTCTAAGGATCTGCACTTAGACACTTATAGTGATGAAAGGTCACTATCTTCACTATGGTGTCAAAACAAACACAAAAGCACACACATATCACTTTTTGTGAACTGCCAAGAAACACAAATGTACCGCTGTGTTTTTAGCCCTTGGATCAGATTATAGATCAACCAATAGGGTCTTAGTACAAGGATCAAGACTCCTTATAAATATCAACCCTTAACCATTCCAAAGTCACACCATTCTAGTACCATTTTAACACACAAAAGTATAGAAACATGAATGATCCCTTGATTAGTTGAAGTTGTTAGAAGAGGTATGCACCCGCCTTAACATCGAGCGGGGCGGGGCGGGTCAACCCACAAGATATAGACAAGAGGCTTGAAATCAGGATGTCATGAAGACACAAAGCCAAAACATATGCTCACGCATATCACATATGCTCACGCATATCACATATGCTCACGCATCACATATGCTCACGCATATCACATATGCTCACGCATCATATATGCTCACGCATATCACATCTGCGCGTGGCGCATATCACATATGCTCACGCATATTACATATGCTTGCGCATATCACATCTGCGCATGAAACATCTGCGCGTGAGAATAAAGAGAAGACCTCGCGCATCCCCAGGATAGGCGCATATCACACATGCACATAATCAACCACGTCCTTATCCAAATCAGGATAAGGACAACCATGATTGTGCTCATCAGACAACCTTCCAGAAGGTATCCTTTAAGGAATAAAGAATATGCTGATGTTGACAGCTGCCAATGAAGGGTGGACAACTCAGCAAAGCCCATGTGCTACCACGTGATTGCACATGGGTCAGGTGAAATACCTTGGTCAGAGAATAATCAATGAAAAAGCACCAGGTGTCCTAAGAACACGTGGCGCGAAGCAATAGGAGGAGGCCAAAAAGGCCCTAATTGGGTCTGAGCCCAATCATTGGAAACCCTAATACTATAAATACCACACCACCTCCACAGTGGGAGGTAAGCAAGAAAATACATTCTAAGTCCTTACTCACTTTCAGATTATTATTATCTTCTCCTACAATATCTTATTCTCACACCGGAGGGTTACCCCAAAGAGGACCCCTCTGTCCCTTTCTGAGGGGTAAGTTCACGGTGCTGCTCGTTTTGTAGGTGGAAGAATTCATATTCCGGAAAACCATCGGTGATATAGCACACTCATACCCGAGGAAAGTTGATCGTATACTAGTAAGTCGATCCACGTTTCTTCATTGGCGCCATCACCTGTTACAACGGCAACAAAACCACTATCTCATCAGTTCTCTCTGAAAATCTTCACCATGGTTTCCGGTGTTCGAAACAGCGATCAAGTTCTGGAGGGTAATGAGCTTGAGGATGTTAATGAGGGACATCAGTTTCTGAGGGCGCCGCGTGATACTGCGCGCACCACCAGTAACCATCCCTTCATCACAACACCTCATAGCCAGACTGAAACTCCTCCAGACGATCTCACGTTCCAAAATCTGACTGGTGCAAAACAAAAAGGACCAATGGGTCCGGAAGTTGAAACCAATGACCCTAAAGAATGGCTCGTAAACGAACAACGGCGTTTAATGGACAAATACAATGAGCTGGTCAAACACAAAAAGTTAGCCGACTTAACACAAAGGCTCGCATTTGATAAACAAACCATTCAGGGAACAACAAAAAGGGCGCGCGCGCCGGAAGATGGTCACTCTGTTCACACCGAACACGCTGATGTTAGTGATGAGGAAGAGGTGCATAGCATGAGGAAGACGCGAGATACTCATGCAGGAGGTTCACAGCTTCGCGCACATGAACATAGCGCCTGGAGCCAAAGTTGATATGGATCTATACACACCGTACAACCCACAAGCGAAAGGGCAAGTGGACGTAACCACACCATATAGGCCAGCCATCTTGGTGAAGCATTCAAAATTCACTGAGCGCATTGCGAAGGCTCCCATTCAACACAAAACCAAGATGCCAAGTGGTCTAGGCAAGTACGATGGTACAACAGATCCAGATGATTTCTTACAAGGTTTTTACAACACTGGAAACCTAGAAAGCTGGACGATGCCAACATGGTGTCACATGTTTGCTCGCTGCCTCACGGGCACAGCACGTGTCTGGTTCGAAAGCTTGCCGACAGGACAAATCGATGGGTTCGAAGAGCTATTGGAGAAGTTCCAGGCTCACTTTGTACAGCAGCGCAGACACACGCGCGACCCCGATGACATCATGCACTGCGTGCGCAGGAATGATGAAACCATTGAAGACTACATAACTCGTTTCAATCAGGAATCTCTTGCAATTGGAGGTATCACTGAACAACTCTTGCGCGTGGCCTTTATACAAGGTGCGCGCAGTGATCAACTCCGCAGAGCTCTCGTGAGCAGAGATGGCATGCCAACCACTTGGGCTAAGCTTATGGAAGCATCGCGAGCTTCGCTCGAAATGAAAAACAAATTGCCCAAGACAGAGCAACAGATAGAGGGCATCAAACAGAAGCACCACGCAACAACGAAAGGAGGGGCAAACAAAACTCCGTATGGTCCAGGTTGCAACAAACCAGTTATTCTCCCGCAGAAAAGCAAGCGCAAGAAAGTTCACCCCGGCCCCAAAAAGACATTCGTAACCGCGGAGAAGGTGACAAGAGGGAAGGCGGCAGAGAGCCTAACAGACCTCTACCAAGAATATGGACTCCCCTCACCAAAACGCCTTCGCAAGTGTTAAGCACAGAGAATGTCCAGTTTAAAAGCCCCAAGCCATTACTCCATAAGGGACCACCAAACAGTGGCAAGTATTGTGAGTTTCACAAGTCCACAGGGCACAACACCGATGCATGCCACCATTTGAAGGATGCGATTGAAAGAGATGTGAAATCAGGCAAGTTGGCTCACCTGGTGAAAAACCCAAGACCAGAGAATGAACAACCAGACGGAGCCTCAGCCAGTAAAAAATTCAAAAGAATCTGTGTAGCTGAAGGAGGAAGGCAAGGGCAAAGATCGAGGAAGAGAAGCGCGCAAATCCAAGGGGATTGGCGCGAGCAACAAGTAATCTTCCCAAGAATCAGAGGAGGCCCGTCTATCAGCAGTCCTCTAGTCATCACTGCACACATCGCTCATTATGAGGTGTCAAAAGTCCTGGTGGACACCGGCAGTGAATCAGACATCATGTATGAGCAATGTTTCAGGAGGTTGGATCCAGCAGACCAAGCAAGGCTCGAAATTGTGAATGCACCAATCTCGGGTGTCTCAAACGAAATTATTCACCCCCTAGGTCAGATACAATTCGAACTAACTATGGGGGATGAGAAACACAAGCGAGCTGAAATTGTCAACTTCTTGGTCTTGCCCACCACTTCATGCCATAATATGATCTTGGGTAGAGGAACGATTGCCCAATTCAACGCCATACCGTCACCAGCGCACGGCGCGATGGGGTTCCCAACACCAACAGGAGTAACATTTGTATACCGAGATCATTTGTGCGCAGTAACAAGTATACCGCGAGAAGGGAGAATGAAGCTTCCAATGGCAAATAACGCGCCAGAAGAATGGATTCTCAACCCAAAATTCCCAGAACAAACAATCACAATTGGAGCTACGATATCAGATGACACAAGGGTGAGAATGAAAAGATTGCTCACAACGTATATATCGGTCTTCGCGTGGCAACAATCTGATATGACTGGGGTTTCGCGAGACCTGGCGCAGCATTCTCTCAATACATTCAAGTCTGTAGAGCCAATTGCTCAAAAGAAAAGAGTCATGGGGGATGAGAAGGCAAAGGCCATGAATGAGCAAGTAGAAGATCTACTGCGCGCAAATATCATCCGCCCAATACGATACCAAACATGGGTAGCCAATCCTGTGATGGTAAAGAAGAGCAATGGGTCATGGAGAATGTGCATTGATTTCAAGGATCTCAACAAAGCGTGTTCAAAATATTGTTACCCCCTCCCAAACATTGACGCGAAGGTGGACTCTGTGGCGCCATTTAAGCTCAAATGTTTCCTGGATGTCTATAAGGGCTATCACCAAATTCAAATGGCACCACAAGATGAGGACAAGACTGCCTTCAGAACTGGCAAGGGTGTTTTCTGTTACACAAAAATGCCCTTTGGTTTGAAGAATGCAGGAGCCACTTACCAAAGACTCATGGATGCGGTTTTCAACGAGCAAATTGGAAGAAACTTAGAAGTCTACGTGGATGATTTGGTGATTAAAAGCAGGGAGGAAAAACAAATGCTCAAAGACATCGAAGAAACCCTTTGGCGCCTAAAGGAAGTAAACATGAAGCTCAACCCGAGCAAATGCACATTCGGCGTAGAAGAAGGGAAATTTCTCGGTGTAATGGTCACCAAGGATGGTTTCAAGGTGAACCCAGAGAAGGTGGAGGCTATCCTTAACATGCCCTCACCATCCACCATGAAGGAAGTTCAAAAGTTGAATGGCAGATTGGTATCAATTAACAGGTTCCTAGCAAACCATGCAAGCAAATCTACCCCATTCGTTAACACATTGAGAAATTGCTTAAAGAAAAGCCAATTCAAGTGGACGCCTGAGGCCGAGCAAGCTTTCAATGAGATAAAAGAATGTCTGATAAATCTGCCTGCGCTCACAGCTCCACTTCCTGGTGAAACTTTAACGTTGTACCTGTCAGCAGGAGAGCGCGCCATTGGCGCAGTATTACTGGTGGATCGCAAAGGAATCCAAACACCAATTTATTATGTAAGTCGGGTGCTGACAGATCCTGAGACGCGCTACACCATCATAGAAAAGTTAGTTTTATCACTAACGCATGCGTCGCGCAAGCTTCACAGATATTTCAATGGTCATCCTATTGAAGTCCTGACTGGTTACAACATCCAGCAAGTCTTGCGGCGTCCCGCGCTCTCAGGATGGTTGACAAAATGGGCGCTGGAATTAGGAGAGCACACGATCGCCTATAAGCCTCGTCCAGCAATCAAGGGACAAGTCTTAGTTGATTTCATCGCAGAAATCCCTGAAGGAAAAGTTGAAGAGGCTCAGCGCGAATTAGACCCTCCGCAAGCCAATAATGAAGAAAACGTTTGGAGATTATTCACTGACGGAGCTTCAAACAACGAAGGGTCCGGCGCAGGCCTCAAGCTGGTGGATCCAGAAAATCATGAGTATACTTACGCAATCAGGTTGGATTTCAAGAGCACTAACAATGAAGCTGAGTATGAAGCCCTGCTGGCTGGTTTGCGCATCGCGCACAAGTTCGGAGTCAAAAATCTAGAGGCTCATGTAGATTCATACCTGGTAGCAGCGCAAGTCAATGGCCTTTATGATGCCAAGGAGAACACCATGCCTCTGTATCTAGAGCAGGCGAAAAAACTCATCGAACAATTTGAATCTTTCAGAATCATACACATTCCGCGCAGTGAAAATAAGTCTGCCGACGCGCTGAGCAAGATGGCATCAACCAGCTTCGATCACTTTGGCAAAGATGTCAGGGTGGAAGTAATGAGCAACCCGTCGGTGGGAGCGAAGTCTGTCCTTGTAATTCATACAACACCTTCATCATGGATAACTCCAATAATGGAATTCTTGAAGGAGGGAAAGGTACCGGACGATCGCGCACAGGCGAGGAAGATAAGACACAAGTCGCAGAACTACGAACTGCTTGATGGTACGTTATATCGACGCTCTTATCTTGGACCGCTCATGAAATGCCTGGATGCTGAGGAAGCAAGCTATGTGATCAGAGAGATACACGAAGGAATCTGTGGAATACATGCTGGCCCGCGCATGGTGGTTGCCAAGGCAATGAACGCAGGTTACTATTGGCCAGGCATGTACGTGGACGCGTTAAAAGAGATCCAAAAATGCAAAGCGTGTCAGAGCTATGCGCCAAACACCATGCGGCCAAAGAACAACTTGATTCCGGTGACCTCTGCATGGCCTTTCCACAAGTGGGCAATCGATATTGTGGGTCCCTTACCACAAGCGCTGGGGCGAGTAAAGTTTTTTGTAGTGGCAGTAGACTATTTCACAAAATGGGTTGAAGCCAAGCCACTAGCAAAAATCACAGCCGAGGCAATGAAGCAATTTATTTGGAGCCACATCATATACCGTTTTGGCCTGCCAATGGAAATTGTGAGCGACAATGGCAAACAATTCACTGACAGGAAGATATCCAGTTGGCTCAAGGAATTGCACATCAACCAAGTCTTCACTTCAGTATACCACCCTCAAGGGAATGGCCAAGTGGAGCGCGCGAACCAAAGCTTGCTGAAAGGGCTGAAGAAAAGGTTGGAGGGAGAATCCCATGCATGGGTCGAGGAGTTACCTAATGTCCTGTGGGCGCACAAGACATTAAGCAAAACCAGCAATGGCGAGTCCCCGTTCAGCTAACCTATGGAACGGAGGCTATGATTCCAGCAGAGATTGGATGCCCATCCTATAGAGTGCTCATGATGAGTAAAAAAGACAACGAGCAAGAAAGGAGGTTGGATCTCAACTTACTTGAAGGGCGCAGAGAGGCGGCTATCATCAGTGAAGCCAAATACAAGAAAAAACTAGAAAAATATTACAATCAGCGCGTGAAAGAATGCCACTTCAAGAAGAATGATTTTGTCCTTCGGAACAATGAAGCTAGTCGCGCAATACCCCCGGGAAAGATGTCTCCCAACTGGGAGGGACCTTATCAAGTCTCGGAAGAATTGGGAAAAGGCGCATACGCTTTAAAAGATTTGAATGGAAAGAAGATCCCGCGCACATGGAACGCAGCACAGCTTAGAAAATGTTTCATGTAAAAGTTGTCAAGTTTGTAATCAAGGCCCTTAAAGCCATTATGAATAATGATGCGCGCTATTTTCTCTTAATGTGTGTTCTATTACCTTTTGCATACATGTTTCACACTTCCCTTTATTAATTTTGAGCAATATGACAACATTGTATTGACATCAAACTAAAATAAAACGAAGTAAAACATACATGCGCGAGCTTCAAGCTCAAACGCGTTAACGAGTTTTAACTCTAAAACGTCGGGGCCTTAGCCCAATAATATGAGCCTTAGCTCAAATCACTCACAACATCCATCCTACATGCTGCGCAGCTAGACCATAAAAGTACCTAAGCACAACTAAGGCAAAGCACATGCCAAAACATAGTTGTTAAGGTCTCAGGTCGAGGTCGCGCATGGGATTATAATGGATATCAGAGTAACACATACTGACACGTAAAGGCTAAAAAACTCATTCATAATTCCCTATAATAAATGCGCGATAACGTCGCGCAAAGGAGGAATAATGAAGTGCCAAGGCACGTGTCAGCATATTCAGAATATTGCAAAATAACTTGAAATGTGACAACTGTTAAGGATTAAATAAAATAATTTCCTTACAGCCTTGTCTAAGTTTCAATGTGTAAGCATACCTTATATTCAACGAGCATAAACATGCAATATAAAGAGATGAATTGGGAATGCGCAAGATGCGAATAAGGGAAAAACAAAATTTCATTCCAAAACATAGAAGTTTACAAATTTACAAAATGATGAGATAAAAACTACAAACAAAAAAAAAAAAAAAAAAAAAACATGAAGGGCTTTTCAAGTCTCTATATCAACATCAGCCTCTTCATCGTCCTCATCATTACCTCCTCCCTCAGCATCTGGCGCAGCCCGCTCCTCGTCATCTCCAAACTTACCATAATCAAGCTGTTCGTCTTGAATGGAGTCGTCTTCTATCACGATAGTGTCAGGAGTAGGTCCTTTGGCCACGCCAGAGCCGCTAGCAGAGGCAGCATTGCCCGCGCCATCATCGCTGCCACCAGTCCCTTCACATTCGTCAAGTAATTTCTTTAGCGCGCCAAGATCGGGCTGGTCAGCAAGCGCGGCTATCTGCAAGTCACAAGGAAAAGTATGAGTACAAAAGATTAGGAAAATAAGTCAAGGTAAACTCATTAAGGTTAAAATACCTGCTCAAGGATGGGAATTGGAGTATTCAAGTACTTCTCCCCCACCTCGGCCATGTCAGCGCAGACAACGTCGAGCTGATAAGGGTAGTCGGATGGATTCTTCTTTAGCATGCCATATTCATAGCCATCCTTAAACCCTTCAGCTCGACCCACCAAGCGCGACACAACATTGCAATCCATCACAAGGGTCTGAAACTCGTCTGAGTATTTCATCGCATAAGCGCAACGAGTCATACCCTGTGAAACTAGCCATTGACGATCCTGCGCGAGGGAAGAAACAGACGTCTCAAGAGCAGGAATCTGAGAGTTTAACAACTCAACAGTTTCCTTGGTTTGTTTTAGCTCTTCTCTGTCAGACGCTGCTGCCGCCAAGGCTTCATTCTTTTCTGCTCGCGCAGCATCGAGCTCTTCTCTGTCAGACGCTGCTGCCGCCAAGGCTTCATTCTTTTCTGCTCGCACAGCATCGAGCTCTTTCTTCAGGCGCGCAACCTCACTCTCTAATAAAGATTTGTCAGTGTTAGCCTGCGTAAGAGTTTGATCACGCGCCTCTGCCTCCAACTCCAAGTCACGCGCTCGACGCGCGTACCTGGCCGCATCCGCTTCTGCCGCTTGCAGCTTCTCCCGCGCAGCCTGCAGCTCATGCCCGCGCTTCACAAAGGCAGCTTTGGCACTTGCTCGGTTCTCGCTAAGTTCTGCTTGGAGTTTCTCAGCTCTCTCTCGAGCGTCAGAAAGATTCCAAGCAGAAATCTTAGCATCTTGCTTGGCCTCCACAAGGGCATCACGCACTTTTATATAATCATTGCGAAGCTCTTGGGAGGCAGCAAAGAACGCAGACCCAGCAAAAAGGTGGTCGTTGAGCAAGTCCACGCGAGCGCGGTCCTCCTAAAACCTCCTTTCAGCCGAAGGAACAGAGTGAGCCCAGAAGTCTTCACACACGCCCATGGATTGAAATGAGCTATCTTCAGTAATATTCCAGCTCGGGCGGTATATGTGATCGGCTTCCTGCAAACACAAAGCAACGCAAAAGAAACGTTTTAGTTATCTAGACACTAATTTGGAAGTCCGCACAGCGGAGAAAAACAAACTTATACCTGCGGAGAACCGGCAGAAAGGTCAGCGCCAGCTGGTGAGCTCCTGCCTGCCCCACGAGAAGAAGGCTGCGCCACGAAATCTCGTGGCGCTATAGGGCTTGCGCGGCCACCATCGGAATCTTCAAAATTGACCTCCTCATCATCCTCTGTAACAGGTCTTTTCTTCTGCGACTTGGAAAAATCAAAAACAGTCTCACGAGGAGGGCTGCGCGCAGGAGGAGGTGAGGGAGGTCTTGACACCTTTAGATCAGCACGTAAAATAGTCTCCTGCTCCTTAGTAATCCCAATGAGAGGAGATTCAGTGCTTGTTGGAGCAGGAGCAGAACTAACGGCGCCGGCGCCAGCAGTGCCACCAGCAGCTTGTGTGCCAGCTATAATTCCTATGAAAAAACCAACAAGGAGAAATGATTCATGACTTGATCTAAAGGAAAAAATCAGAAAATCAAAGCGCAATAAATACCTTGGCGCACCGCCGTCCGCGAATTGAGCATCGCCATGAAGTCCATTTTCCCCCTTTTCGAGGGTAAAACAGGGGACTTCAAAGCAACCTTCGGCGCAGCCTCGGTATCTTGCTGCGCCTGAGGTTGAGCCACCAAAGTCGCCGGCTCTACAAACATTTGAGTGAGCAAAGCTTCATTAATAACTCTATCGGAATCACGCTCATAAAACCACAAAATATAAACAAAGTATACCTGTTGGAGAAGATGAAACAGCAGGCGCAGCGCCGCTTCCCTTGTCCGCCGCGTGAAGAGATGAGGTGGCAGCACCATACCTCGTGTGGACGGGAGGATTGCCCACACCTCGAGGCAAAGAAGACGAGGAAAACTTGGAGGTAAATCCCTTGGTTTTCTCAAGTCCCTTCGCTTGGGTAGGAGGAGGATTCTGGGCAACAGGGGCATCATTTTTCTTCTGTTTTTTACTGGCCCCTGCGCCAGTTTTGCCTTTAGCTTTGCGCTTGAGTTGTGGCGCCTCAGCTTCTTCCTCCTCCACCTCCTCTTCCGCAAGCTCCAACTCATAATTCTCGAGCGCATCTACAATACGTGCAACAGAAATGTTAACCAAATTTGGTATTCTAAAGGCATAAGCATAAGTACAAAGGCTTACCAGGCGCATCGCTGTCAAAGCAAAATTCTAAATCGACAGGGATGAACATATCATCGAAGCGATCGGGGAAAGCAACTTCCCCAGCGCTCAGCGCGACAGAGCCGCCCTCCATATGCTCGTCATAGGCGGCGTGGACGTATTCCTTGCTTACTGCATAAAACAAGACAAATGATATCAGCAAAACGAATTATATTCTCGCAGATATAATGCAATGAGCAAATAACTCACCTAAGCCATCAACATGGATGACAGGCTCAGTCGCGCTGTCGGTCCACCTCTTGCTCATACCAACCCCCACCAGCGCCTCCTCGCAAATATTCTTGGCGGGGGATGGTTCAGCAGATAACTTGTTAACCCATGTGCCCGTTGGGTTCTTAAAAACATTCTCATCCGCGGGCGCAGAAGTGATCGCGCGCATGGTCATGCGGATGGGAATCACACCAGCCTTAATATAAAAAAAATTTTCAAACCAGTCATGAAGGCTTTTGAAGGAAACAGTGCAGCACTTAACCTTCTGATTGCGAGGTGTGAATGAGAACCAAGAATCTTGGATTTTTGGCTTGTAAAAATATTGAAAGCGCCGAGGGGTGGGCTCCTCGCGCTGAGCTTTGCACATGAACTCAAAATGAGTCATGCGCACTAGTCCACAAAGATGGACTTGGGATATGTGAATCCCATAAAACTGAAGGAGCGCACCCATAAACCTTGTCATCGGAAGACGAAGGTTACAGTGAGTGAAAAAGTGAGAGTATAAAGAGATGTAGCCGGTGGGTGGATCTGCCGCCGTTTGCCCGGTCGCCGGGAGCAGACAGCTGTACTCAGGGAGAAAACCCTGAGAGGCGACGAGATTGTCGAAGTCAGACTGTTTCAATTTGCAGGGAATCTCATCCCATCTCTTCACTGTTTTGTTCTTCCCCGCCTCCTCCGACGAGGCCTCGGCAGCCCGTTTACCCTTGCCGGTCTTCTTCAAAGTGGACATAACCAACGACTTTACACGGCGTTTGCTGGGGGAAATTGTGGTGTTTGGGTTATCAGACATACAATTGTGAATCAAACAGTATGGTTACTTTAAGCACGGAAATCTGTAAGCAAAGGATAAAGGCTCTTAATCGGAATGAAAATTGAAGAAGAAAGAGCTCTGAAAATAACAATGAAGATGAAGAAAAAACCACTCAAAAGGCTTGCTTTTATAGGCCCAGGAGAGAGAAAGAAACAGAAAATGATCAGAGTTACGCTCACGCGCCCCCACTCGCAGGTGCAGGCCAACATGAGCGTGACACGTGTTCCTGACACTGTATGAGGAGACATGAAAGGCCACTGTAGCACCTCGAGCACACGAAAAGTCTGACATATAACGTCTCCATCTCTGACGCATGTCAGCACCAAGCAACCACGTACATGGACGATTCATTTCAACCAAAAGGATAGAATTTCGCGCAACGCACTTGTGAGAAATGAAAAAGAAGATAAACCCTATTAAAAAAGCAAACCATTAAGTCTAATATCTATCTTACCTCGCTCGCGCGAGACAAGACACACATTAGACTGGGGGGGCTTGAAGAGGTATGCACCCGCCTTAACATCGAGCGGGGCGGGGCGGGTCAACCCACAAGATATAGACAAGAGGCTTGAAATCAGGATGTCATGAAGACACAAAGCCAAAACCTATGCGCGTGGCGCATATCACATATGCTCACGCATATCACATATGTTCACGCATCACATATGCTCACGCGTATCACATATGCTCACGCATCATATATGCTCACGCATATCACATCTGCGCGTGGCGCATATCACATATGCTCACGCATATTACATATGCTTGCGCATATCACATCTGCGCATGAAACATCTGCGCGTGAGAATAAAGAGAAGACCTCGCGCATCCCCAGGATAGGCGCATATCACACATGCACATAATCAACCACGTCCTTATCCAAATCAGGATAAGGACAACCATGATTGTGCTCATCAGACAACCTTCCAGAAGGTATCCTTTAAGAAATAAACAATATGCTGATGTTGACAGCTGCCAATGAAGGGTGGACAACTCAGCAAAGCCCATGTGCTACCACGTGATTGCACATGGGTCAGGTGAAATACCTTGGTCAGAGAATAATCAATGAAAAAGCACCAGGTGTCCTAAGGACACGTGGCGCGAAGCAATAGGAGGAGGCCAAAAAGGCCCTAATTGGGTCTGAGCCCAATCATTGGAAACCCTAATACTATAAATACCACACCACCTCCACAGTGGGAGGTAAGCAAGAAAATACATTCTAAGTCCTTACTCACTTTCAGATTATTATTATCTTCTCCTACAATATCTTATTCTCACACCGGAGGGTTACCCCAAAGAGGACCCCTCTGTCCCTTTCTGAGGGGTAAGTTCACGGTGCTGCTCGTTTTGTAGGTGGAAGAATTCATATTCCGGAAAACCATCGGTGATATAGCACACTCATACCCGAGGAAAGTTGATCGTATACTAGTAAGTCGAATTACGTTTCTTCATTGTTCATTCCTTATTAGTCCCTTGTCTAGAGGTAAGTTTAATCTCACACTTAGTGAAAGAAATTAAGTGTTATATGACCAACATGTTGTAACCGAATCGAGGGATGGTTATGTTTCTATACTTTTGGTTTGATTTAATTGGTTATGGATTTAAGGGATATGAGAAACAACTTAAGCATAATACACTAATGATCCTTAATTATGGTGTATCATACTTAGATAGTTAATGTGAAGAGGTAGGTCCCAGCAGAGGTGGTTAGGACCCGCAAGACTACCTTAAAAGGAGACGTCTGCGCAGTTGAACACGCAAGACTCCTTAAACGGACGTCTGCGCAGTTGAACCCGCAGACTTCACCATAGGGACGTCTGCGCCGCGACCTACCAAACCCGCAGGACCCACCACGCTCTGAGTTGTGACGACCTCACATGCGGTACGCAAGCTGGTCCCGCAGGAAATGCCTCCCTATGGTTTCCAAGTATCTGCCTGTTCCCGCAGGTGCGGATACCCGCCATTAGGGACTGGCCACCCGCGCAGCATGGCTACACGCATAAGGCTCAAACTCGTAATAATTCAGTAGTCACCTGAAGAAGGAATGAGCAAAGCCGGGAACATTCCCGCATAAAGGCGGGAGGGGGAAAACTCCCGCCTAAATGAGCCAGTCCGTACAATAATGGAGGATCTTTTGTGTGATACCTGACGAGGTATGGACAAAAGATCTGACCAACGATACGACAGCTCACTGACAGCAGCATGGCAGACAACACGCCACAGCACTGTGACCAATAGCCGCCGCCTGCTCACCAACTCCTGCCATACCACGTGCCTAGCCTGTAGTTGGTGGAAAAGGAAAAGTGAACAGCACGCCTGGTCACTGTCAGCCGCTGCCTATCCACCAATTACCAGCAGAGCACGTGTGTAGGCCACAGTTGGCAGAGTAGTAGGCCGGCTAAACCTCCTTGGAAACCCACCTTCGGCTATAAAAGACATCAAATGGTATTATCATTTCATCATCTAATATCTTGTATAATTTACCTGATAACTGCTCTAGTATTAATAATATACTTTTATATTCAAAGAGTAATATAGACTGATTCTCACGCCGGAGGGTGGTCACAAGGAGGAACCCCCCCCCCCTCTTAGTGACGAGCTCACGGTGTCTGTTTTGCAGGTTATCGGAAGAACCATCTTGCCGGAATTAACCCCTCGTGGGAAACGTCTATCTAACCCTCAGGTTACTCGTAATCTGTCGGGGTTCGACTGGTGTTTCTTCATTGGCGCCATCCGTGCATAAAGCTAGAACTTTATTTTTCTTCAGTTTTTTCAAAATTTCTGGAAAGATGGTTAAGGATACTCCGGTCCCAAAACCGAGTAACCAAGAGACTCCGGTAATTATGACCCCAGCTATAAGGGGGAATACCGAGTACACAAACTTTACGAACACTACCCCAGCTACCCAAGCCGGGGCAAGTGAAGTAAATAATCAGACACTGGGATTCACCGATACCCAGTTAGAAAATCAACAGACGAGGCTCCCCTGCCAAACACTCGATGAGGTTAAAGCGTGGGCCGAAGCACGTCAAAAAGGGTTCCAAGCTGAGTTGGATGAACGTTTACGTTCACTCCAACAAGTGGAAGAATTCGAATACGACGATGATTCGGAGGAATCCGAGGAAGACGCGAACCCTCGTCATAGGGCGAAAAGGAAGCGTAAAGAAACGGATTCCCAACCGAGAAGGCGTTTTGGAGAAGCATTCAGTCCAATAAACGTGGGCAACAGCCCACGGGACTTCTCCAAAACATTCACGCCAACTGCGGCAAGGGCGGGAACGTCCAAATTCGCAAGGGACATTGCGGAAGCAATCGCCCCAAGAAGTGCCAAACAAATGTCCAACATAGGCACGTACGATGGTATTTCTGACCCTGACGATCACTTGAACAGATTCATCGCGGGGGCGACCGTCAGTAACTGGACGGAACCCACGTGGTGTTATATGTTCCAAATGACGCTGGTCGGGGCAGCTAGAGCGTGGTTCGACCGTCTGCCGGTCCACCACATCTACGATTGGGCAGACTTCCAACAGAAGTTCAGCCAACACTTTAGTCAGCAAAGAAAGTACACTGAGGAGCAGTGGACAATCCTCAAGTGCGTCCGAGAGGAGGAAGAATCTTTGCCTGACTTCATCACTCGCTTCAACTCGAAGAAGCTAAGCCTGGGCAACGTTAGCGAAGATCTCGTTCGCGCCGCTTTCATCCAGGGCGCAAACGACCCGGAACTCATCCGCACCCTAACGGGCAAAGATGGCATGCCATCCACATGGGATGCCATCATGACCGCAGCTAAACGCTTTGCGGAAACCGAGAGGCAACTGGGTAGAGATCTTCCACAGAGCACGAACCTCTACACCCAGAAGACGAGGGAAAACAACGTCCTTACCGCCCGATTAAACAAAAAGCGGAAGCTGGGCATTTGGCAGTCAAGGGTAAACTTTGACACCCCGTCCGGTTTCCAACATCGGTTGGGCGGAAGAGATAACGTGAAACCGGAGAAGAACTCCAGGTGGACGCCACTCACAAAGAGTGTGACTGAGATATTCGCCACGGAGGAGCTCCCGTGGCCGAAGGCTCCATACATCCGACATCGCCACAATGCTGACCGGAGAAAGTATTGTGATTTTCACAAAACCAAAGGTCACAACACTGAAGAATGCTTAGACGTAAAGGACCTGGTCGAAGCATTTGTCAAGGATGGGACACTCGCACACCTTGTGGCGAAATGAGCGTCGAGCAGGCTGATGCGTGAACCCCACCTGGGGAAACGCACGAATAAAAATCGCAGCTTCAACGGAGACTACATACTGCGTAAACAACGAGATCCCGAACAAGATACATGTCGGCTCGATGGTGCTCCCATCCAAGCCACGCCTAATGGGAGCTCAATTACACAGTTTGTATGTAGATCAATTCCAAATTTGTAAAGAAAAGGCCTAGAGCCACTTCTAATGGAAACGATTCTCCTTCAAATTGAAGCTGATGATTTTACATTTATATTTTATGAACTTTGCACATGGAGATGCCGGTATCCGCCGCATCAAGTGAAGAATCGTTGCGCAGGGAAGGCGGCAAAACCCGCACAAACCCAAAAGCATCAAACCTTCACGCAGGTCAGTTAAAGGGGAAAGGTTCAGCCATCCCACTATGTGAAAGTGCCGGTATATCCGCATGAATCCTGGTAGAGGAAGCTGAACACTAACCTATTAACAACCACGCGTTGAACGGTCGATTCGAACACTAATGCTGGTAGTCATCGCATCAAGAAGAGTCATTGCGTGGGGAAGGCGGCAAAACCCGCATAAACCCAAAAAACGACAGAACCTTCACACAGGTCAGTTAAAGGGGAAAGGTTCAGCCATCCCACTATGTGAAAGTGCCGGTATATCCGCATGAATCCTGGTAGAGGAAGCTGAACACTAACCTATTAACAACCACGCGTTGAACGGTCGATTCGAACACTAATGCCGGTATTCACCGCATCAAGTGAAGAATCGTTGCGTGGGGAAGGCGGCAAAACCCGCATAAACCCAGAAAATGACAAGACCTTCATGCAGGACAGTTAAAGGGGAAGAGTTCAGCCATCTCACTATGTGAAAGTGCCGGTATACCCGCATGAATCCTGGTAGCGGAAGCTGAACACTAACTCATTAACAACCGCGCGTCGAACGGTTAAAAGTCATTCTGAAAGGATAAGGAAAAACCTACGCACAGGTCAGACATAGGTAAAGTTTAGCCATCCTACCAAGTGCAAGTGCCGGTCCTATCCGCACACTCACAAAGGGGGAAGCAAAACTTCAACCTACTGTCAACCACATTCAAGGTTAACTTATTCTAAACACTTGGGAAATCGCTAATTTAAACTAAGTATGCAAGTCATATAAGGTTTATAAAGCAATGAACCCAAAGGAAATAACAGTCTTATCCACAAAAAGATTTGTATTTCACAAAAGATATATTACAAGAATGGCCGGGTAACTACCCGCCTACAAAACAAAATCTAGTCTATCCTAGCAGCGGGAAGGGATTTTCAGAATCAAGCTTCAGGACCACTTCCACTTGGACCCGCCCCATCAGTAGAGCATGGCGGTTCAAGGAAAGCCTTGAGGATAGCAAGTCCATCATCAGCAGCAGCGACTTCCTTCACCTTCTCCACCACCGGATGCGGGAAGGCGGCATATTGGTTCACCGCTTGGTCATATGCAGCTTCGGTGTCCACATCGAACAAAGGGAAGTTGGAGGGCGGGACGCCTTTCTCAACGAACCCTAGACCAAGCAGGAAGCCGGCCTTTTCCCCATCCTCATGAGAAGCGTTGAGGGCTGCGCTCATGGCATCATCGTAAGTAGTCTCTGAGAAGACCCGATGCACAACCTACAAAGAAAATACAAGTGTCAAACACCTTTTCTATGTACAAAGGAAAGCGTGAAGACGTAAAGCTAAACATACCTGAGACAACGCTTCTCGAAGAAGCCATTCCTTGGCAACCAGAGCTTCTTGGAGGGCGGCTTGAGCTTGGGTGCGGGCGCGTTCGGCTTCGCTTTTGTTAAGGTTGGCAAGTAGCACTTCCTTTGCAGCAGCCTCTTCAACGCCCTTAAGCTTCCGCTCGGTGTGGTCAAGCACGCCCCTCTGGTCCAGGATCTCTTGGAGCTTCTTGGCATCTTCCATCGCCAAGGCATCATGAGCACGTTGGAGAGCCTCTAATTTGGCCTTGAGCTCCTCGTTCTCCACGCGTAAAGGCTCAGCAACGGCTTCAGCCTTGGTGGCCCTCTCGGTTGCGTTCCTCGCAGTCTCCTTAGCCAGCCGAAGCTGTTCGTTAACAGCTTGGGCAGCCTTGGAGCGGGCCTCGAGTCGCGCTTGAACCTCAACCTCGAGGGCCTTGAAGGCCTTCTCCTTCTCCGCAGCAGCTGCGGCCAACTGTTGGTTCTCCTCCCGAAGAGCCCGCGCTTGAGATACTTCCTTGGCGCGAGCTGCTTTCAACTTGTCGTTTTCACGACAAAGCAGCTCGACGCGCGGCTGCATCCGGGCCTGGAGAACCCGAAGCTCATTGGTTAGCCTACCCTCCTGGTAGCTAGCCATGGCTTCCCCCAACGCACCATGGGGAGCAGCGTGGCGAGCCCATTCCACGCACTCCACAGGGGTACGAAGGGTTGTTCCTCGGCGGATGTTCCATCGCGGAACATACACTTCATTGGAATCCGACACTGCAAAAGAAACAAAGCAGTTAGGAAAAGATGAAGAAAAATATACAGGCCAAAAGAACCCTACGCACCTGTAGGGTCGATCACAGGCCGATAGCCACCGAACCCATCGCCTGAACCTAAGGGAAATCCATCCAAAAGGTCGGGCAGATGGGAAGGTGACAAAGATTGGCGAGAAGCCCTGCGCGTACCTGATGGGCCGGCCGTCGTTGCCGGTGGCGGAGGCATAGTAGCGGCCGCAGTGGTCGCCGCCGCGGTCGCCGCCGCAGAATCCGCAGCAATCGTAACCGCCGGCTCGGTGAAAGATGCTGTAAAAATCGCACTTACCACCGGCGGTGACGTCATCTCAGCTGGAACAGTCGGCTCAAGGGAGTGAGCAACTGATCCAGCGGAAGCAGGCGCAGGCGCCTGGGTCGTCGCCTCAGGTAGGCTGACCGAGCCTACCGTCATCGGCGGAGGGGTACTCCTCTGCGCTCCACCCTGGAATGCGTCAACATCCACGCCTACACAAGAAGATAAGTGTTTCAATAAATTTATAAAGTGATAAATCTACAAAGATAAGGATGTTTGTACTTACGGGTTTTCTTGAGCCTGAACGTACGGACGGGCGGGGACGAGCCCGATGGAGCCGGTCTCTTGATGCCGGTCACCGTCGTCGTCGTTGGTTCTCCGGAGGTAACAGTCATAACCTCCGGAGCAGTGGTCTTCTCACCACCGGGGTTCCCCGCCACCTCTTCACTATCTGACTCGGTGTCTGATAGAAGCACCGGATCAGCTGTGGAGGTCACCTTCTCCTTCCCTTTCCCGCCGGCAGCCCTCTTCTTCCGCACCAACGGAGGACCATCTGCGGATTCCTCAGAAGAAGACAGGATGTCAGGAATTCCAGCAGCGGGTACAGCATTGAGGGGTTGAGGATAGAGTATCGCCTTACCTGGCCGCCGGTGGCTTAGGATCTCGTGGCCCAGCGGATAGACCTCCACAAACCGATCCGCCGTTTGTTCCAGGATGGGCAACTCGTTCTCGTCTAGAGCACGAGTACCCACCCGCACGGGACCGTCAGCTTCCCGCGGGTACAGGAGCGACTCCAAATCGTTCCCCTCTGAAAGATAAGAAACAGTTAGAAGACAAACTCATATCAGCAAGAAAGACAAGACATACCATAAGGAATAGAGTTCAAACCGTATTCGAGAAGGATGGGAAACCGAGACGCCTCCTTCCATACCCGGCTCATCCCCAGCATCACCATCCCGGACTCCGGAAACCGGTAAACCGGAGATTGGACCCGGGATATCTTCGAAAACCATTCCGCCTCCTGGTAGTTGGTGGCGTGAAGGCTCGGAATCGCTTGGCCATTTTTAAACTTCATGGCAATGGGGATGGCGCGGGCAGAAATGTAGAAGAACTCCCGCTTCCACGAACGGAGACTGCGCTCGGTTGCGCAAATCTTCAAACCCTTGATCCGGGTTGTCAGGGTGTACCACCCCTGGATGCACCTCCAAGTATAGAAGGTCATCAGGCTGTCCACATAGGGCTCAATGCCCAGAATCCGGCACACCCACTCGAAGTGCCGAATCTTGGCAATCGCCATCGGATGCACCTCGGTCAGGTGCACACCGTGCCTCTCCAGGACACGGTACACAAACTTTGTCAATGGGAACCTAAGGTTCCCATAAACAAAGAATGCAGCATATACCCCGATCTTGCCGCTGGGGGCATCGTACACAGTCTGCTGGGGTTCAGGAAACTCAGGCTCAAGAGACTCAAGCATGAATTTCCTGACGACGTACTGGTACAGATCGACAGGTAGAGCACACTGGCACTCGCCAGCAGTACTTTTATCGTCGACTACAGCTTCAGCATCATGGGAAGACATATTGCAGAGGAAGAAGAAACGATTTCGGAGGAATGCTCAACTGAATAAGGGAGTATTCACCAGAAATCGCCTTAGAGATGAAGAGAAGAAGTGAAGGTGTGAATTACAAAGGACCTTCTTCCCCTTTATATAGTGATCGCAATTAATGCGATGAATTTAATGCGGAGGAGAGAGAAATTGAAGGTGCAATGAAACCGTGACATGTGGCACCAGGCAAGCTGGCAACAGCTGTTGAAAGGACGAGTGCCATTAATTTTGCGGCCACGCGCCCGAAAAATCGCGCCCACGCGCCGTAAAAAGCGTCTGGAATGACCATATAATGTCACATCGCCATAACTTCTAGCACGTCCTGACACAGTCAGAAGAAACCGTCGCACGACGACTGTTCTTATCCTTTCACCAATTCAAATTTCAAAGATTCAAAAAGATTCGAAAAGTAAGCGGGAAAAACCCCTTACCCCGGCTATCCAGTTGACCGTAAGTCGGCTGCGGGTACAGTGTTAAGGCAAAACCCTTCACATACCTAGCACCCGCAGGGAACAGAAGCCAAGAATACCCAACTATGAAGTCGGGTGCGGGTACAGTGTTAGGCAAAACCCTTCACAAACCTAGCACCCGCAGGGAACGGAAACCGGAAAAACCCAATTATGAAGCCGGGTGCGGGTACAGTGTTAAGGCAAAACCCTTCACAAACCTAGCACCCGCAGGGAACGGAAACCGGAAAAACCCAATTATGAAGCCGGGTGCGGGTACAGTGTTAAGGCAAAACCCTTCACAAACCTAGCACCCGCAGGGAACGGAAACCGGAAAAACCCAATTATGAAGCCGGGTGCGGGTACAGTGTTAAGGCAAAACCCTTCACAAACCTAGCACCCGCAGGGAACGGAAACCGGAAAAACCCAATTATGAAGCCGGGTGCGGGTACAGTGTTAAGGCAAAACCCTTCACATACCTAGCACCCACAGGGAAGTGAAGCCGAGAAAATCTTGGCATTCCACCCAACTACAAAACGGGCACAGGTACAGTGTTAAGGCAAAACCCTCCACATACCTAACACCCGTAAAAAGTCATACCTCGGCACCCAATTGTAAGTCGGGCGCGGGTACAGTGTTAAGGCAAAACCCTTCACATACCTAGCGCCCGCAGGGGATTAAACGCCAGGAACACCTCGGCAACCATAAGTCAGGTGCGGGTACAGTGTTAAGGCAAAACCCTTCACGCACCTAGCCCTGCAGGGATTTAACGCCAGGGATACCTTGGGAGTAAAGTAACTAATAAGACGAAGTGCGGGTACAGCGTCAAGGCAAAACCCTTCGCATACCGAGCACTCCATGGGAATTGAAACCAAGAAGGATCTTCTGGGCCATGCTTGCAGAAACGGGATTAACATCCCCGCATAGCGGGAACGTCAAGAACTAGATTGTTTGAAACTTCAGGATGGAATTGGTGGTTATAACATGTTTGATCACTATGTTCAAAACCACCAAAACCTCATGGAGAATCTACACAAAAGGTTCTAAACGCTCCTGACTTGCGGGGAGGTTACAGACCTATCCGCATCATCCCAGAGATCAAGCAGAACATTGGGAAATTCTGCGTGACATTGGGAAACCCGTGGTTAAGACTTCCCGCGGAAAACCCATAAAACTAAACCCTTTTCAAAAACCCCTTGCTTAAGTCCAAAAGTTCACCTCACTTTATTAAACATTCATGAGAAGAACATTGGACTGGGGGGACTTGAAGAGGTAGGTCCCAGCAGAGGTGGTTAGGACCCGCAAGACTACCTTAAAAGGAAACGTCTGCGCAGTTGAACACGCAAGACTCCTTAAACGGACGTCTGCGCAGTTGAACCCGCAGACTTCACCATAGGGACGTCTGCGCCGCGACCTACCAAACCCGCAGGACCCACCACGCTCTGAGTTGTGACGACCTCACATGCGGTACGCAAGCTGGTCCCGCAGGAAATGCCTCCCTATGGTTTCCAAGTATCTGCCTGTTCCCGCAGGTGCGGATACCCGCCATTAGGGACTGGCCACCCGCGCAGCATGGCTACACGCATAAGGCTCAAACTCGTAATAATTCAGTAGTCACCTGAAGAAGGAATGAGCAAAGCCGGGAACATTCCCGCATAAAGGCGGGAGGGGGAAAACTCCCGCCTAAATGAGCCAGTCCGTACAATAATGGAGGATCTTTTGTGTGATACCTGACGAGGTATGGACAAAAGATCTGACCAACGATACGACAGCTCACTGACAGCAGCATGGCAGACAACACGCCACAGCACTGTGACCAATAGCCGCCGCCTGCTCACCAACTCCTGCCATACCACGTGCCTAGCCTGTAGTTGGTGGAAAAGGAAAAGTGAACAGCACGCCTGGTCACTGTCAGCCGCTGCCTATCCACCAATTACCAGCAGAGCACGTGTGTAGGCCACAGTTGGCAGAGTAGTAGGCCGGCTAAACCTCCTTGGAAACCCACCTTCGGCTATAAAAGACATCAAATGGTATTATCATTTCATCATCTAATATCTTGTATAATTTACCTGATAACTGCTCTAGTATTAATAATATACTTTTATATTCAAAGAGTAATATAGACTGATTCTCACGCCGGAGGGTGGTCACAAGGAGGAACCCCCCCCCCTTTCTTAGTGACGAGCTCACGGTGTCTGTTTTGCAGGTTATCGGAAGAACCATCTTGCCGGAATTAACCCCTCGTGGGAAACGTCTATCTAACCCTCAGGTTACTCGTAATCTGTCGGGGTTCGACTGGTGTTTCTTCATTGCTTTTAAAAAAAAGATTAACCATAACCATAAGGTGAGATGGTTAACCAAACCGAAAGTATAGAAACATGAATTGTAGTCTTGAATATTACCATAACTTTGATCTTACATAAATAAACTTACATGTGATGATAAGTGCTCTGTTATGAAAGTATTTGAATTATAATGTAAAAATTTAATTATAGCATTGCATTTTCATCTCTTCCCCTATCTCAAATCCTGAAATTACACTAAAAAGGTAAAAATCATTAAATTTTCATTTTCTCTCTCATAGTATTAGAAAACATTTTTTATACATTTATTATTGTTTTTCTCTCAACTTCACTCACAAACATTTTCAAAAAATATAAAAATATATAAAGGATGAATAATAGTTTTTTAAATTCACATAAATATCATTACATGTTCTTTTCACTCTAATCACAGTCTCGCATCACCGTAAACTACTTCATACATCATAAAAGCCCTACACACAAAATACATGGAAGATGTGAATGCTCTTTTTAATTGTGGTAGAAATTATACTAAATGTTAAAAAGGAGATTCCACTCTTGCCACATATTTACTATTCCTTTTTCGTACAAAATTTTAAACATGCAGTATAACATTTATTTGATATAAGTCATCAATTAAACCAAATCTTCAACAACAATGCAACACTTTTACCTCTCAAATTTGTATACTTTAACCCACCCCCCCCCCCCCTTCAAGTTTACCTATAGTTTTTTTTATGACACAATCTCATTTCTTTGTTTTCATCTTATAACTTCATAAACTTTGATTTTTATAAAATGCATAATATACCATTACGACAAGCTTATATTTATCTACGTTTTGATGTAAAGTTCATTCAAAACGAAGAAGTGTGTCATAATGTACAAGTTATCGAAGCGTACATACAGACCGTCAAAGCTGCTTCAAGGTTTCGACTTTTTTATAAACTTTTTTATCTTAAAACTTAACATGATGTTTTATAATATTCGGATTTTCCATTGCGACATCTTTATTTTTATCATCGTTTCGATATAAATAACGTTAAATTTTTTTAACGCTTAACATGTCACAACACGGCAGTCCCACGAGGCCCTAAATATTAGTTTTTTGTGTTAATATGGCTTGTGCGTATACATATGTGTGTGGGTGTGGGCATAATAAATAGTTATTTTTTTTAAAACAAATTTAAAAAGGGGGAAATAGCTATATGCTCGTGAAATTTAACTACAATTGTGAAAAACCAACGCATCCTCATGACTCTTATTTCTCGCGGAAAGCCCTACCTTTTCTTCATCTTTCATCTCGCCTATCGTAATGTATATTTTTTATATCGCATGATGATTTGCTCTGTGTATTCACTATGGGAGAAGTTTGGTGTGTTACCATTGTGTACACTACAGTCTTGCGGTTTTTCATTTTTTTGAAGTAGACTATTAATTTTTATCCGTTTGTTGGTTAGTTGCGGTTGAATAATGATTAAGAAATTTGAAAGTGGTGTTATGGTCATACAAGATAAGTCTCCCTGTGACAAGGAAGGTACCAAAATTTCTATTTTTTTTAGATGTGACAATGTGACATTAATTTAGGATTTATGCGAATTATATGCTCCAAATGCAGTCGTTTTCTAGGATCATTGTTTAGTACACAAGCCGATGCACTGAAACAGGGGTTAGTGACGCCTGGAATTGCTCCGGCTATCTACACAAGCCGATGCACTGAAAAAGAGGTTAGTGACGCTTATATTTCATATTTCTCACTTGATTCTGAATTTGTTGGTTTCGTTTATAACTTAATAATATTTCTTTTATTAGATTTATCAATCAACAGTGGATTGCAAAGAGTTGAAGTGGACGATCTTAGAATCTGATGTGTTTTCTTTTTGATATTTCCAGAGTGATCCCAATGGTAAAAACATACTACCATTTATCAATGGTAAAAACATACTACCATTTATCATTTTCTGTTTGACACATGTAATATACCAACAATTGTATATGTCTTGAAAATTAAGAATAAAGGAACAATATTTTGAAAATTGAATATAAATTTTGTTAAACAAAAATGCTAAATTTTCCTTGTCTGAAAATGGACCATAGTCTCAAACACAGATGATGAATGTAAATATAGTGTATTTTCAACCTATGAACCAAAGTTATCAAAAACAATACTTTCTGCTAACAAACAAATTCTGATTTCTACAAGGTATACTTTATTTATCTACTGACTCAGTAGTCTCAAAAACTCCTCACCAAACCTCCTTGCCACTACCTACCAATAGAATCACAAGTTTCAAGAGTAAGGCTAAGATCTCAGCATTTATATCTGCTGCAAATGGTTCCACATAAGTTGCAAGAAACACCATGATCGACGACATTACCGCAATAGTATAACATCCATTCGTCACGCACTTAACCCACAACCCTTGTGACGGGTCTCTAGTACACATATAGTAATGAGTAATCATCCGAGCCATGACCAAATATGCCACTAAAAGCATTGCAGCATCGCCCACACATAGCCATCCTATGAATCCTTACTGTTAAAACGAGTGGTCACCCATTGACTCATGGCAAAAAAAGGCAGCAGATGAGCCTCCCAAAATTAATCCAACTTTTTAATTAAGAAACCTAGAGTGTCATATTTCACCTCCTTTGAGTTCACTTGTTTCTTGGCTATCCATGCAAGTCTTCCTAACCACCGAGTGATTAGCAACTTCTTCTGAGTATTTATTAAACGCCTCCCAATGTTCCCTTTCAGTCGCCCGATGAGCATTTTGGGTCATTTCTTCTGTAGCAGCTTTCTCTACGAGTACATTCAAACTAGACTCGATCCTCGAGTTACTTTCTAACAGGTTCACCTGGTGTTCATCCAACATTTTGTAGGAATTTTGAGAGGATTGGGCCTGCTCCTTTCTGATGCGGATCAATCCTTCTTTCGTTAACTGCTGTTTTCGTAGTGGCGGACGCATTTTTCCTAAAAAAAATTGTTAGCAATTATATTCATTGAAATTAAAGAAACATCAATTATGGTGTCGGTTTTGGTTTTCGTAGTCGTTTTGGTTTTCGTTTTGTCTTTTTCGATTTTGCCATTTGAGCTTGAGAATTTGGGCCGAAAACAAAAATTTGCCAAAAATAATGAATTCAGCCATAAATCATTTTGACAATTAATAACTAATTGATTATTATACATGATGGCTAAAATATTTGAGTTATTTTATAGATTACTTAAAATGAAAAATGAAAATTTAGTCGTGCATGCCTTCTTTGTATATACTCTATACAGTTCATGCCATAATGTCATGGAACTCTACAAGCAATGCAAAATTTACCATAACATTTACAATATGTTGCATCTCCAAATATATTCATCGAGGCCTAAGAACTTCGGTTCTTAGCATCAGGCGCGGAGCAATTAGGATAAGGACAACAAACATTTTTTGTATAAAATGATAGTTCTTTCATCTCCAGTTGTGCCATCATATATTTAAACTTCGGAGTCAAGAATTTTTCACAGCTTGTAAGTTTCATTTCATTCCCGCAACCTTCACAAGGGCAAATTTCTAACATACCACTAAGCAGATTCTCTTTAACATGTTGATTCTAACAAGCGTAGCAATATCGGTGTGTACAACCTTTGGCCGAAAGTAATTGGTGTACACGTCTATAATCTAAGCACATTACACAATTTTCCAGTTGCTCTTGAGTTAGTATCATGCTTTTTTTTGGCTATATAGCTTCTCTTGAAAGCTTGAATGCGAAGTTAACTTCATTGTGATCGAGAAGAGAGAACTTGTTGTAGGTGAAACGTATCTCGCATTGATACATTTGTTTTAAAATGTTTTTTTGCATTCTCTTGTAGTATATCCGACTGCCTAGTAACCTGAAATTATGTGATATTAGGCACACTTATCACATGATTGATTATGAATGAAACAAAGAAATACTTAATAATATTGATTAAACAAATAAGGTTATCGTTTATCATGCAATAAACCCCAAACAAAAGGTTCGTGTCGGGTTAAAGCTAAATGGGCGGACACGTTTTGCAAGCATATGCCTAATAGATCACGTATGGTGCTATGATTATAGGGCTAAAACCAAAACTTGGGTTTTTGAAAGCGTTGCGTTTTGGTTTTTGCCATTTGATGCTGAGAAATTCTTAGGCCGAAAATAATGAAAAGTTCTATAATTATAAGCCAATTGATTGACTGTTATGCATTTGGTCAGTGAGTTACATTATATACGGTGTAATAACCCCTAGGCTATGTGTAGTGGAGGGGCTACAAACTGGGGCGACTTGCGCCATGTGGCGCTCATTCAGCAAATGGTGAGATTTTGTTTTAGGGGTGTAATGGTGGTGTAAAATCATATAGGGTGGGGTTATAATAAGAAATGGAATGTGTTTAAAAAGTGTAAGAAGTAATCTGGTGCGTTAGATATGTTGATTTGACGGCGAATATGGAAAGTGTATTTATTGTGCGGTGTGTTGTATTTTAGTTGCAGTGTGTTATTGTGCGTTGTGTTTTATTAGATCTAATGGTGAAAACACAATTTCTACATTTCTTAGGAAAAATCTACTTTTTTATAACCTTGATCTATATATATATATATATATATATATATATCACACACATACACAATATAAAAATAATAAACATCGGCGGCAAATAGTCATCACCCCCTCCCCTTATCGCCCTTATTGTCACAAGGGGCGATGTTCACCACAAAAATCGCCCCATCGCCCTTGGTTTGTCTCCCACTATAGGCAGCCTTACAACCACGGGTGAAAACATCCGGTATATATTATTAAATTGTTATAAATTATTAGTTAAAATAAAGCATAAAAGACACAAAAATGTAGAGATTCAGTTTTTTATAAAAACGAAACCGTCGGTTTGGATTTTTCGGTTTGGGGAAATGAAAAGAACTTACAAATTGATACAACCAATACATACTGCAGGTGTTCTCTTAAGATCCAAATCAGGCGTGGCTTTCAAAGCCTCAATCAACGCGTGAAACCAGATGATCATATTCAGATAAATCGAGAGGTTTCGCAGACTCAAGAATCAAGTTATTCTTGGAGTCGCATACGACCACACCTATTCCGGCCAATGTGACTTTGATTAGTCTAGAATCAGGACCTCGAACATCCGCTTCACTAGTAGTCCCTTAGAATAAACCCTAAACACCTCTACATGGTCTTCGATGTTCCAACAAGAAGAAGAAGAAGAAAAGAAGAAGAAGAAGAAGAAGAAGAAGAAGAAGAAGGAGGAGGAGGAGGAGACTCTTAACCGTACAGACGATTAGACATTTACAAACAGCTGTGCTAGGATTCGTTTTTGAAACTAGGTACATATGTAGGTATTGGAATTGACAGACAGAATGGAAACCAAGATCAAAGAATGAATTAGGGTTTCGAAGAAAAGATGATTACAGTAAATAAAGATTATCAAAAACGAATTGACAACTCTGAACAGTGTTAACGACTAGTTATTACAAACTAATCAACCAAAATTACACATTTAGTCCCTCAAGAACTGTAACTTTTGACATTTGCTTTTGCTGGATTTGAACATTTAGCTCAGGAGGGATTACGAGAACTACCGGCTCTCACTTTCATTGAGTCCTTAATTTTTCTATTTTTTAAATGGTTTGTAAAAAAAATTAGAGAGTAATTTGTTGTGTTAAACGGTTGTTTGTTTATAGTTTTCTTTCTTTTTAAAAAAATAAAAAACATGCCGTTCACCAATCATATACCTGTTGGAAAACGCTCAGGATCGTTGGCTTTTGCAACCCCTTCATGATGAAAACTTTTCTGTACCGAGATGGGTAGGGTGGTGGTTCCCACCGCACGGTCTCGAACCCACATCAACTCCACTCTGCCTGCCCACTACAGTTGTCAAAGGAAATGAAATCTAAACGAATTGGGTTTGAACTTTAGTTTTAGATTATTGTAAATCTACATAAATGAAAATTTTATAAAGAAATTTGAATGAAACTTTCATTTAAAAGACTTACCTCTATATACACCAAGAGAGACCTTGGAACCATGAAGCAAAAATTGGAAAAAAAAACAAAAAATCCCGTCACGGACACTTGGAAAGTAACATCTGTCTTGGCAACCAAATAAACAAAGATTGGAGAACTCGTATTGGCCCACCCCAATTTTTGGAATCGACTATATACCGTTGTTGGAAAGTAATGTAACTTTCGGGTTTGTAATGGAAATGATCAAGAGTTTGTGTATAGTTATAGAATACAAAATCAGGTGTAACGGGGACGTCCCTTGAAGATCGTATGCCAATAGACTCAAGAGAGAGAGAGAGAGGGAATGAATAAGAATTTGGTTAGAATCAGTCAGTTAGATTATTTCAATATAAAGGATCCAACAGGGGAGAGGGGGGAGCCGAACACATTGGCGGATCTTTCTTCGGGCCAAAGTGGGCCGCGGCCGCCATATTTTTCGCTCGGTAATGTATTTTTTTTCAGAGAAATTAAAATATATGTGTGTGTATGTGTGTATTGAGACCTTCACACCCGAGTTATTTAGGCCCGGCCCATCCGTGTTATTTGAGTCCGGGCTAACCTTGAATTAAAAAAAATATATAAAGTTTGTTTAAAGCCGAAGAACGAGAAATTGTTTACAAAATAAACGTAAAGATAAAGAAAGGCTAAGAATCCAAAAGACCAAGCCCAAGTCCAAATAAACATTAAACAAAAAAATAAACATTACGCCCAAATCCAACCCTACAATCTAGTCGATGTTCGAACACAACAACAAATGGAGTTTCCATTGTGAGTTGACCGCTGTGTGACTTACTGACTTGTGAGGTAAGTCACAGAAGTCAGAACAAAAGCCGAGAAGCAAGCACGTGAATTGGTGAAATCGTTTGGGTGTGAAATCAATTAATCGATTGATTGAGCGTTGCTGCTATCTACTGAGGCCTGAGGTTCGGAACTGACTCGTGTGGGTTTAAAATCGATTAATCAAAACAGTTAACATAAGTAAGCGAAGACAGGTTTGGCAATTCGCATTTTAACATTTTTTATTATTAATTTTTTTTATCAATTTGGTGGTTTATGGTTTGAAATTTTTGTTTGAACCTGTCCCGTTGTGAAAAAGAAAAGAATAGTACAATACATAAAGATAGCATACTATCTTCTTTTATATACACGACACGAATTAAAATATATGCATTTTAATATGTTGGAGATAAAAACACATGTATTTTCGACCTCTCAAGCTATTTTCAAGTTAGTTGAGGCAAACATTTTCGGGTCTGATCGGGTCAAACAGGTTTATATATCATATTATTTGTTTCTTAGTCATGTATATGTGTTCAATTGTATTGTTACTTACAATTTACCGTTTCATGATTTAATAAACCAGGGTGTTCTAATTTAAGTATGAGTTAATTAATATCTTATTATATTAGACAAATCATACTTATAGCATGTCCACATGAAGACCAATAAGTTCATGAGTTCTTTGATACAATAACGTACTATATTGGTTGGTATGCATATAATATGTGTTTTCAATGGATATGAATTGTTGCCCGACCTCGTTGCAATTTGTGTGTGAGTAGGGTATATATAATGTTGTTGATTTAACAAATATATTCAGTTTGGCTGTTCCAGTTCGAGAGGAGAAGATAATGTGTAAATAATAAACCAAATTGTCATTGTAGTATAGTGCTCGTGTTTGTGCTTGGAAAAACTCTCAAGTCTCAACCCTTGACAATCATACACGCATGTGTTTGTTGCATCTTGGGTTGTAATGGTCTACAAGTTATGCAATTATAACAAACCAAAACAACCAAATCCAAACAAAAACAACCGCTTAGTTTGTAGTTTTTAGTTTTTCAGCTTTTTATTGAAAATAGAAGTTTTGGGTTTGTATGTAACTGAATCGAACTAACCAACCCAAAAGTTTTAACGTGTCATTGTGAAAAATCTGGCCATCGAGAAAGTTGAGTTCATAAAAAAATCATGGGCCCGTCATTGGTTGTGCTTTGTAATAAAGGCAAAATCTAATGCCTGGTCTTGCCTTGGCCGGTACATAATTGTAGAAGTTGAGATCACTATCAGCATGTAGACTTTCATTATTTGTAACCCTTCGAAATTTGTAAATAAATTATGGATTTCAATAAAGGATTTGGTTTTGGATATATAAGCCCATGTTGGATGGAAATTATGAAGAGTATAGTGGTAATTTACTATACAAGAGGAGAAGAAACACAAGCACTACACAAGCGCTATCTAAAGTGGAAGCTTTGATGCAAGCATAACTGCATAAGGGAAAGCCCAGATATTTTCATGAAATATTACCCCCCCCCCCAAAAAAAAAAAAGAAAAAAAAACACCCTATGTATTGAGGTTAACAACGTCAATAGCCATGCATATCACAACTCTATCGGAATCAAGATTTTCAGTTTACCACACACGCTATGGAAATACAACCACCGCGATACACAAGTGCAAGGGTTCCAACAATTATAGATGCAACGAATTCATGCACGGAAGAATATAGAAATACAAGATCACAGACTCTACCACCATGGTAAAACATGCATTTGTCACACACCTTACCTAAATCAAGCGTGATAGGTCTCAGGTTGACATGTAGAGTTGGGTGACCATGCACGTCATGACTAAATACATGAGTAATAGCATCGCAGACCCTGACCCAAACCACCTAATGTTGAATTTAAAGGCTAACCATGTGATTAGCAACGTCTTTCGAATATTTTTTTAACGCTTCCCAATGTTTCCTTTCAGCAGCCCAATGAACATTTTAGGTCGTTTCTTCTTTAATAGCTTTCTCAACCAGTAAATTCAAACTGTACTCGATCCTCGAGTTACTTTCTAACAAGTTTAAGTGGTGTTCATCCAACATCTTGTAGGATTTTTTTTACGATCGGGCGTGTTCCTTTATGACACGGATCAACTATTTCAACAACTGGTGTGTTCGTATTGGTGGACACATTTTTCCTGAAATGAATTCGCTAGCAATTATATTCATTGTAATTAAAGAATCATCAATTAGGGTGTCGGTTTTGGTTTTCGTTTCGTCTTTTTCAATTTTGCCATTTGAGTTTGAGAATTTAGGCCGAAAACAAAAATTTGCCAAAAATAATGAATTCAGGCATAAATCATTTTGATAATTAATAACTAATTGATTATTATACATTATGGCTAAAATATTTGAGTTATTTTATAGATTACTTAAAATGAAAAATGAAAATCTAGAAATCCGGCTCGGTTCGGTTTTTCGGTTTTGTTTAATGATAAAACCAAAACCGAACTATAAATTCGATTTTTATAAAACATTGACCGAACCGTTGGTTTTGTTTCGGTTCGGTTTTGGCTAAATCCGAACCAAAAACCAAAACTTTGGGTTTTTGAAACCGTTCGATTTTGGTTTTCGTTTCGGGTTCGGCTTTTTTGGTTTTTCCATTTGAGCTTGAGAATTTGGGTCGAAAACAAAAAACTTCCAAAAATAATGAATTTAGGCCTAAATCATTTTGTCAACTAATAACTAATTGATTATTATACATTATAGCTAAAATATTTGAGTTATTTTATAAATTAGTTAAAATGAAAAAAAAATCTAGAAATCCGGCTCGGTTTTATTTACATGCAAAACAAAAACCAAACTATAAATTAGATTTTTATAAAAATATAAGACCGAATTGTCGGTTTTTGTTTTGGTTCGGTTTTGGGCTAAAACTGAACCAAAAACCAAAGCTTTAGAATTCTGTAGTTGCGATTCATAGTAGGAAATATGAGACTTATACGTATTCCATTACCTTAAAGAACTTTATTCAATAACAGATGAACTTCTTGATAGCATGCAAAGTGAAGCTTCTGTACACACAAGAAATCACAATAAATTTGTTACACAAATCACAAATTATCAAAAGTTTAAATGATAAACATGAATCACAGTTAGTTGCATTACTTAATTACACATTTTGAGTTCAAGAATTCAACCGAGATGTATATTAATGATCATTATGCTGAAATTGAAACTTTTTCTTAACAAGATAGGGTTCAAAATAGCGATACAACTCTACAATGTGACATCAACTGTGCTTTAATCTTTTAATAAGTTGAGAACACTACTTAACATCACTCGTGTAATTGATCTTATGAACGAATGATGAATAACGATTGATCTTGTGATCCTAAAGACGTCTAGTATCTTTTGAATTGTCATTATCGATTAAGAAAACCACTAGTATAGTTTGATATCGTTTGGCTCTTTGTGATTCCAAAGACAATCGATTTTTTGATATCATTTGGCTCTTCGCGATTTCAAAAGTGATATGTTCTCATTCTTACCTCTAATATGCGAAGAAGGCAAGTAGAGGTAAGGCCATATGCTTATGTGTTGAATTTTGCCAACTACCTACCACCGAACGTATGCATACCGATTATACATGATTGAAAAACTAAATGCTCCTTCTCTCATGGCATGATTTATAAACCTAGATAAGAGTCTGGCATGCAAATGTAAGTAGACACACGTGCTTGGAATTGTGTATTTCATGGCTATATGTGTGAATTGTGATTTTTCATCTGACACGACTATGTATGTAATAGACGAATAGAGATGGATGAAAGGAGTTATGAGATAAAAGGACATTTTAGTTCTTCTTGCTAGAGAGATTGACTTTCAAAAAATAAAAAATAAAAGTATTTAATTAGTCGAACTCAAATCAAACTCAAGCTTGAAAAATTACTTATAAATGGAATTCGATCTTTAGCAATGTTTTAAAAACCGGTTCTTTATTCGTACTGAACTTGGTTTAAAAACCGGTTTTTGACTTTCAAAAAAAATAATAATAAATAAAAGTATTTAATTAGTCGAACTCAAACCAAACTCAAGCTTGAAAAATTACATAGAAATGGAATTCGATCTTTAGCAATGTTTTAAAACCGGTTTTTTATTCATACCGAATTTAGTTAAAAAATGGTACACCATGGAACTTTCAATCGAATTGAATAGTTTACTTGTAATTCTATATAAATGCAAATTTAACTCAAAAAATAACCAAAAGTACATTAATTAATAAACATCACGCATGGACTATGATCGAGTCAAATATGAAGATTGTAGTTTGTATACGAATTTAATCAATCATAAAAGATGTTAAGAAACTAACATCGGATTTGCTAAATACAAAATTGGTTGCTTAACGAATCGTCGTTTACTGTGTTTATTTGTTTCAAATTTATACACTGGTTTAAAAGTCATTTTTCAAATATAGGCGCCACATAAAATTATCAAATATCTCTTGGTTTAAAACCGGTAGTTATTAAATACCCAGGTACAACGTTTTAGCAACCTACCCAGAAATACCAAGCTTTAAATAGGCATTGTTTTACCGAAATCCGATATAACTAGTTCAACTGTTTGGTACATACCGGTTTTTAAAACATTGATCTTTAGAAAGTAAAGCTCAGCTATATTTTACACTTTTGTCTCTTAGCATAGGTGCACAAAATACATGGTTCTGGACCCGACCCATGGGTACGGCTTTGAATTGTGTTTCTTCCCGAACCTGTACCCTGAACCGGACCCTCCGTAACCGATTCCACCTTTACCCTATCACAACCGACCCAACCCTACCCGAAACTTGGAAAAATAAAACTCCGGAAAACTATTACCCGGAACCAGTTTCTACCCGACCTGACCATACTCAAAACCGACACCCACAAAATATCCAAGTTGTGCACCACTCTCTCTCATTAATGTGTTAAAACATCTATCAATATCTCTAGAATAAATAAATAATAAATAACTAAAAAGTGAGTGTGATTATATATAAGCTACTTCACTTCTAATACGATACCCCAATTATCATTTTATGATAATAAGTCACTCCACTTATCAATCCTTGCCCTACTTATATCCTTCATCGGCTCATCAATCTGTCTAGAAACCCTAATTACTTTACCAGTAATAATAATATTAATAATAATATTATTATTCAAATCGGCTTCTGTAACATCCAATTCAAAGGTACGATTTCTCAAATCTCGGTTCAATTTTCAGTTTTCCCCAAATTTAGCGGTTAGCTTATTATTATTATTACTACTATTATTATTATTGTTATAATTATTATCGGTGTTTTAGGTTAGGTTATTATATGTGTGTAGATCGTATGTATATATCGATGTAGATGATTTAGTTTACGGTGATTTTAGGTTTTGATTGATTGATTGATTGATTGATTGATTGATCAGTTGAAGGTGTTTGTTAGGGTTTTGATTGCTAGGTTTATAGGTTAATTTTGAAGGAAATTGAGGTTGGATGCTTGTTGTTTGATCTGTGAAGTTTTTGATTGTTTTTTTTTACTAAAGTTTTTATTTGTTTGATTATTTGCAGTTTTGAGGAAATTGAGGTAGGATTATTGTTGTTTGATCTGTGAAGATTGTGATTTTTTTTTAAATTTATAATTTTGATTATTTGCGGTTTTAAGGAAATTGAGGTAGGATTATTGTTGTTTGATCTGTGAAGATTTTATGTTTTTTTTAAATTTATAATTTTGATTATTTGTGGTTTTAAGGAAATTGAGGTTGGATGCTTGTTGTTTGATCTGTGAAGATTTTGATAGGTTTTTATTTATTTATTTTTTTTTTTATAGCTTTATTTTTTTTTATTATATGCAGTTTTGAGGAAATTGAGGTAGGATTATTGTTGTTTGATCTATGAAGATTTTGATTTTTTTTTTAAATTTATAATTTTGATTATTTGCAGGATTAAGGAAGTTGAGGTAGGGTTTTTGTTGTTTGATCGGTGAAGATTGTGATTTTATTAAAATTTATAATTTTGATTGTTTGCAGTTTTAAGAAAATATAGGTACGGTTTTTGTTGTTTGAACCGTGAAGATTTTGATAGTTTTTTTTTCTTTTTTTTTAAATTTGAATTTGATTATCTGCAGTTTTACCGAAGTTGAGGTAGGATTTTTGTTTTTTGATTTGTGAAGATTTTGATAGTTTTTTATTTTTTTTAAATAGAACTTTGATTATCTGCAAATTGAGGTAGGGATTTTGTTGTTTGATCTGTAAAGATTTTGATTTTTTTTTTAAATTTAAAATTATAATTCTGATTATTTTTAAGGAAATTGATTATAGTTTAGTTTTAAGAAAAATATTATTTTGATTATACTTTTTAGTTTAATTTTAACTAAATTGAGGTTGGATTTTTTGTTGTTTGATCTGTGAAGATTTTGATGGTTTTTTTATTTTATTTTAATTTGATTATCAGCAGTTTTAAGGAAATTGGTTGTTGTTTCTAGTTTAACAAAAATATCATTTTGATTATCTGCAGTTTCAAATTATAATTTTGATTATAGTTTCTAGTTTATTTTTAATGAAAATGAGGTAGGATTCTTGTTGTTTGATTTGATTCGTGAAAAGAAAGTTGTAGAATTTTTGTTGTTTGATCTGTGATGTTTTGATAGTTTTTTTTTCTTTTCTTTTTATTTTGTATAATATAGCTTTTAAAAAAGTTGAGGTAGGATTTTTGTTGTTTATTCAGGGATGAGATTGGTACCATCGGTACAGGTACCGCATTTCTGAAAAAGTGAATACCGAATCTGTCGGTATGGTACCTGTTCGGTATGGGTACTCGGTACCAAATGTTCGTCTTTATCGTTAATAGGTTGATAGTTATTTTAATTTATTTTTTGTTTTTTTTTTAAATTTAGCTTTTTAAGGAAATTGAGGTAAGGTTTTTGTTGTTTTATCTGTGAAGATTTTGATAGGTTTATTTATTTATTAATATTTTAAATTTTGATTATACGCAGTGTTAGGGAAGAAAGGGAAACCATGTCTTCTCTTAGCAGGGAGCTTGTGTTCTTAATACTTCAGTTTCTAGATGAAGAAAAGTTTAAAGAGACTGTTCACAGGTAGGGTTTATGAGCTTACAATTATTTGAAAACTGATTTGCTACTTTTGGTTTTGAATTTTGATTGTAGTGTTGTGTTTATGTGTTATTCGGTTTGGTTTATTGTTAAGGCTGGAGCAAGGGTCTGGTTTTTTCTTCAATGTTCGGTATTTTGAAGAAATGGTGACGAATGGTGAATGGGACGAGGTGGAAAAATATCTTTCTGGATTCACGAAGGTGGATGATAATAGATATTCAATGAAGATCTTCTTTGAGATACGAAAGCAGAAGTATCTCGAAGCCCTAGATAAGTATGTTTATGCATAACTTCTTTGATCCGTATGTCTTTTAGGTTTGAAACACATAATGAGTTATATTCTTATGTTTGATTCACTTTATAGGAAGGATCGTGCTAAAGCTGTAGAAATTCTAGTGAAGGACTTGAAGGTGTTTTCGGCTTTTAATGAAGATCTTTTTAAAGAAATAACTCAGCTTTTGGTCCTGGAGAATTTCAGGTTCTATTTACTATTATAAAATATATAAATGTGTCCGATATGTGATTTATAAAATATATAAATGTGTCCGATATGTGATAAAAATTATGTGCATACAGAGACAACGAACAGTTATCAAAATATGGAGACACAAAGTCTGCACGAAGCATAATGTTGGGTGAGCTTAAAAAGCTGATTGAAGCAAATCCTCTGTTTCGCGATAAGCTAAACTTCCCGACTTTAAAAAACTCAAGATTGCGCACACTTATCAATCAAAGGTCCATATTATATTGACTTTTGTTGCTCAAGTTCATAATTTCATGTTAACTTTTTTCGTTTGATTTATAGTTTGAACTGGCAACATCAGCTGTGTAAAAACCCTAAACCGAATCCAGACATAAAGACTCTGTTTGTTGACCATTCATGCGGACAGTCACAGCCGAATGGTGCTAGGGCTCCATCCCCTGTAAATAATCCATTAATGGGTGCTTTACAAAAACCTGCAGGATTTCCACCTATGGGCGCTCATGGAGTACGTGAATACAACTTTCTTTGAAATCATAATAATTGAGTTTTCCAATGTATTTTGCATTCATATGTTTATTTTTGTATAAAGCCTTTTCAGCCTGCACCAGCTGCTCTGCCAACATCTCTTGCTGGTTGGATGGCAAATCCGCATCCATCGGCTTCTGCTGGTCCTCTTGGTTTCAATCCACAAAGTAATTCTGGTACGTAGTTTATTCAGTTATGTTTTATCGCAGTTTAAGGGTTTTTTTTAATAAACAATGTCACATCTTTATTTGACATAACAGCTATGTTAAAGCGACCAAGGACTCCACCAACCAACAACCCTGCTGCTGACTATCAGACTGCTGACTCAGACCACGTGTTAAAGAGAACAAGGACATTTGGTATTTCTGATGAAGTATGTGTTGAAGATGAATAATTTTACGTCTTAAATATTAATATAATTAGGGTCTGACCGGATTTCTGATTTTGTTAGCAGGCCAATCATCTGCCTGTAAATATCTTACCCGTTGGGTACAGTGGTCAAAGCCATGGTCAAAGCTCGTATTCATCTGATGATTTACCAAAAACCAATGTGATGACTCTAAGTCAGGGCTCAGTAGTTAAAAGCATGGATTTTCATCCAGTACAGCAAATTCTGCTTCTTGGTTCGGTCTTATATGCTCTAGATACACCTTAGAATTAGACGTGTTACTGTAAACGAACCGAACCAAACGAGACCTTGTTCATGTTTGTTCGTGAAGCATTTATTAAACAAACAGACGCTTCATGAACACATAACCAAATGGAATTCCTTGCTCATGTTCGTTCATTAAGGAAATGATTTTGTTCGTGCTTTCGTTAGTTTCATAAACGAACACAAACAAACATATTAATTTGAAAAATAAAAATCAACATTCTTAAAATCAAGAATTAGACATGATCACCCAAAATAAATAAAAAAGTGAAGTATTTACCTAATTATCTGAAAGTAATTTACGTAATAAACTAAACATAAAAATATATAAAAATCATTAATGACCAAACATAAACAAACAAACGTAAATAAACGAGCATTAACGAGTATAAATGAACACATAGCCGAACGTTCACGAACACAATTCAACGAACGCGACTTATGTTTATGCTTGTTCGTTTATCAAACAAACGCAAACGAATTTCCTGCTGAACATCGGTTCATTTACAACCTTAGATGTGTGTTGTCACTAAATCTCCGTTATTGACTAATTACAGTTGGAACAAGTACCGGGGAAATCTCGATATGGGAACTCGGTAGCAGAGAAAAGCTTGCTCATAAGAATTTTAAAGTTTGGGATCATAGTGTCTTCTCAATGCCTTTACAGGCATGCGCTCTAGCTCTAATTAAATTAATTATATTTTGTATATATATGTTAATCGTTGACCTTTTATGCTAGGCTGCTTTAACCAGCGATTATACTGCACAAATAAATCGTGTAACTTGGAGCCCTGATGGAACTCTCTTTGGTATGCTAATTGTTAACCGTTAACTTAAATACATATTTAGTTTTTTTTTTTGTGAATAAGATATGAATCAAGTCATTAACAATATGAATTTTGATGCAGGTGTCGCATACTCCAAGTACATTGTGCAGATATACTCATACCATGGCGGTGATGATTTCAGAAACCACTTAGAGGTTTATTTTATTCCTTTTTTTTCTCTTTTTTGTTTTAAGTTGTTGTCGTTATTATACATATTAACTGTTTTTATTACATTTCATACTATATACAGATTGAGGCTCATGCTGGCAGTGTTAACGACCTCGCGTTTTCTTACCCAAACAAACAACTTTCAATTGTGACTTGTGGAGAAGACCGCTTAATTAAGGTTTGGGATGCAGTAACGGGTGCTAAACAACATACGTTTGATGATCATGGAGCACCTGTATATTCTATATGTCCACATTTTAAAGAAAACATTCAGGTTTAAAGTTAATACTATAAACTATAAGAGTAGAACTATAAACTACCCCTTTTAAGGTTTCTTTTTAAAATGCAATTAACTATCTATATCGGGTACCAGTTTATATTCTCAACAGCAACCGATGGGAAAATAAAAGCATGGTTATATGACAATATGGGCTCAAGAATTGAATATGATGCACCAGGTCATTCATCCACCAGAATGGCATACAGTGCAGATGGGACAAGGTTTGATTAGTCAACACTTTAGTGCTTAATATGCATATGCATATAATATTTGTTGACGTATATTATTTACTTTACGTTATAGGTTATTCTCATGTGGTACAAATAAAGAAGGGGAATCATACATTGTAGAGTGGAATGAAAGTGAAGGAGTTGTCAAACGAACGTATAACGGGCTCGGGAAACGTTCAGTTGGCATTGTGCAATTCGATACTACAAAAAACCGTTTTCTTGCTGCTGGTGACGAGTGCCTTGTTAAATTTTGGGATATGGATAGCTCAAACTTGTTAACAACCGTTGACGCTGATGGTGGTTTACCGGTACTCATTACATCTTTTCTTTTATATATTAAATTTCCGATACACGTTCTGTTAAGAAATGTGTATATAAATATTTTAAAATACGTGCAGGCTTCTCCTTGCATACGGTTTAGCAAAGACGGGATTCTATTGGCTGTTTCAACAAATGATAATGGTATCAAGATTTTAGCTAATCCAGACGGGATTAGGGTCCTAAGAGCCATGGAGAATCGCTCTTTTGATCCTTCCAGAGTTACCTCAGCATCTATTGTAAAGGTAAAGTGCCTTTTTTTTGGTAACACTTCACATTTATAGTTCATTAAATTTTTAAACATAAGTAATTTATCCGCTTCACTCCACATATGCAGACTTCTCCTATGACTCCATTTGGCGCTTCTAATCCATCTGCTGGACCCAACATTATGGATAGAGTTACACCAATGTCCTCAATGGCTGCAATGGTAAGATATATTACAGTTGCATTAATATAAATATGTCCAAATTTAAAATCATGATATTAACTTTTTTACATGGGGTTCACTTGTAGAACGGGGACAATCGAAGTTTGGTTGATGTTAAACCTAGAATCAGAGATGAATCCATGGAAAAATCTAGAATATGGAAACTGACAGAAATCACAGAACCGTCACAATGCCGCTCATTGAGGCTTCCGGATACTACTACATCTTCTGCCATGCGGGTATTTATCTGTCTAATCATTGTTACATCTCTGCTATCTGTATTATCATATTATTTCAAATAAATGGTTTTGCATAATCATATTTATATCACCTGCAACAAAATAAAACCGATTTGGGACTTTTAATTCCATTTGCAAAACTTTCATCTTTTTCATAAAAATATCACTTTTAGTCATTTTATTGTTTAAACCTTAAAGAACCACAATTTGCCTAACAAATTCATACATCTAAACAACCCTTATAATATCTCCTCATTACAGATTTCAAGGTTGATTTACACAAATTCAGGACTTGCAATATTGGCTTTAGCAGCCAATGCGGTCCATAAACTATGGAAATGGCAACGAAATGACCGTAATTCAACCGGCAAGGTAATTATTATAATTTTATTATTATTAATAGTTTTTTAATTCTCAGTCCCGTATAATATATGATGTCTTTTCTAGGCTACTGCAAATGTTGCTCCTCAGTTATGGCAACCGACAAGTGGTATCTTGATGACAAACGTTATCAGTGACACCAACCCTGAAGAAGCCGTCTCGTGTTTTGCACTGTCCAAGAATGATTCTTATGTTATGTCTGCTTCTGGCGGGAAAATCTCTTTATTCAACATGATGACATTTAAGGTACGCCACCGTTTTTCTTACGTTTGATATCTTTTACTTATATCTTTTACTTGACGATTAAAAATGCGCAGACTATGACTACATTCATGCCACCTCCACCTGCTGCAACCTTTTTAGCATTTCATCCACAAGACAATAATATTATAGCCATTGGCATGGACGACTCGTCTATCCAAATCTACAACGTTCGCATCGACGAGGTTGTTTTCTTTTAAGTTAAATTTTTATATTTTTTTTAAACGAAAACGAACAAACATTAATTATTTGATGAAAACAGGTGAAGACCAAGCTTAAAGGTCATAATAAACGGATAACAGGATTGGCATTCTCGAACGCACTTAACATTCTAGTATCTTCTGGTGCTGATTCTCAGGTGAATAAAATTTTAATATTGGACCGTGTTTAATATTTCAACTTCATTTTTAATTAGATTTTACAAAAAAAAACATTTTTTTATGCAGTTGTGTGTTTGGAGCATGGAAGCATGGGAGAAACAAACGAGTAAAAATTTGCAAATTCCACCTGGACGCGTTGCGGCTCCTGTAGTGGATACACGCGTGCAGTTTCACAATGATCAGACACAATTGCTAGTAGTCCATGAAACTCAGATAGCCATATATGAAGCACCGAAACTTGAATGCTTGAAACAGTGGGTCCCACCAGAAACAAACGGTTTGATCACACACGCGACTTACTCATGCGATAGCCAATCGATATACGTGAGTTTTGAGGATGGTGGTGTCGGTATTCTTACCGCATCATCACTCAGATTAAGATGCCGAGTCTCATCTTCGTCATACTTACAGACCAACCCAAAGTAAGTATTTTTTAATTTTTGTTATCTGGGGCATAAATGTCTTTTTATGTTTTAAACCGGTTAACGTTTACTTTTTGCAGTTCAAGGGTGTATCCACTCGTGATTGCTGCACACCCGAGCGAACCGAATCAATTTGCGTTAGGGTTGACTGATGGCGGTGTGGTTGTGCTTGAGCCGCTGGAGTCGGAAGGGAAATGGGGCACCTCACCACCACTTGAAAACGGGGCTGGTCCGAGCGGTTTGACTGCTGGTGCAACTGGTACAACTGATCAAGCACAAAGGTAAAGTTCATAAAGGTTTTAAGGACAACAGTTTAGTGTTACAGACCTTCAGTATCAGTTATAGATGGTGTAAACTGTAAAGCAAGTTTTTAAAAGTTACACGTATGTTAAGTTGTTGGTTTTATTAGTGAGTTATACAAAGGTTTTTATAGACTCTTTTTATTGTTTTTACTAGTACCGTGTTGGTTCTGTTTTTTCTATATGTTTGCTATACCGTTGTGGATTTGGTCACTGCGGTTCGTAACTGGACTTGCGCTGTTTAACACCCTTAAATAGTTAAATCCTAAACGATTTTAATACCATTGAAGGCGAAAAATCCTATTTTTGATCCTAAATTTCTTTTCATATATAATAACTACTATGTCTATATTATAGTGTTAGTTATTTAGTATGACCAATTTATATAAAATCAAAGTAATATATGCGTACGAAGTACCCAGCGTTGCTTAGTTGGTCGTTCAAAAAAAAATATGGGTAATTTTTTTGTTTGTGTTCATTTAACAACAACGGCCTCTTTTAGGCACACTCAAGATATATAACGCTTCAAGTTGAGTCATTATATAAGCGGTTAGAATAAGAGGGATGAAAACTACTCGAGTACTCGTCACGTGCCATCGCCTCCATCACCGCTCCGCCATCTTCATTACCATCATTGCTCCAAGCCTTAAGTCAGGCACCATAAAAGTAAATATATACACATTCTCCTTTGAAATTCACATATTTCAAGTCAACCTGTTTTCACCTTAAACAAATTGATACTTTATAAGACAGTTCATTCGAGACTAAACGTGTTTTAACCCAATACAAACCCATCTCTTTCACAAGGCTTATTCATATATTACACCATGTGTAGTCAAAACTCTTCACATAAGGGCAGGGCGTTGTGCGACACGTGGCGTCCCAGTCAACAATAATGTAGAGTTTTGCAAACGGTGGTGTAGTGGTAAAATACCCAACAACCCCTTTAAATGATTATATAATCATTACTCTTTAATTATAAATAAAACTATACATGTGAAGTCAAAAACTTTGATTGGCCAAATTCTCCCCACCCGACGTTTTGCAGGAAACGCCCAATACATTGGGTCTTATAAGCTTGGACTATGTTGAAACTTATAGGTTGATAATTGAGTACCTGTACTTGTTTAAGACATGCACAATAAGACCTATTAATCAAAAAAATTACGGTATGTAATTTTTTTATTTCCTTAAATAATTGAAATTGGTAGACTAGATTTCATCATTTTCCCTTATTGGTATATGACTATATGAAACTTAACACTGTTTTATAGTCATAACATATAAAGTAACTAGGTTATTGACCCGTGTACGACACGGGTGGAAATATATAAATCGTGTAGCAATTACACGTAATTTTAAACGATAAAATAGTTTTGATATATATTTGTTGTGACAGAATCATGATATATAGTTGTTAATAATACCAGTACTAGAATAAATTATTATTAAACATAGTTTTCAACCAAAATAGCATTCAATTTACAATAGCTTTTCCCGGTCGTCGAGCGTGATCGACTCGACTCTTTTCCATGCCCCCCCCCGGCCTCTCACTTCGTTTTGTTCTTCTTCTGTGCTTAGAAACATAATTAAACTTCAAAATAAAAATTCACAAACTACTAAACACTATCTTATAAACCACATTTGTAGTTTTATTTGTAACTTTACCTTCATTGTCTAAGCATTTTAACATTGTCTCTACTCTTCACTCGTGATAAAGCTACATATAGTTGACCATGTGTAAACACCGGTTCTCGTAGGTCTATGCCAACTCTTGCTAGTGACTGACCTTGATTTTTGTTAATGTTCATTGCAAAACAAACTGCAACTGCAATTTTCTTCGTTTCAGTTTGAATGGAAGTTTCTTAACTAAAAGGGTTAAACCACTACGAGTTATATAAGCGCGATAACCAATGTTAGTACCTGAAATAACCTTTACTTCAATAAAACGCCAGTCCAAGTTAATTACTTGTAATCTAGTGTTGTTGCACAAACCGTTCTTCTATTCAATATTCCATAATAACATTATTGGGACACCAACTTTTAGAACCAATCTATGGTTAGGCATTCCTGGCATCTTTAAACCATTTAGGAAATCTGGTGAGTGTAATGTTGGATCAAAACCTGACCCAACACTATCAGACTGATCTATACTATCAGAACTGACGTATTCAACTTCTTTTCCGAAAAAAACAATAAAAATCTGCCATTAATGTCTTGGACAACCTCATTTAAAAGTGCAAGTATGGCCATTTCTTTAAAGTATGCAATATCATTAAAATTATCCAATAATGATGGATATACAAAATCAATCGAATCAGATGTCTCACCAATCAAAAGATCATCTGGTATATCTATAATGCCTTGGCCGTCATTTTGACCGCTAAGTTTTCCTTCACCAAGTTCTAACAGTCATTCTGCAAATCTTCTGGTAGCTTCCATATCTAATGATTGACACCCGACAACTAACCTCATCTTTTTTGTTAACCTAAGCACCTTGTATTTGGACCAAATGTGGGACGAACTAAGTGAAGCATTAACAATGTCACTCTGTGATCCATTTTGTACCACTGGTAGGATTTGTCTAAAATCACCCCAAAAACAATACCCCCCCCCCCCCAAAAAAAAGATCTTCACAACTGTTACGGTTACCACCTTTTAAAACATATTTTAAAGTCTCATCAAAGGCTTCAAAAGCATGTTTATGTGTCATAGGATCCTCGTACCATATAATCATATATGTTTTCTTCATTAAGTTGCAAATATCTGGATTTCTTGTTATTGAACAGGTAGAATCTAATAACAAAACAAAATACATATAAAGATTTGAAATCCTATTAACTCATAAAAATTGAAATATTAACACGTTGGAAATGATACTCAGTGGTGTCTTGTCGTTGATACTGCACGTTTCAAAAAATGCATTGTTATGTAGCGTTTAAATGGTATACAAAATATATTAAATTTATTAAATTGACTAACTGTTTGAATTACTTCTCTTACTGGAAGAGAATGATTCAATAATATTTCGCTTCTATGATTTTGAAGACATCTATAATATAATAAGGTTATCATATAAAATATGAATAACTTAAAAATGTAGACAATAACAACGTATATAACGTGGCATATGATTTTATTGTTATAACGAAGGATTTTACTACAAAAAAACCAACATACATTTGTCAACTCCGAACAAAGAGTATCGTTTAACTTAAAAGGGCATGGACAATTAGAAAAGCTTTCATTAAAAAAAATTATAGACCACCAAGATTGACTGTTGACATATTTTGTGTTGAATGGAGATAAAAAAAAATGTGTAGATTAAATACTATTTAAGTTTTCATAGGTAACTTATGGTTGGTAACTTTATGTCAAACATATGTTAAGAAAAGACAAAGCTAATTCTTTGCCATAAATAATGTTTTGCATTAACAAAAAATTCTACCAATTTAACTAATTAAATGGGATAGCTGGTTTTGCTCCTCTATCGCCATAATTTGATTCATAAAGTTCATTTGATTCGGTCAAAACATTGACTAAGTTCATGGGTAATTGGTTAGACTAAATTTCTGAATAAGAAAGTGATTATCATTAATACACAAATTATACATCTTTAACTAATTAGTTACCAAAAATGTGTTTCAAATATTTAACTAACAAATTAATTATAAAAAGATAAGCCTCTAATTTAAGGTAATGAATTGTTTATCGGTTTTTGAATTTGAAATTTTAAGATTCATGGTAATAAATAAACATATTTAGGAAAATGTTATTATGACTTCCTGTTATAAAATCATCTCAAAATAAATATTATATGATCTTAACAAAGCAAACCATCTACCAAAAGTAGGTTCTGTACAAAAGATGTTGAAAACATAATTTATAGCATAAGATTCAACGTGCGAAAATATACGGTACAAGATAAAAAAAAGGTTTTTCATGTTGGTAAAGCGTACGAATTATAATGCAGTAAAATACATTAAATTATGTCAAACTACATATATTGGGATTTATGGTAACTCCATATATATTTAAAACAACCAATATTGTGTATTCAATATTATTAGTGTGCCGTGAATTTATATGAAAGAAAAATGTGTTGACAAAAAATGTAAACATCTTGATAGTTTAAAAAGTAAGAATATACAAAAAGTTTATTGGTAGACATTTGATAACCAAAACCATGCATTGATTTAATAAAACTATGTTTTCTAAACGTTGTTTGAGTTTTATAAAAACGGAATTACATGTGTTAATACAAATCGCACAATCTTTTCATAAACGGAAAAATTATGAGGGTTTTTATGAGAGTTAGGATTATAACCGGAAGAAAAATAATATTTAAGCCAAAATATAAGCCCCCAGTTTAAATGATTAGAAGACGAATATTAAAATTTTAAACTCGCTTAAAATCTAAGTATAATAATAGAAGTATCAAATCCGGGTAATTTTGAGGTCTACTTGTTTCGTTTAATAAAGTTTGTTAAGTGAAACTAAAATTTTATTGGAAGGATATATATATATATATATATATATATATATATATATATATATATATATATATATATATATATTGGAAACTAAATGTAATGTTTGACTTTTTAATATAAATTCAATACATAATAATACTATATAACATCAAACACATAATTTAAGAAAAATATAACATGTAAATGACTTTGTAGTAAATATGTATTTTTTGACTTTGTAATATAGAATCAATCCTATATGATCTTTAATAAAACATATCATCTACCAAAAAAAAGTTTTATAACAAATACGTCGAACATATAATTTATAATGTAAGTATTAAATATAATAAAATATATTGTACCATATAAAACATAGTCAAAATTTTAAATATAAATAAGAATCAAGATGCAATAAAATACATTACCTTATTAAAAAGTAAATATAATTGGATTTATTGTAACTTATAAATTAAAATGGACGGTATAAATAACAAAATGACAAAATGTATATAATATAGTTTCTTCTAATATAGAAACCCCATTTTTAAATTACAACAGGTTTTTAGTAGTTATTAATCTTTTATATTTAATATAATTAACATATTAACATAATTTGATGGTTACAACACATGACATGATTTCCTAACATAAATCATGGTACACAAACACCAAAATCCAAAAATTCCAATCATTTGATGATTTACATAAACTTAAATATTTTAAAATGATATGAAATTAAAACTTAATACTTTATTTAAATGATAACAATCCAAATGTAACATAAAAAAAAGAACATTTGAATAAGTCATAACACGAAATCAAAAATAACATAAAAGTGACTGAATAAGATTACGAATTGTTGTTTCAAACCAATTCATTATCCTCTTCTTTCGTGCCACAAACATCAACTTTTGGCTTCTCATCTTCGATAGCCATGTTCAGTTTCTTTCCAAGAAGGTCTGCCTTGTTATCATCAATAACATTGTTAGAAAATAAAAATACAAACAAACTATTAATTTTATAATAATTAACATGTTTGAATAAGGCTTATAATGTAATAAATTAATTACCTAAGTAGGATAAAAAATATCTACCTTACAAAGAAACAAACAGGATATTGCAAAAGCTCGTGTGATAGTGTGAAAATTTTGGGGTGGAGGTAACAATATATATAGATAGGTAATAGGAGTAATATTTATGGATAGTTAAATAAAAGAAGAATGTAAAATATAAATATTATTATATAAAATAATTATGGATTTTGAAAGCCTTGAAATATGGAACAAATTGAAGAAACTAATGGAAACATAATCAACTGATAAACTAATAACCCTCTAAATTAACCAAAATTGAGTACTTATATTATTATACTTAATTTGTTAGTTACATACTTTAAAAACGGTTTTGGTAACTAATTATGCCAAATAATGATTCATAAAATTAGTCAAATAAGTTACCAGTCAATGTTGTTTTGAATTTGAGAAACATAAGTTATGCCAAATAAACAGTTGGTCTTCCTATAACAAACATTTTACATAAACTTCCTCTACCATAAGTTACCTATGTAAAATGAAATATTATTTAATCTACACAATTTGTTGATACAATTGATTTCATTTTTTATATGATTTAGTTAAGCTATATAAAGTATATAATAAGCTATATAATGTATATAATTATTATATATAAGTATAAAAAAATTTTAAAAATTAAAAAAATTGATCAAGTTATAAGATATAAATTGTAAAAATTAATAAATTATTTGAATTAATAGTCAAAACAAAGTTTGATCATATAAAAATACTTTAATTTGCATGAATTGTGTAAGTTACATAAATAAACTTTTTAACTTTATTAGTCTTTAGTATATCGGGAAACACTGACTAAAATTTTTACATAATATAACAATATTCAAAACAAAATTAGTAAATAAAAATAATTAGGTTATTCAACACATTTTATAATAATAAATGATTATTGTAGAAATGTTCATGTTCCTATTTTTTTCATTATCATACATAATATTATAACGTAATTAAAAAACATGGCTAAGGAAAGTAACGAAATTTTGAACATACAATAAAAAACACTCATAAATTTGCCTTTACTGGATTTTATTCTTAAAAGTTTTCTCAATTTAATTTCCATGTATGTTATCATATCCTTAAAAAAACCATATTACACACACACACACACACACACATATATATATTGGTGTGTAGGGAATATCGAACACTTAAAATCATGGTGTTTGAACATCATAAACATGTGAAAATATCATTCTTGACATCTATCTTATATAGTAAATATTTTTTTTAAATAGTGTAAAAATAGAAATATTGTTAATTTCATAATAATAATAATAAGAATAATAAAGTTCATAAGTTATGGAAATTAAGAGATCAAACTGTTGCTATTTTTAGGAGTGAATTTGAAAAAAATTCATATTTATTATGATATCTAACTAATAATTTTCAATATCAAGATTGGTCAAATTCAGAATTTAAATGAGTTTAAATACGTGTATATATATGTTATTTTTGAAATTTTAGATTAATTAGAAAATAGTCAAATATTAAAACTGAAAACGTTATTGATAATGGAGAGTAACAAAATATTTAAAACTTTTCAAAAACAATGGTGTAAATCGATTTTTAAAATGACTATTAAATAGGTTATCAATATTAATAAAAAAATAATGGGTATTAAATAAAAACATAAACACATAAATGGGTATTATTTTAAAATGTAAAGTCCGATAATATTGGAAACTATAAAAATGTTTTAAATTTCGTTAATATTGGCGATTTAATTGCCTATGATATTGAATTAAAATTAAAAATCTGGCAACATATTAAATAGAATTTGACCAATCATGATAACCATGGAAATATAATAAAACGATTTTGAAAACGAATCAAAATCATGGAAATATATTAAATGGACTTTGACCAACAACGATGTAAGATTGATTATATAAAATTAATTAAATTACATGAAGTGTGAAAAATACATAACTACATGAATAATAAAAAAATACATATTCATCCAATCTTCTACAAAATGTAAGACATTTTTGAATACTCCATCCATAAAATAGCTATTCTAGTTGGGGGACATAAGCTGAAATGATATAATTAAATAAATGTTAAACAATATATCATTTGGACTAAACAAAACTTTGGTTATTAACCGGAATATCATAATTAAATACAATAACAATTAATAGTATATAATAATTGAATTACCAATTATGAAATATTTGAATTATGTGAACAAATGTAAAATTGATGTTCTAATGTATAACCGGAATAATTACCAATAGTCGGGGAAATTGATTTTGCAATGACTAAACCCTGAATAATTAACAATAACAGAAATAATTTAATTTAAAATGGATGTACCAGAAACAATAAAAATAATAAAACCAATAACTGAAAGAACAAAGAAAATGAATGGACAATGACATAATGAATAATATGAGAATCGGGCATTTGAGTATCAAAGAACCTTACTGGAAAATCGTAACAGTTAAGCATCTCCATTGAATCTTGGATTTGATATAGAACCTAAAGAGATTATAAAAAATCATATAATAAATAGTATCAATACAAACAAAAACGGAGAAGAAGAAGAATTGTTATTGAAATAATGAATAATATGAGAATCAACCGTTATAGTACCAAATAAAACCTTACCGAAAAACCGGAATAATTCAACTTCTCCATTAAATCTTGGATTTTGATATACAACCTAAAATGAAAAAAAAAATCATATAATAAATAAATCAATGCAAACAAAAACGGAAAAGAAAAAAATTGTCAATGAAATAATGAATAATGTGAGAATCGGCCATTAGAGTGTCATATAAAATCTTTACGGAGAATGATTAATCTCCCTTACCGGAATAGGCGATGGTGGAGGTAGTAATCCGAAATAGAGAGAGAGAGAGACAGAGAGAGAAATATTAAAATGAATATGGTTTTCAATCTTAGGGTTTATATAATGTGAATGAGATAATTTAGTAAGTTTTTGAATTGTAATAATAATTGGAATAATTAATATCATAATTACATTAACAAGTTACAAAAATATAAAAGTTATCATTGATTTAAAATTTAATTAATATAGGAGGGAATATGGAAATTTAAATTTAAAATTTTGAAGGATATGAAGGAGGGAATATCATAATTTAGTCAAATTTAGACCTCGTGTTACAAATCCGTAAATTACTCTTTCCTTAATACACAAATTTAAAATTTTACAAAGCATAATTAAACCTTTCCTTAAAACAGTGGTCATCCTTTCCTAATATCCTTAAATTAATATTGAATTTGACTAATTTTACAAAGCATAATTTAAAATTTTTCTTTTTTTTTCATAAAAGGAAGTAGTATATGAATAGAGTAGCTTTAAGAAAATGACCTAACGAGGACTTTCGGCCAAGGTGGCTTTAAGAAAATCACCAATAATATAATATTTTTAAAAAATAAACATATATTATATAGAAAGTCGTTGACCACAAACATATAGAAGACATGAAGAATAACAGATATTAAAAAATAGGTTCATTCAAAATATGTTAGTCTAATAGATAGAAGCCTTTGGTGTATGAAATCAACCAAAAATATAACAAAGGTGGTGAATGAAATAAACAAAAATAATAAAATTTTCAATTTTTTTTTTAATATTTCGAATTCAAAATATAGATACGATTTTAAAATATTCAATTAAATATATTGTCTTCCTATTTAATTAATATAAATTTACACTTTTAGGTAAATGTAATATCAATTAAAATTAAAAGGAAAGAGTTCAAGATAATAATGTATGAGCATTAATGAATCTTAATTTAAATTATTATTGATTTATTTTATTCAATTGGAAATTAGAGAAGGCCTTGATATTATTGAAAACTATAAGAATCAACCAATAGAAAGAGGGGATTTTGACATAAAGACTATTGCTTTAACAGTATAATTAGATTAAACAAGTCGTATTCATGTTTGATACTTGTGTTAAGCATGTTGTTTTCAACATGTTAAGCCCGTTAAGACAAGAAGTGCCAGCCCTTTATTAATACCTTGGTTACGATCGAATAAGTTATTGGGGAAAAAAAAATACAATCCACGTAAATTATAGAAACAGAAAAATAACGGAACGAGTTGAAAAAGTTTTTTTTTTTTGAACGGCAAATTTAGGATCACTCACGGACCACTGGAGTATAGTACCAGCAGAACCACGCGATCATATCCATCTCCACTAGGCAATAATGCCTAACCACCAAGGAGTTGAAAAAGTTAATCACGCGTGTGCAACTTTAACAAACAAAGGACCAAACTGAAAAAAGCATAACAAAATAAACACTTGGCATATCACTCAACATAACATAATAACATGCATAATAATAATAATAATAATAATAATAATAATAATAATAATAATAATAATAATAATAATAATAATAAAATATTAAAGTTGGCATACAATACATTCATCATTTTTGGCTTTCCTAAAGCGTTCTTCACTTTTCTTTCTGGTAGATCATACGATCAAATATATTCTTTCACAATCGTTCGGTAAGTAAGTTTGCTTGTAATCAATCTCTATTAGTTTTGCGAATTATTGTGGAACCGAGTGTTACGTGTGATTAGATATTTAGAATTGAATTGAACGGTTTATGATTGTGTTTTGTGACCTAGTTTCTATAGCTTTGACGGTGATTTGGTGAAATTTTACGTGTGTTAATTAATGAGAACATAATATGAGTTATATATGATTAATTATTAATATGAGTATGAATGTGCAATCGGAGTTTTGACGGTGATTTTAGGTTTTAGATTTCGGAAGGTTAGGCGTTATGATTGTAATCGAGTATGAGTTAGAAATTTTGAGACCTAATTATAGTTTTGATGGCGATTTTCGTGTTGTGTAATTTCTGGTTTCGGACTTTACATGTTTATCGAGATTGGATCGATAAAAAGCTCGGAGCTAGTCGAGCCTTAGCCTCAAATAAGGCTCATTTAGTTATTGAGGTTCAGTCGAGCCGTGTATGGGAATATTGTTTACTTGTTTAGGCTTGTCAAGCCTTAACGATCCTTGTGTATATTTTCGGTTTCAACTCTTTTGGAATTCTATGTATTAATTTCACACTACACAGCTGAGCTTTGGCTCGTTTAAGGTACTGCACATGAGCTCGAGCTGAGTTTAGGCTTGTGTAAGGTTTCTTCAAACTGTATTAAGATAATTAATAAACAATAAAATATCCGAGTCCGGGCCAATTTGAGCTATGAGAAAGGAACTCCAAATGAGCTGAGCTCGAGCTTGAGCCTAGTCAAGCTCGGACTCAGCTCGTTTAAAACACACAGTTCTGTTCTCATAAACATACAGTAGTACATAAGGGTGCATGTGAGCCTGGCCTGAGCCTGAGCTCGGCTTGTTTTAAGTTTTTTTGATGCTCAAGCTAGGCTCTTTTATTATTTATTAATTAGTTTAATACGTATTTAGTTATTTTTATTTTTTATTTATATATAATATTTATTTATTAATTATAATTAATTAGTTTAATACGTATTTAGTTATTTTTATTTATTTTTTGAAAAACTTAACAAGCCTAAACTCGGCTCGAGCACATGTGTGGTACCTTAAACGAGCTAAAGCTCGACTATGCAGTGTGAATCTAACACATATAAGTTCAAAATACTTAAAACTTAAAAGTACACTAAGCTCGTTATGGTTCTAAGACTACAAGCCTAAACAATCTTCCCATACAAAGCTCAAATTCGGGCTCTATAACTAAACGAGCTTTATTTGAGGCTCTGGCTTGAATCGAACTCAATAAGGCTCAGCTCGTTTTGAACTTTTTATTGAACCTATCTCTAGTTGCTCGTGAGCTGATGGTTTGTTTTCAGCCCTGTGTTTTATGAGAACTAGGGGTGCAAACGAGCCTGACTACGCTCGAGCTCGGCTCGTTTAACTTATACAAAGCTCGAGCTCGGCTCGGGCTTGGCTCGTTTACCATTTATCAATTATTTTTTATATAATTATTATTATTTTTATATATTTTTTCTATTATAACATTTTTTGCATAAAATAAGATATATTATTTAGTTATTTTTATTTATTTGTTCATAACATTATATTAATTAATAATTCTTAAATATATATTTTAAAAAAATATATAAATGACAGGCTCGTTTAGGCTCGCGAGCCGGCTCGAGCTAGATAAGTGAAGCTCGGGCTCGGGCTCATTTATTAAACGAGCTTAATTTTAGGCTCGAGCTCGGGCTCGGGCTCAGGCTCGATTTAGCTTTCTAACGAGCCGATCTCGAGCAGCTCGGCTCGTTTGCACCCCTAATGAGAACATAATCTCTTGGATTAATTCGGACTCAAATTTATCCACAGGATAATATTAACAGGTGGTTCATACTGCATACTGCGTACTGCAGACATCATATTATTATCAATGTCTTCAAGCACAATCAGGAAAGCAATTGGTGTAGTCAAAGACCAAACCAGCATAAGCCTAGCCAAAGTTGCAGGCAATGTAGCACCCGATCTCGAAGTCCTCATCGTAAAAGCCACGAACCACGACACCGAGCCAGCAGAAGAAAAACACATAAGAGACATCCTTCATCTCATATCTCAACACAGAGGATATGTTACTGCATCAGTTTACAATATCTCTAAAAGATTAAGCAAAACACATGATTGGGTTGTTGCACTCAAAGCATTAATGCTTGTGCATCGCTTACTAGTCGATGGCGATCCAGCGTTCGGGCAAGAAATGATGCATCCAACCTGAAAAGGCAATCGGGTCTTAAACGTGTCGGATTTTCGCGCAGAGGCGCTTTCGAGTTATTGGGATCATTCGGCTTTTGTAAAAAGTTATTCTTTGTATCTTGATAAAAAACTTGAGTTCATCGCGTTTGAACGGAAACTTACCCCCCTCGGGTTTAGTCATAAGTCGAAATCTTATGGCGATTTATACGAGTCATTTTCGCATGTTGACAAAAAAGAAATGAAAGTTGCGATGACTCCGGTGAAGGATATGAAGCCGGATCGGGTACTGGAACGGTTGAATAAATTGATTCGGTTAATCGAACGTGTTTTATCGTGTAGACTGGGTGGGAATGCGAAAAGTAGTAAAATGGTGCTTGCAGCTTTGTACCTTGTGTTGAATGAAAGTTTTTGGATTTATGCGGATATATGTGAGGCGTTAGGGGTGTTGCTTGATCAGTTTTCGGAAATGGAGTATTCGGATTGTGTTAGGACGTTTGACGAGTATGTTAAGGCTGCGAAAACGATCGACGAGCTTGTTGACTTTTATAAATGGTCAAAGGAGTTAGGTGTTGCTAGAGCCACAGAGTTCCCACAAGTGCAAAAGGTTACTGATAAGATTTTAGGAACTTTAGAAAGGTTTTTAAGGGAAAAAAAGAATAATTTAAAGAAAAATATAAAAGAAAATGGACCAGTATTACCAGTTGCCGCCACTGGCCCCACAGTGGCGGCAACTGAAAACTTATTGGATTTGGAAAATGACGTGGCGCCACCACCAGTGGTCAACCATGCCAACTGGGAGCTGGCTTTGGTGGGGTCCACTGGTGACCAGGTGAGTGCACTTGCGTACTCACCTGCGGTGCTAGCATTGCCTGCACCGAGTGAGGACAAGGTGCAGCCGGTGGTGGACCCACAAGACCCTTTTGCAGCGTCTCTCATGGTCCCACCACCGCCTTACGTGCAGCTTGCTGACCTGGAAAAGCGAAAGGTTTTTTATGTGCAGGAGCAGCAACAGGTATGGCAACCATATGGAAACAATGGTATGATGGGAAACCATGCAGGTTATAACTATGCATATTATTAATTAAGTTTTTATTCATGTTATTAATGTTTAATCTTACAAAGAAAGTTTTATATAAAGTTATTTTCGACTCGTTTTGCATATGAGTTGTGTAAAAAGAATTTTGGTTCTTGAAATAAAAGAATTTTGGGCAGTTTGAAGGGGTAACACTCGAAATGATTCGGATTTTCACCTAACTAATAATGTTGATGTGGAAAATATGATGCGGGTTCGGTTAAGGGTAGAAGAATATGATGGTGGTTTGGATCAGGATAACAAACTAGGGACCATCGGTAACAGACTACTAATAAAAAAACAACCATGTAACAATATTAGGTATGCATGTAGGACCACATGCCACGTTGCCTTAAAGCACTAATTACATCTTTTGCTATTTCCATCAACACCCTAGTTGCGCTAGTCCGTCACCGAATTAATTGATTCAAATAAACACAGCCGCCACCGTCGATACCATTACTGTTGCCGCCATTTCCATCACCACCATCGTCACAACTATCATAGACACCACCACAATAATTGTCACAGTTACCTTTAAAATTCTCCGTCACAACTTGATTAGAACATGATATATTTCATACCTATTTTGACACGCCAGCTAACCAGTACAACCTGATTTATTTCGTACCTATTTTGACACGCCAATTAACCAGTACAGCCCGCTCCTTTTGCCCTACCTAATTTATAGGCAAAGATCCTAATCACCACTTCATTCAATACTTAATGCAACTAAAGTTGCATAGAGAAACTTTTGCGACCACTATGTGAACATAAGCAACTCTTCTTAAACATACACAATTAAACCTACCTACAACTCATACCTAAACCAAATAAATTCTTAAATGTGTATTAAGCTAGACATTTGTCACTTTATACTTTATAGGTTTGCTTATAGAAGGAAAATACATGGTCTTTGTAACTATCGTGTCCTATGGTTAGATGTTCTACCTTAGGCCCTAGTGTTAACTTTTATTGACCAAATTCTAGGAGCGTTACTATAACAAATTAATCGCTATAGAACACTTATTAAACACCTAACGGTTCTGGGTTTGAGTCCTACAAACTACAAATAAATTTGTTAAAAAATACTTTTCATTTTCTCTCTACATAAAGTAATGAAAATTTAATATAGTAAAATTTATAGAAATCTATAGGACATTAGAATAAGTTGAAGCAACGATGGCGTATAGTTTATGTGGTTGGCTCCAACCGAAATAGAGATCATCAACGATGATCGTGGTTAATTTTTGGTGGTGGTCATGAAAGAAAACCGTTGAAGAGACTATCGTGCTAATAACATGAAATAAAACAAATATTGTGGGGAGAATATAAAGTGTTTATTACTCATAATATTGTTTACATCATATAGTCTAATAAGAAACTCAAAATCGTATCATTAGTGGTGGTTAACACTTAATCAAATTAATAAATTAACGGTTTGATGTGTCAATAAAATGTTTTTTTTTTCATAACATAAAGTTTTTTAAAAGTAATTCAAGTGGAAACTATAGAAAAACTATTGCGTGACGGTGAATGACGATGGTGGGGTGGTGATGGCAACATATAAAGGTGTGTGGCAGGATTCAATAATGAAGCAATGGTGATGACAAATGATGATAGATGGTGCTCGTAGACTTACGTTATGATGGATTTAAAAGTTTGTGTTGATATTTTGTTCAATTATTAGTTTATATAAAGATAAAATAACAAACATGATTTTGACATCATCAAGCTTTACTTTCAAGAAACGGGGTTGCGTTAAGTTTTTATATTTTTTAAATGTAAGAGTAACTAGGTTATCTTTTCGTATGAACATGACACTTTCTTTTAGCATAAATAATACAATTTAAATGATTTAAACACTCTTATAATCACCTTTTAGAGAAAATTATGATTTGTGCCCCTGTGTTATATGAGCAGGGAGCACAATGCACGGTCAACTGGCGATCAAAAGGGTCATTTTAACACTTTCTTAAATGGTAAAAGCACGTACAACTAAAAAGGGGCCCACTTGTGCGCCCGGGAAAAGTACTATGACACAGATCACTCAATTTGAGACCCGAATTGTGCCCGTCCATATAACACAGGGACACAAATTATAATTTTCTTAAACCTTTAATTATTTCTTGTAAAAGTAATTGTAATCTTAGACCATAATTTTAATTATATCTTGTAAAAGTAATTGTAATCTTAGACCATAATTGTAGTTGTAGGACCTTTTCACTAGCTTGTTACAACTTACATGTCACAATAATAATTCAAGAAACAAACATCACTTTCTAATTAATAAAAGATAAAGATTCCTTCTTCCATTACCATCAACAAAATAGACAAACCATATGAAAAGCTTTGATCATTCTTGCCCTCCATATGTCTAACCAATCACCATTCTTGACCCACCTTCCCCGCTTAATTCATTAGATATTATTGAATCTTGTTTGTTTCTTCCCCTTTAACCCCCACCATTTTAAATCTTTGAGGGTGGGCTTTCATCACGTGTCCCCTCTTTTGTACTTTTCCATTTTTAATTATTCACCACATTTTTCGATTTCCTTGCGCATTATGCTGTGGAGTTACTTCAAGACCGTTTTCATGAATCGATAAAAGTTCTGGGCCCAAAACGAGTAAAAAAATGAGCAACTAATATACAAATTCAGTAAGGGCCTGTTTGGCAATATATGCACTAGTAAGAAGTGGGGAAGGTGGTGCATGAGTTGCAGATTGAGAGTTATGAACATATGCGAAGGGACAAAGGGGTAAAATGTTCATTCAACATTATTATGAAACTTGATGGGTAAGAGGTTTGCTAACTGATTTAGATGTGTCTTTTTGGTAAAGTAAACATGCTGACTGATACAAAGGTAACCTTTTGTTGGTATTAATCGCTAGATTTTAAGAGTTTAAGGGGTTAGCTTGAAAGCTTATTAGAATTATTATTAAGTTAGACATAATAATAATTTGAGTCTAAGTTTAATTGTTTTTGAATAAGGATGGATAAGCACATGTTATGACTATCTATAGTTCTACTATTTGGGTTTGTTTAGGAGAAGGTAAAAGTTCTAGTATTTAAATAGATTATTTGGTTCTTGTTTTTTATTCATTGAATAATAAAGATTTCGTTCTTTTGTGTTCTGCAATTCCTATCAAAGATCACATGTTCGTATCTTCTTTTGTTCTACACAAAGCATATTGTTAGTTTTCGGTACTATCAAGTTTTGTTCAAAACCAATTAATTCCATTACCTTTTAATGAAATCAAGAGACTACCATATATCCCCTAACTCATGCAAAATCCTTTTAAAAAAATGCCACCCCAGGGAATTGAACTCAAAAACCTCTGGTTTCAAAGACCAAACACTCTTTTTATCACACTGGAGGATCATTTTATTGTTTAAAATAAGCTATGATTGTACTCGTCGCATTGCAATAGTGAATTAATGTGCACTCGGTTGGTATGGGTTAAGTTCCATAATTGAAAAAAATAGTCCGTCCATGCAGAATACAACGACACTTGTATAACTTATAATAAAAAGTTATACTAAAAAAACAAATGCAACTTATGATCAAAACAACACAAAGTCTTGTTGGTACCAGTTTGCTTTGCTTTGTTACGATATTTGCACTAAACCCAAAAATTAAATTAGTAAACGTTATGATTAGTATTAACATATTTAAACCGACGTTTATTTGGTCGGGAAAACCTAGACATTGTGGCGGCTCGTTGATGCGAATTGGATCGGTTTCGATTACGTTCATTTAGGTACGAAAACTAAAACAAAAATTTACATATTTAAAACGAAAAAAATAATATTGGTTAACAGGGCACCTGCTGGTGGCGTCACGTGGCCCAATTAGAGCTTTCCGGCACCAAACATTAATGCTTTTCTTCTATATATAATAGTTTGAACATATAATGTATATAACTTCTTTTAACAATTATGGCCTCATGGGAGAGTGGTCATAGTATTTGCCCACCTCGCACATGAGTTGGACGTCCCGGAACTACTTACTCGAGTCTAATGGCTTAAGAATCGTAATTTTATAACTCTAAAGTCTATCAATACAGTATTTAAAATACTTAGGTTTTATAACGGCGCAGCTGGTTGGATGTTAGGTGTAAAAGGATATTAATAAATTAATAGAATTGATACTTTTGTTGATTAAAAAAGTAATATATATATATTTAATTTTTCAAAAGGGGTAGCATCTTTCACTGTCTCCCTCCACTACAACTCATCTTTTAGTGTTTCAGACAGCAATTGATGGCTCTTTGTTTTCTATTTACTCAATTTTAGAGCTTCATTTTCAATACCCATGTAGCCAGTTTGTTCATCTTTCAAGTTTCAATTACCATTCCCATTCCCATTGGGTTCTTGTTGATTTTTCGACATGCCGAGGCCCGGACTGAGATCGTTTGAATGTGTGAAGAGATCTTGGCATAGTGATAGACACCAGCCACTTAGAGGTTCCATCATTCAACAGATTTTCAGGTAAGTGTGCTTGGAATGGAAAAACCAAACCGAAACTGAAAAACCAAACTGAAACAAAAAGTGGCAGTTTTGTTTTGTGTTTTGGTTCTGCATGTAATAAAAACCGAAAAATAAAACTGAATAAAGTTTGTGGGGGTGTTTATGAAACCAAGAAAACTTATATGAATTGAAAAAATCGAGCTGAAACAAAAACTGACGTTTGGTTTTATGTTTTTGGAAAAACCGAACTTATGGTTTGCTTTTGGTTTTGCACGTAATAAAAACCAAAAAACCGAATTTGTAGGGGTGTGCTTGAAACTGAGAAAACCGATCTGAGACCCAATAAATTGAACTGATACAAGCTCAAAATTCTTTTTAGTAAAAAATTTGCAAGCTCAAATGGCAAAACAGAAACTGAACTGAAAAACTGAAACCGAACAATTTTCTTCGATTTTAGTCCAAAACTGACCCAAACCGAATCATGCACAAGTGTAACTAAAAGGTTCTGATTTTATTTGTGCTTTTTTGTTTGTTTTGAATAATGCACACTCAGAGTTGTCAATGAAAAACATAGTCCTGGAACTAAAAAAAACAGAGAATGGCAAGAGAAGCTAGCTGTTGTTGTCTTGAAATCTGAGGAAATCATGTACTCCAAAGCCGATTCTGAGGTACTCGTGTTCGATTAATTTGATTCAGTTGTTAAAAAATAATTTTAATTCAATACTAAACACGCGTACCCCTGACACCACTTCTCGCATGTACAGCTCATTTAGGCATGTACGAGTCGTATGGGCCCTGAGTCGTGTCAATTTGTGTCGGAAGTTGTCGGTTTTTGTTTATGGTGCCTCGCCTCGTATAGCTCTACACGGGCCGTATATACCTTATACAAGTTGTATAGGTTTTATGTTGTATCTAGCTCTATACGAGCTGTTGAAGACCTATATGGCTTATATAGGTTGGCCGTATAAGCTGCAAAAAATTGTTTTTGTGTCCCCCTGTACACTTGTCAGTCATGCGTGGCCTATACGACTCATACAGGCCTGCACAGTCACCATGGGGGGTGGTGTATATGAAGATCACATCCCTTTGATAATCTAAATCATATTATTGTCATGCCACACTATGATTAGGTTGAGTATTTAGACCATGAAACGTTGTGGGATCGGTTGAATGATGCCATTGATACCATAATAAGGAAGGATGAGACCATGGAAACCGGTGAATTCTTGCACCCGTGTGTTGAAGGTACACCTTTTTTCACTTTTTTGAAACATTCAAACCGATGCTTGTTTTTGTTGGTAGAGAAAATATTTACCAAAATAGTGTTTTCATAAAAGATATTCATTAAAGTGGTGTAGTTTTATTTAGTTTTTGTCTCTAACAAACACATTATACTTCTTTTTATATCTTTACTCAATCAACCTGATATACTTGGCTTTCTTTTTATTTTTTTAACTAGTATATTGTACTTTCATTAAAATAATAAAGAAGTACAATATGTTGTTTAAAAAAGTAAAAGTATAATGAGTTGATTGAAGAAATTAAAATAGAAAGATAAACAAGAAGTATAAAGTGTTAGTTAAATGTTAAAAGTAAATAAATGTAAACCACTTTCGTAAACATCTTGTACAAAAATACCGTTTTGGTAAATACTTTTTCCAACAACACTCTCTAAAAAAACTTGTGTTTGTTCTGTAATATCAATATGTGTAATTGTATATTGTTATGGTATTCAGCTACACTTAATTTGGGATGTGTTCCAGTAAGTCATCAAGAAGTCAATGAAACACCAATACCCGAGTCTACCTAAGCCCAAATGGTCAAACCGTATCGAATGCTCGAAGACCAGATGGCCCGAGTCAAACACATACATTTGCAGAAACTAATAAAGATTCAAGACCGGTTTTAAATTTTACGCCTTTTTATCGTCAAAATGCACCTAGAGAAATGATGTCATTTGATGACACATCGTCTTCGGTGTATCCATTATACCATGGTTTCCATTTTCACCCGCGGGTATGTCATAATACTCATGTAAACCCGAACAATATAATTCATGGAACCCCAGTTTTTCATGTAGCCCGTGAGTCTTTACCTTCTGGTTCTCAAACGGGTTGTCCAAAAAGTTCGTTGTTTTTTGATAAAGATGGAAGCTTTTCAAAGAAAGAATCGAGACCCGAATTGGTGGAGTGTGATTTGTCTCTAAGGTTGGGTCTTGTTCAAGTAATGATAAAGGGTTGACTATTTTGGATGGCGTTGACTCGGGTCAACGAAGCAAGGAGTTTTCGTTTTTTCCTTTGAATTCAGAGGGTGAAGAGAGTGAGAGTTTGATGACGGATGTTAGAAAGCGGAAGACAGTAGAGGGGTCGGATAGTTTTTTGTGTTTAGAGAGCGATTTTGACGAGTTCAAAGACCAAATGAAAAGACAAGGTTTGTAGATATGGAATATATAATGCAATTCTTTGAAATGAAATGAGAAGTCTCTTTTTATAATTTTTGCACTTGCTTAACTGATTTTCTTGTTTGAACTTGATTGATTTTAATACAGGTTTCAAATAAATATTCGAGTAAAGTGTCATTTTCGTCCCTGTGGTTTGGCAAATAATGCGAATTTAGTCCAATAAATTTATTTTTTGCATATGAACCCTCCACGTTTCCCAGTTCTTGCCAATTATATCCAAATCACTAACCCCGTTTAATTTAATCGTTAAGTCAGGGGTAGATATATCTTTTCACTCTTTATATAATACTTTAATACTTATTTCAGTGAACTGCGGTTTTCGTCCTTCTGGTTTATCCAAATCTGCAGTCTTAGTCCAGTAGCTTCAAATTTGCAATTTTCTTCCTTATGGTTTCATTTCACTTGCAATTAAACCCGACAACAAGTTTACAACTGTATTATATATTTCCCCATAAATAACAAAGTAACTAAACATAATATGATAGCATAAAACATCTGCGTGAAATACCGATTGACGCGTATAGTTGGTTTTGATTTGATCCGGAGCTAATATTTGAGATCCGGATGTTCATCTGATTCGTACCATGTACTAGACGTGCACAAAATAACCGGTTCCGGAACCGAACCGGTGGAACCGACCCGGAACCGGTTCCTACCCATACCCGGAACCGGTTCCTGACCGGGTATAGGATTTCTCCTCGGAGCCGGTTCCGGAACCGGAACCGACCCGGAACCGGTGGAAAAAACCCGGAGGGACCGGTCAAAAACCCGAAAAAAACCCGGAGGAACCGGTCAAAACCCGACCCGGAACCGGTCAAATACCCGACTATACCCGGAACCGGTTCCTACCCGAACCTGGTTTGACTTTTGTTGACCATACCCGGAACCGGTTCCTACCCGGTTCCGGGTTTTTTAAATACCCGATTTGTGCACGTCTACCATGTACTAATCCAAGAAATGCAACAAAGACCACAACAAGGCAATCAAGAGGTCCGGTTTCATGTCGGATTTATAACAGCAAATGTCAAATGTGTCCTTTTAATGTTCCTAAAGTTAAGGTTTCAAGATTCCTAATTCTATGACAGATTACAGACATGTTCCATCACAACAAAGCATCATCATAACCACTTACTCTATCTTTAGCTCCTCCCACGAAGGTTTGACCTCGTTGACTTCCGCCACTGGACACCCGTTCTCCGCTGCACTCTCTCCTGCTGCTTCTGCTTTTGTTACTGGGACAGTTTCCTCAATGGCAGGCTTGGTAATTACTTCCTCTGGTGGGGGCGTTATTGGGTTTTCAAGCGCCTCTTCGTTAACACCTTTCGCAGCCTCCTCACCTTTCGACTCTTCTTTGCTGACTTCTTCAGTTGGTGAGGGTATTTTCGGTATTTCACTTGTTTCTTCAGTCGGCGCGGTAACGGACTTAGCTGCTTCCTCCAAGGGTATTTTCGGTATTTCACATGTTTCTTCATCAACCTCTTTTTTCGACTCGTCTTTGGCCTCATTGACCGGTGCTTCTTCAATCTCGTTTTCAGGCTTAGCTCCTTCCTCCGCCAGCGGTATTTCCGGTATTTCACCGACATCTTCTTTCGCCGTGTTGTCATCTTTCTCAGCCTCCAGCATTTCCACATCTTCCTTCTCCTTCATGTCTTTCTTTCCAGATGTTGACTTTCTTGACCGCTTCTTGACCGGCTCGGGTTCAGCTGGCGGTGGAGTTGACTTTGATTTCTCACTGATCCTCGTTGACCTCCTTGGAGTCTCGCCACTTCCCCAGTCAAACTCTGAGATCTTGCGCCCACCAGGGTGTGATTTCAGGTACTGTTCTAACTGCTTCTTGTTCGTAATCTCTTCCCCTGTTGGTGCAGTGAACACGGTCTCGTTCTTCTTAGGCGTCCCACCTTTCTTTAGCAAGCACTATATGTAAATCCACCATAAGAGTATTTTAGTTACTTCACAAAAAATGTCACACACTTGACTCTACCTTTACATTATGTATAAAGTCAATCATTATTAAACCTAGAATTCAATTCATACAATAAAATGAAATAAAAACTAGACAGAATTATAAATTTTGTCCTTTAAACATATGCAATTTATGGATCAGGTCCTTTAAAAAGTTTATATGCAGGCGGTGTCCTTTACATGGCATGTTTGTTTGATTTTCGTCCCTTTGACTAACTAACATCAAAAAACCCCGTTAAGTCTTGGCATGTGAGGGCATTTAAGTCTTTTTATGCATACTATTTAAGTAGTTATAATTAAAAAACAAATTAAATATATTATTAGAAAAGAAACTAAATAAATTATGTTAAACAAAAACCTCGTTAAGTCTTGGCATGTTTGGATTTAACGGATTTTTTGGATGACAGTTAGTGTAAAGGACAAAAAACGAATATATTGGGTCATATAAAGGACACCGCCCGCAAATAAAACTTTTAAAGGACAAAATTTGTAATTTTGTCTAAAAACTATAAATTTATTAAACCAAGATCTTAACTTCACCAATCTTTTACCCAAAATATGCTCAAACAAACCAAAGTTCATACTGAAACAAATCAAAAGTGTGTAAGAAAGTACCCAACCTACTAGGACTGGCAAATGTGTTGGTTCGGGCACGTTCAGAACGAGTTAGGGCCAGGTCGAGTCAATTCAAAAAAGGGTTATTTTGGTTCGGGTCAGGACGGGTCCGAACGGGTCGATTCAAAAAAGGGTTATTTTTATTTGGAGCGGGGCAGGTTCGGGTCTAAAGGGTTGATTTTAAAATAAAAAAAATTCTTCGAAATTACTGTCCGTTTCAGCTTTACTTCTGGTTTTCAGCACCGGTTACGCGTTGGTTACACGCATTCTGTTGTCTGTTACACGTACCAGAGCTGAGGAAACACGATTAACCCAGCGCTCCACACAAGTAACCAGCTTCCATTACGCGTGTTTCACGCCAGTCACACGCATTCCGTTCTCACATAACTAAACTTAAAAACCTTAAGCAACCCATATTTTCCAATTTCCCACAATCAACTAAATCATACAAACCAAACCCCTAAAAACCCTTAACTTAAAAACCCCCAAATTCATAAAAAAAAAAAACCCTAATTTCAAAACCCACAAAACCAACCAATATTCAACCCAATTAAACCACAAATCAAACATCAATTCACATAATTAACATAACCCGTATCAATTTAAGCACAAAAGCTAACAATTAACATAACCCATATTATTAATATTATTATTATTAAGTTTAAGATGAAATGTATATAGAGAGAAAGAAAAACCGTTTTCTTCCAGCCATCTGGTGCAGGAAGATCCATGGAAGCAAGTTCATTGTTTTCACCAGAATTCACCATTTGTTCAGACCAAAAAAGAAACCAGTAAAAGCTTTGAGTCTTCAAACTGAAGCAAGTGTTTGTTTACATATTAATAATAATAAAATGTGTTGGATTTGACCCATGAAGTGTAGTAATAACTACATTTATGGACCCCGTGGTGTTAATAATGTTTTCGGGTTTTTAGTGAACTACATGTAAATTACTTTAGATTGGAGATAAAGAACTTGACACAGGTCGAGTCTTATTGAGCTGGAGTCTGAGGTTTGTGTGAGAAGCTCGTTTATGTTTTTCGAAACTTAATAAGTCTAGTGTGTTTTTATGTTTTGACTCTTGTGGACTTTTGTGGATTAATTTCAAAATGCGGAGCTCGGCTTAAACCGAGCTTTGGCTTGTTTAAGGTGTTGCGGATAACTACACAAGCTCGAGCTGAACTTAAGCTCGTTAATTTTTTTTCTAATTAAATATGTAACAAGTTGAGACCAAACCTAGCTCGAGCCTAGTCGAGCTTGTGCTCAGATCAGGTCTAAAATTTCATTTTATTATGTGATTTTATCTTTCAAGTACTTAAATAATTAGATCTATCAAACACTTCGGCATCCGACTGCTATAACTTTCTGAAAACTATTTTATCAAAGTTTATTTTTTATGATTATTGAAAATCGTACAATCACTTTCAATACACACATCACACGTTCAAATATCCATATTGTAAGATCATATCAACCACTTTCGTGAAAAAAAAACCCCAAATTTTTACTTCGTTATAAGCCTACAAACTAGTTGAGACGCTCTTGATTTAAAGATAATATAACTAAAATTAGACCAACGGCAAAATAATTGTTCGCTATACTTTCATCATATAAAGTTTTATTTTGATTAATATGATCTAAATAACTTCATGGTGCATATTCTCAAAAGTTTATGAACTTAATTTACCAAAAAATCAATTAAAGTATAATAGTTGTGTTAAAGATAACTAAACCTAAGTTTGGTGATTATTGATTACAGAAATAAAGATTGAGGGGTTAATTGCGCCATACAGTGTAAATTGAATTATGGAAAGTTAAGTTGTAAATCTAGTCAAATCACTCTTTAGTTCTTAAATGAGTTAAATAATAAAAGTCAACTGATTTTGATTCAATACACTATTTTAAAAATTGTTTGCATCTCATTAACTAGGAATACTATTTCTTATATTCTTTGGTGTATATACTTGAAATTTGGTTGACTTGACCCAAGACTTGTTTTCACGAGAAATTATATATTATAAACAACATTTTATTAAATTTTAAATGTTAAATCACCAATGGTAGTTTATACGAGAAACATGTTGTTTCAATGATGACAAACACCAACTTTTTGAAATATAGACAAGTCTTCAGAAAATGTGTTGATTTGAGTAGCATTTGTTTACTAAATCTGTTGTATTAGTTCTACACAAGTCTCAAACTATATAATAAGTCAAGATAACCAATTTTATTAAACTTGATAACTTAGAATGGGTTTATATAGGTGAGCACCATCATAAGACCACCGCCACTTACTGCCCATCACCACAAGGTCGTCGTCACCACCATGCCATCGTCTAACGTCTGTCACAACCAGCGTCACAACTGTCACCATAGATTATACCTCCCATCATTATTATCGTTTCCTCCACCATTGCCAGCTCATGCACCGTTGTTAGCGACTAAGAAAACATATATATTACAATACAATCTTACGCAGTTACGCGAGCCTATTTTAGTCAAAATCTAATTTAAAGGTACTTTTAAAATGGTATATTTTAACCCGAGTCTTTTAACATATATATTATGTGGACCGACCAGACTCGACGCTCGCATTTAACAAAGCTTAATGAAAATTCAAGGTATGATTCATGCAGTTGATGGAATAGGAAAGAGGTGGTCATCCAAATTTCAGTTTTTCTTCAAAGTCTCATTTAACTACATTAATACTTTCAATGTCATAAAAAACACTACAATCATGATCACATTTCAAATTACCTAAGTATTGTTGTTCAAAGACACAATATAAATTTATATAAAATGTTTACTCTCTATCAATTTTTCAAAATAAATATTCATACATCATAACACACATATTATATATTATTAACATTTTGTGTGTATAACACGAATATGTTTTATAATGAAATATAATACAAATAAATGCTAGATCAGGCGTAGTGTGCAAAGGAGACAGCTAATGTTGTTTAAGCCACTGAAAAAGTGAGTGCTTTCTGTGATGATAATCTCTAAAAAAACACACATAAAAAGTTGGCAATTAAACCAGCTACAACCTGACCCAGCTGGTTCAAGCCAGGTGAGGGTTAGACTCTAGCCTTTGAACCAATTACACCATCCACACCCTTCCTTCAAATCTATGCAAGGTTATGACAAGAATGAAAGCAAAAACAAAATGCTAGATCCACAACATCAAACATAAAAACACCACAAGTACTAGCTATATGCAATATCATATGTTTATTATAATCTTTTAAAAGATCATGTCTTGTATAAGATTACGATTTAACCATTACCGAGGAATTAACGGTTTCACCATTAACACATTTTAGGTTTTATAATTAAACTGTAATTATGAATGACACTGACCAAAGTATATATATATATATATATATAATATATATATAGATACTAGATAGGTGTCCACGTGATGATGCGGTAAATAAATCCACTATTAATCACGTAACATGTTAATATTTTTTGAATTAAAGAAAAAAGTATGTATAATAACACTATACTCAAATTAATGAGAAAAAATTGTCGTTTTTATACAGTTTATTGTTTTTTAAAATATTTATGTATTAAAAAGTTACGTCCGTTTAACAATTGTGGGAGAACTTGGTTTTGAAGTCAACAATATGGTTTAAAAAATTCAACAATATATCTTTAAAGTTGTATAATTGATTAAACTCTTAAAATGATGTAATTACATTTTGATTTTTCTTAACATGCATGTATTATAATATAGTATACTAGGTTATTGACCCGTGTACGATACGGGTGGAAATATATAAAACGTTTAACAACAACATTCGAGGAGACAATAACATGATATATAGTTGTTATTATAACGTATTATAAACAAAAAGTTGCTTCAACATAAGTACAACCACAATAACATTGGTTCTACAATTACTATATACTAATACTTTTCATAAATAACAAAGTAACTTTCGTTTTACAATTATTTGATAGATAAAAAAACTTGAAAATTAAAATTTCATAAATAACTAAATAGTTCCTTATAAACCACATTTGTAGTTTTATTTGTAACATTACCCTCCTTATCTAATATAAGCATTTTAACACTGGCTCTACTTTTCACTCGTGATAAAGCCACATATAGCTGACCATGTGTAAACACCGGCTGTCGAAGAAGATGAAAGGGCTTTTGAAAATTGAGGAGTTGATATTATATAGTACGGTTATAAATTTATTATAGTAATATTATAATATTATTATGTTAACTTTCTAGACTTTAATTTGTAAGAAATTCTTTAATATGAATACAAATATAGATTGTATATTTTCGTATACGATGAGGTATTTTTTTTATGATATGACGTTTTTAAAATTAAGTAGTTTGTTTTTATGAAACATTTATAATTGTCGGTATTGTTATATGCTTGTTCACCGTTTAAAGTAAAAACGGTTCAAAAAGACATATCAAATTTATAACTCGTTTGTAAATTTGTAGTTTGATAATGTTAGGTTTCCAAAAACAGGAAGTCAGTGGTGAAAAAACGCGCGTTTTTGTTGGTTTTACAAATCTAAATGTTACATTTTTACAATCAAAATAGTTTTAGTAAAGCAAAAAATGTTTAAATATTGATAAGTTAAAACTTTATTTTTTATAATATTGATTTATAATAGTACTCGTGTTACACACGGGGGAACATATTTAAAAACATGATATATATGTAGCATCATATAAATTTAATGAAATGCAAATGTTGTAATTATAAAAAAATGATACTTTTACATTAATTATAAAACATCATAACTTATTTGAATCAAATACAAAGCATACAAAGACTAACAAAGATAAACGAAAAGTTAAAATATTTTATAACTTTTATCATTAGTACAATAATAAGCAAACAAAGGAAATTAGTCTCCAAAATAATAAAACAATTCTACAATGTCGATTCTACAAAACTTTTATCTCAATGTTGATTCAAAAGATAAACTTTATCTAAGACATTTATTACGCATTAATAATTGTAATATTTATTACTATAAGATGGCACTCCTGTTTATTTGCACATCAATTTAAATCATTTATTACAAACCATGTTTCAATTAAATATAACCATCTTGAAAAACATTTATCACTAACTTCATTTTCCAAATTCAAATGTGTCATTTCTTTTTAACATTAGCAAGCTTTAAGTGATCCCAATTTCTTAAAAGAGACAAATCATTGGATTCCAATATTGATTTAGGATACTACTCGTGTTACACACGGTCAACATATTTAAAAACATGATATAGATGTAACATCATATAAATTTAATGAAATGCAAATGTTTTACTTATAAATAAATGATACTTTTACATGAATTATAAGACATCATAACTTATTTGAATCAAATACAAAAATATACAAAGACTAACAAAGATAAATGAAAAGTTAAAATATTTTATAACTTATATCATTAGTACAATAATAAGCAAACAAATGAAATTAGTCTCAAAATCAATAAAACAATTCTACAATGTCTATTCAACAAAACTTTTATCTCAATGTTGATTTAAAAGATGAACTTTATATAGGATATTTATTACACATCAATAACTGTAATATTTATTACTCTAAGATAGTATCCGTGTATATTTGCACATCAGTTAAAACATTTATTGTAAACCATGTTTGAATTAAATATTACCATCTTGAAAAAATTATAGTTAGTAAGTACTATCTTGAAAAAAAATTAACACTCCATGTTTGAATTAAAGGTCTAACTTTTAATTTTAAAATGTCATATTTTGACTTCAAAATGTCAACATAATATATATACATTTTTTAAAATCCAAATGTGTCCACTGTTTTTTCTTTTGCTTGAAGCAAACTTAATACAATTAATAGTAACTCTTAATAACATAATAATGGATTTTAAGAGAATATTTAATTAAAAATGTTACAATAGTCAAAATAAATGTATGTTAATTTTTATATTGACATAATTTGTGAGTGCAAATCTTAAATTTAAAAGTACTTAAATCATGTTTGATATATTTCAAGAAAGTTATATTTACTATGTAAATGCTATTTAAATTTAAAACGATTTAATATGAATGGTCAAAAATGATTTAATGTGAATGGTCAAATACTTAAATCGGTCGGAAATTTATTTAGTTTATAACTTCTTCATTTGGGTTTTTAACAAATAAAGAAAGTCAAACCATATAAATTGTAATAATGAGATAATTATGGTATTATTTTGGTCAAACCATATTAAGGGATGAGTTTATAAAAATGGAACAAAATTAAAAACTATATACAATTAGGGTAAACAAAAATAAAGAATTGAAGTTCTGAGTTGTTTTAACATTGATTACAAATTTGAATTTGTAATTGGATGAACGGTAACTTGTAATTTTATAACAAAAATAAAAATAATAGTCTGAATGGTAACTTTCTAAGGTAGTACTTTTTGAAATATCTAGAACAAAAAATAGTAAAAGTAATAACATACTTGTAAAGTATAATTTTAAAAATTTAACATAATCTGAATTATAATTTTTGATAATTATTAAGATACGGTTATAATCAATATAATAATGGAAAACATATATAGAAACAATTATGTTTGACAAACAATTATTATGGACATTAAATAGGAATTCAAATTTAAATCATATACAAAAAATGTAGAGAAATACTACAAAGAAAATCGAGACCTTCATTTAATTATTTATGTAAAATAGTAAACTTATTATTATCTACCGATTATGGACCATTAATTTTAGAGAACTTATTATTATGTAAATTATGGATAATTAGTTTCAAATTAATTTTTTATGATATACCAAAATTATAAACAATTACGGTAAACAAAAATAAAGAAATGAAGTAATGAGTTGTTTTAACATTTAGAACGAATTTTAAATTTGTAATGGTATGAATGGTAACTTGTAATCTTTTAACAAAAATAAAAATAATACATACTTGTAAAGAATTTTAATACGTTACCTTAAACATAATCTGAATGTTTGTATATATTCCATGTAAATGTTGGTCAAACCATTATTATGAACATTAATTAGAAATTCAAATTTATGGGAACTTATTATTATGTAAATTATGTATAATTAAAGTATATAAATTATGGGATAATTAAAGTATTAAAGTATATAAATTACAATATTGATGTTAATTCGGTTATATATACAAAACGAAGGAACGAATAAACATTAATTAGAAATTCAAATGTTAGTCAAACAATTAAAGGAAACCTGTTAAATAGGAAACATGTTAATATTTCGTGTAAATGTTAGTCAAATAATTAGTATGGAAATTAATTAGAAATTCAAATTCAAATTTAAATAATATGCCAAAAATGTAGAGAGATAGCATAAATAAATTCGATATCTTGATTTACTTATTTATGTAAATTAATAAACATGTTATTATGTATTATTATTTATATATTATGAACATTCAATGTTAGATAAATTATTATTATGTAAATTATGGATAATTAATTTAAAATTACATTTTTATGATACACCAAAACTATATACAATTACGGTAAACTCATATTAACTTTGAGTTGTGTGAAATGATTGCAAATTAATTTGTATTTCGTTAAGATTTAAATTTTTATATAAAAGGGAATACAATAATTATATTATAAAAGATAGTAACAAAGTTCTATGTATGTGTAAATGTTATTTTATAGTTATCATTGATATGGCCAAATAGTAAATGAGAAAAAAAAAATGAAGTTAATTTGTAAAATCGGTTTTCTTTAAAAATTAAGGAAAGAAATTGTGTATAAAATGTGAATGAAATAAATTGTATTAAACAACAAAATTAGGAAATAGTTAATTGAGAAAGTCAATGCATATAAAATGGGAATCCTGTTATGACCATAAATTAGGAAAGTCAAACTAAATAATTCAAATTAATGGATTAGTTAATTGTGTCATTTATTAAGGCGTCGCAAAGCAAAATATACATCAAGGTATATATTAATATTTAGCTTTAACTAAAATTTATGGAATTGAAATATTGAAATACATGAATATTCAAAAAAGAAAATCTATACATGATAATATAATAAAAATACATCTTATAAAGTCTTGATTAATCGTGAAATCATATTATATGAGTCGGAAAATAAACTGAAATAATAAAATCGAAAATTAATATTGATATTATGGTTTTTTGAATTATAGTTAATAACCTGAATATTTAAAATATGTAACCGGAAAAACGATATTGTGACAATGACCATGGTATGTCGGATTTGTTTGTAGAATTTCCAGAGAAATGAACATCTATTAGTCTTGGCATTGACCTGAAATTAGAAAGTAGAATATTAATGTTGATATTATGGAATATTTGATTTTTAATTTGTAACCGGAAAAATTGAATGTCTTACCGGAAAATAAGAAATATGGTTTTTAACCATGGAATCTCCGATTTTGATACCGTCGATGGATGAATATAATTTTGATCTAGAACATAGATTAACAGCATGTCAAACAAAAGAACACGAAAAATTAAATAAAAATACTAATAAATATAAAACAATCATCATTGTTATAAGTATAACACATAACCGGAAAAAATTACCGTTAATACTTACCGGAAAAACGTAAACACGTCCAAAAATTGTAGACATCGCCTTTCTTTATTAAAAACCTAAACTGATTTTAATAAAATTAGTTAACAATTAAAAGAAACATAAAAAGATTAGAGGAAACAATAACCGGAAGAAATATAATATTGCCGGAAATACATATATCAACAATCGAAATTTAATATATAATAGAAACTTACCGGAAAATAATTAATAAAGATATAGATTTGGATTGGCCGGAATATGGGAGAGGATGAAAGAATATCCGGCTATTAGAAAAAGAAAGAAAAACATGATTAGGGTAAAAAATTAATAAATGTTATTGTTTAAATATAGGTTAGAGGATGAGTTGACATTAGTATGAAAGGAATTGATGACATGGCATTAAGGTGACATTAATGAGGCATTTATGTGGTATAGATTGATTTTATTTTTGATTTATTTAATTGGTAAGAAAAATAGAGAAGTACAATATATATTTGAAAAGAAATGAAATCATCTAATAGAAAAGGGGCATGTGGAGGCAAACTAATTTGTTTTAATAGTATAGTAGGATTATTTTTATCATATAACAATCATTCATATGCATATACATATAAGGTGTATATATACAACATGCATGTATAAGGAGAAACATAAGCTTATGTTTGTCGTTTTGGTACCTTAATTTTATGATTTTAGTTAAGGTTGACACGATATGTAAGTTGATTTTGTGAGGTGAAGAATAAAGTTGAGATTCACAAGATACATGGACAAACAAATCATGTTTACCATAATAAAAAGACCATGTATCATGCCTGTTTGACAGCACATAAAGTGTAATACGTTCGAAAAAAAAAATGTTGTCCTTTGAGAATTGAGACGTATATATCAATGTGTATGCATATATCTATGAATGCACATGCTACATGTGCTATCGTGATAAGACTGAACTAGCAAATATCTATATATATATTGAGTTAAAAATGCAGCTGATTATGTAATGCACATTTATCAAGGTTTTACCTATGACAGGGTTTGGCTTTCACTTCCTTTTTTTTTTGTAAATAATAATCGATATATATAGACCCACATTGGCAAAGCAATGCCGTTGACATACATAAACGTGACCCTGACATTAGAAAAATATACTTAATAGATTGTGCGTACGCAACATTTCGGCCACTTGTAAATTCATGATGTTTTGTGTGAAGCTTGAAAACGGATATACATAATCTATTATGACAAACATGTATCGCAATGTTTTTACTGTCTACTATACACATCCCATGCCTGCATAATATATATCTATTTATTTATTTTCAATCTAATTATATATACCCAGTCTTGTACCCAAATACCTATCCTGGCTGGATATTTTGGGCAATCATGCCGGTTTGAGTTTTTTTTTACCGACCCTACTTGGAACCTTGCTAATTAAAGGGGCCTTGTGAAGAGGTAGGTCCCAGCAGAGCCCAGTTGGTCCCGCAAGACTCACCTTGAACAGGGACGTCTGCGCAAAGACCATCTGCTCCCGCAGGACCCACCATGCTCATAGAACCTTACGCGCAGTACGCAAGCTGTACACGCAGGGAAAGCCTCCCAATGGTGAAGTACCCCGCCTGTTCCCGCAGTTGCGGATACAAGCCATCAGGGAAGGCTACCCGCAGACAGCAGGGCTACACGCACAAGACAATAGATACTTCAGTAGTCACATGAAGGAATGAGCAAGGCGGGAACAATCCCGCCTAAATGAGCCAGTCTGTATGATTCTGAAAGATCTTTTGTACTATACCTACCAAGGTATGGATAGGACAGACGATCTGACCAGAACAACCCATGAGCCAATCACAGGGTGACAGCTCACCGACAACAGTGCGAGGAGGAGCACCCTCTAGTACTGTTTGTCACTATTAGCCGCTGCCTACTCACCAACCCTTACTGTGGGACATGCGCAGCCTACAGTTGGTGGAATAGTGTTACTATTGGCCGTAACCTTTTCACCAACCAGCATGGCCTGCGTACAATCCACAGTAGGTGGGACGTGCATAATCTACAGTTGGTGGAATAGTGCAGCCGACTTTGTCACTGTTGGCCGTAACCTACCCACCAACCAGTATGGCCTGTGCATAGTCCACTGTTGGTAGAACAGGAATACTATTCAGCCGGCTGTACCTGCTTGGAAACCTACCTTCGGCTATAAATACTCCAACATCTTGGAATGGTAAGATCATCTGCTATCCAGTTATCTAGCAATCTCTTAATATACACTTATATTCAGAGCAACCTAGTCTGATTCTCACGCCGGAGGGTGGTCACAAGGAGGAACCCCCCCTCTCAGTGACGAGCTTACGGTGTTTGTTTTGCAGGTCTCCTGAAGAACAGCCTTCTCAGCTAGACCTCATCCGTGGGAAACATTACTTAACCCCCAGATTATCTATAATCTGTGCCGGGTCACTTAGTGTTTCTTCACCTTGCCTTTTTTTGTGCTTGTAGTAAGAATAATCATAAACGAAAGTGTACTCCACATCTCTTAACTCGTATCGATAATTATTTTCAGTTCCCTTTATTTTAAGTAAATGCCATTATACAAATATAATCACGATAACACTAAAATCACCAACGATATACATCCGACCCATTTAATCTTAGTTTTACATAAACAAAACGTACATGGCTAAACTAGTATGTATGCAACATACAGGTGTACAAAAAAAACCGGTTTCACCCAAACCAACCCAAACCGCCAGTTTCATGACCCGTTCCCCTTTAGATATACCAAACCGGTTTTAAAACTGAACCAGTTTAAGGAAAACTGGTTTAAAACAGATTAAAACCGGTTTATAAACCGAACCGAACCGACGTGACCAAGCCGGCCTATCTTGCTTCTATAAACCGAACCGGTGTGATTCAAACCGGTTTTGACCAGCCGTTGACCAAACTGGTTCGGTTTATAAACCGGTTTGATTTGGGTTTAAAACCGGTTTTGTACACCTCTATTGCAATATATGAAGAAAGTTGGACTAAACAAATGGGCCTGACAAGAGAGTTAATTAGAGGTGGCTTTCAAGTTATTGAAATGGGGCATTATTGCAACTATATTGACCATTTATGTTCGTCCCACTACTTTTCTTTATTTACTTTTTTCGGGTCCCAATGTTTTTGTAGGGAAAAAATTCGGTATTCTAACAATAATCAAACTCGACATCTATTATTCTGTAAACTTTTAGCGTACCACAATATCAGGGACTTCTTTAATTAGTTCTTGTTAGTAAGTGTTTGTCGGCTTCAAGTTCCTGTTTCAGCCATCCAAACTGATTTAGACGCTCAAGACCTAACTCACCTACGAGCATCATCAAAGAGAAAACTCATCACTACAAAAAAACCTCATTGAATCATATTTCGAACCTAATATGATTCAAATCTTAATCATCACTCTCATGTCATTGGACCAAAAGGTCAGCTGCTCTACATAGTTAATATTGATGCAAGATGTGTTGTAACTATGAATTATTGTTGCACATTATTAATTGTAATATTATACTCTTCTCTAGCAAGTTATTGAAAGAAAATCAACCACATCCTGGTACACCAATAATTCCTTATATATATGTCCTTATGAGCGGTAACGTATTACGTAATGTTCTTTATGCGTGTATGAAATTTTTGATGTTCGAATATCAAGAGGGATGTTTTGGTTCAGGCCATTGAAACCTTTTTAGTAGATTTAGTCAGGTGTAACACCATAGGCAAATTTTACATTGACCATGGACATGAGATATTCTTGGTTCATAAGTAAATGAATCGTTTTTAAATCATCAACGCGTTTTGGACTTAATGTTAGCTAGTGGACGAGAGAAGAACTCCACAATAAAGTGTGCTCAGGTGAAAGTAGTACAAGGATGAGTGACATCTGGGCAACCAAAAACAAATCCGTAAGCACTTCATGGTTAAATTGGACAATATTGGTGATACGAGGGGCCGGATGTTTCATGAGTTCATCAAACTTTTTTGTTATGGAATTGAATTAGGTCATTGGGTTTTGATATAGATCTAAGGTCTTTTATTGATCGATTCGTATTTGTAGAGTTTTTTATGATTCATATGTCAACTTCATTTTGTTGATCAACCCTTTGTATTGCATAACATTGAAAACCAATAATTTAACACTTAACAACTAAGTAATATACTAAAAAAGTAACACTTATTAAAAATCTCAAGATTTAATGTACTATTCAACTACGAACTCAAATTAATCTACCTAGTACCTACCAATAAACTCTAATGTAAATAAGCAAGTTAAGTGGTGTTTGGCAACATTTTCTCCAATGCCTTTCAGAGCTCCTACTGTTCGCGCAACACTTTTTCCTATAAAGCTAATTGCAAGCGTTCAGAGAAGGACAATGGTAGATAATATTGCGCAATTAGCCAGCAATGATAAGCCAGCAATTAGCAGTTTGTAGACAATAAAAAAAGAATTACATTATATAAAGTTAATTAACGTTCAGAAAAGAACAACGGTAGATGATGTTGCGCAAATGATACTCAATTTTCTAGCTCTAGTTTCTTAGGTAAAAAACTAGGACAAACTACAGGAATATGATGGTGTTGGACGTCTTGTCACATTCGGTGCAACATGCTATATCAAACACTATTTTGTGTGCATTTAAGTGATTTCAAGTATAGATGGTATATATTTGGCATTTTGTAAAGGATCAGTCTCTTCAAATTTGACCAATTTTCTAACGATGTCGTGAGTTTTGTGAACATCATATAGTCTGTATAAAAAAGTGGTTGTTGTCGTTTTTTCATGTCGATCACCTAACTTAAAAAGGGTTAATATAAATGCATCATACATCTACAAGTTGTGTAGTATGTCTTCATAGTTCATATCGTATCATATATACATATATTTTTCACGCCACTTATTATAAGTGACTTCTATTTTCATTCCTTTTTAACATTAATCAACCTACTTATTAATTAACATCCAACCATAATGCCATTCGAAAAAAAAAGATATCCAACCATTCCAGGACATTAGTTGATGTGACAATTACAAAAAACACAAATACACAAAATAAATAAAAAAATATATATAAACATTTTATTTACATGCTAGTAGCAATTTGGAACACGTCAACTTAAACTAAACTAGTAGCAATTTGGAAGAGAAGGGTCAGTCAATTTGATATAAGAATCCACTTTTTAGTAGTCGCATTTTAAATCTGAACTCTCAAGGACCGACCCCATAGCTAAAAATGCTCACATACATGTTCAATACGATATTAACCTATATCAATTTAAGCTAAACCAAATCCTCAAATCTTATGTCACGTACGAAATTTACACCTCTACATGTCAAGTTCAGGACTCTAGGTTTTTTTGAAGTCCCCATACGGATTAAATTTGTTTCCGCAATTATTAACAGAACACCAAGATAGTACTTTACAAGGCTATATTACCCTAGTTCGTCCTTTTTACTAATTCACCTTCAAGAGTTGCAAGTTTATTTGATGTCTCCGTCGCTATATTAGTAAAATTGCACGATCACGTGGATGTGTGGAGTATGTAGCACCAATAATTCAGGAAAACACTTGGCCATTTATTACTCTAGACAATGAAAATGACTCTGGACCAATTACAAGATAAGCCCTTCCCCTTTTGACAGCCTTTGTCTTTTCACAGTTTTTTAAGGCGTTTCTTACTATCTTTAATACGCGAGTGAGGCTTTTTAAAACGGGATATCAACAGTAAATACTGATTTTAAGGATGAAAACCACCACTGTAGAAAGAGTCACTTGAGCCTGCGACCAAAAAGATCTCAAGTCTTGACCATCACCCCATGTCATCTGACTAGATTATCTTTTCACAGTTTTAAACTAGGATTTCACATTTTCTCATTGCAACACTCTCCCCAAAGTATTACATGTTATTGTTATGACTCTTAGTTTAGCCTTTGTTTTTGTGATGTCCATGGGGAGTTCCATTGCAACAACAAAAAAATACACACACATATATGTGTGTGCGTGTTATTGTATTAATCATGTTTTTTTGCAAAAGGCAAACATTATGGTGTAGGTCCCTAGAATCAATTGGTAACGAGATGATCATGAACTCTAAGGGTGTAGAATCCCTTTAGTTTTCGTTTACGAGTGTTATTAAGTATAGAACGAGTAGGAGACTATGGAATTACTCAAAAGCTTCATGTATTGATTATAACTCAGTAACTATCAATACATAAGCAAGACAAAACAGTAGGAGGCGAAGAAACGAACAACATAAACCCCTGGGCCGAAGTAGTCTTTATATAACAAACAACTTAACATGTTACAGACCTGGCGAAGTTGGCTGACTTCGCCAATTACTATCTTCTTCCCAACTTTAACTTCACATATGCCTAAAACACACATAAACGTAAACATCCAAAACACAATGTATCAAAATGTATCAAATACAGACTAAATTACAAACATAAACTAATGAACTATTGGTACCACCATGCACCAGCATATGGTCGTTTCAAATATCATATTGTCATGAGGCCGTCACAACAAGTTGCGCGCAGCGTCTTTGTCACAATAAGAATTAGCTTTTCATCAAGTGTATAATCGAGATTTGCTGATTTTGTACTACATTGAATCTATAACCGGTTTCTTCCGGTGTTTTGTGATCATCATTCCTTTTAGGCAAAGTCTATTATTCTTCTCAAAATCCTCAAGAGGAGAAAGTGTCTCAGCAACACATAATGTCACCTCTTGTGACATCCAAATAATGTTATGTATCTTACTGTAAAACCCTATTCTCCATAGTTGATCCAATATCCATCGGGCATCGTAGACGATACATGTCATGGATCGTAATATGAAAAGGCAAATACATGCAAATTACCCACATGGATTCCCAAGTTCTCATTATTTTAATTTTTATATAGTTTATTATTTTAACAACTATAGCAAATAAAATACAATAAAACACGTACTAATTACCCAACTTAAGGAAAAAAAATAGTTGCAGGCATATTCTGGTTAACATATACGTATATTTCGGATAATCAGACCACATATCACCTAAAACTATACCCATACCGAAACCACAAATCCTTTTTTTTCTACTAAACTCGTACCATAATTCCCGTTCTCCTAAATGTTTCAACTTTCATATTATATGTTCGGATTTGTTTTTCACCCATAACCTTGGTCTTGTTACCCCAAACCAGCCTCTTACACTGTGTTCCTGAGTTTAATATATATTGTCACATATTATTTGGCAATTAGTCTCATGCTAGTGGTCTTCTTTCTAGTGTACTTTCATCTAAAAACAATGAAACTCATGTACCCTGCTAATTTATTGTTCTTTTTTAAAGCTCTTGTTTTTAAATGTGAAAGAAATAATTGAAATGGACAAAAACTTCGCCCCCTAGTACGCTGTACAAGGTCCCACGATTATCAAAACAGAACAATAACAAAATCTTTTCTCCATATCATAGTCATCAAAATTTATAAGTTTTTTCACAAAAATAAATTAATTTGATTACTTTTACTTTTACTTTTACCATTAACATTATGATCAACATCATATTGGTTTTCATAGATCATAGTTGAGATCCTAAAGAGGTGAATAAGCGGGCAACAAGCTGCGCCGCCATCCTCTTTTGACTTTCATGCCAGTCTATTGGTAATCCCAAGAGGCACCATGAATTTCAAGCCATACAGGCATATACCCAACACTCGTACAACCACATGTACCCAATATTCCATTAATCTCACACTGATCAAAACTATTGGTAAAGTATGAGAAACGTGAGATATAATCAAAGCATACATCTATTCTAGAGGTAAAAATGTATTTCCAAGAAAACCCTCTCTAACGTCATATGTGTATTGGATATTAGGTTTATTATTATGAGCCCACCAGATATTTTGTTTATTATTATGAGCCCACCGGTTTATTTTGGGCTCAAAATAATAAACCTAATATCCAATAATATAGACATGAAAATTATATTAGAAACACAGATCTTCTCATGTAATATAAATAGAAGAAAACCAAACGAACTATAAATACAATAAAAAAAGTATTATACTAGGCTACAAGTAAAAGAAACATGGTGAAAAGATGTATCAGATAAAATATCAAAGAAGACAAGCATACGACCATAAAAGTATAGGAAAAATTAGGCTTCTAAGACAAAGTTAAGTCAAAACTGTACTATCACCTAATATTTCTTAACTTTAATCTCACGTCTCTATAACTATTCATTAAAAGAAATACTTATTGATTTTATTGTGAAATACCGAATTTTAGAGTGTGTGGTGGTCAAAGAATTCTCTTTGATTTAATTCATGGAATAGGAAAAACAAAACCTAAAACTATCTCCAACGTGGGGTTCGTCGAATCAATTCGTTGCTTGTGAGAAAGAGAGAGAGACATATGTAGGCGAGGATGACTTGACACGAAGAGAGAAGGTGAAAATGCTTCTCTATGGCATGGAAATGGCAAGGCTCTAAGAAGGGAGAAGGCCATGCGTAATAGTGATTATAGAGACAGATAAAGCTCCTACAGTCCACGCCCCTCCCCCAGGGGCGTGAAGGGGCATGAACATTTTTACAATAACGTCATATATGGCTGGAAGTCATAACGACTGAAAGGAATTAGGGGTTTTATTCGTTACACAAGTTTTTGAATAAAAACACATAGAAAGTAAAGATGATGTAGCGGAAAATATCTTTTAAAAGATAATTAACCATTATGCATGACCATAGTTTGGAATAAAGGAAAATGAATTTAAGGTAAATCACTTGGTGCTAGCTTATTCTTACACAAAGTATAATAGACATACTCAAAATATATTATGATGTCTTAAATATATGGCTCGGACCAATTGAGTTTGTGCCGATTTGGTTGCATGGATCAGGGCCCGCATGCACTATCTGAAACCTACACCTTTTGCTATAATGCCTTTGCCCCTTAGCTCTTTGGATCCTATCCCAATTCCCTCTTTCTTATTTCCCTATTCTCTCTCCCTCAAATATATTGCATATAATCTATCTTTATATGTTTCTTCATCTATAAATAGAAACAACTTAAAACAAACAAACACCATAGTGATCACCCAACTTCAACAATATTTACACACAAAGATTTGAAGTTTTTGTTACTTTCTTGAGAGATATGTCAAACAGCAGCTGCATAGATGTAACAGCAACATCTGAGCAACTGTGCTACATCCCTTGTAACTTTTGCAATATTGTTCTAGCGGTACACACTCTTTATTTATTAATTTATCTTTGTTTTTCTTGTGATTTGTGTGTGTAGCTTGAGAAGGTTGGGAAGGAGAATACGAGTTGATAAAAGATGATAATTAATAACATATGTGTTATTGCTTGAGAGATCAGATTAGTTTTGTGTACATAATATTGAAAAACAAGATTTGGTCCATTGAAATCAAGTTTCTTTTTCACTTTGGATGCACACAAACTTATAATCTAGTCTCCATCCTTTAAGGCTTTCCTTTTCTCATTTCTTCTTCAGTTTGCAGTCAAAAGAAAAAGCCCTTCAAATATGTGAACTCCCTTTCTCTCTCTCTCAAACACACAGACACTTTATTGTAATCGTTTAAATTGGAAATGAAAAACATGCTAGTTTATTCTTGTGGAGATCATCCATCATCAAATTTCATTTGATTTAGCTTTTGACCAAATTAAAAGAGCCATTTTAGTTCCCCTTAAATATCATTTCATGTGAGTACACACTTCCAAAAAGATTGGTTTTTTTCTTGCTCATAACCAAGATTATACACATGCTCATGTAACAATCAAGATCCCACTTGTAGAGATTCTTCCTTTGTTGGTTCAAGCTAGTATTACTTTGGTTTCTTGGTTCTTAATCTTATGTTTTGATCTTTATGTGTTTAAAAGAGTAATTATGTTTTTTTTTAATATGACTTTAACACAAGGAAAATATTGCTTAAGATACATTATTCTAGGGTTCTTGATCATATATAAAGTTGCAATTTTGGAACCCTAAAGATCTTGTAATTTTAGGCTTGATGACAAAATTGAGTGACCAATTTATTTTATTTATTGAGTTTCTGAAGTGGGTTTAATTACTAGATTTGGAGGTAATAATTAATTAATGTTTGGTTAAAATGCAGGTGAGTGTACCATGCAGCAGCTTGTTTGACATGGTGACAGTAAGATGTGGACACTGCACCAATCTGTGGTCTGTGAATATGGGCATGGCTGCTGCCTTTCACCAGTCTCTCTCAAATCCCAACTCAAACTCCATAAATTCTACTTCTCATCAGCATACACAGGTGATCTTAATTAATATATATTTATTATTACTATTATTATTATTATTATTATTATTATTTTATCATAACCCTAGTCAATTAATTTCAGCTTTCTTTTTCAAGAAATGTTAATTTCAAATTCAAACTTGACACCCATGTTAGTAATTAAAGTGTCCTTTTTTAAAATTAATGATTGTAAAAATGGAAATTTATTAATAGATCTGTCTTTCTATAAATAATACATATATAATTCTTTAAAACCTAATCAAAAGTTAAGATAAAAATGCAAGTAAAACCATATTTTCATCAAAATTTCTTAAAAGAGTGTGATTTATGTAAAAATGCAAGTAAAACTATATTTTTCATCATATATTCTTAAAAGAGTGTTACTGGGTAAGCCAGGCATTTAACGTTAAAATCAGTATGTTAGCTCACTCGAGTATACTATGTTAAAGAAATAGAGTGTGATTTTTTAAGAAACAAAATTATTAAAAAAAAATCAAGTGTAAGAAAAGTGATATTTTTCAGTTCAACACTTCAATGCAATTAATTTACTAATATGGTTGTTTAATATTTTCTGCTATAAAAGTATGAACTAAAATATTAACTATTTGACTAGTGCCTTTCAAAACTCAAATGCAGATTGGTAAATGCAATTTAACCTGACTAGGGTTAGGTTACAACTTTTTCAGAATTTATATCACTACATTTTGCAACCTTTTGAGTAATTTATCAGTAGATCTACATACTCTAGGTCATACATAGGATAATTTAAAGACTTTGCTGTTACATCATAGATTCAAGCTGTTTTTCAAAGGGTTTATTTTTGCGGCCAACATCTGTATAAAATGCGTCAGGGATTCTCTCTTTCTTTCTTTCTTTCTTTCTTTTTATTTTATATTTATTTTCCTTAGTTCATTATTATAGATTTATAGGTAACCCTTTTCCTTTGCATATAATTTGCTTCTTAATCTGATTAAAATATCAAGTTAATTAAACAAAGTTTTAATATAGGAAAAATTCCCAAAACGTCATCCAAAAGTGTCCCCAAAATCTTGAATTCTCATAATGTCCCCGTCAAACGCGCCTTCACCCTATGTTTAGTAGTTTTCCCGACGTGTTTGAACTCCCAATCACAACACGTCAATTGAAAACAAACAATGTGTCAAAATCTGGTGCACAAACACCCGTCAGGATGTATGTATTTGGTGCCCAAACATGTTGTAAAGATGTATTTGATGTGCAAACACGTCAATTTCAAAATATTTCGCAAATATACGTCAAGACGCATTTGGTACATAAACATGTTGTCAAGACGTATTTGGTACATAAACACGCCGTCAAGGCGTATTTTATACAAAATACGTCATCAAGACATATTTGACGCACAAACACTTATAACAGTTCTAGAATTTTGAGGCTTGTAGATACAATTTACGGATATCCAATTTTAAAATGGATATTTTGGAAAATTTTCTTTTTATTTTTTTTTCTTTCAAGGTTTTTTTTTTACCAAGATTTTGTCGGTTTCTTCTGCAATTCCCCAATGAGATTAAAAAAGTGGTAGATATGTTTGGGACATAATGACAGAAAATGTCATTCAATTCTGTTGTGTGTTTTTTTTGTTTTAACTTTTACCTTTGCTTCCAACTGATTCAGTCACTTCAATCTTGTTAGTTCAGTTTCTTTTCACAAAACATCGTTTCAAACAGTAACATCTAAAGTAATAACAAGACTATATTTAACCTGGAGAGTTGGTTTTTGGATCTTGTCTTTTGTTCGGTTTTTAAGGTGTTACATCATTTATTTAATTAATAATTTTCATTTTTAGTTAAATAACAAATTTAAATAGTATTTATATCACATCAAGGTCTTATGATTTTTGTGTCAAATATTTAATGTAGTCTTGCATTCTAAGCAAAAGAATAACTTATTCTTTTAAACAACTTTCATTAAACACTAACGAGCCGTTACGAAAAACAAACAACAAAGAAAAACTAAACATTAAAAACAAAAATTTACATCAATCATGCTATGAAATACTAATCAAAGGAGGGTGGTTCTTGATCCGAAGGTAACCTTAAAACTAACTAGACCAATGTATAGGGCGTACATTTCATGAAACTTTAAGACAAAGTGGTAATATGTAGCGATTAGGCGCGTTATGTAACGACAAGTACAATTACAAAGAGGTTATTATTTCAAGGTTTTGTTGCAAATCAGTATTTTTCATGTGGGGAATTATGTGAAGAGCAACTCATTATATTTGCCCTAATTAAGTAAACATAATACAATTGTGAAAGAAGTCATTTGCATAATATTAGTCATAATTATGCAATTCTTGATATTTCAGAAGGCTCCAACCCATACTTCAAATTATAGGGTTGATTTGGGTTCCTCATCAAAGTACCACAACAGGATGCCAATGAGGCCATCTCCGTTTTCCATCACAGCTGATCAAAAGATCAATCGCCGTAAGTTTATTCATTATTCATTTTAGATAAAAACGCAACACTCAATTACGGTCCTTATACACAAAAATTTTGTGTTTTTCAGCTCCGGAAAAGAGGCAACGAGTTCCTTCTGCTTACAACCAGTTCATAAAGTAAGAACACTACTCAATACCTCTCAATTGGTTTAGTTAATAAGGCAAATAAATTTTATTTCTAGTTTTTAATTACCCTAAAGTTTGAACAGGTTTTATGATTTATCTATTTTTTCCTTGATTTGCTCAACAAATAAAATGATATATCATCAATTGTAGAGAGGAGATTCAGAGGATTAAAGCAAATAATCCAGATATCAGTCATAGGGAAGCTTTTAGTACTGCTGCAAAAAATGTAAGTGCACATGATAGCATATTATGTGTGCGTGTGTGTGTGTAAAGAGGATTAAAGCATGTATGTATCTTTTGAGTTTTGAGTTATTAACTTGACATGTAAATTAATCTCTTGCAATATAGTGGGCACATTTCCCTCACATTCATTTTGGATTGATGTTGGAAGCAAATAATCACCAAACAAAACTTGATGAGGTATGTAATTAATTCATGCTTGATATTTTATCATGATAACTTTGTAGAAGTAATTCATAAGATTATACTTTTTGTGCATGTCTACACAATATTTTTTCCTTTTTTCTTATGTATAAATTCAAGTAAAATTAACACATGAATGTGTTTGTTAACAACTGAAATTTTGAAAAAAAAAATTGATTTAATCATCTCTCACAACCCTTTCTTTAATTATTATCTCCTCTACGTACATGCATGTGTAAATGTCATATTTTTCAAAAATAAAACTCAAACATATTACTAAGCGGGTTAAAATGGTTCTTGCAGTTCTAAACTTTATGTATGTGTGCGCACGTGTGTGTAAAAGCTTATTGATATCGTACGCAGGTGAATTATGTGCAAGGATCTGAGAAGCGACTAAGATTGAGGGCTCCATTCAAGAAATGATTAAAGAAGAAAATCAAAGCAAACCACTTATATATTTATATTTTGAGCTCAAGAGATCCATGGGCTAGCTTTACATGCTTTTAAGGACATAAATTTATATTTGAAGATTTTTATATTTGAAGATTTGCGAATTGTATTTTACAATCACGAGTGATGTTATTTGTGTATTATTGTTTGTTGAACAAATGGTAAGCTAGTTTGGCTTATCTTTTAATAAGCTCCCCAAAAAATTGTCTATTTGCTATGTGTATGTAAATGGCTTCCTAAATAATCATAGTGAGTAATAACGTCATATGTCCGTACAGTACAAGACAATAGCTCATTTTTCAACGAAAAATTAGTGCGAAATTTCTCCAACAAATTTCATACGAATTTCTAATGAGAAAAAAGAAGAAAAAGAAAGAAAGCCTTGATTTTGATTCATTAGCGCAACAAATTAGTAATAATACGATTATATATGTTTATAATTTTCGTTGAAAACTGTTGAACGACATTATACATATAATTACTTGTGTAATTCGTAATATTAACTTTACAACAACATACTTTTGTAGGAAATTTTACAGGAACAGCCGATGAAAATGATTTTTTCAAAAAGTATTTTTACCATGCAACTTTTTATAGGAAAATTGTTGGAAAACAAGGTTTCCAGCAAAAACCAAACATACCGTGAAGAATTGACTCATTTTCTAGTAGTGATACATATAGACACTTGTGTGAGTGAGACATAGAACAACATATTGATCGAGAAACTGTGCATTCGACATTGATACAACTAAGTTAATAATGATTTAATTTCCGTATTATAGGACTATGTTAATACATACCAAATTGAAGTCTATGTTGATGAGTTAAATGCAGGTACATCCAGAAATCACATGGTTTACTAAGTGTTGGAAACAAATGCAATTGAAATGGGTGGCCGACAATACCAAATCGACCAACTTAAATGCGAAAACTAAATAAATAGAAAAGAAGATGCATATTGAAGAGGTAGGTCCCAGCAGAGCCCAGTTGGACCCGCAAGACTCACCTTGAAAAGGGACGTCTGCGCAGTTGAACCCGCAAGACTCCTTAACGGACGTCTGCGCGGTTGAACCCGCAAGACTTAACTTAAAGGGACGTCTGCGCAGAGACCAACTGAATCCGCAGGACCCACCATGCTCAGAGACGTGACGTCCTTACGCGCAGTACGCAAGCTGTTCCCGCAGGAAATGCCTCCCAATGGTGAAGTACTCCGCCTGTTCCCGCAGCTGCGGATACAAGCCATCAGGGAAGGCCACCCGCGCAGCAAGGCTACACGCACAAGGCACTTAGCTCTCAATAATTCAGTAGTCACCTGAAGGAATGAGCAAAGCCGGGAACAATCCCGCACAAAGGCGGGAGGGGGAATACTCCCGCCCAAATGAGCCAGTCCGTACGATACTGGAAGATCTTTTGTACTGTACCTGACGAGGTATGGGCAAAAGATCTGACCAGAGATACGACAGCCCACTGACAACAGTATGGCGAGCAGCATGCTCTTGTACTGTATGTCACTATTAGCCGCTACCTACTCACCAACTCCTGTCATACCACGTGCATAGCCTGCAGTTGGTGGAAAAGGAATAGTACACAGCAGGCCTGGTCACTGTCAGCCGCTGCCTACCCACCAACTGCCAGCATGGCACTTGCGTAGGCCACAGTTGGTAGAACAGGAATACTATTCAGCCGGCTATACCCTCTTGGAAACCTACATTCGGCTATAAATACCCCAAATGGTATGATCATCTCATCTTATCTTGTATCTTACATCTTATACCTGATATCTGCTCTAGCAATCTCTAGATATACACTTATATTCAAGAGCAATCTAGTCTGATTCTCACGCCGGAGGGTGGTCACAAGGAGGTACCCCCCCTTCTCAGTGACGAGCTCACGGTGTCTGTTTTGCAGGTTATCAGAAGAACCATCTTTGCCGGGTCTAACCCCTCGTGGGAAACATCTATTTAACCCCCAGATTATCCGTAATCTGCCCGGGGTAACTTAGTGTTTCTTCATTGGCGCCATCCGTGCATAAAAGCTAGAACTTCATTTCTTTTCAGTTTTTTCAAACTTCTGGAAAGATGGTTAAAGAAACTCCGGTAACCACAACCCCAGCTACCGAGGGGAATACCGGCGACTACACAGTTTTTACGAACACTACCTCGGTTACCCAAGCCGGGGCAAGTGCAGTAAATTTTACGAACACTACCCCAGTTACCCAAGCTGGGGCAAGTGCAGTAAATAATCGCTCACTGGGATTCACCGATACCCAGTTAGAGAGACAACGAACGAGGCTCCCCCGCCAAACACTCGATGAAGTTAAAGCGTGGGCGGAAGCACGTCAAAAAGAATTCCAAGCCGAGTTGGATGAACGCTTACGTTCACTCCAACAACCTGAGGAATTCGGAGAGTACTGGGACAATGATTCGGAGGAATCCGATAGTGACGCAAACCCTCGTCATAGGGCGAAAGGGAAGCGTAAGGAAACGGACTCCCAACCGAGAAGGCGTTTTGGAGAAGCCTTCAAACCAAAAAACGCAGGTGGAAACCCACGTGACTTCTCCAAAACATTTACACCAACTGCTGCAAAGGCGGGAACGTCCAAATTTGCAATGGACATTGCGGAAGCAATCGTCCCGAAAAGTGCCAAACAGATGTCCAACATCGGCACTTACGATGGTATATCTGATCCAGACGATCATTTGAACAGGTTCATAGCGGGGGCAACCATCAGTAGTTGGACGGAACCTACGTGGTGTTACATGTTCCAAATGACGCTTGTTGGGGCAGCTAGAGCGTGGTTCGATCGTCTACCGGTCCACCACATCTACGATTGGGAAGACTTCCAGCAGAAATTTAGCCAACACTTCAGCCAACAAAGAAAGTATACCGAAGAGCAATGGACAATCCTCAAATGCATTCGAGAGGAAGATGAATCTTTGCCAGACTTCATCACTCGCTTTAACTCAAAGAAGCTAAGTCTGGGTAATATTAGCGAAGATCTTGTTCGCGCTGCTTTCATCCAGGCGTGAACGACCCAGAGCTCATCCGTACCTTAACGGGTAAAGATGGCATGCCATCCACATGGGATGCCATCATGACAGCAGCTAAACGCTTTGCGGAAACGGAGAAGCAACTGGGTAGAGACCTCCCCCAGAGCACAAACCTCTACACCCAGAAAACAAGAGAAGACAACGTCCTTACCGCCCGACTAAACAAAAAGCGGAAGCTAGGCATTTGGCAGTCAAGGGTAAACTTTGACACCTCATCCGGCTTGCAACATCGGTTAGGCGGAAGGGATAACGTACAGTCGAACCAGAACTCCAGATGGACGCCACTCACCAAAAGCGTCACCGAGATATTCGCCACTGAGGAGCTCCCATGGCCAAAGGCTCCAATAATCCGACATCGTCACAATGCTGATCGGAGCAAATACTGTGACTTTCACAGGACAAAAGGCCACAACCTTGAAGAATGCACAGACGTAAAGGACATCGTCGAAGCATTTGTCAGAGATGGGACGCTCGCACACCTTGTGGCGTAACAAACGCTGAGCAGGCTGATGCGTGTAGAACCCCAGCTGGGGAAAACACGAATAAAATTGCAGCTTCAATGCTGGAGACTACATACTGCGTAAACAACGAGATCCCGAACCAGGTGCATATCGGCTCGATGGCACTCCCATCCCAACAACATGGAAGGGAGCTCAATTACACAGTTTGCATGTAGATCAATTCCAAATTTGTAAAGAAAAGGCACAGAGCCACTTCTAATGGAAATGATTCTCCTTAGAACATCGACGCTGATGATTTTACATTTATACTTATGAACTTTCCACACGGATATGCCGGTTTTCACCGCATAATTACGTGGAAAGTCGTTGCGTGGGGAAGGCGGCAAAACCCGCATAAACCCAAAAAACGGTAAACCTTCACGCATGTCAGTTAAAGGTAAAGTTCAGTCATCCCACTAAATGAAAGTGCCGGTCTATCCGCACGAATCATGATAGAGGAAACTGAACACTAACCTATTAACAACCGCGCGTCGAACGGTTAATTTATTCAACACTGATACCGGTACTCACCGCATAATTACGTGGAAAGTCGTTGCGTGAGGAAGGCGGCAAAACCCGCATAAACCCAAAAAATGGTAAACCTTCACGCAGGTCAGTCATAGGTAAACTTTGGTCATCCCACTAAATGAAAGTGCCGGTCCTAACCGCACAAATCATGATAAGAGGAAACCGAACTAACCTATTGACAACCGCGCGTCGAACGGTTAACTTATTCAAAATACTTAGAAAATTTCTAACAGAAGGATGAGGAAAACCTCCACACAAGTCAGATGTAGGTAAAGTTTAGCCATCCTACTAAGTGCAAGTGACGGTCTTACCTGCACAATCACGAACGAGGAAGCAAAACTTCAACCTATTATCTACCACGTTCAAAGGTTAACTTATTCTAAACACTTAGAAAATTTCAAAGGAAAAGATGAGGAAAACTTCCACGCAGGTCAGATATAGGTAAAGTTTAGCCATCCTACTAAGTGCAAGTGACGGTCTTATCCGCACAATCATGAAAGAGGAAGCAAAACTTTAACTTATTATCTACCACGTTGAAAAGTTGAATTATCTAAGTACTAAAGAAACTACTAAGTTAAATCAGAATATGCGTGAAATAAACAAGGCAAGGGATTGGCAAATAATCTTTATTCCATCGAAATTCAAATATTACAAAGATTGCTGGGTACATACCCGCATACAAAAGAAGCTATACAAAATAAAAATCTATTCTAATGGTGGAAAGGGATCTTCAGGATCAAGCCTCAGGACCACTTCCACTTGGACCCGCACCATCAGTAGAGTGTGGCGGTTCAAGGAAAGCTTTGAGGATAGCTAGCCCATCATCAGCAGAGGCAACTTCGTTTACCTTCTCCACCACCGGATGCGGGAAGGCGGCATACTGATTCACTGCTTGGTCGTATACAGCTTCAGTATCCACATCAAATAAAGGGAAGTTGGAAGGCGGGATGCCTTTCTCAACGAACCCTAGACCAAGCAGGAAGCCGGCCTTTTCCCCATCCTCATGAGAAGCGTTGAGGGCTGCGCTCATAGCATCGTCATAAGACGTATCCGTGAAGACCCGATGCACAACCTACAAAAAGGCCAAAAGAACCCTACGCACCTGTAGGTCGACAACCGGCCGATAGCCGCCAAACCCATCACCTGAACCCAAGGGAAATCCGTCCAAGAGGTCAGGCAGATGGGAAGGAGGCAGAGGTTGGAGAGAAGCCCCAAGCATACCTGAAGGATCGGCCGTCGTTGCCGATGACGGAAGAGGCATGGTGAAGGCCGCCGCGGTAGTAGAAACCAACGGAGGTGAACTCACCGTAGGTGAACTCACAACCGTGGTCGCCGCTGCGGAGGAATCCGCAGAAACAGTCACCGCCGGCTCAGTGAAAGATTCAGTAAATATGGCACTGACAGCCGGCGGTGATGACATCGCAGTTGGAACAGTTGGCTCAACTGGGTGAGCAACTGAACCAACTGAAGCAGGCGCAGCCGCCTGGGTCATCGCCTCAGGTAGGTTGACCAAACCTACCTTCATGGGTCCGGAGGTGCTCCTCCCCGCTCCACCCTGGAATGCGGTAGCATCCACGCCTGCACAAAGAAGATATGAGTATAATGGCGGAAAGATATGAAGTTAAAAAGTAAAGGAAGTTTGTACTTACGGGTTTTCTTGAGCCTAAAAGTGCGAACAGGCGGGGACGAACCCGATGGAGCCGGCCTCTTCACGCCGCTCACCGTCGTTGTCCTGGGCTGCTCGGAGGTGACGGTCGTCTCAGCCTCCGGAGCAGTGGTCTTATCACCACCAGGTTTCCCCGCCACCTCCTCGCTCTCAGTCTCTGAATCAGACCGAGGCACCGGATCGGCAGTGGAGGCAACCTTCGCCTTCCCCTTCCCGCCGGCAGCCTTCTTCTTCCGCACCAACGGAGGACCATCTGCGGATTCCTCATCAGAACACAAGATTAGAGGAATTCCAGCAGAGGTTTCAGCATTGAGGGGTCGAGGGTTGAATAACTCCTTACCTGGCCGCCTGGCGCTTAGGATCTCGTGGCCTGGCGGGTAGACCTCCAAGAACCGATCCGCCGTTTGTTCAAGGATGGGCAACTCGTTCTCATCTAGAGCACGAGTACCCATCCGAGCGGGACTATCAGCCTCCCGCGGATGCAGGAGCGACTGCAAGTCGTTCCCCTCTGAAATAAAAGAAAAACAGTTAGAAGACAAACCTATATAAACAAAGAAGACAGAGCATACCGTAAGGGACAGAGTTCAAACCGTATTCAAGGACGATCGGGATCTTTTGCGCCTCCGCATCCTTCCACACCCGGCTCATCCCGAGCATTACCATCCCGGACTCCGCAAAGCGGTAAACCGGAGATTGGACTCGGGAAATCTTTGAGAACCATTCCGCCTCCTGGTAGTTGGAGGCGTGAAGGCTGGGGAGTGCTTGCCCATTCTTGAACTTCATGGCAAGGGGGATGGCGCGAGCGGAGATATAAAAGAACTCCCGCTTCCATGAACGAAGACTGCGCTCGGTTGCGCAAATCTTCAAACCCTTGATCCGGGTTATCAGAGTATACCACCCATGGATGCACCTCCAAGAGTAGAAGGTCATCAGGCGGTCGACGAAAGGCTCAACGCCCAGAATCCGGCACACCCACTCGAAGTGGCGAATCTTTGCGATCGCCATCGGGTGTACCTCGGTCAGGTGTACACCGTGCCTCTCCAGAACACGGTACACAAACTTCGTCAGGGGGAACCTAAGATTCCCATAGACAAAGAATGCGGCATATACCCCGATCTTGCCTCTGCGGGCATCATACACCGTCTGGTGAGGTTCAGGAAACTCAGGCTCGAAAGACTCGAGCATGAACTTCCTGACGATGTACTGATATAAATCGACAGGCAGAGCACACTGGCACTCGCCAGCAGTACTCTTGTCGTCCTTGTCGGACGTGGATGACGGGTTCTCGGCGTACACCCCAGCCTCCTGGGCTGTAGCCTCAAGATCGTGAGCAGAAGACATCTTGCAGGTATGAAAGAAGAGAACGATCTCAAGAGAATGCTCGACTGAAAAGGTGAGTATTCGCCGGAAATCGTTTTGAAGATGAAGAGAAAAGTGAAAGTGTGGATTACAAAGGACCCTCTCCCCCTTTATATACTAATCGCAATCAATGCGATGAATTTAATGCGGAAGAGAGAGAAATCGCAGGTGCAATGAAACTATGACACGTGGCAAAGAGCAAGCTGGCAACAGTTGTTGAAAGGACGCGTGCCATTAATTTCGCGGCCACGCGCCCGAAAAATCGCGCCCACGCACCTGAAAAAGCGTCTGGAATGACCATGTACTGTCACGTCTCCATAACTTCCTGCACGTCCTGACACAGTCAGAAGAAACCGTCGGACGACGTTTCAACAGTTTGGACTGTTCTTATCCTTTCACCAACTCTTCGAATTTCAAAATTTCAAAAAGATTCAAAAGTAAGCGGGATTATACCCCTTACCTTGGCAACCAAGTAACTATAAGACAGATGCGAGTACAGTGTTAAGGCAAAACCCTTCACATACTTAGCACCTGCAGGGAATTGAAGCCAAGAATACCTCGGCAACCAAGTAACTATAAGACGGGTGCGGGTACAGTGTCAAGGCAAAACCCTTCACATACTTAGCACCCGCAGGGAATTGAAGCCAGGAATACCTTGGAAGTAAAGTAACTATAAGACGAGTGCGGGTACAGTGTCAAGGCAAAACCCTTCACATACCTAGCACTCCGCAGGGAATTGAAACCAAGAAGGATCTTCTGGGCCATGCTTGCGGAAACGGGAATGACATCCCCGCATAGCGGGAACGTCGAGAACTAGATTGTTTGAAGCTCCAAGATGGAATTGGTTGTTTAACATAATTGATCACTATGTTCAAAACTACCAAAACCTCATGGAGAATCTACACAAGAGGTACTCGACACTCCTGACTTGCGAGGAGGTTACAGACCTACCCGCATCATACCCAAAGATCAAGCAGAACAGTGGGAAATTCTGCACGTGACATTAGGACTTCCGCGGGAAGAATCCCCATAGAAAACCTTAAAACTAAACCCTTTTCAAAACCCCTTGCTTAAGTCCAAAAGTTCACCTCACTTATTAACAATTCATGAGAAGAACATTGGACTGGGGGGACTTGAAGAGGTAGGTCCCAGCACAGCCCAGTTGGACCCGCAAGACTCACCTTGAAAAGGGACGTCTGCGCAGTTGAACCCGCAAGACTCCTTAACGGACGTCTGCGCGGTTGAACCCGCAAGACTTAACTTAAAGGGACGTCTGCGCAGAGACCAACTGAATCTGCAGGACCCACCATGCTCAGAGACGTGACGTCCTTACGCGCAGTACGCAAGCTGTTCCCGCAGGAAATGCCTCCCAATGGTGAAGTACTCCGCCTGTTCCCGCAGCTGCGGATACAAGCCATCAGGGAAGGCCACCCGCGCAGCAAGGCTACACGCACAAGGCACTTAGCTCTCAATAATTCAGTAGTCACCTGAAGGAATGAGCAAAGCCGGGAACAATCCCGCACAAAGGCGGGAGGGGGAATACTCCCGCCCAAATGAGCCAGTCCGTACGATACTGGAAGATCTTTTGTACTGTACCTGACGAGGTATGGGCAAAAGATCTGACCAGAGATACGACAGCCCACTGACAACAGTATGGCGAGCAGCATGCTCTTGTACTGTATGTCACTATTAGCCGCTACCTACTCACCAACTCCTGTCATACCACGTGCATAGCCTGCAGTTGGTGGAAAAGGAATAGTACACAGCAGGCCTGGTCACTGTCAGCCGCTGCCTACCCACCAACTGCCAGCATGGCACTTGCGTAGGCCACAGTTGGTAGAACAAGAATACTATTCAGCCGGCTATACCCTCTTGGAAACCTACATTCGGCTATAAATACCCCAAATGGTATGATCATCTCATCTTATCTTGTATCTTACATCTTATACCTGATATCTGCTCTAGCAATCTCTAGATATACACTTATATTCAAGAGCAATCTAGTCTGATTCTCACGCCGGAGGGTGGTCACAGGGAGGTACCCCCCCCTTCTCAGTGACGAGCTCACGGTGTCTGTTTTGCAGGTTATCAGAAGAACCATCTTTGCCGGGTCTAACCCCTCGTGGGAAACATCTATTTAACCCCCAGATTATCCGTAATCTGCCCGGGGTAACTTAGTGTTTCTTCACATATTTATTGTGTACTTGAGACATAAAGCCAAAAGGTACTAGTCTATTTTGAATTTTGAAAGTAGAAATAGAAGTTGTAAGATTGAAAAGAATTAATGTATTGCTATAATCATAATCATATATCAGTTGTCAAATTCTTGTGAGGTTTTCCCAAGAGTACTTGCCTAGAGAGTCATGTTAAATGGCATTGCTATATTTAATAAGTGAGGCCATAGCCATTGATTCTTGATCTTAATCATTCATTGAAGGATTCACTCCAAGGCTAGCCATTAATTCTTGATCTTAAACAAAACTTGGATTATAGCAGTCCAAGGTAGAGTGGGCAAATAAACGGTTAACCGAATCAACCCGAAATTCATTATGACCGGTTTGGAACTGATTGAAACTGTAGGTTCATAACCGGTTTGTAATTTTCTTCATCAAAACCGGTTCCAAACCGGTTAACTTAACCGAAACCGGCCAGAACCGAGCAAAAACAGGTCAAAATCCGAACCGAAACCGATCGCAACCTAGTCAAGAAACCTGTTTCAACCCGAACCGAAACCGATCATATACCAGTTTTGACTTTTGTTGACCGAACCGGTTTCAACCCAAACGGGTTTTGAGTTTTAAACCGATTTGTGCACCTTTAGTCCAATGTAAACCCCTTAAGATATTCTCCCATTTTACACTAATGGAATGCCTATCCAGGAATTCACGTTTTGTTTTTGCCCGACAAACTCGCTCATGCAAGATCCATCTTAGTAGACAATGTTTCCACCTCTTAACCGATGTGGGGAGATTGACTATCCAGGAACTCACGGTTTTGTTTTCACTCGAGAAATTACTCGCCCAGGTAAAGCACGTCTTGGTAGAGAAGGTTTTCATCTTCATATAAGGAAGCATTTGTTCACCTCTCAACCGATCGGGACTTGCAAACCCATTAAATAATAAGAGCTTAGCATTGATTACATACAATTATATGTACAACAATATTATTATGTTAAGGTAACCTATAAACCTATACTTGTACATATGTATTAAAAAGGTTTTTGTGTCAAAATGCACATAGCTTAGTTAGCTCATTGGATAAAGAGAACTCTTTTTGGTTTGGACCACATATATACTTGGTAATCTTTCGTAACTCATGATTCTTCATCCACCACACCACGTACTTTTGCAGTCTATACCATCAATGGCTTCAAGCTTTCATTTTTATCATAAAAGTTTTTTAAGTGGTAGATGAATGTGCATATCGCCATCTCATTTGCCTTTCCAATCTACTCTTAGGTGGAAAAGACCATTACTGAGATAAGATGCATCTCACTTTTGCCATAATTAGGCCTTTAATTAATTACACGTAATCAGAAAGATTATTTCAATGAAAATAATTGGAAATTGTTTCAATGTTGAAATAGGACTTTTACCGACTAACTTATCTATGGTAAATCTGTCGGTTTAAGCTATCAGCGAGAGATTCCGTCGGTGATACTCCACAAGAAAAACATAAGTGAAACAACTTCACCAACAGTGATAATGTAGTTTTCTTGTAGGGTTCACATTGCTCTCAGGACCAATATGATCGCCCTAACGCCAAGACCATGATACGGACTAGCAAAGCAGTGTGCCGTTATCATATGTCCGACATGATTGTACACCCATTACGTATAGTTGTATCAATCACGCTAGCTTGGTTTTTTTTTAACAACAAATTTATTTTCAACTAAAACCCTCCTAACCTTAATTGGCTTGCAAGAATTTAAAACAGTCACCCTTATTTTAAAAGGGATGTGTTATTCATACACCATCTCTCTCTTTAAAGAGGGTGTATATAATAGATAAAATATGTGTTACAGGTTGTATGAATATCAAAAAAATAGTGTGTGAATAACCATTGCCTTTTAAAATGGTTAACACCATACCACTAGGTCATTAGATCATTGGCCCGTTAGCTACTTTAATGAGTAATTTAATTAAAAATACAAAGGTATTAAAAGTCAATGCAGTTATTAAATACCTATTGGGTAGATTTAGAAGTAGCCTTGTCTTTGTTGATGTGTATAGTAGGAACGGCTGAACCAGAATCTGAAATGTCACTTCATGTCTTTATTTTCTTTCATTTCCTTTCATGTCCCTTCAAACAAAACCGTACATTTATTTTATTAGTTTATAGAAAAGAAAAACACCAAAAATCTATTGATATATAATGGAAATGGGATCCAAGACACAAAGATCGGGCTATATATAATGGAAATGGATTAACGCCCATTGTCAACTCATCTTATTTGCACGTTGAACACCGTCTCAATAGGGCATTTTGGATGATGGGCGGGTGAGCATATGATTAAACCGAAGAATGGTTTAAAGAACATATGATTTGGGGTGCGTGGAACACGGGAGGCAAAAAATTGCTCTCCTCTTTAAATAGTCACCATATTTACAAGTGAATATGGAAGGACCTAAGTAAACAAGTTGGTCAAATTGGTTTAGTTTTCTGGTTATAATATGATTATTATGTCTTAGTCATCAACAAGTAAGTGAATATGTCTTAGTCATCAAGTTAGGGTTATGTCTATAAATATGGGACTTGGGTAGAGGGTTTAGATGTATGATCAACAGATTGAGAATTTTTGTAACAAGTTTTGAGTCAGTTTTATCTTGTAATAATAAAGTGTTTAATAGATCATGTGCCTTGAGTTTACATTAGACCCTTCACAATTATGGGCTTGGTCGTTAATGCTACTCATGGGTCACCTCATTGGTCAAAAACCATCCCACTAAAAAAAGTTTTCTAGGTGTTTGGAAAAGCATTGCTAGCATGGAAAATGAGTTGCTCAATTATAAGATTAATAATCACAATAATCTTTTGGTGGAAGTTGATACAAGCCGAAATGTTTCATTTTCGATTAATAATTGGGTTGGTGGTACTCCGCTACGTGACTGGTTCGTGAAATCCTTTGAACTTGAAAAAAAAAAGGCTAAAATAAAATAAGTGATAATTATAGCAAGGTTGGCTCGGTGGTTCAATGGTCTTGGAAGTGGAAAAAGAATCCTAGAACGGATCAAGAATGGCGTGAAATAGGGCACCTAATGGGAGTAATGGCTGAAATCGGGAAGTACAACTATGTCATGTCGACTGGTGATAGATGGTTGTGGAATACGAACGAAATGATTGAAGGATTCAGTTGTAATTTAGTGAGAATTGTTATGGAGGTGGGGATCGATGGCAATCAAATCTGGTGGATGCTTCCTTGGAATAGCTGGGTACCACTTAAAGTAAACTATTTCTCTTTGCGTACCGAATTGGATAAAAATATTTATAAGTCTTATACAATTCTTGGATATCATATATAAACACCATGTATAATTCTTATAAAATTACTTTAACCTATTCTTTATCATATAAATCAAAGGGTAGTCAAAATTACCGTACTCAAAATACCATTAATAGGCTTAAAGTTGTTTGGAATCATGTATAACTCTTAATACAATTCTTTGCTATCTCTATATACCTTTTAACGAATAAACATATAAAGTTGATCAATTATTGTGTACATTATTTAGAAACCTTATGATTGATGTTTATCTTAAAAGACAGACACCATGTCATCAAAGAATTTCCTCCCTTTCATAAACACCAAACAATGTTGAACGTTGGGTCCCAAATAGATGTAAAATGTCCCATCCATCAACTTGGATGCTTGGATGGCTCCTAAGCTTTGTCAAACATGGATAAATTCCCACAAGTTCCAAGTGTCTCGAACTCGATTAGTGGAGAACATTTCGAACAACAATAATATATATATAACGTATAATTCTTATGGAATCGTGTTCTTATGACGGATTCCCAGAGAAAAAACACGAAAGTAGATATTTTCTTTGAAGTGTTCTATACTTCTATGGTAACATTAGAACAATTTAATGTGAAATATGTGAAATATTTGGTCATGTATCTATTTGGCCCATGCATCTACATGCAGTCGACCAAACGATATATTTTCATTGTCAACATGAACGATAATACGTATGTAAATCTTAATGAATTTCTATTACATAGACTTTTCACGGTTAATAAAGAAACCGTCAATGAGAAGTCTCGTTCTATTTTAAAAAGCTCATGTTTTGCTCAGAATAGGCTTAGCTTGTGTATAATTCGAACCCAAGCCAAGGTAAGCTTGCCCCATTAGCTGGCTCAAATGTTTGCCTCAATCAAATTAAAGCCCAAATTTATATATATATATATATATATATATATATATATATATGTGTGTGTGTGTGTGTGTGTGTGTTATAACCGAAGCATGAAAATTAGTCTGGTGCTAGCAAAATAACTATAATGTTTCCTACACTTCATAGAAACCTATTGTATCCTATCCTACGTTTTGCGTGTGTATAAACTATAGCGGTGTCGATGCGATGCGACTGGAAAAACAGACATGGGTAGTTATGTAACATGTTGTTTTTTGAATCAAAAATAGAAAGAATTATAATGATACCTTACTCAAGTTAAAGTGAACAAATGCTCATTATTATAGTTTAATTTTTTTATTTTTTATGAAAAACATTAAAAATTATGAATGTTTAAAAGTTGTAGGATGAAGTTGGTTTAAAAGTAAACAATATGTTTAAAATAATGTACAATTTTCTTTAAAAGTTATAATTACTTCAACTTGATTATGTAAATATACCTTTTTAATTATCTGCCTCATATACAATAGTATGTAGATATGTGTACACACACACAAACGAGCAAGTATGTGAAATTATCTTGCGTCATATATACTGGGATTGTCCGGGAGACATGGTCCAAGACCGATATGAGGATGATTTGCGTGTGTACAAAAGTGCAAGACTTCAAAATTAAAATAATAGAGAAACGTGTTCGCTCGGGTTCTTTATATTACAAGTCAAGATCAAAGCTCAACATTTCAACACATTAAGATAAATAAGTTAAGCGTCTCAGCCCAGACAACCCTGGCTCGATTCAACTTGTTTACCGCACCAGAGAGAAAGAACAATGAATAGAAACGATTTTATGTTTTGAAGCATACAGAAGTTGGTATTCATATAACATGAACTGTTTTAAATTAGAGTGGTGAGTAACTAAACTAAAACACTAACCCATTTGAGTGGGCTGGAAGCCTGAACCCGGAATATGTAGCCCAATAAGAAAATGGCCTAACCCATTCGATCCACTATAAAAATTAGAAAGATAAAAGGTACCAAATCCAGATGGAAGATAATAATACATGTCAGAGTTTGTCAGACCATTGATATTGAAAGTGTCCTACTAAGGACACCCAGACATCCCCTATACATCCCATATAATGCTATACGGGGGCATATACGCCCCGTATAGGGCTGGTGGGGTATACGGGACCTAATACGCCCCGTATAGCCCTATACGAGGTGTATAGGGTGTCTCTAGAAAACCCCTATTGAAAAATCGACTAGGGTATGTCTGGTGCATGTTTCCAAATATATGTGTATAGATCGTGTATTTGGGCCAATTAGGTTTGGGTTTAATCGGGTTGGGTCAAAAAACGTAAACATGGATTTTGGTGAAACTGGTTTGGTTTACAAAGAGGCTTTTCAAGGGTATATGATCTGGTTTGATTGGTTTGAAACAAGGTTTTAACCGATTCGGCTTGGGTTTGACCATGAAAACCATAAACGTATTATTTTCGTATCGTGTTTTGAGCTGAATACTAGTAAGAAACAACTCAAAATGGTAATTTATTTAGCACCAACATAAACTCATCCAAATACTAGTCAGAACCAACTATATACATATGTACAAGAATATGTACAAGAATCTTTCAAAATAATACTAGATTCACCGTACACAAAATTACACCAATGATTTAGAAGATAATGCCATAATGGCAACTATGATATACATTATTTCCTGTTCTAATAGTCACTAAACACATATACTTCATAGAATTACAAAACAAACACTTGAAAGGTGAAATGACAAGGGGTGGTGGTTGCATATCACCTTATGCAAAAAAGAAAAAAGATATTGTACAAGAGTTAAAAGAATCGAGTTCTACATAAGCCAATGGTCCATGACACACAAAAGTTTTGTTAGGGCTCACCAAGAGTCATTTCAAGATCATGAGCCATTGCTTTAGCTCCATTGATGTTCTTTCCAACCCTAAAGAAAGATAGGTTCACTATTTTGATGTTGATGTTCACTTAACACCTTAATTGGTCTCTAAACTTCACCTTTAAATTCCCACTTTAATATTCTAAACGCGGGTGGATATGCGTCGCAAAAACTTTAGCTAAAAATGGAGAGGATCAACGAGCTAAACAGGTCAAAAGCACGAAAAATAGTGTTTGTGGGTCCACCAAGCATTCATGGACCATTTTAATCCATGCTAAAAGCGATCCATTTTGACCCATACTGCGATGTTGCCCAACCCGCCTTGGATCATGCATTTACTTATTAGGCAAAGTGTAGTGGGCGACGGGGGCGATAAGGGGCTGCGAACACCTCCCCCTGGGCGATTTTGGGGGGAGAAGGGGGGGGGGGAGGAGAATTACTTGCTTGTTTGTGTGTGTGTTTATTAATATTATATATGTGTGTGTGTGATATATATATGTGTGTGTGTGTATGTGGCTACAACACCATTACATCCCAAAAACAAAAACCCACTATGACGCCACATGACGCAAATCGCCCCATTTTATAGCCCCTCCACTAAACATAGCCTTAAAGCCTTTTAAGTACAAAAAAGAATTAATGAAACATGAACTTTAAGTAGTTCTCCATAATACTTTCCAAGAGTCAAAATCCAAGACTTTCAAACCCCTAGCAAATAATCCAAAAATGGAGTACAAGACAAATTGTGTGTGTGAACAAAATAGTATAAAGATGAAAAGAATGTATGGAGAATATTTTACCAATTAAGAAGCTAAAAAATGGACCATATAGACTCCAAGGTGTTATATGATCCATTGGTAAAACCAATATGATTCCTGCCATATGATTACAAAGGATCAAAACATCAAAGAAACACAACATGTGTTACAACAGTCGAATATATAAAAATCAAAACCACAAACCATTTCGCACCATCCGTTTATATCCCCAAGCGGGACACGATTCATGTTCTTGTATGATAAAGTCACAACATTTCAGTTTAAACTCATAGCAAAAAAAGTAATGAACAGAAGGATACAATTATACATATAATGACACAAATAAAGCAAAACTTTCGTCCGTTTATTGTTCTTGTGTAACGTTGATGGAACGCGTTACACAAAGAAAATAAAAGGTACCCACAATACAAAAAAGTTAGATATTTGATATCTCACAATTGACATCAATCTTGAACTAAAGAGTTGGAAAGAATCTTCTTTAAAAATTCACTTCAAAAAGTCGTTTCTTTCGGCCTTTAACGCCTTATATAATGAGTGTTCTAGGCAGAAAATGTTAAAAGAGCCCAAATGGAGAGTTTGAAGAGCGACCCGAATCAAACTAAACCGAAAGACACCTACAAACTAGCTTATATTATTCATTTCTTACTTGGTGCAGGAAACTTGCTTCCATGGAATGCTTTGATTACCGCCATTGATTACTTTGGTCATCTATATCCGGATAAACATGTAGAGAAAGTGTTTTCGGTTGCTTATATGAGTTCGTCACTTTTAACATTAGTTGTTATGATAAATTGGAGTAATTTCAGCAAGTTAGTGAGCTTCAAAGTGAGAATGAATATTGGCTTTACCATGTTTGTTGTGTGTCTTATGGTAACTCCAATTCTTGATTGGGCTCGTTGGCACGAAACGTCCACGTCAGCGTTTTATGTAGTGGTTGGGTCAGTTGTGATATGTGGTTTGGCGGATGGCTTGATTGGCGGGAGCCTTGTGGGGTCCGCGGGGAAATTGCCTAAAGAATACATGCAGGCTGTTTTTGCTGGAACTGCTTCATCAGGTATGGACGGGTCGGGTAACGGGTCAGAACCGAAAACTTGTCTTGTCAACTTTTGTACTTCAAAAGTAATTTGTCTATTAAATAAGATTTTTAAAGATTATGGTGTTTAAGTACTAATCTTTATTTAATAATGTGATTTAGATGGTTTTAACTTTTAAGCTTTTGTAAAGACAAATTATTTGTTATGTTTCCATTTTTCCTAATTTTAAAATTTTTACCATTTTGAGATAATATATCCAAAAAAATAAAAACAAATTGACCTATATTTATATTATGAAGACTATATTGATAAAAGTAATAATTTAGTTTTTAGTAAAGCTATATAGGAGGTTTTAAGCGTTAAAAAAAGCTTCGAGTAACTTTTGACCAGTTTGACATGTTTCCATTTCAGTAAAGTTCTAAACTTTACTTGTTTAACCCGTTGCAGATTAAATAATAACATATAATCCGAAGGGCAAATCAGCCCATTTTAGACAACGGGTCAAACAAGTAAAGTTTGAAAACTTTACATGTTTTAAGGTTTAAAACATTTAAAAAGATTTGGGTAACTTTCAACCTGTTTGACCTGTTTCCATTTCATAAAAGTTTGAAAATAAAAAAAAGAGTTAATGGCCATTTTCGTCCATGTGGTTTACTACTTTCGCCACTTCAGTCCAAAATTTTTAATTTTGTCAATTTAGTCCTCATAGTTTTAAATATTAGCCAATTACGTCCCATCAGTCTAACGGCATCCAGCTATGCCGTTAGTTTAAGGGTATTTTTGTCTTTCTCCTTTTAATTTTGAGTTAATGGTCATTTTAGTCCCTGTGGTTTGATATCTTTCCCAATTCAGTCCAAAGTTTAAAAATTTGTCAATTTAATGTTCAGTTTAATTCAGTTTTTTTTAATTTTTTATGTTTTTTGTTTATAACCCTGAAGAGCATAATTCAAGCCCAAAACCATCGAGCAACCTCAAATAATGGTATGCATTTACTCTGTTGACAACAGTAATCATACCCCCCCTTATATTTAGTTTCTAGACATTTCCTAAAATCTTCTCCATGGTGGAATTTAATGGTAAAGTGGTCAAGGTAATTCCCTGAAACCGAATTATACAGAAAAAATTAAAAATTGTTTTGTTGATTAATGTATAATAGTTGATTACGACCCAGATTTTCGTTATGATATGTTAATCTCTAAACCCTAAATATCATGCATTCATCAAAGAAACGATTTTTAGTTTTTTCCGTACAATTCGGTTTCACATAATTGCTTTGACCACTTTACCATTGAATTCCACCATGGGGGAGAGTTTAGGAACCGTCTAGAAACTAAATACGAGAGGAGGGGGTATGATTACTGTTGTCGACAGAGTAAATGCAGACTTGTTTTGGGCTTGGATAATGCTCTCTAGGGTTATAGAAAAAAAACTGACTTAAATTGACAAAATTTCAAACTTTGGACTGAATTGGCAAAAGTATCAAACCACAGGGACGAAAATGACCAATAACTCAAAATAAAAAGGAGAAAGACAAAAATACCCTTGAACTAACGGCATAGCTGGATGCCGTTAGACGGATAGGACGTAATTGGCTAATATTTAAAACTATGAGGACTAAATTGACAAAAATACAAATTTTGGACTGAAGTGGCGAAAGTAGCAAACCACAGGGACGAAAATGGCTATTAACTCTAAAAAAAATAACACACAACCCAAAACGAAAATCGACCCATTTTAGTCAAACGGGTCAAACTTGCCATCTCTAGCAACAACACTCGGATAAACTTATCGACCTAAAAAACATCTATTTTCAGGAATCTTGGTCTCGTTTTTGCGGATTATTACTAAAGCATCACTCCCACATGATCAACAAGGTCTAAAAAAAAGTGCACACTTATATTTCCTAGTAAGCACACTCATTCTCCTAATATGCATGCTTTGTTGTACCTTTCTATACAAGTTACCAGTCATGGAACAACATTATAAACTCCTCCAACATAACATTTCAACATCAAGAACCAAGTTTTGGGATGTTGCAAGAATAATCCAATGGCCAGCTTTAGGAATATTCATCATATACACCGTCACGTTATCAATCTTTCCCGGTTTCTTAGCAGAAAACATTGAGTCAAAACTTCTTAAAGATTGGTACCCAATATTGTTAATAACCACTTATAATATTGCTGATTTTTCCGGGAAATGTTTTACCGCGGTTTATTGTTTAAAGAGTGTTACTAAAGCCACATGGGGATGTTTAGCAAGGTTGTTGTTGTATCCACTTTTTACTGGATGCTTGCATGGGCCTATATGGTTGAGAAATGAGGTTTTTGTGTCGGTTTTGACGGTTATTTTGGGGTTTACAAATGGGTATTTGACGAGTGTTGTTATGATCTTGGCGCCTAAATCGGTTCCACCTTCTGAAGCAGAAATGGCTGCGGTGGTGATGGCTTTGTTCTTGGGATTAGGGTTGGTTTCGGGCTCGGTTCTTGGATGGTTTTGGATCATTTGAAGATGTTGTTTGGTGAATCTAGTTTAGTTGATGTCTCCTTTGTTTTATTGTTTTGTTCTTGATATTATGTTAGAATGTAATTTACTTTTAGAACTTGTAGTTGATAGTTAACTAGTTATTAAGGTTGATGAGTGTCATGTAACCATTTACAAGATTATCACCTTCACTATATGTTAAGAACTAGAAGACTTGGATGATAATATATAAGAAATAAAAGATGGTAATGATGCTTTTTTAGTGTATATTTGTTTTTCTAACAAAATATTAATGCAAATATCTATTTTTAGAGTTGTCACTTCAAAAGAAAACATGCAACAATGATTATGGATTAATATTATTTTGAATTGTTTTTTTAAAGTATTTTTTATTAATATTTTTTTTCATCTTTGAATTGTTTTATATTTTTAGATTTAAATTTATTTTTGGATGCTAAACCAAAGGGTCTTTAGCCTATACCCAGGCGGTTATGGTTAATAATTAAGTCCATCAAGGACGAAAACATGTAGGTTTAGAAGTAGGATTAGACACTCGTTCAAAAAAAAATGTTCAATAAGAAAGGATTAAATAACATAGCTCAAATACTTTTGGCTTAAATGTGTAAAAATGGGCTAATTATTAATTAAAGAATAAACACAAAGTTTTAGGTCCGATTTTATTATTCTTGGCCATTTTTTATCCGGAAACTTAAGTTCAACTGGAAAAGGCGAAAAAGGTTGAATCCATTGTGAAAACCGAAAAAATGAAAACAAACAGTTTATAATGCGATTGTTGGTACGATTTGAACCTAAAACCGATTCAAACCAATCCATACTCCGAAAATGCATTCATTAAAACATAACCTCTTTGACTTTCAACTCATTTCCTTTCTATTTAATGTTGATTTAAGTGTTAAAAACATAACATAACCCAAACTCAATCATAAAACTAAATGTTACTGAACTCTCTTCACTAATGAACCACTGCTTATTGTTGATGTATATGAATATATGATCATTTTTTACTGTTTAAACATGTTAAATTATGAGTTAAAAAAGCAGGCTTATGAGATTATCTTTAATTACCAATTATATACATGTTTCTTGACCCACAAAAGTTAAATGGGCTAAGTCTTGTATAAATGGGTTGGGGTTCAGTTCACATAATGGGCTTTTATAGTAACGTAAGTAATGTGCCTCAACTAGAGGTGTACTAAACCGGTTTTTTTTCAAACCGAACCAGTTTGGTTTTGCATATTTCGAAGCGGTTTAAGCATAGAAGTAGCCAAACTGATCCGGACCAGTTCTGGTCGGTTTTAAACTGGGTTCAAACCAAAAAAACCGGTTAGATTGAAAAATACCCAAACCGTTATACGAACCAGCGGATTGGTTCGATTTGTAGAAATCGGTTATAGAAACGAACCGGTTCGGTTCCGTTCCGTTTCTGGTTATCAAATGAATTTTTCATTGAACTCAAATTGCGACATTGGAATCGTCTCGTTAAACTCAACAATATTAGATTTTAGGTTTTTGATTTTCGATTTCTAGTTTATAGATTTTATAATTTATGTTCAAATCACTGTGTTTTTTTATTTATCATTGTATTTATTGTTTATTTTCGTCAATTGCGTTTTCCTTCTTGACTTTGTGTTATGTTATCGAGCATTGTGTTATATTTTGCTCGACATTGTATTATATTTTGCGATCAATTGTGTCTTTATACATTTCCAATATTTAGGAGACTGTGTAGAACAACTTAGCCCTATTTTATAAATCATTACAAAATCGTATTATTATTAGTTTCACTTTTATTATATAAATAGGCGGTATACGTTATTAAATTTTGAATAGGTTTTTGATGGCTTTTAACCAAATTGACTCTAGTTCTACTACTACTGCTATTGCTACTAGCTACTACTACTGCTACTGCTGCTCCTGCTCTTCTTGTTGCTGTTGTGCTTACTGTCGCCACCACTACTGCTACTGTTGCTCCTCCTACCACGACAACGATCGCCACTGGCACCACCACTACGATAATTTATCGTTCTATGAATTTCATAGAAACATTAAAAGTTTTTCGTAAAAGAATCTATAGTTAACGTGCACACAGTAAAATTAACTGCACCCGTAGGGATTTTCACTCATTACAATTAAATCTTATTATTATTTGTGTTCCAGATGTTTTGTTTATTATGAACAAATATATTTTAAATTAACTTGTTTCAATAAGAAAAAAGGTGTTTAAAGTTGTTTCCCTACTTATCTAGCTTTATCGAAATGGGTTAGACTTTCATTAAAACAATATACGATAAATTATTAGCTTATTTCATAAGAACACTAAAACTTTTTCATTAAATGAACCAACGATTGTCGTGTTCCACTTGGACACAATAATATTGACGTGCACCCGTATGGATTTCCAGACTCGTATGATTACATTTAAATCTTATTATAATTCTTTGTGTTCCACAACTTTGGTTTATTATGGACAAATATATTTTAAATTTAACTCGTTTCAACAAGAAAAAAAAGTGATTGAAATTGTTCCTTCCAGACTTCCATCTAGCTTTTATCAAAACAGGTTCGACTCTTTTTGAAACGACATAGAGATAAGATAATAAACGGTAAATAATCAATCAGTCTATCTCGCATAGACGTTAAAAGTTTTTCGTTAAATGAACCTAGGACTGTCGTGTTTCACATTCAAACAATAAAACTGACTATCACCCGTCGATTTATTCAAACTCAAACGATTGCGTTTAAATCCGACACGACTGAAAATAACATTCGTGCAAGTTTGTGACATAGGATTAAGACAACAAACAATGACTAGATACATTGTCAATCTTTGATACGAATATTAACCGGACCGGACTTTGTTGATATGATCTGATTGATAACGTTGGCCCCCACCATTTGATACCATGTCCATTGCACCTTAATTATTTTATGTATTATTATAATGATCATAAGTAACCATATGGGCAAACATACAACATCAATATCATTATATCAACTTTTTTATATATTAGTTTTGTTTTCTTCGACAGCTTAGGAATTTGTTTTTACACTTTCTAAAAGATCACATATTCTCGGTGTTGGAAAAACCAGGATTAATCGATAATTAATCATTAGTCGGTCAGTAACTTAATATTTTTTACAATCATATTATCTTAATTGTAAATTTCTTCTCTTAATAAAGTGTCATCCATTGATAACTTTATTTACTGTTATTCGTATAAAGTTCTATTAAAGATAGCAGACGTTGACATTTCTTGTACTCAAACCCGCTTAAGTTTAAAATTCTTCTCCAATTTGTAAATTCATAACATCTAGCGCCACCTAAGACACGTTAATGAGACTTTGGGCTTTATTATTCTACTTAAAATTCTTGCAATAATCGCGTAAGTGTAAAATTACAACTAAAGCGTCCAAGGCTTGTTAATAAGACATTCTTTTCTTTTCTTTTTCTTTTTTGTTTAAATACTTCATAAAGATAATTAATTCTATTGAAAATTCTTATAGTTGAATCCGCTTAAATCTAATTCTTTTCATGTATTCACTCATAAAACGTTCAATAATTTTGTTTGAATCCACTTAAATCTAATTCTTTTCATGTATTCACTCATAAAACGTTCAATAATTTTGTTTTGTATTTTTCGAATAAACCTCTTTGAGATCACTTCTACTAAAATTTCTTACACGCCCCATTTGGTTGCACAATTTATCTTCTTGATTATAACTAAAACGTCTAGGCCTTTTTAATAAGACTTTGTTTTTTGTTCAAAGACTTCTTAAAAGATCACCATAACGCAATTTCTCATACTTAATTCCACTTAACTCACATTATTCTCTCCTCGTTCACTCATAAACCGCCAATCAAGACTTTTGAGATCACATCTACTAAAATTTATTGCATAACCCATTTAAGTGTAAAAGTATCATCTCATTCAAAACTAAAGCGTCCGGATAATGAGACTTTAGTTTTATGACTTTTATCTTTTTTATACTTAAATCCGCTTAACTCTAGCATTCTTTCCTCATTCACAAATAAAGCATCCAAGACCAAATAATGAGACTTTGTTTTATATATATATTTTTTCAAATAAAGACTTTTGAATACAGCATCTACTTAAATTTCGTGCACAACCCAATTAATTGAAATGTTTTAAGTTTAAACTCTAAAAGTCTTCCCTCATTCACACATAAAATGTCCAAGACCCTTTAATATATAAGACTTTGTTATTATCTAAATAAATACTTTTAAGGTCATATATATAGAAATTTTTCACAAAACCCGCTTAAGTGTAAAATCATCCTCTCACTCACAACTACAGCATCCAAGACATGCTAATAAGACGTTTTTTGTTTCAAGATTTCTAATAAGATCACCGTGTTGAACTTCTTACACTCAAAATCGCTGAACTCCTAACATTCTTCACTCACTCTAAACAACCTAAAAATCGCTCAACTCTTAACATTCTTCACTCATTCAAACAAACCGTCCAAAGCCCTTAACGAGACTTTGTTTTTTATTGTTCAAAATGTGTCATCTATCGAAACATCTTATTCTCTTGTTTACAACTAAAACGTCCAAGACTTGTTAATACGATTTTGTTTTTATTTAATGATCTCGGTATTAAAATTTCTTAGGCTCAATGTCAACTTTTATGTAAAGTTAACTTAAAGCTCCCAATAAGTAATAACCATTGATATTTATACATCACTAAAAGAATGAGTATGATTTGATAAGTTGTTCTCTAACAAATTACTTTATAACAATAGATAACAAATATAAAATTAAAATATTTACGAATTTTGTACACTATAAGTTAACACAAAGACCACATTTATTCAAAACACTTGACATACTTATACAATACAACTAGTAACAACACATAATACGTAGAACAACAAAGCTTCACACACTTATACAATACAACAAGAACAAGACAACAACATATTACATTAAACATAACATAAACCATTCATTATATAATAACTAAAAAAGGTAACAACTTGAGGTAGCAAGAAGATGAACCTGAGAAAACAAGACCCTAAAGTCCCATAAAAAAACATGGACCATGGTTCATAAAAAAACAACCACAAAGTGTTGTTAAATAGCACCAGACCAACAAATATGTTACTATTTACCATAGCCCAAAAACCAAGTGCACCCTCCTTCACCCTCAAGTTGTTGACAACATAACCCGACCGATACAACTGACTCGAACCATATGACCCCACCCCGACCCAAACCACTAAACTAAACTAGACACGAAATAAAAGGACATAACTTTTTGTCAGGGTGTGACGCACCATGGTCTTAGTCGTAACAGTCTCGTTTTTCGAAAACGAGACTGTACAGTCATAAACAGGCTAAAAAGTTTTAGCCTGTTTGTGACTGGAAAACCGACTGACGAGCCAAGATTTACCACAAGCCACAAGACAACCCTGACACACGAAATCGATACTACGAGTACGAACTTTATCCTTGATTTGGAACCGGGGGGGGGGGGGTGTTCTAATAAAGGATGTCACATCTCCAAAGATTCTCGACAAGAGAATCGACCGAACCGCTGCTAATGAGATTGCATTGTTGGATGTTTAACCCAACTAAGGTTTGACCGAGTTTCTTCAAGAAAGGTACACTCTTGTTTGAAACCTTGGAACAACCCGAAACCGAGAGGATTTGCAAGTCAATCTGAACGCCGTCAGACAAACAAGACAACCCGTTATCCGTTATGCAACACTTTGAAACATCAAGATCGTTGAGCAACACGCAGTTGTCAGCAATCGCGACCAAACTTTCATCGGTGATCCTTCTGCCGCCTTCAAGATTCAAGACTTTTAAGGTTGCGCCATGAATCTTAGCAAGATGAACAACGACTCGGTCGGTCAAGTTTAAGCAGTTGCTTATGTTGACTTTCACAAGTCCAGCCTTGCAGTTTTCAAGAAGCGGAAACAAGCCCGAATCAGTTATCCCACAAAGCCCGCTTAGTTCAAGATTTTGTAGCTGCGGGCAAAGTGACCCGAAAACCGACAAGTTTGTGTTACAGAACCCGATACAGTCTTTGATGGTCAAAGATCGAAGAGACGTGCATTGGGTCAACTCGGATACATCTTGAGCTGAATCTTTGACTCCCATACATCTGACTATCGTTAAAGACTTCAGCGTTGACTTTAACGCTCCCAAGATCCCGTGTTGACTGATTCTATTACATTCTTCCAACTGCAAACATTCTAAAGATTTAGCAGCTTCGGTGAACGAAACCAATCCTTTATCAGACACAAAGCAACATTTTTTAACCAACATTTGTTTCAAGAAACCGCAACCGTTGCCAATCGCTTCAAGACTCAAATCCGTGATCCCGTAACACGAAACCACGTTTAAAGACGTTAACGATTGCAGCCCTTTCGCATTACCCATTGCCCAAAACCCCTTTTGAGTCGGGATCCGAAGACCCGTAAGGGCAAGATTGGTAATTGACTTCCCGTAGTGCCCGATCACTGCAAGTGAGAAGTCGGTTATGTTTAGAGATTGAAGCTTTACTTTCTTTAAAACCAAAGAAAGCGATGACAAGAGTGTAGCAACTCCTTGGTCACCGACATTCGGGCAGTCTTTGATGACAATCGACTGAAGATTCGGGCAGTATCGGGCAACCGCTTGAATACTCTCGTTTCCAATATTTTTACAACATTCGATCGTTAAAGACGACAAATTCGGGCAGTTTTGCGCTATCGCTAAAATACCCTTGTTGGAAACCGAATGGCAATGCGAAAGATCGAGTCTTTCCAACAAATGGCATTCTTTCGAGATCTCGACTAAAGATTTGTCCCCGACTGACGGAACATTCCATAAAGATAGAACCTTTAGTGACGGGCAGCCTCGGGCGATGGCTGCAAACCCCAATTTAGTAACCTTATTACTTCCCCTGACCGAAAGCTTGCCCAAACCACCTCGTGCAGACGTACCAACCGCAACCGACTGAAGTCTGCAGTCAGTAGCTTTCTTTCCATCTAAACATCTTGTAAGAAACCCGTCGTTTTCTTGAACCATTTCAATATCATCAGACGACCCGTGAACCATCTCTGATGATTTAACATTACTCAGAACCGTGAGCCATCGGTTCGAGACACAAGCCGATGCACTTCGGGCTTGACCGCAGGGCAAACGTCTAAAGATTTCGTATAGAATCTCATCTGGGAGGATCTCAATAGATGGTTTCTTTTCTTCTTCCAAGAAAAGAATGTATGAATCGCTGATTCTTTGACGCTTGCAAGGTGGACCGTAAACGGATAGTAAACGAGTCGAATCTTTTGAGCATAGTGATCCACCTGTGTGATATTCATCATCTCCTGTAAATATGATAACCAAATTATCAAAAAAACTGTCTTTTGCCCAAAATATTACATTCCTATAATTCAAAACCTTATCCCCCAAATCAGTAAAAATCCCGACTAGACTCTGATTAATCCCCGATTTGTCCAAAATCAGTCAAAATTGAAAATTATATATATATATATATATATATATGTATATTTGAAAATTTACATATAAATTCTAATCTGATTAATCCTGACTACTCTCTATTAATCCCGATTATTCGCTAGTCCCTGCCTCACCGCCTGACCAGCGCCTAGCGATTTCTACAACACTGCTTCTTAATATACAAGATATTTAACTAAAGGCTTTAAAATCCTAATTTGCCCAAATCCCAATTATCCCATACGAATCATAGAAACCAAACATAATTTCCTAAAAGATTAATCTTTCTAATATATATTAAATATATCTAACTAAAGGCATTAAAATCATCATCCAAACCCTATGCATGATCTATTTTTATGTGCCTAAATCATACTTAAAAAAAACACCTAAATTTATTAAAAACCTATCAAGAAATCATAAAATTCAAGAATTTAAAGCACACTAACCTCTGTAATTAACCAAAGCAGGCATCTTTTCTGGAAACAACCCACAAAAAAGATCAAATCTTTAACCAAAAACCACACAAAAATGACCAAATTGTGTTCAAGATTTGGTTGCATTCATGTAAAAAAACCCTCTAGAGGGCAAAAAATATACAAAAGAAACAAGGGTTTATAGAAAGAACAAGTCTTGATAATATGATATGAATGCAAATGTGAGTTTCTTATGTTATTGAGTTTGAATGTTATATATACACAAAGGGGATGTATCATGTATGTAAATGTATATCATGCTGATGTGTCATAGTCTTCAGATACATCAAAACCACTCCCCCTTAATAGTTTACACATTCATTGAATCTAACTGGTTGTTCCGGTTATTATGTTCTTCGAGTTCCCACTTGTTGCTAAAGTGTGAGTTGCTTTTGTTTAGGGTATGTGGGATTGACTGGTTACCGGCTACTGCCGGTTATTATGATGTTAGTTGAATAAATGCTTAAAGTTTTTAAAGATTTGATACAGGTTTTGTGCGTGTACATTGTATGTATGTGACAATGTGTCATTGTGTATGATCAGGTTTAAATCTTGGTAGGTAAATGATGTTATTTCAATTAAATTTGTTTAATTTAAGTAAATTATTAATATTGTTAAATTTTTAGCATAAACATTTTTATAGAAAATAAAAGGCTGAATACAATGTTTAATATTTAACATGATTATTAATCAGGGTTTGATTTGGCTATTGTACTAGGATTATTAAAAAGATCAGCTACAACACGACACGTTTGATAAGTGAGCGAACGTATAACTCATTGATTTGTTTATTAGAAAGATTGTATTTAGATTTTAGAGAGAATTTAATGTGTTAATCCGGAACATGACCCAAACACATTATAATATACGTGAGTTTGCATAACACAACACAAATAAATATATGAGTCTATGTTTTGGCTGACCGGTTCTACTCTACATGGATATTGGCAAATACAATGTGCTGGACCGTATCTTTCTAGATCAAAATTATATTTATACTTAGCTAAGTATGACATCGAGCCAAACCGGTACACCTCCCTAGTACGGGATTGTATCTCTCAAAATCAACTCTAAATCAAAATTCTATATATAACCGATCTAAGTATGACATCTACACCCGCCAGTACACCTCCCCGTACCAAACCGTATCTCTCTAAATCAAAATTCTATTTATAGTCGATTTGAAAATGACATCTAGATCAACCTGTACACCTCCCCCGCAATATGCGATGTTTGTTGTAGTGTTGAGGGGTTGCAGGGAACACGCGCCGCCATTAGAAAGAATATTGTTATCATGAAGAATGTATTTTACCTTAAAGGTTGTAATTGTAGTAATTAATCCCATGTTAGCAATTAGTTTGAGGACCATTCTTGATTTTGAGAGTTACATATCCTGTCATAAAAGGGTATCATTTTATTAAAAGTGACAAAGTTATGAGATTAACACAAGAAAATTAGGAGAGAACATATTTAATATGATATTTTTAAATGCATTTATTGCTTGTCTAGTAAGATACAAGGAATGAAATAAAAACGGCCCCTTTCAACCATCGTTATTTTTAACCGTGCTCCCACAACTTCATAAACAACATAGACGCTTTAGAACAAACAATGTTTTAAGTTTGTGCTAGTCGTCACTTATGAGTAGGGTGGTCGTTAGGTGTCATCTATGTCTATATATTGTGCGCCTTACTTTAAGGTATCTCGGTCATATTAGCTTCTACTTGTAACAAGCTTTTTGGTAATTTTTGTGATATGTTTATAGAATTTATTTCAAGTTTGTAGTAAAAACCTATAGTTTTATCGCAAATAATATGGGTTTTAATTAACGAAAACCAAACAAAACTATGATAAGAGAAACTACATCAAAAGTATAATAAGACTTAATCAAATTGTCACAAAAGTCTATAGAATTATCTCTTGACTTTAGTGTTTTGTGTTTATCTTTGATGTGCCTAGAAACTTTTTAAAATCTATCTAACCATTGATTTGACATATAATTATGGAAAATTGGATTTTAATAATCTCAACTTTACGCAGTTGGTCGATAATAATCCCAACTTTAAATATAGCTGTCACTGGTCCCAACTTTCACATTATTTGTTTTCATTGGACCTCCATTAAGAAAAACTTAACGGCGTTAAGTTTTTTTCAAATTTCAAACTGATATTTTAGGGCTTTTGATCGGAATGAGTATACGAGTCGATTGATGTAAAGCTTACCTCCAAACAGTGGTCCAGACGACTAAAAGTTCCGGTGTTTAAACTATTAATTAACAAAAATCAAATTGTATGAAGCGTTGGTTGAAGGTAAGTTTTACATTAATCGACTCGTATACTCATTCCGATCAAAAGCCCTAAAATAGCAGTTTGAAATTTGAAAAAAACTTAACGCCGTTAAATTTTTTTTAACGGAGGTTCAATGAAAACAAATAATGTGAAAGTTGGGACCAGTGACAGCTATATTCAAAGTTAGGATTATTATCGGCCAACTGCGTAAAGTTGGGATTATTAAAATCTAATTTTCCTATAATTATTGATTCATGAGTTTAATTGTATTTAATTTCGGTCAGTAACTGCTAAACCAATAATTGATCACCCATAAGATATTAGTTTAGGGTATAATGTTTGTTCTTTATAAATGTGATGATATAAGTTAATTATGTGGAATTTTAAATGTTAAAAGAACTGTTGTTTAAGAAAACAATAATCATAACCAGTTAGAAAATTAAAAACCGGCTCAATATTATTGTCAAACAGAATATGTTTATTTTAAACGGGACAACAATTCAGGATCAGAGGCATACATCCTCATAGCTTAGGTGTATCCATACCTCATACGGAATTTTAACCGCTCGTCATTGTTAGTTTGATGCTCGAGGATGGCGCCAACTCATTCTAGAAAGAAACCAACTAGCTCGTAAAACTCCTTAACTTGCTTATGCCAGGAGAGCTCATTGGCAACCCCTGTCAATGGCAATAATATTTTTGTGCTTACGATGGGATTCAAACTTATGACCTTAAAGTCACATAGCTCTTATCTACACCAGCAGATACCAGTGGATCAAATGGTCACCGGTGTAAACAGAATACCTAATAATTATGATGTTTTGCTGTTAATATTTTATAAGTTTAAGCTTTAATTTAAATTTATTTACCATAGGATTTGATATTTTGACTCATATAACTATATAAATATTTTTTTGGTTTTCATTTTCTAAATGATTTGTATTTCTGTCTGGTAAAGTTCATTCACACACATTCCTACATAAATTCATGAATCACAATAATATTCAGCTTTATTAATACCCACTTGAAGGCTTGAAGTTACGTGTTAATGATTAAAAAATATAAATGTAAAGCAACTTGAAGAACATCCCTGTCAACAAATCATAACGTTCCACATATGTCTATTATTTACAACCTGACCTTGTGAATGGTATCAATTTTTGTCCACACATAGTATGGGATCCTAAATCCACTTGTTATATATGTATGATATGTGTGTGTCATACCCTAAATCCACTTGGATATAAAATTTTCATTACACTTATTTTTATTAACCAACAAATATATATATATACACTATATATAATACATCAAATAATGGCAAATTAAGACACCCATTTTTAAATAATTTACAACACTTAAAGCATGAGGTACATATGTTAGTAAGGGTAACATGTCTTTTAAACACAATCCATTCAACTTACAAGTTTGGTCCCTCATCTTTAACCATATTATGTTTTTAATTTAACTTGTAAACTAATTTCCCACCCATGATTTTTAAACGACTATTGCCTTTTCATACGTTAATATTTTTATAAACAAATTGCACCATAAAAACGAGCATTTTATTCTCTTTAATTTGGATATGATATTGTTGTAATTTTTTTTTTCATTTTAAATAAATTAATATGTTGCGTAGTGGTGTTCAGTGTCGGTTTTGATGGTTTTTAAGTTAAACTTTGTAAGTCCAACCGTTAATACTGATTTTTTGTCGTTCAAAACCAAACTCAACCATTGAAATTTGAAACCCAATCGTTACTAACGGCACGGTTCTAGTTTGGTTTCACAGTTTAAACTTTAATAATAAATTTAGTTTTAAATAATTAATAATTTAAATGTACCATCAATTTAAACTAAAAACCAACATAATATGATACTTGAGATGATCATAAATAAAAAATGATAATTTTAGCCACATAAATGGTAAATATTAATGGAAGATCTAGGACGTGAAATAACAACAACAAATATTACAAAAGGAATCATATTGCAATTAGGTTAATTTACAGTCTTTTGTGGTTTTATATGGCCGGTTGCCGATATAAACCGTGAACCAACCGTTCACTACGTTTTGAAATTTTTGGAACCGACCAACAAACCGAAAGTAAAAAAGAAAAAGAAAAAAGAAGTCAAACAAATGATCGATTTAAACGATTTCAAGGTTGTAACCGAACCATAAACACTTATATTTTGTCACACCTCCATTTAAGGCCTAGGAGTGTGATCATTAGTTGGTACCACATTTGTAAATAAATCAGAGTAGCGGGTTAATGCGGAAGACTTATAAAAACTTAAGAATCGATATTATAAATATTTACAACACAAAGATGAGACGGAAGTCTCGTTTTAGTTTACTTGTTATAAGTTTTACAAAACCACCATATTTTAATATTTACACAAAATTATCCGAGCCATCGGATTCTTGAGCTCTTCGTCTTTCAAGCTCTAATCTTGATTACCTGCAAAATGTTATAAAATACATCAGCAACGAATGCTGACGCTAAAATATTTTCTTTTACTTAATTAACCCTCGAGACCACGTAAGTCTTGGCCCATCTTGGCTTAGGAATAATCAAGTTAAACAACCATCATAAACTCGAGTCTCTACACTAGGTCACCTCAGCAAAATACCGTAGCGTTTCGACATAACTTAGGTACCATAAATATACACATGGTCAGTCTCACTCGGACATAACTTTGGTCCGGCCCATCGTGGCTGGAGGTCGTAACCAAGCGTGGTGCGATGTTCCCACCGCATTCCACATATGTAAGGATCCAGACAAACGTATACCACAGCCATAGAGACATATAGCCTCATGTAAAGTTTTACACATAACACGTTTTGTTTGAAAACAAGTTTATAAAAGTGGGGCGTATTCACCTTTTCAATGGGATCGGCTTCCAACACCGTCCGTGAGTCTTCCTCTTGCTATCTTGCTGATGCGTGCGTGTGGTATAAAATATGATGGATGGAATGATTTGCTTTTGCACAAGATCGTGTTTTAAATTTATAAAAGTGATTTCTACAAAGACTAAAAACACACAAAATAGGCAAGTGTACCTATCGTATATGTAGAATAGTATTGGTAAGAACCAAGTATCGATCCGTGGACACAAATGTTTCTAATAATGAATCGTTGTTTTGCTTCAATCGGAGGTTATAATCATTTTGGGGTTAATTTTTTTTGAACTTTTTATAAGATATAAATACTTATTTAAAATATATAGGTGACCAAGACAAGAGATTCTAAACGAGTTGTTCAATTATGCAAAGGTTACCATCTAAGATCAAGAATCCACTCCATTTTAGCATTGATAATTAATATGTAGACATGTGATAAACTTGCCGTAGCAATATATGATACATAGCTCCTTAAATCTTAAGTGAGCATCTTTGGCACTAAGGAGATGATATGCGCATTTTAAAGTCCACCCTTTCCTAATGTCATATCATCTCAATGATGTCAAGTTAAGTTGGCAAGTAGTTTCGTAAAGTAGAAAGATTAGGATTGACTTCAATTTCTCGAATACCAATTCTAACAACTTCGGGTGGTTGTAGTTCATCACACAACCTCCCCTTGGTTGATTTATGTAGGTTATAATTACACATTCCATTAACATATGGTTTCTTTAACTAATTTGCTATCCTAAGCAAAGCCATTTTCGGATTACCAAGGTTTAGAAAAATACACCATAACTTATATCTCATCATTTCTAAGTACAATTTTAAGGATCCATGTTTAGATAATGTATCAAGTATTTCTATCTTTCAAGAACATGAATCGATCATGAACGATTGCCAATGAGATTGACAACCACCAACTTTGAATTAGTGATTTAAGATGGTGAAACATTTCTCATCAAAAGATAATTGTAATATAACCATGTACTTTACTAGACTACATCACATGTCTTGATTAATTATCAAGTAAAACAAAGCTTCTTCATAGATTTTAGATGGTAAAAGGAGTTTAGCTCATAATGAGCATGATGATAAACATTATGATGATTGATAATAACAAATACATGATTAAACTTGGAACAATCTAACCAAATGTAGATGAATCTTTCTTCTTAATGATGGTAATGATGGTTGATGATGATGATTAGTGGTGATGACCTCCAAACCTTCAAACTCTTCACTAGATCTTCAAAGTGAGTGTTAGTGTGTGTTTTTATAAGTGAAAACCGGAGAGAATTCTTTTCAAGGGCACACCAAATGAGTGCAACATGAGCCACTATTTATAGGCAATCTGGATGGTGAGGCACGGCCCCGTGCTTGATGAGCACGCCCCCATGCATTTTTATGACATGTGCCAGATTTGTTTTGTCTTTTCTGTGAGGTGGCAACGGTCCCGTGGTTGGTAGGCACGGCCCCGTGGTTTTTAGTGACATGTGCTCAATTCTTCTTTGTCTTTTCTGCATTATCGTCCACGGCCCCGTGCATGATGAGCACGGCCCCGTGCTTTTGCTTCCAGATTTTGTCTTTTCTTGTGTCAGAAGCATGGGGGCGTGTTTCTTGAGGCATGGGGGTGTGTTTCTTTGTTTTCTTGTGTTTTCTTCTGTTTTTCTTCGTCTTTTTGCTTGTTTCTTCGTTTGGGGCTTGGTTTCACCTAAAATTATGTTTTATTATGATAAGTAGCCTTTTATGCTATGTTATTAGATAGAAATTGCAGTTTTTAGAGATTATTTGATGCCGAAAAGATGTATATTTATATATACGTCAAACATCCCCACAATTGAACATTGCTTGTCCTCAAGCAATCTTCTTATAAATATCCTCTAAAAACAGCAAATTTAGATTATAGCTATCCCTTAAGTGAGTTCCAAGAAGACAAAACAAAATAACCAATCTTTATGTTAGGGATAGATAAGAGAGAACTTTTGTTTTTATGGGCTTCCGTTTATGCAAAACGTCACGTTCTCACAATGTTCACTCGCACTCAGTTTTATATCTTATCATACCTGCGATGTATGTATGTGAACACTCTTAGCCAAAATGCAACCTGTGATAAATAAGCTTGTAACAAGTTCAAATCTCCACCTTTTGAAGGGTTGCATAGATCAGAAGGTAAAAAGGGGTTTCGGTTTAGTGCGAGTAGGAATTGGTATATTGTGGCGGTTCAAGGGTTAATGGTAAATACAACTTCCACTGATTGTCGGGAGTTTTGAGATGTCTTCAATGGTTAGCTCCTTTTCTCCGAGAGTTTTTTATATATATATATATACCTAATGACTCTTTTAAGGTCAGATCATCAAGACCAGTTTTATCGAGGATGTGGATAAATTCTTCCTCAATCCTGTTCTGAATATAACTTCTAACTCTAATGGATCGTTCGGCTTTGAGCCTAATAGCCCCTACCCTCATTAGTTCGGTATATTCATGCTGAGACTGAGTTTGAGTTTTTCTACATCTCCTTCGTGGGACAAGTTTCCTCAACCTAAACATCGTTCATATCTTTTTGCTCTTCTCTTCATTGCGTTTTTGGAAATTCCACAAAATGGTGGCTTTGTTCGTTTTGGCGCCACTTTTTCCTCACCTCATTGCTAAAGAGAAAGATTCTCTACCTAAGTTCTGGAGTCAACCTAGGTTTTGTGAAGTGTATGCAACAAAGGAAATTGAAATCGAAAGAATGCATTTCCAGTTCTGTAGGGTCTGCCGGTAAAAGACCAGTGTTGTATTTTACCGGTGAAAATGGATAAAGTGATCGAGTTTTGTAACTTGGTGATGGGTTTGTGTAAATATTACCTTCTTCCTTATACAACGCTTCGTGCGGTCTTTAAATGAATAATTGCGACAACTTCTAAATCACATGAAACATATGACTCCCTCAAAGCTTCCGAAAAAAATATTTATATGGCATGAGGTTTATCTCACAGTAACGGAGGAATTGGGTATTAACGCCATATTTTGCATAAATTTATTCTTAATATTACAAAACTTCTTCTTACTTTTTCACTTTTATGTAATGATTGGTTGTTTGTAAAAAATTTTCTTGGTTCTCTTTAGGTTTTTAAGTAATCTTTGTTTGCTGCAAAAATATTTGTTTTAAAGAATTTTTATAATTAGTTAGACAAATAATTGGTCAAGTAATTCCCCTCCCCACACTTGAATTTCACATTATCATCAATGTGACAAGATTCATGAAAATATAAAAATTCTAATTGAGTATCTTGGGTAAAAATGGAGGGTTACTTCCCTACGGGTTAACGAAATTTCGACAGAGCGTCCCCTGTTTTTTCGTCCGTTTTCCTGTTTTTGTACATGTATAATATAAAACTGCAAACATCCACAAACAACCAAGCATAAACTACTGAAAATTGGGTATGAAATCATCCATCCCTTGCCCTATCGGGCTAAATTAGTACCTAGCATAATGTCTTTGGCACCCACGGCCATAGAAATATCCAAACCAACATAAAAACAAACAAACAAGTATGACAGAAAGTAAATTGTTTAAAACACACATAATAAGTTCATAAAATGCTACCAACCCATGCCCGTGCCCGACCTACCAGTGTCGCCAGTCATCTGTTACCCGTGTCCGGGTCAAATGGTCCCCACTGCCTGTCCATGCGATAGCCCAAACGATCAATCTCTCGCCTAAACTCCGCATATTTGGCTGCTCGCTGTGCATACGAGGCAACCATCTGCTCTGTAATCCTACTAAATGAGGCGGTAGTGTTAGCTGAGAATTGATCAATAAGTCCATATATACCCTCGAAAGAGTATCGGATATCATGTGACGAACTGGGGCCGGCCCCTGATGAAGATGGGCCTCCTCTCTGATGGTAAGTTATGCGACGGTGTTGTCTGGGCGATGATTGTCGTCTCTCATTCACATCCTGTATCATCATCTCTGACGGGTCTTCTGGGTCCCAAACTTGGTTGTTCTTATCACAAAATCTCCACACACCCGGGCTGATTTGCTGAACCATCTGCATGCTTTCACAGTAATCAAGGTTGAGAGCTATCGGCTCTGGGCTTGGAGTTCCTTCTATGTCTGCACCATAGCCCCTGTAGAGGTTGTAGATCCAGGGACCACCGAAGATCGGGGAATTTCCTCGGGCAGTAGAATTTGACATGAAAAGTTTGCAAAATAGCATAGTGATATTGCATGGTATTTCGTTTTTCATGCAGTACAATGCCCAAAGATCCTTCAGGTTAACAACCCCTTCACTCTGTCCTCGAGCTATGACGGTATGACTCAGCAGACGGTGGATGTACCTCATCAGCGGGTCACGCAGTGCTGTGCTCTTTGAGACGCTCGGCCTATACGTTGTTGTTCCATAACTCAACTGTTCCCAAGCTTCTTCCTTAATGGCACCTGCTTCAGTTTCATCATCATCACCCTCATCTGTAAAAGTTGTTTTTGCCTCGAACCAGATATCTGTGTCAGTTTCCTCGGCCGTGTAAATACCCAAATCAATTCCCAGTTGAGTGACAGAAGTTGTATACCAAACACCCCCACATCGGAACTCAATTGCCTTGTTATCCCACATGTCAAACTTTTTCTTCTTTATGTTGAACGAGGCCAGGAATTCTTTTGTAAGTTCAGTCACTGAATCCCCTGTTTGGTTAAAAACCCGTCTCCAAGGTCCCTTTACAATGTTCTGTTAGCGGTCTCATTGGTTGACGTGTCTTAGGGTCTCTTCACATGCATGGAAGTGGGCTTCTGGATATCTGTTGTTGAGATAGGTTAGTTTTTCGTTTGCCAATCGGTCCTTTGTCTTGCGGTTTCCGAAGACTAGGAATGCATGAAACTCTTCCCCATACTCGGCCATCTGCAATTTATACTTAAATCAGTTAAAATTCATGAAAAAATTTCAATTTGCTGAAATAGAGAGCAAAGCACAGTGACGTGCTTTCAGAAGCATGGCCCCGTGTTGCTGCTTCTGGTTCAGTTCCTTTTATGTTTAAATTTTGGTTGACCACAACTCGTGTTGTTTTTGACACGGCTCGTGTTTTTAATATCGATTTCTAACTTACTCAGACTCGAACCCTCGTTTCTAACCGATTATATCAATTGGGTTTAATGGTGTGTCTGGTTTTTATGCTAATACCCAAAACCCGAATTGTTTCTTTCAATTAAACCCTAACCATCAAACATTCAACAATCCATTCATCATATACAAGCAAATTAACCCATACCCTTTTCGGGTTTTGACCCGATTTGGTGGATTTGAGCGATTTTAGGGTTAAACTAAACCTAAAATGACGAATTTGGACAATGTAATTGTTAAATTAACATACCCTATGCTTAGAATCGAAGATTTGATGAAGAAATTCGTAAAATCTTTGAAGGTCGACGGTTTTCGGTTCAGAATGCAGTGAAATTAGGGTTGGATGTTGGAGGAAGTTATTTTATTAAATTAAAACTCGTAACTGCTCTGTGACCAAAAACACGGCCCCGCGCAAATGAAAGCACGGTACCGTGCTGCTTAGTGCAGACAGTGCTGTTTTGTTTATTTGTCGAGCTGGTTTGTTTTTAATTGGGTTTTTATTTTCTGGTTATTTTAACATGGTAATTAAACATCCTAGATTTCATTAAAAACATAAAACTAAAGACATAATTAAAGATAGATGAAATGAAAAGTACAAAAACAATTCTCGGGTCCTAACACATAGTACTAGCGGGAACAACTTCAACACGAAACAAAGTTAGAACTTCAACGGCCACCACTCCCGAACAAGTCCTGGATGTGTGGTGGTGCTCGTTTGGCTTCCAAAATTTCGTCAAGCTTTTTGTTGAGCGTAACGATTTCTCGGTTGAGAAAGTTAAGTTTGGAAGTCACATATTTGTGGTGGCCATCCACAACATGGAAGTTCTCGAACCTAAGCAGGTCTACGTTGTTAATTAACTCGACTACTCGAGCCTCGGTTTGCATGTTACTCTCAACTTGATCTCTTACGATGCATTGGAGTCTCATGATTTCCTCCTCAAGGAAGGAAGATTCATGTTGTTTCCCCTTCTTCACTAGCCTCCATTCAACCCGTTTTCCTTCCATTTAGGTAGTTTGTGTTTGGTGTGAATGGAATAGTGAATTTACGCGTGCATTATATAGAGACTGGAAAGTTGAACACGGCACCGTGCTTTCAAAAGCACGGCCCCGTGCTGCTAGAGGAATAAATGTTTCTGATTCAGAGAATTGTACGGAGTCAGCGCGTATCATGCTGAAGATTCTGGGGTGACCACAGCCTCGTGCTTAGGAAAGCACGGCCTGTGCTTTTTGTCACAGTGAATTTCCTTTTAATTTTTCAACATGATTCTAGATTCAGAATTTTTAGAATGACGTTTATTGTGATAATTTGAAGGTTTGGTCATCTAAAAATTACTTTTAATTAATTAAAGATCCTAGAACAATTATGGGATAAGCCCAGATTTCCTAAGAAAGAAAATAATCGGGTTAAGCCCGAAGTCCTAACACATTGTGCTTAATGCACTTGTTTTCACATGAAAACAGAAAGTTAAGTTTCCTAGAGTTCCCTGAAAGGCTCTCCTCCTCCGAATGGTCCTGGTGGTGGAAAATACGTGAAACCGAGAACTTGAAACTGGAGTTGCTCGTTGATGTCTCGGAGTTCCATTTTCATGTTTACCACCGATTCGGTGAGTTGCACGAGTCGCATCTCCGCAAGGAGATTCATTTCGGTGAGTTCTTTCACGAGTTCTTGAAGTTTCAAGAGAAGCTCGGTTTTTGAAACATGGCGGGCATCATTTCTCGGATGTCGGGAAACGGGAATTTCTTCATTCATCTCAGTTGGCATGCTGAATTTCAGAGGTTTTTAGTTTTGGTTTTGGTTTGTGGAAGGAATGCAATGACACAAGGTGCCTTTTATAACCAAACAGGAAACCGAGCACGGTACCGTGCTTTTGGAAGCACGCCCCCGTTTTTTTACTCTGAAAATTCTGTTACAAACCAGTCTGACTGAGATTTTTGCAGCGTAGATGCCGGCCCACATTTTTAGGCACGGGACCGTGCTTTTAAAAGCACGCCCCGTGGTTTTCTAAATTTTTTTTTTTTAAAAAAAACAAATATTTACAGGGCCTAGTTTTGTGAAGGTCTTGGCCAGACCTTGTTTTCTTAATTTCTTTCTTAAAAAATTTGGAGGGTTAATACCTCCAACACTTCTTTAAGTGGACCGTCGATATATGGCTTTAATCGATGTCCATTTACCTTGAACTTTTGGCCGTTTGAATTTGAAATTTCGATTGTCCCATAGTCAAAAACTTATTCAACTATGTATGGACCTGTCCACCAGGATTTCAGTTTTCCTGGGAAAATATGTAAACGAGCGTTGTATAACAGTACACGATCGTCAGTTTGAAAATTTTTGTTTCCTTTTAAATGAGCGTCGTGTATGCGTTTAGTCTTTTCCTTGTAGGACCAGGAATTTTCATAGGCCAGTGTTCTCAGTTCCTCGAGCTCACGAATTTGATCTTCCCGATTTGCTCCGGCGGACGTTAGATCAAAATTCACTGCTCTGAGGGCCCAGTAGGCTTTGTGTTGTAACTCTACTGGTAGATGACATGCCTTCCCGTAAACGAGCTTTAAGGGTGTCGTTCCTATGGGAGTTTTGTAGGCCGTCCTGAGGGCTCACAATGTGTCATCTAAATTTTCTGCCCAATTTTTGCGATTCATCCCAACACTTCTTTCCAAAATTCTCTTAATTCCTCGATTCGAGACTTCTACCTGCCCACTGTTCTGAGGGTGATATGGTGTTGCTAGTCGGTGGTGAACCCCATACCGTGCTAAGACCTTGTCCATCAGGGTGTTACAGAAGTGAGTACCTCTGTCGCTGATTAGGGCTTTTGGAGTACCGAATCTTGAGAATAACTTTTTAAGAAATCGTACAACTACTCGAGCATCGTTAGTGGGAAGAGCTTGCGCTTCCACCCATTTAGATACGTAGTCGACTGCTACGAGGATGTATTTATTTCCGAATGAGTTAGGAAATGGCCCCATGAAATCTATCCCCCATACATCAAAGATTTCACAAATTTGAATGCCCTTTTGAGCCATCTCATTTTTTGATGAGATGTTCACGGCTCTTTGACAAGCATCACATACTTGGATCAAAGTATGTGTATCTTTGTATATAGTGGGCCAGAAAAATCCTGCATCAAACACTTTTCTGACCGTGGTGGCGGTACCATGGTGTCCACCTGTTGGTCCTTCATGGCAGTGTTTGAGAATGTCTAAGGCCTCCTTGCCTGCTACGCACCTACGAATGACTTGATCCGCACCTATTCTAAATACGTATGGATCTTCCCAGAAGTAAAACTTAAGATCTGAGAAGAACTTCTTCCGCTGTTGATGGGTAAGTCATTTTCTTAGGATCCTACAGGCTAAGTAATTTGCGAAGTCGGCATACCAAGGACTTTCGTCGTTTTCTTCTATGACTCCTTGAATGTGCATGAGGATCTCATGTGGGAAATTATCATTGATAATTTCTTCGTGAAGTTCTTCGGGAGTTGGACGTTCTAAACGTGAAAGGTGGTCTGCGGCTACATTTTCTGCTCCCTTCTTGGCCTTAACCTCGATGTCAAATTCTTTGAGTAATAGGATCCATCGGATGAGTCTGGGTTTGGCATCTTGTTTGTTGAATAGGTAACGTATTGCGGCATGATCGGTGTAAACTATGGTTTTGGAAAGAACTGGGTACGATCTAAATTTTTCAAAGGCAAATACTACTGCTAGTAACTCTTTTTCTGTTGTGGTGTAATTCTCTTGTGCATCGTTAAGAGTTTTACTGGCATAGTAAATTGGGTGAAAGTGCTTTTCTTTGCGTTGTCCGAGTATGGCTCCAACTGCAAAGTCACTTGCATCGCACATGATTTCGAATGGAAGGGTCCAATCGGGTGTGGTCATGATTGGTGCGTTGACAAGTTTGTCTTTTAATGTGTTGAATGATTCAATACATTCTTCAGAGAAGATGAATGGTGCTTCTTTCTCCAGAAGTTTAGTCATAGGTCTTGAGATTTTTGAGAAGTCTTTTATGAAGCGGCGGTAGAAACCTACGTGACCTAGAAAACTTCTAATGGCTTTGACTGAAGTTGGTGGCGGAAGTTTGGATATGGTTTCTATTTTGGCCCTGTCAACTTCTAGTCCATTTTGAGAAATCTTGTGACCTAGAACAATGCCTTCCTTTACCATAAAGTGGCATTTTTCCCAGTTGAGCACTAGATTTACTTCTTCACACCTAGCTAACATTTTGTCTAGGTTTTTCAGGCAATGATCGAAGGAGTCTCCAAAGACTGAGAAGTCATCCATGAAAACTTCCATAGAGTTTCCAATCATTTCATGAAAGATGGCCACCATGCAGCGTTGGAAGGTGGCTGGAGCATTACATAGTCCAAATGGCCTTCTTCGGTAGGCTAAGGTTCCATATGGACATGTAAAAGTGGTTTTCTCCTGATCTTCAAGAGCGATGGGAATCTGAAAGTATCCGGAAAATACATCAATAAAACAGTAGAACATTTTTCCAGATAATCGTTCGAGCATTTGGTCTATGAAAGGAAGTGGAAAATGATATTTTCTTGTGGCGTCATTAAGCTTCCGGTAATCAATGTAAACTCGCTAGTCTGTGATGGTTCTCATTGGTATTAGTTCGTCCGTTTCGTTCATTACAACCGTCATTCCTCCCTTCTTGGGTACTACTTGAACGGGACTAACCCAAGGTGAATCCGAAATTGGGTAGATTAATCCGGCATCAAGCAGTTTGATTACTTCCTTCTTCACCACATCTTGCATGTTGGGATTGAGACGTATTTGATGTTAGACCACGGGTTTGTATTCCTCCTCCATGGGGATTTTGTGAGTACAAGAGGAGGGACTGATGCCCTTGATATCCATGATCTTCCATGCGATAGCCTTCTTATGGTTTTTAAGAACCTTAAGAAGTTCATCTTTCTTTTCTTTAGAAAGGTGAGATGAAATAATTACTGGGAGTTGAGAATCTTTTCTAGAAAGGCGTATTCAAGATGTTTTGGTAGTTCTTTTAACTCTAAGGCTGGTGGTTCTTCGATTGATGGTTTTGATTTTTCATTGTTTTCAATGATTTCATATATCATTTCTGACTCTTCGTGGTAGTTATTGTTGAGATTTTCATTTTCTAAAATGGGTTTGATGAGTGTTTTGTCTAAGACTTGTGTTTCTAAGGGAGTGTTGATGGAGGAATCTCGCATATAGCAGTTTACGATGGAGTCTATTATGTCAACACAGTATAAGGTGTCATCGTACTGTTGCGGATATTGCATAGATTTTCCTATGTCAAAAGTGATTGCCTCGTCATTGACCCTGAGAATGAGTTTACCGGTGCAAACATCAATGATAGCCTTTGTGGTGGCTAAAAAGGGTCTTCCTAAAATTAGAGGTACACTTTTGTCTTCCTCCATGTTTAGAAACACAAAATCTACTGGGAAAACAAACTTGTCAATTTTGACAAGCATGTTTTCAACAATGCCCCGAGGATATTTAACGGATCGGTCAGCTAACTGAATGCTCATGCGGGTGGGCTTTGGTTCTCTTATCCCTAGTTTTGCAAAAACCGCATAAGGCATTAAATTAATACTAGCTCCTAAGTCAGCCAGAGCATTGCTAACAGATAAATTTCCTATGAGACAAGGGATAGTAAAGCTCCCTGGATCGGTCATCTTTGTCGGTAGCTTGCTTTCGAGGACAGCTGAACATTCTTCACTTAGGGTGACATGCGAGAGCTCCTCCATCTTCCTTTTGTTTGTTAGTACTTCTTTGAGAAATTTGGCATATTTTGGCATTTGAGCAATAGCTTCGACAAAAGGGATGTTGATATGGAGTTGCTTAAAGAGTCCTAGAAACTTCCCATACTGGGCTCCCAATCGCTCTTGCTTCAGTCTTCCAGGGTATGGAATAGGTGGAACATAGGTTCGAACTGGTTCCTTAGGCTGTACTATGCTTGTTGCGGTCAGCCTTTCCTGCGTTTCATTAGGAGACTTTTTCTCCATAACTGATTTTGAAGTTGGTGAGACAACAGTGGTCGTACCGCTCCTGAGTGTAACGGCGTTAGTTGTTGCATTCGGGTTGGTGATTGTGTTACTTGGAAGAGTGCCAGGTGGTCTTTCGGATAATTGTCGGGCAATTTGTCCGATTTGGGTTTCTAGGTTCTGAAGTGATGCCTGTTGACTTTTGAGATCGGCTTCATGTTTTAATAATACTTCGCTGATATCAACAGCTCTTGAGTCGGCTTTCTTTTCTGCTTCATTTGTTTTGGTCATCAATTGGATTAGAATTTCTTCAATCTTAGAATAGCTTGGGTTTTGATGGCTACTAGAATTTTGATCTTGAAATTGAGGTTTAGGCTGGAAGGGTTGATTCATTGGTCTTTTTTCGAATCCGTGTAAAGGTTGAGTGTTACCTCCGTCTTTCCAGCTGAAATTCGGGTGGTTTCTCCATCCTGGATTGTAGTTATTGCTGAAAGCGTTGTTCTGTCGAGCGATGAAATCGACTTCTTCCATGGCCATGATAACTTGTTTACAGTCACTCGTCTTATGATTTCCTCCACAAGTGTTACAGGTGAGTCTGGTTTTTGATAGCTCGACTTAAAGTTGTTCGAATTTTGGGGCTTCAAGCTGTGCTGTGACAAGAGTGTTGGAATCAACGTGGTGTATTCCTTTATGGGTAGGTGTAGATCTTGGTGGGTTGTAAGCGAAAATCTTCTTTGTGGCCTTTTCCAAGACTTCAAATGCTTCGTTAGGTGATTTGGATCCCAGGTCTCCACCAGCGATCTGGTCGATGGCCTGTTTGTTTTGACTGGATTGTGCATCAAAGAAAGTTTGAACTTGTAACCATACGCTCAGTCCATGATGTGGGCATCTTCTTAGAAGACTTTTGTATCTTTCCCATGCTACGTGTAACGATTCGTCATCATCGGTCTGGAATCCGGTAATGTTGGCTCGGTATTTGGCAGTTTTATCGGGCGGAAAATATTTAAGGAGAAACTGTTCAACCATCTGGTTCTAAGTGGTAATGGAAACAGAAGAAAGAGATTCTATCCATTCTAGGGCTTGGCCCCTTAGAGAGAAAGGAAAGAGTTTGAGTTTGATTTGATCTTCTGAACAGTTTTGGATTTTAAAGGTTCCGCAGATTCGTAGAAATCGGGATATGTGAGAAAGAGGGTCTTTGTTGAGGAGACCATGAAATTGAACTGAATTTTCCACCATATGAGTGGTGCTTGATTTAATTTCGAAATTTTTGGTGATTTCGGGTGGAGCCACTCCATTGCCGTAGCCTTCGGGAGATGGCTTGGCATACTGGCTCATGTTCGGCTCATTGTTCTGGGCCGCCATCATTTCTTCGGTTTGATTTTCTCCTGATGTGGTGGCGTCTACGGATTCGTCTTTGATTGCTTCGGCGGTTTCTGCAGTCCGTTTACGAGTTCCTCGACGAAAGAGTCGTTCCGGTTCAGAAATTAGAGAAACAAGCTCAGGCCCAAAAGTAGAGGACATACATGGGACTAAATCAAAATTGAACTAAAGTAAAAGTTAGCTAAGGTTAGTCTAATATTAAGCTACAAGTTAAGCTAAGCTATTTTAAACTAATGTCTAAATTAATTATGCTAAAGTAAAGATAAGGTAACTAAAGGTAAAAAGTAGGCTAGCCGTAAAATTATATATTTTAATATTTAGTAAAAAAAATAAAGTGAAATAGAAGTTAAAAATTTTCACAACTATAAAAAATGATTAAATAAAAACTTGGATCGTTCTTAGAAACGTACCGTGTCCCTAGCAGCGGCGCCAAAAACTTGATGCGTGCGTGCGTGTGGTATAAAATATGATGGATGGAATGATTTGCTTTTGCACAAGATCGTGTTTTAAATTTATAAAAGTGATTTCTACAAAGACTAAACACACACAAAATAGGCAAGTGTACCTATCGTATATGTAGAATAGTATTGGTAAGAACCAAGTATCGATCCGTGGACACAAATGTTTCTAATAATGAATCGTTGTTTTGCTTCAATCGGAGGTTATAATCATTTTGGGGTTAATTTTTTTTGAACTTTTTATAAGATATAAATACTTATTTAAAATATATAGGTGACCAAGACAAGAGATTCTAAACGAGTTGTTCAATTATGCAAAGGTTACCATCTAAGATCAAGAATCCACTCCATTTTAGCATTGATAATTAATATGTAGACATGTGATAAACTTGCCGTTGCAATATATGATACATAGCTCCATAAACCTTAAGTGAGCATCTTTGGCACTAAGGAGATGATATGCGCATTTTAAAGTCCACCCTTTCCTAATGTCATATCATCTCAATGATGTCAAGTTAAGTTGGCAAGTAGTTTCGTAAAGTAGAAAGATTAGGATTGACTTCAATTTCTCGAATACCAATTCTAACAACTTCGGGTGGTTGTAGTTCATCACACAACCTCCCCTTGGTTGATTTATGTAGGTTATAATTACACATTCCGTTAACATATGGTTTCTTTAACTAATTTGCTATCCTAAGCAAAGCCATTTTCGGATTACCAAGGTTTAGAAAAATACACCATAACTTATATCTCATCATTTCTAAGTACAATTTTAAGGATCCATGTTTAGATAATGTATCAAGTATTTCTATCTTTCAAGAACATGAATCGATCATGAACGATTGCCAATGAGATTGACAACCACCAACTTTGAATTAGTGATTTAAGATAGTGAAACATTTCTCATCAAAAGATAATTGTAATATAACCATGTACTTTACTAGACTACATCACATGTCTTGATTAATTATCAAGTAAAACAAAGCTTCTTCATAGATTTTAGATGGTAAAAGGAGTTTAGCTCATAATGAGCATGATGATAAACATTATGATGATTGATAATAACAAATACATGATTAAACTTGGAACAATCTAACCAAATGTAGATGAATCTTTCTTCTTAATGATGGTAATGATGGTTGATGATGATGATTAGTGGTGATGACCTCCAAACCTTCAAACTCTTCACTAGATCTTCAAAGTGAGTGTTAGTGTGTGTTTTTATAAGTGAAAACCGGAGAAAATTCTTTTCAAGGCACACCAAATGAGTGCAACATGAGCCACTATTTATAGGCAATCTGGATGGTGAGGCACGGCCCCGTGCTTGATGAGCACGCCCCCGTGCATTTTTATGACATGTGCCAGATTTGTTTTGTCTTTTCTGTGAGGTGGCAACGGCCCCGTGGTTGGTAGCCACGGCCCCGTGGTTTTTAGTTACATGTGCTCAATTCTTTTTTGTCTTTTCTGCATTCTCGTCCACGGCCCCGTGCTTTTGCTTCCAGATTTTGTTTTTCTTGTGTCAGAAGCATGGGGGCGTGTTTCTTTGTTTTCTTGTGTTTTCTTCTGTATTTTCTTCGTCGTTTTGCTTGTTTCTTCGTTTGGGGCTTGGTTTCACCTGAAATTATGTTTTATTATGATAAGTAGCCTTTTATGCTATGTTATTAGATAGAAATTGCAGTTTTTAGAGATTATTTGATGCCGAAAAGATGTATATTTATATGTACATCACTTGCTCCTGTAGTACGAGTATAACTTTTGTTAGTCGGATACACGATCTGGTTTAAGACCTTTAGTCTTATTTATCTCGATGAACCTTTAGTTCATTATCTCCTTTTTACTTTAAAACCTTTAGTTAAAAAGTAATCTTTTATAAACCTCTAGTTTATTCATTAAACCCTACGTTTCTTCTTCATTAAGAAACGTATTCTTTTCTTTATTATTTAAGATACTCATTATCCTTAAATAATATATTTTATAACAAAGAATAATCATATACATACATATACTCATATATATATTTCATTTTTCTTTTCTTTATTTTCTTTGTTATATATTTCTTTGTTTATCGAGAATAACTTCGACTTGGGGTATTAAGACTTTATTATTTTATTCGGGCATTATGCCTACCTTTCTTGGCTCAATATACCTTCACACTCAGGCAGCACTTCGACTCTATTTCCCATATCAACAACCGCTTGATCAATTCCTTGACACGCTTATCGAGACGCCAACTCTTCACGGCATGTACTTCGAGATAATTGTCAGGATGTCGGGGCGGCACCTCCTTCTTGATTGGAATGTTGTCGGGAAGTGGTATGTGAATTGAGATAATGGGCATGGAAAACGAGGAATCAGGGCACGTTTAACGGGGTGGATCGAGGGCACGAACTTTGAGGTTTAGAGAGATGTTAGAGAGAGAGTAATGTTTGAGATTTGGTGTGTGGATTGTGAGAACCCGTGGCTGCTTTTTATAGAGCCACTTTTGGATCCCATCGCGGTACGCGATGGGTCCCTTGGCTGGCCCGTCGCGTACCGCGACGTAGACCTGGCCAGTCACACACTAAACCTGCCACATGGCGACACGTGGCAGGCGCTGCGCCACGTGGCGGCACGTGACGGCACGTGACAGACGTGTTGCCACGTGGTGACACATGGCGGCAGACGTTGCCACCATGTGCCGCGTAGCACCCGTGTCACAATCTTTCAGACACCCCATCGCGGTGTGTGATGGGTGTCTCTCTTGACCTGTCGCGTAGCGCGATGGGTCAAGAAATCAGATTTTTTTTCGTTTAAGCCCCTGGAGTTTGGAAATTGGCAGAATTGGTCCCTTGACTTTGAAAATTGACATTTTTGGCCCGAAATTTACGTGATGTTACATCCTCTCCACCTTGAAATAAATCTCGTCATCGAGATTGCTTACGAGAACAAGTGGGGGTATTTCTTTCTCATTTCGGACTCGAGTTCCCAAGTATACTCAGGCCCTCTTCGTGAGTCCCATCTTACTTTTACAATTTTCAAGGTTCGTCTTTTTAATTTCTTAGCTTCCGAATCTTCTATTTGTATTGGTCTTTTAATGAATTTTAAGTTTTCGTTAATTTCTACATCTTTTAATGGCATCGAAAGGGATTCGTCGGCTAAACACTTCCGCAGATTCGAAACATGGAACACGTCGTGTATCCCTTGCATTTCCTTGGGTAGTCGCAACCGGTATGCAACAATTCCAATTCGTTCGAGTACCTCAAAGGGTCCAACGAATCGAGGACTTAGTTTTCCTTTCTTGCTGAAGTGAACTACGCCTTTCCATGGCGAGACCTTTAATAAAACTTTATCACCGACATTAAACTCTAACGGCTTACAACGGACATCGGCGTAACTCTTTTGGTGATCACGTGCCGTCTTAAGTCGTTCTCGAATTTGAAGAACTTTGTCGGTGGTTTCTTGGACTATTTCGGGTCCAGACAATTGATTGTCTCCGGTTTCAGACCAGCACACGGGCGTCCTACATTTTCGACCATATAACGCCTCGAATGGTGCGGTTTGAATACTTGTGTGATAACTATTGTTATACGAAAATTCCTTTAGGGGTAAGTGGTCGTCCCAACTTCCACCCAAGTCTATCACACAAGCGCGGAGCATATCTTCCAACGTTTGGATTGTCCTTTCGCTTTGCCCATCAGTTTGTGGATGATAGGCGGTGCTAAGGTTTAACTTTGTGCCGAGTGCTTGTTGGAAGCTTTTCCAAAAGTGAGACGTAAAGCGATTGTCTCATCAGAGATTATAGTTAGCGGTACTCCATGTAAAGCAACAATGTTGTTCACACATATATGCGCTAATTTATCCATTGAGTACGACTCATTGATTGGAATGAAATGTGCGGATTTGGTTAATCTATCAACGATCACCCAAATAGCATTGTGTTGTCGAGTCGTTTTCGGGAGTTTGGTTATAAAATCCATGGTTATTAACTCCCACTTCCATACGGGAAGTTTGGGTTGCTGAAGTAGTCCCGATGGCTTTTGGTGTTCAGCCTTAACTTTCAAACATGTTAGACATTTCGCAACATGTAAAGCGATGTCCTTTTTCATCCCATTCCACCAGTAGTTTGGCTTGAGGTATTGATACATCTTATCACTACCGAGGTGCATCATGTATTTGGTCTTATGTGCTTCATTCATAATCTTTTCTCGCAAGTCCCCAACGATTGGTACCCAGATTTGGTTTCCCATTCTAAGGATACCATCGTCACCTTTGACTAGCGAGTCAATGGTGCCGTTACGTTTTTCATCGGAGATCTTGTTTTCATTGATCTCTTGAGCTTGAGCATATTTGATTTGGTCGATAAGATCAATTGGAAGTTCTAGCCTTAAGCCTCGGATTCTTTTTGGCTTTTCGTGCTCTTTACAACTTAAGGCGTCAACCACAACGTTGGCTTTGCCTTCATGATAAACGATCTCGCAATCATAATCGTTAAGAGTTTCCATCCAGTGTCTTTGGCGCATATTAAGCTCTTTTTGCTCAAATATGTGTTTCAAGCTTTTATGACCAGTGTACACGATAAATCTTACTCCATAGAGATAGTGCCTCCATATCTTTCGTGCAAAGATTATGGCGCCTAACTTTAGATCGTGAGTTGTATAGTTCTTTTCGTGCACCTTGAGTTGACGAGAGGCATAAGCGATTACTTTCTTTCATTGCATTAGTACACATCCCAAGCCGGAATGAGATGCATCACTAAAGACAACAAAGTCTTCAGTACCTTCTGGCAAGGCCAGTATAGGATCTTGGGTAAGCTTTTGTTTAAGTATATTGAATGCCTCTTGTTGTTTCGTTCCCCATTCATACTTGATGTTTTTGCGAGTTAACGAAGTTAGGGGAACAACAATTCGGGAGAAGTTTTCGATGAATCTACCGTAGCAGCCGGCCAATCCTAAGAAACTTCGAATCTCGGTTGGCGACTTTGGGATCTCCTATTTAGAGATAGCTTCAATCTTAGCGGGGTCCACTTGATACCGTTGACGTTGATGATATGACCAAGAAATTGCACTTCGGGTAACCAGAATTCGCATTTCGAGAACTTGGCGTACAACTTCTCGGTTATTAGAATTTCAAGTAAGGTTCGAAGATGATTTTCATGATCATCCTTAGACTTAGAATAAATAAGTATGTCGTCGATTAAGTCGATAACAAATTTATCCAAGTAAGGCTTGCAGATACGATTCATCATATCCATAAACGCAGCTGGCGCATTAGGAAGTCCAAATGGCATAACGGTGAACTCATAATGGCCATACCTTATTCGAAAAGCAGTTTTCGGGATATCTTCGGATTGAACTTTAAGTTGGTGATAGCCGGAACGAAGATCGATTTTTGAAAAGAAGCTAGCACCTTGAAGTTGGTCAAATAGATCATCGATTCGAGGAAGAGGATATTGATTCTTGATTGTGACTTTATTGAGAGCTCGATAGTCAATGCACATGCGCAAGGATCCATCCTTCTTCTTAACAAAAAGTATCGGCGCTCCCCATGGTGATGAACTTGGTCGTATAAAGCCTTTCTCAAGAAGTTCATCTAGTTGTTTCTTCAGTTCTTTCATCTCGGTTGGCGCAAGATGATACGGAGCTTTAGCGATCGGACCAGTACCGGGAATAAGATCAATTCTATACCCAATACAACATCAAAACCAGCAAGAGTCATGGGTAGCAATTGAATAGGCAAAACATAACCGTCTAATAAGATTTTTCCGTTTTCTAAAGCTTCGGAGATTTTAATAGTTTCACCACTAGCGGTCTCGACGCTTAGAGTTTTATTTAGTTTGATTAAAGGTTCGTTTAATAGACTACAAAAGTTATAATCTATAAAACTTAAGTTGGCTCCTGAATCAAACAAGACTCTAGCATAAGCGTTGTTAACAAGGATCGTACCGGTGATGGTTTCGGTTTGTCGGCCGCTTTCTTCGTATCGAGGACGAAGACTCTTGCATTACCCTTCTTGGGCTCGTTCTTTTGACCGATACCACCCGCACCACCAGTCGCGGGTTTATTTTTGGGGCATTCAAAGCTGAGATGTTCCATCTCCTTGCAGTTGTAGCAGGTCATCTTCTTCTTTCAATAGTCGACCGTAGCATGGCCGGGTCTATTGCACGATTCACAGACTCGAGGAGAAAAGTTGCATCTACCTCTATGATATTTCTTGCAAATTTTGCATTGAGGGATGCCGAGATTGGAGCTAGACCTTCGTTGGTCAACTCCTTTACCCTTGAAACGGGTATTTCCTCCTTTCCTTGAGTCGTGAGTTGTCACAACCTTCTTATCCTCCTCTTTGTTGCGGATCATTCCGCCCATCAAGTACCCTGCCAACTCCATCGCAGAGTCGGCGGTTTGTGGCAAGTGTGATCTTACCATGCCACGAATCTCTCGTGGCAGTCCCCATATATAACGTATGACCTGTTGGGTTTCTATGGAATTTATAAACTTAGTTAACCATTTAACTAGTCATTAAAATGGCGGAAGCGTGATATTTACAAACTAAACATATGTATCCATGTGCTTATATATGTATATATTACAAGTTTATATAAGAAGTGTTCATGAACAACCTAGTTTATTCATGTCATAAGATTACCAATAATCTATTTATTAGAAACCCGAAGCAAGGATCAAATGATACGGAAAAACTAAACTATCAAAGCTATAAACACTTACATTCTTAACCCTTTAAGAGTGTAGTTGATGTTGAAGAAGATGATGATGTTGATGCTAGACTTTCAAAGGGAAAATCCTCAAACAGAATATACCCCGAGCCTCCAACACACACCGAGCTATGTTAGGAAGCTTGAACACGAGAAACCGAGACCCAAACCTTTTCTTCTTGATTTCGGCCGAACCAAAAAAAACAAGAGAGAAAGAGAATGGTGTGTGTTACTTGAAAAATATGTTTGGTTACTTGTTCTAAAGATATAAAACAAGTCTTTCTCACATCATGTGTTAGGTATTTGGTCAAGTGAAGTTTACTCCATCTCTACCATATCCATGACAAGATTTTTGACCAAAACATTGGGGTGTGGGGCCCACCCAAAACCGGCCCCAAAATATAATTTTTTTTTTATTTATTTTATACTTTATAAAATATATAAACACCCCATCTTTTATAAACCATTTTATAAAAGAACACATAGTTAAATAATCATTCCAATAATAATTATTTGAATAAATAAATTAACCAATTAATTTATTTAACACTTTCAAGTAGGTATTCAGAAACCCGATTTTCTGAATGTATCGTGTTCTGTATTTGTCTCATAGATCTTATCTTAACAAATACATAATTGGTGTGTGTCTAACTCGTTATTGGGTATGACCCGACTTGGATCAAACACAACTAGCCACATTAACCTAATTATGTGTCTCGGGCATACGGTATTCCAACAATCTCCCACTTGCACGTGACTCATAAGAAGTTAATGCTAATGGTGAATACCGCCTAACAACAGGTCACCACCCTTAGTGTGTTTGACTAAGTGCCATTCAATAACATCATCCCCTTCAAGTCCATACTTGATATGATATAGGTAAGTCTTATCATTACATCCCTTTATTACTAGATGTCCTGTCAAATCGAAGAGACACAGAGTTATCATTCTCTTAATGATTTAACTTAACAGGCCTTAGACATCTAAACTCTCAACACATAAGAGGAACAAATCCCATCTTGACTGCATACATCCTCGTTGACATCTCATATGATATCTGAGCTCTTTCTTACACGTCATCGTGTTACCGAAATAACAAAGAAGAGAGTCAAGTTATCAGACTTGATGGAAAAACCAGATCCAATATGCATCTCAGGTCAAAGGACACAATGATACTCGCCTTTACTCAAGGATTACTTATGATCAGTTGCACCAACTCCATGCAGTGATCCTTGAGAGCGGATCATGTCTAATATTTGTATCCCACAAATACCTATGAACCTTGGTGGCAAACCTATGCCCTATATTCATCACATGAATATCAACCAATCCGGGTTCATAATAGTCTTACCTTCATACTTGTTCCCACAAGCATGATCGACTACGGACGTTTAGAACAACATAAGTCATTCATGGATTAAACATGCTAATATAGAACATAACTCATTGAAAAATTAAAACATAATTAATTATCATGAGATACCCATTACATTTGTTCTTATACAAACACTAAACACAGATTAAATCCACTCACTAGAATACCGAAGTCCTAATGCACAAACATGACCCTCATGCTTTGGCCTATCGAGGAGCTTCGTGAGTGGGTCCGCAATATTTTGATCGGTATGAACTTTATGAATACATATCTTTCCTTTTTCAACTTCATCCCTTATGTAGTTGAATCTGCGCTCAATGTGCCTCGTTTTCTGATGAGCACGAGGCTCCTTGATCTGTGCAATAGCACCCTCATTGTCACAGAATATCTCTAGGGGCTCCTGAATGGTAGAGATAATCCCTAGATCCATGATGAACTTTTTCATCCATGCAGCCTCTTGGGCTGCCATTGAAGCGGCGATGTACTCAGATTCTGTAGTGGATAACGCGACAACATCCTGCTTCGAACTCTTCCAAGAGACAGCGCCTCCATTCAAAATGAAGACATATCCCGACTCTGACCGAGAATCATCTCGGTCAGTTTGGAAACTCGCATCCACGTAACCCTTTACGACGAGTTCCTCCTCACCAGACCCATATATTAAAAACATATCCTTAGTCCTTCTAAGGTATTTTAATATATTCTTGACAGCCATCCAATGACTGTCACCCGGGTTGTACTGGTATCTACTCGTTATGCTCAAAGCATACGAGACGTCCGGTCTAGTGCACATCATTGCATACATAATAGATCCTATTGCCGAAGCATAAGGAACATGCTTCATCCTATCCTGCTCTTCCTTAGAGCTAGGACTTTGGGATGAGCTTAACACGGTTCCTCTAGGAATAGGTACCAAACCTTTCTTAGAGTTTTCCATCCTGAACCTTTTCAGGATTTTATCAATGTATGCACTTTGATTGAGTCCGATCAATTTCCTTTGTCTATCCCTATAGACCTTTATTCCCAAGATATATGTCGCTTCTCCAAGATCCTTAATTGAGAAACGACTACTTAACCACGCTTTAACGCTTTCCATACTTGGTATATCATTTCCAAATAAAAGTATATCATCGACATACAAAATAAGGAACATGATTATACTCCCACTAGCCCATTTATACACACACGCCTCATCACCGTTTTGGACGAAACCAAAAGCTTTGATTTCTTCATTAAAACGATGATTCCACATCCGTGATGCTTGTTTCAACCCGTAGATTGATTTCCTTAACTTACATACTTTATCAGGATTAGATGGATCGACAAAATCTTCAGGCTGAACCATATGGACATCTTCCTCAAGATATCCATTAAGAAAAGCGGTCTTGACATCCATTTGCCATATCTCATAATCAAAATGAGCTGCAATGGCAAATAATACCCTAATCGACTTAAGCATCGCGACCGGCGAGAAGGTTTCATCATAATCAATCTCTTGAGTTTGCGTGAAACCTTTTGCTACAAGTCGTGCTTTGTAAGTATCTAAATTTCCATGCATATCGGTCTTCTTCTTGAAGACCCACTTACATCCAACCATTTTGGAGTTAAGTGGACGATTAACCAATTCCCAAACTTGGTTATCGTGCATGGATTGCATCTCGGCGCTCATGGCTTCAAGCCACTTGTCACAATCAGGTTGTGACATAGCATCTTTGTAGGAGATCGGTTCATCCGAATCGACCAAGTAGCAATCATCCACGAGAAATCCATATTTCTTGGGAGGTCGACTAATCCTACTAGATCTGCGAGCAACGTGTGTATGATCAACCATTTGATCACCTTCAACATCCTCGTGTTGAAAACTAGTATCGACCAACTGTGTATCATCCAGTGATTCTTGAACCTCTTCAAGTTCCACTCTCTTTTCACTAGGTCCTTCCATAAGGAACTTAGTTTCTAAGAAGTATCCTTTGCGTGAAATAAACACTTTTTGTTCACTAGGATCATAGAATATATATCCTATATTATCCTTTGGGTATCCTATGAAGATACACCTGATGGATCGAGCCTCAAGCTTATTTGGGGTGTCACGTTTAACATAAACTATGCATCCCCATACCCTTAAATATGAAAAGGATGGAACCTTTCCATGCCACACTTCATAGGGTATTCGATCCACCTTTTTGGTCGGGGCCATATTTAAAATACGAGCCGCTGTAAGTAGCGCATATCCCCAAAATGATGGTGGTAGTGAGCTTCGTGCCATCATTGATCGAACCATGTCCAACAGTGTTCGATTCCTCCTCTCGGATACTCCGTTATGTTGAGGAGTACCAGGAGGAGTGAGCTGTGAAACAATTCCACAATCTCTAAGATGACTTTGAAAAGCATCACTTAGGTATTCGCCTCCTCTATCGGAGCGGAGTACCTTGATTGTTCGGTCGAGCTGATTTTGTACTTCATTTTGAAATTCCTTGAACATTTCAAAGGCTTCATATTTGTGTTTCATTAGATACACATACCCATATCGACTAAAATCGTCGGTAAAGGTAATGAAGTACCTTTCACTATTCCTACTAGTGGGCTTGAGAGGTCCGCATACATCCGTATGTATGATACCTAACAAGTCCTTAGCCCTCTCATTTGTACCTTTAAAAGGTTCTTTGGTCATCTTGCCTTGAATACAAGATTCACACTCATCAAACGAACCTAACTCATTTGTTTTCAAAAGACCATTCTTTTGGAGAGTATTTACACGATTCTTGTTTATGTGTCCAAGACGACAATGCCAAATGTAGGAATCACTCAAATCCTTTTTGAGTCTTTTGGTGGAAGTTTGATATAATGAGCTATTTGAGGTATTGTCATGAACCAATTCATAAATACCGTTGTTTGGTACAGCTTTAAAATAAAAGATACCATTAGATGATACATGCATTTCTGATTTTACAAATTTAAAGTCAAAGTTACATTGTCTAAGAAGGTGCACGGATATAATGTTCCTAGTCAAACTAGGAGCATACAAAACATTTCTCAAAACAACTTCCAAACCACTTGGAAGCGATAAAGTGAAGTCTCCTCTAGCGACCACGTGCACCCTTGCACCATTGCCCATGAAAAGACTCACTTCGCCCTTCTTTAAGTCTTCATTCCTTTTGAACCCCTGCAACCAATTGCAAATGTGAGTTCCACATCCGGTATCCAATACCCATGTGTTAGAAGAAATAAGATTTAGCTCAACTTTAATCATAAAGACATTACCCGAGGCATGCCCCGCATTCCTCTTGTCTCTTAGCTCTTTTAGGTAGACCGGGCAATTGCGTTTCCAATGTCCGGTCTCCCCACAACCAAAACAAGGATCATCCTTATGACCCCTCGGTTCCACAACCTTTTGTTTCTTTGCCATAACCGGTGATTTGCCCTTACCCTTAAGATGCACAGGAGGACCCTTTCTTTTTGCTACCTTAGCCTTAGGATTGGGTTGAGATCGATTCTTGGATCTACCTTCATTGATCGTAAACACGGGTAAAACCCTTTTACCCATGCTCGCCTCGGCTGTTTTAAGCATTGAGTGAAGTTCTCCAATGTTTTTGTCCCACCCGTTCATGTTATAATTTAACACGAAAGTGTCGAACCTTTTCGACAAAGAGTTAAGGATCAAATCCGTTGCTAACTCTTTTGAGATGGGACAATTGAGCTTGGCGAGGCGATCAATGTAACTTTTCATCTTAAGCACATAAGTTGAAACTGGTTGATTATCATCCATTCTACATGCATGCAAGGCTCGAACCGTTTCGAACCTTTCAACTCTTGATTGCTTAAGAAACATTTCCTTAAGTTGAGTAATCATGTCGTACGCATTATGGTTTTCGAAATCCTTTTGGATTTCGGGAACCATAGTCGCCAACATGAGGCATGACACTTGAATGGAATCTTCCGTGTGTTGGACCCAATTCATATATTCGACCTCACTTCCCTCTTCCGGTTCATTGGGGATAGGTGTTTCCAAAACATGATATAATTTTTCTTGTTTTAGAACAATCCTTAAATTTCGGAACCAATCCGAAAAGTTATTGTGGTTAAGACGGTCTTTAGCGAGAATAGATCGGAGAGATACATTTTGGACGTTAGGGATTATGTTGTCGTCGACGTGTGCGGCCATCTGCAGAATTTTAATTAAGTTCATTTTAGTGTTTTACCCTTTTTAATTATTAATACCCTTTTATATATACCAAATATAATTAATAATTAAAATCTAGAATCCAACGATAAACCCGACTTCGGTTAGGTGACCTTTTTCCCATTGTCGGTTTATCAAGGTAGTTATTCATAACAATTGCAAACCCTTTTGCAACTTCTAGAGTTTATGGGACCGGTTCGAAATCATATTTCGTGTCGGCATGTTTATCCCATCAACACCTATTAGACCCCATGCTTGGGTGACCCTCTTCACATGGTTCTAATTTAAGTCGTCCTACTTGTATCAACTTGTAATATTAACATACAAACGGTTAGGTGACCTTTTTCCCATTTATATGCCAATATTACCTCAACATATTAATTTACTCTACGCGGTTAGGTGACCTTTTTCCCACTAAGAGCTTACTAATATGTTAAGCGTTATACAAAAGGATGGTGTTTGACTTGTTATCCTTAATTTTAGAAAGGGATTTTTGGTTTTAATAATTCTAGTTGTAAAACTTTAAATCATGTTCTAACATGCATTTAGTAACATGGTATTTTGAAACCATTTTCAAAATTCTAATTTATAATAAAACCATTTTATTATGGGCGTGAGACGGCTAGTTAATAAATCCATTTTATTAAACTATGTGTCACGTAATTACCGATAATTATTAGAACCCGTTTTATGCTTTGTTAATTAATTCTATGTGACGAAGTTGATATCCTAATATCTAGCAACCACATAATCAAACAATCAATTAACAAGCATACTCAATTATACTAGACACGAGCCGCTAAGTTAGACCACACTTGTTAGCCGAAACAAGTGTGTGTCTTAGGTCCGATCCTAAGGGACACATGACACATGGATGTTGTAGCTCCCACTCGATCCCGTATCCAAATGCTTCGAGCATCTTCTTCAACCCCGTTGTGATCCATTGGGCTTGAACTTGGGCCTTAGCTTCCATAAGCTTCCATTTGGGCTCAATAGGTGGGCTTAGGTCCTTTTGGGCTTGAATCCCCTTAATGGGCTTGTGAGACCCATTATCACCATACCCGGCCCAATAAGGCCCAAACTTCCAATTTTGCAATCTTCTTTAATTTTACAAAACAAATGTCCTAATACATTTTTCTATAAAATAAAATATTACAAACAATCTATTTATTACATACCCATATGAATAAATAATTACAAAACTGCCCCTAATTAATTATTACAAACCGAAACTTGAATAATTAATTACAATTATCAACCACAAACAAACATCCATTTTGGTCTAGGCTCGGTCTAGTTTTAATAAAAATTAAACATAACCCGTTATGTTTTAGGATCCCGTTTCAAAAACCCTCGACCTTATCGGGCCTAGCCCAACCCATTTGGGCTTGACCCAATAACTTGATTATGGGCTTCGGCCCATATGTCCAAAACACATGGGCTTCGGCCCAATGAAAGGTCTTATGGGCTTCGGCCCATTCATCCAAAATGGGCTTCGGCCCATTTCACTCGGTTTTATTTATTTATTTATTTATTTTTTTTTTTTGAACAAAGCCAAAAAAAAATATAACAAGATTAAATACAAAAAAATCATGCATGTTAATTTTTTGTATAAAATCTTTCAAGGGGAAAATATAAAACCGAAAACCCGAAGCTTAGTTTCCCGTATCCCGGCTCTTGATGCCATTTGTTGGGTTTCTATGGAATTTATAAACTTAGTTAACCATTTAACTAGTCATTAAAATGGCGGAAGCGTGATATTTACAAACTAAACATATGTATCCATGTGCTTATATATGTATATATTACAAGTTTATATAAGAAGTGTTCATGAACAACCTAGTTTATTCATGTCATAAGATTACCAATAATCTATTTATTAGAAACCCGAAGCAAGGATCAAATGATACGGAAAAACTAAACTATCAAAGCTATAAACACTTACATTCTTAACCCTTTAAGAGTGTAGTTGATGTTGAAGAAGATGATGATGTTGATGCTAGACTTTCAAAGGGAAAATCCTCAAACAGAATATACCCCGAGCCTCCAACACACACTGAGCTATGTTAGGAAGCTTGAACACGAGAAACCGAGACCCAAACCTTTTCTTCTTGATTTCGGCCGAACCAAAAAAAACAAGAGAGAAAGAGAATGGTGTGTGTTACTTGAAAAATATGTTTGGTTACTTGTTCTAAAGATATAAAACAAGTCTTTCTCACATCATGTGTTAGGTATTTGGTCAAGTGAAGTTTACTCCATCTCTACCATATCCATGACAAGATTTTTGACCAAAACATTGGGGTGTGGGGCCCACCCAAAACCGGCCCCAAAATATAATTTTTTTTTTTATTTATTTTATACTTTATAAAATATATAAACACCCCATCTTTTATAAACCATTTTATAAAAGAACACATAGTTAAATAATCATTCCAATAATAATTATTTGAATAAATAAATTAACCAATTAATTTATTTAACACTTTCAAGTAGGTATTCAGAAACCCGATTTTCTGAATGTATCGTGTTCTGTATTTGTCTCATAGATCTTATCTTAACAAATACATAATTGGTGTGTGTCTAACTCGTTATTGGGTATGACTCGACTTGGATCAAACACAACTAGCCACATTAACCTAATTATGTGTCTCGGGCATACGGTATTCCAACATGACCTTGCTGGACTCGGGGATAACCAGCTGGGGAACCAAACGACAGTATTCGTGGAATTTTGTGTTTTACTCACGAAGGTTCGTACCAACCACCTTGTGAGTTAAGAGTTTGGTTTGAATTTGGTCCGTCTCATGCATCGGACAAAACTTTGACATCAATAACTCTTTAAACTCAATCCATGTCAAACTATACATCACCTCCCTTCCTCTACTCATCATTAACGTGTTCCACCATTCCAGCGCCTCGCCTTTGAACATCAAGGCAGAGTATTGAATCTTTTCTTCGTCCGAACACTTGCTAGTAATCACAATAGTCTCCATCTCCTCGATCCACCTAACGATTGTGATGGCTCCCTTGTCACCATGGAATTCTTTCGGTCCATAGTACTTGAAGTCTTTAAACTAACACCCACCAATTTTAAGTTTCTTAAATTCTTGTCTAACGCCTCCATCGGAATTCGATTCATGAACACTCTCTTCCAAATGAGATGGTTCGGACGTGACTTAACAGATTTTTGAGAAGGGTGAACATATTGGGAATGTTTTGTTTGTCTAGATTGTGATCTAAACTCAGATTCTTCTATAACAGCTTTCTTAATCATTTGTTGGATTTGATTCAAATATTTATCGGGAATTGGTTCGACTTGTTCTTTCTCAGGACCTTTCCCTTTGGCTTCACGTTTCTCGGCTTCCTTTCGGGAAACCTCTCGATTATCACTTTGTCTATACATTCTTTATCTTTTATTCTTTATCTGAAATTTAACATATTTCTTTTCTTAATATACAAGTGTTAGGGCATGGAAATTTGACGCTGTGGATACGTTATCCTGACATATGTTCTTGGATCAGTTATCCTTAGACAGATCCTGTCAGGATCAGTGGTCCTCAGTACTTGGTAATTTTAACAATTGTTTCTTGTGTGTAGGTTGTTATTTAATAAGTATAACGGCGCCAAGACTTATTCCACCGGATATCTCGCTGGTAAACTTGTCAAGAAGGTGGTGTTATGGCTGTAATACGTTTAGTGGGGATAATGGCGGATTTATAGGACTTCTTGTTGTGTCACAAATAACTGAGTACTGAGGATATGTTATTCTTGAAGACGTGTCTGGATCAATTCTCCTTCTGAAGAGTTCCAGAGCTTTGTCAGGATCATGGATCCTCGGTAATTGGTGCTGTTAACGGTTGTTTCTCATAATGTTGATATTTATCAACATTAACGGCTCCAAGACGTGGTCTACCTAAAATTAAGCTACAAGGCACCTCCATCACGTGGTCAATGGTGAAGACTAAGTTAGTGGGAGTAGTGCCATAAAAATAGGAGTTAGTTAGCTTTTATTTATTATTTATATTGAGATTATGATCAAAGTTAGGTCACTTGTTCACACTCATTAGCTGCAGACACTCTCAAATACTCTGTCAAGAACTCTCTCTAGCAGTTCATACACACACACACACTTAGATATTCTTTGTAATCTTTGATCATATCTCCACCTCTGTAACCCGATTTTTGTCATTAATAAACTTGACGGTGATAGTTTTCACCGTCCGGGGGTTTTTTGTGCCGGAGATTACTATAATCACGTACTATCTGACCAAAGGTTACCTCGTTGATCCTTGACCAAAGTGATTCGACCAAAGATTATCTTGTTAATCCTTGACCGAAGTCATTTTATCAAAGATTGCCTTGTTAAGTTTTGACCGAAGTAAGATTATCGTAATTAAGGGCTTTTTCCCTCGTGATCAAATCACGATGTTCATCTCTATTTCGTTCATATAATCGTTGTTATCATTTTAGCACTAAACCTTACATAACAGATTTGGATACATTATCCTTAGCAGATTTTTGTCCAAAACAATTTGGCGCCCACCGTGGGGCAGTTGGTGCTATAATCCGTATTATTCTCATCGATTTTCATTTTTTCGTACCCTATACACTCGCAATGGCCTCTCAATCCACCTCTGCATCGTCAACTATGCCGTCTTCAGTTTCTCTCTCATCAAAGACTTTGTCACCGATGCCTCCGCCAATTACGGGAGCACCAAGGACCACCGCGGCTGGAAACAAGACACAAACTCCAGTATTCCAAAGCTCAAAAACCGCTGCTGCCGCGCCGGTGGTTAATACTAACAATGATGTTTCATCTATGTTTTCACAGGTTAAAGCATATATGGAGCAGCAGAACAAGACCAACCAGAGAATCCTTCGTGAGATAGAAGATCCTCAACTTTTCAGCAAGAATCATCTATCCTCCAACAAGGGTCCATGGGTCAACCAGCTCAAGGATCCTCAACTTTTCAGCAAGAATCATCTATCCTCCAACAAGGGTCCATGCATTTCCTGAGACTTATGTTTTATCCTGCATGGGCCAGCAAACTTGATGTTTCAGCAAGGATCCTCAGTCCTTAATCCTGGATCGATGGGTCAGCAGGTCCAAGGATCCTCCATGTTTCAGAGAGGATTATCAACCCTTCAACAAGAATCCTCTGGGGGGTGTCACCAAGGATCCTATAACTTCCAGCCTCAAGGATCCTCCTATCAGGGTCAAGGATCCTTAGGATTTTAACATCAACGGTCTTCAGAAGTCCATGAAGGAGATATAATCCCCATGCAAACCACAGCTTCTGGTGGACCAACGCATGTAGAAGACGCTTCTTACATCAACCACTCTTCTGGAATGCCGACGTTCACGCAACAAACAGGTAACTTGTATGATCCTATATCCTTAGATGCTAACCGTGGTTCCATGCAGGATGCAGGTATCAACCAAGCTATAGCCAATGAACTACAAAAGCTCAAGGATATGATTTCCAGTGTTCCCGGGGTGATACGTCCAATCCCCGAGATACCGGAGGGAAGCCACAAGTTATCCAGATTTGCTCCACCCATCTGTTATGCTGAAATCCCTAATTGATTCAAGACACCCAACATGAAGACATATGATGGGACCACGGATCCTGAGGAGCACTTTGCACAATACAGAGAAAGAATGGAGATCAATCCTATTCCTGAAAGGCTCAAGGAGGCTTGTCTATGCAAGGGTTTCGGATCCACACTAACAGGATCTGCACTTAAATGGCTGCTAAGTCTTCCTCCATATTCTGTTATTTCTTTTTCACATTTAGTTAACTTGTTCAACAGCCAGTTTTCTTGTAGTAGGAAATTTGAAAAGTTAACTAGTGATTTATATAGAGTTGCCCAACCTTCTGATGAGTCCCTTTGGGATTTTGTTACAAGGTTTGGCAGGGAGGCCCTAGAGATTTCTAATCTTGATATAGCTACAGCTGTTGAAGCATTCAAGATGGGACTTCAAAGGGGCTCCCCATTTTATGACGATCTTGTGATGACTCCATGCAGGACTTTAGATGAAGTCAGAAACAGGGCACTCAGATTTATAAGACTAAAGGATGATAAAAGGATCTAGGAAAGATTGGGTACTTCAACAAAATAGGAGTCTCCCGGTAAGAAATCAAGGATCCAAGATCCTGAAGAAGCCCCTTAGAAAGCAGCACCACCACCACCAGATGCGCACGTGATCAATTTCGTCTCCAGAGGCACATATATATTTTGAAGTTCCTCTCCGACAGCAGAGACCCTCGTTGAGAAGACCGAATTGAATAATGGGGAAAGACCGCTTATCCCCACTGCATCAATAACTGACAAAAGAATCTTTTTCGATGAAGAAGAAAAATCAAGCATCCAGGATCCTCACCAGGACGGTTTGATTATTACTTTATTTATAGCTAACCATTATGTTTGCAGGATCCTAGTTGACGGTGGTAGCTCGGTCAATATCATCCAACATGATGTACTTCAGAAGATGAACATACCATATTTAAAAATCATCCCAAGAACATCGGTGCTATTTGGTTTTAGTGGAGAAACCAAGAAAACATTGGGGGATATCAACCTCCCGATATACATCGAAGGGTTTAATTCTTATCAAAGATTTTGTGTAATTGATAACCTTTCTTGTTGCAATGTTATTTTAGGCAGGCCTTGGCTACATGGAATGAAAGCAGTGGCTTCTAAATACCATCAGTGCATCAAGCTTCCTACCCCATGGGGAGTAATAAGGATAGATGGCGATCAAGTGGAAGCCAAGAACTATTATTCGTCATCGATGAAGCCAACAACCAAGAAAACTATAGCATAGCAACCACAACAACATCTTGGGGACGTTTTGGAAGCTCGGTAGAAAGACGTTAAAAAAAAGAGTATCCTTCGATCCCGAGGATCCAGACATAAAGGTGTTCCTAGGATCCAGTATCCCCAACAAGATTGAGGAGGATTTGGTATCCTTCTTAGGGCGAAGAAAATCCACCTTTTCCTTTAAGCATTCAGACATGACAGGGGCAACATATCAAAGACTGGTCAATATGATGTTCAAAGACCAGTTAGGCAAGACCATGGAAGTTTGAATGGACTCAAAAGCATGAGTATGCACTGAAGGCTCTTAAGGATTATCTATCCTCAGCACCAGCCTTGATGAAGCTAATTTATGGTGAGCCGTTGTCTCTATACTTAGACATTTCAGGTAATGCAGTTAGTGCTGTTCTGGCCAAGGATCATGAAGGTCCACAGCATCCGGTATATTATGTAAGTAAAAACCTCTTAGACGCAGAGGTCAGGTATTCTCACATTGAGAAATTAATTCTTGCTTTGATTATTGCCTCAACCAAGTTGAGACATTATTTTTAAACACCATACTATTATTTTGAGAACTAACTATTCTGTTAAGGATGTGCTTAGAAAGACAGAGATGTCAGGAAGGATGGCCTAGTGGGTTGTGAAGTTGAGTGCATATGTGATGTGTGAGAAACGTATATAATATTAATAACCAAGTTTTACCGAATTCACTTAAAAAAACACACAATCGGCAAGTGTACCGGTCGCAATGTAGCTAGCAAGTAAGAACGGATATCGAACCTAGGACACTATGGGTAAACTCTAATTATTAAACCTAAAAGATTACTAACCTAGACTTCTTTTGATTTTTAGAATTCTTTTTATATTACTTAAGCTAATAATGCTTAACTAATTAAAAATTAAACTAAAAATAAAACTTTATAAAAATTGGGTTTTAAAACAAATATGAGAAACGACTACCTAGGTAATGGAATCCTACTAGTTAAACTTAATAGCTAACGAACTTGACTTGGTTGAAAAACAATATCTTAAAAAATATGACACTTAAGACCACTAAAATACGCTAGATCGCCTCCCGGCCTCACCAACGACACCCTAGAACTCTAATGACATGTGAAGCTCAATTGTTAAAGGGTTGGATCACCTCCCAGTCTCACCTTACCTAATAATACTATGGTACCCCACTACCCAAATCACCTCTCGGTCTCTTCGGATACAAAATATATTAATATAAAGAGGGTATTTTTAATTAATTTGAACAAAACTTGTATCACAATAATTTAAGGGACCTAGGATAACTCACTCCCGTGCAATTATTACCCAAACCCACAAAGACAAAGATGACACAACACTAAATTGCCTCCCGGCCTCTCTAGTGAAAGAATAATAAAAATCTAGTAAACTTTTATAAATAATTCCTACGGTTTTTTCGACCATAAACCACAAACAAGTTGAAAACACAAAGTAGACAACCTAATCATGCGCCTAACAATCACCAAAAAACTATTAAACACAAGTGGAATAAATATTAAAGTAATAAACTAGATTCTATTACGCAACAATATTATGACCAAACCAATTAAAAACTTTACCACAATATTAAATCAACAAAAGTCAAATAATAGTTCGTCAAACCATTAAACTAACATAGTACTCAACCAAAACCTAGGTAGTATAAAGGTTTAGCTACTCATAATCAAATACGAAACAAAAATAATAAATACCCAGCAAAAAGAATTCATATTAAAAATTAATAATCGAACCGAAAACAATTGTGAGAGAAGTTCTGCTCCACGTCCTCAAATTATGGCTTGTTTTGTCTTCCTTGTTTTGTCACAGACCCCACGATTCAAGAAACACAAAATACAGCCATCACCAATCTTTGTGATAATCTCCTTATATTTATATTATTATTCTCGTTGACTTTCACCACACAAAAATCAAAACCCCAAAAAAAACCACGAGCACTTTTCAATCTATTATTATTTGATGCACTGTAGCGCCGCCTCCACCTTCTATTCTTGATTCCTGCTTCTCCCTCCTCTTCGTAGGGTTCTTTTTTTTTCTTTTATATTTGTTTAATTCAATAGTCGGTTACCGAGTCACGTGGGCTGCTAATTTCAATTAAAAAACCCTTTACAATTCTTTAGCCCAACTCCAAGTCTTTGATGACGTCATAGTTGTTGACTTATTTTGCTCCCTGCCATAACAAATAGAAAGACTTTAATAAAGTTTATTAATAAAACTGATTTAATATAAGTGTTATGATTGTTGAATAATAATTAAATTAATCTATTTTATAATTATATTGTTATATTATTTATTATGTAAACAAGAACGTAAGTCCATTTATTTATTTTAGCTTGTTATCTCTTATAATTATTTAAAACCCCACATATTCATATATGAACCGTTTAGAATAATATTCAGTAGAAATTTCGCTCAAAAGAAATTAAAAGTGCAGGAAATATTTATATAATAATATGTATATTTTAGACCACATCAATATGACATTCAGTATAAGCCTAGAACAACAATTAAGTCACGAGAGCTTGCAGACTTTGTGGCTGATTTCAGTAGCAACATGCAGAAGGAAGCTGATTTGGAAGTTCAGCAACTAGAATAAACAAAGGATCCTTGGACCCTCTTCATAGATGGAGCATCCAACGTAAGAGGAATAGGATTGGGTATCATACTGAAATCGCCACAAGGGGACATAATACCCCAGTCCATTGCGTATGCATTCCAAGCCACCAACAATGAGGCAAAATACAAAGCACTTGTCGCAGGTTTACTTTTAGCCAAAAAAAAATGAGGATCAGGTATCTTCAAGTTTATATAGACTCTTTACTTATAATTAATCACTTTAATGGTTCTTACACCGTAAAAGGTGAGAATATGGTCAAATATTTAGAAATTATGAAGGAATTAGCAAAATCTTTCGAGTTGTTTAGTATATTATAGGTACCTAGAGAAGAAAATGCTGGGGCAGATGCCTTAGCAAACTTAGCATCATCATTGAAGATCCCGGATGATGTAAAGATACCTATCATTCATATATTGTCTCCGGAAAATGGAGAACAAAAAGCTGTGGAAGTAACTATGGAATGCACAGAGGAACCTAAGGATCCCTCATCCTTACTAAAAGTAGGATCTTGGATCCTCCCAATCAAGAAATTCCTCCAGGATGGAGAAATCCCTACCACAGAAAATCCCAAGTCCTTCAAACTCAAGGTATCCCAATATATTTTATTAGACGATATGGTATATAGAAAATCTCTTGCAGGTCCATATCTGAGGTGCATCGAGGATCCTGAGATCCAAGAAGTAGTCAAGGATTTTCACGAAGGAGATTGCGGCAATCACACAGGTGGAAGAACGTTATTTTCTAGGATACTCAGAACTGGATACTTCTGGCCAACAATAAAGAAGGATGCAGTTGAGTATTCAAGGAAATGTGATACTTGCCAAAGACACGTGAACATCCTTCATCAGCCGGTGGAGCCTCTGTAACCTATATCCTCTTCGTGGCCCTTCATGAAATGGGGTATGGATATTGTGGGCAAGCTACCAAAAGCACCCGGTGGAAAGGTCTTTATGCTTGCTTTGACTGACTACTTCTCCAAATGGATTGAGGCAGAGCATTTGTACAAGTCCGAGAAAGGGAAGTAATATCTTTTATTAAATGAAATATTATAACTAGATTTAGTATTCCCGCTGAAATTGTTTGTGACAATGGTTCCCAGTTTATCGGGAATAGAAACACTAACTTTTGTGACAGTTGGGGCATCAAAATGATTACTTCCACTCCGGTTCATCCTCAAGCCAATGGTCAAGCGGAGTCTAGCAACAAGATCATCATCAACAATCTAAAGAAGAAGTTAGGATCCAATAAGGGAATATGGGCTGAAGAACTTCCTTATGTTCTTTGGACAGACAGGACTACGCCTAAGAATGCAATAGCCCAAACACCCTTTTCGTTGGTATTTGGATCAGAAGCAGTAATCCCAACAGAGATGGTGGTTCCTATGGCAAGAACGAGCATCCGTGATCCTGAAGCCAACGAAGAAATCCTTCTAGAAGACTTGGGTACTGTAGAAGAACTCAGAGACCTAGCCAAGATCAGAATGGCAGCTTATCAACAAAGGGTAGCTGGGGCATACAACAAGAATACAAGGATCAGAAGATTTCAGGAAGGAGATCTAGTCTTGAGTAAAGCCTTCCAAAACATAACTAATCTAGCAGATGGAAAGTTAGCATCCAAATGGGAAGGCCCCTACTTGATCGAGTCAGAAGCTGGAAAGGGGGCATGCCACTTGCTAACTATGGAAAGCAACAGGTTACCCAGAGCATGGAACACTATCCATCTCAAAAAGTATTTTTTATAGTCAGGATCTACTATCCTTCGAGAATCAAGCATCCATCTAGGATCAAGGATCCTAAAATTGGTACTATCTATCTGATCACTTATTCATTTCATATTCTTGTTATTTTAATGATAATGTATTCTTAACATTTATCTTTTCCAAGTTTTTAAGTAACAATGCAGATTTCAATAAGAGGTTCAATGATCAAGAGGTTGGCCACCTCTCCTTTACATTTAAAGTACTTTACTATTTCCCTTGGCCTTGCCCACGATTGGGTATGACCCCCGATGGTCATATCCCCTACGGTTTAAAGGTTTTCACCTTTCTCACGATCGCCAATTGCGCACGCTATCTAACGTATAGTCCGGGGCAGCGGGACCAGTACACGCTTAGTGGCTGACAATTTCGTTGTTTCCGGCCATATGGAGAATCCTACGATTTATGGTAGACGTACCATACCACCGGTTTATAACGTTTTCGCGTTATCTCACGTTTGGGCTAAATCCCGGTTTGGGCGAGTCCCCAGTTAACATCCGTATCTTTGGGCCAGTCCCCAGTTTGGGCTTGTCCCCAGTTTAACACCAGTTGCACGGGCTTATCCCCAGATTACACGGGCTTGTCCCCAGTTTATTTTATGGGCTTGTCCCCAGTTGCACGGGCTTATCCCCAGTTTATTTTATGGGCTTGTCCCTAGTTTGTTGGGCTTGTCCCCAGTTTGTTGGGCTTGTCCCCAGTTTATTTTGTGGGCTTGTCCCCGGTTTATTGGGTTTAATCCCAGATAATATCGTAATTTATTTGCATCAGGTATCATAAATTAGATTCTGAGGATCACCGAAGGATCAATACTTATAGATTCAAAATCCTTTAATTCAGTTTTATAAGGATTGCAAAAGGATCAATACTTATGGTAACTTAGGTCTAACCAGACCTTACGGTATGATTTTTGTTTATCGGTTTACACTTATTTGATTTCAGTTTATATCTTCATAGATATAAGGATTCATTATTCTCAATCTATTTTTATAAGGATTTAAGATCCTGGTTTATTTTTGCAAGGATATTTTATCCTAAAAACTTTTTACTAAAGAATATTTCTCAAAAATTTCAACAAGTCTAAAGCTATATCAGACAAACTTTCAAAATAACAAGTAACAAGCAAATAGTCAAAAGTTTTCAATTATTATTAAACATAAGTCACCTGGACTTAACTAAAAGTTTTAACCCGAACTTCACCGTTCAAAAAATAGACCATCTATCCTGGTTAAACATGTGTTACTAGCTGTTCGTGATTTGCAGGAAGAATAAGAGGTTTCAGATATATAGCCAGAAAGGAAGTTCTCAAGGAAACTCTATAGATATTTGATGATTATATCTAGCTTGTCAAATCTCATCTGTTTTTGCAGGAAGTTTGAATTCAAAGGCAAAATGACAGTTGTGATCTTATCACAACCGCCATTTTTGGGGCAATTGTTAGGGCATGGAAATTTGACGCTGTGGATACGCTCTCCTGACATATGTTATTGGATCAGTTATCCTTAGACAGATCCTGTCAGGATCAGTGGTCCTCAGTACTTGGTATTATTAACAATTGTTTCTTGTGTGTAGGTTGTTATTTAATAAGTATAACGGCACCAAGACTTATTCCACCGGATATCTTGCTAGTAAACTTGTCAAGCAGGTGGTCAAATGGCTGTAACACGTTTAGTGGGGATAATGGCGGATTTATAGGACTTCTTGTTGTGTCACAAATAACTGAGTACTGAGGATATGTTATTCTTGAAGACGTGTCTGGATCAATTATCCTTCTTAAGAGTTCCAGAGCTTTGTCAGGATCATGGATCCTCGGTATTTGGTACTGTTAACGGTTGTATCTCATATGAATGTTGATATTTATCAACATTAACGGCTCCAAGACATGGTCTACCTAAAATTAAGCTACAAGGCACCTCCAGCACGTGGTCAATGGTGAAGACTAAGTTAGTGGGAGTAGTGCCATAAAAATAGGAGTTAGTTAGCTTTTATTTATTATTTATATTGAGATTATGATCAAAGTTAGGTCACTTGTTCACATTCATTCACTGCTTATACTCTCAAATACTCTGTCAAGAACTCTCTCTAGCAGTTCATACACACACACACACTTAGATATTCTTTGTAATCTTGATCATATCTCCACCTTTGTAACCCGATTTTTGTCATTAATATAATCGACGGTGATAGTTTCCACCGTCCGGGGGTTTTTTGTGCCAGAGACCACGATAACCACATACTCATCGACCAAATGTTACCTTGTTGATCATTGACTAAAGTAATTCGACCAAAGGTTATCTTATTAATCCTTGACCGAAGCTATTTTACCAACGATTACCTTGATAAGTTTTGACCGAAGTAAGACTATCTTGGTTAAGGGATTTTTCCCTCGTGATCAAATCACGGTGTTCATCTCTATTTCGTTCATATAATCGCTGTTATCATTTTAGCACTAAACCTCACATAACAGATTTGGATACACTATCCTTAGCAGATTTTTGTCCAAAACAACAAGTTTATTTATTTCACATTCATATACATATCATAAATGATATGTATGTTATTTTTACAATTCACTTATATATTGTTTAAGAGATATATAAAGTCCTTATCCTTATTACATCATATAACACACAACTATCTTAACACATGAACATGTCTTCAACACCATCATCCTCTCAATCCTTCATGAATTTCTTCACCACCTTAGTTAACTTGTTGCACTTTCGAAGAAGCTTGTCTCCTATCTTCTTCTTTTTCTTTTCATCCAAAGCAATTTTCTTCCTAAGGTCATCAGTTTCGGCAAGGCTCGATCCAAATGCTCCTCTTGTGATTGTGGCATCTCATTTGGGTATCCATACGAGGTGGGTCGCGGTAACCCATCATCACAATGTCATAATGGTTCTTCGGGTTTGGATACGGAGATCTTGTCACATCGGAGGGATAGTTGAAGAATGTATCGGCAGCTTCATTTTGCTCACGGATCTCATTGGCCTATTCTTTAATGGATGGAATCTTACCTTGGTATGGTGGAAAGCTTGATGACGCCTTACCCTTGAGTTCATGGAGAATTTGCATATACGGGTCAACCGAACCATAGCTTGGAGTTGAGTGTTGTTCTTCCATTGATGTGGTTACTTCATTTGGATTGTCCGGGTATTCCTCCTCAGGGTCGGTTTCCTCTTCCGGATCCTCTTATGGTTCTTCTTCGGTCATTGCCGGCATGTGGATCTTCTCATATGGCATCGTCACTCTCTTCTTGGGCTTATGAGATGGCCCTTCCTTATTGATGCGGGAATCAGCAGAATCCATAGTTGAAGTGCCGGTATGCCACCTTCGTTGATCGGAGTGGTATTGCATCCAGTCAGATGAAGAAGATTTTGGTTCCTCCTTAATTGGTAAGTTGGAGAGGAAAGCATACGAAGAATGAGGATTTGGTGGTAAGTGTGTTGATCCTCCGGATGGGTAATACGGTGGGATTTCGGTTGGTTGATATGTCGGGATCTCGGTAAGATGATATGTCGGGACCTCGGATGGTTGATACATCGGTAAACTTGTTGGATGGTAGCTGGAATGTCTTGGTGCTTGGTATGTTTGATTTGGAGTGTTATCTAGGTGATAGATTGGACTTGGATTGGGGTCTTGGTTATGTTCTTCGTTGGAGTTAAAGAATGACTCGAAGTAATCCTTGCTCATGATGCCTCGTGGAAATTTGTAATACTTCCTTGCTCTTCTTGCTTCATTATCATAATATTCCATTAACTTCTCGTAAGACATCTTGATAGGTGGTTGAGGAGAGAGAAAGAAAGGGTTACCAACCAATCTTATCCCTATTCAAATAAACAAATAAGTATTTCCTATGCTTGGATCGAAGCTTGGGTATTGTTTTATGATACCTAATTCGCTAAGATCGATGGCTCTGATACCAACCTGTCACACCCCCATTTAAGGCCTAGGAGTGCGATCAATAGTTGGTACCATGTTTGTAAATAAATCAGAGTAGCGGGTTAATGCGGAAGACTTATAAAAACTTAAGGATCGATATTATAAATATTTACAACACAAAAGATGAGACGGAAGTCTCGTTTTAGTTTACTTGTTATAAGTTTTACAAAACCACCATATTTTAATATTTACACAAAATTATCCTAGCCATCGGATTCTTGAGCTCTTCGTCTTTCAAGCTCTAATCTTGATTACCTGCAAAATGTTATAAAATACGTCAGCAACGAATGCTGGTGAATATGCTGACGCTAAAATATTTTCTTTTACTTAATTACCCCTCGAGACCATGTAAGTCTCGGCCCATATTGGCTTAGGAATTGAGATAATGGGAACGGAAAACGAGGAATCCGGGCACGTTTAACGGGGTGGATCGAGGGCACGTACTTTGAGGTTTAGAGAGATGTTAGAGAGAGAGAGAGAGTAATGTGTGAGATTTGGTGTGTGGATTGTGAGAACCCGTGGCTGCTATTTATAGAGCCACTTTTGGATCCCATTGCGTTACGCGATAGGTCCCTTGGCTGGCCCGTCGCGTACCGCGACGTAGGCTTGGCCAGTCACACACTAGACCTGCCACGTGGTGACACGTGGCGGCAAACGTTGTCACCGTGTGCCACGTGGCACACATGTCACAATCTGTCAGACACCTCATCGCGGTACGCGATGGGTGTCTCTCTTGACCTGTCGCGTAGCGCGATGGGTCAAGAAATCAGATTTTTTTCATTTAAGCCCCTAGAGTTTGGAAATTGGCAGAATTGGTCCCTTGACTTTAAAAATTGACATTTTTGGCCCGAAATTTACGTGATGTTACATATTTGTACGTGTTTAAACACCCGCTGCATCGCGCGGGCACCCGTCTAGTATATATATATATATATATATATACATATATAAACTCTAGCAAGATGCTAAAGGCCACCAAATACAAACACCAAAGCAAAGGACATGAACCATTATAGTTCACACCGAGCTACCCAATAAACAAATACACAGGCGTCTATTATAAATGAAAACTTCACCAATGTCATTCATTACATACTTGAGTTCTAATTTGATTATCACCGTAAATGTGTGTATAAAGAAATTTTGGGTAAAATTATGAGAAGTATTAAGACTAAAGTTAGATATAGTTGCATTCGTTTTAATGAATTAAAGAGATGACAACTTTTGTGTGACAATCAATAAAGTCACATGATATATATGCGACTGCTTTGAATGACATTAGGATGCATGGAATGTAGCAAAGCAAAGGTGCGTGTATAAGGTAATTATATTTCTCATTTCAAGAAATATAAATGATTTGATTTTGTTACAAGTTACTATTCTGATTTTGAAAAAAAAAAAAACATTAAATGAGTTTTCAAGCCTAAGAAATGCATGGATATACTATTTAAATATGGTAGAATTAGCATGTAAATACAAAGCAAGTTTTCCATATACCAAAAAAAATTCTGAAAATATTAAATAGTATCGTTAATTTTTTCATGTTTGTTTCATAATTTTTAGTATCATTTGTATAAATAAGAATCCATTTTACTTGACATTTTTTTTCTTATAGATAAATATAGGATCTATGAAGCAATTACTTAAAAACACATTATGTGTTAAATAATAATCCATAATCATGGACCAATCTTACCTTAAATTTGTATATGAAGAGCGGATCTAATTGTATTAGTATCCATAATTGATTTCTTCCGTCTAATCCTAATTAATAGGGGAGATGAGAGAATTAATGATATCCACCAGAAAAAACTAATACTACCTGAAAATTCAACATATTTGTTTTAATGTTGAAAAAAAATTCAATAAGTAAAAAGAAAAACAGCACACTAGTAGAAAAAAGGCTTTTAATGACACACAAATTATGACAAACGATAATTTATGACGCGTAATGTGTGTGTCATTAAAAAAGTCATATTTTCTAAAATTCAGAATATTTATGACACTTATTTTTGAATGTCAACAAACCTGTGTCATAACCCTAAAAAAACATTATAGAATAAAGAATGCGTGTCATCCAAATGAAAAATTGAACACCCCGCCTTAATCTGCACTTCTTAAAATCGCGCTCCAGTACATACTCCATCAGTTCACATCAGTCCACAATCCAGGGTTTCAATATACCTTATAAAATTACACACATTGATCATATTATCAAAATTATACCCATAGGCGATTATCTTCTCCATCAGTCTACAATCTAGGGTTTCATACCACGATTATCTTCTCCATTGGTGCACAAAATTAAACCCATCTGAGTTGATTGTGGACAGATTTTCGTCCACAATTGAAGGATTACTGTAGGACTTCATCTATCGCGAGGTATTTACCTTCAATCTTACATTGTTCTACGGATGTTGATGGCATATTAGTTTAAACTCTTTTGTAGATAATAAAAACTTTAGATTTTGTGTTTTTATTTATGTAGTTATTGGTATTTGATTATGCTATAATTGATATTTTATTTGAATTACTTGGGTGTGTTTATTGTTATTTCAATTGTTTGTTGTTATTAAGGGTGGATTTACGTTGATATTAGGGGGTACACGGGAACCCCCCGAGTTTTGATATAATAATTTTTCTATGTATAAAATCTAGAGTGCAGCCCCTTATAAAATTGGGCTGCAACACTTAACCAAAATCTTTAAGTGGTGGAGTGGCAAAAGTTTTGGTTAGTAGTATTCATGTCTCTAGTTCGATTATTGGATTTGGTTATTTTTTAATTTTTATAAGTTGTGTTAGGTACTTAGCTATTGTATTTAACCTTTATCCAAGTTTATTCTTTCTCTTTTGTTCAGTGTCATTGTCTACATCTCCAGCAGGATTTAATTATTGTTAAAGAGTTTATACGGTTGCTAAAATCTTGTTTGTTTGCCTCCTTGCGAGGCTAGTTGTTTGTTATTCAGTAGTATTAAATTTGAAAATGATGATTAGTCCAATTATGAAACTAAAACTTTTATTATGTTTGTTAAAATATATTAAATACATACATAGTGTTTTGGACAAAAACCTGCTAAGGATAATGTATCCAAATCTGTTATGTGAGGTTTAGTGCTAAAATGATAACATCGATTATATGAACGAAATAGAGATGAACACCGTGATTTGATCACGAGGTGTAAGGCCCCGAACCCGGTAGCCCTACTTTAACGTCGGATTTACTCATAAACACAGTCCTTCAAATCAGAGTTTATTAAAACTTTTCGCGGAATATAAAACATCAATCATTTGTTACAAAACATTAAATCTTTTCTTTGATACCATAACACAAATCTTTATATTTAAAACATCTTTACTTCTTTCTTCAGATGCCAGCCGTTCAATCCATGCCGTGTGTCATCCTCATGCTAACTCTATAATCAGCTCACCTGCGTGCATACTAAAAGTCAGCTACGCTGAGTGAGTTCTAGTTAATCAGGCAACATACAATTTTATTCTCATATATTTCTTAACGTATCCGAAGACACATATTTCTACCTTAACCTCGTATAAATATCCATAGGAGGAACTGTTGGGTTTCTATGAAATTAACAAGCTTAGTTAACCATTTGACTAGTCACAATTAAGGCGGAAGCGTGATATTTACAAACTAAACATATGTATCCATGTGTTTATATATGTATATGTTCATGAATAACCTAGTTTATTCATGTTATAAGATTACCAATAATCTATTTACTAGAAACCCGAAGCAAGGATCAAATGATACGGAAAAGCTAAACTATCAAGCTTGTAAACACTTACATTCTTAACCCTTTAAGAGTTTAGTAGATGGTTGAAGAAGATGATGATGTGAATGCTAGACTTTCAAAGGAAAACCCTCAAACGGAATATACCCCGAGCCTCCAACACACACCGAGCTATGCTAGGAAGCTTGAACACGAAAAACCCGAGACCCGAGCCCTTCCTTTTCTTTTTGCCGTAAACAAGAAAGAAAGAAAGAAAGGAAGAGTTGTTGTTGTTCTTATTTACTTGAAAGTCTTGAACCTTTTATATAATGAGATCATATCTCAATCAAATCATTTGTTAGGTTTTAGTCAAGTGATCCTTACTCAACCTCCAACAAACCTTACCAACTTTGACCAAGTGTATGGAGTGTGTATGACTCATGTTTTTATCATATGTTTTATACCTTATAAAATATATAAACACCCCATATTTTATAAAACATTTTATAAAGGAACACATGGTTAAATAATCATTCCAATAATAATTATTTGAATAAATAAATTAACCAATTAATTTATTTAACACTTTCAAGTAATTATTCAGAAACCCGATTTCTGAATGTGTCGTGTTCTGTATTTGTTTTATAGATCATATCTCAACAAATACATAATTGGTGTGTGTCTAACTCGTTATTGGGTATGACCCGACTTGGATCAAACACGGCTAGCCACATTAACCTGATTATGCGTCTCGGGCATACGGTATTCCAACAATCTCCCACTTGCACGAGACTCATAGGAAGTTAATGCTAATGGTGAATACCGCCTAACAACAGGTCACCACCCCTAGTGTGTTTGACTAAGTGCCATTCAATAACATCATCCCCTTCAAGTCCATACTTGATATGATATAGGTAAGTCTTATCATTACATCCCTTTGTTACTAGATGTCCTGTCAAATCGAAGAGACACAGAGTGATCATTCTCTCAACGATTTAACTTAACAGGCCTTAGACATCTAAACTCTCAACACATAAGAGGAACAAATCCCATCTTGACTGCATACATCCTCGTTGACATCTCATATAATATCTGAGCTCTTTCTTACACGTCATCGTGTTACCGAAATAACAAAGAATAGAGTCAAGATATCAGACTTGATGAAAAACCAGATCCGATATGCATCTCAGGTCAAAGGACACAATGATACTCGCCTTTACTCAAGGATTACTTATGATCAATTGCACTAACTCCATGCAGTGATCCTTGAGAGCGGATCATGTCCAATATTTGTATCCCACAAATATCTATGAACCTTGGTGGCAAACCTATGCCCTATATTCATCACATGAATATCAACCAATCCGAGTTCATAATAGTCTTAACTTCATACTTGTTCCCACAAGTATGATCGACTACGGACGTTTAGAACAACATAAGTCATTCATGGATTAAACATGCAAATATAGAACATAACTCATTGAATAATTAAAACATAATTAATTTTCATGAGATCCCCATTACATTCGTTCTTATACAAACACTAAATACAGATTAAATCCACTCACTAGAATACCGAAGTCCTAATGCACAAACATGACCCTCATGCTTTGGCCTATCGAGGAGCTTCGTGAGTGGGTCCGCAATATTTTGATCGGTATGAACTTTATGAATACATATCTTTCTCTTTTCAACTTCATCCCTTATGTAGTTGAATCTGCGCTCAATGTGCCTCGTTTTCTGATGAGCACGAGGCTCCTTGATCTGTGCAATAGCACCTTCATTGTCACAGAATATCTCTAGGGGCTCCTGAATGGTAGAGATAATCCCTAGATCCATGATGAACTTTTTCATCCATGCAGCCTCTTGGGCTGCCATTGAAGCGGCGATGTACTCAGATTCTGTAGTGGATAACGCGACAACATCCTGCTTCGAACTCTTCCAAGAGACAGCGCCTCCATTCAAAATGAAGACATATCCCGACTGTGATCGAGAATCATCTCGGTCAGTTTGGAAACTCGCATCCACGTAACCCTTTACGACGAGTTCCTCCTCACCAGACCCATATATTAAAAACATATCCTTAGTCCTTCTAAGGTACTTTAATATATTCTTGACAGCCATCCAATGACTGTCACCTGGGTTGTGCTGGTATCTACTCGTTATGCTTAAAGCATACGAGACGTCCGGTCTAGTGCACATCATTGCATACATAATAGATCCTATTGCCGAAGCATAAGGAACATGCTTCATCCTATCCTGCTCTTCCTTAGAGCTAGGACTTTGGGATGAGCTTAACACGGTTCCTCTAGGAATAGGTACCAAACCTTTCTTAGAGTTTTCCATCCTGAACCTTTTTAGGATTTTATCAATGTATGCACTTTGATTAAGTCCGATCAATTTCCTTTTTCTATCCCTATAGACCTTTATTCCCAAGATATATGTCGCTTCTCCAAGATCCTTAATTGAGAAACGACTACTTAACCACGTTTTAACGCTTTCCATACTTGGTATATCATTTCCAAATAAAAGTATATCATCGACATACAAAATAAGGAACATGATTATACTCCCACTAGCCCATTTATACACACACGCCTCATCACCGTTTTGGACGAAACCAAACGCTTTGATTTCTTCATTAAAACGATGATTCCACATCCGTGATGCTTGTTTCAACCCGTAGATTGATTTCCTTAACTTACATACTTTATCAGGATTAGATGGATCGACAAAACCTTCAGGCTGAACCATATGGACATCTTCCTCAAGATATCCATTTAGAAAAGCGGTCTTGACATCCATTTGCCATATCTCATAATCAAAATGAGCTGCAATGGCAAATAATATCCTGATCGACTTAAGCATCGCAACCGGCGAGAAGGTTTCATCATAATCAATCCCTTGAGTTTGCGTGAAACCTTTTGCGACAAGTCGAGCTTTGTAAGTATCTAAATTTCCATGCATATCGGTCTTCTTCTTGAAGACCCACTTACATCCAACCATTTTGGAGTTAAGTGGACGATCAACCAATTCCCAAACTTGGTTATCGTGCATGGATTGCATCTCGGCGCTCATGGCTTCAAGCCACTTGTCACAATCAGGTTGTGACATAGCATCTTTGTAGGAGATCGGTTCATCCGAATCGACCAAGTAGCAATCATCCACAAGAAATCCATATTTCTTGGGAGGTCGACTAATCCTATTAGATCTGCGAGCAACGTGTGTATGATCAACCATTTGATCACCTTCAACATCCTCGTGTTGAAAGCTAGTATCGACCAACTGTGTATCATCCAGTGATTCTTGAACCTCTTCAAGTTCCACTCTCTTTTCACTAGGTCCTTCCATAAGGAACCTAGTTTCTAAGAAGTATCCTTTGCGTGAAACAAACACTTTTTGTTCACTAGGATCATAGAATATATATCCTATATCATCCTTTGGGTATCCTATGAAGATACACCTGATGGATCGAGCCTCAAGTTTATTTGGGGTGTCACGTTTAACATAAACTATGCATCCCCATACCCTTAAATATGAAAAGGATGGAACCTTTCCATGCCACACTTCATAGGGTATTCGATCCACCTTTTTGGTCGGGGCCATATTCAAAATACGAGCCGCTGTGAGTAGCGCATATCCCCAAAATGATGGCGGTAGTGAGCTTCGTGCCATCATTGATCGAACCATGTCCAACAGTGTTCGATTCCTCCTCTCGGATACTCCGTTATGTTGAGGAGTTCCAGGAGGAGTGAGCTGTGAAATAATTCCACAATCTCTAAGATGACTTTGAAAAGCATCACTTAGGTATTCGCCTCCTCTATCGGAGCGGAGTACCTTGATTGTTCGGTCGAGCTGATTTTGTACTTCATTTTGAAATTCTTTGAACATTTCAAAGGCTTCATGTTTGTGTTTCATTAGATAAACATACCCATATCGACTAAAATCGTCGGTAAAGGTAATGAAGTACCTTTCACTATTCCTACTAGTTGGCTTGAAAGGTCCGCATACATCCGTATGTATGATACCTAACAAATCCTTAGCCCTTTCATTTGTACCTTTGAAAGGCTCTTTGGTCATCTTGCCTTGAATACAAGATTCACACTCATCAAACGAACCTAACTCGTTTGTTTTCAAAAGACCTTTCTTTTGGAGAGTATTTATACGATTCTTGTTTATGTGTCCAAGGCGACAATGCCAAATGTAGGAATCACTCAAATCCTTTTTGAGTCTTTTAGTAGAAGTTTGATATAATGAGCTATTTAAGGTATTATCATGAACCAATTCATAAATACCGTTGTTTGGTACAGCTTTAAAATAAAAGATACCATTAGATGATACATGCATTTCTGATCTCACAAATTTAAAGTCAAAATTACATTGTCTAAGAAGGTGCACAGAAATAATGTTCCTAGTCAAACTAGGAGCATACAAAACATTTCTCAAAATAACTTCCAAACCACTTGGAAGCGATAAAGTGAAGTCTCCTCTAGCGACCACGTGCACCCTTGCACCGTTGCCCATGAAAAGATTCACTTCGCCCTTCTTTAAGTCTTCATTCTTTTTGAACCCCTGCAACCAATTGCAAATATGAGTTCCACATCCGGTATCCAATACCCATGTGTTAGAAGAAATAAGATTTAGCTCAACATTAATCATAAAGACATTACCCGAGGTATGCGCCGCATTCCTCTTGTCTTTTAGCTCTTTTAGGTAGACCGGACAATTGCGTTTCCAGTGTCCGGTCTCCCCACAACCAAAACAAGGATCATCCTTATGACCCTTCGGTTCCATAACCTTTTGTTTCTTTGCCATAACCGGTGATTTGCCCTTACCCTTAAGATGCACTGGGGGACCCTTTCTTTTTGCTACCTTAGCCTTAGGATTGGGTTGAGACCGATTCTTGGATCTACCTTCATTGATCGCAAACATGGGTAAAACCCTTTTGCCCATGCTCGCCTCGGCTGTTTTAAGCATTGAGTGAAGTTCTCCAATGGTTTTGTCCCACCCGTTCATGTTATAATTTAACACGAAAGTGTCGAACCTTTTCGACAAAGAGTTAAGGATCAAATCCGTTGCTAACTCTTTTGAGATGGGACAATTGAGCTTGGCGAGGCGATCAATGTAACTTTTCATCTTAAGTACATAAGTTGAAACTGGTTGATTATCATCCATTCTACATGCATGCAAGGCTCGAACCGTTTCGAACCTTTCAACTCTTGATTGCTTAAGGAACATTTCCTTAAGTTGAGTAATCATGTCGTACGCATTATGGTTTTCGAAATCCTTTTGGATTTCGGGAACCATAGTCGCCAACATGAGGCATGACACTTGAATGGAATCTTCCGTAAGTTTGACCCAATTCATATATTCGACCTCACTACCCTCTTCCGGTTCTTCGGGGATAGGTGTTTCCAAAACATGATATAATTTTTCTTGTTTTAGAACAATCCTTAAATTTCGGAACCAATCCGAAAAGTTATTGTGGTTAAGACGGTCTTTAGCGAGAATAGATCGGAGAGAGACATTTTGGACGTTAGGGATTATGTTGTCGTCGACGTGTGCGGCCATCTGCAGAATTTTAATTAAGTTCATTTTAGTGTTTTACCTTTTTAATTATTAATACCCTTTTATATATATACCAAATATAATTAATAATTAAAATCTAGAATCCAACGATAAACCCGACTCCGGTTAGGTGACCTTTTTCCCATTGTCGATTTATCAAGGTAGTTATTCATAACAATTGCAAACCCTTTTGCAACTTCTAGAGTTTATGGGACCGGTTCGAAATCATATTTCGTGTCGGCATGTTTATCCCATCAACACCTATTAGACCCCATGCTTGGGTGACCCTCTTCACATGGTTCTAATTTAAGTCGTCCTACTTGTATCAACTTGTAATATTAACATACAAACGGTTAGGTGACCTTTTTCCCATTTATATGCCAATATTACCTTAACATATTAATTTACTCTATGCGGTTAGGTGACCTTTTTCCCACTAAGAGCTTACTAATATGTTAAGCGTTATACAAAAGGATGGTGTTTAACTTATTATCCTTAATTTTAAAAGGGATTTTTAGTTTTAATAATTCTAGTTGTAAAACTTTAAATCATGTACTAACATGCATTTAGTAACATGATATTTTGAAACCATTTTCAAAATTCTAATTTATAATAAAACCATTTTATTATGGGCGTGAGACGGCTAGTTAATAAATCCATTTTATTAAACTATGTGTCACGTAATTACCGATAATTATTAGAACCCGTTTTATGCTTTGTTAATTAATTCTATGTGACGAAGTTGATATCCTAATATCTAACAACCACACAATCAAACAATCAATTAATTAACAAGCATACACAATTATACTAGACACGAGCCACTAAGTTAGACCACACTTGTTAGCCGAAACAAGTGTGTGTCTTAGGTCCGATCCTAAGGGACACATGACACATGGATGTTGTAGCTCCCACTCGATCCCGCATCCAAATGCTTCGAGCATCTTCTTCAACCCCGTTGTGATCCATTGGGCTTGAACTTGGGCCTTAGCTTCCATAAGCTTCCATTTGGGCTTAATTGGTGGGCTTAGGTCCTTTTGGGCTTGAATCCCTTTAATGGGCTTGTGAGACCCATTATCACCATACCCGGCCCAATTAGGCCCAAACTTCCAATTTTGCAATCTTCTTTAATTTTACAAAATCAAATGTCCTAATACATTTTTTCTATAAAATAAAGATATTACAAATAACCTATTTATTACATACCCATATGAATAAATAATTACAAAATAGCCCCTAATTAATTATTACAAACCGAAACTTTGAATAATTAACTACAATCACAACATCAACCACAAACAAACATCCACTTTGGTCTACGGCTCGGTCTAGTTTTAACAAACATAACCCGTTATGTTTTAAGAACCCGTTCCAAAACCCCTTGACTTTATCGGGCCTAGCCCAACCCATTTGGGCTTGACCCAATAACTAGATTATGGGCTTCGGCCCACATGTGCAAAACACATGGGCTTCGGCCCAATTAAAAAACTCATGGGCTCGGCCCATTTAACCAAAAATGGGCTTCGGCCCATAAAGCTTTTCCCTTTAATTTCCGGTTAGCCCAATAACCATGTTAAAGTGGGCTTCGGCCCAAATTCACCCGAATTGGGCTTCGGCCCATTTACTCGGTTTTAATTTTTTTTTTTTTTTTTTTTTTTTGAACCAAGCCAAAAAACAATAACAAGATTAAATACAAAAAAAAATCATGCATGTTAATTTTTGTATAAAATCTTTCAAGGGGAAAAAATATAAAACCGAGAACCCGAAGCTTAGTTTCCCGTATCCCGGCTCTTGATGCCATTTGTTGGGTTTCTATGAAATTAACAAGCTTAGTTAACCATTTGACTAGTCACAATTAAGGCGGAAGCGTGATATTTACAAACTAAACATATGTATCCATGTGTTTATATATGTATATGTTCATGAATAACCTAGTTTATTCATGTTATAAGATTACCAATAATCTATTTACTAGAAACCCGAAGCAAGGATCAAATGATACGGAAAAGCTAAACTATCAAGCTTGTAAACACTTACATTCTTAACCCTTTAAGAGTTTAGTAGATGGTTGAAGAAGATGATGATGTGAATGCTAGACTTTCAAAGGAAAACCCTCAAACGGAATATACCCCGAGCCTCCAACACACACCGAGCTATGCTAGGAAGCTTGAACACGAAAAACCCGAGACCCGAGCCCTTCCTTTTCTTTTTGCCGTAAACAAGAAAGAAAGAAAGAAAGGAAGAGTTGTTGTTGTTCTTATTTACTTGAAAGTCTTGAACCTTTTATATAATGAGATCATATCTCAATCAAATCATTTGTTAGGTTTTAGTCAAGTGATCCTTACTCAACCTCCAACAAACCTTACCAACTTTGACCAAGTGTATGGAGTGTGTATGACTCATGTTTTTATCATATGTTTTATACCTTATAAAATATATAAACACCCCATATTTTATAAAACATTTTATAAAGGAACACATGGTTAAATAATCATTCCAATAATAATTATTTGAATAAATAAATTAACCAATTAATTTATTTAACACTTTCAAGTAATTATTCAGAAACCCGATTTCTGAATGTGTCGTGTTCTGTATTTGTTTTATAGATCATATCTCAACAAATACATAATTGGTGTGTGTCTAACTCGTTATTGGGTATGACCCGACTTGGATCAAACACGGCTAGCCACATTAACCTGATTATGCGTCTCGGGCATACGGTATTCCAACAGGAACATCACGTAATATCTATTAAAAGAACCCTTACCATTACCATACTATATAGAATTTCCATAGGAGGAACACTCTGTATACTTTCCATAGAAGGAACACTTTACTATCCATAGAAGGAACCCTATGCTTTCCATAGAAGGAACCCTATACTTTCCATAGAAGGAACACTATACTTTCCATAAAAGGAACACTATACTTTCCATAAAAGGAACACTATACCTTCCATAAAAGGAACACTATACCTTCCATAAAAGGAGCACTATACCTTCCATAAAAGGAACTCTATACTTTATTATTTAATATCCATGTAAGGAGCTAGTCACTTCCCTCGACGATACGTGCAATATCCGAAGATCGTTCACGTACCGGCAAGCAATCATTCATCTATTTCACATTATCCATATAAGGCATACACATAAAATTTATATCCTTTCGTTCATACTTTCTTACTTTCTTTAGTATTATCTTACTTTCATATCTTACGTTATAAAGAGCATTACGCCCTACATTCCTCGAGTATTACTAGGGCTCGGTACCCTCTTCGTAACCACACAACCATACGTTATCATTTCTTTCTTCTATTATCTCTATCATGTTCATACACATAAACATACATAACATACTTACCTTATACATAGCGTTACAACCTGACAGTACGTGCAATATCCGAAGATCGTTCACGTACCATCAAGCAATCATTCATATCTTTCACATTATCCATATAAGGCATACACTTATCTCTTAGGATAAGTGTATTAACAAACATATTGAGTATGTACACAGCCCCGAAAACATAACACATAAATGGGGCTAGAAACTCACCTGAACACTGCTTCTTTCACTGGTAGCTGTAAATTCCTTCTTTAACTGAGCTCGGCTGACTGTACAAGTTACACGTATCAATACTCGTCTGATCTAGTCTGGCGGCCTAGTATTAGCTTACTTTAACTTATCGCTTTCAATTTATCTTCTAATCAACTTGGCTTAGGCGAAGTTAACCCTCGGGCGAAGTTAAACCTCAGGCGAACTTGGCTTCAGGCGAAGTTAAACCTTAGGCGAACTTGGCTTCAGGCGAAGTTAAACCTTAGGCGAACTTGGCTTCAGGCGAAGTTATCCTTAGGCGAACTTGGCTTCAGGCGAAGTTAAACCTTAGGCGAACTTGGCTTCAGGCGAAGTTAACCCTTAGGCGAACTTGGCTTCAGGCGAAGTTATCCTTAGGCGAAGTTACGCTTGAAGGCGAAGTTACGCTTGAAGGCGAAGTTACGCTTGAAGGCGAAGTTCATCAGGCGAACTTAATCTTGCAGGCGAAGTTGTCGCGCTGCAGATCTGTTTGCCCATAACTTCTTCGTTTCTTAGCCAAATAACTCGATTTTGGTACCCACGGAATCGTATGATCGGCGCCTACAAACCCTAACCATCAAATCGGCCTAAAATCGACGTTTTAGGGGTCCGATTTGGGCAGTTTGGGTTCGGGTCCGGTTAACCCATCCAATCCTAACCATTTTCAGTAATATTAGCTTTGTTGGATTTGTTCTTACCTTACCAACTCAGATCTATCACAAAATCTCGGGTCTCGGCTTCGAATCTTGATCGGTTAGAATGTGTGTTTTGTGGAGTGTGTGTGGAGTTTGGTGAGAAAATGAGATATTTTGGGATTTTGGGGGTATTTATTGTTGGGTTTTAGTATCTATTTTAGAGTATTAGTTGAAACATTTTTACTAATCTAGCAACGGAAGCATGATAATACCAACAACCTATTGTTAGTTTTATGAAACATACCAATATGTAACAAGGCTAAAACCCGAAATAGGATCAATCTACAAGAACAAAAGGCTTACAAAATTAATAATAACAATAACTCTTTTACCTCAAAAGAGTAGGATGATATGAAGAGGAAGATGGACTAGCCTCCAAGAGTAGGATGCCTCAAGAGGTGATACCCACGAGCAACACCGGATGAGTGTTAGGACAAGAACACTAGAAAACCGAGCACCCGAGCCCTCCTTCCTTGCTTGTTTCGGCCGAGAGGAAAAAGAGAGGGAGAGTGGGAGTTTTCTTGCACTTAAAAAAAAATGAAAGGTGCACCAATGCATGTGTAGGCTAGTGGGATTTTAACCAAAAATATAACCAAGAGACTTTGATCATATTGGCTTGTTGGGGTGGTGATGGGTCCCACCCAAAACCGGCCACCCAACTCCTTTTTTTTTTTTTTTTTTTTTTTTTTTGATTTATATATTTATATATATCACATATATAAAACTAGCCTACACTATTATAAAACTATTTTATAATCTTTTCTTAATTATTTAACCAATTAAATAATTAAATAAATAAATAAATAAATAATCCAAATTATTTATTTTAATCTTTCAAGTGCAATTTTAGAAAAACCGATTTCCTAAACTTTGTGTTCGGTATTCGTTTAAAGATCATATCTTAAACAAATACAATCCGGTGTCTATCTAGCTCGTTATTGGGTATGACCCGACTTGGATCAAGCACAGTTAGCCACATTAATCTAAATACGTGTCTCGGGCATACGTAATTCCAACAATCTCCCACTTGCACGAGATACATAGAAAATTAATGCAAGTGGTGAATACCGCCTAACAACAGTTCACCACCCCTAATGTGTTTGACGAAGTGCCATTCAATAACATCATCCCTTCAAGTCCCTTACTTGATATGATTTAGGTGAATCTATCATTATATCTCTTTGTTACTAGATGTCATGTTGGATCTAAGAGACATAGGTGATCATTCTCTTTTCAATTCAACTTTATCAGGCCTTAGACATCTAAACTCTCAACACATAAGAGGAACAAATTCCTTCTTGACTGTATACGCCTCTCACTATCACTTTTATACTCCACCTGAGCTCATCCTTATGTACCATCTTTTACGAATAGCAAAGGGGAGAGTCAAAGTGTAATACTTGGTGAAAATCAAGACCCAGTATACATCTCAGGTCTAAGGATAATATGAAATTCTCCTTTACTCAAAATTACTAATGATCAAGTCAATCGACTCCATGTAGTAATATTGAGAGCGGGTCAGTCCAATATTTGTATCCCACAAATATCTATGAACTTTGGCAGCAAACCTATGCTCCATATTCATTCCTTATGAATATCCACCAATCCTAGTTCATAATAGTCTTGCTTCATATTTGTTCCCACAAATGTGATCGACTACGGACTTTTAGAATAAGATAACTTATTCATGGATTAAACATGCAAAATTAGAATTTAACTCAAGATTCCATAATCATATAAAAGAGTTAAATTACAAAAGTCTTTTAAACTTTAATACAAAATAGATCAAATCCAATTACTAGAATATCGAAGTCCTAAGCCACTCGCATGACGCTCATGTTTCGGTCTTTCTAGGAGCTTCGTGAATGGATCCGCAAGATTTTGATCAGTTCCAACTTTGCGAATACATATCTTTCCTTTTTCAACTTCATCCCTTATGTAGTTGAATCTCCGCTCTATGTGCCTTGTCTTTTGGTGCGAACGAGGTTCCTTGATTTGTGCAATCGCACCCTCGTTGTCACAAAAGATTTCTAGGGGGTCTTGAATGGAAGAGACCACCCCTAGATCAGAAATGAACTTCTTCAACCATGCAGCTTCTTGAGCTGCCAATGAAGCGGCGATGTATTCTGATTCTGTAGTGGACAATGCTACCACTTCCTGTTTTGAGCTCTTCCAAGAGACAGCTCCTCCATTAAGAGTGAACACATACCCAGATTGTGATCGAGAATCATCTCGATCAGTTTGGAAGCTCGCATCTGTGTAACCTTTTATAGCGAGTTCCTCCTCACCAGATCCATATATCAGAAACATATCCTTAGTTCTCCTAAGGTATTTCAATATGCTCTTAACAGCCATCCAATGACTGTCTCCTGGATTCTGTTGGTATCTGCTTGTCATGCTCAAAGCGCATGACACATCCGGTCTAGTACATATCATCGCATACATGATGGATCCTATAGCAGAAGCATATGGGATTTGTTTCATCATGTCTTGCTCACCCTTTGAGCTTGGACATTGAGCTGAACTCAATATGGTCCCTCTTTGAATAGGTACAAAACCTTTCTTGGAGTTTTCCATCTTGAACCTTTTCAAGATTTTATCAATGTATGTACTTTGGTTCAAACCTATCAAGCGCCTTGACCTATCCCTATAGATCTTTATTCCCAAAATATAGGCAGCTTCACCTAGATCCTTGATGGAAAATCTACTTCCAAGCCAAGCCTTAACGCTTTCCATGGTTGGAATGTCATTTCCAAATAGTAGAATGTCATCGACATACAATACTAAGAAAGTAATTATACTCCCACTAGCTTTCTTATACACACAAGCCTCATCAGCGTTCTTGATGAATCCAAAACTTTTGATTTCTTCATCAAAACGATGATTCCAAGTTCTAGATGCTTGTTTCAATCCATAGATTGATTTCTTTAACTTGCATACTTTATTAGGATGTTTTGGATCGACAAAACCTTCAGGCTGAACCATATAGACATCTTCCTCAAGATATCCATTTAGGAAAGCGGTCTTGACATCCATTTGCCAGATTTCATAATCATAATGTGCAGCTATGGCAAATAATATCCTAATAGACTTTAGCATTGCCACAGGCGAAAAAGTTTCATCATAATCAACCCCTTGAGTTTGAGTGAAACCTTTAGCTACAAGTCTTGCTTTATAAGTATCCAAGTTTCCATGCATATCAGTTTTCCTTTTGAAAACCCACTTACTTCCAACAGCTTTGGAGTTGAGTGGTGGTTCAACCAATTCCCAAACTTGGTTGTCATACATGGATTGCATCTCAACGTTCATGGCTTCAAGCCATTTGTCACAATCATTCTTGGACATTGCATCACGGTATGTGGTCGGTTCATCCGAATCTACCACGTAGCAACCTTCTACAAAAAATCCATATTTTTCAGGTGGATTGCTAATTCTACCAGATCTGCGAACGTTTTGTGTGTTTTGATCAACCACTTGATCACTTTCAACAACCTCTTGTTGAGTGCTAGTATCAACCAATTGTGTATCATCTTGTGATTCTTGATCCTCATCAAATTTCACTGTTCTACTATTAGTTCCTTCCTCAAGGAACTTAGTTTCCAAGAACTTACCCTTTCGAGCAATAATAACATTTTGCTCACTAGGATCGTAAAAGTAATATCCTAAATCATCTTTAGGATAACCTATAAAGATACACTTAGTGGATCGGACTTCTAATTTGTTTGGGGTGTATTGCTTTACATAAGCTTCACAACCCCAAACTTTTAAGAATGATAGCGATGGAGCCTTTCCATGCCATACTTCAAAAGGTGTCTTCTCCACTTTCTTGGTTGGAGCCATATTCAATATGCGAACAGCGGAAAGTAAAGCATAGCCCCAAAATGATAGAGGTAAAGTGCTTCTAGCCATCATCGATCGAACCATATCTAATAGGGTACGATTTCTCCTTTCAGACACACCATTATGTTGTGGTGTTCCAGGTGGAGTAAGTTGTGAAATAATTCCACAACTCTTAAGATGATCTTGAAAAATACCACTTAGGTATTCACCTCCTCTATCACTACGAAGTACTTTGATTGTGGTCTTGAGTTGTCTTTCTACTTCAGCTTTGAAGTCTTTGAACATTTCAAAAGCTTCATCTTTGTGTTTCATTAAGTACACATAACCATATCGACTATAATCGTCAATAAAGGTAATGAAGTATCTTTCACCATTCTTAGTCATTGGTCTAAAAGGACCACATACATCCGAATGTATGATACCCAATAATTCTTTTGACCTTTCAAAAGTTTTATTAAAGGGTTGCTTTGTCATTTTGCCTTGTAAACAAGATTCACATACATCAAATGAATCAAACTCATTGGTTTCTAGAATACCACTCTTGCGAAGAGTTTGCATGCGATTCTTGTTTATATGTCCAAGGCGACAATGCCAAAGATAGGAATCACCCAAGTCCTTCTTGAGTTTTTTGGTGTTGACATTGTACATTGAACTACTATGTGACATACCACTTTGATCTATTTCATATATACCATTCATGGGTATAGCTTTAAAATAAAACATGCCATTCATCAAAACATGAATATCACAATTTATAAATTTAAGATCAAAGCCACATTGTTTTAAAAGAGACACGGAAATAATGTTTCTCCTTAACTTAGGAGCATACAAAACATTCTTCAAAATTACTTCCAAACCACTTGGAAGCTTTAACAAGTAGTCTCCTTGGGCTTGGACTTCAACTCTTGCTCCATTGCCCATAAAAAGACTAATGTCCCCTTTGTTGAGTTGTTTACTTCTTTTGAACCCCTGCAACAAATTGCAAATGTGAGTTCCACATCCGGTATCAAGTACCCATGTATTTGAAGAAATAACATTTAGTTCAATATGTATAGTAAAGATAATACCTGAGGTATGCCCCGCATCCCTCTTATCTTTTAACGCATTGAGATAGGTCGGACAATTCCTTTTCCAATGACCTATCTCTCCACACTCAAAGCATGGATCTTGCGCCGCAACCTTTTGCTTCTTTTCCTTCGGTTTGGTGGGCGTGATGGCTTTCCTCTTTCCCTTTCCTTGGACGTGGCCCTTGCCCTTAGCAACACTTGCTTTGGGGTTGGAGTTATGTCCCCTTTTTCCTTCATTGATTGTTAGAACGGGTAAAACCCTTTTACCCATTCCCGCTTCGGCCGTTCTTAGCATTGCGTGAAGCTCACCAATGCTTTTGTCCCACCCGTTCATGTTATAGTTCATGACAAAGGTTTCAAACCTTTTGGTCAAAGAGTTGAGGATCAAATCCGTAGCCAACTCATTTGAGACGGGACAATTCAACCTACGAAGCTTTTCAATGTAGCTTTTCATCTTTAGGACATAAGATGAGACGCTTTGGGTTTCCTCCATACGACATGCATGAAACGCTCGAACCGTTTCGAAACGTTCCGCTCTAGCTTGTTGAAGGAACATTTCCTTCAATTGAGTTATCATGTCGTATGCCCCATGATGCTCGAAATCCTTTTGAATTTCGGGAATCATAGTCGCTAACATGAGGCAAGAGGCTTGCACCGAATCTTTGGTGTAGTTGACCCAATCGTTATAAGCCTCCTCATCTTCCACGTTAGGCTCGTCGGGAATGGGATCGTCTAAGACATATGATATCTCTTCTTGCTTGAGAACTATTCTCAAGTTGCGATACCAATCCATAAAGTTATTATGGTTTAGACGATCCTTTTCAAGGATGGTTCTTAAGGATAGGTTACGGGTGTTATGGGTAGAGGTGTTTGCATTGTTAGCGGCCATCTACAAAATTTAACAAAGTTCCTTTTAGTATTATAAACAATTTAATTATTAATACCCTTTTATTCCAAATTTTAAAATAATAATTAAATTCTAGAATCCAACGATAAATCAAATTTCGGTTAGGTGACCTTTATCCCGTTATTTGATTTAACAAGGTAGTCAACTTTGACAATTGCAACCCTTTGCAACTTCTAGAGGTATGGGACCATTCGAAATCCTTATTTCGTGTTGGCATGTTTATCCCATCAACACCATTGGACCCCATGCTTAGGTGACCTTTATCACATGGTTTCCAATTCAAGTCATCCTACTTGTATAAACGTGTAAGATTAACATACAAGTGGTTAGGTGACCTTTATCCCACAAATATGTTAATATTACCTTAAGTATATTAGTTTGCTCTAAAATGGTTAGGTGACCTTTATCCCATTTAAAGTTTCCTAATACGTTAAGTGTCTTACAAAAGGATGGTGTTAGACTTGTTTCCTTGGTAATTATGAAAAAAGGGATTTTAAGTTTTCCAATATTCTAGATTTAGGAAACTATTTACCATGTTCTAACATGCATTTAGTAACACGGTTATATGAAAACGATTTTCACCGGTTCTAATTATAATAAAACCATTTTTATTATAGGCGTGAGACGGCTATTTAATTATTTTATAAATACTACGTGTCACGTCAATTACCAATAATTATTAGAACCCATTTTATATGTTTGTTTTAAAAGATCTATGTGACGGATTGATATCCTATATCTACCATTCAAACACAATCAAACATAATCATACAAGCATACAAACATCATAAGGTCAACCATAAACACGAGCCTCTAAGCGGACCACACTTGTTGGCCGAAACAAGTGTGTGTCCTAGTCTTATCCTAAGGGACAAAACATGACACAAGGATGAGTGATATGCTCCCACTTGATCTTGCATCCAATGCTTCAAGTGTCTCCTCTTTAATTTGTTGTGATTTCAACTTGGGCTTCTTAGTGGGCCTTGGACTTCCATAAGCTTCCTTGAGCCCAAAATGTGAATTTGGGCTTTAATGGGCTTTGAATCCCAAATTGGGCTTGTGAGGCCCAATTAACCCAAATAAGCCCAATAGGCCCAATCCACCAAAACCTTGTAATTCTTCAATTTACAACAAATATATCCTAATACATTTGGTCTAAAAATAAAGAAAATTACAAACAACCTATTTACTATTACAACCATTTGTAAAAAATAAATACAAGCCCTAATTACTATTACATTCCAAATGAGTAATAATATAGATAAATCACAACACACAATCACAACATCCACATCGGTCTAGGCTCGGTTTAGGGACTAACTTACAAATAAATACATATCCAAATATATATTTAAAGACTAAAAAAACCCCTCACGGTGGTTATTGGGCTTCGGCCCAACAAAAGTTATTGGGCTTCGGCCCAATTAAAAAAAAAACCGGCCCAAAGGGCTTCGGCCCATTTTAACCTCACGGCCCAAATGGGTTTCGGCCCATTTGGCCAAAAACCAAATTTTTTTTTTTTTTTTTTGAACTTTAACATCCATATGTTAAGATCTTGGGTTTTATAAAATCTCATGCATGTTAATTTTATAAAACCAAAGGGGAAAAACTAAAAGTAAACCTATGTCCTTGTAACCGGCTCTTGATGCCAATTGTTGGGTTTTAGTATCTATTTTAGAGTATTAGTTGAAACATTTTTACTAATCTAGCAACGGAAGCATGATAATACCAACAACCTATTGTTAGTTTTATGAAACATACCAATATGTAACAAGGCTAAAACCCGAAATAGGATCAATCTACAAGAACAAAAGGCTTACAAAATTAATAATAACAATAACTCTTTTACCTCAAAAGAGTAGGATGATATGAAGAGGAAGATGGACTAGCCTCCAAGAGTAGGATGCCTCAAGAGGTGATACCCACGAGCAACACCGGATGAGTGTTAGGACAAGAACACTAGAAAACCGAGCACCCGAGCCCTCCTTCCTTGCTTGTTTCGGCCGAGAGGAAAAAGAGAGGGAGAGTGGGAGTTTTCTTGCACTTAAAAAAAAATGAAAGGTGCACCAATGCATGTGTAGGCTAGTGGGATTTTAACCAAAAATATAACCAAGAGACTTTGATCATATTGGCTTGTTGGGGTGGTGATGGGTCCCACCCAAAACCGGCCACCCAACTCCTTTTTTTTTTTTTTTTTTTTTTTTTTTTGATTTATATATTTATATATATCACATATATAAAACTAGCCTACACTATTATAAAACTATTTTATAATCTTTTCTTAATTATTTAACCAATTAAATAATTAAATAAATAAATAAATAAATAATCCAAATTATTTATTTTAATCTTTCAAGTGCAATTTTAGAAAAACCGATTTCCTAAACTTTGTGTTCGGTATTCGTTTAAAGATCATATCTTAAACAAATACAATCCGGTGTCTATCTAGCTCGTTATTGGGTATGACCCGACTTGGATCAAGCACAGTTAGCCACATTAATCTAAATACGTGTCTCGGGCATACGTAATTCCAACATTTATATCCCTGAAATCCCATTCTCATTTAACCTATCACAATTAACCCAAGTCCACAACCCACATCCATTACCCAACACTAGCCCGACTCATACCAACTCCTATTCAGTTATTTATTTCCTGATAACCCGAGTAAACTTTCCATCTATTAATAAGTAATATAATTAATATTACCTTTGAAATTTTGGGATGTTACAAGTCTTCCCTCCTTAAAGAGGTTTCGTCCCCGAAACCTAACTTATTTCCTATAAAAGTAAAGCTTCTTATATTTACACGTTTTATTGAATCGCCTTCGTTTTCTGGGTTACTCTTCTTACTTCCGACTGCAGTCATCGAATGGTGGTCATGTGTTTTAGCTATTTAAGGTAGCTTGTCCATGAAGCCCTCGATGTACCAAGCCTCATTTCAATCTTCAAGAGGCTTTGTCTTATATCATACTAAAGCCTAAGTCGACACTCTAACACAACACAACAATTTATCATGACTATCATGCATTCAGACAATTTTTACCATAATTTATAAACACCAGTCTAAACTTCAACATAAAACAACACGCATCAAGTCATTAATAAGTTACACATAGTTTTAATACTTATGGCTAGCATCTAGCCTTCTTGAATGGCTTCTCTGAGCATACGGAGGAATCTGTTAAGCATCAAGCACTCTTCTCTCCTTCATATCCTCCCTTTGGCTTCTTGCAATCCCTTGCTAGGTGCCCACGTCCCCCACAGTTGTGACACCTATGGTAATCATTGCATTCCCAAGAGGAATGTCCTGTTCTTCCACACCTGTAGCAAACACCTAATCCTTTTCTGCACTCTCCGGGGTGTCTCTTCCCACATTTTTAGGTTGGGTTCTTTTTCTTCGGTTCCATACTCTCCTCTTCACGGGTGGCAAGGTCCTCATAAATCATCTCGGCCAATTCCACGGCCGAGTCGAATGTTGCGGGCTTACTAGACTTAACCAAAGTGCGAACATTCGGTGGAAGTCCCCTTACGTAACACTTGATCCTTTTAGCTTCGGTGTTCACCATGTCAGGTACCAACCTAGACATGCGGTTGAATTCAGTGGTATACTCCCGTTGTGTCATCTCTCCCGCTTTCAAGTTCAGAAACTTCATTTCCACTCTTTCAACTTCTGTATCAGCGCAGAACCTCTTCATCACCATGTCCTTTAGGTCATTCCATCCCATTGCCTTGATCTCTTCACGGGTCTTCCTCTGCTCCACACTCTCCCACCAATACATAGCCTCATCTTCAAATGATTGGGTAGCATAACCTACCGCTTGATCGGGACGGCACTCGCTAATGCGGATAACCTTATCCATGGCGGTTATCCACTGAAGAGTAGCGATTGCGTCTCCTAAACCAGTCAGCTTAGGCGGGTCACAACCTTTGAAGGACTTATAGTTGCAACCGCCTCGGCCCCTCTTTCTATCATCATCTTTCGCAGACTTTACCTCACTCGAGTCACCCCTTTCCCTCTCGTCATCCTTTCTATTATTACCACCTGCCCCTTCAACGGTTCGTTCACGGCTTCCAGCAGATCCTTCGGGATTCAGGTTCTTCACCGCAGCAACTATAGCTTGAACAATGGCTGCTTGAACCGCAGGGCTAAGTTGAACTTCTTCGTTGTTGTTCTGGTCTCCTCCAGCGGCGCTCCCTTCATCTTCGATGTGGGAAGCTTCTTCTACCGAGGGTTGCCGGACAAGACGAGGCCTGCCACGACGTCCAGTGCGACCCCCAGTTCCCACAACTTCTCCAGCTCCAGCCATCAGTATTCTTAAAGGGACAACACAAACATCATCACTCAAGGAACTATTTAGTACAAGGATAGCAAGGCTAACAGGTAATAACAGTGGCCAGCTGTGACTATCTGATCACGTTGCTTTCCGTGTCCTATTCGCTTCCCTTTATGAGTCTATTTGTGTTGGTTCTACTTAAGCAGTTAGTCAAATCAAACAATCAATTACTTCTATCCTTATCGTTCACATATCTTTTCTTTCTCATTAACATATATCATTTAATCATACACCTTACCTTTACTGATTTTTGCTTGAGCGACACATGGCATTGTTGAACTGGCATCTTCTTTCCTTTCTTACTTAAATCCCATTTTCTGTTCGAGTCTAAGCATGTAGGATGCTTAAATCTCTCGAACTTATGCTCTGATACCAAATTGTAAGGCCCCGAATCCGGTAGCCCTACTTTAACGTCGGATTTACTCATAAACACAGTCCTTCAAATCAAAGTTTATTAAAACTTTTCGCGGAATATAAAACATCAATCATTTGTTACAAAACATTAAATCTTTTCTTTGATACCATAACACAAATCTTTATATTTAAAACATCTTTACTTCTTTCTTCAGATGCCAGCCGTTCAATCCATGCCGTGTGTCATCCTCATGCTAACTCTATAATCAGCTCACCTGCGTGCATACTAAAAGTCAGCTACGCTGAGTGAGTTCTAGTTAATCAGGCAACATACAATTTTATTCTCATATATTTCTTAACGTATCCGAAGACACATATTTCTACCTTAACCTCGTATAAATATCCATAGGAGGATCATCACGTAATATCTATTAAAAGAACCCTTACCATTACCATACTATATAGAATTTCCATAGGAGGAACACTCTGTATACTTTCCATAGAAGGAACACTTTACTATCCATAGAAGGAACCCTATGCTTTCCATAGAAGGAACCTTATACTTTCCATAGAAGGAACACTATACTTTCCATAAAAGGAACACTATACTTTCCATAAAAGGAACACTATACCTTCCATAAAAGGAACACTATACTTTCCATAAAAGGAGCACTATACCTTCCATAAAAGGAACTCTATAATTTATTATTTAATATCCATGTAAGGAGCTAGTCACTTCCCTCGACGATACGTGCAATATCCGAAGATCGTTCACGTACCGGCAAGCAATCATTCATCTATTTCACATTATCCATATAAGGCATACACATAAAATTTATATCCTTTCGTTCATACTTTCTTACTTTCTTTAGTATTATCTTACTTTCATATCTTACGTTATAAAGAGCATTACGCCCTACATTCCTCGAGTATTACTAGGGCTCGGTACCCTCTTCGTAACCACACAACCATACGTTATCATTTCTTTCTTCTATTATCTCTATCATGTTCATACACATAAACATACATAACATACTTACCTTATACATAGCGTTACAACCTGACAGTACGTGCAATATCCGAAGATCGTTCACGTACCATCAAGCAATCATTCATATCTTTCACATTATCCATATAAGGCATACACTTATCTCTTAGGATAAGTGTATTAACAAACATATTGAGTATGCACACAGCCCCGAAAACATAACACATAAATGGGGCTAGAAACTCACCTGAACTCTGCTTCTTTCACTGGTAGCTGTAAATTCCTTCTTTAACTGAGCTCGGCTGACTGTACAAGTTACACGTATCAATATTCGTCTGATATAGTCTGGCGGCCTAGTATTAGCTTACTTTAACTTATCGCTTTCAATTTATCTTCTAATCAACTTGGCTTAGGCGAAGTTAACCCTCGGGCGAAGTTAAACCTCAGGCGAACTTGGCTTCAGGCGAAGTTAAACCTTAGGCGAACTTGGCTTCAGGCGAAGTTATCCTTAGGCGAACTTGGCTTCAGGCGAAGTTAAACCTTAGGCGAACTTGGCTTCAGGCGAAGTTAACCCTTAGGCGAACTTGGCTTCAGGCGAAGTTATCCTTAGGCGAAGTTACGCTTGAAGGCGAAGTTACGCTTGAAGGCGAAGTTACGCTTGAAGGCGAAGTTCATCAGGCGAACTTAATCTTGCAGGCGAAGTTGTCGCGCTGCAGATCTGTTTGCCCATAACTTCTTCGTTTCTTAGCCAAATAACTCGATTTTGGTACCCACGGAATTGTATGATCGGCGCCTACAAACCCTAACCATCAAATCGGCCTAAAATCGACGTTTTAGGGGTCCGATTTGGGCAGTTTGGGTTCGGGTCCGGTTAACCCATCCAATCCTAACCATTTTCAGTAATATTAGCTTTGTTGGATTTGTTCTTACCTTACCAACTCAGATCTATCACAAAATCTTGGGTCTCGGCTTCGAATCTTGATCGGTTAGAATGTGTGTGTTTTGAGGAGTGTGTGTGGAGTTTGGTGAGAAAATGAGATATTTTGGGATTTTGGGGGTATTTATATCCCTGAAATCCCATTCTCATTTAACCTATCACAATTAACCCAAGTCCACAACCCACATCCATTACCCAACACTAGCCCGACTTATACCAACTCCTATTCAGTTATTTATTTCCTGATAACCCGAGTAAACTTTCCATCTATTAATAAGTAATATAATTAATATTACCTTTGAAATTTCGGGATGTTACACGAGGGAAAAAGCCCTTAATTACGATAATCTTACTTCGGTCCAAACCTAACAAGGCAATCTTTGATAAAATGACTTCGGTCAAGGATTAACAAGATAATCTTTGGTCGAATAACTTTGGTCAAGGATCAACGAGGTAACCTTTGGTCGGATAATACGTGATTATAGTAATCTCCGGCACAAAAAACCCCCGGACGGTGAAAACTATCACCGTCAAGTTTATTAATAACAAAAATCGGGTTACAGAGGTGGAGATATGATCAAAGATTACAAAAAATATCTAAGTGTGTGTGTGTGTATGAACTGCTAGAGAGAGTTCTTGACAGAGTATTTGAGAGTGTCTGCAGCTAATGAGTGTGAACAAGTGACCTAACTTTGATCATAATCTCAATATAAATAATAAATAAAAGCCAACTAACTCCTATTTTTATGGCACTACTCCCACTAACTTAGTCTTCACCATTGACCACGTGCTGGAGGTGCCTTGTAGCTTAATTTTAGGTAGACCACGTCTTAGAGCCGTTAATGTTGATAAATATCAACATTCATATGAGAAACAACCGTTAACAGTACCAAATACCGAGGATCCATGATCCTGACAAAGCTCTGGAACTCTTCAGAAGGATAATTGATCCAGTCACGTCTTCAAGAATAACATATCCTCAGTACTCAGTTATTTGTGACACAACAAGAAGTCCTATAAATCCGCCATTATCACCACTAAACGTGTTACAGCCATTTGACCACCTGCTTGACAAGTTTACTAGCGAGATATCCGGTGGAATAAGTCTTGGCGCCGTTATACTTATTAAATAACAACCTACACACAAGAAACAATTGTTAATAATACCAAGTACTGAGGACCACTGATCCTGACAGGATCTGTCTAAGGATAAATGATCCAAGAACATATGTCATACCAAGTACTAAGGACCACTGATCCTGACAGGATCTGTCTAAGGATAACTGATCCAAGAACATATGTCAGGATAACGTATCCACAACGTCAAATTTCCATGCCCTAACACATAGTTTACTGAACACAGATTGAATAAATATTACACACCCAAATGTTGAATCATAAAGATCTGTTATATGTAATTTCAAGCTGATTACACTAGGATAATAGATTCTAATAATTGTTTTTCAACTCAAATGGGTACCAACATAACGTATGGTTTTGTGCTTTTTTTCCCTAGATTTTTGGTGATTTGATACATTGCATGGACATTAGGTCAGTCATGCCTGAAATGAACCGACCTGAACCATCGAACCGTACCGATTTTTGTATATTCGGATCACACGCTTGCTGGTCAGCGCGTGCAGATCAGTTTTAGGTTAACTAAAAGTATTATAAGTTAACTCTTAACACAAGTAAGTAGGTGTGAAATGTATATTCACCTATGATTTTTTTATTAAGAAGGTTCTTAGAAACTTGCAGAAAATTGTGCATGTCATAAAGGGATCAATTTGGTGAATCTGGTCTATCATACAAAGTCATAGCAGTCCATTTATTGTTATGAAATTAACCAACAATTCTTTACAATTGTTCGCCTATTTATAATATATGAAACGGTACATAAGGAGATTATACCCATTCGTTTGGGATACCAGAAACTATCACAACCGCTAAATAATAGCCTTTACTTTTGTCAAGTTTGACTTCCGTTTTCTGCCTGTGACCATTTTTCTAATACATAAATAATAAACATAATCTAAGTCTATATTACATTCTAACAAAATTGTGCAACTAATCTTACCCATCAGGTTCAGGTCAGATTAGCTCATGCGCGTGTGCAGGTTAGCGCGCAGGTGCAGTTCAGCTTGCGCGTGCTGACCTGCAACACGCTGGTCTTTACAATTGTTTGCCTATATATACACTAAAACTTTGAGATGCACGGTGGACACAAGCCCACCCTACTTAAGAAGTGAATCCGCCCCTTCTGATCTGAACGCGTGCGTGCTAATTTGCACGTGTGTTGAAAAATAAATTGTCAAAACAGAAGATTTAACGTTGAATGTTGTTATGGAAATTTTTTATAGATTTTTCTTATATATATATCTCAAGGGTAGTTTGCAATTGCATTATTTCACATTCTAAAACATTCAAATTTGTTAAGGGTAGTTCTGGAATTTTGTTAAATTCGAACTGTCATGGACTTGCATTATGTTATTCCACACTTTAAATGCCTTTAAATTTTCTACTGTACATCATACGTCTACATTTTTGTGACTTAAAATTTTCTACTGTACATCATACATCATACATCTACATTTTTTGTGCAGTTATGTCAACTGAATATTCAGCTTTCATCACAAACAAATATTAATTACATTACTGTTTGTAAATTTGTAGTGTCCAACTCAGCTGGGAAGCACTGAGTGTGGTTATTATATCTTAAACTTCGCAAAGGAGATCGCTCGTGAAGGACTTGAAATTCTCGTCAATAACAATGTAAGTGTAATTTACATGTTTGCTAATGTTTATATTGGTTTGTTTTGACCCAATCAAATGTTGTAACGTTTTTTTTTTTGTTTTTTTTCTTAGGTTGGGAGAGGCAAAGAGGAATACATGGAGGCGGATTTTGATGCAGTTCGAGAGGAATGATCGAGTTATGCGGCGTAGTTTTTTTTTCGGTAGTGATATGTATTGTACTGAATATTAAACAATATTTTGTAACTTGAGAATATTTGTAATATTTTGACATAAGATGTCTAATTAAGTACCGAAATTAGTAGTTTTGCTCCATAATTATGTCATTAATATATAGATTAGTAGTTATGCAAAGAAAAATAAAAATATATATTAAAATAACTATACAATGACACGCATAAGTGTTAGTCATGTGCAGGTGTCGTAAATGCGTGTCACAAATGTATGTCATAAAAGCGTGTCATAAATGCATGTCATTAATGTGTGTCATTAAACATGACACGCGGGTGCATGTCATCTTTAGTTTATGACATGGGCTTCCACTACACGCATTTGCGTGTCATGAGTACCCTTTTATGACACGCATTACGTGTCATTAAAGGTGTTTTTTGTAGTAGTGGCATAAAGTCTTGTGATTTGTGGCTCAGTGACTTACAAATTCTCTTAATCATCCAAAGGTTTTGTGTTCAAGTCCTAGAACATTGGGATGTCCTAGAACATTGGGATGAGCTAACTAGTAACGAAAATCGCCAAAATTTGGTACTGATACCAAAAGTGTTCGGTATTATACCGATACGATACGATATCTGATGGAAATCAACTCAAACTACCGCTACATGTACCGAGCCCGAAAAACACAAAACGTGGGATTCAAGTTGGTACCGAAAATACCCGATATGTGTACGGTACCATTTGTTCTAGTGTTCATCCCTAGTAACAAACATAATAATCTTTTATCTTTAAAAAAAAGGAAAAAGAAGGCATAAAATTATAATCTTGGGATGGTTGTTCAACAAGAGAGACCCTACGAGGGGGCCACGTAACAACATAAACCGGAACAAGTGCATTAACCTGCCTGCCACCTATTTTTATTTCATATATTAATTATGTTATTTTGTAAAATAATTACATAAATAAGTCCCTACACACTCATATATTCTAGAAAATATAGTTTTGGCTACCCTATGCTAGACAATAACTATTCATACATTGGTTTTAAGTCTTATTTTTATTTCTTGTGATTCACATCTCTGTAAATATATATGTTATTAAAGTTGTATAATCTTACTGTAGTTGTTCCTTTACATATAAATTAGTCACACAATGGTGTACTTGTAGATCCTTTGCACTTGATTTATCTTTAAATCGTGTTTCACTTCTAGATACGACTTCCTAAATGGGATAAGACTCGAGAGAGTTTTCCAAGAACGAATTATGCGTGCCTGGTTTTTGTGTTCGCGACCAAGAATCCGTATTGTGAATTTTGGTGGGTTACCGCTTCACATAAGTTATTTCGGGTCGAGTTTAAAATGAAAATGGGTTTCCTTTAAATCATGTAAATTATTCGAATTTACAAAATGTAGGTCTTGGAACCTCCCATTGCTTTTGGGGTTTCGGCCCTAAGAACCAATGAGTTTCCTAAATACTTATAATTATAAAAGCAAGTGTTATGAGCGTTAACGCACATACTCCCACATAACCATTCTTAGGGGCCAAACACCATTACGCATGAAGTAATGAGGGCACCAAAGTAAAAGATGCACACTCTAGTAAGCCAGTAACAAGAAAAAAGGCTCATTGATAGAATCAATTACAAATCTATTGGAAGTTTTAAGTGTGTGAATGAAGGAATGGGTGGAAGTGGTAAAAGTTTGTCCCACATCGGATTGGGAATATAATAATGAATGGTTTATAAGGTGGAGCCCTTTACACCCATTTGAATTCTTTGTGACATGTTTTACTACAAGTTCTACGGACGCGCAGGGGGGTGCAAATTTGGGTTTCTGGACTAGAAATTCATCGAACTCGCAACTCCGAAAACCCGAGCCCGCGTCAGACGATTTTTTGAATTTGTTTTTGAAATTCAAAATATGTTGGTCTAGTCAATACCATTAATAATCATAATGATTATGATTATTGTGTTTCAGTTTCAATTCTTTTTTATTATGGTCATTAGATGAGTATTATTATTATTTAATATTCTTTAATGATCATAACTAAGAGTTGATTGTATGGTTATGACTCTTGGTTACAAATACCATGACCATTCTTCATTTGTAGACACACCAAAATCAAACACACTTCTTCTTCTACTTCTCTGCAGCAATATTATTTCCGATTTCGTTTCAGGCAAGTATACGAGTCCGGCAGAGCACCGATTCTGTTTCGAACCGGAGTACTTGGGAACAGACCGAGAATCTGTTTAAGGGAATTGTGTTAAACACAAGCCCGGTTTACTATTTCGTTTATTTTCGTTTAGTTTTCGGGAATTTATAATACAAGTTTTCCAACAAACTTAAACAGATTACCTATTATTATTCTTGTATATTTCGTTTCAGAATGGAATCCCAACCCATGAGCGCTGTTGTTTCTGCCATCGTGACTACCGCTGTTTCTGTCACAACCGGTTTGGTTGCTCCACTGCCTAATGCAGTCACGTCTCATGCTGAGAAACCGGAGAAGTTCACCGGTGTGAATTTCAAACAGTGGCAACAAAAGATGTTCTTTTATTTGATCACTTTGAACCTCGCGAGGTTCTTGACTGAAACCGTTCCTCATGTTGATGAAGGGGCAACAGATGCGCTGTCTGTGAGCGCGGTTCACGCTTGGAATCATTCGGATTTCTTGTGCCGGAACTATGTCTTGAATGGCATGGTTGATGCGCTTTATAACGTTTATTGTAAGGCCAAGACTGCCAAAGAATTATGGGAGTCATTGGACCGCAAATACAAAACCGAATATGCCGGTACTAAGAAATTCGTGGTGGCTAAGTTCTTGGACTTTAAAATGATATACTCAAAACTGTTATGAGTCAAGTCCAAGATTTGCAAGTTGTTCTTCATGATATTCATGCGGAAGGGATGTCGCTTAGTGAGACATTCCAAGTTGCTTGTATCATCGAAAAGCTACCACCAAGTTGGGTCGATTTCAAGAACTATCTCAAGCATAAGCGAAAGGAGATGACCATTGAAGATCTTGTTGTTCGTCTTCGTATTGAAGAAGATAATAAAATTGCACTAAAAAGAATTAACGGTCCCGGAACAACAAAGGCCAATGTTGTTGAACATGGCCAATCTTCAAAGGGTAAAAATGGTGGAAAGAAAAATCATGGGAAAGGCTTCAACCTTGGTTCTAAGGGGGAGTTGGGAAGAAAAAGAAGTTCCAAGGAACTTGCTACAATTGTGGAAAGCAAGGCCATAGGGCCGATGAGTGCAAGCTTCCAAAGAAAGAAAATTCTCGACAAGTTAACATGGTTCGTGAGGTTGAGAACCTTGTTGCGGTGGTCACGGACCTCTCGATTATGGTCACCGAAGTTAACTTGGTTGGGCAAAATAACAAAGATTGGTGGGTCGATACGGGGGCTACCCGTCATGTGTGCTTTGACAAAAGTCTCTTTAGCACTTTCAAAGATGTGACTAATGGAGAAAAGGTGTTTATGGGAAACTCCGCTACATCCGAAGTCAAAGGTGAGGGGAATGTGGTTTTGAAGATGACTTCGGGAAAGGAACTTACTTTGTCAAATGTGTTGTATGTTCCCGAAATTCGTAAGAATCTTGTGTCGGGGTGGCAGTTGAACAAGTTTGGGTTCAAAAAGGTGATTGAGTGTGATAAGGTCGTGTTGACCAAAAATAGTGTGTACGTTGGTAAGGGCTATGCCCTTAATGGTATGTTCAAGTTGAATGTAACCGTGTTTAACAATATGAATGAGAATGCTACTAGTTCTGCTTATATGCTTGAGTCTTCTAATGTTTGGCATGGTAGACTAGGTCATGTTAATTTTAATTCCATTCGACGTTTGATTAAACTTAAATGCATACCAACATTCGATATCAACTCAAATAATAAATGTGAAACTTGCGTCGAAGCAAAACAAACGAGATCGTCTTTTAAAAAGATTGAACGATTTACCGAACCCCTCGAGATGATTCACACCGATGTGTAATCTAAAACCAATTCCTACTCGTGGTGGGAACAAGTACTTCATAACGTTCATTGATGATAGTACAAGATATTTTTATGTTTACTTACTTAAGAGTAAGGACGAGGCTATTGATAAGTTTATCTTATTTAAAGCCAAAGTTGAAAATCAACTAAATCGAAAAATTAAAAGAGTAAGGAGTGATCGAGGAGGTGAATATGCTTCACATTTTATCGGCTAATTATGTCTTAAACATGATACCGAATAAGAAGAAAGATTTAACTCCATATGAGTTATGGACAAGAATTAAACCACCATATAAATACTTGCGAGTGTGGGGGTGCCTAGCCAAGGTAGTGGTGACTCCACCAAAACGCCTACTAATAGGACCCAAAACCGTGGATTGTGTATTTATAGGATATACCCTTCCCGGTGGTGCATATCGATTTCTTGTGCATGATTCCAAGAATCCCGGAATAAACAATGGCACTATAATAGAATCAAAGGATGCATCATGGTTTGAATATAAGTTCCCATGTTTGGATAAAGGAAAACCGAGCTATTCTAGACCGGTTGAGGAAAGTATTCAAAACGAAAGTACTGGAGATGAACCTCGGGAACAATCTGAGATAGAGGAGGTTGAAATCAGAAAAAGTAAAACGGCATAGGACTGAAAAATCATTTGGCCCTGATTTCCTTACCTACATGGTAGAAGAGGAACCTCAAACATATCAACAATCGGTGAATTCCGCTGAAGGACCTCAGTGGAGGGAGGCCATCAAATGTGAGATAGATTCTATCTTACAAAATCATACTTGGGAACTAGTGGATCTTCCTCAAGGGTGTAAACCACTAGGATATCGATAGATCTTCAAGAAGAAGATGAAACCTGATGGCACCATCGATAAGTATAAGGCAAGGTTGGTGATCAAAGGATATAAACAACGAGAAGGTTTAGATTACTTTGATCTTCTTCTTGAAGATCCATCAGGTTTCATCTTCTTCTTAAAGATCCCCCCGGGGGCGTCGCCGATCGATACGAGATCCGCACGAGGTCTAGGAGTGCGGAATCCTCCTAGACTCGTTAATGGTGTACAAGATGAAGAACACAAACACGTACACGAACAAATACAAGAACGGGATAAACAAATCTGCAGATTCTTTATAATAATAATTAAACAAACACGTTACATACCGTAACATAAACAGAAACACGTCCGACCCGAGGTGAGCTCTACCTCGGGTCGTCCCTAACGACACTCTCTCTCTGTTTGTTCTCTCTCGACACTCAAACTGTAACACACAACTCTCTGAATTACTGGATTCTTAACCTAAACAAGACACACGTATATATATATATATATAAACTTCAGTAGGCGTCAGTAGGCGAAGTTGTTCATAACTTCGCCTATGGCGAAGTTGTGATAACTTCGCCTAAGGTGAAGTTGTCCTAACTTCGCCGTTGGCGAAGTTGTTCTAACTTCACCTATGGCGTCTCCGCTGGTCTGAATTGCATAGCGACGGTCACAAAATGCACCAACAGTCTCCCCTTTGACCGTTGCTCTCAATTCTAACAAACACGAAAGATCATCTGTTACAAAACATGCACCAACAGACTCCCTCTTAACTGATGATCTTCTGTTTGCTCTTCAACCAGCCGTGTCTGAAACTGTCCTGTAGCTTCACAAATCTACCAATCACCCAGCGTCTTCCATATCAGATCTCCCCTTCAGTGTAAGCTTCTCCGACTATAATGATTGAGGTCTTTGAAATGCATGCATCCCCGTGCCAAATTGATCATCTCAACCAATCACGTGAGTCCATCTGACTTCACCAACACGTGAAGTTGGGCTTCCTCCACAACTTCACCAACTCGTCGGCATACGATAAGGTTTAATCTTCAACTACTCAACATCAAGTGATCAATTTCATCACAAAACCACCTTGACAGAATCTAACACATGACCATTAATTAATCTGAAGCATCTTCAATCACCAGGGATAACGATCAAGAACATAAACACTTTAGTTCCCGATTAAATCCTGTTGGGTTTTATACAAGTTTATCAAAGTCAAGTTAACCATATTTAACTAGAAAAACGCAACGGAAGCTTAGATTTTAAATCTAGTTATGAACATACCATTATGTTAATAATCAAAACCCAATGAACAAGGATCAAAATTACAAGAACAATATGCTCACAAAATGTAAATGTACCTTCTTCTACCTTTAGAAGAATAAGTAAGATATTGAAGATGATGGTGGATGAATGGCAAGCCTCCAAAGAAGAAGACCTCAAGATAGTGATACCCAAGCTATTTGTGACAACACCAACTTGATTGCTAGGATTTATGAACACTTAAACAAGCTCACAAGCTCTCCCAAAACTCCTTGGTTTTGGCCGTGAACTTGAGAGAGAGTTAGAGGAGTTTCTTGATTCAAAATTTTGAATAATAATCTACACACTCAAGACACCAAAATGCATGTAATCTTATTGGGGATATAAAAGGTTCCCATCACATGGAGACAAGGCATAAAAGGACAAAAACTTCCACCCACATGGGGTGGCCGTTTTTTTTGATATTATTATTATTATTATTTTTTTTTTTTGCTTTTGTTTTAACCATTAAAACATCTCCAATTTATTTTATAAAACTCATTTCATAAAATGCACATACATTTATATAATTATTTAACCAATTAAATAATTAATTTATATAAACAAATTATCCACATAATTTATTTAAATCCTCAAGTGTGTTTGTTTAGAAAACCAATTTTCTAAACAAGTAGTGTTCGGTATTCGTTTAAATGATCAAATCACTAAAAGAATACATTTGGTGTCGTCTAGCTTGTTATTGGGTATGACCCGACTTGGATCAAACACAGTTAGCCACATTAGTATAAGTATGTGTCTCGGGCATACGTAATTCCAACAATCTCCCACTTGCACGAGATACATAGAAAATTAATGCAAGTGGTGAATACCGCCTAACAACAGTTCACCACCCCTAATGTGTTTGACGAAGTGCCATTCAATAACATCATCCCTTCAAGTCCCTTACTTGATATGATTTAGGTGAATCTATCATTATATCCCTTTGTTACTAGATGTCATGTTGGATCTAAGAGACATAGGTGATCATTCTCTTTACAATTCAACTTTATCAGGCCTTAGACATCTAAACTCTCAACACATAAGAGGAACAAATTCCGTCTTGACTGTATACGCCTCTCACTATCACTTTATACCCCACCCGAGCTCATCCTTATGTACCATCTTTTACGAATAGCGAAGGGGAGAGTCAAAGTGTAATACTCGGTGAAAATCAAGACCCAATATACATCTCAGGTCTTAGGATAATATGAAATTCTCCTTTACTCAAGGTTACTAATGATCAAGTCAATCGACTCCATGTAGTAATATTGAGAGCGGGTCAGTCCAATATTTGTATCCCACAAATATCTATGAACTTTGGCAGCAATCCTATGTTGGAATATCGTATGCCCGAGACACGTAATTAGGTTAATGTGGCTAGTTGTGTTTGATCCAAGTCGGGTCATACCCAATAACGAGTTAGACACACACCAATTATGTATTTGTTGAGATATAATCTATAAAACAAATACAGAACACGACACATTCAGAAATCGGGTTTCTGAATATTTACTTGAAAGTGTTAGATAAATTAATTGGTTAATTTATTTATTCAAATAATTATTATTGGAATGATTATTTAACTATGTATTCTTTTATAAAATGGTTTATAAAAGATGGGGTGTTTATATATTTTATAAAATATAAAATATAAAATATAAAATAAAAAAAAAAAAAAAAAAGAAAAGGTTATAATTGGGGCCGGTTTTGGGTGGGCCCCACACCCCATGTCTTGGTCAATATCATGTCATGGAAAAGGTTGAGTATGGGTAACTTAACCTAACATCATGGGCATATGAATGATGATAATAAATAATGATCAAGATACACCAAATACAAAACACTTTTCAAGTAACCAAACACAACTCTTCCTTTCTTTCTTTCTTGCTTGTTTACGGCCAAAAGAAAAGGAAGGGCTCGGGTCTCGTTTTTTTTCGTGTTCAAGCTTCCTAGCATAGCTCGGTGTGTGTTGGAGGCTCGGGGTATATTCCGTTTGAGGGTTTTCCTTTGAAAGTCTAGCATTCACATCATCATCTTCTTCAACCATATACTAAACTCTTAAAGGGTTAAGAATGTAAGTGTTTACAAGCTTGATAGTTTAGCTTTTCCGTATCATTTGATCCTTGCTTCGGGTTTCTAGTAAATAGATTATTGGTAATCTTATAACATGAATAAACTAGGTTATTCATGAACATATACATATATAAACACATGGATACATATGTTTACTTTGTAAATATCACGCTTCCGCCTTAATTGTGACTAGTTAAATGGTTAACTAAGCTTGTTAATTTCATAGAAACCCAACAAATGGCATCAAGAGCCGGGATACGGGAAACTAAGCTTCGGGTTCTCGGTTTTATTTTTTCCCCTTGAAAGATTTTATACAAAAAAAAAATTAACATGCATGAATTTTTCTTTGTATTTAATCTTGTTATTGTTTTTGGCTTTGTTCAAAAAAAAAAAAAAATAATAAAAAAAAAAAAAAAATAAAACCGAGTATATGGGCCGAAGCCCAAATCGGGTGATTTTGGGCCGAAGCCCACTTGGATATGGTTATTGGGCTAACCGGACATAAAAGGGAAAAAGCTATATGGGCCGAAGCCCATTTTTGGTTAAATGGGCCGAAGCCCGTGAGTTTTTTATTTGGGCCGAAGCCCATGTGTTTTGCACATGTGGGCCGAAGCCCATAATCATGTTATTGGGTCAAGCCCAAATTGGGTTGGGCTAGGCCCAATAAAGTCAAGGGGTTTTGGAACGGGTTCCTAAAACATAACGGGTTATGTTTGTTAATACTAGACCGAGCCGTAGACCAAGTGGATGTTTGTTTGTGGTTGATGTTGTGATTGTAGTTAATTATTCAAGTTTCGGTTTGTAATAATTAATTAGGGGCAATTTTGTAATTTTGTAATTATTTATTCATATGGGTATGTAATAAATAGGTTATTTGTAATATCTTTATTTTATAGAAAAATGTATTAGGACATTTGTTTTGTAAAATAAAGAAGATTGCAAAATTGAAAGTTTGGGCCTAATTGGGCCGGGTATGGTGATAATGGGTCTCACAAGCCCATTAAGGGATTCAAGCCCAAAAGGACCTAAGCCCACCAATTGAGCCCAAATGGAAGCTTATGGAAGCTAAGGCCCAAGTTCAAGCCCAGTGGATCACAACGGGGTTGAAGAAGATGCTCGAAGCATTTGGATGCGGGATCGAGTGGGAGCTACAACATCCATGTGTCATGTGTCCCTTAGGATCGGACCTAAGATACACACTTGTTTCGGCTAACAAGTGTGGTCTAACTTAGTGGCTCGTGTCTAGTATAATTGTGTATGCTTGTTAATTAATTGATTGTTTGATTGTGTGGTTGTTAGATATTAGGATATCAACTTCGTCACATAGAATTAATTAACAAAGCATAAAACGGGTTCTAATAATTATCGGTAATTACGTGACACATAGTCTAATAAAATGGATTTATTAACTAGCCGTCTCACGCCCATAATAAAATGGCTTTATTATAAATTAGAATTTTGAAAAATGGTTTCAAAATATCATGTTACTAAATGCATGTTAGAACATGATTTAAAGTTTTACAACTAGAATTATTAAAACTAAAAATCCCTTTTAAAATTAAGGATAATAAGTTAAACACCATCCTTTTGTATAACGCTTAACATATTAGTAAGCTCTTAGTGGGAAAAAGGTCACCTAACCGCGTAGAGTAAATTAATATGTTGAGGTAATATTGGCATATAAATGGGAAAAAGGTCACCTAACCGTTTGTATGTTAATATTACAAGTTGATACAAGTAGGACGACTTAAATTAGAACCATGTGAAGAGGGTCACCCAAGCATGGGGTCTAATAGGTGTTGATGGGATAAACATGCCGACACGAAATATGATTTCGAACCGGTCCCATAAACTCTAGAAGTTGCAAAAGGGTTTGCAATTGTTATGAATAACTACCTTGATAAACCGACAATGGGAAAAAGGTCACCTAACCGGAGTCGGGTTTATCGTTGGATTCTAGATTTTAATTATTAATTATATTTGGTATATATATATAAAAGGGTATTAATAATTAAAAAGGTAAAACACTAAAATGAACTTAATTAAAATTCTGCAGATGGCCGCACACGTCGACGACAACATAATCCCTAACGTCCAAAATGTCTCTCTCCGATCTATTCTCGCTAAAGACCGTCTTAACCACAATAACTTTTCGGATTGGTTCCGAAATTTAAGGATTGTTCTAAAACAAGAAAAATTATATCATGTTTTGGAAACACCTATCCCCGAAGAACCGGAAGAGGGTAGTGAGGTCGAATATATGAATTGGGTCAAACTCACGGAAGATTCCATTCAAGTGTCATGCCTCATGTTGGCGACTATGGTTCCCGAAATCCAAAAGGATTTCGAAAACCATAATGCGTACGACATGATTACTCAACTTAAGGAAATGTTCCTTAAGCAATCAAGAGTTGAAAGGTTCGAAACGGTTCGAGCCTTGCATGCATGTAGAATGGATGATAATCAACCAGTTTCAACTTATGTACTTAAGATGAAAAGTTACATTGATCGCCTCGCCAAGCTCAATTGTCCCATCTCAAAAGAGTTAGCAACGGATTTGATCCTTAACTCTTTGTCGAAAAGGTTCGACACTTTCGTATTAAATTATAACATGAACGGGTGGGACAAAACCATTGGAGAACTTCACTCAATGCTTAAAACAGCCGAGGCGAGCATGGGCAAAAGGGTTTTACCCATGTTTGCGATCAATGAAGGTAGATCCAAGAATCGATCTCAACCCAATCTTAAGGCTAAGGTAGCCAAAAGAAAGGGTCCTCCTATGCATCTTAAGGGTAAGGGCAAATCACCGGTTATGGCAAAGAAACAAAAGGTTATGGAACCGAGGGGTCATAAGGATGATCCTTGTTTTGGTTGTGGGGAGACCGGACACTGGAAACGCAATTGCCCGGTCTACCTAAAAGAGCTAAAAGACAAGAGGAATGCGGCGCATACCTCGGGTAATGTCTTTATGATTAATGTTGAGCTAAATCTTATTTCTTCTAACACATGGGTATTGGATACCGGATGTGGAACTCATATTTGCAATTGGTTGCAGGGGTTCAAAAAGAATGAAGACTTAAAGAAGGGCGAAGTGAATCTTTTCATGGGCAACGGTGCAAGGGTGCACGTGGTCGCTAGAGGAGACTTCACTTTATCGCTTCCAAGTGGTTTGGAAGTTGTTTTGAGAAATGTTTTGTATGCTCCTAGTTTGACTAGGAACATTATTTCTGTGCACCTTCTTAGACAATGTAATTTTGATTTTAAATTTGTAAGATCAGAAATGCATGTATCATCTAATGGTATCTTTTATTTTAAAGCTGTACCAAACAACGGTATTTATGAATTGGTTCATGATAATACCTTAAATAGCTCATTATATCAAACTTCTACTAAAAGACTCAAAAAGGATTTGAGTGATTCCTACATTTGGCATTGTCGCCTTGGACACATAAACAAGAATCGTATAAATACTCTCCAAAAGAAAGGTCTTTTGAAAACAAACGAGTTAGGTTCGTTTGATGAGTGTGAATCTTGTATTCAAGGCAAGATGACCAAAGAGCCTTTCAAAGGTACAAATGAAAGGGCTAAGGATTTGTTAGGTATAATACATACGGATGTATGCGGACCTTTCAAGCCAACTAGTAGGAATAGTGAAAGGTACTTCATTACCTTTACCGACGATTTTAGTCGATATGGGTATGTTTATCTAATGAAACACAAACATGAAGCCTTTGAAATGTTCAAAGAATTTCAAAATGAAGTACAAAATCAGCTCGACCGAACAATCAAGGTACTCCGCTCCGATAGAGGAGGCGAATACCTAAGTGAAGCTTTTCAAAGTCATCTTAGAGATTGTGGGATTATTTCACAGCTCACTCCTCCTGGAACTCCTCAACATAACGGAGTATCCGAAAGGAGGAATCGAACACTGTTGGACATGGTTCGATCAATGATGGCACGAAGCTCACTACCGCCATCATTTTGGGGATATGCGCCACTCACAGCGGCTCGTATTTTGAATATGGCCCCGACCAAAAAGGTGGATCGAATACCCTATGAAGTGTGGCATGGAAAGGTTCCATCCTTTTCATATTTAAGGGTATGGGGATGCATAGTTTATGTTAAACGTGACACCCCAAATAAACTTGAGGCTCGATCCATCAGGTGTATCTTCATAGGATACCCAAAGGATGATATAGGATATATATTCTATGATCCTAGTGAACAAAAAGTGTTTGTTTCACGCAAAGGATACTTCTTAGAAACTAGGTTCCTTATGGAAGGACCTAGTGAAAAGAGAGTGGAACTTGAAGAGGTTCAAGAATCACTGGATGATACACAGTTGGTCGATACTAGCTTTCAACACGAGGATGTTGAAGATGATCAAATGGTTGATCATACACACGTTGCTCGCAGATCTAATAGGATTAGTCGACCTCCCAAGAAATATGGATTTCTTGTGGATGATTGCTACTTGGTCGATTCGGATGAACCGATCTCCTACAAAGATGCTATGTCACAACCTGATTGTGACAAGTGGCTTGAAGCCATGAGCGCCGAGATGCAATCCATGCACGATAATCAAGTTTGGGAATTGGTTGATCGTCCACTTAACTCCAAACTGGTTGGATGTAAGTGGGTCTTCAAAAGGAAGACCGATATGCATGGAAATTTAGATACTTACAAAGCACGACTTGTAGCAAAAGGTTTCACGCAAACTCAAGGGATTGATTATGATGAAACCTTCTCGCCGGTCGCGATGCTTAAGTCGATCAGGATATTATTTGCCATTGCAGCTCATTTTGATTATGAGATATGGCAAATGGATGTCAAGACCGCTTTTCTAAATGGATATCTTGAGGAAGATGTCCATATGGTTCAGCCTGAAGGTTTTGTCGATCCATCTAATCCTGATAAAGTTTGTAAGTTAAAGAAATCAATCTACGGGTTGAAACAAGCATCACGGATGTGGAATCATCGTTTTAATGAAGAAATCAAAGCGTTTGGTTTCGTCCAAAACGGTGATGAGGCGTGTGTGTATAAATGGGCTAGTGGGAGTATAATCATTTTCCTTATTTTGTATGTCGATGATATACTTTTATTTGGAAATGATATACCAAGTATGGAAAACGTAAAAACATGGTTAAGTAGTCGTTTCTCAATTAAGGATCTTGGAGAAGCGACATATATCTTGGGAATAAAGGTCTATAGGGATAGACAAAGGAAATTGATCGGACTCAATCAAAGTGCGTACATTGATAAAATCCTGAAAAGGTTCAGGATGGAAAACTCTAAGAAAGGTTTGGTACCTATTCCTAGAGGAACCGTGTTGAGCTCATCCCAAAGTCCTAGCTCTAAGGAAGAGCAGGATAGGATGAAGCATGTTCCTTATGCTTCGGCAATAGGATCTATTATGTATGCAATGATGTGCACCAGACCGGACGTCTCGTATGCTTTAAGCATAACGAGTAGATACCAGCACAACCCAGGTGACAGTCATTGGATGGCTGTCAAGAATATATTAAAATACCTTAGAAGGACTAAGGATATGTTTTTAATATATGGGTCTGGTGAGGAGGAACTCGTCGTAAAGGGTTACGTGGATGCGAGTTTCCAAACTGACCGAGATGATTCTCGGTCACAGTCGGGATATGTCTTCATTTTGAATGGAGGCGCTGTCTCTTGGAAGAGTTCGAAGCAGGATGTTGTCGCGTTATCCACTACAGAATCTGAGTACATTGCCGCTTCAATGGCAGCCCAAGAGGCTGCATGGATGAAAAAGTTCATCATGGATCTAGGGATTGTCTCTTCCATTCAGGAGCCCCTAGAAATATTCTGTGACAATGAGGGTGCTATTGCACAGATCAAGGAGCCTCGTGCTCATCAGAAAACGAGGCACATTGAGCGCAGATTCAACTACATAAGGGATGAAGTTGAAAAGAGAAAGATATGTATTCATAAAGTTCATACCGATCAAAATATTGCGGACCCACTCACGAAGCTCCTCGATAGGCCAAAGCATGAGGGTCATGTTTGTGCATTAGGACTTCGGTATTCTAGTGAGTGGATTTAATCTGTATTTAGTGTTTGTAAAAGAACGAATGTAATGGGTATCTCATGAAAATTAATTATGTTTAATTATTCAATGAGTTATGTTCTATATTTGCATGTTTAATCCATGAATGACTTATGTTGTTCTAAACGTCCGTAGTCGATCATGCTTGTGGGAACAAGTATGAAGGTAAGACTATTATGAACCCGGATTGGTTGATATTCATGTGATGAATATAAGGCATAGGTTTGCCACCAAGGTTCATAGATATTTGTGGGATACAAATATTGGACATGATCCGCTCTCAAGGATCACTGCATAGAGTTAGTGCAACTGATCATAAGTAATCCTTGAGTAAAGGCGAGTATCATTGTGTCCTTTGACCTGAGATGCATATTGGATCTGGTCTTTTCATCAAGTCTGATAACTTGACTCTCTTCTTTGTTTTTCGGTAACACGATGACGTAAAAAGAAAGAGCTCAGATATCATACGAGATGTCAACAAGGATGTATGCAGTCAAGATGGGATTTGTTCCTCTTATGTGTTGAGAGTTTAGATGTCTAAGGCCTGTTAAGTTAAATCAATGAGAGAATGATCAATCTGTGTCTCTTCGATTTGACAGGACATCTAGTAACAAAGGGATGTAATGATAAGACTTACCTATGTCATATCAAGTATGGACTTGAAGGGGATGATGTTATTGAATGGCACTTAGTCAAACACACTAGGGATGGTGAACTGTTGTTAGGCGGTATTCACCATTAGCGTTAACTACCTATGAGTCTCGTGCAAGTGGGAGATTGTTGGAATATCGTATGCCCGAGACACGTAATTAGGTTAATGTGGCTAGTTGTGTTTGATCCAAGTCGGGTCATACCCAATAACGAGTTAGACACACACCAATTATGTATTTGTTGAGATATGATCTATAAAACAAATACAGAACACGACACATTCAGAAATCGGGTTTCTGAATATTTACTTGAAAGTGTTAGATAAATTAATTGGTTAATTTATTTATTCAAATAATTATTATTGGAATGATTATTTAACTATGTATTCTTTTATAAAATGGTTTATAAAAGATGGGGTGTTTATATATTTTATAAAATATAAAATATAAAATATAAAATAAAAAAAAAAAAAAAAAAGAAAAGGTTATAATTGGGGCCGGTTTTGGGTGGGCCCCACACCCCATGTCTTGGTCAATATCATGTCATGGAAAAGGTTGAGTATGGGTAACTTAACCTAACATCATGGGCATATGAATGATGATAATAAATAATGATCAAGATACACCAAATACAAAACACTTTTCAAGTAACCAAACACAACTCTTCCTTTCTTTCTTTCTTGCTTGTTTACGGCCAAAAGAAAAGGAAGGGCTCGGGTCTCGTTTTTTTTCGTGTTCAAGCTTCCTAGCATAGCTCGGTGTGTGTTGGAGGCTCGGGGTATATTCCGTTTGAGGGTTTTCCTTTGAAAGTCTAGCATTCACATCATCATCTTCTTCAACCATATACTAAACTCTTAAAGGGTTAAGAATGTAAGTGTTTACAAGCTTGATAGTTTAGCTTTTCCGTATCATTTGATCCTTGCTTCGGGTTTCTAGTAAATAGATTATTGGTAATCTTATAACATGAATAAACTAGGTTATTCATGAACATATACATATATAAACACATGGATACATATGTTTACTTTGTAAATATCACGCTTCCGCCTTAATTGTGACTAGTTAAATGGTTAACTAAGCTTGTTAATTTCATAGAAACCCAACATCCTATGCTCCATATTCATTCCTTATGAATATCTACCAATCCTAGTTCATAATAGTCTTGCTTCATATTTGTTCCCACAAATGTGATCGACTACGGACTTTTAGAATAAGATTACTTATTCATGGATTAAACATGCAAAATTTAGAATTTAACTCAAGATTCCATAATCATATAAAAGAGTTAAATTACAAAAGTCTTTTAAACTTTAATACAAAATAGATCAAATCCAATTACTAGAATATCGAAGTCCTAAGCCACTCGTATGACGCTCATGTTTCGGTCTTTCTAGGAGCTTCGTGAATGGATCCGCAAGATTTTGATCAGTTCCAACTTTGCGAATACATATCTTTCCTTTTTCAACTTTATCCCTTATGTAGTTGAATCTCCGCTCTATGTGCCTTGTCTTTTGGTGCGAACGAGGTTCCTTGATTTGAGCAATCGCACCCTCGTTGTCACAAAAGATTTCTAGGGGGTCTTGAATGGAAGAGACCACCCCTAGATCAGTTATGAATTTCTTCAACCATGCAGCTTCCTGAGCTGCTAATGAAGCGGCGATGTATTCTGATTCTGTAGTGGACAATGCTACCACTTCCTGTTTTGAGCTCTTCCAAGAGACAGCTCCTCCATTAAGAGTGAACACATACCCAGACTGTGATCGAGAATCATCTCGATCAGTTTGGAAGCTCGCATCCGTGTAACCTTTTATAGCGAGTTCCTCCTCACCAGATCCATATATCAGAAACATATCCTTAGTTCTCCTAAGGTATTTCAATATGCTCTTAACAGCCATCCAATGACTGTTTCCTGGATTCTGTTGGTATCTGCTTGTCATGCTCAAAGCGCATGACACATCCGGTCTAGTACATATCATCGCATACATGATGGATCCTATAGCAGAAGCATATGGGATTTGTTTCATCATCTCTTGCTCATCCTTTGAGCTTGGACATTGATCTGAACTCAATATGGTCCCTCTTTGAATAGGTACAAAACCTTTCTTGGAGTTTTCCATCTTGAACCTTTTCAAGATCTTATCAATGTATGTACTTTGGTTCAAACCTATCAAGCGCCTTGACCTATCCCTATAGATCTTTATTCCCAAAATATAGGCAGCTTCACCAAGATCCTTGATGGAAAATCTACTTCCAAGCCAAGCCTTAACGCTTTCCATGGTTGGAATGTCATTTCCAAATAGTAGAATGTCATCGACATACAATACTAAGAAGGTAATTATACTCCCACTAGCCTTTTTATACACACAAGCCTCATCAGCGTTCTTGATGAATCCAAAATTTTTGATTTCTTCATCAAAACGATGATTCCAAGTTCTAGATGCTTGTTTCAATCCATAGATTGATTTCTTTAACTTGCATACTTTATTAGGATGTTTCGGATCGACAAAACCTTCAGGCTGAACCATATAGACATCTTCCTCAAGATATCCATTTAGGAAAGCGGTCTTGACATCCATTTGCCAAATTTCATAATCATAATGTGCAGCTATGGCAAATAATATCCTAATAGACTTAAGCATTGCCACAGGCGAAAAAGTTTCATCATAATCAACCCCTTGAGTTTGAGTGAAACCCTTAGCTACAAGTCTTGCTTTATAAGTATCCAAGTTTCCATGCATATCAGTTTTTCTTTTGAAAACCCACTTACTTCCAACAGCTTTGGTGTTAAGTGGTGGTTCAACCAATTCCCAAACTTGGTTGTCATACATGGATTGCATCTCAACGTTCATGGCTTCAAGCCATTTGTCACAATCATTCTTGGACATTGCATCACGGTATGTGGTTGGTTCATCCGAATCTACCACGTAGCAACCTTCTACAAAAAATCCATATCTTTCGGGTGGATTGCTAACTCTACCAGATTTGCGAACGTTTTGTGTGTTTTGATCAACCACTTGATCACTTTCAACAACCTCTTGTTGAGTGCTAGTATCAACCAATTGTGTATCATCTTGTGATTCTTGATCCTCATCAAATTTCACTGTTCTACTATTAGTTCCTTCCTCAAGGAACTTAGTTTCCAAGAACTTACCCTTTCGAGCAATAATGACATTTTGCTCACTAGGATCGTAAAAGTAATATCCTAAATCATCTTTAGGATAACCTATAAAGATACACTTAGTGGATCGGACTTCTAATTTGTTTGGGGTGTATTGCTTTACATAAGCTTCACAACCCCAAACTCTTAAGAATGATAGCGATGGAGCCTTTCCATGCCATACTTCAAAAGGTGTCTTCTCCACTTTCTTGGTTGGAGCCATATTCAATATGCGAACAGCGGAAAGTAAAGCATAGCCCCAAAATGATAGAGGTAAAGTGCTTCTAGCCATCATCGATCGAACCATATCTAATAGGGTACGATTTCTCCTTTCAGACACACCATTATGTTGTGGTGTTCCAGGTGGAGTAAGTTGTGAAATAATTCCACAACTCTTAAGATGATCTTGTAAATCACCACTTAGGTATTCACCTCCTCTATCACTACGAAGTACTTTGATTGTGGTCTTGAGTTGTCTTTCTACTTCAGTTTTGAAGTCTTTGAACATTTCAAAAGCTTCATCTTTGTGTTTCATTAAGTACACATAACCATATCGACTATAATCGTCAATAAAGGTAATGAAGTATCTTTCACCATTCCTAGTCATTGGTCTAAAAGGACCACATACATCCGAATGTATGATACCCAATAATTCTTTTGACCTTTCAAAAGTTTTATTAAAGGGTTGCTTTGTCATTTTGCCTTGTAAACAAGATTCACATACATCAAATGAATCATATTCATTTGTTTCTAGAATACCACTCTTGCGAAGAGTTTGCATGCGATTCTTGCTTATATGTCCAAGGCGACAATGCCAAAGATAGGAATCACCCAAGTCCTTCTTGAGTTTCTTGGTGTTGACATTATATATTGAACTACTATGTGACATACCACTTTGATCTATTTCATATATACCATTCATGGGTATAGCTTTAAAATAAAATATGCCATTCATCAAAACATGAATATCATAATCCATAAATTTAAAATCAAAGCCACATTGTTTTAAAAGGGACACGGAAATAATGTTTCTCCTTAACTTAGGAGCATACAAAACATTTTTCAAAATTACTTCCAAACCACTTGGAAGCTTTAACATGTAGTCTCCTTGAGCTTGGACTTCAACTCTTGCTCCATTGCCCATAAAGAGACTAATGTCCCCTTTGTTGAGTTGCTTACTTCTTTTGAACCCCTGCAACAAATTGCAAATGTGAGTTCCACATCCGGTATCAAGTACCCATGTATTTGAAGAAATAACATTTAGTTCAACATATATAGTAAAGATAATACCTGAGGTATGCTCCGCATCCCTCTTATCTTTTAACGCTTTGAGATAGGTCGGACAATTTCTTTTCCAATGACCTATCTCTCCACACTCAAAGCATGGATCTTGCGTCGCAACCTTTTGCTTCTTTTCCTTCGGTTTGTAGGGCGTGATGGCTTTCCTCTTTCCCTTTCCTTGAACGTGGCCCTTGCCCTTAGCAACACTTGCTTTGGGTTTGGAGTTATGTCCCCTTTTCCCTTCATCGATTGTTAGAACGGGTAAAACCTTTTTACCCATTCCCGCTTCGGCCGTTCTTAGCATTGCGTGAAGCTCACCAATGCTTTTGTCCCATCCATTCATGTTATAATTCATGACAAAGGTTTCAAACCTTTTCGTCAATGAGTTGAGGATCAAATCCGTAGCCAACTCATTAGACACGGGACAATTCAACCTACGAAGCTTTTCGATGTAGCTTTTCATCTTTAGGACATAAGATGAGACGCTTTGGGTTTCCTCCATACGACATGCATGAAACGCTCGAACCGTTTCGAAACGTTCCGCTCTAGCTTGTTGAAGGAACATTTCCTTCAATTGAGTTATCATGTCGTATGCCCCATGATGCTCGAAATCCTTTTGAATTTCGGGAATCATAGTCGCTAACATGAGGCAAGAGGCTTGCACCGAATCTTTGGTGTAGTTGACCCAATCGTTATAAGCCTCCTCATCTTCCACGTTAGGCTCGTCGGGAATGGGATCGTCTAAGACATATGATATCTCTTCTTGCTTGAGAACTATTCTCAAGTTGCGATACCAATCCATAAAGTTATTATGGTTTAGACGATCCTTTTCAAGGATGGTTCTTAAGGATAGGTTACGGGTGTTATGGGTAGAGGTGTTAGCATTGTTAGCGGCCATCTACAAAATTTAACAAAGTTTTATTTTAGTATTATAAACAATTTAATTATTAATACCCTTTTATTCCAAATTTTAAAATAATAATTAAATTCTAGAATCCAACGATAAATCAAATTTCGGTTAGGTGACCTTTATCCCGTTATTTGATTTAACAAGGTAGTCAATCTTGACAATTGCAACCCTTTGCAACTTCTAGAGGTATGGGACCATTCGAAATCCTTATTTCGTGTTGGCATGTTTATCCCATCAACACCATTGGACCCCATGCTTAGGTGACCTTTATCACATGGTTTCCAATTCAAGTCGTCCTACTTGTATAAACATGTAAGATTAACATACAAGTGGTTAGGTGACCTTTATCCCACAAATATGTTAATATTACCCTAAGTATATTAGTTTGCTCAAAATGGTTAGGTGACCTTTATCCCATTTAAAGTTCCCTAATACGTTAAGTGTCATACAAAAGGATGGTGTTAGACTTGTTTCCTTGGTAATTATGAAAAAGGGATTTTTAAGTTTTCCAATATTCTAGTTTGGAAAACATTTTGCCATATCCTAACATGCATTTAGTAATATGGCGATTTTGAAAACCAATTTTCAAGGTTCAAGTTATAATAAAACCAATTTTATTATATGTGAGTAATCGCTTAGTTTTAATAAACCCATTTAATTAAACTAATTGACGCGATATTACCAAATATATATTAGAACCCGTTTCATGCTTGTTGTCGTTCCTATGTGACGGTTTGGATATCCTAATATCTATCAACCACACATTACATAAAGTAAAACAAACAACCAAGCATACATATGCAAAATATAGTCATAACCGAGAACCGCTAAGTTTGACCATACTTGTTAGCCGAAACAAGTATAGGTCATAAGTCACACCTAAGGGACAAAACATGACACAAGGATGGAATGTTGACTCCCACTTGACCTTGCATCCAAATGCTTCAAGTATCCTTTCCAAGTTGTTGTGTTCTTGTTGGGCTTGTTAATGGGCTCCAAACTTCCAAAAGTCTTCTTGGGCCCAAGAGTGAAATTTATGGGCCTAATGGGCTTGAATCCCATGATGGGCCGGTGAGGCCCAACAAGCCCAAAATTTCGGTCCAAGGCCCAAATCCACCAATTCTTGCATCTTCAATTTTTACAAAATGTATCCTAATACATATTTTTCTAAAAAAAAGAAAATGCAACTAATCTATTTATTACAAACCAACTTATGAATAAATAAATTACACAAGCCTAAGATTATGAATTATTACAACCATATTGAATAATAAACATAACCAACATACACATAACAACAATCAACACATCCAAGGTCTCGGTTTCGGTTATGACACATCCAAACATACCAAATGTTCTAAGCATGCAACCTAAGCAACCATTGCCCAAAAACATCAAAGGAATCGCCCCCCCCCCCCCAAGAGGCTACGGCCCAAACCCCCCCCCCCAAAAATTTTACAATTTTCAACATGCAAATGTTAATAATGGTTTCCTAAGATCTTTCCATGCATGTCAAGATCTTACAAAACCATGGGGGTTAAATCCACCAAAATTTCGGACCCCTTTTTCACCCATGAAAAACCCGAAATCTATGAACATGTAAGAAGCATAAGTCCTTGTAACCGGCTCTTGATGCCATTGTTGGGTTTTATACAAGTTTATCAAAGTCAAGTTAACCATATTTAACTAGAAAAACGCAACGGAAGCTTAGATTTTAAATCTAGTTATGAACATACCATTATGTTAATAATCAAAACCCAATGAACAAGGATCAAAATTACAAGAACAATATGCTCACAAAATGTAAATGTACCTTCTTCTACCTTTAGAAGAATAAGTAAGATATTGAAGATGATGGTGGATGAATGGCAAGCCTCCAAAGAAGAAGACCTCAAGATAGTGATACCCAAGCTATTTGTGACAACACCAACTTGATTGCTAGGATTTATGAACACTTAAACAAGCTCACAAGCTCTCCCAAAACTCCTTGGTTTTGGCCGTGAACTTGAGAGAGAGTTAGAGGAGTTTCTTGATTCAAAATTTTGAATAATAATCTACACACTCAAGACACCAAAATGCATGTAATCTTATTGGGGATATAAAAGGTTCCCATCACATGGAGACAAGGCATAAAAGGACAAAAACTTCCACCCACATGGGGTGGCCGTTTTTTTTGATATTATTATTATTATTATTTTTTTTTTTTGCTTTTGTTTTAACCATTAAAACATCTCCAATTTATTTTATAAAACTCATTTCATAAAATGCACATACATTTATATAATTATTTAACCAATTAAATAATTAATTTATATAAACAAATTATCCACATAATTTATTTAAATCCTCAAGTGTGTTTGTTTAGAAAACCAATTTTCTAAACAAGTAGTGTTCGGTATTCGTTTAAATGATCAAATCACTAAAAGAATACATTTGGTGTCGTCTAGCTTGTTATTGGGTATGACCCGACTTGGATCAAACACAGTTAGCCACATTAGTATAAGTATGTGTCTCGGGCATACGTAATTCCAACAAATCCAACTTGTTCCAGAATTTTCACTCTAATAAATAAGCATCACGTTTCAGGATCCAATTCTCGAACGCCTTGAAAATAACATAAATAATATGCTCTGACCGCAATCCAGTAATGACAAAAACCTTCAGTTCAATTTGACTTTCTTCAGTTGGTCAACCTCGAACAACAACAATTTCATTGCCCACAAACACCCAAATATGTGTCAATATCCAGTTTCAATCAATATCCCATTCTCAAACTCAACTCCATATCCAGAGTTGACACGTATTTGTTCACACGTAAAACCAAGAGATAACAAGTTTCACTCGTTGACGGAACAACGTCTTCGGTCTCACAATAATCGTGTACACCTGGCCATACAGACGAAAACTCCAAATACTCCAAATAGAAGAAGAGAATGTGGAGCCAAATACTCCAATTTGACTTTTTTTTTTTTAACTTCGCCGAGAAGTCAACTTCGCCTAAAGTCAACTTCGCCTGTACATAACTTCGCCTGGCTATAACTTCGCCTGTCCATAACTTCGCCAGACCTTATATCTTCGCTAAAACCCTACGAACAGTGACGGCAACTTCGCCTGATGAACAATAACTTCGCCTGCGGCGCTGTTCGGCCAGAAACGCACAGAAACGTGCCAGAAACACCAAAACGCAGATCTCGAACCATAGCATAAGAGCCTAAGGCTCTGATACCATATGTAGGTCCCCCCGGGGGCGTCACCGATCGATACGAGATCCGCACGAGGTCTAGGAGTGCGGAATCCTCCTAGACTCGTTAATGGTGTACAAGATGAAGAACACAAACACGTACACGAACAAATACACGAACAAATACAAGAACGGGATAAACAAATCTGCAGATTCTTTATAATAATAATTAAACAAAAATGTTACATACCGTAACATAAACAGAAACACGTCCGACCCGAGGTGAGCTCTACCTCGGGTCGTCCCTAACGACACTCTCTCTCTGTTTGTTCTCTCTCGACACTCAAACTGTAACACACAACTCTCTGAATTACTGGATTCTTAACCTAAACAAGACACACGTATATATATATATATAAACTTCAGTAGGCGTCAGTAGGCGAAGTTGTTCATAACTTCGCCTATGGCGAAGTTGTGATAACTTCGCCTAAGGTGAAGTTGTCCTAACTTCGCCGTTGGCGAAGTTGTTCTAACTTCGCCTAAGGCGAAGTTGTTCTAACTTCACCTATGGCGTCTCCGCTGGTCTGAATTGCATAGCGACGGTCACAAAATGCACCAACACGCCGGTTACGCGAATAACATCTATAAGGTTGGTGCTTGTCATTGCCGCCATTAGAAATTTGGAAGTTCACCAAATGGATCTAAAAACAGCTTTCTTGAATGGAAATCTAGAGGAAGAGATTTACATGGAACAACCCGAAGGCTTCATAGCCGTTGGGCAAGAAAAGAAAGTATGTAAACTTGTGAAATCCTTGTATGGATTGAAACAAGCTCCTAAACAATGGCACCAAAAATTTGATCATGTCATGCTTGATGCTGGGTTTAAAATCAATGAATGTGACAAATGTGTGTACGTGAATGACACGTCCGATGGATATGTCATTTTATGTTTATACGTAGATGATATGCTCATTGCTGGAAGTGATGACAAAATCATAACGTCCACTAAGAACATGTTAAAAGCAAGATTTGACATGAAGGACTTGGGTTTAGCGGATGTGATTTTGGGAGTTAAAATCACACGAACCCAAAATGGACTTGTTTTAAGTCAATCCCATTACGTGAGCAAAATTCTTGAGAAGTTTAATGTGAATGACTCTAATGTAGCTAGAACTCCCATTGACACGAGTCAACATCTAGCTAAGAATAGAGGTGAACCCGTTAACCAGTTGGAATACTCAAGAATTATTGGCAGCTTGATGTATCTTATGAGTTGCACTAGACCCGACTTAGCATATGATGTGAGCAAGCTAAGTAGATATACAAGCAACCCAAGTTCAAGCCATTGGAACTGTGTGATTCGGTTGCTTCGGTACCTAAGATACACTAGAGAATACGGGTTACATTACAACAGATATCCTGCAGTTGTCGAAGGACATTGTGATGCAAATTGGATATCTGACACGAATGATTCCAGCGAAACAAGTGGGTATGTGTTCACACTTGGAGGTGCTGCTATATCGTGGAAATCGTCTAAACAAACGGTTATAGCTAGATCCACGATAGAATCAGAATTCATCGCCCTAGATAAAGCAGGCGAAGAGGCAGAATGGTTACGTCAATTTGTTGAGGATATACCAAGATGGCCTAAGCGGGCATCGACCATCTGTATACATTGTGATAGCCAATCGGCAGTTGGCAGAGCTCATAGCACAATGTATAATGGTAAGAATAGACATATTAGACGTAGACATAATACGGTACGACATCTAATATTTACTGGAATTATCACTGTTGACTACGTGAAGTCAAAGGATAATATTGCGGATCCGCTAACAAAAGGCCTAAGTAGAGAGTTAGTTCAGAAGTCGTCCATGGGAATGGGACTGAAGCCCTTGAAAAATTAAAGTTCATGCGAAGGAAACCTAACTCAACAGACTGGAGATCCCAAGAGTTGAGTTCAATAGGAAAACCTACTTGTATGAATTAGTGCGGTCACTGTGGGAGGGATACCCCTACAATTTTAAGAGGGAGTTTACCACGTGGCAAGGTAACCTTCCTAGTCCATTCCTAAAAGTGACAAGTGTGAGGCTAAGCATATGGCTTTTAATGATTCGACCAAGGTAGTCATACATGGTGAATCACCTATGTGAGAGAGAAGTGGGGTCGCTTCGAAGGGTGTTGTTGGGCACAATACTTAATAGCTCTTGCAGAACCAGGCGCATGTTCATGACCATAACGAACATAACTATGAGGACTTGACTTTGTCAGGGAGAGTCTTGTGTGAAGTATATTGTCGTCTACACAAACGGCAGACGAGTTCAAAGATATCACTGTCCACTCAGAGCCAGTGGGCTAAGTATGCTTCATAAGCAAAGGTTCAAAGGATAACACCTACCTATTGTATGCAAGATTTAACTGTTGAAATCTAATCGGAATAATGTTGTTGTTTCGACCTCCATTCAAGTGGGGGATTGTTGGAAGTTTTAAGTGTGTGAATGAAGGAAGTGGTGGAAGTGGTAAATGTTTGTCCCACATCGGATTGGGAACAAAATAATGAATGGTTTATAAGATGGAGCCCTTACACCCATTTGAATTCTTTGTGACATGTTTTACCACAAGTTCTACGCGCGCAAGGTGGGTGCAAATTTGGGTTTCTGGACTAGAAATTCATCGAACTCGCAACTCCGAAAACCCGAGCCCGCGTCAAACGATTTTTTGAATTTATTTTTGAAATTCAAAATATGTTTGTCTAGTCGATACCATTAATAATCATAATGATTATGATTATTGTGTTTCAGTTTCAATTCTTTTTTATTATGGTCATTAGATGAGTATTATTATTATTATTTAATATTATTTAATAGTCATAACTAAGAGTTGATTGTATGGTTATGACTCTTGGTTACAAATACCATGACCATTCTTCATTTGTAGACACACCAAAATCAAACACACTTCTTCTTCTACTTCTCTGCAACAATATTATTTCCGATTTCGTTTCAGGCAAGGGTACGAGTCCGGCAGAGCACCGATTCTGTTTCGAACCGGAGTACCCTGGGAACAGACCGAGAATCTGTTTAAGGGAATTGTGTTAAACACAAGCCCGGTTTACTGTTTCGTTTATTTTCGTTTAATTTTCTTGAATTTATAATACAAGTTTTCCAACAAAATCCAACCAATTAAAATACTTCACTCATGTTTTTTATTAAAAAAAGGATTAAAAAAATGTTTTTTTATGTTAAACCATTACACCCATTTAAGAGGTTAGTTAGTCAGTCCCCTTCACATGTGTGACACTGGGCATGGCGATAATTTTGGTTAACTCACCCCTTTTCATAACACTCGGTCTAATAAAAAGTATGTAGTAATCGCTAGTCAGGTAATGAGATGAGGATTAATGATTAATCATGAATTATGTACATTATTCTCAAAATATTTAAAATGGTCCTCAAACTTATATTTTACTCCAGCTATTTAACTAGCATATATTAATTTATTTGATTAGATCCAACTAATATATAATCAGGGTTCTAAAACCAGCAAAGTTGTTACTGTCATTGTGAGTACGGAAACTTAGTTTCTTAAACAGGAAAAAACAGCTAAAAGGCAATAATCACAAGACTGTTTTTGAATTTTTAATTGCAAATTGATTATTCTTTATTTTTATTTTACTTTTTGAATAAAAAGTAATATATTAAATAAAAGTGAGTTCATGCAACTTCTCTTTTTGTTGATAAAACAAATCATGGGGAATGAACACAATGGTCAAAAGGGTTGTTGGAATTTAAGAATTTTTGGTGGGTAGATTCATTGTAGTCTTATCAACTTGGTATGAGTCTTGTAATTTTTTAATCTGTTAAAATATTATTATTATTAAAAATATTTAGTTAATCATCCATTACTACATTAGACATTATTATTTTGAGTAAAGGACTAGTACTACAAACTGTGGATGATAATTATTTGTTTAGCATTACCACAAGTGGACATTGTAAGTCATCATTAAATAATTTTTAAATATAAAATAATAGTTTTATTATGCTAGAGGGAGACTTTTTTATATGTAATACGTTTATTGACTTGTAGACTTTCGGATAGTGCATTAGTGTATTTTAATAAAAAAAAACTTATAATTAAGAGAATTACTTTTCTCATATAAAGTGTTGATGGACCAACAAGATGATGTCCTCTACAACTTATAATTTTATGATTTTGCTAATTTTTAACTCAATTTTCATTTTCTTGGATGATAGTACACGGGTGTGTGCGGGAAAGTTCGGTTTTTAACAGAAACCCCGACTGAAATTTTCGGTTATTAGTTTTAAAAAAAAACAATCAATTTCGTTTAATTGTTCTTTATCCAAAATAATCAAACTTTTGAACTATATAATTTGGCTTGGGCTGACTTAACTTTTCAGGTAATGGGCCAAAACTCAAATTTGAAACAAGCAATGTCATTATATATATGTGTGCGTGAAATTGAAGTATGGAATCTATAGCATAACGTACTAACAATTCCTTCGTTGATCTAAGCTTACTCCTATCTAAAGAAGACGCTGCTCAGGTGAGTAAATAACCGGCCCGTTTATGGAATGCGTTTGCTAAAATGTTTCAATGAAGTTTGCCATTATATTTCTTTAAATAGTTTTTATCTTGGATGCGAGTAATTGAAATGAGAATGTTTCTTACATTAGTCATGTGCTATCTGGATGTCTTACGCCGTGAAGTTAAAGGAACCTGAGACTATCTAACATGTTGGACTTTATATCCTGGGTACTTCAACCACCCTTTTCTCATTTGAAAAAAACCATGCTTAAATGTTACATCTTTTACTTATTGTTACTTTAATTTCTCATTGTTTCATACATGTGTAACCCCTAATTTATGTAAGTTTAATTTCACATGTAGATCGGAGCTTACTACTGCCTTTATAATATGCAGTTTTTAGGAACTCGAAACATTTAGTGGTTGGGGCCGTAGCTTCAACCTCTTTTAGTTGTAGCCATTGGAATTTGGAAAGAAAGCGCAAGAAGCGGACGATCAGGCATATTTATTCAAAATCTTAACAATAATTGGGTTGCTAGAGGCTGAATGCTTGCACATATATTTCGGTTATGGTATTTAGTTTTTTAAAGCTATGAACAAATATTATGATTGTCTAAAGTAATAACTGACTAAATGAGGACATCGTAGTAGTAAGCTATGAACAAATATGATCTCTTATTTAGTTAATGCATAACAATGGATGAATGTTATACTTAAAAGACTTTGGTTTAACAGGTTTGAGCAGGTAAATTAGAACTTTTTGAGGAATGTCACCACAGCTGAAAATACTCGAGGTAAGAATTTCATAATATTGTAGGAATGCTAATAAGAAGTGATGGCATTCATATGGAATTAGGTCAATTACGTGGATAGAGAGATGAAAAGAGAAGGAGAGAGAGATCCAACATGAAAAGTCAGATTAAAGAGTTGAAGCAACGGTTAGACACCAAAGCTAAGATCTCTGTTTCTGCTTCAATTTTTAGTATTTTGTGTGATTGGACAGTGTAATGATGTTTTAGTTTTGTTTACATAAAGATTTTTTTTCAATTCAGAAGTTAATTCCCAAATAAAACAAAAATAATTCAGCAAATGACTGCTACTCTTACACCTAGGCTCTTGCATTGACAACCGTATCACCTCACTTGCCAAATATAAATCTTGATCATGGAATTAATATTGATTTATAAGAGGGTTGAAATGGTGAATCTGAATACAATTGGTATATTTATTCGTTTCAAAGAACCTTTTTTTTTGCATCCGAGTCTTTTTAGTTGTTTTTCTTTCTTATCTTCATTCGCAAATTTAGTTTCAGTCCATGCACTGTCATTATAACCCACTGACCCGTTATGAAAACTAAGAAGCAGTAGATTTTTTTATTTCTATTTTTTTTCATTTTATTATTTTGGTTGGTTTAATTGCAGATGAACCGCACTCAAGTGTTTTTTTTTCCTGGGAAAATACAACCACAACTGTATATATTCAAGGTAACAATCTCATAATTCTTATTCAGTTGCCACTTATCTCGCTTTTATGTCAAGTACAAAAATATTGCAGGTATACTAATACGAAGTGATGGCATGCTTATGGTAGATTATGCAAAAGATCCCTGAAGACGATCTAGAATTTGGTCAACTACATGGATACAAAGGTGAAAAGTGACATTATCTGAGATGAAAAGTGAGATTGAAGAGTTGATTGAAGCAAAGGCCAGCACGCTAAGCTAAGATAAGCGAGATCTCTACAACTGTTTCAAATCTGGAAATTTTGTGTACATAGATTGGACAAAAATGGTGTGAGGTAAATGTTCGAGTACCAATAAAAATAGATGAAAAGTTGGTGAGACCATATGGGTTACTTTTCCAAAATTCATGATTGTATTGGTGCATCCATCGCATGGCATTGTCCATTCATCTCGATATGTATTTGTTAAACTTGTGATACGAATAATTTTAATAACATGGAACTTAATGCTTATGCATGGATGGTTTATTTGTAGGTAGTCCGTAAGAATTGAGTACGTACGCATGATGACTCATCAGGATTTTATGGTGTTGGTTTCTTTTATTGCTTTTAATTTTTTTTTTGTTGAATGTTACAAGAGTTTATGTTGGATAATGCTATAACTTATTTGTGTTTAATTTTTTATTGTTATAATGAAGTTTTATTTCTTTCAACATTTAGATGTCCATAACCGTATAGTAAAATTGTGTGTGTGGACATTTAAAAAATGGTTGTATAATATGATTTGTTAGGACTTCTAATTTTTGTCCTAACGTTAGAACATTGTAAAAGTGTCATAATATGTTTTTTAGGACGTTTATGTTCATAGATTTATTATGCGACCATAAAATTTAGTTTCATAATCTTGTTTGGGATATTAGGACCCTTTTCTTGGTACTATAATGTTTCATAATCAGAGTCCTATAATTAATTTTTAAGGACGTTTGTATGTGTATTAAAAGTTTACAATTAGGTAAGCACATGTCAAAACATAGTAAAAGTGTCATAATATGTTTTTATTGTGACGTTTTTTGGGTTGTTAATGGATATATTATGCGACCATAAAATTGATTTCATAATCTTATTGGGATATCAGGTCGCTTTTTGAGTTCCGAGACTTATTACGACCCCTTTACATGAAACGCTTTTCTCGTTGGTCCTATTAAATGAAAGGTCCTATAAAATAGCATTTTAGGACGCTTTTGCGCGTACTACAAAGCCCTTTTTGTTGTAGTGCTAATTTAAAGTACTTGGAACCATTTGGGTGTCCCTGTACAATGTTGAAAAAGGATATGGGAAAGTTTGATGAAAAAGCCATTGAGGGTTATTTCTTGGGGTATGCGTCACCTAAGAAAAGAGTGTTTAACTTTACGTCCGGTTGTATTGAAGAATGGTACCATGTGGACTGTCAAAAGTACACTACTCCTCCACAAGGGAAAGGTCCCGACTGGATGTTTGACTACGATGGCTTATTCAATTCATTTACTCCAACAACCGATCATCCAGATGAAGATTTAGTTCGTGCTTATTTTGAAGAACATTTGGAAATTCCAAGGTTCGCAAGTTCAAATGATGTTGAAGCTCGAATTGCTGCTCCAACTGAAGAACCTGACAATGAGTCTCCTGTACATTATGATAATGCTTCTACTTCATCTGATGATAATACTGTTGTAGATCAAGTTATTGAACTTGACAGTGATGTTTCATCTCCTGAATTGGGTGAACATTATACTAATTTATTTGAAAATGTTGCTGTTTCTGAAAATCCTACTCTTAGGATTCATAATTACCATCCACAAGAAAACATTATTGGAGACCTTGATGTGGGAGTTCAGACACGACATCAAGTTGCTTCTTCAAGTGAAAATAATGCTCTATGTGTTTATGCTGACTTACACTCATCTGAGATTGCAACCGTTGCTAAATTCACTTGTTTTCTATCTCAAGTTGAGCCAACGACCCCTAGTGTGGCACTTCAAGATCCTTCTTGGGTAGAAGCCATGCAAGAAGAATTACAGCAATTTACACGTTTGGGTGTTTGGGATCTTATTGATAAACCTGCTCGAGTCAAGAAGGCAATTCCGACTAAGTGGGTATATAAGTGTAAGAAAGACGACCGTGGGGTAATTGTGAGAAACAAAGCATGATTAGTTGTGCAAGGTTTTCATCAGCAATAGGGTATTGATTACACTGAAGTATATGCTCCAGTTGCAAGATTAGAGTCGATTCGAATCTTTCTGGCATATGATGCTTACAAGAATATTAAAGTTTATCAAATGGATGTCAAGAGTGCTTTTCTCAATGGTGAACTTCATGAAGAAGTGTTTGTCTTACAGACTCCAGGTTTTGAAGATCCTAATTATCCTGACCGTGTTTACCGATTAAATAAGGCATTATATGGTCTACATCAAGCCCCGAGAGCTTGGTATGGCACGCTCGCCGACCATCTGACGGATAATGGTTTCAAACGTGGAACTGTCGACTGCACTTTATTTTATAAAAATATTGGTGATGATCTTCTGCTTGTTCAGATTTATGTTGATGACATAATCTTCGGGTCTACAAACGACACGTTGTGTAAGGAGTTCGAGAAATCAATGCAAACCAAGTTCGAGATGAGTTCGATGGGAGAGATGAATTTCTTTTTAGGGTTGCAGGTTCATCAGTCTACGAAGGGAATCTTCATTCATCAGACAAAATATGTGAACGATGTCTTGAGCCGATTCAAGATTACTGCCGGAAAAATCCCTTCTACTCCTCTTCCCGTGGGTCACAATTTATCACCGGATGAATTGGAGGATACCGTTGATCCGACCATCTATCGTGCTATGATTGGTTCTTTAATGTATTTAACTGCTTCTCGACCCGACATAATGTTTGCTGTTTGTTTATGTGCTAGGTACCAAGCTAGTCCCCGAGTGACTCACCTGGCAGCGGTCAAGCGTATTCTGCAATATCTAAGGGGAAATCCTGACATCGGGTTATGGTATCCCAAAGATGATACTTTTGATCTTACCGCTTATTCAGACTTAGACTATGGAGGATGCAAGATCAATTTCAAGTCTACTACAGCGGGATGTCAATTCTTAGGAAGTCGGTTTGTTTCCTGGCAGTGTAAGAAGCAGACAACAGTCTCCACTTCAACCGCCGAAGCTGAGTATGTTGCAGCCTCAAGTTGTTGTTCCCAGGTTTTGTGGATACAACAACATCTTTGAGACTACGGTTTGAAGTTTCTTACTACTCCCATCTTGATTGATAATTCTGCTACTATTAGTATCACCAAGAATCCTGTACAACATTCTAAAACGAAACATATCGAAATTCGATATCATTTTATACGGGATTGTTATGAAAAGAAATTAATTGACCTTGAGAAAGTACATACTGATTTTCAAAAAGCCGATCTATTTACCAAAGCCTTCGATAAAGCACGTTTTAATTTTTTGCTTGGTTTAAATGGATTGAATACCCTTGCTGAGATCCTAAAATTAAGATGATTATCTTTATTTTAGTTTGTTCTAATTTTATTTTGTTTTTAGGTTTTAGGGGGTGAATTTTAGAAAATACAAAAATATTATGCTGTTAGTTTGTATAGATAAAACCCAAAAACATTAGAAAATCTTAAAAAATATAAAAAATATTGTGTTTCAAAACTCAAATTTGAAACAAGCAATGTCATTATATATATATATATATATATATATATATATATATATATATTAAAAAGTAAGTTTTGTTACATTAAGGCTATTCGTTATGGTTTAACAAACTCATCTAGTTAAAACGCCATATCAGCGCCACATCACTGCCACGTAGACAACACATTTTAACTAGCCAATCCTTTAATCGATGCGTTATGGTTTAACTAGCACACATTTATTTCCTAATCATTGTTTTCATATTTCTTGATTTTTTCTTATTTTTATTAAAAAGCAACAAAAATATAATATAAATATTAATTAAAAAGATACAATCCAAGTTTCGAATAAGAAAACTACAATAATGCAAATTAATAAATAAAAATTTAAAAGCGCTTAGTTTTGTCTATATATGGCACGAGATGATTCTTTCAATGCCTCCCAAGGTTCAATCATCGTAAACAAATGTGATTTTTCGGCTCTATATTGTTTATGGGCCTCTTTCATCACATCGAAATCATTTGTACCGCCTTTTCTATTTTGATTGTTTGCAAGCCGGTTGTAAATGTTGTTGAAATATGTGAGTTTGTTGCGCATTGTCGTCCACTTTCCAGAAATGGTGTCGGGATTGCGGTAATCACCCCGACCCATTGCTTGGAAAAAATATCCGCCCAAAATTCATTAGTACTTTGACCATCACCTATTAAAAAATAGAAGTAACATTAGTAAAAGAATAAAATAAACTAGCACTCGTAAAACAAATATTAATAATTACCCTTGATGGAGTTTTCCGACGACTCAATCCAAGCACGCGTCAATGCAAGCTCCTCCGCTGGTGTCCACTTCTCATTGTTTTGGTCCATAACGAAAGTAAAAATATTTGAAAATACAAAAATGTATAGATAAAAATGAGAAAGGAAGGGAATAAAAATATGCGTATGTTGGTTAAAATGTGTGGCAGTATATATATATATATAATATATATATGTGGAGAGTTTAAAAGATTAATCAATTGGGATTTTGTGATTTCTATTCTTCATCAAATGAATTTCCCGGATAGATGGTGTCAGTGGGTTAGAGGACTTCTTTCTTCAGCTCGGTCCGCGGTGTTGGTCAATGGGAGTCCGACTTACGAGTTTAAATGTTCTAAAGGAATGAGACAAGGTGATCCTAGTTCTCCTTTTTTGTTTCTCGTTGTTATGGAGGCGCTTTCGTGTATGATTCGTGCGGTGTGCGATGAAGGTTTATTTTGTGGAATCAAACTTCCTAACAATGGGCCGGTTCTTTCTCATTTGTTTTATGCGGACGATGCGATGATTTTGAGGGAGTGGTCTATTGATAATATTAAGTGTGTTATTAGAGTGTTGAGGTGTTTTTATTTATGTTCCGGGTTGAAGATTAACGTGGCTAAATCGTCTTTGTTCGGTGTGGGTGTGGAGGATGATGAGATAGGGTGCATGGCGAACGTTATTGGGTGTAGGAAAGGTGAGTTTCCGTTTGAGTATTTAGGGCTCAAAGTTGGGGCGAATATGAATCGGATTGTTAGTTGGAATCCTGTGGTGGATATCATTCATAATAGGTTGGATTCTTGGAAGGTGAAAACTTTATCGATTGGAGGTAAGGTTACGCTTATTAAGTCGGTTCTTTCGAGTTTACCGGTGTATTATATGTCACTCTATGTTGTTCCTAAAGCGGTTATTAAGAAGATCGATTCGTTATATAAGAAGTTTCTTTGGGGAGGCTCGGTGGAGTCTAAGAAAATTCATTGGGTTGCGTGGGAGAGAGTTGCGGTGCCGATAAAGGAAGGGGGACTTGGCATTTGTAGTACTGGTGTTTCCAGTGTTGCTTTGATAAGTAAGTGGCTGTGGAGGTATAAGAGTGAAAATGGTCTTTGGAAGAGGGTTATTTGTGCTATTCATAGGTCGTCGGTTGGGTGGGGTGGGTTACCAATTGGTAGGTTGGGTAATGGGGTGTGGGCTAATATAGCTAAACAGGTGAATAAGCTTTCAGTCGGAAATGTTCCTTTTCGGAATTTTTTTAAGGGAGAAGTTCGTTCGGGGGGTGCGATTCAATTTTGGTTGGATCCTTGGATGACTTCAGTGCCCTTAAAGGATGTTTATTGTAATGCTTTTAAGGTTGAAAGGTTTAAAAATTGTTTGGTTTCGGATCGGGTTATTAAAGGGCCGAACGGTTTGGTGTTTGATTGGAGTTGGATAGATGGTGAGAGGAATTCGATAGTGTTGGATGAAATTGGCAGTATGGAAGCTTCTATTACACCGATGGTGTTTCCGGATGGAGAGGATTATTGGAGGTGGGTCGGTGGTGGGTCTAGTGGTTTTTCTATCGGAACTGTTAAAAATCTTATTCGGGCCGAGAGTGGTTTCCGTGGCTCGGGGTCGTTTCGGTGGTGTAGATGGGTTCCGGTTAGATGTAATATTTTCGCTTGGAGAGCTGTTTTGGGTAAAATTCCGACTGTTGACGCGTTATCGTATAGGAAGATTTCGGTGGGCCGCTTGATTTGTGTTTTATGCGAGTTTGGAGACGAGTCAGTTGAGCATATTTTCACTTCTTGTTATGTGGCTTCGATTATTTGGCAAGCTATTGCGTCATGGTGTGGTATTAATAATTTTTTTGCCTTCTCCATGGATGATCTGATGGAGGTGCATAATTATGTTGGGCTTAAAGGATATGCTAAAACTGCTTTTCAAGGTATTGTTATCATCAGCTGTTGGCGAATATGGAAAGCTAGGAATGAATGTGTTTTTGATCGTAAAATTGTTAGGGTGGGTGATTTAATTAGTGAGATTAAATCCCTAAGTTTTTTCTGGTTTTCCAATAGGTTTGATAAGTATTCCCTGTCTTGGGATTCGTGGTGTCGGTTTACGTTTATGTAATTGGTGTTTGTGGGTGGTTTTGCCTTTTTTTTGGGCTGTGTTTATAGAAATTTTCTTGTAAAAAAAAAAAATCAGCGGTTGCAAAAGTCAAACTTCATTCGCTTTATATACCTTGGTACCATAAATCTCAACCTAATATATCTTATCATGACGCGTGTTTTCAGTTCTCTTCTTTAGGCTGAGGGGTGCGGAGCGCGAGAAGGGGCGCGAAAGCCCTTCCGCTCGCGCCCCGGGGCGCGAGCACCACACCACCGAGGCGCGAGAGGGGCGCGAGAGGGGCGCGAGAGGGGCGCGAGCGCGGAAAAAGAGGCAGGCGCGGATGGGCTAGCGGCTGGGAATGGCGTGAGTGGGTCCTTGGGTTGCGTGAATAGAGCCGTTGGGCTCGTTTTTTATTAAAAAAAAAAATTTTTTTTCTCTATATATATCTATATCAAATACAAACCAACAACAATATAAAACATACAATTTTTTCTCTCTATTAAACCTATATCAAACCCAAACCAACACCAATATCACATACCAATATCACATACCACACCGAAAACCCAAAATCACCCCATCTTCCAAACCTTTTTTTAAAAACATGGCTGGAAATTGGTACCCAAACCTAGATTCAGATTACAGTTACGACGATTTATGGTCGGCACCGGACCAAGCGATGTTTTATTCGGGGTCGCAACAATCATCCGGCTTTCAACCATCCAACATACAACCGTCTCCTAACTTTGTAGTTCCGGAGACACAAGAACCAGAAGGTGAAGCTGCGGGACAAAGAAGACGCGTCCACCGGAAAAAACAAGTTGCAACGGACGGATCGGGTTCGGCTTCGACTGGAAGGACGAAACGGAAAACCACTCCGTTGTCATCATATGAGAAGGAAGCCCTGTGTCGGGCTTGGATAGTCATTTCTGAGGATCGGCGTTGCGGTAATTGTTTTAACGTTTTTAAAAATGATTTTTAATAAAAAAAGTTAAATAAAAAACAAAAGGAACCTAAATCCGGTCGACCAAATGCTGATGGAAAAACAAAAGGAACGTATCCGGAAGAGGTTGATCGAAGAAGACCAAGCCGAAGAATAAGAATAATGTTTTTTTTTAGTACTTTAATTTTTTTTTAGATATTAATGTGTTTTTTTAATTAATGTGTGTTTTTTTAAATAATTTATGAGTTTTTTTAATAATACGTTTTTTTAATACATTTATAAAAAAATAAAAAAAAAACCGCTCGCGCCCCCTCTCGCGCCCCTCCACACCATGTCCCGGGGCGCGAGCACCACAACCAATACCCATCTTATCAAGTTTCTCTCTCTGCCACACGTCACAATATTATTGGCTGGCGCCCCCCACTCGCGCCCCCCCCCCCCCCCCCCCCACACCCCTCTCGCGCCCCCCACACCCCTCAGCCTTAACAGGCCTTGGTCTTCATCAATCACAAGATATTCTCATTCATCTCATCTAGCAATTCACCGGTCCACAACCAACAATCATCATCGTTCGAATCACCACCAGTTTATCATATCCGGCAAGATTAGACCCATAATCGGTTGGAACGTCTCTGTATCTAAGGTTAGTGTATGTAATTGTATATCACTCCTTTCTCCATGGTCTGCAACTCCTTTATGCTTCTAAAACTCAAGCTTATCATTAATTATAAAGTAAACCGACTGTTTGTGTTTTTCAGGATGATCGCTTGAGGGATTTTGTCATCTTCAGTTTGGTAAGGTAATAGAGATAATACACAATAATAAAATGCTAATTTTGATCATTGATGACTTACATAAGCAAATAGAGTACCTTTGAGACTTTTGGTTGTATAAATTGTATACAGTTCTTATTTTTCTACAAGTTTCATTGGTTATTGGAGAATATTGAACATTTGGTGAGGGTCGAAACGGGTTTGGTTCATGCCATTGATCTAAAGAACCCTCACATCTTTTGTGTAATCAAACATGCCATCTTAGTTGTTGGAGCTACAAATTTTATCGACTATTTTTTAATGTTTACAATAGATATAGTTGAACAAACAATGGAACATATATGCTCAATATGGGCGGTACATCAACCATGTTGACTCTAAGTTCGAAACTTTTTAATATTAGGAACAATACTTTTGACTCAAAAAGTCAAAGTTGTCTGTTTAAACAATAATCATTAGTTGCATAAGGGAGATAGTTACTCCATAAACCAAGAAGTTGTGAATTTTAAAACCGCTTTTGGCCAATTATGAACCATTTGAGCCCTCATACGTGAATGTCTTAAAAGAATTATTTGTACTGATATCTTGCTTTGCTTGAAGTACCGATACCGAATCGGTACCAGGTTTTAGTTTTAGGTACCAGTTTTTCCCGAATTTTGCACGAAATACAGGTAGCGAACCAAACGTTTCGGTACCGGTACCAAATGTTTCAAATTTCGGGATCAGGATTTTCAGGATCGGTACCGGTCGCGGTGGGTACCGGTACCATCCCGAGCTCATCCCTAGCTTGAAGTCTTGATTGCAATTATTTAAATTTCTTTTTAAAGATGAAAGCATATGCCATTTAAAAAACGAAATCATATAATAATTTTATATTATGGTATTGCCTATACAGTTGCCATAAGTTTGCATTATCGTCTTCTTTAGTCAAACTGCAAAAAGAGCTTCAATAAAAACTTTGTTGAACATTGTTACTGTTGATTGAAACAGCTTGGCTTGATGCGACTAAACACATACAACTTTCCATATGCAGGCCACAAACGCCTGCCAATCCAATCCAGGCAACAAATATGCAGTGTTTGATGGGTTAGCAGCTGAAATTACAAGTTATGCCAACAGCATTGACTGTACCAGTTTGAAGGTAATTGTAGACTGATTGTAGTGTTCGATATTTAGTCAACTAAACTAAACATAGTAGAACTTAGAACTTTGCTGATTACGTTTACATATAGTTTTGAGTTGTAATTTCACGATTTTTGAATTTAATGTAGCCAACATTTTGTTCTAACGATTAATTCGGAGCATTAGAATTCATGTTTCATGTTTGTATGTAATATTGCATAATTCAACTCTCTGGGTGATTATTTACTTTTAGTATAATGTCTAAAAACATGTTTTTATTTTTTATTTAATAAAATTAGTTTTAAAAAGGACATACCATTTTTTTAAAAAAAAGAACTTTATGTTGCAGCTGACTAGAAATTCTTTTTGTTAGCAATTGGTCAAGAAACATATGATGGAAATGTATATGTTGCAGTAATCTTTATTAACTGAGCTTCTGTTGTTGCAGTGTGTTCTTCTTACTAACTGAGATTTATTATTTGCATATCACAAAGATTATGCACAACACGTGTAACATACAAATATAGCACACAAACATGCCCACACGTGGCAACACGTGTGTAGAAAACCATCCGTGTTTCATCAAAGTTATGGTAAATTCATTTTAGTTATCTAATTTGAGGTGAATTATGTTATTAATGTATGCTTATGGCTCTGGATTTTTGTGTAATTGTGAGTTTTGTGTGTTTAGGTAAATCATAATAAGAAGTGGTTGATGAATGCTACTGATCTCTGTCAAACTTTTTTGATGCAATTAAGGTCATTTGATATATTTTGAATTTGTGGCTGATAATTCCTATTAATTGAATTTGAATTTTTTTTTTCACGATTATTCAATAGCTGGTTAGATAAAATTTACCTGAGGTTTTTTGCTGTAATTACTCACATACATAAATTGCTCTGGTGTTATTTTCCAGTGCACGGGGTTGTAAGACTGAAGTAAAGATAGTTGATTGGCGTTGCAAAATTGGTGAATGACAAGTGCCAAGGCCTATACTTGCTAACGTTGTTGCAGCCATCACGGTCTATTATAAAAATCCGAGCCAAATCGTTTTAATTCTTCCCTCTTGCTGGTAAGTTTGCATTAAAAGTCAATATGTTTGATCAGTGACTTATTCAATGAGGATCAACTTGATGTTAATGTCATTCTGTAATTGTTAGTGTGTATTTTCATTGTGCAAGTCTCAAAACAATCAGCTGTCGAATCATACAGTTTGAGAACCCTTGGTCGCAATTAAATCATGGCGGCTTTGACTATTGTCGTCTATATTTGACTATTCAAATCAATCGCCCCAGCAACGCGGGGTAAAAATACTTGTTGATTTTTAAACAATAGGGTCTATCCATTTTGAGCATTTTCGGCTCGTTCCCTAAAAATATTCGAGAAAGATTTATAAATTATATGGTATGATTATGAGTGGTTATTAGTACATGAAACAGTTTGGTAAGTGACACTCATGACTTTCATTTTTATTGCTGATAGAAATCTCAATAGCGTAATTATCATGGTTTTGTTATATCTGTTTTAGTAAGGTTTTGTTTTTGATTGTATGTGTTTTACTCTTTACGTACTTAAACTCAGGAGTGTTATTTCTTGAATTACTCTAATGTTATTATAGGGTTAAAATACTCATTTAGGATGTTCAAATAACTATAATTTTGAAAATTATTACTACAAGATACTCCAAGTCTATAGTAAGTGCTTACACAATAAATAGTTTACAATGGTCCAAAGAACCAGATTAACTGAAATAAAAGTTGATAACTGATTGAACAAACATACAAACTTACAAAAGTCAAGTGCGGTTGGCATTAATTGATAAAAAAATCGAAACAAAAATTACAATAGTATAAGACAAGAGCTTGATTATTTGACAAATGAAGAGGCACATTTATAATGAAATGCAAACTCACACTCCAAGCACTTAAAGATCATCTTACCCGGCAATTGATCACGGCACTTAATGCAGCCTCCATCACTTTGAACCCCTTGAACAAAGGCCAACTGGTGTGAGTGACCTTTTGTCTCAAGTGTTCCTCCAAATTTGATATTGAGAAAATTATAGACAATGCTAGTATTATAGACAAATTTGTAGGCATATGTTGATTGTTCGCATTGAAGTATTAAGGGAGCACAACTGGCATGCATAGATTGGGCACATGTAGTGCAATGATAGAACCAACTCCAAGGGCTAAATTCATACTCACATATTTCACAAAAGTATTCGTTAATATGGTTCTCCGCTGGCTCGTACCTTAGGCTCAAAGGATGTTTATCACACTTTTGCTTAATCACTCTAGGCAATAACAAAGCACACTCTACATGAATGTAGAAATCACAAGAGGGACAATGATATCCCCACCTAGAGCACATTGAATAATTGCATGCTTTGCAATGCAATGCCACTTCAATACATTACGTGGAGAGTTTACTTTAGATAGTAGGTGACCTGGATGACCGTCATGTGTGATTTCTTCGGGTATGATTGCGCAATTGATATCAACATAAATGTCACATATTGTGCACCCATACGCGAAACTATCGGATGGTAATTTGCATACAATACAATTAAACACGCCAAAGAATTTATTAGGGATTTTTGGCAGAAGAAAAAAAGTATGCTCAGGATGAACTGCGGGGAGTCGTACCTCTGAGGGTAGCTTGGCACACCACTCATGAAGAACAAACTGACATTTTCCATCAGCATACTGGCAACACATGTAAAATGGTACTGTCATGATTGGTTTCACACATCCGTTACATAATAGTCGAACTCTTTTCATGGGGTCGTGAAGAATTTTCCTAACGGATGTTTGGTTGTCAAAAAGGACGAGTGGGTGTGGATGACTAAAATGGTTGACCATTTCACCATCATGTTGTTTACCAATAAACTCGTTATGATTAGGCATATAACGCTTAACAATGTTGTCACCTTCATTGTGATATGGGCAGTGGAGCAGATTCGGATACTCATCTTCATTAAAGTTTTTAGAAGTTTTTCCGAGGCCTGATGAATGACATACTTGAAATGAGACTAAGATCGTCTTCACATAAACTGAAAAAATTAAAGAGATTACTCACTTGCAGGTAGGAATATGGACGAAAATGGCTCTCTCTTTGAAGTTGCACAATCAACATGTACATAATATCGACATCTATCGCATTTGTAAATCCATAAATGAAAACAGAACCGACCACTACAAACTCTACAAGTGGGAACGAATTTAGATTGTTGATTGAAATAGGGAAAGGAGTAGGTGAGAGTAAGTGGATGAGAATGAGTGAAACTCCTATCAGTATAATTTTGTATTAGTAACTTGGCAGGCAACAATGTACAGTCCTGGTATAACCGAAACCCAAGACAAGTAACGCACTGATAGAAGACCCCTTCATGTTTATTACTACAAGCGACACAATTAGATACTATGTGCCCGGGCATTCGTTCCAGTTGGTGGGGGTGACTAGGGTGGTTCATCTTCTGGTTTGGCATTGTGGCACAAATTATGGCTATGCAAATATAGCAAACAGGACAAGTATAAAAATATATATCGTTATGTTCATTATTGCAAACAGAACACATATACGTTGGATTAAAAGGAGAGCGTAATTCAAGTTTATGGTCAGGATGTGATTGGTGATTTATTAGGGTCTCAGGTAGTTCTGCACATAATTTATGCAATGAGTAGTCATAAGACTCGCAGTGGTAGTAAGACAAGTGAAATGACCAGATATGTTCCTTACACATGTTGCGTTTGCCACCATGACGCTCTTCCTTCACAAAATGATCTTCATCTTCGTCTTTCTCTTCATCTTCATCATCATCTTTTTCAAACTTTTTATTAGGCTGCTCTAGATGTACAAGACTGAGCGGATGATGGTGATCAAAGTGATTAATCTGGTCCTTTGCAACTACATCAATGAAATAGTTAACATGATTACTGATAGTATAAAAATTACTAAACATGAGATAAAGCCAGAAGCCCAGAACTTCTGGGCATGTACACAAGGATGTCTTGAAAAGCACTACTAGAAAAAGAGATGTTTTTCTACAACTAAATTCGTAGGCAATGTGTTGGAAAATCCAGTTTCTAACAGTTTTCCAACAAAAAGTTACATCGGAAAAACAAATGCTTGAAAATCGTGTTCAACCGTTTCCAATAACTTTTCTTACAAAATTATTGCTACAAAAACATGTGGTTGTAAACTTCCTACAATTTTCCTACAAAAACTTTTTTCACTTAACATAATATTTATTAGTTAATATTGTAGCAAAGTTGGAGCTTATTTTTTTGTTGAAACTACTTGTGGTAAGAAATTTGTAGGAAAATTTATAGGAAAATGACTTGTTTTCTAGTACTGAAGGTACTCTAGAACGTGATACTGGGGCTGTCAATTTATACACGAGACACAAATATACGACACGTACCTACACGACTTTAACAGGTAAGGTCTTAATAGGTTTCGTGCACTAAAGAGGTAGACACGAATTTACCTGTTAAATTTTGTGTTTAAACATGTAAAATACCTGTTTACCTGTTAAGTACATGTTAAATACCTAGTTTTTAAACATGTAAAATACCTGTTTTCTTGGCAAATACATGTTAAGTACTTGGTTAGATTTTTATAATTAAATACATACATATATATATATAGGGGTGAGTTAACGTACAATAATGGCTTATCATACATTAGGTACGCGACATTCCAGAGCGTTTGATTAAAAAACGCACGGTGGCAATTTCGTAAATAACCCAACAGTAGTTCGCGATCAAAATTCGTCTATTACAAATCAATTCTGATCCAAATTCGGAACTTGTCGCTCAATCTAATCCAATTTCTAAACTCTAATCACAACTTACAGTATGAAATCTCAAAAGTCAAAACCCAAAATTGAAAAGAACGTCACTGAACATTAAAAATCTTCAAATTGATAAAAAATTGATGATTTAATCAATCGAATTGATGTGTAAGAGGCTTTAGAATCATCAATCGATTATGAAAATACAGATTAATACACTTAACTGAGCTCTGATTAGGGTTCATGTTTAAACGTTCTGCTCAAAGTTTAAACGTTCTGACCAAAATAAACACCAAAATGATGATTTAATCAATCGGATTGATGTGTAGAAGCATTTAGATTCATCAATCAATTATGGAATTGCAGAAATAACGCACTCAATCGAGCTCTGATTATGATTCAAAATATTATGTTTAAACGTTCTGAAACATAACTGAATACCTTTAAACGTTCTGACAAAAAAAAACATCTTTAAACGTTCTAATACATTCAACGAAGCACTGGGTGTTAAAAAAATGAACATCTTTAAACATTCTAATACGTTCTAAGAAGTTCAGGTTGTTTAATAAAAAGTTTAGAAGTTCTAAGAAGTTCTGGGTGTTCAAAAAAGTTTAGAAGTTCTGATAAAAAGTTTAGAAGTTCTGGCTGTTCAGAACTTCTAAAACTAACAAAAAAAAAGAAATTAAACACATGTAAACATGAAATTGAACACTGAAATCACTTCATATAATCTCATAATCATCAAACAAACATCAATCGACTGTTAATTTGATCATTGATTCGACCATATGAACAAAATATGGAACGTCTGCAACTGAGTTTCTTCAAAAACTCAAAATTGATTAATTGAAACTTCAAATTGATGATTAATTGGACCAATTTCAAAGTTTAATTGATCAATTAGTTCAACAATTTCAATTTCAATTTCAATTGGGCAATTTAATCAACTGACATGTTTCGGAAGAAGATGGTGGTCGCGAAGGTGGATGGTGGACGGAATCGTTGAACGGCAATGGTGAAGGTGGACGGAATCGACGGGAGAAGAGGTTGAAGGAGGCCGGCTCGCGTAATTGTGATTTTAGGTTAGGATGGTTATTGAAGATGGACGCTCCAGACACTCGCGTACCTATTGTACGATAAACGATTTTCGTATTCCATCCTTTACCTATATATATATATATATATATATATATATAATTTTAAGTTATTCTAAACCCTAAGTTCATAAAACATTCTCACTTTCTGTTTCTCAGCCGTCACCACTCAGCACTCATGACTATTCCATCTTCGGCTTTTATTTGGCTAAACAGGTAGTCAAATATGTGTTTCTAAACAGCTCTTATCGTGTATTATCGTGTATACCAGGTAGTAACATGTACTTGTTCATGTTTAGTATATAGGTACACGATAAGCTTTCGTGTCGTGTACGCGTGTACCAGCATCGGTTGTGTGCTTGATCCCAAGGCAAGTACCGACACCGGTTACCCGACTGTGGTCGGCTAACACTTAACAGGTTGTTTACTTATAGCATAAGCATTAAAGCATACATACTTAAATTAACACTGAAAACAAATATAAAATGAAATAATTAACAAGTGAAGTGACATACCAATAATTGTAGTGTCCATGAAATTTCCTTCTCAAATTAAAAAGTTGAATACAATGCAAATTGCAAACAGATTAATAATAATAATTATAATAATAATAATGTTTAAGAGCCCAATGCACTATTAAATATAGGTATGCAAAAGAATATGTTTGATTACAAGAAAGAAAGGTATTAACCATCTAACAAGAAATCTTAATCATTCCTACAAAAGTTTTATTCCTTGCTCCCAGAACATGCATACATAAATTTTAATTATATTCCATACTTGCCACTTAAAAAAAAAGTTCAAAAATTCTAAACAGCAAAAATAAAATATACACATCATAATAATATCATATAATCAAACAAATTTATCAACTTTTGATAGAAATAAGAGAATTTTACAAGATGTTGTCATTAAATGGTTCATCTAGTCATATAATCCTTCCATCTCCCATATGTCAACTAGAAACTCAACCATTTCCTGTAAACCAAGTCGAACAGGTCGGGTCAAATAAACAGGCCAAAAGGGATACAAATCAAACGGGTCAAAAGTAACCCAAAATGTTTATTTTAAATTGAGTAAACTGCGGTTTTCATTCTTATGGTTTTTCCAAATCTGTTGTATTAGTCCAATAGTTTCAAATTTGCGATTTTCGTCCCTGTGGTTTTATTTCACTTGCAATTAAATCCGACTACACTAACTCCGTTAAATCTTGTCATTAAACCCACCAAAGTGCCCCTAACGTGAGGGGCCATTTTGTCATTTTTCTGCCTAAATAATCCCATGTCCTTATTCGCAAGCTCTCTCACGAGAGGGGTTGGGGTGTATTTGGAAAAAAAGGACAAAACTGCCCCTCACGTGAGGGACACACCGATAGCTTTAACGACCAGACTTAACGGGGTTAGTGGGTCGTGTTTAATTGCAAGTGAAAAGAAACCGCAAGGACGAAAATCGCAAATTTGAAACTATTGGACTAAAGCCGCATATTTAGACAAACCATGAGGACAAAAACCGCAGTTTACTCTAATTTGACCAAATACAACCACCGAAACTATTGTATTAACAATTTCATATTATTATTGTAGTAACATAGTTTTTATAGTCATATTTAGCGCATTATTAAGTTATAAAAAATGGACAAAAATGTGTTGGTAAACCCAATCCGACCTGTATGACCCATGACCCGTTTTCCATATAAGAATCCAGATACTCACGCTGAGAGGAATGGGCCGTGGAAAGCGTTTGTTGGTACCCAATAAGCTATCATATGTGACATTCCAGCTTCAATAGCACAATAGTATTAACTATTAAGCACATAAATAATGTTTAAAAAGGTAAATTACAATTTTCGTCCTTTCTGCTAACTGAATAGTCCTTGTTGTTACACTTTTTGTCATTTTGTCTTTTCTGCTAACATACATATTCTGTTAGTAGAAAAGACGAAAAGTATGACAACGTAGGAGGTTTTTTGTACTTACTCCAAACATATTAGACGAAATCTGTAATTTAATCTAAAAAACATGAATATACAAAAAATGTTGTAACCTTAAAACGGGTTCCTTAGCTTTTACTTTGTCGGGTTTTCCATTTTCAACCCATTCTAGTCTTGTTTGATTCCATAGAAGCAAACCTGTAAAAGATCCACTCTGACTTCATAAGTCAAACATGCTCGTTTTGAATTTCCGATCAACGAACTATTATGATGTTCGTGAGATAATGTAGCTATCCAAATCCTTTGTATGACAGGTGTTATATATAAACAAAATTATTGTGTATGGGTAATAACAAAATTATATTAATTTTGCACTTAAAAGAGTCTTGGGTTGACCTCAAAAGTCAAAGTGTACTCAACTTTTTTCAAAAACATATTTATAGGGGCAACTAAAATAAAAATAAAATAAAAAACTTTCTTTTTTGGGTCAAAACTCAAAATGGGTTGTGTCGTACTGTCGTGTTCAGGTTCTCATGTGTGACACAGTTTTCAGGTTCGTATAAAATTTTTGGGTGCGTATCAATTTCAACACACCAACCCGTGAACACGACCCGCTTAACAACCCTACTAAAACAACCTGTTTCAACACAAACCTGTTTTGACCTGTTATTCAACTCGCCAATCAGTTTGTGACAAAAAATGTTTTTAAATCAATTAGAACTATAACGATAAAAACTTTCCATGGTTAACAAATTCTTGCTGGATTCCGGTGTCAGCAGCTGCACTCGGGTCTGATATAATAATAGATGACAAGCTTTTCTGAGACTGAAGTGTACCAAAATCAATATCATAAGTGCTTGTGCTCCAAAAACTATCCGAGAGACCGGATTTCTTCACGGCTTGACCGTGAATATTAAGAACCTCTAATGGCAAACAGCAACTAAAGCAGCAACTGTTCTGTTACATATGACATGAAATTAATAAAAGAAAATTGATATATATAAATATTGTTACTTTTAGTTCATCTTACATAGTTACATGTACCAATTTCCATGTATTGACTTCCAATGTTTGACCAACTAGTTTCAGTTTCATGACTTTAATAACTTAAAATTTTTAAACTAATAAAACTTCCCTAGCATTTAGTAAACGAGCCAGTCACTCGTGGGCTACTTGAGATCAGCTCGCTAAAAGCTCGAATTGAGCCGAGCTTAAATGAGCCCAATCCAGAGCTTCATTTATCGAGCTTGAGCTAGCTTCCGAGCCTCACGAGCTTATATTTGCACAATAACTATTGTATAAACTTATGATAAAAATAACTTAATAATACGTATTATGTTATTTATAAAAACTATAATTAAAATATACACAAAAATATTTAATATTTAACTATGTAAATAAGTTATTTAATACAAACAGGCCGAACCCGGGCAAAGCTCGGTCTTGAGAAATTACTCATAATCAGAGCTCAAGCTTTAAAAACAGAGCTCGAAACAAGCTGAGCTCTCATAAGTTAAACGAGCTAATCTCAAGCCTAGACGGGCTCGTAAGTTAAACGAGCCATCTAATAATTTAACTGTTGACTGGGCCTCAGCTAACGATAAGGTTTCTGTTTCATGAGTTAAAAAAATAAAAACAATAACTTTAAGTTTTTAAACTCATAAATTTCCCAAGCATTTAGTAAACAAACCAGACGCTTGTGGGCTACCTGAGATCGGCTCGCTAAAAGCTCGAATGGAGCCAAGTTTAATTGAGCTCAATCCAGAGCTTCACTTATTGAGCTCAAGCTAGCTTCCAAGCTTAAACGAGCGTACATTTACTCAATATTGCATAAACTTATGATAAAATAACTAAATAATATATATAAATAATTGTAACTAAAATATCCATTAAAATATTTAGATATGTAAATGAATTATTTAATACATACAAGCCGAGCCCGAGCTATGCTCGGTCTTGAGAAATTACTCATAATCAGAGCTCAAGCTTTAGAAATACAGCTCGAAATGAGTTGAGCTCTCGTAAGTTCAACGAGCCAAGCTCAAGCCTAGACAGACTCGTAAGTTAAACGAGCCATCTAATAATTTAATTGTTGACTGAATGGAGTACTTACCCCATGAAATCAAGGAAATGATTAATCCAAGAAGTTCCTGAGAATCATGTTTCAAATCAAGATTATTACAAAAACAAATTATAACTCATTTATTGTTAATCCATTTGAAACACAACACACATAAACTTGTGGTGATTAATCAACAATAATATATTGGTGGATAGCATTATCTCAAATATTATTATTATTATTATTATTATTGAATTCAATTATTGGCGGGGGTTGGTTATATTGTAGTTGCCGCATATGCTTTGGTTTTGCCTCCAACTCATAAAAATCATAAAATAATACGAGTATTGATACCGGTACTGGAACTGATAATGCTTTTATCTAAATTGTTCGTTATGCGGATTGATTTGATTTGTGTAAGTTGGATTCGTCACGATGTCGGTATAAACTATATAGTTTATAAGAGGGGGAGGGGCACTCATGGGTATTACCCATGCATTGGTGAATCATATACCGCCACCTCATTTCTACCCTTAATTACCCACAAGCCACAAACTTACAAGCATCATCTACCCACAAGTACCCTAAAACTTTATTAATTCATTTTAAATATTCAATGGTCAATAATGAATCAATTTTGTGTGGCAAAGGTTTGCCATGGAATGAAGCCATGCACCTTACCCATATGGGATGGGGTGGTGTTGCCATGTAGTTTGGAAGTCATACAACCTACCCATATTGGTGCCCCTTCCTCTCTAATACTAGAATATATTTTGTTTTGGATAACTCGGTTGTTAATATAATTTATATCAAAACATTGGAAAAATAGTAGTTATGATTTTAGGAGTAAAATGTTTATCATCTTGTATTTATCTTACATGTTGTTTATGATGTTATATATGTTTTTTTTACCATGTAGTCTTTCATTAGATAATTTTATTGGTAGCTGCCTATATACACACACCTCATATTTTTGTATATCTATATGTTATGTGCTTTTAGAGCCGAACAACCTCTCTATCTTCATAGATAAATGTAAAGCTTGTATATATATCACTCTTCTCATATCCTACTAATAGCTTTGTTATTTTATAGGATTTTACTTGGTCTAGTGGTTGTAGGAGTAAAATGTTTTATGGTGAGCAATAGCTCAAATTTAGAAGTATGATTTATGAGTGTGTGTACTGTGTAGCGTTTAAAAACATAATTTTAATAATTGTTCATGCTTTAAATTAAGGTGATATGTTTACTGGTTTATGGGTATTTTGTAAAAATGTTACACATGAAATGAAATCTTCTATGAGGCCTAGGAAGTGTAATGTTTGGGTAGTTGTGTGATGACATCTTCGGCCCATGTTAGTTATTCAGCCCATGTTAGTTATTGTTTTTTCAATTGTGAATTATAATTCAGTAAATTATTTTTTCTACTCACCCTCAGTCAGTTTCTTTAAAATTATAATTAGTAAGTTTTTTTACATAATTTTTTCTATGATTTTTTTCTGATTTATTATTAAAAAAATAATAAATAGCTAAAAGGTGTGTGTTGCTTCATGCTTGGACAGTTGGACTTAATTTGGTGCAATGCAGCAATGGTACCATGAAGAGGCCCACCGTTACATTGTCCCACGCTAAGTTAGAGCCCAAGGCCCAGCAGCGGATTATTGCAAGAGGAGTCAAAAACCGGTTTTGGACTATGAGCCCGCCAACCCGGTTTATAACCTGACCCAACCCACCAGTTCGTAGTCTCGTTTAGAGGTGTACAAAAAAACCCGTTTGGGACCGGTTTTAGGCAAACCGAACCGAACTGGTTTGGGTTTAAAACCAGTTTCACCCAAACTGGTTTCCAAACCGACCCAAACCACCAGTTTCAGGACCGGTTCCCCTTCAAATCTATCAAACCGGTTTTAAAACCGAGCCGGTTTGCGGAAAACCGGTTTAAAACTAGTTAAAGCAGTTTAAAACCGGTGAAACCGGTTTATAAACCGGACCGAACCGGTGTGACCATGCCGGCCTGTATTGCTTCGGAACCGGTTTGAGTCAAACCGGTTTTGACCAGCCGTTGACCAAATCGGCTCGGTTTATAAACCGGTTCGGTTTGGATTTGAAACCGGTTTTGTACATCTCTAGTCTCGTTCTCTTAAACCGGTTTGAACCCGAACCTATTTGGAAAAACAAGCAATAACAAAACTATTCTTTTCCTTGTCCCAAAACCACTTTCAACCCGATCTAAACCGGTTTGATCAAGCAAGCATTCTTGCCTCCTAACTAGTTTCCAATCAGATTCAGATTATCACCAGACCGGTTTTTAACCCAAACTGGTTTGGATTTAAAACCGTTTTGTACATGCCTAAATGTCTAATTGCAACCGCTACCGATCAAAATATAATATTACACATAATTTGTTTTGGTGTATTATTTTTTTGAAGTCTTTAATTATGATTGTAAAGGACATGATGACCCTTGCATGTTCTTAAAAGTCTATGTTTTGTAGAGGGCATACATGATGACCAAGTGACCAACCACATGTCTTATGTAGTTATGTTTTTTTTTTAATATGTTACTAATTATTAATTCAGATTTTTAAGGATTAGTTGGCGAGTTAATGAACATTGTGCATGATTAATGTGAGTTTGGCCACTTTAAAATGACACGTGGCACAACAAACACTTCGTTTGCCAACTTTGTTTTCTATCCTCTAGTTTTTATATTTTTAATTTTTATATAAAAGACAGATCATCGATATGTGTGTGTGAGTTTATTCTGGATAATGGGTATATCTTCTAGTAGATGACAAAAATCACCAAATTTTTATATATATTTAATGCATGAGAAAATTGAAAATTATTGATTTAGGGGGTGTTTGTTTTTTCTTCAAACATCTTCAAGGGAGCTAATGTCTGCACGCGCGCAGACATTACCCTTGAAGACTGTTTGTTTTTTTTCTTAAAACAGATCTTAAGTTATCTTCTTTCATCTTAAAAGAAAAGCAAAGAAATCTTGCTTAAAACATCTTCGCAAAAAAATCATACTCTTATCCCTTTGAAGCCACCCTCTCATCCACTCCTCCCACCACCGTCCGCAACCACCACCCACCGTACGCCACCACCACCATCCCCCACTGCCACCGTCCACCACCATCCACCGCCACTACCCACCGTCCGCCGCCACTACTAGCATCCACCACCACTACCCATCGTCCGCCACCACCACCACCACCACCATCCATCACAGCCACCACCAATCACCACCGTCCACCACCCACCACAACCGTTCATCACCACCACCACCCACTGTCGGACGCCATCACCGTCAACTACCACCGTCCACCACCCACCAAAACCGTCCATTACCACCACCCACTGTCCACCACCACCATCCATCGCCACTACCCACCGTCCGCTGCCACAATTTTATTATTATATTTTCTATGTAACTTGAATAAATGACTTCTATCTTGTGAGATAAGTTTGACAGTTATGCAGACAGTATCAGCTTATAAAAACAAACAGTCTTATATTTTCAGCTTGCAGATCTTCAGACCACATCTTCAGTTGCAGACATGAAAACAGATGAAATCAGCTTGCAGACAGTTTATGTCTGCAAAAACAAACAGCACCTTAGATATATTTGCATGTGAGTAAACAATTAAATTGTGGTATGTATGTGTGTGGCTTATATCTTACTTTGTGTTCACTCGTGTAACAGCTTTTTTTTTCTTTTTGAACGGCAAATTTTTATTAAAAAAAAACTAACGGAAAACAAGCATAAACTCAAAGACAAATAACTACCGAAATAAAAATGAGATAGACTGAACACCATAATAAACCCCTAAGACAAACAACTAACGAAACAAAAACGAGACATACTAACACCACAAGCCAAGTGTCCCACTTTCAATTCTTCAAGTTGCTATATGCGAGATTCCTCTATCAATACTTCCTTAGTAACACAAGTCTTAGACAAAACACTCAACAAATCCATTTTAGAGAACGAAAATTTCAATAATAACCACCAAGAAGAATCAGAAATAATATGCGAAATCATTGAAACAATGAAAAATCAAAACCATCAATCGAAGAACCACCAGCCTTAGAGTTAAAAGAACTGCCAAAACATCTCGAATACGCCTTTCTAGAGAAAGATTCTCAACTCCCAGTAATTATTTCATCTCACATTTCCAAAGAAAAGAAAGACGAACTTCTTAAGGTTCTCAAAAACCATAAGAAGGCTATCGCATGGAAGATCATGGATATCAAGGGCATCAGTCCTTCCTTTTGTATTCACAAAATCCTCATTGAAGAAGAATAAAAACCCGTGGTCCAACATCAAAGACGTCTCAATCCCAACATGCAAGATGTGGTGAAGAAGGAAGTAATCAAATTACTTTATGCCGGATTAATCTACCCGATCTCAGATTCACCTTGGGTTAGTCATGTTCAGGTAGTACCCAAGAAGGGAGGAATGACGGTCGTAATGAATGAGAAGGATGAGTTGATACCAATGAGGATCATCACAGGCTGACGAGTTTGCATTAATTACCGGAAGCTTAATGATGCCACGAGAAAAGATCATTTTTCACTTCCTTTCATAGACCAAATGCTCGAACGATTATCTGGAAAAATGTTCTACTGTTTTCTTGATGGATTCTCCGGATACTTTCAGATTCCCATTGCTCCTGAAGATCAGGAGAAAACTACTTTTACATGTCCGTACGGAACCTTCGCTTACCGAAGAATGCCATTTGGACTATATAATGCTCCAGTCACCTTCCAACGTTGCATGGTGGCCATCTTTCATGAAATGATCGAAAACTCTATGGAAGTTTTCAGTCTTTGGAGACTCCTTCGATCATTGCCTGAAAAACCTAGACAAAATATTAGTTAGGTGTTAAGAAGTAAACTTAGTACTCAACTGGGAAAAATGCCACTTTATGGTAAAGGAAGGCATTGTTTTAGGACACAAGATTTCTCAAAACGGACTAGAAGTTGATAGGGCCAAAATAGAAACCATATCCAAACTTCCGCCACCGACTTCAGTCAAAGCCATTAGAAGTTTTCTAGGTCACGCAGGTTTCTACCGCCACTTCATAAAAGACTTCTCAAAAATTTCAAGACCTATGACCAAACTTCTGGAGAAAGACGCACCATTCTTCTCTGAGGAGTGTGTTGAGTCATTCAATACACTAAAAGACAAACTTGTCAACGCACCAATCATGACCACACCCGATTGGACCCTTCCATTCGAAATCATGTGCGATGCAAGTGACTTTGCAGTTGGAGCCGTACTCGAACAACGCAAATAAAAACACTTTCACCCAATTTACTATGCCAGTAAAACTCTTAACGATGCACAAGAAAATTATACCACAACAGAAAAAGAGTTACTAGCAGTAGTATTTGCATTTGAAAAATTGAGATCATACCTAGTTCTTTCCAAAACCATAGTTTACACTGATCATGCCGCAATACGATACCTATTCAGCAAACAAGATGCCAAACCTAGACTCATCCGGTGGATCCTACTACTCCAAGAATTCGAAATCGAAGTTAAAGACAAGAAAGGAGCAGAGAATGTAGTCGCAGACCATCTTTCACGTTTAGAATGTCCAACTCTCGAAGATTTTCACAAAGAAATTATCAATGATAATTTCCCACATGAAGTCCTCATGCACATTCAAGACGTGATAAAGGAAAAAGACGAAAGTCCTTGATATGCCGACTTCGTAAATTACTTAGCTTGTAGGATTCTCAGAAAAGGATTTACCCATCAACAGCGAAAGAAATTTTTCTCCGACCTTAAGTTTTACTTCTGGGAAGATCCATATGTATTTAGGATAGGTGCGGATCAAGTCATTCGTAGGTGCGTAGCAGGCAAGGAAGCCTTAGACATTCTCAAACACTGCCATGAAGGACCAATAGGCGGGCACCACGGTACCGCCACCACGGTCAGGAAAGTGTTTGATACAGGATTTTTCTGGCCTACTATATACAATAGACATACTTTGATCCAAGCATGCGATGCTTGTCAAAGAGTCGGAAACATCTAATCAAAAAATGAGATGGCTCAAAAGGGCATTCAAATTTGTGAAATCTTTGATGTATGGGGAATAGATTTCATGGGGCCATTTCCTAACTCATTCGGAAATAAATACATCCTTGTAGCAGTCGATTACGTGTCTAAATGGGTAGATGCACAAGCTCTTCCCACTAACGATGCTTGAGTAGTTGTACGATTTCTGAAAAAGTTGTTCTTAAGATTCGGAACGCCAAAAGCCCTCATCAGCGACATAGGTACTCACTTCTGTAAAACCCTGATGGACAAGGTCTTAGCACGATTTGGGGTTCACCACCGACTGGCAACACCATATCACCCGCAGACCAGTGGACAGGTGGAAGTCTCGAATCGAGGAATTAAGAGAATTTTGGAAAGAAGTGTGGGGATGAATCGCAAAAATTGGGCAGAAAAATTAGATGACGCATTGTGGGCCCTTAGGATGGCCTACAAAACTCCCATAGGAACGGCACCCTTCAAACTCGTTTACGGGAAGGCATGTCATCTACCAGTAGAATTAAAACACAAAGCCTACTGGGCCCTTAGAGCAGTGAATTTTGATCTAACGTCCGTCGGAGCAAACCGGGAAGATCAAATTCGTGAGATCGAGGAACTAAGAACAATGGCCTATGAAAATTCATGGTCCTACAAGGAAAAGACTAAACGCATATACGACGCTCATTTAAAAGGAAACAAAAAATTTCAAGCCGGCGATCGTGTACTGTTATACAACGCGCGTTTACGTCTTTTCCCAGGAAAACTGAAATCCCGATGGACAGGTCCATACGTGGTTGAAACAGTTTTTGACTATGGAACCATCAAAATTTCAAATTCAAGCGGCCAGAAGTTCAAGGTAAATGGACATCGATTAAAGCCATATATCGATGGTCCACTTAAAGAAGTGTTGGAGGTATTAACCCTCCAAACTTCTTGATTAGGAAATTAAGGAAATAAGGTCTGGCCAAAACCTTCTAAAAACTAGGCCCTGTAAATATTTAAACTCAAAAAAAAATAATAATAATTAGAAAACATAAAAACCACAGGGGCGTGCTCTCAAAAGCACGGTCCCGTGCCTAAAAATGCGGGCCGGCATCTACGCTGCAAAAATCTCAGTCAGACTGATTTGTAACATAATTGTCAGAGCAAAAGCACGGGGGCGTGCTTCCAAAAGCACGGTGCTGTGCTTGGTTTCCTGTTCGGTTATAAAAGGCACCTTGTGTCATTGCATTCCTTGCACAAACCAAAACCAAAACCAAAAAAAAAAAAAAAACCTCTGAAAATTCAGCATGGCAACTGAGATGAACGAAGCAATCCCCTTTTCCCGACATCCGAGAAACGATGCCCGCCATGTTTCCAAAACCGAGCTTCTCTTGAAACTTCAAGAACTCGTGAAAGAACTCACCGAAATGAATCTCCTTGCATAGATGCGTCTCGTGCAACTCACCGAATCAGTGGAAAACATGAAATGGAACTCCGAGACATCAACGAGCAACTTCAGTTTCAAGTTCTCGGTTTCACGTATTTTCCACCACCAGGACCATTCGGAGGAGGAGAGCCTTTCGGGGAACTCTAGGAAACGTAATTTTATGCTTTTATGTGTAAACAAGTGCATTAAGCACAATGTGTTAGGACTTCGGGCTTAACCCGACTATTTTCTTTTCTTAGGAAACCCGGGCTTATCCCGAAACTGTTCTAAGATATTTATTTAATGAAAAGTAATTTTTAAATGACCAAACTTCCAAATCATCACAATAAACGTCATTCTAAAAATTCGGGATCGTGAATCATGTTGAAAATAAAAATGAAATTCACTATGACAAAAAGCATAGAGCTGTGCTTTCCTAAACACGGCGCCGTGGTCACCCTAGAATCTTCAGCATGATACGCGCTGACCCCGTACAATTCTCTGACTCAGAAACATTTATTCTCCTAGCAGCACAGGGTCGTGTTTCCAAAAACACGGTGCCGTGTTCAACTTCCCAGTCTCTATATAATGCATGCATAAATTCACTATTCCATTCACACCAAACAAAAACTACCTAAATGGAAGGAAAACGGGTTGAATGGAAGCCAGTGAAAAAGGGGAAACAACATGAATCTTCTTTCCTCGAGGAACAAGTCATGCGACTCCAATGCATCGTAATAAATCAAGTTGAGAGCAACATGCAGACCGAAGCTCGAGTAGTCGAGTTGATTAACAAAGTCGACCTGTTTAGGTTCGAGAACTTCCATGTTGTGGATGGCCACCACAAGGATGTGACTTCCAGACTTAACTTTCTCAACCGAGAAATCGTCACGCTCAACAAAAATCTTGACGAACTTTTGGAAGCCAAACGAGCACCACCACACATCCAGGACTTGTTCGGGAGTGGTGGCCGTTTAAGTTCTGACTTTGTCTCATGTTTAAGTTGTTCCCGCTAGTGCTATGTGTTAGGACCCGAGAATTGTTGTTGTACTTTTCATTTCATCTATCTTTAATTATGTTTTTAGTTTCATGTTTTTAATGAAAATTAGGATGTTTAAATTACCAAGTTTAAAATAACCAAAAAATAAAAACCCTGTTAAAAACAGACCAGCTCGACAAACAAAACAGTACTGTCTGCACTTAGCAGCACGGTACCGTGCTTCTAAAAGCACGGGGCCGTGTTTTTGGTGTTAGGGCAGTTACGAGTTTTTACTTAATAAAATAACTTTCTCACACAACCAACCTTATTTTTCACTGCATTCTGAACCGAAAACCGCCGACCTTCAATTGTTTTGTTAATTTCTTCATCAATTCATCAATTCTAAACCTAAGGTATGTTAATTTAACAATTGTATTGTCCAAATTCGTCATTCTAGGTTTAGATTAACCCTAGAATTGTTCAAATCGATCAAATCGGGTCAAAACCCGAAAAGGGTATGGGTTATTATGCTTGTTCAAATCGACCAAATTGTTGAATGCTGAATGGTTAGGGTTTAATTGAAAGAAACAATTCGGGTTTTTGGGTTTTGACAAAAAATACCCAACTTACCATTAAACCCAATTGATATAACCGGTTAGAAACGAGGGTTCGAGTCTGAATAAGTTAAAAATCGATATTAAAAACACGAGCCGTGCCCGAAACAACACGAGTCGTGGTCAACCAAAAGTCAAACATCAAAGGAACTGAATCAGAAGCAGCAGCACGATACCGTGCTTCTGAAAGCACGCCGCCGTGTTTTGCTCTCTGTTTCAGCAAAATTAAAATATTTCATGAGTTTTGACTAATTTAAGTGTAAATTGCAGATGGCTGAGTATGGGGAAGATTTTCATGCGTTCCTAGTCTTCGGAAACCGCAAGAAAAAGGACCAATTGGCAAACGAAAGATTAACGTACCTCAACAATAGATATCCAAAAGCCCACTTCCGTGCATGTGAAGACACCCTAAGAAACGTAAACCAATGGGACCGTTATCAAAGCATTGTGAGGGGACCTTGGAGACGGTTTTTTAACCAGACTGGGGATTCAGTTACAGAACTCACAAAAGAATTCCTAGCATCGTTCAACTTTAAGAAGAAAAAGTTTGACATGTGGGATACTAAGGCAATCGAGTTTCGTTGTGGGGGTGTTTGGCATACAACTTCTGTCACCCAACTGGGAATAGATTTGGGTATTTACATGGCCGAAGAAGCTGACACCGACATCTGCTTCGAAACAAAAACAACATTTACAGATGAAGGTGATGATGATGAAGCCGTAGCAGGTGCCATAAGGGAAGAAGCTTGGGAACAGTTAAGTTATGGAACAACAACGTACAGGCCAAGCGTTTCTAAAAGCACAGCACTGCGTGCCCCGCTGATGAGGTACATCCACCGTTTGTTGAGTCATACCGTTAACGCTAGAGGACAGAGTGAGGGGGTTGTTAACCTGAAGGATCTTTGGGCATTACACTGCATGAAAAACGAAATACCATGCAATATCACTATGCTATTTTGCAAACTTTTCATGACAAATGCTACTGCCCAAGGAAATTCCTCGATCTTTGGTGGTCCCTGGATCTACAACCTCTACCAAGCCTATGGTGTAGACACAGAAGGAACTCCAAGCCCAGACACGATCGCTCTCAACCTTGATTACTGTGAGAGCATGTAGATGGTTCAGCAAATTAGCCCGGGTGTGTGGAGATTTTGTGACAAGAACAACCAAGTGTGGGACCCAGAAGACCCGTCAGAGATGATGATTCAGGATGTGCATGAGAGACGACAATCACCACCCAGACAATACCGCCGCCGAACTTACCATTTTACAGGAGGCCCATCTTCATCAGGGGCCGGCCCCAGTTCATCACACGATAGCCGATACTCTTTTGAAGGTATATTTGGACTTATTGATCAGTTCTCAGCTAACACTACCGCCTCATTTAACAGGATTACAGAGAAGATGGCTGCCTCAGATGCACAGCGAGCAGCCGAATATGCAGAGACAAGGCGAGAGATTGATCGTTTGGGCTATCGCATGGACAGGCAGTGGGGACCTTTGACCCAGATGCGGGTAACTGATGACTGGCGGCACTGGTAGGTCGGGCACGAGCATGGGTTGGTAGTATTTTATGAACTTATTATGTGTGTTTTGAACAATTTACTTTCCGTCGAACTTGTTTGTTTATTTTTATGTTGGTTTGATACTTTTATGGCCGTAAGTGCCAAAGACATTATGTTATGACTAATTTAGCCCGATATGGCAAGGGATAGATGATTCCATACCCAATTTTCAGCAGCTTATACTTGGTTGTTTGTGGATGTTTGCAGTTTTATATTAAACAGGTACAAAAACAGGAAAACGGACAAAATACAGGGGACGCTCTGTCGAAATTTCGTTAACCCATAAGGAAGTAACTCTCCATTTTTACCCAAGATACTTAATTAGAATTTTTATTGTTGCATGAATCTTGTCACATTGAGGACAATGTGAGATTCAAGTGTGGGGAGGGAAATTACTTGACCAAATTGTTTGTCCAACTAATTATAAAAATTCTCTAAAACAAATATTTTTGCAGCAAATAAAGATTATTCTAAACCTAAAAAGAAAACCAAGAAAATTTTTTTGCAAATAACCAATCATTATAAAAGTGAAAAAGTAAGAAGATGTTTTGTAATATTGAGAATAAGTTAATGAAAAATATGGTGTTAATACCCAATTCCTCCGTTACTGTGAGATAAACCTCATGCCATATAAATATTTTTTCGAAAACTTTGAGTGAGTCATATGTTTCGTGTGATTTAGAACTTGTCGAAATTATTCATTTCGAGACCGCACGAAGCGTTGTATAAAGAAGAAAGTATTATTTACAAAAACCCATTACCAAAACCACAAAACCTAAAAACCCGATCACCTTATCCATTTTCACCGGTAAAATACAACACTGGTCTTTTACCGACAGACCCTAAAGAACTGTAAATGCATTCTTTCGATTTCAATTTCCTTTGCTGCATACATTTCACAAAACCTAGGTTGCCTCCAGAACTTAGGGAGAGAATCTTTCTCTTTAGCAATGAGGTGAGGAAAAAGTGGCGCCGAAACGAATAAAGGCCACTATTCTGTGGAATTTCCAAAAACGCAATGAAGAGAAGAGCAAAAAGATATGAACGATGCTTAGGTTACGGAAACTGGTCCCACGAAGGAAAATGAAGAAAAGGTCAAACTCAGTCTCAGCATGAATATACCGAGCTAATGAGGTTGGGGGCTATTAGGCTCAAAGCCGAACGATCCATTAGAGTTGAAAGTTATATTCAGAATAGGATTGAGGAAGAATTAATCCACGTCCTCGATAAAACCGGTCTTGACGATCTGACCTTAAAAGAGTCATTAGGTAAAAAAAAAAAACAAGACGAAGAAGAAAGGAGCTAACCAATGAAGACATCTCCAACTCCCGAAAATCAGTTGAAGTTGTATTTACCATCAACCCTTGAAACACCACAAAATACCAATTCCTACTCACACTAAACCGGAATCCCTTTTACCTTCTGATCTATACAACCCTTCAAAAGGTGGAGATTTGAACTTGTTACAAGCTTATTTATCACAGGTTGCATTTTGACTAAGAGTGTTCACATACATACATCACAGGTACGATCAGATATAATACCGAGTGTGAGTGAACATTGCGAGAACGTGACGTTTTGCATAAACATAAGCTCATAAAAACAAAAGTTCTCTCTTATTTATCACTAAAGATTGGTTATTTTGTTTCATCTTCTTGGAGTTCGCTTAAGGAATAACTATAATCTAAATTTGCTGTTTTTTAGAGAACATTTATAAGACGATTGCTTGAGGACAAGTAATGTTTAAGTGTGGGGATGTTTGATGTACATAGAAATATACATCTTTTCGGCATCAAATAATCTCTAAAAACTACAATTTCTATCTAATAACATAGCATAAAAGGCTACTTATCATAATAAAACGTAATTTCAGGTGAAACCAAACCCCAAACGAAGAAACAAGCAAAAAGACGAAGAAAAACAGAAGAAAGCACAAGAAAACAAAGAAACACGCCCCCATGCCTCAATAAACACGCCCCCATGCTTCTGACACAAGAAAAGACAAAATCTGAGAACAAAAGCACGGGGCCGTTCTCAACATGCACGGGGCCGTGGAAGGAAATGCAGAAAAGACAAAAAGAATTGAGCACATGTCACTAAAAAACACGGGATCATGCCTGCTAACCACGGGGCCGTTGCCACCTCACACAAAAGACAAAACAAATCTGGCACATGTCATAAATGTACACGGGCTGTGCTCATCATGCACGGGGCCGTGCCTCACCATCCAGATTGCCTATAAATAGTGGCTCATGTTGCCTTCATCAAGTGTGCCTTGAAAAGAATTCTCTCCAGTTTTCACTTATAAAAACACACACTAACACTCACTTTGAAGATCTAGTGAAGAGTTTGAAGGTTTGGAGGTCATCACCACTAATCATCATCATCAACCATTATTACCATCATTAAGAAGAAGGATTCATCTACATTTTGTTAGATTGTTCCAAGTTTAATCATGTATTTGTTATTATCAATCATCTTAATATTTATCATCATGCTCATTATGAGCTAAACTCCTTTTACCATCTAAAATCTATGAAGAAGCTTTGTTTTACTTGATAATTAATCAAGACATGTGATTTAGTCTAGTAAAGTACATGGTTATATTACAATTATCTTTTGATGAGAAATGTTTCACCATCATAAATCACTAATTCAAAGTTGGTGGTTGTCAATCTTATTGGCAATCATTCATGATCGATTCATGTTCTTGAAAGATAGAAATATTTTGATACATTATCGAAACATGGATCCTTATATTGTACTTAGAAATGATGAGATATAAGTTATGGTGTATTTTTCTAAACCTTGGTAATCCGAAAATGGCTTTGCTTAGGATATCAAATTAGTTAAAGAAACCATATGTTAACGGAATGTGTAATTATAACCTACTTAAATCAACCAAGGGGAGGTTGTGTGATGAACTACAACCACCCGAAGTTGTTAGAATTGGTATTCGAGAAATTGAAGTCAATCCTAATCTTTCTACTTTACGAAACTACTTGCCAACTTAAATTGACATCGTTGAGATGGTATGACATTAGGAAAGGATGGACTTTAAAATGCGCATATCATCTCCTTAGTGCCAAAGATGCTCAATTAAGGTTTAAGGAGCTATATATCATATATTTCTACGGAAAGTTTATCACATGTTTACATATTAATTATCAATGCTGAAATGGAGTGGATTCTTAATCTTAGATGGTAACCTTCGCATAATTGAACAACTCGTTTAGAATTTCTTGTCTTGGTCACCTATATATTATATATAAGTATTTAAATTTTATAAAAAGTTCAAAAATTAACCCCAAAATGATTAAAACCTCCGATTAAAGTAAAACAACGATTTATTATTAGAAACATTTGTGTCCACGGATCGATACTTGGTTCTTACCAATACTATTCAACATATACGATAGGTACACTTGCCTATTTTGTGTGTGTTTAGTCTTTGTAGAAATCACTTTTATAAATTTAAAACACGATCTTGTGCAAAAGCAAATCATCCCATCCTATCATATTTTAATACAAGACGCGCACGCACGCATCAATACGTCAGCACAAAGCTGGTGAATAGCGCTGACAATAAAATCTTTTTTCAGTACCTTTGTGAAACCAACAATAATACCTTTATGACTACTCATTAGGCACCCAACTGAATTGGGATCAAATTACCCTAAGTACCATGTATAATTAATTATATACACGATATCATTTCTCTGAACAGTCCCGTAGACCTTCAGAGGCATGTTGATGATATGCATGGCCTCGGGAAAATGCCGAGTCACCATGTATGTTTGGATCCAGACACGTGTATACTCTTAATCAGAGTGTCCGTTTCTTATTATTGTACACAAAGTTTTTAAGGATTCGTAAATACTATGCAAACATTCAGACTCATTATAAAAGGTTTGGGGCGTATTCACCTTTTCTGTTTATAATCAGTTTCTTTTACTGATTCCTGTTTTCTGTTTCTTCTTCTTGTTTTGTTACCTCGGACCTATAGTACGAGAATAACATTTTGTATAAATAACTAGATCAACGATCTAGCTTTAGACCTTTAGTCTATTTCATATAGCTTTAACCTTGATATAAACATTTGTTTATTCAAAACATTTGGACCTCTAGTCCCTTTGTTTGTTTATCATTTATATACAATGTTTCTTCTTCAAGAAGAAACATTAACTTTATTGGATATTATATTTCTTAATCATAAAGAAATAATATTTTAACTATAACCTTTGCTTAAGAAAAGTTATATTATTCTTAATCGTAAATCAAGGTTTGGCTATAACTCCGACTATGGTCTAAGCCATTTATAATAATAATATAATAACTTAGGCAGAACCCCTTACCTCGCACGGGTATTCGGAGTTAGATATTTCTAAGTTTATACGGGCAGCACTTCTACTCTATATGCACCTTTATCGAGGCGTTCTTGATCAACCCTTCTTGGCATGCAAATCGAGGCAACGTTTGGTCGCCGGGTCGTGCACGTACTTCGAGACGGAATGTCGGGTTTCTTGAGTGGCACGCACTTCGAGGAAACACCGGGTATTCGGCACGGATTACGAAGTAATGATTGTCGGGTCGGTGGCACGCAAACCGATATAGAGAGAGAGTGAGATTCTAGATAGAGTGGAGAGGTGTGCTGCAAATGAACCGATCCCCCTATTTATAGCCAATTTTGGATCCCATCGTAGTACGCGATGGGTCCTACTTCTCCCGCCGTCGCGTACCGCGACGGCTCCTTTCCTGAGGTCATGCCACGTGGCCTGACACGTCTGCCACGTGTCATGGTACGCTGCCACGTGTCGCCGGAGTGCGACACGTGTTGATGACTCATCACGGCCCATCATGGTACGCGATGGTCGTCTCCTTGGACTCATCGCGTAGCGCGATGGGTCCCTGTATATTATTTTTCATTTTCAGACCTTAATCTTTTGTAGCTTGTCACTTATGGTCTAACTCTCGTTGTCCAAAAATACTAAGGCGGCTCTTAAGCGGCGATGCGAGCGTGCGAAGTGCGCCACATTGCGCCCATCGCCGTCGCCGTCGCCATCGTCCTCGTCCTCGCCCGAGCCCGAGCGCGAGCTCGTCGAGTGCTACGCACCCTCCGCTAGGACCACTTGGTGCATGATATTCATAAAAGAATATTACTATGGAAAATCTCTTTCTTATAAAGAGCTTCCATTTCTTTACCACTTTTCATGTGGGATGGATTCCATCTTCCTTATTTATACCTTAGTGGAATACTTCCACTTTCTTACATCTTTCAATGTGTGATGAAATTTTTTTTTTCATGTAAGTAAACTTAACTTAGGAAATATTTTTATTTCCTTATTTTTCTCATAATTCCTTATTTAATATTTTCTCATTACTTATCTTGAGATTATTTTTGATCCCCCAACTTTTCTAAGTTGTTAAATTTGAATCAAAATTTTAGAGATGTTACAGAGGTCATGTGAGAAAGCACTCTTAACCAACAGATTTTAATGTCATTTTCCAAACTTTTGCTTATCAAATCACATGGCCATTGATAAATAAATCTAAATTAGTATTGTTTAATAACATCAATAATTGTTAAGTTTTTTTTTTGGTAACCATGTAAATTTCTTTGAAAATTTACGAGTAGGAAATAAACGCTAGCAAGATTTAAACAAAAGACCTCTATTACAGAGAAACCGGATACTTACCATCACATCACCGTTGAAAGTTAATAATAATTGTAATTGTAATGTGGTTGTATGTGTGTGGGAAATGGTTGTTTAGTAAGGCATTCATGTAGTGATTTGTGATTTCTTTTAAAAAACTTTTTATTAAAAATCAGTGGTGATGGATTCAGGATTTGTTTTTATTTAAAAGTTTATTTCTTTAAACAAACTTTAAATGAATTATAAAAAATGCATAATTCATGTATAGTACAAAATAGATGCATGCAATATAGGTATAGACACTAAGAACGAGTAGGTTTAAATTTTGTGTATCGTATTCTACAGGTCAAATAGTTCTAACGACTATAATAACGATGTTTAAACGAGTTAGCTAATCGACATTAACATGCACTAAGTACGTGTACGGGGATGCTCCCTACACCCTAGTGCTACGATACATCACAACCATCCCTCTTTTATGTGTATATCTTTATGTTGTGTCATTATCATTTTACTAATATTGATGCTGACGTTTTCATCCAAGATTTTTTTGAATTATTATTATTATGAAGAAATAACCAGACATTAAGGGTATGCTTGACAAAGAGCTTTTAGAGGCTTTTAGGAGCTTTTAGCTATAAGCTTTAAAGAAAAAGCTCCTATTTAATAAAAAGTTTCATTTGGTTAGAGTAGCTTGAAGCTTTTAGACTTGGAGAAAAAGCTCCAAATTGAAACGCTCATGATAGTAGCGTTTAAACAAGCTACAAGCTTTTAGGGTTTCAAATTTTACAATTTTAGTACTTGAACTTTCATTACATTTTGTTAATTCATATAATAATTACATATTTAACCCATATTCAAAACCAACTATCCCCCTGACTTTTTAAAAGACCATAAATTTTTAACACGTTAATAGTTTTTTTAAAAAATTGCATCATAAAAACGAGCGTTTTATTCTCTTTAATTTGAGTATCATATTGTTATACTTCTTTAACTTTAAAAAATTAACATATTATGTGATTATTGGTTAGGATCGGCAACAAGTTGAGTCAGACAAGCCCCATGCATGTGTACGACCAAATTTAGGTTGGAACGAGTCGATGAAAAAATGCTAATTCATGTTGGTACGGTTTTGAGTCGAAAGGGGTCAAGTCGGAATAGGTTTTGGATTAAAACAGTGCACCGCGCGAGCACCCAGCTAGTTTTATTAAAAGCTCCAGCTATTCTACCAAACACCTAAATATTTCTAAAAAGCTACAGCTAACAGTTACCAGCTACAGCTTCTAGCCACCAGCTTCCAGCTAGCAGCTTCCAGATTCAGCTATTAGCTAGTTTTGCCAAACATACCCTAAATTAAATAGTTTTATTAGTCAACAATATACATTTTAAATTTGATCTGAACTGTTAAAATATTTTATTATATATAGTAACAGTCGTTACAATGTTACTTGTAATCATTTGTTAATATAACTTATTGATATAACCGCAAGATTCATGAATATAACTTTTAATCGACTTATTTTTGGTATTCAATAGGGATAGCAGCGCAACTTGTTGTCCTTTTAACTTTTATTTCGATGAAACACTAATCTTTACTTAATGAAAGTACCCTTTATCTGGATTTATACAAACTCGATAAACTTAAGATAAGAAAGAATCCAATTACGTTTTTTTAAACTCAAATCCTAAAATGGTTACATATTCCATTCTAGAACAAAAGTTTGTTGATTTTTATCTTTCCTTAAATATCATGTGTCCCCCCTATCTCAATCTCAATTTCACACCACTCGTTGGTTAGTTAGTTAAGAACCATGAGATGAGATACATTGACAATGATTGTATCTAGCCACTGGCCATCATGTTATTGACAACACATAATGGTCACAATCATAGCCATTTATCCAACAAGATCAAACAAAGAGTTAGTAACATCATCATCTTTATATTAACTTGCTTCTTCTTCCTATATTTTAGTTTAAAACTTGAAAAATGATATATATGAACCATCAACAACTTTTTTTTAGCTGATCACAATTTGAGTCTAAAGACGTTTAGTATAGTCGTCTAGTTTCAGACATTCAGCTTTCTAAAAGCTGTATACACTCGTAACTATTTTTAATAACATTTGTTGGGCCGAGTCCCATCACCTAAACAACTATTTTTTAGTTGTTGAATCATATTCTTACAAAATGACTTATATCTAAGTTAATTGTGATATTTTTCTTCTTATAGCGTGACTATCTCGTTTTCCTTACTCTATGTGACCATACCCTAAAAGTTAATTTACTCGGATATCAATATATCGTGTCGTATACGTATTAGTTATCAATATATTTTCAACAAGTGTATTTAGTACGTTGCTTTTAAAAAAGAAGTAAAATGATTGAACAACTACCGCGGCTACGTTTTAAAAAACTATTTAAAACTATAAAATGGTTTTACTAAACTTTCTCTTCTTTGAATGATAAAATTCTTTGAACAAACCTACAAATTGCACCATGACAAAAGAAAATCTTGTTAAAGATTAACTTACACTTCCATCTTTGACCATGAATATTTGGAATTATGCACAATTTTTTCAATGACGTCATAACCCAATTAATCATTTTTATCAACATCATCATCAACTAATTTTAACCCATCAGATTCAATAGTAGTCACTTAAGTATTTTTTACCTAAAAAAAACTGTTACAAACTGACCCGTATTAATGTGACTTCACGTAACTATTTAATGAAATGTGTATCTATTTAATGGAATGTTACTTTTATTACATTTTACATATAATATTTTATTCATTTGCCCAGGTTTGAACGTGTGGTATTTCTCTGAAAAGCAACTTTCTCTACCAAGTGACGACTTGACTTCAAGTATCTATTTAGGAAAGTATTCATTTTCATTTAAGTATGTGCAAGATTGTAGAACATACATAACACACTAGCAGTTGATAACTAGATGCAAACAAACGGTTGTTGTAACCAAAAGAAAAAAAAGAGTTAGAACTAAAGGAGTAACAACTTACACATCCAGAAAAGATGTGGACTTAAAACTAACAATTTACAAATTGAAAGGAAAAGAAAAAAAAAAGTCTAAAGTTAGCTCTTTGCGAGAGTTTTCATGCTTGGACCCAGGGGCGGATCTACAGTGTATTCAGGGTATACCCGGGTTAACCCTCAACTTTCATGGCTAAGTACAAAATTAGAGCAAAATTTGTTTTTCATGAATTAGGATACCCCTGACAAAATACTAGGTTACCCCTGGAGAGTACTGAGATGAAAAAAAGAGTGAAACTGGATTGCCGGATTTAGTTTTTTTTGGTGTCACCAAAGGCTCTGCTAATAGCAGGAACAATAAAGTGAGTGAGGAAGATGACCTAATACTAATATATGATTACTGGATCATTTTAAACAACTAAGTCATGGCCATTTCAATATATAAGAATGGTATGGGCCTTTATAAATATTGAGAGACCAAAAGTTAAATTAAATTGAAACCACCTGTTTCTTTCTTTTTAACAAACTTCTTAAAAACTGTTGTATTTAATTCACTTTATAAGTTTGTTTAGTTTATTAATTTCAGAATAAGCATTTAGTTTTCTTTTTAATTTTTGAATAATATTATCTTACTGTTACGAGTCTAAATTACGTTAAACTAATATTTTAGTAAAATTATTGTTCAAAGGCTAAATTTATTATTTCTTTATGAAGAGTTTTTTTTTTTCCGTGAATTAATTTTTGTTGAAGGGCATCAAATCATTTAAATATCAATTTGATATTAATTTTATATAAAAATATTTTTTCTAGTAAGGTATTTTAATATCAATATGATATTAAAATAATGTTAAAAGAAGTTGAGATTTTAGTGTTTGTAACAAGTTGATTATTAAAAGATAATAGTCATCACATGATCGTGAATACAACAACAACAGTTAACCCGGACTCTCCAATTATAATGTTTTGGTACCGTCAGGGGCCATAGTTAGGGATGAGAAAATGGTATTGGTATCGAAACAAGCATTTCGGTAACGGTACCCAAGTTTTTAAGAAAACTGGGATCGGGGAATTGGGATCGTTACCAGTATTTACCAATTTTTTGCCTAGGGTATAGCAATACCGAATCGAAACTGAATGAACCGAACTTTTTCAGTTCCGGTATCAAGTTTTTTAGAAAATCGGGATTGGTATGGGTCAGTATCGGTATGATACGGAGCTCATCCCTAGCCATAGGTTAAAAAAAATCAGGTTACCCCTGAAAAAATCTTTTAGATCCGCCACTGCTTGGACCGGACCCGTTGGTAAGGCAAGCGGTTCGATAACTGGTTCGTTTATGAAAACATTGCTTTTAGCAGTATGTCGCCCGATGAACGCCACGATCTCTAAGGATGCCCGAGTAGAGAGCCATCCTATTTGCTGGAATACCCTTGTAATCCCTCACTAATTTCTTTTTACTCCCTTCATCTTTCAAAGTTGACGAAAACGACCTATTCTTACTTTGAAGCCTCCTCCTAAACTCTTCTCCATTACCACTTGGCTCCACCACATCTTCTGCAAAGTGTACTTTCTTGTTCTTTTTCTCTCTTTTCTTCCCCTCTATAAAATAATAAAAAAATAAAATAGCTTTAGATACATTTTTCTAAACTATATATAATAATCATATAATTAACATACATGTAACTATGCATAAAAATAATCAAAATAATAACCGAAAGTGCATTATACAGTTCTAAACATATTATTGATCACAAAATGATCACTTCGGTATACTATTATTATTACCCCTCCCCCCGCCCCCCCCCCCCCCCCCCCCGCCCCCAACAAAACAAGATATATAGTGTTATAAAAATTAATAGCAAAAAATGGTTTTATATACATGTTAAAGCTATGATAATAAGTTAATAACATAATATGCTTTTTAGATTATGCATAAAAGATAATCAGCCAGAAAATAAAAATATTGTAAAACAATATAAAATAAAAGATGATCAAAATAGTACATAACCCGTTGCGTGACCGTCAAAGCATTACATACAAGTGTATTATACGATACCAAACATATTATTACTGATTATAATAATATGAACACTCCGGTATATTCACTCACAGTTCACACACATATAATATATATATATAGAGAGAGAGAGAGAGAGAAGTCAGCCGGTGAATTTGACCAAACAAGAATTCAAGAAACAAGTAAAAACACTTGTTGTCTGTTTGCTTTCTGTTTCGATGTAATCACTGCTTTTTGAAAACTTTTAATAGTAAAAGAATGAAACCTGAATTAGAGATGCAAGGTCTTGGGTGTTGGTGGACGGCGGAGGGTTGTTTCTGGAGGTGGAAGGCGGCAAGGAGGAGTACGGTGCCGGAGACGGCAGCCATGGCGGTGGCTAACACCATCCCATTTGAAGCCAAGATTGATGACATGATAATATGAATATATGATCACTTATTTTCAATTTTGGATGATTAAAGCAATGGGTATGACACAATATTCAAGATTTATTTGTGGTAATAAGAGAAAGAGAAATAGATGAAGAAGAAGAAGAAGACATGATCAACATTCAAGAAACTTGTAGTACAAATATGTGTGTTTTTTGGTGTGTGTATGCATATAATATTGGAGGATGGGTAGTTTGAATGATATGGGAAATTTTATATTGATGGGTTGGTTGGTTGGTTGGTTGGTTCTTTAAAAATATGAGGTTGGGGGTGGGTTGGGGTGGGGTGGGGTGGGGTGGGGTGGGTAGGGTAGGGTAGGGTGGGGGTGGGTTGATGACTTCTTGTTGGACAAGTGAAGAAAAAGTAATGAATGATTGGTCTAAAAATCAGAACCCTTTTAAAGAAAAGAATTTCACATTCACACACTAAATAAAAGGTAAGTTTTACACTTTTGATGATTTTTTTTATTTTCTTTTTTTTAACGATTAACTAATTAACGCATGATACTCCGTACGCGACCCTCATTTACTAAAGGTTGTCCGACCCTGTCACGAGTCCGGACAGACGGAGCTTAAAGCGGTCCATCTATTGATGAATTTAATTTATATTTCGGTTTTAAATCAATTAATTAGAAAGTAAACTTGTTGAAAGTAGTACTTTATGATTGCATGATTAATGGTTAATTATGTATAAACCTTGTATATAAGACTACATACAAATATTAATGACATTAATTATCTATTGTGATGTCGCGTTATTAGTAGAAGCAGGATAAGTCACGCAAAAAGAACTTTTGTTATTGCGTAAGCTTGACGACTTGTTTAATTTTGTTAGTTGGACATGTGTAAAATGTGTCCCTTTGTGAACCACCGATTATACTTTTCATACATCAATGATAGCTATCAAGTATATTTGTAAATATTACTAATATTATTTTAGCGGTGGAGACTTTTATATAATATTAAAAACTAGCAACATACTGTATTTTTTTTTATAAATCATTATGATCTCAAAATTATATAAGTTGGTTTGATAGACATTTGGAATATTAAAACTTACCAACACATGTAAATAAGAATTATTCATCTACTAATTAATACTATCTACCAGTCCATTTACACCCAACACATATATTTCTACTTGATTTGCCTATGTATATATTAAATAAAAAAAACTTCAAAAAACATGATCATAATACTTTATGCTCGTATGATTAATGGTTTAATTAGCCTTGTTCAAGACGACTTACAAATATTAATTATATTAAATGTCGTAATATCACGATATCGTCATAAACAGTTCAGCTTACATTAAATGAATTATCTTGTTGTGTAAACTTGATATCTTAATTTAATTTTGTTAGCTAACAATATTGTGCAATCTTGTCACTTTGTGAACCATCGACCGTTCTTTTAATACGTCAATGATAGTTATCAAGTATGTTTTTCAAGATTATTATTTTTTTAACGGTGAAGGCTTTTATAAAATATTAATAACTAGCAAGGTGTTACATTTTTATGTAACCCATATTGATCTAGAAATTTTATGAGTTGGGTTGATAATACTTATAGACATTCAAATATTAAAACTTATTGACACAAGTAAATAAATTATCTATACTTAACACACATGATAAAACACTTCTTATTTCTATTTGATCCGTCTCTATATGTATCTAAACAATCCATAAAACTTGTTCACAATACTTTATACTCACATGATTAATGGTTAAGTCTTGTACAAGACGACTTACACATATTAATTACATTAGTTGTGATCACAAATATCGTCAGATATAGTTAAACTCACGTTAAATGAACTTTCCACTTGCGTAAACATGGTGTCTTGAATTAATTTTGTTAGCTAACAATATTGTGTAAATCGTGTCTCTCTGTGAACCGCCAACTGTTCTTTTAATACGTCAATGATAGTTATCAAGTATGTTTGTCAAGATTATTAATTTTTTATAACGATAAAGACTTATATATGTTCGAGAGGATGTTAACTCATCCACTTTATGTCCCCTCCTTGATTCTCCAACCGAGAGTTGTTTCATTAATGTTTTTTTTTAAACTGAAGAGATCACTGATATACCAAACGTTTCACTAAGGTATGCTCAATGAAACAACCTTCCTAAGCACATGGAGATATTACCAGTATTTACAACAACGACAATTCACCTCATGCGTATAATAACATACACAAAAATACACATTAGAATATACTCACTTATTATTATTACTAAAAGTCCTATCCACACATAATGTGATTCAATGGCGATTGTTTTTTGAAAGATGATAGAAAGTGGAAGGCACACATCACATGCCTAGAAATTTCCATTGTATTTTTATATGTTTAGATTATTTAATTATTACTATATGTTACCACTTACCATGTTAGTTTCACATTTAGACTCGTAGGAAAGTACCAACCGGTCAATAAAAACGAATGAGTCAACTTTAAATATAATTTCTATTTCTAGATCATTCTGGATAAGTTATTTTGTTATCAACTTTTAAATAGATGGACAAGTATTGTCCTTTTAAGTCTACAAGGATACCAAAAATGATTTATTTGGTGAGAATTGGGAATGTTAAGGTGGCCAAATTTTGTAATCTCTATTTCATATTCTGAAGACGAATGGGTCTGTATGGATTCAGATGGTCAAATTCACTATCCGAAATGTCTGGATATCCGAAACTTCGGATACCCGATTTTGAACACCCCTCACTTACTCAATGATACTTTACTCTCACATTTGTGTGAGTTCTCATTGTAAAGTTAACCTTGAGGAAAGGATGCTGGTATTATATCATGAGACGAGATTATATGACGATGCCTCATATCAATTGCTACACCGTGTATCATATTTGCGGATATCGGATATATTCGTTTTTGGTCTTTTGTGGGTAAACGTCGGATGCTCATTAGTCATTACTAACTCCATCTTAAAATCACCAAAAAATCGACTTAAAATATAAATTATTCATCTACATTTATAACAACTTCAACATACTATTTATTATATCTTTCAAGATTAGATAATATAATTATATATTCGGTTTTAACTTACGTGTATGTAATAAAAGAGTTATCAGTTTTTTTAACAGCTAAATATTATTTACACACCATGGGGATTGAACACTTGTTCATCAAATTCACACTCAAACCACCTTACCACCCTATCAAAGTGGGAATGATAAAAGAGTCTAATATTGTACTTACAAAAAACTTTAAAATTAATTTGATAGCCATCTTTTATTCAAATATAGTCCCATTACCATTCTTAAAATTCAAATTTCAGAATTTTGAAGAGTCTAATTGAAAAATTCAAACATATTTCATATGTTGAAGGCCAGCTTTAAGGTCATGATGACCAAAATCAACATGACATTTAAAATCTTTCATGATATTTGATATGTTCACATTGCTTTTAATATTTTATCATCTAGACCAAACTTTATATTGACTGTTAAATTAGGAGAATATTTGTTTTGGTCAACCAAAGAAATATAAAAAACAAAAGGTTGGTTGAATGGGCTTGGAAAGTGTAGCCTGGTTTTTTGTAAGAAGTTGTGGCCCATATTTTATATTGTATGCATTCTTCTTTTAAATGGGTTGTGGGCCTGTGACCAATTCGTTGATTAACCCAATATTGAGAGCAGTTTAGACTTTAGATATTATAAAGAAAATTTGTAAATTTGTTTCATGGTATAGTTTACATTTTAAATTTTAAATTAAGTTTTTAAACTCGTGAACTTAGACTCTTATAACTAGTTATTTGTGTGATCCCGTTTTAAAATCATGTCTCGTACATGGCACGATGCTCGCCATATATGCATTGCGTAATTCTCGATGGAGTATCGTGTATGTCAGTTAGTTTGTTAAAAGTTACCCGTTGGGGTTCCTAAATAAACTTCTGAATATTTTAAAATTGTTTTAAAAGGGATTTACTAAAGTCTAAACTGGAATCATAATGCATTCGAAACAATTTAGGAATTGTGGAGCGTACACGTATTAGAGACTATTGGGATTTAAGACACCAAAGAATTCGAAAAGAATGCGATGGAGCAAGGGTTTTAAACCCCCTAATATATCTAAGGGGTTCTAGAAAGTAATGCCTCTGTGGCATAGTCTGAGGTTGCACTCTAACGGGGGCAAGAGGCCATGCCCCCGGTAGTAACTTATCCAAAGTTTTTTTTTATCTTTTCTTCCTAGATAAAACAAATAGAATTTGCTATATAATTTGCATTTTAATGGGAAGTTGTATGAAACATGATCGTCAGTGCTTAGTAGGAACTGAATTTTCAATGGTAACTAGATATCAGTAGCAACGTTTGTCAGTGGTAGCTGTCATCAGTAGTAAGTATGGTCAACAACTTGGTCTATTAGTTTCAATTATGCAATCAACAATATTTGAGAGGAGTAGCAATTGCTGCTACTCTTATGTGTGCATCAGCAGCAATTTGAGCGATCATGAATAACTCAATTATTATCAAAGGAGGCTATTCTGATGATTTTCTTACCAATGTAACTAAATATTTTGACAACGATTTTTTACTTTCCATGTCGCCAAAATACACACCCTTTTGCGGATATTTTTATTTATTTTAACAAAACATAAAAAGATTATTCACCACTTGTAGAACACGTGTATTTGGTCATTTTCTTAACTAGTTTTCATCAAGTGTGGTTTTTGTTAAAAAAACAAGTTGATGAAAACCGAATTAATATCGAGGAACATGTGTCATCTGGGGATACTTGCTTCCTTCTGTGGTTGATGAGTCAGTTCAGAATGACGTAAACGTGTTATAGTTGTTAGATTGTGCATTTTTCCTTATAATATGTGTGGTAAAAGTGGTGGTCGATGTTAGTGAGTGATGGCATTGATCAATTCGATTGTGACAAATTAACAATGTTTTCTGATATGCCATCGAGTCCAAAGTCCCAACAGTTGCATAATATGATAATATAAGTCATAGTTTATAAAAGGAAAAAAAAAACAAAAATACAATAATTTGTCCTATACTTGTTATATACAAAAACAATAAATGAGAGTATGTCTTGGACAACGTGATATTTAAGCCAATCGGAGAGTGGAGGCTTTCTTGTAGAAGTGTGTAATATGGGCTGCCAGCTTTATACGAACAAGTGTCCACTAAATAAAACATAAAAACAATGATTGGTTTTATGTTATTATTTTATATCACACGATATCAATATTATATCTCCTGTTAACGAAAAATATCTATATCAATCATTTTCACTTTGTAACGTTTGAGCGATAAGTCAATAACTATTAACTTAGGAAATTATAAAAGTAACGAAAAAATTACATCACTAACATTAAAATCACACAATCTCCCGCTATTCAAATTTTAAACTTGGATATAGTCTTAATCCACAAGAACGACTGCTCTTTAACGTCTTCCACCGATTTAGGGATAGGAATATGACACCCGCTAAACTCTTTTTCATTTTCTCAATTTCCAAATCAACCATAAAGTAGTCATCAAAACCGCTTCAATTATTTTTTTCCCACTCCTTAGACTTGTTACCATTTTGACCAATGCTAAATACCATTTCATTGAAACGACTTGATAATGGACCGGGAGTTTTAACCACACAAGCACCTGCCAGTCTGACACCAAATCGACCTAGCCACCAAACAAGAAGCTGTCAAAATACGCTTGGTAGTTTCCTCCAAAGCATCGCACCAGCGACACAATTGATTAACAATATGAACAAAACACTCGATTAACTAGAGCTATCTTTGAAGGAATTATATATTTCATAATTTGTTGTTGGCAAACTTATATGATTCCTAATTTTTTTAGTGTTACATCACTCCCCAGTCCTCATTTTTTTAATATCCACTTGACATTTTAAAAACAGGTTCATCTTCATGATCATGTTTCATTTATTTTCATTTAGTATTTTCCTTATAATGGGTTTGATAATTTATGATAATTGATATACATATATATCATACCCCACATACAACAAGGTCCAAATCAAACTGCCTATAGTGTCACTAGTTTCCAAAACACAAAGCTTTATTATTATTTTCTTCAATCAATGTGAAACATGCATCTTGAGTATTTCTCACCTAATCTCCTATTGCTTAATTTGTTGATCGCTATTATTTCTTCTTCTTCTTAGTTGGCTTAATTCAACTTGTCATTTTTATAAAAGTGTCTTTCCCACTCTCTCTCTATATATAAATACATACACGTACACCTCTCTCTCTCTCTCTCTCTCTCTCTCTCTACATACATATATAGGCACAACCTTGTTTCTTTATAATTGGAGATATCAAGATTAGTTGTTTGAAGGTTGGAGAGATCTATGGCTCAAATATTGCTACATGGAACACTTCATGCCACTATCTATGAAGTAGACAAACTCAAGTCCAATTTCCTCCACAAGGTTACTTACTTTCTCTCTCTCTAAGTTTCATGGTATATTTCATTAATTTCCCATCATTCGCAACTTCCGATCACTTGTGGCTCTGATACCATGTAAGATTACGATAACTGATTGCCTTTCATACAATAGAGGGTTACACTATATAGAGATAAACTAGGCCATGGGCTTGTTATTAAAACCCTAAATACTATATGTTCCAATACGATCGTCTACTCATATATTGTTGATGCCTTTATTATATATATATTCATACGTATATGCATATATTCACACGAAAGGTAAAAGGTTAAGTTATTGTAATCTCTAAAATATGTAGATGGTCAACGAATAAATAAGTGTATTTGAAATTTGAAAATAGTTTAACTTGGGGGGAAATTGGGTTTTGGATCTTCAGTTAATTAAAGCTTTACTATGTGAAAAAGATACATCTTATCAATACTTAGTTTTACTAGGGCTAGAGTATATATAACTATAGCGGAATTAGAGTCGTGCTAGTTCTTGAAAAATAGAAGTCAACTCGGCTCTAAATTATTTATCGAGCTGATTCGGTTTGAGTTTAAAACCGATCCAAACCACCCCTAGTTTTACATACGGTGATAGAAACATCATGTTAGACAGAGACCGATCTATTTAGCTAAACATATTCACTTGCTAACTAGAAACTAACTTAACTTGATTAAACCAGATTTAAATTAACATTTTTTTAATATGTCTTTAAAAGATACGAATTATTTGTTTTCATGATTTCATCAATAAGAGCACATGGATGGACAAAGTTTGATTTCAACTGGCCGCCTTGTACTAAGTACTAACTACTCCTTTTACAAACACCCACCTACCCCAATAAACAAACACCTTTAATACTTAATAATAGTTTGGTATAGCTTTTAATTATTTAATAAACACTTTATTAATCATGTTTGGTTTTATTTTGTATAGATTGTAGATGGACTGCTAAAGAAAAATGGTGCAAGCCTTTATGCAACCATAGACTTGGAAAAGGCCCGAGTGGGTCGAACCCGCATGCTAGAACATGACTCGAACCCACGATGGTACGAGTCATTTCATATCTACTGCGCCCATATGGCTTCCAAAGTTGTCTTCACCGTCAAAGAAGATGAAGCAGTAGGCGCGACTGTAATTGGTCGAGCCCATATCCCTGTTACTAGACTTTTGTCCCAAGAAGTAATCGATGAATGGCTAGAAGTGCTTGATGACCGTGGCAAACCAGTACACGGTCATCCTAGGATACATGTTAGGGTACAATTTTTTGAAGTCACGCGAGAATGCCAGTGGTCTAGAGGTATACAAAGCGTAAAATTCCCAGGGGTACCGTTCACATTTTTTCCTCAAAGAAACGGGTGTAAGGTTACACTTTATCAAGATGCGCATTTACCTGATAATTTTACGCCAAAAATACCCTTAACCGGTGGAAAATTGTATGAACCTCATAGATGTTGGGAGGACATATTTGATGCCATTTCCAACGCTAAACATTTAATTTACATAGCAGGGTGGTCGGTTTATACTGAAATAACTTTGATACGTGATTTGAGAAGGCCGAAGCCCAGTGGGGATATGACTCTTGGAGAATTACTTAAGAAAAAGGCTAGTGAAGGAGTTCGCGTGTTAATGCTCGTTTGGGATGACCGAACTTCGGGTGATTTGTTTAAAAACGGGTTCATGGCAACCCATGATGAGGACACAGGAAGCTACTTCCATGGCTCACAAGTTAACTGCGTCCTGTGTCCTCGTAACCCTGACGATGGACGCAGTCTAGTCCAAAACATCCAAATTTCCGTTATGTTAACTCACCACCAAAAGATTGTGGTGGTTGATAGCGCGTTACCCAACGGCAACCCCGAGAAACGAAGAATCGTGAGTTTCATCGGCGGTATTGATCTTTGCAACGGACGATACGACACCCCATTCCACTTCGTTTTCCGAACCCTAGATTCGGTCCACCACGACGACTTCCACCAACCAAACTTCCCAAACTCTTCGGTCAACAAAGGCGGCCCCCGCGAGCCATGGCACGACATCCATTGCAAACTCGAGGGGCCCATCGCGTGGGACGTGTTATTCAACTTCGAGCAACGGTGGCTAAAACAAGGCGGAAAAGATTTACTCAATGACGTTCGTGACCTTGACCACATTATCATTCCACCATCCGCGGTCATGCATCAGCATGACCATGAATCGTGGAATGTCCAATTATTCCGCTCAATCGACGGTGGGGCCGCCTTTGGGTTTCCAGACAAACCTGAAGACGCGGCCCGTGCTGGTCTGATTAGCGGAAAAGACAACATTATCGACCGAAGCATCCAGGACGGGTATATTAACGCAATTCGTCGAGCTAAAAAATTTATCTACATCGAAAACCAATACTTTCTAGGAAGCTCATTCGGGTGGAATTCAAACGACATTAAAGACGAAGACATTAACGCATTACATCTAATACCAAAAGAACTATCATTAAAGATTGTTAGCAAGATTGAAGCCGGAGAGGATTTCCGGGTGTACATAGTGCTACCAATGTGGCCCGAAGGCGAGCCGGAGAGTGCTTCGGTGCAAGCAATATTGGATTGGCAAAGGAGGACCATGCAAATGATGTACACTGATATTGTTCATGCATTGAAAGTGAAGCGTATTGTGGCAAACCCTAAGGATTACTTGACGTTCTTTTGTCTAGGTAACCGGGAAGTTAAGTGGCCCGACGAGTATATTCCGGTGGAGAAGCCGGATGTTGGTAGTAATTATAGTAAGGCTCAAGAATCACGAAGGTTTATGATATATGTTCATGCCAAAATGATGATAGGTAAGGTTTCAGTCTCTTATATAATCAAAATGCATGTGATTTACAAAACTTAATAATAATATAATTTAAATACATAGGTTAACATTTTGCGACACGAAATAATTAGGTTTTGAGTTAACATATCTAGCCTATTTTGGAATCGGGTTGTGTTGGGGTTGACTGTTTAACTGAATGGGTCATATTCAGGTTGATTTGTTTAACTAAAGGTTTAAAACATGTGATCCGATTTGTTAAACGGTCAGAACCTCAACCCGCTAAACTGTTTTATTAAACAATATCCACTAATTCGTTTAACCAAGTTGTAAACAATTCATCAACACGATTTACACATTTACAACTTGAGTATGTATGTATGTCACGCTTAGATAAATGGATTTGACAGTCGTGATTGGGTTACACAAATTTAAGTGTGTGCCGATTAAGGTTGATACTTTTGATACCAAATAAAAAATATGTGTCATATTTGGTGGAATAATTCAGTCCATCATCCCTACTCGATTGACACCCATGCATAAAAGTTGAATATTAAAGAAACTATTAAATATTTATATAGTTAACTTTCTTATATGAAATTGTGTAAAGAATAAATTGTCACAGTAAATGAAAGAGTAACCCAAGTTTTGTTAATATATTGTAGTTGATGATGAGTACATGATTATCGGATCCGCAAACATCAACCAAAGATCGATGGACGGAGCACGAGACTCTGAGATAGCGATGGGGGCTTTTCAACCGTGCCATCTATCCAAAAGACAACCGGCAAGGGGTCAGATCTACGGTTTCAGAATGTCGTTGTGGTATGAACATTTGGGGCTCCTTGACGACTGCTTAACGTGCCCAGAGAAGTTAGAATGTATTAGAAAGGTAAATCAGATATCGACAAAATATTGGGATCTTTATTGTTCGGAGACGTTGGACCATGATTTACCCGGACACCTACTCAGCTATCCCATTGGAGTTACCGAAGAGGGAGAGGTTACCGAGCTACCAGGGTGCGAGTACTTCCCTGACACAAAGGCTTGGGTTCTTGGAGCCTTGGCGGGTTACATGCCTCCTATTCTAACCACTTGAAAAATCCAAGGTAAAATACCCTTTCTTAGAGCATCACATATACAAGTATTGTGATGAGGTTTATAGGGTATTTTATAATCGTGTTGTATTAATAATGAAATTATTTTATTATTTTTTTTTGTAAGTGATGAGTGTTGATTAAATGGTGTTAATAGTTTAGATCTTTTATTTGAAGTTGACTATTTGAAAAGTTTTTTGGTTGTTGATTTTTTTTTATCAAATAATTTAATGCAAATTTGCTCAAATTAGGTATGTTGTGAATAGTTAGCTTGGTAAACATCCAAAAATTTGTTAGAATGTCATCCAAGATAGAAGCATAAATACATAATAGGTGTTCTGTGTTCAGTATGTATGTTCTTTGTGTTATTTTATGGGGTTCTGGTTTATTAAGTCTGGTTCTTTGGATTTTCAAAAGTGAAAATATAACCCGAAAACTGAACCATTCTAGATTCGGATTATATGCTTCTCATGTTAATTAGGTTTATCAGGTCGGGTTCTTCAGGTCTTCACTCTTCAGTCTTCAACTCGATATTGCCAACTTCATGTATCCTGCTCTTCCGTTTCCACTTCTATATTAAATAAAAATCAATCAATATAAGTATGGTCATGGTTGCATATTATAACATGAACAAACATTACAAAACTAGTTAATAATAAACACACATACATTTATCCATTTCTTGAATTATGTTCCAATCTTCTTCGGTTAAGAGTTGCATGCTTGAAGTAGAACTATCCTGAAGCCGATCTTGAGGGCATATTAAACTCTCAACGATCTAGGAGTCAAAAAGCTCCTATACGGGTCCAAAACCTCTAGCCAATTGAACTACCAGTACCTAACTCAACTTTATTAAAAAAAAGAAAGAATAATAATAGGTATGCTGTTAGTTAAACCATTACGTTCTTTTTATGAAAAAGTTAGTGAGAGCATTCACATTTACGTGACAGCGAATGCACGGTTTTTACTTTTTAATTAAACCGTTACGCATAGTCTAATGTTTGTAAGTGTTCTATGTGTGACTTGACATGTTTGTAAGCATTAATTAATTTTTATGGATTTTATTAATTATCTTCTAACAACGTTATTGCTTATGTTATTATTCTATAAATTTATACATTCACACATATATAATGGCTAAAATAAACCTCATAACGTCAATTCTATTCTCATGTCTTTCTATCCCAAATCTCACATATACCTTGCTTAGTTAGAGAAATTAAGTAACGTGTAAATGTGTGACGGGGGTAGCTTAAGGAAATAATAAAATTGCTTAAACACGTTAACGCTAAAAGGGTTAAAAGGTTAAAATCTTCGTTTCTCGCCCAAACTTATGGAAACAAGCACCCACGTGCTACAGTACAATGTCACATCACTATTCACATCCATGTCCCCTCTGACCAAAGTACTTACTCAGATAAAGTATTATTATTTTATATATGGACCAGCGGTCCAAAGCTTCCCGCCCAACAATGGCCAACTCTCTATGTAAACAAGAGGTTAACTAGTTTAGTTACATCTGAACTGAAATGCTTACATCTCCTCACTTATATAAGAGATGCTTAGCCATAAACACAAGACACCAGATCTGGAGTTAATACATACTCCTTGATCTTCTCTTCTCTCTTGAGGAATACACACTTTGCTTATTCCTTTCTTACTTCACCAATATCATAGCTTCATCCATGAACCGATTCCAAACATCGCGGTTCTTGATCATCGGTGAGCTTTAACAACAAACAACTAACTAGTGAACCTCTTTCTACGTTTTGCAAACGTAGAGGAACACCACGACCTGCGTTAGGCTAACCTGAACCCTTGAAGCCTTTTAGCCTAACCAGTCCATTAACTATCATTGGTCTTATCTTTGTTGTAGCAACAATGTACAAGTAATTTTGTTATGTATATTTTACTTCAAACATAAAAAAAACATGTCAACTTTTAAAAGACTTATTTTTAAATAAATTATAAATATGTAATAATATATCAATAATAATTACCGGCCATACATATTTCTACGTTAAGTTACTTTTTAAGTAATTCCAAATATTAAAACGCATCACAATATTTTTATTATATCTTTCTCAATCATAAAGTAATATATTTTTTTTCCACGTGTATTAATGTATTATATCTTTTTGACCGCATTGGTGTATTATATTAATTAAAAACGGTCACAAGAATGAACCAAAAACCTCACTGATAAAAATGAAAATTCAAAATTTATAAGTGAAAAAAAACATATTTGAACTTTTTTTTTATATAAATCCAGCTGTATCAAATAGACTAACCGTAAACATGATACATTCATTTCATAACCACCAAGTATATGAAGAATTGTGATAATTGTATAATCAACTTGTTTTAGTGTTTTATACGGTCCTCATAGCTTTTAACATAAAATTGGTTCTTAAAATAAAGCGTTCATATGTATTTCGTTACTTATATTTCTATTTCTCTCTCAATAGATTTCTTTCTTTGTTAGATTCTTTAAACCATTATTTATCAATGTGTTGTGTTTATCGATTGCCCACGTCACATGATTTTTACAAAATTTTGTACTTACGACATGTGTAGCATAACAAGCATTAACAAATTGCAACATATAAATTTATAAATTATGATTTATAAAGCAAAATTCTTTAAGAGGTAGAACTAGAAGAGCAAATAAAATTGTTTTGAAAAGTCTTAAAATTATCGTAAATGTAATGACATGATATATTTTAACTGGTTTGCCATTTACTCACAAAATTGGATACTATGTGTAGTGTAGTAGTGAGCTTTTTAACGGGCTGGCTTGTCGTATAAGTATGAGAGTTGTGTATCATCCAACACACACATAACTATAACACGTGATGAGTTTTCACTAAATTGACTGAAAACCTAAAAGTCAACAACTATTTTCTTACGGTTATGACTTAACGTGACTATTTTCTCAAGGCACAAGGGGCATAACCCGCTCAACCCAAACTGGACGACCATTAAAAAAGAGTCACCTCATTTGTATCCGACTGAAACCGATTCATCGGCGGCGGTGTACTCTCCATACCTGAACCACTTTTCTTCAACAAACCAAACCAATCATTGGTTTCCTCGCACACACAAACACACAATCATTTGGCAAAGTTAATTGATTCAGGTTCAAGAAACCGAATCTACAAGCGAAGCACTTGCGATGGTATTGTCAATGAAACCGTGGAACCCTACCTTCCTTGGAAGAGGTGCCCGAATTGTGAATACCCTTAATTTCCTTTAAACAAGTATAAAGTACATAAGCCTTTTCAATAAAAAAAAAGTTGCAAATACAAATGTGAAATGACATGAATAAAACTATTACAATAATAACATGTTGCCATGAGCTAAGATGATCATGTTTTTTTTACCAGTGTCAAATGGGACACTAATAAAATAATGTTCTGAAAGCAAAATATGTTGTATAATTAACAAAAAAAGTAAATGTGAAAATGACATAAACTATAAAGAAATAAGAGAAGATATAAAGTAAATAGATTTTAATATTAAGAATGAAGGAGAGGTGAACAAGTGGGTGGAAAAAGAACCAAACCTTAGAATATGCCTTTATCCCCCTTTTTCTTTGGATGCTAAAACTTTGAATATTAATAGGATCTTGCATAATATGCTTTTCTATCACATCTAATCTAACCATCACCTGTTTCATACATTATTTGCTAAATAAATAAATAATTATGTGATAATATGCTATATTATATTGTACACTTATGTAATATATCTTACGTACAACATTATATTATGCATCTATATAATATAGGGTATATAATCTATGACATAGTATAATATTAAACATATTACAAAGTTACTATAAAGTTATTTTATAAGTCAATTGTCTAAATAATCAAAATCTCACCACTAGTTATTCTTCTTGGTGGCTCTTTTAGGACATCACGATGCGACTCCTCCTAGTTTTAGAGGTTCAAAGTTCAAATTCTAAAAATTGTATATCTAACCGGAAAATAGAACTAGACTAAAATCACGAGTCGTTCTTAAAAAACGTTCTTCTTGTTATATGTGTTTCTTAGTTTTATTCATCACTACTCGTCTCTCTTAATAACATTAAGTACTATATTGATGTGTTAGCAAATATTTAAAATGTTTAAGTGTCTTAACCAATTTTAGATTTATGCGATCATGCTACAATCAGATTTCTATGATTTGACAGTTTACTAGTGTGTCCGATGGTTTAAAACTTAAAACGAGGTGTGAAGCCGGCGTTTAGCCTCTTTTAACTTTAGAATACATAACAATGTATGCATATTCATTACTTTAATCATCTTTATGTTTTAAAATTTTCAATCCAATTAACGATTTTAAAACGATTAGTAGTTTAAACGCCAGACAATCAAAACCAAGCTAACAAACTGCAAAACACTAAAATCGTTATCCACGCGACCCATCCACCCAACCCAATCGATTTTGTTTGTTGCTTCCCACAATCATAAGTAATGGATTGAACCAAAAATCTTATCAGAAAAAGATCAAATCATAACTAACCTAATAGTATACCGATTCTATATGTCTGGTAATGATTGGTACCAGTTCCATTGAAGTACCCAAAAAAACCAATACTGTAAGAACAAGAAAAACGAATATCGTAAGTACTAGACTCGCTAAAGGGACACATTATTGAAGGTTCACGAACAAACTGAATGAACAATTCATCTGTACATGTTCATTAATTTAGTTAATCAAATAGAATTCCTTGTTCATATTCGTTTATATATTAAACAAAGAAAGAATTGCGATTTTCATCTTTGTGGTTTGACCAAATTTGCGTTTTTAGTCAAATAGTTTCAAATTTGTAGTTTTCGTCCAATAGGTTTGTTTTCACTTGCAATTAAACCCAACCCTGTTAACTTTGGTCGTTAAGCCCATTAGTGTGTCATCACGTGAGGGTCAATTTTGTTCTTAATTAGTTGTGTAACTGTTTGGCCTTTTTATCTACCAAATGTGTCATGCTGAAGCCACCAAAGATGAATTGAAATCCTCGTTTGCCCGTGTAGGGGCTATTAAAGGCGAAGGAAAGAACGACGAATATGAAAAATGAAATTCTGGAATTATTCCTTTAAAGGCGAAGGTAACTCGTTAGTTTGGTCGAGTTTAATTGTAAGTGAAAACAAAATTATTTGATGAAAACCGCAAATTCGAAACCATTAGACTAACCACATATTTGTTCAAATAATAACGACGAAAACTGCAATTCATTTTTAAACAAAAAAAATGAATTTCCCGTTAAAACAGTTCTTCCGTTTAAAAAAAACAACTTTAGACTAACCACATATTTGTACATCAAACCGTGCACCCGACACTCTTATGAAGGCGGATTGCAAATGGACCTTTTTCTACCATTTATCGCCTTTTTAAAGGTAATCAATAATTTGACCCATTTCTTTGACAGCTAACTATTTTTAGAAAAAAAGTTATTTTACCAATTTTTCTATTTAAGTGTCATATATATGTTTAATGGATGTAGGAAAGATGTGTAGCACATGAAATTGGTTCTTTAATATATTATCGGAGAAGAACTTCCACAAAACAAAAATGCAAAGTTTTTCACTCTTCTTCTATAAATATTATCTTTAAAAAAAACATATACTTTAAGTTAAGTCCTTTATCGTTTTACTTTATATTTATACTAAAGTTGGTTTTACTTTGTAAAGAATGAGTCTGATTTCTTATTATTTGAGGTTATGTTATATGAAATGTGTATTATTTTTAGTGACTTTATTTTACTTATTATGTAAAATTGGTAGGTACCGTTGGGGTGCTAACGGATGTGCGTATTTTCCTTTTGAAAAACTTTGTGACAAAGCTCTATCTTATTTATGTAATACTTTAATAATATTATCTAATTTCTAATTATTATTAGTATTATCATTATTATTCAAATAAGTTTTTTTTTTTTTCAACATACGGGTTTCTAACCTAGTTAATTAGAAACCACCGGTCCACCACCGGTCCACCACTCACTCACTTTCTTCCCATAACGGAATATTCTTTCTCCAGAATATGCTTTTTCCTCTCCTCCGCATATTCCCACCTTACCCCTATAATAATATTATTCCCCCACCTTCAACCTTTCATTCATATATTCATATTCACAAACCCACGTATCAAATCCAATCAATCAAATAATAATAATGAAATTCGGCAAAAGCTTAAGCACCCAGATCGACGAAACGTTACCCGAATGGCGTGACAAGTTCTTATCCTACAAAGAACTTAAAAAAAGATTGAAACTTATTATTGTTAAAGAATCTGAATCCTTCGGTGACCGGCCGGCCAAGCGGATGCGGGTTTCCGGTGACAACGGTGGTGAAATGTCGAATGAAGAGAGTGAGTTTGTGCAGTTGTTGGAACAAGAGGTTGAGAAGTTTAATTCTTTCTTTGTGGAGAAAGAAGAAGAGTATATTATTAAATTGAAGGTATTGTTATTATTATTGGATTTGGGTTTTTAATTTTGTTAGTGATTATTTTGTTGAATTGGGTTGTTAATTAGGATGTGGATAGGACTTAGGATTACTGCTATTTATTAGTGATTAATAGTTTACGATTAAGCCCGAACTCCGCTCTTTTTGACTTACTAGAGCTCAAGCTCACTGGCGAAGCTTGGATGAAAATGCCAGGTGGCCGGACGGACTCAAAACGTATAAAAAATTTTATAAACACGGGTGGCCGGGCTGGGCTCAACGGGTAAATTTACACTGTGTATAAAAACACCCGGGTCCCTACATATGCTTTGCCAATTCTCGAGCTTGGCTCGGGAGTCATTTTTTCAAGCTCGGCTTTGGCTCTTTTCTAGAGCTTGAGCTTAGCTTATGAGTCGTATTTTCAAGCTTGAGTTTTGGCTCATTTATAAAGTATTAAGTAATTTATATATGTTAGTGATTTTGTTGAAATGGTTGTAAAGTTTGTTAATTCGATTGTGATTAGGGATAATGTTAGTCAGTGGTTAATGATTTTGTTTATAGTTAGGGATGAAAGTTTGCGTTTTTCGAGGTGTAAATGAGCCCGGCTCGGTTAGGATTGAGGTTGGCTCGTTTTGATTTTCAGGAGCTCGAGCTTGGTTTGTTTTGACTTACAAGAGCTCGGGCTCGACTTGTTTCGAGCACTTTTTCTACAGCTTGAGCTTAGCTTGTGAGTTATTTTTTTAAGATCAAGTTCAGCTCATTTTGAGCTTTTTTTTAAAGCTCGAGATTGGCGCGTGAGTCATTTTTTCAAGCTCGAGTTTTGGCCAATTTATTAGTTTGATAATTAATTTATGTAAGTTTTATTTTATTTTATAATTTGAGAAAAACCTTAACGAGCTTAAGCTCGGCTCGAGCTCGTTTTTCAGTACATTAACAAGTCAAAGCTCGGCTTGGGCTTGATTGTGCATTGTGAAATTAATACATAGAAGTCCAAAAGATTTCAAACTTAAAAATACATTGTTATCTTATGAAGGATTGATGCTATGGATTTAAAGATTCCATCTTTTTTGACATTTTCAATGATATATAAGCCAAAAATGGTAACTTGACTGATGGAATATAATACTCTTGCCATTGGAGAGTTTGAAAATAGGTCATGACTGTAGAATTATTCTTTATGTTTTAATGTTTTATAAACCACATAAACAGTTAAAACAGCCCCTCAATACCTTGAAGTGGTGCATATCAATATGATATGAAACTTTACTACTTTAGTCAATTCTAAAAGTCAAAACTTTGAAGTCAAGATTTTGATTGTAAATTTTAATCATGTTTGCTTTTTTTTTAATAGGAATTTCAGGATAGTGTTATGAAAGCTAAAGACTCAAACGAAGAGATGATCAAGATCCGAAAAGAAATCGTCGATTTTCATGGCGAGATGGTTTTGCTAGAGAATTATAGCGCTCTTAACTATACAGGTAAATCACTAATCTTTTTTGTAAATTATTATTATTATTATTGTTGTTGTTGTTGTTGTTGTTGTTGTTGTTGTTGTTATTATGTGTATTATTATTATTGTTGTTGTTGTTACTCGTAAATTTTTTTATATTAAATCTTGTTATTCACATTGATCAAACAGGAATAGTGAAAATACTAAAGAAATACGATAAAAGAACCGGAGCTCTTCTTCGTTTACCGTTCATTCAAAAAGTCCTACAACAACCGTTCTTCATGACCGACTTGCTTTACAAGCTAGTGAAAGAGTGTGAGGCGATGCTAGACCGTCACTTCCCGCTAACTGAATCACCGGAAACTGGCGGTGATACTGGACCCACCACCACTGCAGACGCCTACGAGGCACCAATGCAAGCAAAAGAGCTTGCAGAGTTGGAGTATATGAAGAGCTTGTACACAAAAAGTACCATTTCGGCTTTGAGGTCTTTGAAGGAAATAAGAAGCAAAAGCTCGACGGTTAGTGTGTTCTCGTTGCCGCCTTTGCAAGTAAGCGGGATTGAGGAAACGTGGAATAAGCTTCCTCTGCATGAGCAGCTAGCGAAATGACGATAATATGTTGTGTTTAGCTTGGTATAATACATTGAGTGCACAATGGTGCTTTGGGTTAGATGCTAACTATGGTTGTATAATACATAGCTGATGATGATAATTAACCACAAACGTTTTTGTACCTTTTGTTTCCGCTTTTCTACAGACGAAACTATGCTTATTTTTGTGTTTGTATAAAGCTATGATATGATAACTTTTTGTATTTTTATGCAATGTGTTTCGTTTGCGTGTTGACGTATGTTGTTTTCGTAGTCATGGGCAAGCATAGCAGCAACTGATTTTCATATAATTACATACATTTTAAGTGCTGGGATTTAACATAGCTAGCTTCATGTGATTGCATGGGTTGGCGGGTTAAGCCGGGTCAAATTGGTTGGCGGGTCAAGTGGTTCTGATCAGGCTTAGGGGTGTAAACTAGCCGAGCCGAGTTCGAGCTCGACTAGGCTTGAGCTCGGCTCGTTTAATTTATGCGGAGCTCGAGCTCGGCTCGTTTTGAGCTCTATTTTCAAAGCTCGAGCTTAGCTCGTGAGTAGATTTTTAAGCTCGGCTTGGGCACGGCTTGTTTACTATTTAAAAATTAATTTATATACTTTTAATTATGTTAATTAAAATTATTAAATGTATGCATTAAAAAATAATATAAATGACAGGCTCGTTTATGCTCGCGAGCCGGCTCAAGTTCAATAAGTGAAGCTCGGTCTCGTTTATTAAATGTGCTTACTTATAGGTTTGAGCTCGGGCTCCGGCTCGATCGAGCTTTTTCATGAGCCGATCTCAAGAAGCTCGCGAACGGCTCGACTCGTTTACACCCCTAATCAGACTGGTCAAGTAAACGGGTTATCCAACCGAGACCCGAACTATTTGTTAAGTGACTCATATGCGCCTTGAATTTGTTTATTTTTTCCTCAACTTTGAAGCGAATGTTCTCTAGATGCATATGTCATGATATTTTATTTCAAAATTGAATCTCCATCAAAATAAAAGTTAAAAGAGGGTACTTATGCTCAGCGTGGTGTAAAAAGTCTCAAATTCAGGATTCTTCCGCCGCATGAATTTCTTGAGAAACAAAATCATAGACGCGTAAGTTCAAGGCAGAGATTATCAACGCTAGGCCAACCAACCTGACCTGTTCTAACATTGTAAATGGTCTATGGAGGTGATTATCATGACGACTTGTCAAAAACGCAACCAAAAGAAATCAACCAACAACATGCAACACATAATATAATAATCTATATAGAAATGACTCACAAGAATCATGTCGTTAAGAGAATTGATTAAAGACACATAATCTAAATGAATTATATATAATCAAGAACATAATCGCAACGTGATGAAACTGTTAGTGGTAAACACTAAACAATAACAATCATCTTCAAATTAACCCACAATCAACAACTAGCTTCAAGTCTTTTAACACATGAAAACAAATTATTAGAAAGAAATAAACATACACTAAACATTTGATATGGAATTGAAACATAGTATAAGTAGATAACTTAAAAAATGAAACATGCACTCAAATTATTCATAAATAGTCATATATTAATAATATATAGGCTACACAAAAAGAGGGTAGCCTTTCCCCTTGCACATCTCCCTCACTACCTTAAAACATAAAAATAAAAATAAAAAAAACACCAGAAATTGAGTTTGTTTTAGTGAAAACAATTATAAAAACAATTTCAAAAACAACCCATATAGGTAATTAGTGTATAATAATAATACTCTAAAGGAGCAGTCTAATTTAACTCTCACTTTGGTATTATAACTTCCAAAGGCAAAATGAAAGGGAGATTAATGATGCACTTTTTAAACTTGAGTTTTCATCGCAAGACGCGAGTCAAGGACAAATGTCTTGCTTTTCGTCTTTGAAATCCCCTTCCGAAGACCATCTGCGTGACGTTTGTCTTTGCCGCTTTGACACAACTTCAGCAACTCCTTCACCACCACAACTATCTCCTCATCCCCTTTCTCTCTCAAACAAACACTCATATTCTTCGCCTTTTCTCTAACAACTTGTCCTAACTCACTCACCACCACACGTTGCACAACCGCAGCCATTTTCTCTCGCATGAGCCGCCCATTTGCGTCTCTAATAACCTCCACCGCGACCCCAACCTCCACCGCCAACCGAGCATTGACCGGTTGGTCAAGTTGCATTGGCATTGCAATTATTGGAACACCAAATTTCATTGCTTCTAACACCGAGTTCCAACCACAATGACTCACAAATCCACCTATGTTTTTATGCCCTAGTATTTTTGTTTGTGGAGCCCACCCATCAACCAATAAACCCCTATCTTTTACCCTATCAAGAAGCCCTAATGGCAAATGTTGTGAAAGTTCAACCTTTGTTTCACTTTTTGGAAACCTTAAAACCCAAATAAAGTTCACATTGCTCATTTCCAACCCATAGGCTATTTCATTCAAATCATCACTAGAAAGAAAATACTCACTCCCAAAAGACACAAAGATAGTGGATCCAACGTCTTTCGTGTCAAGCCACTGCATCACACTATCTTGAGTCACATCAGCATGACACGGGTCAACAACAAGTGGACCCACCGGCACAATATTTTTACCAGTCAGCTCAGAAAGGTAATCAACATACTTACATTCAACCTCCTTAAAAGACTTAACAAGAACAATACTCGACGAATTCCCAACACATTTCATCACACGATCTTTATCTTTCAACCCATTCGCCGAGCTCTCAAGAATCTCATGCACATGTTTATACTCATAAGCACGAAAGAAAATCTTATTAAATGGGAAAGCAATGCCTTTGGAGTGATTCAAGTAAAGATGAAACATATGACTAGCCATGGTGGCACTTGTGGTGACAAACACCACCGAAGGGATACCAACGGCGGCAGCCAACTTCGGGGCCCACGATTGAATCATGTCGTGAATGAGTAAGTCGGGTTTAAGGGTTTTCAAGATTTTTGAAAACCGATCACTTGACAAGTCAAAAGCTTGCTTAAGGGTAGGCATAAGATGAAGAGGTAAACCATTGGTGGTGTGAAGGTTTGGTGGTAAATCGGGTAGCGTTGGAAGGTGGAGTTCGATGAGATTTATCGACGACGGACGACACTTGGTTTTCTTAACAGATTCTAGGTTAGCAGGAGTTGAACAAAGGTAGATGTTGAAGAGGTTTGTGTTGTCTAGTTTTTTGGCTAGTTCTAGGAAAGGTGAAACATGACCATGGCCTAACCATGGGAACATCAAAATAGTTTGCTTCTTTCCTATCATCGTAGACATCAAAAATAGTTTGTGTGTTTGTATTTTAAGGTTGTTTGTGGAGAACAAGAATAAGAATAAGAATAAGAACAAGAACAAGTACGTAGGTTTGAACTTTGAAGGTGTTGTTATATAGTACAAGGTGTTGGTTTATTTCAAGACATGATTCATTTTCTTTATAAACTTTTGGAATCATTTTTTTAGGATGATGAATAAGTATTCAAAAATGAAAAGGATTTATTATTTTGGTTTTGGATTACAACCGTTATAACTATATGTCTATATGCTTGATTTTATTATGGAAAATATTAATTGTTTCTTGTTATTATTGGAATTGATTTAGGGTTTTAATGAGATATATATTTAGTGTTACCAATATTTTTGCATGGTAATTGACTAATTGCATCCGCTAATAATGCTTAGTTTATATATAGGTTTTATTCTATAATTAAGATTGGTTGTTATCCTAAAACATATCCTAAAACAATGCTAAACAGTAAAGTTTTATTATTCATTTCAAGACATTAAAGATATCTTTTCTTGTATTAATTTTGATAAATATTATGGGATATATATATAAAGCAAATATTTTTTGTCACGAATATACTTGTTATAATTAGGATACAAACTCTTCTACTAAACGGGTAAACGGGTTGAATAATATAAATATTAGACTGTTAAATAAAAAAAATCATGTTATGTAATAAAAGTTTAAAGCTTTGGTTCTTTATTTCAACTTTGGAAAAAGATTTCATTAATTTTTTAGTTAATTTTCGTTTTTAACTGCAATATTATATGCTACAAATTATTATTCTTTTGACTCTATTATCAATGTTGGATTTGGATTATCTTGACAAACTTAGTATATATAAGTCGAATAAACGCAAACGGATAAATAAATATAAGCCGAATTCGAAAGCCATAAGCTTAGTGAGTAGAGTAAACCCTATGGGGACAACGGATTTTAAATAAATGTCTCGTGTCATTTGGATTGGTTCCACGACACGAATAATGGTTACGAGAATGTAGGCTATGGAGGAACAAAACAACATGTGGATCATGGTTAGGGAGATCGGGTACAGCCAGTTGTACATTTTTTTGTTTGAGGATGAACTTGTTGTATACGATGACGGTGAAACTGAGGATGATCCAGATTGTTACGTACGTGTACAAAAGGATGATGTTTTTTAATATGCCTTCGCTTAGAGCCATGATCGACTGATTGATCGATTGAATACAAATTAGTTGTTTTGTGTACTAAATGTTTTGTGATTTGGGATTTGAGTGAGAATGAGTCTTTGTTTGTGAAAGAGAAACACGAGGAATGTAAGCATGTAGCAAAATAAATGGGAATTGTTTTGTTACATAATTTTTTAATTAGGATACGTTATTATTAAAAACATCTATTCGTAATTTCTTTTGTATGATCTTAGCAATGACTAAAGAGATGTATCGGGTATACTTAATCTTCTCTGATATCTTTCGGACATGCACGCATCAACAAGAACATGCTAGATTGGGTCAGAGACCAGAATTTTTGAATCACCTTCCGACGCTCAACGTTAGTACATTACTCACTATAATTCTATGTAAACATAGATAAGATGAGACTAGAGATTATACTTGCATAGTTGTATAGAGTAAATCCCATGTAGTAAATAGTAATGATTAGGAAGACTCACCTATGACCTATCCATATGGGTTAGGAGGCTTATGGGTCATCATAAGTTGGGCTTATTAACAATGGGCCTGGCCCGATTATTGGTTAACCTCTGCATGTAGGAATGTTGATTATTAAAAGAAGACTACAATCCTACATGCATAGTTAATGCCTAATATCCTATGGTATATATTAATTTGTTTTAATACACCTTTAGTGAATGTGTAACTCATTAAATATAACAAAAATTATGTTACAGAAATGACAATCTTATAGTTATATCCCTATAATAAGTGTTGTAGAAATCATTAAGAGCTAGTCGGACGGTGGGGGATTTGTTTTCAATCAAGATTATTAGGAAATAACTGGGATCAGTTGGATTGGAAGTTATATGTAATTTTTCAAATATACATATATATACCAAATTGTATATAAAACTTTTTTTTTTAACTTTGACCAATATTGACCAAGTAGTGATTAATCAGCAACTAGTCAATGAGGTACTGACTATCGATTAATCTATAATTAATCAACGTCTAGACGAGATTTTTACATCAAGCCTATAACCGATGTGTTACAAGGTTATATATTCCCAATTTACCCTAAGTAAATGCAAACCTTTTTCTAGCAGCTTAAAACTTAATATTGAACAATATTAGCATATCTAAATTAATTTAGTTTATAATATAAATATTCATATCATCATATGTTAGAGAAGAGGTTACAAAGAATAAAAGTCAGAGTGAACGTGACAAGAGTCTTATGATAGCTGATTTGGAAACTTTAAAATTTTACGTGTATATTTCCTAAAAGGCCCACGTGGCCATTCTTATTTTTTATTTGTTTATCACCTCTCTTTGTGTCGGCATATTGTCGCTTTTATAATATTTTAAATAATAACTAGCGTAAAACAAAAGCCTTACAATTTACATATACACACACATCATAATAATGCTTTACCCATAAAATGATAAAACATATATAGTATTTTGCTACAAACTCATGAATTTGTTTGTCGAACACTTTAGAGAATGTCAAGTGTCATAAATTGTTTTCATTAACAAGTATAACATTTTCATCTCTTTAAACGACAAAAACATGTTCATGTAACATTATCATCTTTACTTATACAATAAATAAATAAACAAATAATAAACCAACTAAATCTGAAAATACAATTCGTATAATTAAATCAAAATTGTCATCATCACCGGTAAAATGTGAAGAACTTGAACTCAATTCGTAAAATTAGTAGAATAAATAACCAAACATAACTTAGAAGTAGCATATATAACCCTAAAATTTGAAATAGATGGAACATCAATCAAAGAGTCTATGATGGAATACTGATAAAGATTAAACATGTGGTGAACTAATAATATTAGGGTATAAAACTCAGAACGGGTTTTCAGGTATACCTGAAATCCTCTAATCAAGTAATCATTAATAGTTTCTTGGGTTCGGTTTCGGGTCGTCGATAAAATTTAAAAGTGACATGCCTAATATAACAATAATAATATAATGATGTATTGGTTTTTATTAATCCCAACTTTTATATTTTGGTCGCTGCCGGTCTCAACTAACGAAAATGGTTGTTGTCGGTCACATTTTTAGCATAGTTGCTCTCAACGGTCCATGAGTAACATAATCCTAACCTTGTTACTTGCAAGTCGCCGGAAAACACTTTTGGCTGGAAAATTCACATTTTTTGCCGGTAAGCTCAACCTGATCACCATCAAAACACCGCCACCACCACCACTTGAGCACCACCAACCGAATCTGACGATTGCTATGGGTTCCAGTGACCTCAATAATTAAGGGTTTTTACTAGAAAAATGATAAAGGTCCAATATAAGGTTACAAAGATGCTTGTGACAAAAATGTTAAGTACTTCGAAAAAATGTGGGTTTTCCGGCAACCTGCAACTAACGGCGTTAAAATCTGTTAGTTGTGGACCGTTGGGAACAAATATGATAAAAAGTGGAACCACTATCAACCAATTCATTAGTGGCGACGGACAACAACCAAAAAATTATTATTAAAACTAATAAAAACCAATACAGGCAACAAACTAATATAATAATAATCTTTTAAGCATAAATAGCATGCAATGTCAGTGAAATTATGAAATTTATTTCGTCCGGAATCAACTCAAACTGGACCACCTTTTAACACAACAACAAGACACGTACCATCCAAACTCAACGTCTGTAACACTCTTCTTATCACTCTTTATCTAAACCTTAACATCCCCAAAAACAACCTCAACTTCATCAAACAAATCCATGGGAACCTCAACCTTAACCTTAACCAATTCCATCTTAAAAAAAATAATACTCACATACACCTACGTATTCATCTGGATATGCCTCAGCTTCACAGTAATCATCTACAACAAGTACATTCTCGACCACAACATGTACAACTGGCCGTACCCGGTTTCGCTAACCATGATCCACATGGCGGTTTGTTCGTCAATGGCTTATGTGATCGTTAACGTGTTTAAAGTAGTAGAACGAGTTCAAATGACTCGAGAGGTTTATATCAAGTCGGTTGTACCCATCGGGTTCTTGTACTCGCTTAGCCTTTGGCTGTCGAATTCAGCCTATATTTATTTGTCGGTTTCGTTTATTCAGATGATGAAGGCCTTGATGCCGGTTGCTGTTTACTCCATTGGTGTTTTGTTTAAGAAAGAAGGGTTTAAGTCACAAACTATGGGTAATGTTTATTGTTATTTGTTTTATATATATATATATATATATATATATATATATATATAACTAGATAGTTAGATTTGTTGTTAAACTTGTTTTCACTAGCTGTGTAAACGAGCCGAGCCGAGCTGAGCTTGAATTCGGCTCGTTTAATTTACGAAGCTTGAATCCAAGCTTGAATCCAAGTTTTGCTATTGGTGGGATATACTGAGAAAAAAGAGTACGATGATGAATTCAAGTTTGACTAGTTTTGAGTTTTATTTATAGAGTTTAAGCTTGGATTATGACTTTATGAGTTGTGTTTTTTTTTGGTTTTTGTTTTTTTTTATTTTTTTTTAACTCAAGCCGGCTCGGGCTTAACTTGTTATTATTACTAATTATTTAATTAACATTTATAACTTTTTAGACACAATTATGAAGTTAGTCCCCGACGCCTTCTTAAAGTAACAAGATTGTGTACTAAGGTTTAAAAGTTGTAAATATGAGTACCAAGATTTTAATTTTGTAACAATGTTAAGTACTAACTTTAACTTTAGTTAAAAGTTAATGGTTTTAACGGAATTCGCATCAACTCACCGTTGTAACAATCGGGTTTACCAATGCCCGGGCTTCAAGGCTCAGATTTTACCAACGCTCAATTTTACCGACCGAATAAAAATCATTTTAAATATATATATATATATATATATATATACATTTCTTTTGTGTGTTAGTCTTTTTATATTTTAATTCAATAAATTTATATTTTGGGTTTTATTAAGGTATCTTTAATAACGTGACCAATACCCACCGAATAGGTGTCAACTCGCCGTTGTAACACAATGCCCGGTTTTACATGCCAAATAAATATTGTTTTAGATATGGTAATTTTAAAAAATAAATAAGTTTAGGCTTGCTAGTTAGCAAGCTCGATAAGTTCAGCTCGAGCGTTAAACAAGCTTATATTTAGGCTCGAACTCGATAAGTTTAGCTCTTGCTTGGACTAGAATCCTAGATTATTAAACTAACTTATTTTAGAGAGTCGATGGCTCGTTACACTCCTAGTTTTCAGTAATTCAATGTATAAAAAATATTATTCACCAATATCGTTTTGTTCTTCGGTTAAATTTTTTTCAGGAAACATGTTGTCCATTTCACTCGGTGTCGCGATCGCAGCATACGGTGAAGCGAAATTCAACACATGGGGGGTTATATTACAACTAGGCGCGGTTGTGTTCGAAGCGACACGATTAGTTCTAATCCAAATCTTATTAACATCCAAAGGAATCACATTTAATCCGATAACATCATTGTACTATGTCGCCCCGTGTTGTCTAGTATTCTTATCGGTCCCATGGGTTGGGGTCGAGCTTCCAAAGCTATTGGACACTTCTACTTTTCGTTTCGACTATTTTATATTCTCAACAAACGCATTATGCCCGTTTGCATTGAACCTAGCGGTGTTCTTGCTTGTTGGGAAGACGTCCGCTTTGACTATGAACGTTGCGGGTGTGGTTAAAGATTGGTTGTTGATTGCGTTTTCGTGGTCGGTGATTAAGGATATGGTGACATTGGTTAATTTGTTTGGTTACTTGATTGCTTTTATAGGAGTTGGTTATTATAATCATGTAAAGTTGCAAGGGCTTAAGGCTAAAGATGCTGAGGAAAAGAAGGCTGCTCAGTTTGATAGTGAATTGGTTGATGAGAAAGTAACAAGAAAGATTGAATCTAATGAATGATTTTAAGGTTTGATTGTGTTTAATTGTTTGTTAGGATTTGGGTTGTATGATGTTTGTGTTTGTTGGTTTGTGTTGATGAGTTTAACATGTATTTGACTTTTGTTATAGATGTATAGATGAATTTACACCATGTCTTATGTGTTAAAAGGTTACATTTGTTTCTTATATATGTGGTATTTTATAAGATTTGCTTTTTTTTTTGTCTAGGTGTGATATATATAATACACTGTTATATAATCTTATGTCTTACACGGGCTAAATTTTATATAATACCACACATAAGAAACAATCAAATTCAACTAGTCAAATTAACATGCCTACATTTTTATTAGAAAGGACACGTATTAAATAATATGTGTTGTTAGTTAACCATTGCGTGTTTATGGTAAAGTTTTTGAGAGCCTCCATACGTATGTGTAAGTGATATGACCATAACCTAATTATAATAAGTAAAATCTCACTCATAGCTAAACTATTAGTAGGGTCTGAAGAACATAAAATGTAGACAAACCATACATCTATTTCAAAAGATATAGAGGTTGCTTCCAGTAAGACCACCAACTCCCAAAGTTAACGCCTACATACAAAGCATAATACCAAAATATATAGTGCTAGTGTGCTACTGATGGTTTTCAAGCTTCATTAATAAAAAGTTACTAGCAATCTAAGCATTTTGGGTTTTGGGTTGTAACAATTATGTTTTTTTGAAGGTTTTCAAATGATTATAACCCTATAATTATTAGTTGAGTGTAATGTGGTTTTTGTTCATGTGGTTTGTCTAAATGTACGGTTTTAGTCAAATAGTTTTAAATCTGTGATTTTCGTCCATGTGGTTTCATCTCACTTGTGATTAAACCCAATCTACTAACTCCCTTAAGTCTAATTGTAAAAGCCATTAGCGTGCCCTTCACGTGAGGGACAATTTTATCCTTTTTTCTCCAAATCCACCTCAGCTCCTCATGTGAGGGGGCTTGCGAATTAGGGTTGAGGTTTATTTGAGGAGAAAAATGACAAAATCGCCCCTCACGTGAGGGACACACTTATGAATTTAACGACCAGACTTAGCGGGGTTAGTGTGGTCGGGCTTAATTGCAAGTGAAATGAAACCACATGGACGAAAATCGCAGATTTAAAACTGTTAGACTAAAACCGCATATGTGGACAAATCACATAAACGAAACCCGCAGTTTACTCTTATTAGTTTATAATTATTTTTTAATAATATATAAACCCTAAAGTGATTTAAGGTACTAGGTAGTCAACTCAACTCAACACAACACAACACATCACAAACTCACTACCTTGTCAACCTGTCGTTCAATCCAAACACTGCATCCATCATACCAATGTAATGATCACCCGCCAATTAATATTCAAACACTTCCACACCAAACAAACAGTAAACTTCCATTCAATTCAAAATGCACACCAAGTGTTCGACCAAATGCCTCAACCAAACTTCACACCTTTACACCACTCAATGCTCAATCTTATCCACCAAAACCGCCCATTCCAAGCTCTTGACATGTTCACCACACAAATTCACCGTCTGGGTGTCACTCATATCGACGAAGTGTCGACCGCACTCGCCGTTAAAGCGTGTCGTGGCGACCCGAAACTCGGGTCCCAAATCCACGCTTTCGCAATGTCATCCGGGCTCGATTCGTTTCTTTCGGTTTCCAATTCGTTAATGCATATGTACTCGAAATCGGGACATTTTGATCGCTCGTTGGTTATTTTCGATAAGTTAACGAACCCGGACACGGTTTCGTGGAATACGCTGCTTTCCGGTTTTAAAGATAACGAAAACGCGTTAACTTTTGCGTGTCGAATGAATTGTTTAGGGGTTTCTTTTGATGCAGTGACTTACACTACTGCATTGGCACATTGTGCAGACTGTGAAGAGTTTGTGTTCGGGACGGAGCTGCACTCGTTAGTGGTGAAAAACGGGATGCAGCGTGAGGGGTTTATCGGGAACGCGCTCGTGACTTTGTACGCGAAGTCGGGGCGTATAGCCGAGGCTGAAAAGGTGTTTGACGAAATGCCTGAAAGAGATTTAGTGTCCTGGAACGCGATTCTTTCGGGGTATAGTCAAGAAGGAAGCTTTGGAATAGAAGCGTTTTCGACTTTTATTCAAATGGTTAGGTTAGGGTTAAAACTTGATCATGTTTCGTTTACTAGCGCGGTTTCGGCTTGTGGGCATGCGAGGTATTTAATACTCGGGAAACAGATACACGGGTTGGGTTTAAAATACGGGTATGGGACACACGAATCGGTATGCAATGTTTTGATTTCGACTTATTCAAAATGTGATCAAATTAATGACGCGAAATTGGTTTTTAACGGGATGGTTAACCGCAATGTGGTGTCGTGGACCACTATGATTTCGATAAGTGAAGAACACGCGGTTTCTTTGTTTAATAATATGAGGAATGATGATGTTTATCCGAATGAGGTTACATTCGTTGGCTTGATTCATGCGATATGTAATAATAATATGGTTAAAGAAGGTTTAACGGTTCACGGGTTATGCATAAAGTCGAGTTTTTTTCGAGAACTAGTGGTTGCTAATAGCTTCATTACAATGTATGCAAAGTTTGAGTCGATACACGACTCGGTTAAAGTATTTGAAGAGATTGAAAACAAAGTTGTTATTACATGGAACGCGTTAATCTCTGGGTTCACTTTAAACAAAATGTTTCAAGAAGCTTTGAAAACGTTCTCCGAAACGATCGTGGAGTCAAAACCGAACGAATACACGTTCGGGAGTGTGTTAAGTGCGATCGCGTCTTCCGAGTCTATATCGTTACGGTACGGTCAATGGTGCCACTCGTATATGTTAAAACTCGGGTTAAACGAGAATCCGATTGTGTCGGGTGCGCTTCTCGACATGTACGCGAAACGCGGAAGTATAAACGAGTCGTGTAAAGTGTTTGACGAGATCAAGGACAAGAACCAAGTCGCGTGGACCGCGATCATATCGGCGCATTCACGACACGGGGATTACGAGTCGGTTATGAAGTTATACGAAGACGTTAAAAACGAGTCGTTTGGGCCCGACTCGATAACGTTTTTATCGGTTTTAACCTCGTGTGGAAGAAAAGGGATGGTGGAGAAAGGCGAAGAGGTGTTCAGGTCAATGGTCAACGTTTATAACATTGACCCGACCCCGGAACATTATTCGTGTATGGTGGATATGTATGGGCGGGCCGGGCAGTTAACCAAGGCGGAGGAGTTTTTGGGTCGTATACCGGGTCGGGTCGGGCTGCCAGTGCTTCAAAGCTTATTGGGCTCGTGTAAAGTGCACGGGAATATGGAAATGGGGAGGCGGGTTTCGGACGCTTTGTTGAAAATGGAACCGAGAGAGTCGGGTTCGTACGTGTTGATGTCGAACTTGTATGCGGAACGAGCGAATTGGGATGAAGTTGCGAGAATAAGGAAAGGGATGAGGGAGAATAATGTGAAGAAAGTTGTCGGGTTTAGTTGGGTCGACGTGAATACTGTTGACGGGTCGTGTCACGCGTTTTCGTCGGATGATACGTCGCATCCGCGGACGAGTGAGATTTATCGGATGGCGTGGTTTTTGGGGTCGGAAATGAAGTCGGTAAAGATCGACGATGTTATCGAGCAAGTTAAAGTTTTGTAACAGTTGATAGAATTGAAAACTAGAGTTTGCATTTTTTGTAGGAATTGTTGAAGGATATGAATATGTTAATGTGTTATGAGTTATGAGTATATGATACTTGATGATTAATTTTGCAACTAAAACATATAGTACTGAACTACTAAAACTGAATATTTAAAAAACTAGTTTGAAAAAACGTGGACGGCAGGATTCGAACCTGCGCGGGCAGAGCCCACATGATTTCTAGTCACGCCTGATAACCACTCCGGCACATCCACTTGAGTTTTGCTATCATCAAAAACTAAAAGCCTTTAAGCTGATTTGGTAAGAGGTGTTATTATATATAGGTATAATGGTTTTTATTAATCTCAATTATCATTTTTTGGTTGCTGGCTAACGGTCCGACCTTTATCATATTTGTTCCCAACGGTCTGTGACTAACAGAATTCTAACGACGTTAGTTACAAGTAGGGGTGCAAACGAGCCTAGCTGCTCGAGATCGGCTCGTTAAAAAGCTCGATCGAGCCCGAGCTCGAGCCTAAACGAGCCTGTCATTTATATACTTTTTTAAAATATATATTTAATAATTAGTAATTAATTTATATAAAGTTATGAAAAAATAAATAAAAATAACTAATATATATATATGTGTATATATTATTTTATACATAAAATTATAATAGAAAAAATATATAAAAGTAATTATAATTATATAAAAAATAATTGATAAATAGTAAACGAGCCGAGCCTGAGCCGAGCTCGAGCTTGAAAATCTACTCACGAGCCGAGCTCAAGCTTTGAAAATATAGCTCGAAACGAGCCGAGCTCGAGCCTAGTCGAGATCGGGCTCGGCTCGTTGGCACCCCTAGTTACATGACGTTTTTTGCCAGAAAACTCACATCTTTTCCAGAAACCTCAATTTGTTCGTTCCAAACATTTTTGTAACATTGGATTAGCATTTAGTAACTTTAATAAAAACCAATACATCTTATTTATATATATATATATATATATATATCTTATATATATGTAACATATCAAACTCTTCCATGGCTACACTACTTTTAGTTTGCAATGAAGATATGAAAATGGGTCCAAAAAGTTGATTCATGATTTCAAGTTTTCAACTATTTCTATTCCTCAACTGCAAACCTACCAAAACTTGTAGCAAATACATTAAACAAAATGCTTTGTAGTATTTGTAGCAAGTCATTCTACCACTTTTATTCTTCTTAGTCATGACACTCCTAACATTACAATATAATCATTCTACCAAAAACCTTTTGCAAATTTCGGGTTTATAATAGGTTACGCGTTAAAACATTTACTAACGTTTGTTTCGCCTTATACATAGTTTCAACCGATGCACACCTCTAACTATCATTAGACCAGAATAACATTAATGACAATAATATATCAAGCACAAATGGAAGAAAATTTCTATCAATCAATTAAAAAGAGTGTTCATGAGCATAAAGCAAATTAGAAGCCATTTGAGTTCATAATCCATAAAAGAAAATCACAGTACAATAATCATAGTTGTTTTAGGAAAAGAAAGATCAAAGCCGATAACCGACCCATCACACCGAATTTCCATAATCCATGTTTAAATCAGAAGCTTCTCAATAGCATCCTGCAATACAAATTATACAAAATTTAGAATCTTTTTAACAAAAATTGTGCAAAATATAACATTAATGTTATGTAATAAGAATTAAGAACCTTGAGTTGCTGTATTTGGGATCTCAACTGGCTGCCTTCATTGCTGGTTACTGAACAAGCAATCACGGGCCGAGTGACACCACATGCTCGTCCAAGGGCTTGCTTTGATGGCACGAAAACATAGGGTACATTCTGCAAATTTTATTATTTATTAATTACATAATTTACTTGGCATACAAAGATTAAGAATAATACAAGAACAAAAATCTTGAATTATAATTCAAGACTTTAAACTTTTTGTCATTGTGATCTAACGACATAAAGATGCATGATGTTTCGATCATTTAAAGTTGATGCTAAAAACTTAACGACGATTCAAAGATGCCCATTAAAAATATTTGATTTGTTTTATCATTATAATCTAATAGCATCAAGATTAAGCCAAGCTGCCCGCGAGCTACTCGAGATCGGCTCGTTAAAAAGCTCGATCGAGCCGAGCTTAATCGAGCTCGAGCCTAAAAATAAGCTCGTTTAATAAGCAAGCCCGATCCCGAGTTTCACTTATCGAACTCAAGCCGGCTCGTGAGCCTAAACGAGCCTGCCATTTATATATTTTTTTAAAATATATATATTTAATAATTATAATTAATATATATAATGTTATGAAAAAATAAATAAAAATAAGTAAATAATATATATTATTTTATACGTAAAATTATAATAGAAAAAATAAATAAAATAATTATATTTATATAAAAAATAATTGATAAATCGTAAACGAGCCGGGCTCGAGCTTCAAAATTCATTCACGAGCCAAGCTCGAGCTTTGAAACAGAGCTTGAAATGAGCCGAGCTCGAGCCGAGCCCGTCGTTTGCACCCCTAATTGCATCATTAAAACCTCATGCTAAAAATTAAAGAACGCCGCGGCTGATTCTACCAAAAAATCTTGATTTTCTCATCATTTTAATCTAATAGCATCAAGATTTGTGAATCTTTTCATCTTTAATCTTATAGCATCAAGATTTGTGAATCTTTTTAACAATTTGAATCAAAAGCTAAAAAGTTTCTGCAATCAACCGGATCCCACTAAAAATTCTTAATATTTTGATTTTTTTAATCTAACATCAATAATCATTTATGTCAACATTTTTATCACATGTTCTATGCAGTCGATATCGCGGATAAAACATCGGTTTTCGGTCCCTTGATAAAATTTCAGTCAGAATATTTGCACTGATAATATCAGCGATATTGACGGATATTCGACCTATACATCGCCGATATTTCCGATATCAGTGTTGTAAGTGTTAATTAACAATTTTTAATGCTCAATGTCAGTTTTTAAGTCTTAATTAGTTCCTTCTTGCTACGATTGTTAGTGTGTTGGCAAGTTGGAAAAGGTTAATTTGTTACTAGTAGGAGAGTATACTGAATTATTAATGTTAAATTGCTATATGTATCTCAAATATCGGTCCTTGACCGATATCCAATATTTTTCCGCATTAACTGCTTAGCACATGTTTTAACTTTATGACAATAATCAGTACACATTGCTTTAAAAACATGTAAACGCATAACCAAGCACACATTATATATTTATATCAAGATAACGCTAAAATATACCTTATCTTCAGCAAGGAGGGGAAGATGAAGAATAATTTCGAGAGGCTCAGCATCTGCCGCCATCACTACAAACTCAGATATACCCCTGTTAAGGGTCTTTGTAGCTGCAAATCAAAAAATTAAAAACAAGATTTATAGTTAACAAGTTTAAAACTTTATCAAGAAAAAGACATCCATATAAGTCAAATATATAGCTTTCATAAACATTTACTTTTAAGTTTTAACCGATTACAAGAAAATGAAACGTTGGGTAACCTCCGTTATTATTATAGTAATAAAACTTGTAATCATTTAATTTACATGAATTCATTCAAATATGAACTAAAAAAACTCTCAAATCAAAATATTACAATTTTTCATGATTATATCATTTACAAGAATCCATTTAAATTCGTATAGAAAACGATAAATCAAGTTTAAAGATTTTCTTGACATGAATTCATCCAAATATGAACAACAAAATAGGGTTGTTCACGAAACGAGTCAGGGTGGGTTCGAGCTCGCGCTTGAAACTAAACGAGGCAGCTTAGCTAAGCTCGAGGTCGATCAAAGTTAAACGAGCCAGCCAACGAGCCGAGCCATGACCCGAGCCGAGCTTGGGCCGAGTTCGGCTCGGTTACGAAAATGAGCCAGCTCGGATCAAGTCGTTTCAAATCAAGTTTTTTAGCTAGTTTTATTCTAACTTTTATCGAGCGAGATACGAGCCCGACTCATTGACATCTTTCATGTTTCTATCAACATATTAAAATCTTTCATGTGTGAAGTTGTATACAAAACAAATCAACTGCAATAATACCATCTTACTATACACTATTTTCCAGATCAACAAGACATGTCCAAACAATTAATTCTTTAAAATTTGTAATATTTATTTATAATCCATAAAATCAACACAAAAAAAAAATCAATCAGCGTTGACCAAACAAGCACCAGCAGTTGACCAACAAACAAACATCAAATCCTCACATTAATCAACAAAAACAAACAAGGGTTTTGAAAATTATAAAGATTTAAAGCTCATACCTTCATTAGCACCCTTCTTAAGCTGCTTATAATTAGCAGCCTGTTGCACAAGATCCAATATTGTTATTGTCAGCTGAGCATCAGCCAGTGGGTAAGCTTTTGGGTTCACAGCTTCACCAGTCTGCATCAAAAAACCAAGATTAGCAAAACCCAGATGGGAAACTGGTTAATTATTAAAACCCAGATGGGAAATTGGATAATTATTAAAACCCAGCTGGGAAATTGGTTAATTATTAAAACCCAGATGATAAATTGGTTGATTATTAAAACCCAGATGGGAAATTGGCTAAAGATTGATGGGTTTGAAGATAAGAGCATAAAGGTACCATTTTTACGGCGGAGACAAGATTAGGGTTTTACAGGATTTGTGAGAGTGATTACAAGGGTTTAAGATGAAGGTGCTAGGCTTTGTATTTAAGGGCTTTTTGGTCTTTTTGTTGACTACAAGTTGACAACTTGCTCATTTATTGATTCTTATATTTTTCTTTTTTCTTGGTTTTTGTTATTAAAAAATTAAAACGTTTTTAGTTGTTTTCTACATGTGTTTTAAAGTTTGAATAGATATTTTCACACACGTTACAGATTGATCGTTGTTGTAGTAATCGTTAGTCGGCTAGTTGTTAGTTAAATAATGAGGTAGGGACTAGTGTTTACTTGGGATTATCGATGTTTAGTCGGGGTTTTTTTACAACCATAGATCAAGAAGACATAGCGTGCAGAGATGAGAATGGTGAGATGGATGTGTAGGCACGGAATGTTAGATCATATAAGAAATGAATATTTAAAAAAATAATAATCAAGGGTGACTAATATATCAGATAAGATACAAGAAATAATATTGTGATGGTTTAGATATGTGTAGGGGAGATAAATGATGACGCCGGTTAAAGTTGTGCAAGCCCTCACTATGGAGGGGGTGAGTAGAGGAAGAACCAAAATGAATTAGGAAGAATGATTACACAAGATTTGATATATTTGCACATATTTAAGGACAAGGTTGGGGATAGGACTTCATGAAGGCGTGCGATTTATTATATGGAAATTTTATGTGATGGAGCATATTTGTTCTAACTCTATCTTAGTTGTTTAGTTTTTATCTTAACTTGTGATAGACTTTGCATGCTATCACTTGCTATGTACTTCATGTCTCTATGACATTTTTCTGTTACTTATATGCTTTTCCTTCAGTTGATAATAGCGTACTGATGTTATATGTTTTATGTTGTCAAGATTATACGAGAAACAAATTTATGTTTATGTTTTACTTCTTCAAGTCTACAAATGGTTCTTGGAGTTCAGAGTCTTTATGAAAACAATCTCTATGATTTGCTTATATTTCACTATCTTTCTTGGACCTTTACCAATAGCATAGCTATGGTGGATAGTCTACATTTAACTATTTAAAGGAACAAAAAAAATTTGCAATTGGAATACACATTGGCAAGGAATTGATAATGTGAATCATGAACAAAGTTTATTGTTTAGTCCTGCTGGTTAGAGCTTGATTTTTAAGCCCAAACTAAGATATATTGGGCTTTACCTACCACTATAACAAAAATAAAAAATCAACTCATATTTTATGTTTACATCTTTTAGATTGACTCTCTCTTTTTCATACTAACTTGATCGTCGGAGGGTGTTCTCATTGTTTTAACCTCGGGTCATCTTCTAACGAGTTCTCTACATGTTGCATATTGTGATATTGATACTCGATTGTTTCTTCAATACGAGTTTCCCTATGATGTTCTAAATGAAACCGTTCCATCTCATGCTAGCAAACACGAAAAAAATAGAACTATACTCATGGTCTCATGCTCGATTGTTTCTTCATTTCGTAATCTTTCTTGTTTAATCAAACGATAATCTTGCCCCCAAGCGCTATACTCGTGTCCCCAATTGTTTCTTCAAGTTGTAATCTTTCTTGTTAATCAAATGTGATTTGACATAAAATTTGATTTTTTCATACTTACAAAATGACAATATAAATTGGCTCATTGAAGAACATCAAATTCATGAAACGAAAGGGGGCTCATTGAAAAACATCAAATGCATGAAACGAAAGGGGAACGACGCTCACACTGGAGAGCTTGCTCCGTCATGCCCGGATGGGTATGTGTTGGGAAAATCAAACGGCAGAGAGGTGAGCCCATTAGTTAAACGACTATGTTAGGAAAAAAGATTTAAGCCGTCAGCCTAGTTACCTAAAGAACACAATCCAATTACCAAACAACTCGTTTAAAAAAAGATTGTATTGTGTAACATAACGCGTATAAACCAGTGTTAAATCACATGCAAACTCGAACATATCCTAACAAAGGTCCAATACAACACAAAAATGTCTATCAAACAAAGATCAATATTCAAACTTTTATTCTAGAAATATATACCAAAACAAATAATGATATGTAAAGATACACTTGATAGTCAATAACTCAATATGCAAAAACAATTGCATACTTATTGTCTTTGATTTCTTTTTTACTAATAGTATGTATGCATCAATTAAACTAACAATGTCATCAAACAATTACAAATAAAAACTCAAATTATAGAAACTCGACCTTTATTAAAACGCATCAAGCGATAGCCTCAAACCGCTTCAACCTGTCACAGTTCGGCGTCTCCTGCTGATAATACCCCCAATGCACCCGTTGCATCTCAAGCCGACAATTATGAGAAAGAATCGAAACATAATCATGCTCAACTCGTTCCTCAATCCCCAATCTTTCCTCACTGTTTTTCGGATACTCCTCCTCAAAGCTTCTCGACTTCACATAAAAGTTAACACCTTTTTGCGTCGTTAACACATGATCATAACCGTAAGTCCTCGAAAGCGTGTAAACCGGCTCATTCGACGGCAAAAAGTTCAACAATAATATCAAAATCACCGGCAACACCTGAAGCAATGTCCTCATCCCACCCGACCCGTTCCCATCCTGCACCCCCCCACCCGACCCGAAACTAAAACCCGTAAATTGCGTAGTCGCCCGCGGATTCATCCCCCCGAAAAAAAAATTTCTAAAAATCTCCTCAGCATCCACATCACCATCATAATAAAACCCGTTACCGTAACCATTACCGTTACCGTTACCCCTACGTCTCTCGTAAACAGGCTCATCTGACCCGACAACATCATACTGTTTCCTACTCTCCTCACCACTCAAACACTGAAACGCTTTCGACACTTTCTTAAACGCTTCTTCGGACCCGGGAGCCTTATTCTTATCAGGATGGACTTTCAATGACAACTTCCTATAAGCCTTCCTAATATCCTCAACACTAGCACTTCTTTCTAACCCTAATATCTCATAATAATCTTTCTTCCTCTTAATCTCTCTCACAATCACAACTTGCTCATCCGAGTAAAACCCAGATCCGGATCCGGACCCGGGTCCAGGCCCAGTTCCCGGATTCCTCCGCCGTTGACCTGAATTCTCGCCGGAGTTTTCGTTTTCCGGCTGTTTTGGAGGTGGGTTTAGGTTATCTTGATGACCCGGATGACCCGAATCAAGATCCGGTAACAGATCGTTGACCCGGAGTGATGGGTCTAATCTTTTGGTCTTTGTGATGAATTTTAAGGCGCGGGTTTGATCGCCTGAGGCGAGGGCTTGTTTGGCGATGTGTAGACATCTCAAGGCTTCGTCTTTATTGCCGTCCATGGGTAATTGAGTGTAAAGATTGAAGAATTGAAGTGGGTATTGGGTGGATTTGGGTATTGATGATGATTGATGGGTTGTTTGTGTTGGGTTTTTATACAAGATTATCAAAGTTCAAGTTAACCATATTTAACAAGAAAACGCAACGGAAGCTTAGATTTTAAAACTTGTTATGAACATACCATTATGTTAAAACTAAAACCCGAAGAACAAGGATCAATATTACAAGAACAAAATGCTCACATAATGTAAGTTGTACCTTCTTATACCTTATAATAAGATGTAGGTGGATGAAGAAGATGATGTCTTCAAATGGCAAGGTTGCAAAGGAGAAACCCTCAAGCTTTGTATACCCCAAGCTTTTGTAGCAACAACACCAATTTGTGCTAGGATTTGAACACCAATTTTAGACTCACAAAACTCCCAATTTGAGGCCAATATGGCCGTGAGTTTTGAGAGAGAAGAGAGAGTTTAGAAAACTTCAAAATTACTTGAGAATTCAAAAGGGACAAGACCAAAATGCATGTAATGTGAATGGAGATAAATAAGATGGTCAACACAAGAAGACAAAACTTTTGATTGGACCAAAACCTCCACCCACATGGGGTGGCCGGTTATATTTATTTTATATATATATATTTTTTTTTTTTTTGTTTTGTTTTAACCATTTAAAACATCTCCATTCATTTTATAAAACTCATTTTTATAAAATGTACATACATTTATATAATTATTTAACCAATTAAATAATTAATTTATATAAACAAATTATCCAGATAATTTATTTAAATCCTCAAGTGTGTTTGTTTAGAAAACCAATTTTCTAAACATGTAGTGTTCGGTATTCGTTTAATTGATCAAATCATTAAAAGAATACATTTGGTGTTGTCTAGCTTGTTATTGGGTATGACCCGACTTGGATCAAACACATTTAGCCACATTAGTATAAGTATGTGTCTCGGGCATACGTAATTCCAACAATCTCCCACTTGCACGAGATACATAGAAAATTAATGCAAGTGGTGAATACCGCCTAACAACAGTTCACCACCCCTAATGTGTTTGACGAAGTGCCATTCAATAACATCATTCCTTCAAGTCCCTTACTTGATATGATTTAGGTGAATCTATCATTATATCCCTTTGTTACTAGATGTCATGTTGGATCTAAGAGACATAGGCGATCATTCTCTTTACAATTCAACTTTATCAGGCCTTAGACATCTAAACTCTCAACACATAAGAGGAACAAATTCCATCTTGACTGTATACGCCTCTCACTATCACTTTATACTCCACCTGAGCTCATCCTTATGTACCATCTTTTACGAATAGCGAAGGGGAGAGTCAAAGTGTAATACTTGGTGAAAATCAAGACCCAGTATACATCTCAGGTCTAAGGATAATATGAAATTCTCCTTTACTCAAAATTACTAATGATCAGGTCCATTGACTCCATGTAGTAATATTGAGAGCGGGTCAGTCCAATATTCGTATCCCACAAATATCTATGAACCTTGGCAGCAAACCTATGCTCCATATTCATTCCTTATGAATATCCACCAATCCTAGTTCATAATAGTCTTGCTTCATATTTGTTCCCACAAATGTGATCGACTACGGACTTTTAGAATAAGATAACTTATTCATGGATTAAACATGCAAAATTAGAATTTAACTCAAGATTCCATAATCATATAAAAGAGTTAAATTACAAAAGTCTTTTAAACGTAAATACAAAATAGATCAAATCCAATTACTAGAATATCGAAGTCCTAAGCCACTCGCATGACGCTCATGTTTCGGTCTTTCTAGGAGCTTCGTGAATGGATCCGCAAGATTTTGATCAGTTCCAACTTTGCGAATACATATCTTTCCTTTTTCAACTTCATCCCTTATGTAGTTGAATCTCCGCTCTATGTGCCTTGTCTTTTGGTGCGAACGAGGTTCCTTGATTTGAGCAATCGCACCCTCGTTGTCACAAAAGATTTCTAGGGGGTCTTGAATGGTAGGGACCACCCCTAGATCAGAAATAAATTTCTTCAACCATGCAGCTTCCTGAGCTGCCAATGAAGCGGCGATGTATTCTGATTCTGTAGTGGACAATGCTACCACTTCCTGTTTTGAGCTCTTCCAAGAGACAGCTCCTCCATTAAGAGTGAACACATACCCAGATTGTGATCGAGAATCATCTCGATCAGTTTGGAAGCTCGCATCCGTGTAACCTTTTATAGCGAGTTCCTCCTCACCAGATCCATATATCAGAAACATATCCTTAGTTCTCCTAAGGTATTTCAATATGTTCTTAACAGCCATCCAATGACTGTTTCCTGGATTCTGTTGGTATCTGCTTGTCATGCTCAAAGCGCATGACACATCCGGTCTAGTACATATCATCGCATACATGATGGATCCTATAGCAGAAGCATATGGGATTTGTTTCATCATCTCTTGCTCACCCTTTGAGCTTGGACATTGAGCTGAACTCAATATGGTCCCTCTTTGAATAGGTACAAAACCTTTCTTGGAGTTTTCCATCTTGAACCTTTTCAAGATCTTATCAATGTATGTACTTTGGTTCAAACCTATCAAGCGCCTTGACCTATCCCTATAGATCTTTATTCCCAAAATATAGGCAGCTTCACCAAGATCCTTGATGGAAAATCTACTTCCAAGCCAAGCCTTAACGCTTTCCATGGTTGGAATGTCATTTCCAAATAGTAGAATGTCATCGACATACAATACTAAGAAGGTAATTATACTCCCACTAGCTTTCTTATACACACAAGCCTCATCAGCGTTTTTGATGAACCCAAAACTTTTGATTTCTTCATCAAAACGATGATTCCAAGTTCTAGATGCTTGTTTCAATCCATAGATTGATTTCTTTAACTTGCATACTTTATTAGGATGTTTTGGATCGACAAAACCTTCAGGCTGAACCATATAGACATCTTCCTCAAGATATCCATTTAGGAAAGCGGTCTTGACATCCATTTGCCAAATTTCATAATCATAATGTGCAGCTATGGCAAATAATATCCTAATAGACTTTAGCATTGCCACAGGCGAAAAAGTTTCATCATAATCAACCCCTTGAGTTTGAGTGAAACCCTTAGCTACAAGTCTTGCTTTATAAGTATCCAAGTTTCCATGCATATCAGTTTTTCTTTTGAAAACCCACTTACTTCCAACAGCTTTGGAGTTGAGTGGTGGTTCAACCAATTCCCAAACTTGGTTGTCATACATGGATTGCATCTCAACGTTCATGGCTTCAAGCCATTTGTCACAATCATTCTTGGACATTGCATCACGGTATGTGGTTGGTTCATCCGAATCTACCACGTAGCAACCTTCTACAAAAAATCCATATCTTTCAGGTGGATTGCTAACTCTACCAGATCTGCGAACGTTTTGTGTGTTTTGATCAACCACTTGATCACTTTCAACAACCTCTTGTTGAGTGCTAGTATCAACCAATTGTGTATCATCTTGTGGTTCTTGATCCTCATCAAGTTTCACTGTTCTACTATTAGTTCCTTCCTTAAGGAACTTAGTTTCCAAGAACTTACCCTTTCGAGCAATAATAACATTTTGCTCACTAGGATCGTAAAAGTAATATCCTAAATCATCTTTAGGATAACCTATAAAGATACACTTAGTGGATCGGACTTCTAATTTGTTTGGGGTGTATTGCTTTACATAAGCTTCACAACCCCAAACTCTTAAGAATGATAGCGATGGAGCCTTTCCATGCCATATTTCAAAAGGTGTCTTCTCCACTTTCTTGGTTGGAGCCATATTCAATATGCGAACAGCGGAAAGTAAAGCATAGCCCCAAAATGATAGAGGTAAAGTGCTTCTAGCCATCATCGATCGAACCATATCTAATAGGGTACGATTTCTCCTTTCAGACACACCATTATGTTGTGGTGTTCCAGGTGGAGTAAGTTGTGAAATAATTCCACAACTCTTAAGATGATCTTGAAAAACACCACTTAGGTATTCACCTCCTCTATCACTACGAAGTACTTTGATTGTGGTCTTGAGTTGTCTTTCTACTTCAGTTTTGAAGTCTTTGAACATTTCAAAAGCTTCATCTTTGTGTTTCAATAAGTACACATAACCATATCGACTATAATCGTCAATAAAGGTAATGAAGTATCTTTCACCATTCCTAGTCATTGGTCTAAAAGGACCACATACATCCGAATGTATGATACCCAATAATTCTTTTGACCTTTCAAAAGTTTTATTAAAGGGTTGCTTTGTCATTTTGCCTTGTAAACAAGATTCACATACATCAAATGAATCATACTCATTTGTTTCTAGAATACCACTCTTGCGAAGAGTTTGCATGCGATTCTTGCTTATATGTCCAAGGCGACAATGCCAAAGATAGGAATCACCCAAGTCCTTCTTGAGTTTCTTGGTGTTGACATTGTACATTGAACTACTATGTGACGTACCAATTTGATCTATTTCATATATACCATTCATGGGTATAGCTTTAAAATAAAATATGCCATTCATCAAAACATGAATATCATAATCTATAAATTTAAGATCAAAGCCACATTGTTTTAAAAGGGACACGGAAATAATGTTTCTCCTTAACTTAGGAGCATACAAAACATTCTTCAAAATTACTTCCAAACCACTTGGAAGATTTAATATGTAGTCTCCTTGGGCTTGGACTTCAACTCTTGCTCCATTGCCCATAAAGAGACTAATGTCCCCTTTGTTGAGTTGTTTACTTCTTTTGAACCCCTGCAACAAATTGCAAATGTGAGTTCCACATCCGGTATCAAGTACCCATGTATTTGAAGAAATAACATTTAGTTCAATATGTATAGTAAAGATAATACCTGAGGTATGCCCCGCATCCCTCTTATCTTTTAACGCTTTGAGATAGGTCGGACAATTCCTTTTCCAATGACCTATCTCTCCACACTCAAAGCATGGATCTTGCGCCGCAACCTTTTGCTTCTTTTCCTTCGGTTTGATGGGCGTGATGGCTTTCCTCTTTCCCTTTCCTCGGACGTGGTCCTTGCCCTTAGCAACACTTGCTTTGGGGTTGGAGTTATGTCCCCTTTTTCCTTCATCGATTGTTAGAACGGGTAAAGCCTTTTTACCCATTCCCGCTTCGGCCGTTCTTAGCATTGCGTGAAGCTCACCAATGCTTTTGTCCCACCCATTCATGTTATAATTCATGACAAAGGTTTCAAACCTTTTGGTCAAAGAGTTGAGGATCAAATCCGTAGCCAACTCATTAGACACGGGACAATTCAACCTACGAAGCTTTTCGATGTAGCTTTTCATCTTTAGGACATAAGATGAGACGGTTTGGGTTTCCTCCATACGACATGCATGAAACGCTCGAACCGTTTCGAAACGTTCCGCTCTAGCTTGTTGAAGGAACATTTCCTTCAATTGAGTTATCATGTCGTATGCCCCATGATGCTCGAAATCCTTTTGGATTTCGGGAATCATAGTCCCCAACATGAGGCAAGAGGCTTGCACCGAATCTTTGGTGTAATTGACCCAATCGTTATAAGCCTCCTCATCTTCCACGTTAGGCTCATCGGGAATGGGATCGTCTAAGACATATGATATCTCTTCTTGTTTGAGAACTATTCTCAAGTTGCGATACCAATCCATAAAGTTATTATGGTTTAGACGATCCTTTTCAAGGATGGTTCTTAAGGATAGGTTACGGGTGTTATGGGTAGAGGTGTTTGCATTGTTAGTGGCCATCTACAAAATTTAACAAAGTTCTATTTAGTATTATAATCAATTTAATTATTAATACCCTTTTATTTCAGATTTTAAAATAATAATTAAATTCTAGAATCCAACGATAAATCAAATTTCGGTTAGGTGACCTTTATCCCGTTATTTGATTTAACAAGGTAGTCAACCTTGACAATTGCAACCCTTTGCAACTTCTAGAGGTATGGGACCATTCGAAATCCTTATTTCGTGTTGGCATGTTTATCCCATCAACACCATTGGATCCCATGCTTAGGTGACCTTTATCACATGGTTTCCAATTCAAGTCGTCCTACTTGTATAAACATGTAAGATTAACATACAAGTGGTTAGGTGACCTTTATCCCACAAATATGTTAATATTACCCTAAGTATATTAGTTTGCTCAAAATGGTTAGGTGACCTTTATCCCATTTAAAGTTCCCTAATACGTTAAGTGTCATACAAAAGGATGGTGTTAGACTTGTTTCCTTGGTAATTTGAAAAAGGGATTTTAAATTTTCAAATATTCTAGTTGAAAAACATTATGCCATATCCTAACATGCATTTAGAAATATGGCGATTTTGAAAACCAATTTTCAAGGTTCTAGTTATAATAAAACCAATTTTATTATAGGTGAGTGATCGCTTAGTTTTAATAAACCCATTTAATTAAACTAATTGACGCGATATTACCAAATATATATTAGAACCCGTTTTATGCTTGTTGTCGTTCCTATGTGACGGTTTGGATATCCTAATATCTATCAACCACACATTACATTAAGTAAAACAAACAACCAAGCATACACATGCAAAATATAGTCATAACCGAAAACCGCTAAATTTGACCATACTTGTTAGCCGAAACAAGTATAGGTCATAAGTCACACCTAAGGGACAAAACATGACACAAGGATGGAATGTTGACTCCCACTTGATCTTGCATCCAAATGCTTCAAGTATCCTTTCCAAGTTGTTGTGTTCTTGTTGGGCTTGTTAATGGGCTCCAAACTTCCAAAAGTCTTCTTGGGCCCAAGAGTGAAATTTATGGGCCTAATGGGCTTGAATCCCATGATGGGCCGGTGAGGCCCAACAAGCCCAAAATTTCGGCCCAAGGCCCAAATCCACCAATTCTTGCATCTTCAATTTTTACAACATGTATCCTAATACATATTTTTCTAAAATGAAGAAAATGCAACTAATCTACTTATTACATACCATTTATGAACAAATAAATTACACAAGCCTAAAATTATGAATTATTACAACCATATTGAATAATAAACATAATCAACATACACAAAACAACAATCAACACATCCAAGGTCTAGGTTTCGGTTATGACACATCCAAACATACCAAATGTTCTAAGCATGCATCCTAAGCAACCAATGCCCAAAATATCACAAAGACAAAAGGTGCCCCCCCCCCCCAAGAGGCTACGGCCACCCCCCCAAAATATTTACAATTTTGATATTTCAACATCCAAATGTTAAATGGTTTCCTAAGATCTTTCCATGCATGTCAAGATCTTACAAAACCATGAGGGGTAAAATCCACCAAATTTTCGGACCCCTTTTTCACCCATGAAAAAACCCGAAATTTAGGAACATGTAAGGAGCATAAGTCCTTGTAACCGGCTCTTGATGCCATTGTTGGGTTTTTATACAAGATTATCAAAGTTCAAGTTAACCATATTTAACAAGAAAACGCAACGGAAGCTTAGATTTTAAAACTTGTTATGAACATACCATTATGTTAAAACTAAAACCCGAAGAACAAGGATCAATATTACAAGAACAAAATGCTCACATAATGTAAGTTGTACCTTCTTATACCTTATAATAAGATGTAGGTGGATGAAGAAGATGATGTCTTCAAATGGCAAGGTTGCAAAGGAGAAACCCTCAAGCTTTGTATACCCCAAGCTTTTGTAGCAACAACACCAATTTGTGCTAGGATTTGAACACCAATTTTAGACTCACAAAACTCCCAATTTGAGGCCAATATGGCCGTGAGTTTTGAGAGAGAAGAGAGAGTTTAGAAAACTTCAAAATTACTTGAGAATTCAAAAGGGACAAGACCAAAATGCATGTAATGTGAATGGAGATAAATAAGATGGTCAACACAAGAAGACAAAACTTTTGATTGGACCAAAACCTCCACCCACATGGGGTGGCCGGTTATATTTATTTTATATATATATATTTTTTTTTTTTTTGTTTTGTTTTAACCATTTAAAACATCTCCATTCATTTTATAAAACTCATTTTTATAAAATGTACATACATTTATATAATTATTTAACCAATTAAATAATTAATTTATATAAACAAATTATCCAGATAATTTATTTAAATCCTCAAGTGTGTTTGTTTAGAAAACCAATTTTCTAAACATGTAGTGTTCGGTATTCGTTTAATTGATCAAATCATTAAAAGAATACATTTGGTGTTGTCTAGCTTGTTATTGGGTATGACCCGACTTGGATCAAACACATTTAGCCACATTAGTATAAGTATGTGTCTCGGGCATACGTAATTCCAACAATCTCCCACTTGCACGAGATACATAGAAAATTAATGCAAGTGGTGAATACCGCCTAACAACAGTTCACCACCCCTAATGTGTTTGACGAAGTGCCATTCAATAACATCATTCCTTCAAGTCCCTTACTTGATATGATTTAGGTGAATCTATCATTATATCCCTTTGTTACTAGATGTCATGTTGGATCTAAGAGACATAGGCGATCATTCTCTTTACAATTCAACTTTATCAGGCCTTAGACATCTAAACTCTCAACACATAAGAGGAACAAATTCCATCTTGACTGTATACGCCTCTCACTATCACTTTATACTCCACCTGAGCTCATCCTTATGTACCATCTTTTACGAATAGCGAAGGGGAGAGTCAAAGTGTAATACTTGGTGAAAATCAAGACCCAGTATACATCTCAGGTCTAAGGATAATATGAAATTCTCCTTTACTCAAAATTACTAATGATCAGGTCCATTGACTCCATGTAGTAATATTGAGAGCGGGTCAGTCCAATATTCGTATCCCACAAATATCTATGAACCTTGGCAGCAAACCTATGCTCCATATTCATTCCTTATGAATATCCACCAATCCTAGTTCATAATAGTCTTGCTTCATATTTGTTCCCACAAATGTGATCGACTACGGACTTTTAGAATAAGATAACTTATTCATGGATTAAACATGCAAAATTAGAATTTAACTCAAGATTCCATAATCATATAAAAGAGTTAAATTACAAAAGTCTTTTAAACGTAAATACAAAATAGATCAAATCCAATTACTAGAATATCGAAGTCCTAAGCCACTCGCATGACGCTCATGTTTCGGTCTTTCTAGGAGCTTCGTGAATGGATCCGCAAGATTTTGATCAGTTCCAACTTTGCGAATACATATCTTTCCTTTTTCAACTTCATCCCTTATGTAGTTGAATCTCCGCTCTATGTGCCTTGTCTTTTGGTGCGAACGAGGTTCCTTGATTTGAGCAATCGCACCCTCGTTGTCACAAAAGATTTCTAGGGGGTCTTGAATGGTAGGGACCACCCCTAGATCAGAAATAAATTTCTTCAACCATGCAGCTTCCTGAGCTGCCAATGAAGCGGCGATGTATTCTGATTCTGTAGTGGACAATGCTACCACTTCCTGTTTTGAGCTCTTCCAAGAGACAGCTCCTCCATTAAGAGTGAACACATACCCAGATTGTGATCGAGAATCATCTCGATCAGTTTGGAAGCTCGCATCCGTGTAACCTTTTATAGCGAGTTCCTCCTCACCAGATCCATATATCAGAAACATATCCTTAGTTCTCCTAAGGTATTTCAATATGTTCTTAACAGCCATCCAATGACTGTTTCCTGGATTCTGTTGGTATCTGCTTGTCATGCTCAAAGCGCATGACACATCCGGTCTAGTACATATCATCGCATACATGATGGATCCTATAGCAGAAGCATATGGGATTTGTTTCATCATCTCTTGCTCACCCTTTGAGCTTGGACATTGAGCTGAACTCAATATGGTCCCTCTTTGAATAGGTACAAAACCTTTCTTGGAGTTTTCCATCTTGAACCTTTTCAAGATCTTATCAATGTATGTACTTTGGTTCAAACCTATCAAGCGCCTTGACCTATCCCTATAGATCTTTATTCCCAAAATATAGGCAGCTTCACCAAGATCCTTGATGGAAAATCTACTTCCAAGCCAAGCCTTAACGCTTTCCATGGTTGGAATGTCATTTCCAAATAGTAGAATGTCATCGACATACAATACTAAGAAGGTAATTATACTCCCACTAGCTTTCTTATACACACAAGCCTCATCAGCGTTTTTGATGAACCCAAAACTTTTGATTTCTTCATCAAAACGATGATTCCAAGTTCTAGATGCTTGTTTCAATCCATAGATTGATTTCTTTAACTTGCATACTTTATTAGGATGTTTTGGATCGACAAAACCTTCAGGCTGAACCATATAGACATCTTCCTCAAGATATCCATTTAGGAAAGCGGTCTTGACATCCATTTGCCAAATTTCATAATCATAATGTGCAGCTATGGCAAATAATATCCTAATAGACTTTAGCATTGCCACAGGCGAAAAAGTTTCATCATAATCAACCCCTTGAGTTTGAGTGAAACCCTTAGCTACAAGTCTTGCTTTATAAGTATCCAAGTTTCCATGCATATCAGTTTTTCTTTTGAAAACCCACTTACTTCCAACAGCTTTGGAGTTGAGTGGTGGTTCAACCAATTCCCAAACTTGGTTGTCATACATGGATTGCATCTCAACGTTCATGGCTTCAAGCCATTTGTCACAATCATTCTTGGACATTGCATCACGGTATGTGGTTGGTTCATCCGAATCTACCACGTAGCAACCTTCTACAAAAAATCCATATCTTTCAGGTGGATTGCTAACTCTACCAGATCTGCGAACGTTTTGTGTGTTTTGATCAACCACTTGATCACTTTCAACAACCTCTTGTTGAGTGCTAGTATCAACCAATTGTGTATCATCTTGTGGTTCTTGATCCTCATCAAGTTTCACTGTTCTACTATTAGTTCCTTCCTTAAGGAACTTAGTTTCCAAGAACTTACCCTTTCGAGCAATAATAACATTTTGCTCACTAGGATCGTAAAAGTAATATCCTAAATCATCTTTAGGATAACCTATAAAGATACACTTAGTGGATCGGACTTCTAATTTGTTTGGGGTGTATTGCTTTACATAAGCTTCACAACCCCAAACTCTTAAGAATGATAGCGATGGAGCCTTTCCATGCCATATTTCAAAAGGTGTCTTCTCCACTTTCTTGGTTGGAGCCATATTCAATATGCGAACAGCGGAAAGTAAAGCATAGCCCCAAAATGATAGAGGTAAAGTGCTTCTAGCCATCATCGATCGAACCATATCTAATAGGGTACGATTTCTCCTTTCAGACACACCATTATGTTGTGGTGTTCCAGGTGGAGTAAGTTGTGAAATAATTCCACAACTCTTAAGATGATCTTGAAAAACACCACTTAGGTATTCACCTCCTCTATCACTACGAAGTACTTTGATTGTGGTCTTGAGTTGTCTTTCTACTTCAGTTTTGAAGTCTTTGAACATTTCAAAAGCTTCATCTTTGTGTTTCAATAAGTACACATAACCATATCGACTATAATCGTCAATAAAGGTAATGAAGTATCTTTCACCATTCCTAGTCATTGGTCTAAAAGGACCACATACATCCGAATGTATGATACCCAATAATTCTTTTGACCTTTCAAAAGTTTTATTAAAGGGTTGCTTTGTCATTTTGCCTTGTAAACAAGATTCACATACATCAAATGAATCATACTCATTTGTTTCTAGAATACCACTCTTGCGAAGAGTTTGCATGCGATTCTTGCTTATATGTCCAAGGCGACAATGCCAAAGATAGGAATCACCCAAGTCCTTCTTGAGTTTCTTGGTGTTGACATTGTACATTGAACTACTATGTGACGTACCAATTTGATCTATTTCATATATACCATTCATGGGTATAGCTTTAAAATAAAATATGCCATTCATCAAAACATGAATATCATAATCTATAAATTTAAGATCAAAGCCACATTGTTTTAAAAGGGACACGGAAATAATGTTTCTCCTTAACTTAGGAGCATACAAAACATTCTTCAAAATTACTTCCAAACCACTTGGAAGATTTAATATGTAGTCTCCTTGGGCTTGGACTTCAACTCTTGCTCCATTGCCCATAAAGAGACTAATGTCCCCTTTGTTGAGTTGTTTACTTCTTTTGAACCCCTGCAACAAATTGCAAATGTGAGTTCCACATCCGGTATCAAGTACCCATGTATTTGAAGAAATAACATTTAGTTCAATATGTATAGTAAAGATAATACCTGAGGTATGCCCCGCATCCCTCTTATCTTTTAACGCTTTGAGATAGGTCGGACAATTCCTTTTCCAATGACCTATCTCTCCACACTCAAAGCATGGATCTTGCGCCGCAACCTTTTGCTTCTTTTCCTTCGGTTTGATGGGCGTGATGGCTTTCCTCTTTCCCTTTCCTCGGACGTGGCCCTTGCCCTTAGCAACACTTGCTTTGGGGTTGGAGTTATGTCCCCTTTTTCCTTCATCGATTGTTAGAACGGGTAAAGCCTTTTTACCCATTCCCGCTTCGGCCGTTCTTAGCATTGCGTGAAGCTCACCAATGCTTTTGTCCCACCCATTCATGTTATAATTCATGACAAAGGTTTCAAACCTTTTGGTCAAAGAGTTGAGGATCAAATCCGTAGCCAACTCATTAGACACGGGACAATTCAACCTACGAAGCTTTTCGATGTAGCTTTTCATCTTTAGGACATAAGATGAGACGGTTTGGGTTTCCTCCATACGACATGCATGAAACGCTCGAACCGTTTCGAAACGTTCCGCTCTAGCTTGTTGAAGGAACATTTCCTTCAATTGAGTTATCATGTCGTATGCCCCATGATGCTCGAAATCCTTTTGGATTTCGGGAATCATAGTCCCCAACATGAGGCAAGAGGCTTGCACCGAATCTTTGGTGTAATTGACCCAATCGTTATAAGCCTCCTCATCTTCCACGTTAGGCTCATCGGGAATGGGATCGTCTAAGACATATGATATCTCTTCTTGTTTGAGAACTATTCTCAAGTTGCGATACCAATCCATAAAGTTATTATGGTTTAGACGATCCTTTTCAAGGATGGTTCTTAAGGATAGGTTACGGGTGTTATGGGTAGAGGTGTTTGCATTGTTAGTGGCCATCTACAAAATTTAACAAAGTTCTATTTAGTATTATAATCAATTTAATTATTAATACCCTTTTATTTCAGATTTTAAAATAATAATTAAATTCTAGAATCCAACGATAAATCAAATTTCGGTTAGGTGACCTTTATCCCGTTATTTGATTTAACAAGGTAGTCAACCTTGACAATTGCAACCCTTTGCAACTTCTAGAGGTATGGGACCATTCGAAATCCTTATTTCGTGTTGGCATGTTTATCCCATCAACACCATTGGATCCCATGCTTAGGTGACCTTTATCACATGGTTTCCAATTCAAGTCGTCCTACTTGTATAAACATGTAAGATTAACATACAAGTGGTTAGGTGACCTTTATCCCACAAATATGTTAATATTACCCTAAGTATATTAGTTTGCTCAAAATGGTTAGGTGACCTTTATCCCATTTAAAGTTCCCTAATACGTTAAGTGTCATACAAAAGGATGGTGTTAGACTTGTTTCCTTGGTAATTTGAAAAAGGGATTTTAAATTTTCAAATATTCTAGTTGAAAAACATTATGCCATATCCTAACATGCATTTAGAAATATGGCGATTTTGAAAACCAATTTTCAAGGTTCTAGTTATAATAAAACCAATTTTATTATAGGTGAGTGATCGCTTAGTTTTAATAAACCCATTTAATTAAACTAATTGACGCGATATTACCAAATATATATTAGAACCCGTTTTATGCTTGTTGTCGTTCCTATGTGACGGTTTGGATATCCTAATATCTATCAACCACACATTACATTAAGTAAAACAAACAACCAAGCATACACATGCAAAATATAGTCATAACCGAAAACCGCTAAATTTGACCATACTTGTTAGCCGAAACAAGTATAGGTCATAAGTCACACCTAAGGGACAAAACATGACACAAGGATGGAATGTTGACTCCCACTTGATCTTGCATCCAAATGCTTCAAGTATCCTTTCCAAGTTGATTTGGCTTGCTCCCTCTCTCTCCTCTACATAATGCAAGAAGTTTCATGACAACCGTTGTACCATTCTCCATTGAAAGACGCCAATATTATCCTCTTGACAAAATGACGGTGCATTTGTGGCGTATGTTGATATTGTTGTTAGTTATAGCTTTGATATATATGGAAATCGTGTGGACACTTCTATATTGGATTCTTTTGTTGACACTCAAATACTTAGTTAAACATTTCTTAGTGAGATAAAGAACAAGTGTGAAATATGTTAAAATTTTCGTACCCTATTTTTGGCCAAATCGATTTCTATTTATAGAGGTGAACATGTGCAAGAATCATCGCATCCTTTATGAAACGTCATGAAATGTGGCGGTTACAACCACCATAATCGTCATTTGACAGCCATACAACGTTTGTTACTTATCAGCTGGCTCGCACCTCAAAATTGATACCAACCTTCAATTTTGATACTGAATAACAAAGTTGATTATGATAATTAGTTTTGATGAAAAACAAATGATTTTGAAAATCAAATTCAAGTAACTTTCAGTAGCTTTGCATTTTCGAAACAACTTGACCCAAACATGGGCGATACCAACTTAACTTTTAAACTAGAAACCCAAATCCTCACTCATCAAATTCACACCGTCACTTACCCCTTTCCTTCCTCACATTGGCTTCCAAGTTTCACGAATTGTCGGTCACTTACTCACTTGCCAACCTCATACATTATCATGTTAAGTGTTTTCAACCAATTATGTAAAGTACATGCCCAACATAACTTCAAATGAATATGTCCATTGCTTGAGTTTAAGAACCTTGTTTCTATATTTATTTATTTTTTCAAATTAATAAATTTGTTTATGTTCATTTATAAAATTAACTAAAAAACACAATCCAAATAATTTTCTTAACGAACAAACACAAATAAAGAAGTTTCTCACTATTACATGTTCATGAAACGTTTGTTTACCTAATAAATATTTAACGAACAAACACAAACAAGACCTCGTGTAATTTGACATAAATGAAAATATAAACAATTGAAAATGATATAACCCTTGAACTAAATTTGACAACATGACTTGAAAGAGTATCTTCTTGTGGGCTTGTGGCTCAATATAAAAATTAGGTCAAATTGTATACACCACCCAAACACCTCCATTGCCCACTCTCTCTCTCTGCAATTTGTATTGAGAGAGAGAGACCAATAACTCAACTGGTAACAATCTTTCTTTAATCTTTCTTACACCAACATTCAATTTTTAATATTCATACTTCTTCAATGTGTTCATTACTTATATGGGCTGTTAAAATTTTTCAAAAAGATTCAATCTTTATCATCATATGGTTATGTTAATCAAAACCCTAATTAGTATGCTAAAATGGGTATTTAAATTTCATGAAAAAGATTGGTTTTTTTATTCATTTTTTTTATCATATTCTTAGCTTGTAGACACAGCCATAGGTTTTATTTTACTAATTATTGTTTTTATGTAACACTCTTTAATTCCTCTGTTTCTTAACCAATATTGTATTTTTAATATTCATAGCTGTTCATAGTGTTCATTACTTATATGGGTTCTTTACATTTTTTAAAAAAAATTAATCTTATCATCATATGGTTATGTTAATCAAAACCCTAATTAGTATGCTAAAATGGATATTTAAATTTATTGAAAAATATTATATTTTTGTTAGTCTTTTATCATATTCTTAGCTTAAAGACACAGCCATTTCCATATGTTTAAGGTTTTTATTTTACTAATTATTGTTAAAAAAAGATTCAATCTTTATCAATGTTATCACCACATGGTTATGCTAATCAAAACCCTAATTAGTATGCTAAACTGGGTATTTATATTTCTTGAAAAAGATTGGTTTTTTGTTAATCTTTTTATCATATTCTTAGCTTAAAGATACAGCCATTTCCATATGTTTAAGGGTTTTATTTTACTAATTATTGTTCAAAAAAGATTCAATTTTTATCAATGTTTTCATCATATGGTTATGTTAATCAAAACCCTAATTAATCACTAAAATGGGTATTTATATTTCTTGCAAAAGATTGTTTTTTTACTAATCTTGTATCATACTCTTAGCTTAAAGACACAGCCATTTCCATATGTTAAGGTTTTATTTTACTAATTATTGTTAAAAAAAGATTCAATTTTTATCAATGTTTTCATATTATGGTTATGTTAATCAAAACTCTAATAAATATACTAAACTGGGTATTATATTTCTTGAAAAAGATTGGATTTTTATTAATCTTTTATCATGTTCTTAGCTTAAAGACACAGCCATTGCCATATGCTTAAGGTTTTTATTGGGCATTTATATTTTTTGAAAAATATTGGGTTTTTGCTAATCTTTTATCATATTCTTAGCTTAAAGACACAGCCATTGCCATGTGTTAAGGCTTTATTAGTTTATTTACTAATTGTTTTTTATGTAACATTGTTCTTCACAGTGTTCATTACTTATTTGGGTTCTTTAATCATTTAAAAAAGATTCAATCTTTATCAATTTTTTTCATCACATGGTTATGTTAATTAAAATTTTAATTAATCACTACAATGGGTATTTATATTTCTTGAAAAAGATTTGATTTTTTAAATAATTTATCATTTTAATAGTCAGCATCATAACCGCATATTCTTAGCTTAAAGACACAGCCTTTGCCATATTTTAAGGTTTTATTTCACTAATTATTGTTTTCATCATCATGTTCTTGTAGAAAGCAGACCTTTTTATTGGGCTTTATTATTGGGATTATTTTAATCTTGGTGGTGAGCTTAATGGATACAAGGGGTTTATTGGAGAATAATAAAGACGGGTTATTCCCAAATTCTGGAATAGGGTTTCTTTGGTGTTCTAGAGATGATAATATTTCTCAATCCGGAGCCTTTTTCGCAAGTGTTGGGCAGATGGGTAGGGGTAGTTTTGGAAATGTGAACGATAACTCACCAACTTCAATAACAACAAATGATAATGAAGGTGTCAAACTTCCATCTTTATTGGCACCCGAATCTGGTTTTGCGGTTATTGAGGTACCAAAAATGGAGGTATTGAACGGTGTTGTTTTAAAGAAAAAAAAGGGGTTGAAGTTGAAGATCAAGATTGGGAATCCATCTTTAAGGAGGTTAATTAGTGGTGCGATTGCCGGTGCGGTTTCGAGAACTTGTGTTGCTCCATTAGAGACAATAAGAACTCATTTGATGGTTGGTAGTTGTGGGCATTCTAGTACTGAAGTGTTTCAAGATATTATGCAGACCGAAGGTTGGACTGGCCTTTTTAGGGGCAATTTGGTCAATGTCATTCGTGTTGCTCCGAGCAAAGCAATTGAGGTATAACTTATTTAGTTATTTGTAATCAATCTTTATATATTAATTTTAGTAGCAAATGTGTTATGAGATTGTATGCGATATTTTGCAGTTATTTGCTTATGATACGGTTAAGAAAAGCTTGACTCCTAAAGCTGGAGAAAAGTCAAAGCCGCGTATACCCGAGTCATTGATTGCAGGTGCTTGTGCTGGAATTAGCTCTACCATATGCACCTACCCTCTTGAATTGCTCAAAACTCGACTCACAGTACAGGTAAAAAGTTAACCGTTTTCACTTATGGTTCAAATGAGTTGTTTCGGTTAAAGGGTCCATTGGCTTGTGCTTTGTATATAAGCGGTACATATATTTAAAACAGTTTTTACTGTTTAATTCATGTTCAACATACACGTCAACACACTAATGAGTATAGAAGATGATTGGCATGATAAAACATTACATTTTACTAGTATGTTCGAGTAATGCAGTTTAGGTAAATTTTCAGAAAAAAGAACGTGACATAATATGTAAATGATCAATTACCCAACAAAGATTTGTTTATTAGAGACTTTGTTATAAAGCTATGGTCGAGTCATGAAGACATATATATGGAGCAAGGATGAGTGGTTGTGATACCTATGGTAGCGGAATGCTTGTTGTTTTTGCCTTTGGGAATGAGAGTGTTGATACCATAGCTGTCCTTGCTGGTTGTTTTGATGCCGTTGTTCTTGGTTTCATTTCCGTTCTATCTCATGCCACCAACTTGAACCATTAAATAGATGAGGAAAATGGATGGCAATGAATGCCAAGCATGATGACATTAGAAGAGCTGGTAGAAGTAACTGTGGTACCAACGGTCCCATTCCAAGAGGCAAAACAATGAACATCCAACCATAACAAGCAATGGAATCACTAATTATACTTCATGTTCCCCGTTCTAAACTTTTTGTTGTATTCATTTAAATTTATATTTATGCTGATCTACGTCTTCAAGGTTGGACGCTTGGACTCTCGATTTATAGTTATTATGATAATTGATTTTATGTTGTGTAGTTATCATTTACCTAAAATGTCGAGTTCATCCTTTTAGAACATTCGCCTAAACTGCGTTCCAACTTATATTGGTAGGAAGTGAAATTTAATTATGCTCATCCTTGTCATTACTCCTTTGTGCATTAACCTATTTGTTTAGGATGAATTAAACTTTAAAATTGTTTTAAAAATATGTACTACTTAATTTCACTATGTACTAAACACGTGCATGTTTAGTTGAACATATTTTTACAAATTTGATTAATAATGATAAGTTTTAAACACTTTATTGCAACCAAATAATTGTTTTTATTCATTATGATTTCTAATAAAATTAATAAATGATCAATACAGTAAAAATAACATATTATTTGAAGACATATCGCTAAAAAGTATGAGCATAAGTTTTGTTTTTCACACTTTAAACAAAAAAAATTCACATAAAAGTTACAATCCATATTGCCATTTCCCGATTTAAAATTAGAAATAAATTCTTATAATATATTTTTCTATAAAAATATTTGACATTTATATTGCCCTTCTTCAGAGGGGAGTGTACAAGAATCTTGTAGACGCATTTATAAAAATTGTGACAGAAGAGGGTCCCACCGAACTGTACCGAGGCCTCACACCAAGTTTAATCGGTGTCATCCCATACGCTGCTACAAATTATTTTGCATACGACACGTTGCGAAAAGCATACAAGAAAATCTTGAAAAAAGAAGATATTGGGAACATTGCAACTTTGTTAATCGGGTCAGCAGCGGGTGCAATTTCGAGCAGTGCAACTTTTCCACTTGAGGTGGCCCGTAAACATATGCAGGCAGGCGCTGTAAACGGGCGGGTCTATAATAACATGCTTCATGCACTTTTGAGCATTCTTGAAAAAGAAGGGGCTGCGGGTTTGTATCGTGGGTTGGGCCCTAGCTGTGTTAAGATAGTGCCGGCTGCTGGGATATCGTTCATGTGTTACGAGGCGTGTAAGAAGATATTGGTTGAGAAAGAAGATGATGAACCGTGAGAAGCGGGCTCGGATGGAAAGTTGAGATTCAGTTTTTTTTTTTTTGAAAGATAATTAAATCTGGTTTTATAGGTTTTTTTTGTTGAGGATGAGGAAAATTTTAACATCTTTGGTCAAAGGGATATTTGATGTTACATGAAAGATTCAGAATGAGAAAAAATTTGCATTTTGGAAATTGTTCATGTTTTTGACATGATTAAGGTTATTATTATAATAATAATAATAATAATAATAATAATAATAATAATAATAATAACAATATTATTATTATTATATATTTTTTTAATAATAACAATTTGAGTCAAACAAATGACTATCAAATCTGTTTATAGCAGATCTCCTTGTCATACTATGTTGACCTGCACATGTCAAACTGTTAACTGACATTTTATAAAATCTAATGAAAAATGTTTTAAGATCATTTCAATGGTGAGGCTAAAAACTAAAAAATGACAATCAAGTTGATGTCGTTGCTAGACTTCGTTGCGCCAATATATGCATGCCAAATCTAGAGATCATGTAGAGATCTAACTGCCTCGAGCATAATGGTCGGATATCATAGGCACCTCGTGTATATTGACTTTTCTATTAAGGTTGTTATTATTATTATATATTTTTTTAATAATAACAATTTGAGTCAAACAAATGACTATCAAATCTGTTTATAGCAGATCTACTTGTCATACTATGTTGATCTGCACATGTCAAACTGTTAACTGACACCTTATAAAATCTAATGAAAAATGTTTTAAGATCATTTCAATGGTGAGGCTAAAAACTAAAAAATGACAATCAAGTTGATGTCGTTGCTAGACTTCGTTGCGCCAATATATGCATGCCAATTCTAGAGATCATGTGATCCAACTGCCTCGAGCATAATGGTCGGATATCATAGGCACCTCGTGTATATTGACTTTTCTATTAAGGTTGTTATTATTATTATATATTTTTTTAATAATAACAATTTGAGTCAAACAAATGACTATCAAATCTGTTTATAGCAGATCTACTTGTCATACTATGTTGATCTGCACATGTCAAACTGTTAACTGACACCTTATAAAATCTAATGAAAAATGTTTTAAGATCATTTCAATGGTGAGGCTAAAAACAAAAAAGTGACAATCAAGTTGATGTCGTTGCTAGACTTCGTTGCGCCAATATATACATGCCAAATCTAGAGATCATGTGATCCAACTGCCTCGAGCATAATGGTCGGATATCATAGGCACCTCGTGTATATTGACTTTTCTATGGAAGTGAGCAATGGGCAATTTTTCTAAGCTTAATGCATACAATCAATGCTTTATAGCTTTCCTAGAAGTCAGTATTCGGTTGAATTCAGTTGCATGTGCTTTCTAGTAATCGTCTGATGTCACTAGCACTTCACTTTCTTAGGTATTATTTTGAAAATATTTCAATAATACATCTACGAAACATTTGTACACAATCAGTATCAGTACTTCACCAAATTGTGTTCATCGTGTTGGCAATATGTTGTGCAATATGTCAATATGACACATTTGCATGTTTGTACATGTGAAAGACCTTTTCTTCGTTAATTGCAGACGATGGTGAACACGAACAAGTAGCATAAATCAAAATCAGAAACGAAAAACATTGAAAACAACATAAACCAAAACGAATTGCAGACAAAACCGATTTAACATCAAAATCAAGTGCGAGTGCTGCCATCGAAAGCAAAACCGATTTAAATAACCACCCATACATTTATTCTACTACAACTCGCCACCAACCCAACTACCCAAGTCTTCCACAATAACAATAACCATACACTCAAACCAAATCAAATCTTATACTTCCTCAAGATATAGGTAATGATTTGTTCTCGGTATGAACTCAAAAAGTTTTGAAAAGCGATCTCGCTCTTCTGATAACAAAACTTATTCCATTAATTAACTCTATTCTATTCTAAAACTTGTAAACCATGTCTTCTGTGTATCCAAGCTCCTTAAGCACACCGCTCACCTCCCCTTGTGTCCAATCTTTCGCCTTCCCGCCAGACACGTGTGCCATCATGCCAGGTGGACCACAAACCTAAAACAACCAACAACATAGTATATATGTCACATGTAGTAATAATAACAATATTCAAATAAACCGTTGTCATATAATTTATAATACAAAGATCTTAAGGAAGATCTTACAAGTATAAGCGTATCATCACTTGGAGCAGGTAACCCTTTTGAGGCCATATCTTTTGATATGTAACCCGTACCTCCAACCCAGTATTTCGATGGAGTGTCAACCGTATAAAACACCTGAAAGTTTTTTTTAAACAATAAATAACAAGAATACACTATAATACATGGTTTGAAAAAACAAAGGTGGTACCTTTAAATTGGGATGGCTGGCAGCAAGCATATCGAGTTTCTTTTTCAGTAGAATGTCATCAGGTGATACATTTGCATAAATCAAAGATACCTGAAATAATATCAATAGTAAATTACCTTTTGTCCTTGATTATGTGCACGACACGTGACATGCTAAAAGAAGAAAACGTTGCTTACTTTGGTGTTATCTTCGGGGTTCTTAAGAATGGCTTCAATGACTTGAAGCATTGGGGTGATACCGGACCCACCTGCAATCTGGAAAGCATAAATTTATTAGTGAAAGAAACGATTGTACATGAACAACTAAACAAACAATATTTTCTTGTTCGTGTTTGATCATTAAGAAAATGAACGTGTTCATGTTCGTTTATGTTTGTTTGTTAACTATATAAACGAATGAACATAACTGAACATAGACGAACAATCATAACTGAGCTAAAACCTTTTAAAAGTAAATGTGAACAACAATGCGTTGGGCCTAAAAGGTTATTCAAACTAGACTAACTTGCAATGGCTCTTAAACATTTAAACCAAAAATATTAACGCACGTAAACAAATGAACTTAAGCAAACATAAATAATGAGCATGAATGAACACAAACGACGAATTCAAATGAACAAACGTTCATGAACATAGATGAACAAACGAGACATGTGTTCATGCTCGCTCGTATATTTAATAAACAGAAACAAACGGTTGATTGAACGTTCAGCTCGTTTATAGTGCTACAAATTGCACTCACCATGCCAATGTGTTTCTTCATATTGGGTGTGTATCGGATCTTTTCAATGGGTCTGCAAAAGATCCATTCAATCAGTTGTAATCAAACGCACAATTCACTGAAAATTCAAGGTTCTATATTATAGCTTAAGTAAACGGTTTACCCTTTTACTTCAAGCACATCACCCGGCTTTAGTTTATCAAAATGTTGACTCATTTTCCCTTCAGGGTAAATCTTGATCATCAAATCAAAGTAACCTTTAGAATCTGGATCCGATATCGGGGTGTACCTGAACATACACAAGTCATCAAGTTCAATATTATTATTCAGTTACATTAACTAATAATTATGTTCATATTCACATAAAACTTACGGGCGGACAACATATTTTGTTTTCCCTTCAGCATCTTCTCCCAACGGAGCCCTGCAAATCAAGAATAAAACACATAAGATTTATTTCTAAAACCAAGTAGTTAACCTAAGTTGATAACATTATAAACTTGATTTCATAAAGGTGTTAAACAAACTTGCCTTGTGATGAGGCATGATGCAACATCGAGCCCCAATTTGAGATTCGGATCGAACGAAAACCTACATTTATAATACAAGTTGGAATTTTAGAATTGTAACTTCTGATAATTATATAATAAGAAAATAAAGAACTGTGAATGTAACCTGTATAGCTGAGTATTATGGCTGACTTTAGCCCTCTCTTGAAGCTTAAACTCTACCCATTTATCAGAAATGAGAGCTGAAATACAAGTTACAAAAGAATCACCATTTGAGCTAAAATTACAGCAGTTTTAGTATGAGATGAGAGTTATGCAACAATCAATACTTACCAGTTTTAGGGCCAGCCTCCTCGTTGATTTGATCCAAATGAACCTGTAAGTAGAGCAAACAAATAAATGATCAGTGATCCCATTAATAGATTCACAGTTCACTATCTCTATATTTGTGTATCCTTACAAAATATGTATCATAGTGGTCGGTGAACCAACTTAGGACTAGTTCCATGCTTTGTATTTTTTCTTAAACCAAGTTTCAAGTATATTTAGGGATTTCTTATATACAAATGGTGTAATCCTCTTATTCTCCAACAAATGATTCACTATGTTACATTCATATATTAAAAGTATGTATCATAAAGAGTTTTGTTTGCTGTTGAATATCCATTTTAGAGTGATACCCTAAACATCCTACTTTCATGTCTGAGATTATAGCATACATTGCCGTAGATCTTCTCGAAATACAAATTATATTCAAAAGTCAAAAGCATGTGATAACAATGATAGAATCACAGCCTATTTGAGAGCCAAGATTCACAGTTAAACTCTCTTCTTCTTTCGTAGATTAACATTTACTATTTAGACAATCTGGTATAACGTTCCTAAATAGTATACGCACAAACTTAATCAACAACATCCTAACTAGGGCTATCCAAACTACTTGACGCTCGACGATAGCTCGGAAAGCGTTCGCTCCTATTCGGCTCGGTTCAGTTTGTAAATGAGCCAAGCACGAGCAAATGTACGCTCGGTTTGGTTCGGTTGGCTCGAATTATATTTTAATTTACTTTTCTATATAAATAATCACACACACACACACACTTTTTAAACCGCTTTAAAGTTTCCCTTTCTCAGTCAATTTCATTGTTTTATACACTCGCTTAAAAGCTACTAATTTATATTCAGGCACATTATATCCAACTTCAAACATATCTCTTATAAATAAACTTAAGTGAAAAAAGAGATAAATAATGCTCAGAAACTCGCTCGATGCTCAATCAAAAAACAATCATGTGATTTCGGCTTGTAAGCGAGCTGCGCAATGCTCGTTCAATTTTGGCTCGTTTTGTAAATGAACCAATCGGCTCGGTTTGGTTTAAAACGAGCTAAGCACGAGCAAGCCATCACTCGGTTCGGCTCGTGAACAGCCCTAATCCTAACATCTGAAATCAAACAAAACTGCTTAAAAGCCACAATTTCAGATCACATATTCCACACAACGGCGTAAACACATAATAATAATAAGAATAATAATAATAATAATAATATGATGATGATGATGATGATGAAGAAGAATTACCAAATTAGGCTCTGAAAAGTAATAAAAATAGGAGATTCCACCGGAGACTGCCGCGATCGCTCCGATTGGAATCCGGAAATGCGATTGCGATTGTGATTGCGAGTGGCTGCGAAAGGCGTTGGAGAATGCGATCGGTGTAGCTTTGCTTAATCTTCTGAAGAACGTCGACATGTTTGAGGATTGAGAGTGATGACGGAAGTGAGATTTTGAGGGTTTGGTTTTCAGATCGTTAAGTTAAGCTAACGGATTCCAGGGGAAAGTGAGTAATCGACTGTGGTGTGTTCCATTGTATGCTTTTTAGGAACCGGGTAGGAGTCGGTTTCGGGTTTGGTCAACAAAAATTAAGAACCGGGTTGGGGCTGGGCAGAGATGGGACCGATTTTGACGGGTCTGAGAGAAACTGAAACGTGGTTCGTATCAATAGGTCCGGCGGAACCACGTTTGGTTTCAGGTCGGGTACCCCGAATTGGGTTCGGGTTTGCTGGGTTTTTATCGGGTTGGGTACTTAGGTCTGGGTCTTGACCAGGTAGAGGTGGAACCAGTTTCGGTGGGTCCGAGTCAGTTTTGGAAACCTGGTACGTAACTACGTACTTGTGGGGTCAAGTAGAACCAGGTTCAGTTTAGGGTTGGGGAATCCACCTCTAGGCTAAGATGTGCTCGGTTTGGTTCGTTTGTTAACGTAAATCAAGTTCAAAATCATTGGTTAATCTATTATATAAACCAATCGGCTTTTGGTTAATCAGTTCGGTTAGTTTGTTGGCTTTCGGTTAATCGGTTAATAACCCAAACCAAAACCAAACTTGGGCTAAAAGTTTTGCTTAGAAGCACATGAAATGAAGGTATAAAACATGAAACGAATGTATAAAAGTAGAAATATATGAGCATATGAATGGTTCAGTTTACAGAAGGTACAAAAACACGATAACCAATTTTCAGTTTATTAGTTTTCGATTGATTCGATTTTCAGTTAATATCGATTTCCAATTACAATTCGGTTAATGTTCACCCCTATATTGCATTGCCTTTTAATTTAGTAGTACTTTGAAAGAGTTTAACAATATTAAGGGGGCATTTAGAAGGAATCATCATAGTTAAACACTCGTATAGTATACCACACAGAATGAATGACTGATGTGGCACGAAGAGAGTGTACAATCAATTAACCCCTTATTGAACCCTTTGGACAATTGGCATGCTATAAGTGATCCAATGAACTATTTTCAGTGTTATACGATATCCAATTATTTTATCTGTAATATGCGAAGAGTGGACTCCGATCAATCACACATATTTGAAAAATGACCTTGGAATCCACTAGTGTTTGAAACTATTCTCATCCTATTGCCAGCAACAAGCAAAACTGGACCCGAAGATGTCTCATTTAACTCACATCTCTTTCTGTAACATCCCGAAATTTCAAAGTGATATTAATTATATTACTTACTAATAGAGTAGGAGTTGGTATGAGTCGGGCTAGTGTTGGATTAATGGAGACGGGTTAAATGAGAATGGGCCTTAGGTCCATGGGATTTCAGGGATATAAATATCCCCTAAACCCAAAAATATCTTCATTTCCTTACTTTCTACACACACACTCCAAAAACACACACACCATCTACACCGCCGCCGGGCCGAGGAGAGGAACGGGCAGATCCGAGAGAGAGAGAGAGCGATTAGTGTGTTAACAAGTTAAACGAGATCCAAACAAGCTCAAAAAGGTATGATTCTTGATCTTTGAAGTTTAAAGATCCAAGCTTTTTAGTGTATAAGCGACCGAAAATGGTCGGGAAGCGTAGTGGGTGATATTGAACCATAGCAAGGGTGTTAAAATCGCTCAAAATGCTGGACAGAAACCGAACAGCGGCTGATCTGGACAACTTCGCCTGCAACTGGGCAACTTCGCCTTCAAAGCGATGAACTTCGCCTGCAAGCTAAGTTCGCCTGATGAACTTCGCCTGCAAGCTAAGTTCGCCTGATGGCAACTTCGCTGTAAAGTTAAGTTCGCCTAACTGGTAACTTCGCCTGAGGCCAAGTTCGCCTGATGACAACTTCGCCTGAAGCCAAGTTCGCCTGATGGCAACTTCGCTGTAAAGCTAAGTTCGCCTAGCTGGTAACTTTGCCTAAAGCTAAGTTCGCCTAAGGTTAACTTCGCCTAGAGCTAAGTTCGCCCAAGGGTTAACTTCGCCTAAAGTCAAGTTCGATTAGAAAATAAATTAAAAATCTAATGAAAAATGTGTTAAGACAGTTAATGGAAATAAAATTTTTCCAAGCTGACCTGGCAGCTCGACCCCAGCCAGGGGCTCTGCCCCTTGGACCCTGCTAGGGGCTGCCGCCCATAGACCCCGCTGCCAGGGGCGCTGCCCCCGGACCCCCGTTCGTTGTGGGTAGTAGTTAAGACTGGAAAGATGATATGAGTAGTGATAGTTGTTTGATACGTATACTTGTTATACAGTCAGCCGTGCACAACTGAAGAAAGGGATTACGATTAACGGTGAACGTAACCGTGTTCAGGTGAGTTTCTAGCCCCCTTCCTTGTTATGTTTTCGGGGCTGTGTGCATACTCGATGTGTTGTTAATACATTTATCCTAAGTGATAAGTGTATGTCATATGTGATATGTGTGATAGATACGAATGATTGTTTGTCGGTACGCGAACGATCTTCGGATATTGCGCGTACTGTCAGGTTAAAAATAAAGGTACGAATATTATATATCGAAGATGTATGAATATTTCAAATGAATACTTGTCGGGGCGTGAACGATCTTCGGATATTGCACGTAACGACAAGGGGTATGGTTGTTAAATGAATGAGGTAAAGAATGCCTAGAGTGTTCTTATGTTATAATGTAAGTATGTGTATATAGGTACACGAATGGCATGTGAGTTCTACGTTCGACATAGTAAGTTAGGATGGCAAATCCCTCTAGCTTCTGTCGGACATAGACTCGGCTGGTAATGGCGTAGTTAAGGACTGCGAGCCTTATACGTGAAGTAGATGATATATGTAAACGTAGATAAGGACTGCGAACCTTATACGTAATGTAGATAGACGTCAGCATAGGAAAGGACTGTGAACCTTATACGTGCTGTATTTGTAGCATAGGGGAGGACTGCGAACCTCGTACGTGCTATGAATTAGGTTGCAACATAGGGAAGGACTGCGAACCTTGTACGTGTTGTGGATGTATTTCAGCATAGGAAAGGACTGTGAACCTTATACGTGCTGATTTTGTAGCAGGGGAGGACTGCGAACCTCGTACGTGCTATGAATTAGGTTGCAACATAGGGAAGGACTGCGAACCTTGTACGTGTTGTGGATGTACTATGGTATAGGGAAGGACCGCGATCCTTGTACGTACCATAAATGGTGAACATAGATAAGGACTGCGAACCTTGTACGTGTTCACGACCTTGAGTACATGTATGGACGGTGAACTATGAACGTACTCTCGGTAGACTGAGGTTAGTGATTGTAGATATGTATGTATGTATGGTAGCAAGTATGTATGTAGAACAGAAGGGTAACTAGTGAAGTATGGATATGTATCTACAGATATGTATGTATGTGTATGTATTGTATGGCGTTCGATTAACTAGAACTCACTCAGCGTAGCTGACTTTTAGTATGCACGCAGGTGAGCTGATTATAGAGTTAGCATGAGGATGACACACGGCATATATTGAACGGCTGGCATCTGAAGAAAGAAGTAAAGATGTTTTAAATATAAAGGTTTGTGTTATGGTATCAAAGAAAAGATTTAATGTTTTGTAACAAATGATTGATGTTTTATATTCCGCGAAAAGTTTTAATAAACTCTGATTTGAAGAACTGTGTTTATGAGTAAATCCGACGCTAAAGTAGGGTCACCTGGTTCGGGGCCTTACACTTTCATTATTCAAAATCATTTATCAAGATCATACAAGGACCTGGTTCATAAAGTAATATTCTAATATGATCAATCCGATAATTAACCGGGTTATTAATCAAACCCGCTTGTCGAAGAGATCTGAATGTTAACAATAAAAACACGAATCTCATTACAAATTTCAGTTCAACTACATCTAGTTTCTTTCAGCACCACATTACACCTCATTTTTTCTCTTATCTTTATCACCTTATCTCACATCACATCCCACGTAAATGCTAGAATATACACAATCACATCTATATCACAATATCTCTTTTAGTTTCACCAAAAATCTTAGATTTTTGAAACAATATAATAACAAAAGAAGTGTTAAGATATAAAAGTTCTTTGACTATGAAACATGTGAAGCTTATAGATATTCACATTTCTAAAGCCATGGCTTTTTGATGCATCACGTGACAGGCAGATTCTTCTAACTATTATTGCAATCTACAAAATAAAGGTGTGCATGAGCATTTTTTTTTCTTCTTTCTTGATTAGTGGTCTTACTTAATATTCTCCACATTGGATGCATTGCATGTTTGATACTATAAATAAATACTATAATTTATAAAATGTTTTAAGTTGTCACAGGACAGAAAATTTGTAGTATTTATGTATGGGGTTTATTAAGACTGATCTTGATCATAACCGGATGCCATTATAAATTGTCATCTGGTTATTAAGATCTGTCCAACCAGTAAAATGTGTGCTTCAGTTGCCTACTTAGTTTTCAAAACATTGTTTTAGCCTTTGTTTCTAATTTAAAAATTAAGAATTTCAACTTTTCTACAAATAAGAAAAATATTATAACTTTATCTTGTCTTTCCTTATTTTCACATGTATGTATTAAATCGTTATTCATAAGATAGACATATAGTTAACTTCATCTCGGGGGGTGGGTTACTCCTCGTTTGGATTGCGGAATGCGTGGCATGGAACAAACAAGGAGGAAGCGGACGGCGTGAACCTCAGGTCTGCAAAGAGACACCCACACACACGTGTGTGTATTATATATTTTTAATAATCTTTTTAATGGGGTTGTGGTGTTGTAGAAGATATAAGTGTTTTTGAATGATGTTTGGAGCCTGATGTGGTCGTTGATGTAACGGTTTGTAAAACTTTGACGTTGGAGATGCTCTAAGAACCATCCTTGAACCATAAAAAACAACCACACTTATAAAAATTATTGGTTTAACTCTTAAACACGAGACATTGATGGGTCATCACTTACAAACCCAATTATTATTATACATTTAAATGTGTTTAATCAATAAACAGTATAGCGGTTGACATATAAAAAGAGGAATGTAAGCAATGTGTTGCATTATGAGGAACCTATTCTTATATGGATGGCAATAAAATTCTTTATGTTTTGATACTCGTTCATATGAACCTAACACGTGTGCATATGAATATGGTCTATGTGTGTCTGCATACATGGAGTCCATGTTATCCACAAGTGGGGCCATTCATGTGAGAAATAAGTGGATATAATGCAAAAAGAATCATGAACATAACAAGTTGTCCGGTGACAAAAATCAGAACTATTTAGTCAAATGGTTATTACTCAATAATATAAGGTTATATTTGTAACCAAGTGTAACAAAGGGTAGCCCATATCCATGTTGAAGAACCTCAAATTTTATATACAAAAATCGACATATTCCAATGACCGAAGAGTCAATGGACTCTCTTGACCCTTCATTGTTTTCATTTCTGTACTTATTCATCGTTGCCACATAAGCATGGCTCTCTCCTTTTTATCTATCCTTGACCTCTCATATTTCTTGCCCTTTAATGTCCGTATAAACAGATCTTGACGCTTATCTCTTATTAAGAAGATTAATTCATGTTTTTCATAATTAATATACATTATAGATGGTGAAAAACGAGTTACCACGCCTCTTAGCTCCACTAAGCCACTCACTCCCTTTGATGGCTCGTCTCATCTCATGTTGACCTTACCCCGTATCGTGAATTAGTATGTTCTCTACAACATCTTGTTTTTACTCGACCTGATGTCTCTTATGCAGTCAATAAGCTCTCTCAATACACGCACGCTCTAACTCAACTTCATTGGCAATCATTAAAACGAGTTCTTCGTTATCTAAAAGGCACAATCCATAATGGTTTGTTAGTCAACCGCGATTCCCCTATCAATATTAACGCCTTTACCAACTCTGACTAGGGTGGAATTGTAGATTGGGATCGGTCCCAAGTCCCAACTACATACATCATCTACCTTGATTCCAGCATAATCACCTAGCATTCTTCGCGTCCAAAATCGGTCTCTCACTCTTCAACCAGGCGGAGTACAAGGCATTAGCAAATGGAAAAAGTCAACTTAGCTGTTAATTTACATTTTAAACTTAATTGAATATCTTATTAACCTGTGATCATTTGTATTATATTATTAAATCCCCATGCATATTCTATTTATGTTTACATATATGTCAGGGAACCAATATAGACCCATTGGTTTTTAATTAAACTTGCATAGATTGCTTTGAATACTTTCCAGTGTCATTTTCAAGACTCTAAACGTACATATCATTCTCACTGATGATAACAACTTGATTTCCTGAAAAATCACTCTTTATGTCAATTTAGATCGAACTTTATTAAAAACTTCAATAGGAATTTCTTGATTTAGACCATATATCCATGATAAACAAATTATAGTAGTTCTCAAATATCAACGGTGCGTTTTTAGACTACGAGAAGTGCATAATTCACTTGCACATAATGCATTGAAGATAATCCATGTAGTGGGAGAAAGAAAGTGTGCAGTTATATAACCATCTTATGTACTACATTCAAAGCGGCACGTATAAGTGTATTATGTGTGTGTAAAAGGAATATTCCGAAATTCAAAACACAGCGGCTTTTCTTTACATTGCATATGCCTAGTAGATTCTTGATATTATTGAGGGACAAATGGCTGAATTTATTCTTCCAAACTCCCTCTTCTTCATTTCTTGAAATATTCATTTTGTCTAAAGAATGCTGCTGACTAGGATTCTTCCATACCCAATCCTAGGTTTACACTCAACACTTGGAATCAACTTAGGCATTACAATTTACATGTCAGCACCAAAATATTGACAAGTTGATGAGAACCTATTTAGTGACCATTTTTAATATGGTCCTCCATATAAGTATCTTCTGATTTTGGGAATTTTAAGATCAACAAAGCCCATAATTTCTCTTTGTATCCACAAGGGAGGTATGGAACAATTATACCCATAATCACTTTCAACAGGAAAACATGCATTCACACATATAATGTACATTTCATCTTCCTAATCACCAAAGGTTTGGGAGGTCTTGAGTACATGTTTCTCGGAAAAAAAAATTCATCATTCAAAAAAAAAAATATCTAGAACTTTACAAATCATTAAGATTGCCTTTTGTTTTAAGATTATGCAAAATTGCAAATCTTAAATGGTTCTAACGATGTTTTAAAGATATGTAATGGTTTCCACAACAAAATGATTTCATTCACAGTTTAACTACTATTTATGAAGTATAAAACTAGTATTCACTCAGTATATCCGACTTTTAGCATACACGTCAGACTGATTTTAAGTTAGGTTGCTAGATGAGGATCTCTTGCTGCTTTATGGAGTTAACTCACGAAAAGATTGGCGTTCTGTTTTAATTTGGTTAGTTGGATTTTAACGTGGTTTGTTAACCCTAATTGCAACATAGTCTTCAAGATCTCATGGCAATTTAACAATTTCATCGTATTTGTGCGAGCTTCTGACGAACACACATAAGTGAGAATCTAAATACACATTTCAAGATTCTAGTCCTTAAGACAATATCGAAATTGTTTGGTCACAAAGAAATTGTCGAGATCTAAGCGACTAATATGTTATAATTCATAAAAAGTTAGTCAGATAATATAAACACTCGATATTTGTAGATTTTTCTAAAAAAACATATTCCTGATATTATATTACCACAAGTGGAAATTGCAAGAAAGAGAATAACTTGAAAGCCTTTTCTTGTCCAAATAATGCAAGGGAATCATGTAAAGTGCCAAAGTGAGGCATTCTTGGAATTTATAGCTTGTGAACTGTTCTTTGGTACATTACCTCCATCTAAGTGTGTTTATATGTTTAACTTTTCATGTTGGAGTTAGGATAGCATATATAGTTTACAAGACATGGATTGAGTAAGAATATTAAATGAATTTAATATACATGCCATTGAATATTTTATTAGGGATTTGGGGGGTTGGGGGTGGGTTTCTCAGAAGCCCCCCCGGGTAGTCACTTTGCTGATCATCAACCCCACCGCCGATGCTTTGCCGCTTGTTTGCAGTTATATCCCATGGTTTATATTATAATACCCGATGCAAGTAGGTGAGAGAGAGAGAGAGAGAGAGAGAGAGGAAGGATATTAAAATGGTATATAGTAGTGGAAAGATAAGTGTCATCACTAAAGATGGTATTCTAAGGTAGTCCAAATTTCAGAGTTGTTGATGGGTAAAAAGAGATGAAAATGCTGGATTGGTGGAGTTCTAAGAATCTAAGGTAATCCAGAGTACTTTAAGAAGCGCTCCCACTCCCCTTATTAAAAATACTCATGTTTAAATGAATTTAATATACATGCAATTGCATACTTAATTTAAAAGATGTGAAGACCGAATAAACAAAATATGGAGTTTGAAGTAGTAATTGAATTAGTAAATGAGATTTTGGAAGAAAAAAAGTACGCTATTTTTTAAATCGGGTTCAACAACTTGGTCCGATTCACGATGAACATTCGGCTCAAATAAATCCAACCCGACCGTTTATGTCACTCCAAATACATGAAAACTTGGTAGGGATGAAGTTTGTTAACAAATGCATGAGAAGGTTTATCTAACCAAGATAAGTTTATAGAAAGGTCTATCTGAACAAAATGGCATTTTTTCTACTTCAGGAATCTCATTCCAAGGAGGCCATATGCAAACACACTACCAAAAATGTCTTGTAAAAAGGATTAATTAATATTTCATTTGGTTATATGGGTCCCATACTTTTGAGCCTTTTGGCAAGTATATAAACACTTCATGTTTCAATAAAAAAAATCACCAACTCAAATATTGCCATATCCTCTCTTCTTTTGCCTCACACTATCACACATTCTCAAGGTACTTTCTTTGGAGATTGACAATTTTAATGCTAGCTTTTAGATGATATGAAATGTGATGGTTCTTTATTTAGTATTTTCAGGTTATAAACCTTACAACAAGAGAAAATGAGCAGCGGAGATTGGATGTGTGCTGCATGTCAACATTTGAACTTTAAGAAGCGTGACGCTTGTCAAAGTTGTCATTGTCCTAAATTCGCCACCCAAGATGAGGTGTCATTTTATGAGACGAATAGAACGAAAATCTTAGCTGGCGACTGGTATTGTGCCACATTCAACTGCGGGACACACAATTACGCGAGTAGGACTGCATGTTATATATGTGGTGCACTTAGAGATTATGGTACCATGATGGCTGCTCCAAATGCGTATGGGTGTGATACTAGTGTTGTTCCAGGCTGGAAAACCGGAGATTGGATTTGCAATAGGTATAAATAAGATTCTCAAGTGAAATAGATTAAGTTTATGTGAAATGTTACTTAATATTTGTTCATATATTGTTTGATTTCAAGTAGATTTGGCTGTGGGCTGCACAATTATGCTAGCAGAATGGAATGCTACAAATGCAAAGCACCAAGGAGTAATTGAGGTAATCAAGTAAAACTTTCATTTTTCTAAATTATGTTTTCTGATTAATGTATTAAGATTGCAATTTTTTTTTGTATTGTTTTCAGGATGCAAATGAATCTTGAGGAAGACAACCAACCATGTGCCTCAATGATCATCTTTAATTTGTTTCTCTTTGTTCTTTTTTTTTTCTCTCTTTTCATCATAATGTAACCTAGTACTTTTTTTTTTGCTTCAAAGTAAATTTGTCTATGACATTATGTTAAGTTAAATGATATTGCACTGGTTTTATATCTTACATACAAATATGTAGCTGGACACATATAGGCACAGCGCTAGCTAACTAAAGAAATTACAACTTACAACTTAGTTTAAATGAGCAAGTCATATTTATATGGAATAGTTTGATTAAATATTAGAATGAGTACAAGTTAAATATTTAATGATGCATTTTGGATTGGGAAAAAATGAGTCAAATTTTGTCATATTCTTTAAAAAGATGCAAATTTCATGCCAATACTAGATTCCAAAATGTCATGGAATTTGAGGAAGCAATTTCATGCCAATCTTTACACATTTTATTGCCTATTTCATGCCAAAAGTTCTTTTGAATTCCATGCCGTTTCTCTTTCTTTAGTCACAAGCTGAGCCGCCACCGCTCTTTCATAAACTAATGCTTTAATAATCTTTATTCTAATTACACTATTGTGAGTCGCTGCTTGGACCATAGTCTTACAAATGAACGATGGCGGCCCAGTTTGTGACTAGAGGACTATAGTCCTGCAAGAGATAGCGACTCAATAAGGAAGCGATGCCAGAGGACCGTAATAAGATCTTCGTGGTGAATGAGAGCCTTAGTATAGGAAAATCATGAGATGAATCAACACGGTGAGGCTTGGAGTTAAACTGAAAAGAAAAACGAAAAAAAACAAGTAGGCGGCTTAAAAGAAAAATTGGAGATGCAAGGTAAGATTGGCTACTAATTATTAATTTGAAATAACTAATTATAAAAAAAGATAGACGCTGATCGTTCATAGGAATTAATTCAAAAGAACTATTGATCCCCATATTTATGGCAACTCACTTGGTATAGACTTTTATCTTTTAGTACAATGTATAGGTTTTTTTTAACGATGAATTTCTTTTAATCATTGTCATCGATCTGTGAGACTTAATTGATATAAATAAACCTAAATAATAAAATATTCCAATACAATGTAGAGATTTGGGCGATTTTCACTTAACAATAGTGATCCTGATAATATATTGCTACAAGTGGAAATAGAAACAAAGAGAATAACTAAAAGCATTTCTTTACCCAAATAATGCAAGAGGAATCATGTAAAGAGGGGCATTCTTGTGATTTTGTATCATTCCTTGGTACATTGCTTCCTTCATCTAAACCCTTTTCTATGCTTAATTACTTATCATGTAGGAGTTAGGATAGCATATGGATTAAGAACTTAAGACACATGGCAATAACACAAAGAAAACTGAGCCTATTCTTTAACTGAATAAGAATCTTAAATGAATTTATTTATACATGTTATGCTATATATTCATACAAGACTTTATGATCTTTAACTAATACTCATGTTACATTTAGGTTATAGAACATGACATATTAATGGTCCACTCTAATTAATTTCAAAAGACGGGGCAAGCGTTTAAAACAAACAATGGACGCGAACTTGAAAATTGACATGAACGCAAACACAACCTCATCTTAAAAATCGTGTCAGAGATATGAACTCGAACACGACACGTATATTTGCTGACCTGGAAAAAAAATTTATTAGAAAGGTTTATCTTAAAACAGAATGGCCCTTTTACTACTTTTGGAATCCCATTCCAAGGAGGCCATATGCAAGCACACTACCAAAAATGTTTTGGAATAAATATTAACACTTCATTTTCTTACATGGGTCCCATGCTTTAGAATCTTTTGGCAAGTATATATAACCCCTTCAAGTTTCAATCAAAAAATCACCAACTCAAATATCAACATATCCTCTCTTCTTTTGCTATTTTGCCTTCACTAGTCCTTGATTAAAACATAACACATTCTTAAGGTTAGTAGAACATTAAGAAATTGGCATTAATTTCCAATGCCTTTAAGTGAGATGAAAATGTGATGGTTTTATTAATATTCTTTGGTATTTTCAGGCTATAAAACTTAACAAAAGAAAATGATCAGCAGTGGAGATTGGATGTGTGCTGCATGTCAACATTTGACCTTCAAGAAACGCGACGCTTGTCAAAGATGTCATTGTCCTAAATTCGCCACCCCAGATGAGGTGTCCTATTATGGGACGAATAGAACGGACATCTTAGCCGGCGACTGGTATTGTGCCACATTCAACTGCGGTACACACAATTATGCGAGTAGAACCGCGTGCTATATATGTGGCGCCCTTAGAGATTATAGTGCAATGATGGCTGCTCCTAACGCGTATGGCTATGATGCTAGTGTCGTTCCAGGCTGGAAAACCGGAGACTGGATTTGCAGCAGGTATAAATAAATAAGTTCTCAAGTGAAATAAACAATTAAGTTTATGTGAAATGTTATTTAGTCTTTGTTTATATATTGTTTGATTCCAAGCAGATTAGGTTGTGGGCTTCACAATTATGCAAGCAGGATGGAATGCTACAAATGCAAAGCACCAAGGAATAATTGAGGTAATTTAGTAATATTTTATTTTTTCAAAATTATATTTGTGTTTTGATAGTTTTTTTTTCTTTGATTGATGTATAAAGATTTCTTTTTCTGTTTTACAGGGGATGCAAATGAATTTGAGGAAGATAAGCATGTGCTTTGATGGCCATTTTTAATTTGTTTCTCTTCCTTTTTTTTATGTTTCTCTGTCATTGTCATGTAGTCTTCTAGTTTTTTTTTTAAATGTTAGTTTATGTACTTCTGTTGGGTGTAATCTCTTCTTACATTGAAGTTTATGGAACCCTACAAATCTTTTCTGTTTGTGCATGCATCCCCCTAGGGGTGAGCACGGTTCGGTTATTGGGTAAAACCCAAACCTAAACCTAAGCTATCGGTTATTTTAGAATACCAACAAATCGGTTTTCGGTTATTCGATTATTCGGTTTTCGGTTATTTTCGGTTTCGGTTTCGGTTTAGGTTATTTTCGGTGTATTTTTATTGTGAGTAGACATTTGAAAAAAAATACAAAGAATTTAAAAAAAAATAGAGTATCTCATACATATTGAATTCAAAATACAAAAAATAGGCACGTGTTATGTGGAACCAAACAAATACAAAGTTGTTTGAGTAGTAGTGTTTAAATTCAATAACGTTCTTAATAAAAAAAACTAAAGGTTTCCCGAATCTTCATCATTGTCTTATTTATCTTCAAAGTTTAGACTCAATCTTGATCATCTTCATCACCATCAATGATAGATTCTTTTGATGTTATGTTTCTGGTCATAACATCTTAAAAAAACACGTAGAAAACATAGGTTCGATTAATCGGTTCGGTTCGGTTTTTTCGGTTTTTTTAAAATGGATAACCTAACCTAAGCCCAAAATCGGTTTTTCAAAAAACTAAAAATTTAACCGCCGGTTAATGCTTCGGTTCGTTTTTTTTCAGTTTGGTTTTTTCGGTTATTCGGTTTCGGTTCGATTAATTCGGTTTTATGCTCACCCCTAACCCCCCCCTCTCCCACCCCAACAACCCCGTGTGAATTACTCGACGTCGATATATTAGCTAAAAACTTGATTCAAACCAAGCTTAAACGAGCTCGTGCCCAAGTTTAAGCTTTTATTGAGGCTCATTTGACAAATAAGTTTAAGCCCAAACTTCACATATCAAGCTCAAACTAGCTCGCGGGTTTATATGAGCATTTTGTTCATATAATTTTTTATTAAAGTACTTTATATATATTGATTAAGATTTAATAATTAAACAATATATATATTACGTTATGATGTGCTAAAAGTAGTCAAATAATTATTAACTAAATTATGCTAATCTAGACACTAAGTAATACTCTAGACCCTTAAACTACTAACCGGAAAGTGAACCGGTCGACTCTAGTACAGCTAAGTAAGTCCAGATATCGAACCCACGAGACTCTTTAAATTACGAAACTAGCAAATTAGACTCAATTACAAGACACGACTATTTATTAATAATATTTGAGGAGGATTTTAAAACTAATTAATTAAAACTCTAATAATAATTAACTATTAATAAACTAATTAATATAATAATAAAACAAACCCTAATTATTATTATAATTATAAAACATAATCATTACTTATTAATTAATTAATAAAACTTAAACCTAATTAATTTTAACTAATAAACAATTTAGAAAACTTGGATTAATTCAAATGATTAAAATAACTACCCAGGCCAGAATCCCCAAAGTTACGTTTATTAATTTAAATGGAAAAACGCAAGTTATGGAACTAGGATCATAAAATAGACCCTTGACAGAAAACCCGAACAGGACCCTTGAACTTCAAGAAGACGCCTATGGATTTCTAACAAATTTTAAGACCCACCAGTTTATTAATTAAACTTTCTTACGGTTATTTAATCGCTTATGTCTAAGTATCTTTTATGACGAAAACCTACCTTACAGCGCGGAATTCAAAAGATAGCAAAACAAACCCAATTAATTTAATAGACTAAGCTGATAATCAAACATAGACGGACTCCTTACGAAGAACTAAATATAGCAATCCAGACAAGCAAAGATCTATTAATAGCCTATCACTTTACAGCTTTTTAGACTAGCAGCTCACTTTTATCTATTTACTTGATTTTAATGTTTCTATGATTTTAATGCATATTAATCACAAACTAGTCAAGAACACACAGTAAATGACCTAACAAAACCCTATCCTATGAAACAATCAACAAGGGCAATGTGAAACAATAAATTCAAGTAAACAAAACCAAGTAATCATACGCATCAACCAATTCAAACTTAACAATTTACTTAGAACATAAAATCCATAAGGAAACGAAAATCCAAATAAAAATCAAACCGAACTAAGGTTCATCACGACCTAGGTAATTTAGGAAATTTAGCCTAGCATCATATAGCCTAAATCAAACGAAACAAATAATAGCGAAAACATGGTGAAAATATAGAGAACGGGGGATCGAAGAAGATAAAACCCGTAAACTCGAACGTGAACGTGTAGCTCTTCACCGGATGTCCTCTTGCCTTTAAAATCACCAACAAACGCGTAAAATAGCTCCAAGAACTCTCTAAAATCGGCTGGTGGCTTTCAGGTCATGTCAGGATTAAGTTAAAAGTGCTTAAATACCCAAAACAAGGCCCGACAAAAAGCAAAAACGAAAATAATCTAGCCCAGATGTGCCTAGGCGCCGTGCCTAGGGCTTTTGGCCTTCTGCCTAGGCGCGGCGCGGTGTGCTCCTCCATGGGGGCCGGTCAGACCGGACCGGTCTGACCGGTTCTCTGTCTGGTTCCTTCCTGATGCGTTTCAGATCTCCGTTTCGGCTCGTTTTAGCTCGTTTTTCGCCTTTTTTCATCACGATCAAATCCCGGAACCTACAAAACATAAAAACGTTAGTAGTATACAAATCTTGACTAAAAACGAACAAAAACAATTAAAATATTAAATAAAATAAACAAGGGAAACATATATATTTAGCATTATATCACGTTATATAAAAAAATAGAATTATAAAGATATCTAAAAATATCTAAAAGCAATTAAATAATAAACAAGTCAAGCTCGAGTTCAATAGCTCTAATTGAGCTCGAACTCTCTTAAGTAAATTGAGCCAAGCTGGAGCCTTGACGAGCTCGACTCGACTCGACTCATTGACATCCTTATATGTGTGTGTTAGTGATTGTGTGTGAAAATATTTAAATACAAACAACCGCGCGTTAATGTTTAAAGATACGATGAAATTAATAAATATAGGTTGCATAATTATTATCATAAGTTCGTAATCTTTGTTGCATAATTATTTATACACGTTGTTTGATGAATTATTATACATAATTAGTCATATATACCGCGTAATGATTTATTATTGTATGTAATTAATTAGTTATATTTGTTACGTAATTATTTCACCTTGTGTCATTATTCACCTATGTGTGTGTGTTTGTAGCAAAGAACACACATGTATTGTAAAATTTGGTGCAATACCAACTTGAAGGACCCGAATGGTTAATATGATAAGTACAAGGGTGGTACGGAAGATCTCAAGGGGCGGTTTGGTGGAGATCCAAGTTCAGAGACTAAGTTGAATAACTTGGTGTCATAATTATCTTTTACTTATTATTAAATAAATTAGAGGTCTGGTTTAATTGTGATTCCTAGTTTGAGTATGATTAGAATTGTGGGTGTTATATAAACCCATCAAAAGGTTTATTTCTAGTAGAGTAGAAAAGAGTAGAAAGAGTAGAAAATATTTTGTTCTTGTTTTTTATTAATGAAACGAGTCGCATAAACGTTTTATGCAATATCGTGTTTTGTGTTATTGATTCACTTGTCTAAGGTTTAACAAGTGGTATCAGAGCCTAACGATCCAGGCTTGTTTTTCTTATAACCGGTGACAAGTCTTGATTGAAGTGGTAGTTTCCGATCAAAGGCATAAAAGGCCAAGAAACCGATCGCAGTAAGAAATCCAATCGAAGAGTAGATCGAGTTTTTCGCAATCTTGTTCCTGTTTTGTTTGATCGGGTGGAAAGAAAAAGAACAAGAGTAGTTGAATGAAGTTATTGGTTCTGCACGCAAATTAAGGTCAGAGATCAAAAGGAAAAGTAATTGAATTTCCTTGTTAGTTGTTATATTCTCGTAATTAAGAAGCACAAGATATTAATTTCTTTTTGGCTTTTGTCTTCTTGTGAGTTACCAAGAGTTTCATTATTCACCATTATGTTGCAATTACAATTTTTGTGAGATTAAAGTGTTGCAACCGGCGTTCGTGAGAAGACCACATCCACCAATAATTTATTTTGTCACCGACAATTTATTCGGTCATCGAACAGAAGTTAAAGCAAGTTTTTAGCTTTGCTATTTTTATTCGCCGATCTTGATCAGTTAAGAAACAAAGAAACAGAAACAATGGCAGAATTGCAAGTTGTAGGAGGAATCAAGAAGTTGAACCAGTGTAACTACAAGCAATGGTCTACGTGCATCAAGTCGTATCTTCAAGGTCAAGATCTTTGGCAGGTAACGAATGGTACCGAGACGAGACAACCCGCGAATGATATTAACGGTAGTATCGGAAAGTGGCAGGTGAAAGCGGGTCGGGCGATGTTTATCATCAAGACAACGGTGAATGATGATGTTCTTGATCACATTCAAGATCTTGAATACCCAAAGCAAGCGTGGGATACGCTGGAGACCTTATTCACGAAGAAGAACGATGCTCAATTGCAATTAGTCGAAGGTGAGTTGATGACGATTTCTCAAGGTGAACTTCCTATCGCACAATATTTTCGTAAGGTGAAGAACTTATGTCGCGAGATTGGAGAACTCAATCCACAATCTCGGGTTAGCGATGCTCGTATGAAGCGGATACTCATCCACGGTTTAAGGCCGGAGTATCGTAGTTTTGTTACCGCTATTCAAGGGTGGGCGACCCAACCGAGTATAACCGAGTTCGAGAATATTCTTGCTGGACAAGAAGCCTTGGCAAAACAGTTAGCCGGTGTGTCGATTAAAACCGAGAGCGAAGTCTTGTATGTCGGAAGAAATGAGAAGCATCGGTTTAGTAAAAATCATAACCGTTATGGCGAGAAAAGTAAGAGTAAATATCGGGAGAACGAGAAACGTGACCGGCCCAAGAAGAGAGAATGGAACCGAAAGGGTCGAGTTGACAACTCTGAAGAAGATTCATCGGACGAAGAGAACCGAGACAAGGAATCAAGGTACAAACCAAAGCGCTTTCCTTTTAAGTGCCATAAATGTGAACAAAAAGGGCATATGGCAAAATACTGTCGAGAACCAATGGAGGAAGGTAATGCAGCTGTTGTTAGAGAAGAACCGTGGGATGTGGAGGCTAATATGGCCGAGGTTCAAGGAAAATACACAGTTGACACCGAATTCAAACCGAATCTGGTAGATGAATGGTTTGAAGAAGGCTCTTGTTGGTGGACAAGCCAAGAAGTAGTGCTTGAGACGTCGTTAAAGGTAACCATGGAATCATCTATTGTTATTTTGAATATAGATGATGAGGAAATCATGGTTGAAGAAGAAAATACGGTTGATCAAGACGTAACCGTGACTAGAACCGAACAAGACGAGAGAGAAACCGTGTTGGAAGAAGTGCACGAGAAGGTAGCTCCGTCTCATGTTACGGATTGTCACGGTGGAATAGAAAACGTAGAAAATCAACAAACCAACAAAGTTGATGTTGGAGTTTGCATGAGGTTCATGCAAAGTTCGGGTGATCCGAATGAACGAATGAATGAAGGAGTTAAGTTAGAGAGAGAGCATGTATCAAGTGAAGATGGAAGAATTGCTTTAAGTACCATGATAGTTGGTTATGAAGTTAAGAAAGCAAAAGTCGTTTCCTATCTGAAATCGGGTGATGCAGTTCTAAACAATGGTAAACTCGAAACTAGCTCATTTGTAACAAGGAAAAAGAAACCCAATGGTAGTGTTATGAAGTCGAATCCGAGAATTAAGCTCAAGGAAGTGCGAGCGTTACAAGGTGTGAAGGAGCTTGGAGGGACAATGGAAGTTGGTATTGAGAGGGAGTGTAAAACTTGGTGCAATACCAACTTGAAGGACCCGAATGGTTAATATGAAAAGTACAAGGGTGGTACGGAAGATCTCAAGGGACGGTTTGGTTGAGATCCAAAGTTCAGGGACTAAGTTGAATAACTTGGTGTCATAATTATCTTTTACTTATTATTAAATAAATTAGAGGTCTGGTTTAATTGTGATTCATAGTTTGAGTATGATTAGAATTGTGGGTGTTATATAAACCCATCAAAAGGTTTATTTCTAGTAGAGCAGAGAAGAGAAGAGTAGAAAGAGTAGAAAGTATTTTGTTCTTGTTTTCTATTAATAAAAAGAGTCGCATAAACGTTTTATACAATATCATGTTTTGTGTTCTTGATTAACTTGTCTAAGGGTTAACATGTATGTCGACATCTATAATTTTGTGACCTTCGGTCCATGCTAGAATACGAATATTAACCGTAGAAAAACAATATTGATGCTCAGATTGGATAGAACTCCAAAGAACCAATTATGGACCACCATTCTTGAAGCATTTCCCGCCACATTTTAACATATGATTAAGTTAATGACAATTGAAATTAAAAGTATCCATTAATATTATGGATAATGAGAGTATGTATGTACAGTAAACAAAAGCTATCCATTGATTCAGGAGCAATATATACAAATTTATTCCCTAAGAATCCGAAGACAAAATAATGCTTCAATAATTTGCATGCATGGAGCCAGAACCGGATGCTACTTTTACTCATTTATAATTTATACTCCATCCGTCCCATTAAAAGTGTTCATATTTCCTTTTTATTTCTCATTACAAATGTCCACTTTCAAAATTTATTAACCAATTTCAAGTTTACCCTTAAACACACACAACTAACATTAATTAACAATATTTATGAACCCAATTTTCAAGGACATTATTGTCATTTGGTAAGAGAAAAAAATAATTTAATATACCTTAAACTTTGTGTTTTTCAAACTAAGACACTTTGATCGGGGCGGATGAAGTACATGAATGGCAGTACCCATTCTCATTATTTCCCCTATAGATGAATATGAACAATGACGAAGCTTGAACAAAAACGCATGCTACAGCTATACGTTGTCACTGAACATAAGCCTTTGAAGACAACATGCCTAAATAATAATGACTTAATCAATAGGCTTTTGAACACAATCCTAAGAACTCAAGTTGTCAGTATATGTAAATTAATTAATAGAATTAATTGTTTATATATTTAGTTACTAGCTTAGGATCTCGTGTATTACATGGGGTGATGTCCTATAGACTTGAACAAAATCGATGCTTTACTAAAACATCTTGTTTAGGCTTGAACCAAATAGATACATTTTTTAATTTTCTTTTAGACAAGAATGAAAGTGACACAGATTTTGTTGTACATGGTGCAATTGGTATTGTTTGCAATGATTTGAAGTTTGGTTAGTCTTTTTTTATGTCATATATGACAATGTATATACATTTTTCAAATTGGAGCAATTACAGGAGGATCTCAAATGAGCTTTTAACTTTCATGAAGAGATTATATAGGATCTCAAATGTACAGGAAAAATAAGAGTTGATCTCATAGAAAAACGACACGAGTCGAATAAAGTTATTCATTCATTATAATATGGATTACTAACGATTGCTTTCTTTGGTCCGTATTAAAAGGTTTTGTATAGTTGCATATTCTTCCCTAATTAGAGAGTTGACATTTTTTAAAAGAAACGCCCTACAAATTTTCGATCTCTCGCGATGTGTTCTAATATTGTTCTTATGCATTTACGATACAAGTCAACTAAATTCAGTTTGTTCGATCCCTTTCTTAATCAAAGATGAATTATTGATTTGAGCATTGCTTTATAATCCTTCATAGATTCAAGAACAAAAGAATAAAATAAGAGCTTTTATAATGGACCAAAAACGCTCCAATCTTCAATAAGAATATAGTGTTTTTAAAGGTAATTTATAATATAATTCTATGATTAGAATATAAGTTGTTATGGTCGGTATTAACGATATGATACCGGCAAACATATCTAACTATGGTGACGTGACAATGATTTTACTATGTTACATGCAGTTATAATATGTGTTAGTTATGAACGATAAACAATTGAACCTTATTCAGAAACTCCACAACCTCCGAAACTAGATAACCAAACGTACCTAAAGTAAATGGGATAAATGCGTGTTGATTGCTGACAGATTATAACATACTATATATTAGTCTTTGTTTAATATGAATTTAGTTATTTTTATATGAAATAGTTTGATTGAATGCAGTCAAATGAAATATATTATGATATATTTTTAAAATAATTTTTCGGATATATTTGAAACAAAATTTCGTCTAAGTTTTGTCATATTCCTTTGAAATGGTGCAAATATCATGCCAATGGGGTCACATTTTCTTGCCTATTTCATGCCAAAATATCTCATGTTTACTTCCATCGATGAATTTGGTAAAAGTGATTTTCATGCCATTTTTTTTAACGTTTTAGCGAAGATTCCTTGTTCATGTGTTGTAATCTTGGCTTTTACTAATTCATAATAGTGACCTTACTACAACTCAAATAAGTATCACGAAAAACCCCGTTTGAGTTTGATGGATGCATGAAAGATTGAAATCCCAATAAACAAACGGCAACATAAACATTTGGTTGTTGATTATCGTTAGGCCTCATGAAATAAAACTTCTTAATTTTTTTTCCGAAATTTACAGACGAATCCAACGAAGTCCAAAAGTAAAATTAACTATTTCGTCTGAAAATTCCACAAAAACCTTTGGTGATTACCTACGAATTCCTTAAAATCTCATAAAAAAGGAAAAATTAAATTTTTAATTGCCGCGTGTAACTTATATTTTACCATGTAACTAGTTTGAATGTACAGTTATAATCAACCCGCTTTGAGAGAGTCATGAGATCAGTCGATCGGCCACTGACAATCAAGTCAACTAGAATACATTCTAGATGTAATGTATGAACATGTCTATATATGTGTCTTGGAGTCCAATAGCATGGTAGTGATGGTTAAGGCTTGAGATCTTATAGTCATATGTTTGAAATTTGACTCAGCAGTTTTCCCATAGTGGTGGGTTTCCTTCTTAATAGTGTCTCTAGGTGACTTAGGTCTGAAGTGTTAAAATCAGTATTAACAGTTGAAATCCCGTCTCAGAAAGGCTCACTCGAGTACTTGGGTAGTTCCAAACGCTGATTAGAAAAATATATGTGTGTAAACTGTGGTATGGATGTTGGGGGAGGTGATCAAGTATCCTAAGCTAATGGGCTAGGACGTAGTCCACCATTAGGACAATATTGGGCTATACACTTTACATCGAATTGTGCATGTGCTTAAATTGTTCAAAATGCGAGAATAAGCAAAGTGTAATTGTGGGACAATAATTAAGATAAATCTCATACTAACTTGACCTTTACTTAAGTTCGATCTTCTTCTATAGTTAAAAATCATCCTTTACGTTCTTACAAGACACTAAATTATTATTTCATTCTCTATGTGTACACGTGTGAGTGTTGCCATTATCCCATATAAAGGAACCAAGATGATATGTATTTAGCATAGGTCTTAGATGATATCAAGAAACATAAGAATGTGAAAATCTGAAACATCTAAAAGGTATATATATAATAAAGAATTCTGACAAGAGCAAACAAATATATTTTCCCACAACTTAATATATAAAACTTATCTAGAAAATCTGATCTTTCAATTTTGCAACAGATTGTCGATAGATTGTTCATCATACCAACAAATACCAAATCGATTTAGGAAGAAATATTATCTGGAATCTTATAATCATATCATAATGATAATATCCATTGCAAATGTTATAAATGAGATCAATAAGATTGTCACTCGTTTCATTTCAAGTGTTCAATAAAAAGGAACGCATAGTTTTAAATACATGTGGCTATTACATTTATAATAGTTATATGCTTTTATGATTATACACATTTTTAAAAATCAGCAATTGATACATGCATTTGAATGATTAATGATACAAGATAAACTTGAAATATTGTCTTATAAATAAATATTTTTGAAAGACAAATCAAAATAAAAGGATTAATATTATTCTTTTATAAAAAGAAAAAAAAAGGAGAAAAGGGATGAACAAAGTGAGTGCCGCATGCAAAATGTTAGCTGACAAAGTGACCCAAAATTCATGAAGAGTCTTTTTGAATGATGAAATCATAACATCCTCCACTTGGATGCTTCATTATTTTGTTTTGACTACTATCTTTTTGGACTCATACAATCTAATAAAGTATATTCATAATCATTATTTAAAAAAAAGTAAATAAATATTATAATTTAAATCTATGTTGTATACTATAAGTTCGTAGTACAAAAAACAGTGAACTATGTATTTGATTTAATGTTTAGTTGATAACAGAAAGCTAAAAGTTGGGTAGTCAAGTAGTTTGAAAACAAATTGGTATGACTCAGCCGGCTTCGGATTTATACAATTTGATAATTTTGTGGTTTGTCTTATGGTCTAATGGCATGGAGTAATGGTTAAGGTTTATGATCTTATAGTCTTATGTTCGAAAACATAACTCATGGGTTTTATATAGTGGTGAGTTTTTTCATTGATGGTATTCTTGGATGAGTCATGACTAGATCGTCAAAATTAGTATAGACAGTTGACATTCCGTTTCAGAAAGGATCAATCAAGAGTCAAGTATTTGAGGTAGTTTCAAACGTTGTTTAGAAAATGTTACATATTTTACGGTTTGAAAATTTGGGCAACAGTTTTAGAATGCTTTTTTTTTAATTTTAGAATTTTAATTTTCTTTTTTTTTCCATGATTTAGGAGGTAAGTAATAATGGTGATCACATGAATTCATGAGAGAAAAAAACACTGAAGAGGACTATAATGAGTTGCCCCACACTTTACACCTACAATTTGCTCATATAATATGAATTTAAATAAAAGAATATGCAAGAAATCCATGACTGCAGGTAGTAAATATTCCAAAAAGTGCTTTGTAATTTGTTAATCACATGTCAATGATCTAACCTTTTCTCTTACGAAATACTTAACATATGATTTATTATTATTTGTTTTTACTTTTAAATACAACTAGTTTCTAACTCTACGTTTTCTTGTGTAAAAAATTTGAACCAGCTATACCTAATTATAAATATATAGTCTTTAAATCTTAGATATATAATGCTAAGGTATGAACATATAATTGGAATGTATTTAAGGGCTCGGGGCTCCTATAGATTTAATAAAAGCTTAGTTTACTAGTTTCCCACTAGAACATGCTATTTGTGAAAAAAAAAACAGTTGTGAATCAATCGCTAAAGATTAAACGATTGTAATCACCAGCCACTCGTATTAGGCTAGATCCTTTTTATCGAATCTAATTTTTCTTCACTCGGTAGAGCATTGTTATAATGATTTATAATCTCACGTGTGTATTAAAATTAAACGAGGTAAAATTGAAAATTAACAGCAAGCTAGCAAGTATAGCCTAGAATTAGTTGATCGCTATTTACATAGACATATCGATCTTTATTCTAAAAGTAGTCAAAACGATGAGTAGGGATTTGAAATGGTGCATCTCTTTGTTTCTTGCTCATGAGCTTAGGCACCACAACTACTCTATTTCTCACCTTCATCATTTCACTTGGGACCTCTGGGGGCCTAACTGACCTAATCAATGCCCAATTAACACCCTTAAAGAACTCATGCTTTTTAATCTCTATGGAACCCTTCAAACTACCAATTCTTTTTTTAGGGTTTTTCACAAGTAGTCTTGCAATAAGATCTTGCACTTTCACCATTTCTTCATACTCTTTACTTGTACTCACACCAATTCTTGGAAAACTTAGTGGTTGCTTCAATATGTTGATAAGTGTCTTTTCATTGTTCTCACCCTTGAAGGGTGTGATCCCATATAACATTTCGTACAAGAAAACCCCTAGAGTCCACCAATCGACAGCACTCCCGTGACCTTGGCCTGAGATCACTTCGGGGGCCAAATACTCGTGAGTTCCAACGAATGACTTTGACCTTGCGTTTAGCGGTTCAGCCACTAACTCAGTGTTGTATTCTTGAAACCTGATTGTTTCAGTGATTATGGTGGTTGGAGGGGCGCATTTGGTTCTTCGCAATGAGAAACATGACGTGAGGACTGGTTGTATTGGGGTAACACAAGAGGGTGTTGAACATTTTAGGTTATGGTCATGTTCACTATTATCATCGTGGTCAAGTTGTCTAGACGGGTCAGGTTTAGAGCGAACAAGTTTAGGCACAACGTCGCATTTTAATGACAGATCAAAATCTGAGAGCATTATATGACCGTCTTCTCTAACAAGCACATTTTCTGGCTTGAGATCTCGATACACTATGCCCATCATGTGAAGATACTCTAGGGCTACCAATGTTTCCGCAGCATAAAACCTAAAATGAGTAGAAAACATATATATGTTAGCAAAATATCTCAACATAAAAACTAAAACTATTTTATGAAATTAATAAATTGTATTGTCTACCGTAATGTAGACATACGTTTCTTCGCGTCTATAAGAAACAATTTATACGCAGAATTTAAACGAAATTTTTTAAAAATATCGTAATCATAATAATTCAACCACATATCCCTCGTAAGATACAAAACTGATTTACAATATATAAAATAAAATCCAACATTGTTTTTCTTTTCACACTAATATAGATAAATAAAAAAACCATGTTTACTTTACATTCATATATACTTCTACAAACTTGTACAATTCATAATATCACACACATAATCATTTTGCTATATGATACTTATATTGTATCTCTTATTTAAGAATATTGATTATAAGACTTTAAGGTATATAAGGACAAAATTAAAGAACAATACAATGGTCATATTTAATAAAAACATATTTCCCTTTTATTTTATTAAATAAATTTAATATCCTTTATAATAGTTACTTTGTTATCATTATCTACCTAAATCATCATCTAACACATAAAAATACTATAAACCACTATCATTCTTGTCGAACGTAAACTACAAATTTATTAATTGCAAACCTTCTAAGCAAATAAAAATAATAATAATAATAGTAGTAGTAGGAGGTTTGTATCAAATACAAATTAAATTAATATGCTAACTAAGTAGTGTAACTATACATACAACATAGTATAATTATATTGTGAATATAATTATACTACTTGATTCTCATCATTAGCATGTTAATTTAATTTGTACGTTAACTTTCTCTTAATAATAATAATAATATGTTTACTTGGCTGATGAAATATTAAAACGGTTTGCCGGCTGCCGTTGCCGGGCAGCATGCAAGTCACCACCGGGACAAAACTCCATAACCAAACACGAATAATGTGAAGCATCAAACTCGGCGTAAAGCGTCGGTAAAAACGGGTGATCCAAACCCGACAAGATCTCCTTCTCCATCTCCGCTCTTTGCAACTTTTTCCTAATAGCCAAAGCCTCCCTATCCACCACTTTAATAGCATACAAGTTATTCGCCAAGCCCGCCACCGGGTTCCTGATTTGACACAAGTACACGTTCCCTATGTCGCCTGACCCGACCCGTTTCAATATCTTGAAATGGTCTAGACTTACATGGCCACCTTTTTCACTACGTAGGCGTTTTATAGCCTCCCATGCAGCTTGGTTTGCCTTGTGTGGTTTGTTGGAGCAGTCGCTGGATACTGATATCCTGCGACTGCTGACACTAGCGTTGCTCGTCCAGCTCTGGATGGAGTCTGGCACGGTGATGGACGAGCAACTGCCGTCGTAGTCGGATTGATCATCTCTTGTTGTTGTTGTTGGCATGATCATGGGTTGATGGAAGAGAGAAATAAGAGGAATGGGAGATTATAATTTGTGTTCATGTGGAATTTTTATATATGTGTAATGTGTATGTGGGGAGAGGCTTTTATTGATAAAGTATTTTTTGTTATTACATTAAGTTTCTTTGTTTATTTAGTGATTTGAATATTCAAAGTTTTAGTTTTTAGATAGACAAAAAACATATTATCATGAGGATTTTAAGTGTTAATACTTTAACTTTCACCACCATGTATAACTTATTAACTTATTTGTCAAGTTAAAAGATGGTTTAGGATTCTAGACATATTTAAAATATGAGTATAAAATAAGGTGGAAAAAATTAGTGGTTAAAAAAATAATATTTGAAATATGTTCCGGTTTAACATGAAACCGGTTGAACCACTCAAGCAAATTTTGACGCTTCATGTTTTGAAACTTGGATCAACGGTTTTTTAACAATTATTATTATTACTAATCAAATTATATTTTAAGAATATATAGTTATGTATATATGTGTTATATTCATCATTAAATCCTAGAATTTTTTTTCTAATTTAATAAAAAAATTATTTTTTAAAAATATTTTGTTTTTGTCTAAAAATGCCATAATTGAACCATTAACCCGTAAACTATAAAAACCAGTCGTCTTATCCAACCCGGGCAGCTCACTTAATAGTGACCGATAAAAAAAATTGTCATCAACTGAAACAAAACCCTCAACATGACCAATAGATTAAATAATTATTTAACTCTTTCAAACAAAAAATACATGGGATTCACTAGTTAAGTTTAAAAGTATGGAATGGATTTAGATGCAAATTGAAGGTAGTCAATTAATTTATTAATATTTAATAATTACATAAACATATTATTTTCCACCGTTTGAAGATGGTCAAACGTACCCTTACAAAAGTGAAAAAGGTACCTCTTTCCAACGGTGGATATAAAGGAGAGTATGCTTTTGATAATTTTTATATAGTTAGCCATAATTGCAAGAGATATCAAGTTGTAAGAAACAAAGATGCTCATACCCACGGATTTGCCGTGCAACATATTAAGTTTTATATAATTGTTTTACTTGATCATATAATACACGTATTATATATGTCTAGACTCTAGTATAAGGGTGAAAGAAATGGTTTTCCCCGTCCCGTAATGGTTAATCCATCTTTCTTCAGTAACAACTGAGACGGGGTGATATTTCCACTCCATCTGATCCCAAAATTCATCCTCCATCTCAAAATCTTACCCGCATACTCTAATTTCTTCTTTGTTCTTTCTAGAATCTAGATATCGGGGTTGCCATATGCCGATCGGGAAGGTTTTGACTTGGTACTAAAAGACGCAGGGTGATGATCCTATACCACATTCCCACCTCGCGACCATTTCCAAAGACAAACATGAACTTTAATCTTTTTATGGATATGCTACGTGTATTTTATTATTTTATTATACAAGACTGATTACCTGAAACGATTTTATAGTGGTTTACCCACATCAATATTGAATTTATTAATCTTAAATATATATAAACAAAAGCTACATAAATTATCTCAAGTTATCATATTCTTTTATTTTGTAAATGAATGTTTCTCATGCATTTGACCTAAATTGATGGGTATGAGGCTTATAAAAAAACAAGATAGCCCTTAAACGGGTTATAACATCTCATTAAATTAAAAGTTAATCTTATCATTATTTGATATGAAAATCCTATATGATAGGAAATGTGCTAAAAATTAATATCTGATTTTTTTTAAAAAAAGATATTAATTTATAATTAAGAAACAATTTTATAGTTAAAAAAAAAAAGCGGATCATAGGTCTCACCACCATATAGCTTTTAAACCGGGTTATAACATCTCATTTATTTGTGAAACCCTTTCATCATCAAATTCTAAGTATATTATTAATTTTCTTACAATAAATAAATTAAAATCCTAAAAATTATATAAATATTAGAAACGAAAAATGTAAAACAACCCCGTAATACGGGAGATAAAGCTAGTATGTTATAAATTATAAGGGAAGCTTATATATACTTTAAAGATGTTAAAAAGTTAAATTATTTAAAGTATAAAATTGATACAAGTGTAATTAAATATTTTACAGAGTTAATTATACGAATTATCCTTATGGTATGTCCGTATTGTTGAATGGTCAATATCACAGCCTATGTGGATGTCCAGGTGGAAATGAGTCAGCATTTATTTTTATGTTTTGTTTTTTTTCCGTTCCTAAAAATAAGTATGTAGTTGAGTAGTGGTTTACTTTTTCTTTGGGGTAGTTGTTGTTTTCAAGGAAGTGGGTGTTGCCCACGTTTATGTTTATTTGTTTCCTATTTAATGTAAGTTACTTTAAGAGTTTAATGTATTCAGAAAAAGAGCAAACTTTTGGCTCATATTTCCTTTGTTTTTACTTTCATCTGCTTATATCCACACTCACAAAAAGCACTTTCCTTACCGGTTTATCACGTATTGCATGCTTGATCCCTTCCTTTTAGAAATTACATCGATGGCTTTCAATAGTTTGTAATTGTCACATGGATTTTTCAATGGACGGGCGTTAGTTTTACCCGTCAAGTGGGCGTGAAATGACTAAACTAACCTTATGTAGAAGAGAAGAGGACTTTGATTTATTATATGAAGGGATATTGTGACACACAAAAGAAAACAAACAAATGAACACAAAAAATCTTCTCTTTTTAGCATTGACAGGATATATGTCATCAGTCATCTTATGTGATATTCTTTGATTTGTTTGTTTGGTTTCCTTTGTATATGTGACACTGCAAATCTTATCCTTTCCCACTTTTGGGCTGCATCTTCTTCAGTTAACAACACACACGTACCAGAAAATGTCGTGCTTCAAAGTGGCATTTTTATGGGGACCTTCAATCCTCCATAACATAATATGTCCCATGCATTCAGGCCTCACAACCAGGCCCACCACCATCAACCTCAACATTTAGGAATCAATATTCTACATCATATCTTTTACCAACTAGCAAATCTTTGCACCTACCTAGCTAATTGTCTCATCAACCAACATTTAGTGAACAGTGATCATATATGTTTTGTTCTTTGTTTCTTACTTTCTTTCTTTTTTTTTGTTTTTGAACTTTATCAATAAGAGTATGCGTAATGAGCGACAAAAGGATGGAACACTGCCCCCCAAGCGATAACCCGGGCGACAAGGGGCATGGCGACTAGTTTTTGTCGCCTGATTTCTTGTTTCAATTATTATTATTATTATTTTAATCTTTTGTGTGTAGCATATATATATATATATACAAACACACACAGACACACACACCACTACATCCCTAAAACACACACACCACCATTTGTAGCCCCCTCCACTACACATAGCCTAAGAGGATGGATTAGGATCTTATCGTATTTTCTTTGTAGGGCATTGTTGTTAGGTTTGTGAAGGCCCTTTGAGTTTAATTCGGTTGACATTTAGAAGACAAATTGGAGGGCCCATTTACTTGAGGAGGAAAGACTTGTTTGTGTTTTCTTGGTCCCTAAGTCATTTAAGCTAATTGTAATTTTACATATATCCATAATTCCATATCATTGTATTGTAATCTTTGTATTGAACATAATAAATAAACGTACCCTAGTTGCAGCCCATGGACGTAGGTCATCTTGACCAAACTACGTAAAACTCTTGTGTCATGTGTTATTTGCTTTTGTGTGTGTTGGTTTGATTGTACCTAAAAGTTGCTACCAAAAACTTAACTTAAAAGCTGGTATTCGTAAAATCTGGCATCTCATACCAGTTAATATTGTTCGTGTTTTGTCCACGAGAAAAGCTAACAAATTAGTTTTTTGTTGTGTACTTGTGTGAATGGTTTAGAAACTTTTCATGGGCTCTCTCTTAACGGATTGTTCCACTTCTCCTCTCATCCCCAACCAATGTGTAAAGAATACGTTATTAGTAATATGATTTGGTGTATTTTCACAAATGTTGCACTCTCGTGACAACGTTTGATATGTGTTTTGCGAACAACATTAACATCTGGCTCTACTTTAAAAACATTTAAGGACTAGAAATAATATATCTCTTTAAAGCAAACTTAAATCTTTTTAAGATCTGTTTGTATGTTTACACCTACAAATCTTTGAAGGTTTGATTTGTTTCCTACTTTATATGTGATAAAAGGTTTTGAGATCCACTGATCCAGAAACAAGATAGATGTTTACAGCTTTGATCGATCTTTGATAGATTCTTGTTGCAAAACATTTGAGACAAACTGATATAATATAATATAAGTAAAAGGTGATGGATATGTCCATGTATGGTACTGTGCAAACTGCAAAGTGTCTTAAGAGCAATATATACTTACCACTTATGTCCATTTTAACTTTCTTAAACTTTCTTTAACTTTTTACATTTTTCCATTTTAACTTATCCTGAATAAATATTTATTTAGTATTTATTTTATTCTTTTACTTGAATCGTAACATTAAAACCATCTATTATAGTATTATGTACTCCAGAATCACCTAAAAACGTGGCTTGTCAACTAAATTTGCAATATCATTAACAAAGATTAGAGGCTAAACATTCATATAACAACATGTATAGTTGTTTAACTAAAAAGTGTAAAAGTGATTGGTAATCATTATCACGTTGGCATAGGAGCTCTCACTAGTGTTTCTCTAAAAAAAAAAAGAACACGTAATTACGCTTTAACTAGAAACATAACCTTTTTGAATAAATATCATGAGTTAAGATGTGATTGGTTAGAATATAGATTGGACCTAACACCCACCACACCCTTGGTGCCTTCGCCCTTTGGCTCCCTTCACACCCTATCGACTTGGATGGGACGTCACCCGATTTATTTTCTAAGCTTGCTTTTTTTTTTCTTGGATGAAAAAGAAGATAGCGTTTTTAATCTATTGTTGGAAACAAAAATACATTTTGTTGAACTAAATATGTATGACGATAAAGTCATAAAATTATTTGTGGTCTATTGGTAGGATGTTTGGGTTCTCAAGAGTTTGAGTTAGTTCTTGTGTAACGTTATCAGTTTGAATCCCGAGCCTATCAGGTTTTCGTCTCACCGTGTGTTACGCTAGAGAGTTCAGCTATTATCCCAACATAACGACTATCAAGTGGCGGTCGGTGGTATGATTTTTCGATGAAATGCTCAAGCCAAACTCCAAAGCCAACATGATGTCACAGACCAAATATTTGAAGATAGAGATGTTTGATTTGTGTTGAAACGCTTAGGTTTGTTGGCACGTCCTCAGCAGGAAAGGAGGTGTGCATGTCTAATCGTGCTCACACGACGAACGCATCGTTGTTGAGTCCAATGCAGTACGAAACCAACAGACCATTATTATGAACTGACCGATTGACTAACCTTCAGACATAACACATTTTCTATGGAGTAACTTCGAAACATTGAGTTCTGTTAAAACAACTAAAATAGTACCCTCCAATAAAACAAACATAAAAAAAAAGTCAAATTTTAGCGTCAAAAGATAAACCCCAATTGAGAAATCTCACCGCAATGGCATTAGCTGCCGGCGGCGGAAGCTCCGGCGACGGCGGCGGTAATAATAATATTAATATATCACCTCTGCTGCGTACGTTAGCCAAAGGTGCAGCTATAACCATAGGTGGTATCTTCTCCATCACTGCAATTTCATCCACATTAATCACTCTGCACAAAAGGGTAATTAACACAAATTCTTGTTTCTTGATTTATTAATTTCACTTCTTAAAGATTCAATTTGGGGAAATTAACAAGAAAGATTCAATTTTTTTCTTTCGGGTTTTTTGGTTCGGGTTGTTCGAGTTTTTAGCTGAGAAAAAGTGACCCATTTAAAGCTCGGGTTGGTCGGGTTAGTTCGGTTTTCGGGTTTAAGTGTAAAATGTTTTTTATTTCACAAAACATCATCAAAATTCATTTTGCTACTAAAAAACTATCATCAAAATTCGGGCTTGTCGGGTTCGGCGTATTCAGTTTTTACTAGGAGTGTTTTTTTTTTTCATTTTTTGGGTCGGGTTGTTCGGATTTTTTGCTGGGAACAAGTGACTTGATAACCAACCCATTTAAAGTTCGGATTGGTCGGGTTCAGGTTATTCGTTTTGAGTTGGGTTCGGGTTGTTTGCTTTTAAGGTTTAGATGTAAAAAGAAATGTTTTTTTTTACAAAATATCATGGAAATTCATCATGCTACTAAAAAAAACTATCTTCAAAATTTAGACATCATTTGACAATATACAATATGATATGATAATATTCAAAAGTCCCAAAAGTAACAAACTTTAATTTCAAAACTTAATATTCCAAATACCAGAAAACTCCAAACCAAAACGCATTTTTAAAAAATGACTAATGTTCGGGGGGGGGGGGGGGGGGGGATTTGGGTCGTGTTGTTCCGGTTTTTTGCAGATAATTAGTGTTGTACCTTTGTGCTAATTACATGTGCTGCGAATGATTTTATTATTATTTTGGTGCAGAAACAAATAGGATCATCATTATCAACATCTATGATGAAAAAGAATGCAAGATCATGTAATGTATGTAAAGCAACAGGATTTTACATGTGTAAATTATGCAAAGGCAATGCTACAATCGAGTGGTCTCCATTGTATGATCCTGTGTTCATTAATCCATGTCTTTGCATTACTTGTGATGGACATAGGTATATTATTCATTTCCGTCTTTGAAAACAAAAACTCGATGAATATTAATATCAAGGGTGCAAACGAGCTGAGCCGAGCCTGAGCTCAACTAGGCTTGAGCTCAGCTCGTTTAACTTACACAGAGCTCGAGCTCGGCTCGTTTCGAGCTCTATTTTCAAAGCTCGAGCTCGGCTCGGGCTCGGCTCGTTTACTATTTATCAATTATTTTTATATATAACTATAATTATTTTATATATTTTTTTCTATTATAATTTTATGCATAAAAGAATATATATTATTTAGTAATTTTTCTTTATTTTTTCATAAAATTATATTAATTAATTAATAATTATTAAATGTATTTTTTTAAAAAAGTTATATAAATGGCAGTCTGGCTTAGGCTCGCGAGCCGGCTCGAGCTCGATAAGTAAAGCTCGGGCTTTGGCTCGTTTATTAATCGAGCTTATTTTTAGGCTCGGGCTCGATAAAGCTTGGCTTGATCGAGCTTTTTAACGAGCCATCTTGAGTAGCTCCCGAGCAGCTCGGCTCATTTGCACCCCTAGCAAACGAGTCGAGCCGCTCGCCAAATACTGAGCTTAGATCGATAAAAAGCTCGAAACGAGCCGAGTTTTTCGAGCTCGAGCCTCAAATAAATCTCATTCAGTTTTCAAGCTTGGACCTTGTATGGGAAGCTGGTTAAGGCTTGTCGAGCCTTGTGTCCGAGCTGAAGCTGATCTTAGGCTCGTTTAAGATTTTTTCTCAAAATATATAAAGAATTAGAAATGTATTTAAATTAATTAATAGCTAAACAATTCAGCCGAGCCCGAGCTTAAAATAACAACCCGTGAGCCAGGCTTGAGCCGATCATAGGCTCGTTTAAGATTTTTTCTCAAAATATCTAAAATAATTAGAAATGTATATATAAATTAATTAATAATAACTAAACAATTTAGCCGAGCCCGAGCTTAAAATAACAACTCACGAGTCAAGCTCGAGCTTTAGAAAAAGAGCTCGAAACGAGCCAATGTTTGAGCCTAGTTGAGCTCGGGCTCGGCTTGTTTACACCCCTTTAATATGTGTATCTATGGCTCTTATTGACTTTGGACTTAAGTCAAATGAATAGTTAATCTTCAAATTTCACAAAAGTTATGTTAAATTTTGATTTAGAATAAAAATTTTGGACTGTATTTATCGGGACGAAATTATTATCATATAAAAAAAGAGAAAAAATGCAAATTAAAGTGGATATAGTTGACAGTGAAATTGTTAATATTAGGCGTGCAAATGAGTCGAGCTGCTCGGGAGCTACTTGAGCTCGGATTGATAAAACGCTTGAAACAGGCCGATCTTTCTTCAGCTCTAGCCAACTCGTTGAACTTGAGCGTTGTTTATTTCTAAGTTTCTGCACAGCCGAGCTTAGGCTCGTTTAAGATTTTTTTTTAAAAAATATATGAAAATATTTAGAAATGTATATACATTAATAATTAAAATAAAGAGCATAGCCCAAGCTTGGAAAAACAACTCACCCGTTGAGCTCGGGCCTAGTCGAACTTGGGCTCGGCTAGGCAGGCATGCTTACTCTCCTAATTAAAATGTGTATCTATAGCTCTTACTGACTTTTGACTATAGTCAAATGAATAGTTATTAATCTTCAAATTTACAAAAGTTATGTTAAATTTTGATTTGGAACGAAAATTTTTGGACTGTTTTTATCGGAACGAAATGATTATAGTTTATAATAAAAAAATTAGCAAAAATGCAGATTAAAGCGGACGGTTGACAGTAAAATTGTTATTTTGATTTTAGGATTCAAAGATGTCTCAACTGTTTGGGGAGTGGATTTATTCAACAAGCTAAAGGTATGAAAGATTGTTTGAAATATTATGTATGTTGACTTTTTTGGTCAATTGGACAATTTTTATTTTTCAAAATTGATTAGGATAATTTAAGCTATCAAGAAACTGAATCTTGCATCAAGCTTCTTTATAAATGTTATAAGTAAATAAAATGTACATATAAACTATCAATATCGGTCATAAACTTAATTTTAATTTCAAAGTGGCCCGTTTGACCATAAAAGTCAAACTTTACATTTTTGTTAATTCTGTGAGGTAAGATATGTTTTATTGCTTTAAATTTCTTGCAGCAGATGACTAAACGCGTTAGAGAACGGATAATGGTTTTTTGCGTGTTTCGTGGAAGCTCTTCTCTAATTGCGTGCAAGGATTCTCTTCGGTTTTGATAAGGCTGCAAACGGGTCGAGTTTAAGTTCAACGTGAGTACATGACGGGTTAAGGTTTTGGATTCATTTTGTATAGCTTAGCGAGCGTTTTTCTTAAATCATAATCGTGTGTAGTAAAAACAAATCCGATCCGAGAGTTTAAATGACTCGAAGATTACCTATAAACAAGGTTAGTACTGTAAAAAAGATAATTCTCTCATTGATGGTCATTGGAAACCGAACCACAAACAGTGCCTTCTCCAAGAATCTCTTAAAATTTTGGGGCTTAGGATGGACATATATAAGGGCATTTGAAGTCACGTTTTTAATTATGTGCTAAATAATTTGACAAATTTTCCAATTTAGTTGCATTTTTAAAGCCCCAATACGCACCCAAGCATGACAACAACAACAATAATAATAATAATAATAATGTTCATATAAAACATAAAGGAAAGTTTGGTATATAAAAACAAGTACACCAATAATGGGGATTAAACCAATGACCTTTAATTCATACACTACCATTTTTTCATTGCACCAACGGCCCATTTTGAAAATTTATCTTTTAAAACAAAATTATATACAAAATATATATAATTGATTAACAATTCCGGGCCTCTCGAGAGGACGGGCCTGCGTCCGTCGCTCTCCTCTGCCCCCCTTTGGGCTGGGCTTGATCGCAAGCTTCTCTCTCTTACACGTTTGCTCGCCCTCTTTCCAACTAGCTTTATATAGTGGTGTGATAAAATGACGCTACTTGTAAGTTGTAGTGTAACTTAAATTACACTAGTTCAAAAACGTTGTAACATAATTACGATAATCACCAACATGGCACACTGTGATTCTCTCGTTCTCTCTATACACTTCGCATTTGTACATGATCTCGACCCTAAAACAACATATTATTTTTGTTTCGTAAATATCATTCTTTCTAAAAAAATCGTTAAAATCGAACAAACCGTTTAAACTGAAGCATGTTCTTTGGTTTGATATCCAAACAATAACTTGAAACCGGCTATGTAAATTGGAGGTGGGCAAATAAATCGGTTAACCGAATCAAACCGAAACCGAACCAGTTTGAAACCGATTATGTAAAAACCGGTTTGGAACCAATTGAAACCATCGGGTTGTAACCAGTTTGTAATTTTCTCCACCAAAACCGATTCCAAGCCGGTTAACTGAACTGAAACCGGTCAAAATCCGAAACCGAAACCAATCATAACCTGGTCAAGAAAACCAGTATTAACCTGAATCGAAATCTATCATAAACCGGTTTTAACTTTCGTTGACCAAACCGAACCGGGTTCAACCCAACCCAATTTTAAGTTTTAAACCAGTTAATTGTGCACCTAACTGTAAACTTTATTATCCATTATCATTCATGTAAAAAAAATTAAAAAATCAAAGACTATACATTACATGGTACTTTTTAGTTGCACGTATGTTATTTTTGGGCATACAATCAATCACTTGGCACGTAGCATGCATGCAACAGGTGTATGTACATAAAACTATCCATGTGTGCATAATTGTAATATATACCCTATATGCAAAACATATATTTATTAACGTCCAATTGTTCATAAGACACATATTTGTATTTCTTCTTCATGAGAATAATATTGATTATTCTAATGGATTCCACTATATACAATATTTCACAACTCAAAACTGTCAAATCACATTAAGAAAAAGGTAAACAAACCAACAAGTGTTGTGTTGTCTGACAGCACGCTACTTGAGAAAGGATCGATAAAAAAAACTTGAAATGATCCGAGCCTTATATACCGATCCCGAGTCTCAAATAAAGTTTGTTTATTTATGAAGCCTAAGCTCGAGCCTATCATATTGGAAAATCCTTTAGGCTTGTTGACGGTCCTAGGGAGAGGCGGGGAGGGTGACCATCCTGGTAGGCCCGAAAGTTTTATATATATATATACATATTTTTATAAAAATAATTATGTATTATTAATGTTTAAACCCAGTTATCACGTTTTTTGAAGCCCATTATTAATAAAAGATTGCACAACCTAAATTATAAGAAAAGTTCTTTCATTTAGGGCCCAATTTTTTTATTGTCCTCGCCTCTTGGTTCAAAATTTTTTAACGATTCTCAGAACGACACTGCTCATTGAGCCTTATAACGAATTAACGAGCCTAATGTGATTTTAAGTTTTAACTCTTGTTGACTTGTATGTATTAATTTAACACTACATAGACGAGCTCGAGCCAAGATTAGGCTCATTAAGGTTTTTCGCAAAAAGTAAAGATAAATATAATTAGTTATATAGATGACTTAATAAATAACTAACTACCCGAGCTTGAGTTTGAAAAAACGACTCACAAGCTGAGCTTTTGAATAATTTGATGTTTTCAATCGTAAATTTATGTAAATATTGGTTTGGTTTAATTCATAGATAAAGTAGAAGTCAATGTTGAAGTGTGGGATTTCTTCATTACATGTTTTCTTTTTTGTTGCCGCGATAACGGGTTGCATCTCTGTGATCATGAACATGAATTATACCGATGCTCCTTCGGATACTGGTTAGTTTGTGTGAATTTGTGGTGATTTGTAGGCCTGTAAACAACCCGAACGAACACGAACAATCACATGTTCATGTTCGTTTATTTAACTCTATACGAACATGTACATGAACAAATATACATGTTCATGCTCGTTTGTTTAAAATCTAATCGAACAGTTCATGAACATAAATGATCATATTCGAAGAAACACGAAAAAACATAAATGAACACAAACGAACAAATAATATTTAGTTAGATATATATTAGGTATCATGGTGATATAATTTTATAATACAAATAGAGTAAGGGTTACATAGATAAACGAACGTCCACGAACATAACTAAAAGTACGAAACATGTGTTCATCTTCGTTCATTTAATTAAACAAATTTTCATGTTCGTTCATCTATTAAATGAACGAACTTCCCGCCAAACGTTCGGTTTGTTTACAGGCCTAGTGATTTGTAACGACAAAACTGATATTTTCGTATGAAATGAAAGGCGGTACATCTGCAAGCAAGGCAGTAAAGTTTGGGTCAACTTATGTGGTGCAACCTAAAGGGAAACACCAAGCAACCATTGTGTGGTTGCATGGTCTTGGTGATGATGGTTTAAGGTATGACTAGTTATACATATATTCGACGCGCACGCCTTTGCTCTCGTTTTATTCATCCGTTCTCTCTTTGCAGCTGGTCTCAGGTCTTGGAGACTCTTCCTCTTCCAAATGTGAGCACAAGTTTATCGTCTAGGCCATTATATATATCGTTTTCATTATGTTAATACCATCGACAATCGGCCTAAATAGGTATGAATTCTTTGTAAAGTTTATTTGATGCCATTAATAGGTTTGATACATTGCAGATCAAATGGATATGTCCTACTTCTCCTGTTCAACCGTTAACTATATTTGGCGGGATTTCTACAACTGCATGTAACTAATTATACTGTGTTCATCGTTACCTATTACTCTTACTAGTACTACTTCTTCCGTTCGAAAGTGAATGCAACGTTTATTTCCTTGGCGTAGTTTAATCCAAAATTACCTCTTTGCCATCAGTTATTTTCTGAAGAGTTAACTGCGGTTTTCTCCCTGTGGTTTGTCTAAATATGCGGTTTTAGTCCAGTAGTTTCAAATTTGCGATTATCGTCCCAGTGGTTTCATTTCACTTGCAAATAAACCCGAATTTACTAATCCCGTTAAGTATGGTCGTGAAACCCATCAGCGTGCTCTTCACGTGAGGGGTTGTTTTGTCATTTTTTTCACCAAATACACCCCAGCTTCTCACTTGAGGGGGCTTGCGAATTAAGACTGGGGTTTATTTGGGAAGAAAAAGGACAAAATTGCCCTTCACGTGAGGGGCGTGCTGATGAGTTTAACTACCAGACTTAACGAGGTTAATGAATTCGGGTTTAATTGCAAGTGAAATGAAAACACGGGGACAGACATCGCAAATTCAAAACTACTGGACTAAAACCGCATATTTAGACAAGCCACATGGACGAAAACTGCAGTTTACTCTTTTCAGAAAGTTATTATTGCTATATATTATTTTAGGTTCATTGAGTTATATTTTAGATATTAAACAATATGCATTCTTGGGGTGCATACTCGGGTTTGTCACCGAACCAAACGTTGTATTGATTAGTTATTTATTAGAAAACAGAGTTTCAAGATTTAGTAAAATTTTTAAAACTCGGTGTCATGAATGTTTGGGTTTGATGTTGTTGGCGTCTCGGAAGATGCAAGTCCGGATGTTCAAGGAATGGATGCATCAGCAGCATATGTTTTGAGCTTGCTCTCTACCGAGCCTCCAAACAGTAAATTTCTGTTATTTTTATCCTTAACCGGTCAAACGGTTAAGATAAAAAAAAATTAACTAACAAAGAAACAGGTTGAAGTTGAACCACCTCTACTTATATTATTCACTATATTGGTTTCTTTCTCATGTCATTATGTTTGACTTTGCAGTCAAACTTGGTGTAGGTGGATTTAGTATGGGTGCAGCCGCTGCAATATACTCTGCAAGTTGCTTTGCGTGTCGAAAACTTGGAAATGGGATCGCTTGTCCTGCCCGTTTGGACGCAGTTGTTGCCCTTAGCGGTTGGCTTCCATGTGCAAGGTCAGAACAGGCTTCGGTTGAAAATTAGGGATTACTCTATAAATTAGTAACTAGGTTTTGAAATTGTTCCAATCAGGTCACTAAAGTTTCTTTTTTGTTATAATCCTAGATATTTTACCTAGATAGTAGGTTATGTAGGGTTTTTGTTTTTTTTAATAGTTTTTGAGAAAAAAATTTAGATTGTGTCAAAAAAAAAACTGAAAAATTGCAAAAAAAAAAATATTTTTTTTTTGCAATTTTTAAGTTTTTTTTTTTTATGCCAATTTTCAAGATTTTTTTTTACAATTTTACTGATTATATATATATATTTTTTGCAATTTAAAAGGTATTTTTTTTCAAAATATTTTGCAATGTCAAAATATTTTAAAATAAAAAAACCTACAAAACCTGCTATCTAGGTAAAATATATACGATTAGAATAAAAAAGAAATTTTAGTGACCTGATCGGAACAAAGGAATTTATGAGTGCCCTGACCGGAACAATTTCAAAATCTTGGTTACTGTTTTATAGAGTAATCCCCTTTTAAAACTATATAGTTCTAAAACTTTTTGTCAGATTCTAAACAAAATGTTAGATGGTTAACGGGCTAGTTATGATTATTAAACAATATTATTATCGTAATAATCTTCATTTACTTTGCTAGGGCTCTAAGCGACGAGGTTGAAGGTCGAGCTTCGTTGCCTATATTGCTTTGTCATGGCAAAGGTAAGCAAAAGTTGAAGAATTATTTGGTCAAAATTTAAAAATAACAAAAAAAAAAAAAAAATCTTTGTTATCAGTTTTGAAATTCTTTTATGCAATAATATTATGGCAGGTGATGAGGTGGTTCGGTTTCACTACGGTGAGAAGTTGGCCAAGAAACTAACTTCAGCCGGCTTCGAAAACTTGACCTTCAAGCCGTTTAACTCGTATGCGACTTCCTTCGTGTTACACCGTCTTTTTTTATATTGCTTGTGTCGGTAAGAGTATTCTTGACGGTGCAGGCTCGGTCATTACATAACTCCTGAAGAAATGGCTGAGGTCGCGTCATGGCTAACTTCAAAACTAGAGCTCGAGGGTAAGTCGTAGTTCGGTCCATTCAACAAAACAACTAACACATGTAGATATGTAAATTATACATACCGATAACTATAGGGGGCTGCCTCAACCAACCTATGAACCTTTGATGTATATTACGAGTTTGTAAACGGTTACATGGTACATTGCTACCTAGGACCAAATCTTAAATCATGATATTGTATGTTGTGTGGTCATGTTGTTTTGTTTTATGTTTTTTGGTCTTCCGTAATTCAGTTTTCAAGAGTCGGAAAATAAGATTGATCCTGTTATATACCAATCCCGTACTTGGTTGTATAACAAGATCAGTCTGGGATATTTTAGTCATAAATGAAGCGAGAAATGACTAAAATACCCATCACATGTCATGCACGTGAGATCTAACTTCTAAGAGTATATTAAGCATAACCAAATAGAAAAAACCTTGTAACACAACATATGTCATTACAACAACGATCGTATCATAGTACATACGATAATTACAATACATTTCTAAAAAAATAAACGGACTACCAAAAAATCCATACTCGAAGAAAGAGAGGAACATGAGTGTGAAGGCGAGCATGTTTTATCGGTCAGTTACACAACCATTGTTGCCTAAGATCATATAAAAACACAACTATTACTTTGCAACCTCTTTAATGAAACCTACTTCAGTCTGCGACGTTTGTGAAAGGAAGACTTTTGGGTCGGCCTCTTCGCTTTCACTGCTCGAAGTTGATCCGGAGTCACTCTCCTCATCTTCTGTAATATCAAAAAACACTTTATATTGTATATAACATTTTTAAATAAAATATTATATCAAATAACAAAAGTATAACTTACAAAAGAGTTTTTTTATTGTTGAATAATTTGATACATACCATATGCATAGTACTCAGGCAACTGTTTGACAGTAGTTGATTCAAGGCTATCTGGAAGCAAACAACTACATAGACTACCTGAAAAACAAACATTTTTTATTTGACACTTGTAACATAGATAAATATGTATATATAGACAGGGCGGATATAGGGAGGTTAGTTTTCACGACGAAGTACAAAATCAGTGCAAAAAGTTATTATTTCTTCTACGTTTTATGTATTCAGATATCCTTAAGCAAATATTATGATACTGATACCCCTATGTCAAATTTTGAGATACCAGTGAATCTTTCTTCTAGATCTGCCACTGTGTATATGTACACATTTTAACATTTTTACAAATAAACATGTTAAAATACTTACCAATCTTTGCCAATCGATTTACCCACCCAGGAATCCCTTTGCAGTTGAGTCTATGAGAAATATCATCCGTGAAGTTATTGCAATTCTTGGAAATTAAGTGATATGTGTCCCCGTGGTATTCAGAAGCAATGCTCTCGATGAATTCTCTAAATTCAGAAGCCGACATGTCTGTATGGCCTAAAGAAATCGAACACCTATAGATAAAACCCGGGCAACTTCTTGGTTCAACTTCAAAAACTCCACTAATCGAATAGTCATGGGCTCCAAACCCGTATTCCATGCCATACACTACAACAAGCTTTTATTGATCATTTTTTCATGTATTATAATATATAACAGAAAACAACATCCACATGAAAACATATAAGAAGTCTGAACTAGAGGGGTCTATTCACCCGTTTAACTAATTTTTCTATTAAAATGGTTGTCACTTTATTTAGCTTTTACCTTGCAAATTGTAGTAGTCGAAACTTAAAAAAGGGGGGGGGGGTTGCTCTAGAAACACTACCATTAGATGTGCATATCATATCACACGGACCATATGCTGTCAAATCAAACTCTAGGGACCATGGTATGTCACAACATACGGTTGTATGATAGAGTGAAAAATGATTATACTAGACGCTTGACTTTGCGAATGGTCATCAATCATTTATTTGTTAGTCAAAACGTCATGCAGGCGGTATGATTACCACTCACATAGCCCATATGCTCATTTTGTCTATGTCATAGAGCCCATGTGATCATTTTCTTCATGTCATCACGGTTGTATGATAAAGTGAAAAATGGGCATACTAGACGTATGACTTTGCGAATAGTCATCAGTCATTTATTTGTTAGTCAAAACATCATGCATGCGTTATGATTGCCACTCACACAACCCATATGCCCATTTTGCCTGTGTCATAGGGCCCATGTGATCATTTTCTTCATATCGTACGACTCGTATGATACATCAATGATCTCTAAATAGTATATTAGTGGTGCTATTTAGCTATACAAAATGTCTGTTATAAAACACTCAAATTAAAAACTATCAAAAGAAACCCTATTTATCCATATGAATCATTTCAATAAACCTCAAGATTCATAAACGTAACAAAAAATCAATACACAAATGGTCATAATCAATTTTAAGTCATTAAGACATTTCATCAAATAATCTTTGAACAAATATCATTTGACATTAATAAGATTGAACTAAAATCTTAAATTCTAATTTCAAATTTGATAAGCTAGCTATACACATAAATTTGAAATAGATTATAAATGAATTATACCTTCAATACCTGTATGGAAAATACCAAATCCAAACCAAATGCTATAAGAATTGAAAGGTGTGAGATCATATACATTCAAGAACACCTCTTTATCCACGAATCCATCATCAACAATTGTTGCACAATTTGATAATGATGATGATGTTGTTGATAAGGTGCTACCCTCCATTATATATCAAAGATCAAACACAAATTATTATTCTTTTTCGGTTTAAATGAAGAACAAAAAAAACCCTTTTATTGAAGGAATGGATTGTTCTTGGGTTGCATAATGTTAACATTTGCCGCAAACACATGCCGATCCTCTCTCTGGCCACCGGAGTTAAAAATCTAAAGGAGGGTTAAGCCAGACGTACTCCTGCATGGAGGCATGCAACTTTGATCAACTTTTTTTATGGCTCATAAAATTAATACCAAAAATGAAAAATGGCTTTTGATGAGACCATTATTCTATTTTGAAGAGATAATATTTCACTTATAAATCCACATAACCTAACCATTGGTATGTATTAAAAGTTTTAAGATGATGCTAATGGTTCATGATGACTACATTGCATATACGTAACAACGTATTCTAAAGTAGATAAATAACAAAGATTAAACGGTCAGTTTCAAGTTTCAAACTAGACAGAACATTTAAAACGGCCAAAACTGAACCGTGAACCAAACTTTTTTGGATCTCGAACCGGCTCAATCAACCTACTTGCTTCAATTTGAATGACTCGATTAGTTTCAATGGTTTATGAATGACGATGGCAAATCATACTCGGCCCGATGGAAATACATGAAACATAAAACATCCAGGACAAGTATGTGATGAAAGAAAAATATTTCACAAGTATGAGATGGTATGGGATTAGTCGATACATGATCGATTACCCTAAACCATATACTAATTTCTCTGAATTATATACCCAAATATTTAATTTTTTTTCCTTATATCTTGTCAATTAATCCTTTATTATATTAGCTCTATTATATGTGCATGATACAAAGTACAAAAATATTTTTGAACTCATATCAATATAAAATTTACATAGTTTAGGTATTTCATTTGTTTTGTTTAGTGATGACTAATGTATATAATTTATCATATTTTAATTTGTCGTTTTTAAAAATATAAAGTTACATAAAAGTTAGAACTGAAAGAAAGAATATGTACATACAAATTCTAAGGAGGTATTTCTTTTTAAGATACATACCCGTGAACATGCACGATATCTTACAAGTACCCAACGACTAAAGAACCTTGTTAGTTTTTTTAAAATGACTAAAATACTCTTGCTTACGTACCCCTTGTGCCCTAAATTTAAAGATATACACACATATAAATCTTCCCTCTTTCTTCCCACCTCATTCTTCCAAACACCATCTCCCTCCATAATAATATTATTATTATTATCAATCGCAATCACTCAAATGGGCAGCAGAATTAACAACAACAACGGCGGCAACAACAGCAGCAGCAGCAATGGCGTTGACAAAGGCGTTGACTTTGCAAACTATTTCTGCACCTATGCCTTTCTTTACCACCAGAAAGAGATGCTCTCTGACCGTGTCCGAATGGACGCTTATTACGACTCTGTCTTCAACAATAAACATCACTTCATTGGTAAAGTATGTATCTTTACTCATTCTTTTCATCATATCTGCTTATGGGCATATATTGTTGAGCTTATTATTATTCTAGGAGGACCCTTTTAGAGACATTAATAATATAGTGTTGAGAACCGCTAGAACCACATTAATAATGAGTCGTCTAGGGGTGGGAAATGTGACCCGTTAAGGTTGATATGAGCCCGACTCGTTTAGTATTTCTTAAGTAATTTTTATATATCTATAATTATTTTTTTATATTTCTTTCGCGATTATAGTTTTATATATAATATAATATATATTATGTAGTTATTTTAGTTTTTCATAACATAGTATAGATTACTTTAAAATGATTAAATATATAAATAAATATTTTAAAAGTTATATTGATGACGGGCTCGTTTAGGCTCACGAGCCGGCTCGATCTCAATAAGTTAAGCTCGGGCTCGGGCTCGATCAAGCTTATTCGCGGGTCGATCTCGAGTAGCTTGGCTTGTTTGCACACCTAGTCAGAATCTATGCAGTCAATATCGCTCGGTTATCGGTCCTCGTGTGAAATATCGGTCAGATATCGGTACTGATAATATCGGCGATATTCTCGATATCAGTGTTTTAAGTCTTAATTTCCAACTTTTAGTGTTTAATGTTAGTGTTTTGAGTCTTAATTAGTTCCTACTTGCTACAATTGTTAGTGTTTTGTAAGTTGTAAAAGGATATTTGTTAATAGTATGAGAGTATACTGAATTATTTGTGTTAAATTGCTATATATATATGAATTTTACATGATATTAAAATTACCGATATCTCACCGTGATAACCGACATATCTGATATTGGTCCTTGACCGATATCCGATATTTTTCTGCATTAACTGCTTAAGTCAGAATGGGTCAAACTAAAGGAAGGAAAATGTTGGAATGGGTTGAGATTTCTTGAGTTTTTATTTTTATTTATTTTTTTGAACGTGGACAAAGGAGGAAACTTTTTACACCCCTATTGAGAAATAAAACAATTGTTTTTCAACTTTTACTATTTTTAGGGTCTTATACAAACACCACTCGAGTCTCGACATCTTACGTTTTGTATGAAGTCAAATCAAGTCTGCACACCAAAGCATGTTACGTCATACAGGCTATATGATAGGGCGAAATGGTCATATTGGTCATATGACTTTGTCAATGGTCACATCAATTATATTTTGTTAGTTGGTAACATCATACGAGCTGTATGATTTGCCACTCATACGATTGGTGTGGTCATTTAATCCCTATCATACGGCCCATATGACTATCTTTTTCACGTCATGTGACCCGCGCATGTTGCCATTTTCTCCCTGTCATATGACCCATATGACCATTTTCTTCATCTCACACGACCTGTATGACACATCAGTGGTTTGTTTAGCTCTGCACATTTTTTTCTTGTTGAAGCGCTATGCACTCGTTTTATGCGGTTCTCGTGGTTTTATGATGCTAACTTTATTCTAGCTTTGATTTTTTAAAATAATGTGTTTTCAAAGTTCAAACTCTAATAACGCGTTTAAATCTATGTTGAGTCTTTGAAACTGGAACTAAATTGGTTATTATTCCATGGTGAAGACCGTGTTGGATGTAGGAACAGGTAGTGGCATTTTAGCAATTTGGTCAGCTCAAGCAGGGGCAAAGAAGGTATATGCAGTTGAAGCTACTAAAATGGCTGACCACGCGCGTGAGCTCGTGAAAGCAAATAACCTTCATGATGTCGTTGAAGTGATCGAGGGTTTGATTGAAGACATAACTTTGCCTGAAAAAGGTTAATATCAAATAATTATATATATTTTTTTATTTTTTTTTTCATTTTATAATATTGAATAGTTATGAATTATGATTAATGAACAGTTGATGTAATAATATCTGAGTGGATGGGGTATTTTCTTCTGCGGGAATCCATGTTCGATTCGGTTATTTGTGCCCGTGATCGATGGCTGAAACCAACTGGAGTTATGTAAGTAATTTTACAAATTTTTATATTTTATGAATTGTTAGATATTGTCGTTAGGGTATGCATGGGTCGGTTTTGGGCTAACCATTTGAACATGAATTTTTTGGTTAAGGATTGGTTTTTATTTGCAGGTATCCAAGCCATGCTCGTATGTGGTTGGCACCGATTAGGTCCGGATTAGCGGATCATAAAATGAGTGATTATGAAGGAAGTATGGACGATTGGCGCAGTTTCGTTACCGAAACCAAATCTGATTACGGCGTTGATATGAGTGTTTTAACAAAACCATTTTCTGAAGAGCAAAAAAAGTACTACTTGCAGGTTGGAAACTGGAACTTTTATTTTTTTAAAAAAATTTGTTTAATTAAATAATTTTTAAACATTTTTTAAAAATGATTTTGATGGTGTAGAATTCAGTGTGGAATAACCTTCATCCAAATCAAGTAGTCGGAACCACTTCAATTTTAAAGGAGATTGATTGTTTAACGGTTACCGTTGAAGACATCCTTAAAGTTGAAGCTAGCGTTTCGTCAACGATTATTAAAGAGGATACGAGGTTATGCGGTTTTGGTGGCTGGTTTGATGTTCATTTTAAAGTGAGTTTTTTTCATTCGTCTTCAACGATCAATCACCGATTTCTTTTATTTAACTAATATTTTTGATTTATGATTATAGGGAAGAAAGGAGAATCCTGCTGAGTGTGTAGTTGAGTTGACCACGGCTCCGAGCGTCGATGACGGTACACATTGGGGTCAACAGGTTAGACAATAAAATTATTAATTTTTCCAGTCTTTAATATTTTGAATTTTTTAAATAATATAGGTTTGTTCGTTTCGTGCAGGTCTTCCTTTTGCATCCTCCTGTTCGAGTAACCGAGGGGAATGAGATTCTTGTTGACTTTTCAATGACTCGGTCTGAAGAAAATCATCGGTTAATGAACGTTGATCTCAGCTATGAAATCAAGTTGTCGTCTGGTAAGACGCAGCCACCTGTCAGAAACAAGTTCTATATAGAATGAAGCGGAACAAAACGACTACAACATTTCAGAGGTTGGTTATGAGATTATACTTTAAAAGACTGAATTAATTTATGAATGAAACCAACATGAAAAATGTTATTTTTTCATGTAAGTTATGTTGTATGATATCAGGTATTTTTGTTTTCGATACTTTTGCCTGATGTAAAAGTCCGAGTTCGTTGTAAACCTTAAATGTCATATGAGGGTATTTTTTTTCTTTTCACCACCTATCACCGCCAGAGCACTTGACTACCAATCGATAAACTGATTCTTTATGGAACTCGAAACTTAATTTTGTCGGTAGCACATTTTATGAGGGTATTTTTGTCTTTTCACCACCTATCGCTGCCAGAGCGCACCTAACCTCCAGTCGTTAGCATGATTCTTGATCAAACTCAAACCTTAATTTGATATGTAGTACATTTTAATGTAATGAGTGATTTTAAAATGATTGATTGATATGATATGGTTTTTTAAAATCATTTATTTTTACAGGCCGGGTCGGATCCGGAACCGGAATACCCGGTCAAAACCCGACCTGACCCTACCCAAAACCTGGAAAAAAACGAAAAACCCGGTTAAATACCTGACTATACCAGGAACCGGTTTATACCTAACCTGATTTTGACGTTTGTTAACCTTACCTACCCGGTTCTGGGTACCAAAAAAACCCGATTTGTGCACCTCTAAACAACACAACTACACAAGTACATCGTTAACATTTTACACCTATCAAAATCGATAGCTCTGTTTTTAATTTAAAGAAAACTAAGTACTTTTATCTATTCAAGATTGTTCTCGATCCTAACTCTCTTGTTAAAAAATCCTTCCGTTACGCGCCTTCCATAAACACCATGAAGAAACACGAATCCACTCCCCGGGTATGGGTCCTGGATCCAATGAGTCCACAGGGTACAATACGACAACTACTACCACGATATGAGTAAGGTTTCCTAAAGTCCAGTGACCGGAACTTGCAAAACAAATACCGTGAGTCTCATTACAGGAAGGACAAGAGGGGGGGGTCTTCCTGTAACCACCATCCGGCGTGAGAATCAGTAACGTTCGTAATGAAGAAATAACTGAAGTACAAAGACTAAATGTAGTCAGAATATAGGTGAGTGAATGAATACCTCATACCATTTGACAAGGTATTTATAGCCGAAGGATGAAGGAAGGATGATTGGGGCAGCTGTCCTCTTCTAGAAGATCTCTCATAACCGTCTGGACACGTGTCCTCTGGTGATAGGTTGAGCTATACGTCTCATGTGCATGGGTATAACAACCTGGACACGCATCACCAAATGATAGGCCGGATTGAACCCTGGCCATGTGCACGGTTATAACAACCTGGCCAGGTGTCCTTTATTCATTGGTTAATATGTTATGTATTTCCCAAGTTAGAATCGTAAGCTTTCTTCTAGAGAGTATTTGAGTGATGACAGCTGTTTTGCTGGCACTGTCCTCCAGTTGTTTAAGCGGACAGACGTCATGTCTTGCTGATGACTTTTTAGGACGCCAGGATGCTTCCGCGTGTGTTATGAGAACGTTCCTCCTTACTCATAACATGCGGGTGGCCCAAGTGTCCCCCGGGTGGTTTATAAGAGGGTTCTCTATGACCCGCGAGTAGTATTTAAGGGTATTTGGGTCTTTTTGATACCCTACCTCTACACAGCAGCATGTGATCATCACTATGGATTGCACCATGTCACCTACATATTTACATACATGAAGCCGTTTAGTATATCTATTTTACATGTGAACACACAGCTTGAAAAGTTGAAGTGATAAATTGATAATAAGTCTTTTTTGTGGCCCAATACAAAATTCTATAAGCACAAGCCCAACAATTCTATTTTCAAAATTTTGAGAACTGTTATGTGTGTAGATTTGAATCATTGAAAATTCAATAAAACCAATTAACTGGTGAACAGTTAAATCACTGAAAATTTATTCTTAGTTAATAACCTTTTTGTACTAATTACCTATTTATGTGGCTTAGGTCTTGGTTCAAGAAAATGACTTAAAAGAGTAATTCGTAGGTTTAGTCGTTTTAACCTGGCAACACAGTGAAAGACTAGGTGTCTTGTAAAACATGTTTTCGTGTGTTTTCAACATGTTAAAAGCATCTTACATGAAAATCACAAAATATCATCAATACCTTGTTATATGAGATCAGCTAAATTGCAGTTTACGTTGGATATATGGTTTTTTAAGGGTTTAAAGATAGAATAACAATGCATGTTAGATTTAACTTTAAGATCTATGCTTGTGGGACTCAAAAGGCTAATTGAGTGTTGCATCACTCTCTTTAGTCTCTTTAAGGATTTTGTCTCATAAAACTTAGGTGTCCTTTGGATTGTATAATTTTGAAAGAAAATTAGTAGAGTATGAAAGCAAGCACCAATGAGATTTTTTTTTGGGTTGGTGACAAGTTACGTAGCAGAGACAAAATTCTCTTAAGCATCTAAAGATCCTGGCCGGGTTCAACTCCCGCAAATGCAAAGAAATTTACCTTTAAAAAAAACTTGATGGTTTTATAATTGTTTCTTTAGGATATTATAGAAAAGTGAAATAAAATAAAAGTGGTTACATTTATTGTCTGAATACAAATTGGTTGTAACACATAAAATAAAATGAACGCAACATAAAAAAGAAACCTGGTGAATCTTGAACTTATATCAAATGAATATATGTAATTTTATTTCGAAAATTATATATGTTATAATAAAACTTAAATAGATAAAATTATTTATATTCCAATAAAATATTAATATTAAATAGATAAAATGTTTTATTAATAAAACTTACCTAAGATAATAGTTTAATAAAAAAGGTAAAATCACTAGTTTGGTTTTATGATAAAATGCATAACTATCAACCAAATGATTATGAGTTTTATTCTTGTTTTGAGGCTTAACAAAACTCAAAAGAAAATAGTTATATTAAAAAAGTAAATAAAATATAAAAAAGGAAATTTGGGTGGCAAAAAGGATTGCTATTGCTGCTTTTGTCCCTCTCTGACTGGACAAAGATGTCCACGTGTCATTCCCACCTGACCCTCACTTTTCAAGTTTTTTTAACTCACAAAAGGACACTTCTAAAAAGATAATTCAGATATTATTATTACTAAAAAGAAAATGAGCGGTAGGGATGCGTTTAGCAGCACCCTTAAGGGGGTGTTTGGTATAGAGAATTGGGGGGTGAGAAATGGAAATGAAAACAATTCTCTTATTTGTTTACGAAAGAAAGAGGTGAGAAATGGAAATAAATCATTTCCATTTCCCTGATTTCTTTTCTCTAAAAAAGCGGAGAAATCATTTCTCTAGGGTTTCATTTCTCACTTCCATTCTCTTCCTTTTCACTTCTATCACCAGCTTCCTCCTTCAGAGCACCGCAACCCAAAACAAGGTATGGTTCAAATTTCCGATTAACAGATCCATAAGCATTCAATCTATATATATCAGCTTCCTTTTCACTTTATTATTATTAATCGTACGAACTGGGTTTTGAGATGTTGAGTTCTGTGTAGTTTGTCTGTGCTTGCTGTATCAAGTTGGTTTTTCTTCCATCTGTGTGTACCCACCGCTTTCCCACAAAACCTTAATCATAATCAGAAATGCTCTTTTTCTCTCCCTCTATGTGCGATGTGATGGTCGCTTGTCGCCCCTGTTTGCCTACTGTTGTCGGGTTCAATTTCTGAACCCTAGGTGACGGTGGTGTGGTGGCCTGGTTAGGGTTTCTGATGTAAAGCCCCGTGACTGACGGCTGTGGGTCTTGTTTGCTGTTTGAGGGAATGAATTGATAAGTGGTACACATGTTTCTGATTACAGGTGTTGGATGCTAGGGATCCTCAAGGTACTAGATGTTATCATCTTGAGAAGCATTTAAAAGAGCATTGCAAACACAAACACATGATTTTACTGTTAAACAAGGTAACTGTGATCTATTTCTGTAACTAAGGTCTTTTTAACAAGGTAACCATGATCATTAAATTTTTTACTCGCATTTGTGCAGTGTGATTTGACCCCACCATGGGTCACAAAAGGATGGCTTAGGGTAATGTCTAAAGAATATCCTACTCTCGCGTTTCATGCCAGCATTACTAAGTCTTATGGCAAGGTATGCTAATTGTTATTAGTTACTCATATGTATATGCATGATTTCTGCCATTTTAGTTTCTGTTTGATGATCTTTTGTTAAATTGCTTACAGAATTCCCTTCTATCGGTGTTGAGACAATTTTCACGCTTAAAAAGTGACAAGCAAGCTATATCGGTTGGATTTGTTGGGTACCCAAATGTTGGAAAGTCGTCAGTAATTAACACGTTGCGTACGAAAAATGTAAGTTCATTATTTCTTTTTTTCTAAGCATGTGGAGGTCTTAACCGAACTTGATTATATTTTTTTGTTTTCTTTTATGAAGGTCTGTAAGGTTGCTCCAATTCCTGGAGAGACGAAAGTTTGGCAATATATAACACTTACAAAAAAGATATTCTTGATCGATTGTCCTGGTGTTGTTTATGGAAGCAGTGATACAGAAACTGATATTGTTTTAAAGGGCGTGGTATGTGAATTTTAACTTTTATCATAATAACAATTCACTTTCATTTCAAAGATTTTGCTTATGCTTAGTGTGTTATATTTGCAGGTTCGAGTCACGAATTTGCATGATGCCACAGAACACATTGGTGAAGTGTTGAACCGTGTCAAGAAAGAACACCTTGAAAGAGCATACAAGATAAAACAGTGGTATGCCTTATTTTTCTGATATATTTGTCTCATAAAGAAGTATTAGTATTTTTAGAATTGCAAATTCAATTTAAATTTTATCTGATTTTATGTCACAGGGAAGATGAGAATGACTTTCTGGTTCAGTTATGCAAATTAACAGGCAAACTTCTAAGGGTAACTTTTTCTCTCTATTCTCCAATGGGTTAAACATGTGAAAGTAATTTGCTTTATTCAAAATGAGTATTGTGATATATGTTTTATGTTTGAATATACAGGGAGGTGAACCTGATTTGATGACTGCAGCAAAAATGGTTTTACATGATTGGCAGAGGGGTAAGATACCCTTTTTTGTTCCACCTCCAAAGCAAGACGGACCAGAAGAAGCTGATGTGGCGAAGGAAAATGTGGTGGTTGACGAGGACAAAGATTTAGCAGCAAAAAGAAGCATTGAAGACATTGTTTCCTCACAGCAGCTAAAAGATGTTCCTTTTCAAGAGGATCTGTTTACTGAGAATGAGCTAAAGGGGGATGCTGCAAATGAAGTTTGATCATAGGTTTCGGTTTTCTTGCATAGGTTTTTTTGGTAATTTTATCTGGTTTTAATGATCTGTTTTACTTTTTGGGCTATTTATGCACTGGCTGTTGTAACCAATTTATGCACCTTTGAGAGTGATACTTGACTAAAATTTTGTTTTATGTGTTAGAACAAGTTTATATTCAATTGAACTGTAACAAACAAATGCTCCTGAATAGTTTGATTATAAATTATTATTATAGAAGGATTTGTGGAATTAAGGGACTGTGCTATACAGGCGTTTAATGTACATGTTTTTCCTGTCACATAAGTTGTTTCACTTGTATACGGGTGTTTAAAGTTGAGTATTTCTATGCAAATGGGCGTGATGATTCCCTTGTAAATGAGCGTTCGTCCTTGCTTGTCCTGGTAATAATAAAGTTGGTTCCTTCTAGCCTCACCCATAAAAAACATATAGAATAAACATAGAATAAATGTATGACAACGTTGTCTCGCTATATTAAAAGCTCCACTATCCTCAAATGAAAGCATCTTCATGACATAATAGTTAATATGCTCTTCTGCGTGCCAGTGGTTAAAGAAAGTGAACCGCAAACCACTGCTTGCTGCTGTGGAGAAAATGAAAGAAGGTAATTGGTATATTAATCAATGCATATTTTGGTTGGAATTTATGCATCTTTTTATATGTTTTTTATTTTTTAATAAATATTTGTTATGAAAAAAATACTTGTGCTAATGATAAAGTTGATATAATTCTCTGTTTATTTCCTATGTACCAAACAAGAGAAATGATTCTCAGCTATATTTCTCTACTGAAATCTCTGTACTACCAAACAGAACAGTCAATTCTCATTCTCCAGACCAATTCCCTTTCTCTGCAATTCCATTTCTCTATTCCATTTCTCTACAATTCCATTCTCTGTACCAAACACCCCCTAACAATTTAATCAGAAATACTAAACGGGTCGTGTTTAAATTAACCTATTTATTAAATGGTCATAATTGGTTTAACCCATTTAACAAATAATTCATGTTAATTAGTTAGCCTTAACCCTAAAGGGAGGAAATGGTGCTCCTCTCATATACTCCAACCTCTATCAATTTTGAACTGCAATGTCACTTATACTTTTAACTATCATAAAACACTTCAATCACATAAAACACCCATCTCAATTACACTAAAACCATTTTTTTAAGAATTATAAAGATGACGGACGATTATTTGATGGTCCACTTACAAAATAAAACCCATTACCCATTTTAGTTACTTATTACATATTTACACTTCCCAAAAGGGGTACCTCCAATAGGTGGGGCTGCTTCTCTTATTGTTTAGCAAGTACCCCAATAATGCCCGTTCTCCCTAAACATTTTTGTATCGTGTTCCAATCTTATTTTGGATTATGACAGGAATATTCGTTGTGTTAAAGTTCTAGAGTCTCTAATCAAGTTATTAGAGGTAAATTCACCTTTAGGGAGGGATGATTGATCCTCTCAAGTATCCCAAGTTTCACCAATACTACACTGTCATGTCATTTATATTCTAACTATCTCAGAATATTAATCAAATACAACATCCCTCTCAAATGCCAAGACCATTTATTTAAATAAATTATAAAAGGCGATTGATGATTGGATATATAAGATTAAGGGCCAAAAAATAAGACATTGACAGACGGAGTATTATAACTCGAACTCGGTGAATTTGAAGTTAAATAGGAGGCGACGGTGTACCCACATGAGGGTACTATATATACCCGTGTAGCCCTACCTGTAAGCGCCCCTCCCTCTCTTAAGGATCAAACGAACTCCAAAGTGGCATTGTCAACCTCAAACATGGGTTATGTCTATTCTAAGTCTCATTTTACTAGCAATTTCAATTTTCAAGTTATGTTGAAAAAATAATAAGCGTTAAAGTGTCAATAACAAACATATATTCTTATCAAGATAAACATTTATTTGAAAGACAACATCCTTAAAAGTTGCAATAACTTTTGTACTTGGAAACTTTGTTGAATGGAGTTTTAGGATGTAAATTTTGTTGTTTAGTGCAATGTGGGAGACATCTTCAAGATTTTATATTAAAAAGCATGCTTAGGGAAAAAGTCACAAGGTTAATTATTTAATATCTTTATATTAAATAAGTTTTTTTAGTAGTTGTAACATATATTTGATTTAAAATAAAGGAAGTAAACCGACCACTAACTTTATGCATTGTTAATATGCATGAATAAACACATATATATACATCATATTCTAATTTGTATATTAGATCTCATATTATAATTTAGTTACATTTTTTTTCCTACTTTGGTCAGACTATGTTGTTTTAACCGAGCTCACGTTGGCATCATAGTTTGGCTTGGGTGTTTCACCAGGAAACCATACCGCCGGTTGCCAGTTAACCGTCGTTGTTCCGCCACAAGAACACACGTATATACACATCATATTCTAATTTGTATATCAGATCTCATATTAATATAATTTAGTTACATTTTTTTGCCCTGCTTTGGCCAGACTATGTTGTTTTAACCGGACCCACGTTAGCATCAGAGTTTGGTTTGGGTGTTCATCCAGGAAAGCATACCGTCGGTTTCCAGTTGACAGCCGTTGTTCCGCTACAAGTGCATAATTCTCTGGCGTTACACACGGTGAGACGAAAACCCGAACGGGCTCGGGATCTGAACTAACAGTCTCGCATGGTCTAGCTCAAATCATTCATTGCTATTATCCATCCAAAGTGACACAAGTGGTGATTGAACTTGAGTCTCCTCTAAAACCCAAACTTTCCTACCACCTGGCGAAGTAAAGGGATTATAATTAAGTTACATACTATAACAACTTATGAGTTTCATATATATTCCAATACGATTTTAAGTTGATAATTTACTTTATTGCGCTAGGAGCTACGGCTGAGAATTGTACTAAACACATATAGATATAACTATGAGAGACTTATGAATAATGAGTTTATAAATTTTCATTACACTTTAAACCACGAATTAAAGCTACGAAACCATTAACAATTTTTTATTTCCTTTGTACATGAATTGAGAGGACAACACTTAGTTTTTTCCCCATTTTTGGGAACTATGCCTTAGGATTTATGAGAAAATATGTTTAGGTTTTTATTTTATTATAGGTAAATTGAATAGTTAACATGTACCTATAGTTAAGAGTATCCTTTACTTATGTTTTAAAAAATATGTTAACCAATTAAGTTCGAAAACCAGTTGGCTCACAATGGAGAAGACAAACATTGACGTTTTTGTTAACATTTTTAATTGATTCGCCTAAACCAATATTATCAACATGTACATTGTAGCATGATTTATTATTTGTAGCGCACTGATCATGGCTCCCATTTAAACTACAAGCGAGTCTGGTTTTCTCAACACCATCATGTGTAAGTGACATAGCAATATTTGTAGATAGAGCAATTTATTATATATATGAAGCATTAAAATACGGCAAAAATATTACTATATCAAACATAGATGCTAAAACAAAAAAATAAGTCAAAGGATCAACCAAGAAAGTAAGACCACATATTTACAAAAGGTGATGTTAGATTTAAACAAGATTTACATAAAATACATATGAAGAGTAGATAAAGATTTCTAACTAGCTACATGCCCAAAATCTAAACACTAATACCAATCATACATTACTTGGTACTTGAGAAGGGTTAGTTTTATATAATATAGTGAAACAATGGAGTAGATATGAAAAAATAATTTACTGTTTAATCTCAATCTCAATATATTTGGTTTTTTATGATAGTTTTAGTAGTTTCTTCCTTTTTTTTTCACGCTGCTCTTTATGGTCGTTTTTATGTGCACTAAAAGGCAAATGGTCTACTCACACAAGTAGGGTACTACTCTAGGGCAATTTATATGACCGTCGAGTCTCCTCGGTACTAGGATCATGTCGTAAATGTTTGAAAATAATTGGTGCACCATATTGCGGATGAAGCATCATAAGAACAGTTGGCGCATGCTGATACTTTGGAGATAACTCAAAAGAGAATCTTTGTAACATCATTGCAATAGTCAATTTCGCTTGTAGCATTGCAAGATTTTGTCCAATGCACGTACGAACACCGAGCCCAAAGGGAAAGAAGGCCATTGGGTGTTTAGCTGCACATGCCACTCCATTTGAGAACCGACTTGGATTAAACTCATTAGCATCATTGCCCCATATAGTTTGATCATGATGAATTGCCAAGACTGGAATAAGAAGCTCAGTCCCACTTGGGATCTTGTACCCTCCTAATTCAACATCGGCTTTTGCTCGTCTAATCGATGCCACAATTGGTGGGTATAGCCTTAATGACTCATTAAGTATCATGCTCAACTGCATAACAATATTAGTTGACATTTGTAACTCATGTAACTAGGATACAATATGCATTTGAGAGTAAAATTACCTTCTTAAGCTTGGAAACACAATCTTTGGTAGGGATGTCACGTGGTCCGAATACATTAAGCACTTCGTCACGTGCTATCACCTGCCATTGTGGGTGCATTGCTAGCAATACGGTGGTCCACGTCAGCAGATTGGTGGTGGTTTGTTCACCGGCAAAGAAAAAACTCTTGCACTCCTCCGCAATGTCATGTGTAGTGATCAATGGCAGGCATTGTTTCCTACTAGGAGTACTAGCTTCAATCATCAACCCAAGTAAATCCTTAGGCCCATCTACATTGTCCACGTCGCCCCATTTTTTCCTCCTCTCAATTACCCTAAATAAGCTTTTCTTTATTTCATCGTGTAATTTCCAAGATTTGATATTCTTTTTTGTGGGTAAAAACCTAAAAATTTGAAAAAGTTTTAATATAAATTTCAATAAGAAACCATTTTCAAAAAATGTGTTCAATGATCAATTCCGGGATGCATACCTATAACCTGGAATGAAAATTTCTTTAAATGCTTCAGCCGTTAAGACCAATTGTTGTGCTTGTAGTTGAAATATGCGCTTTCCATCTATGTAGTTGTTTCCAAATGCGGCCCTAGTCATTGTATCTTCGGTTAGGTTTTGGTACCATTGCGATACTTCGATTTCCACCTCCCCAAAGTCCGACATGCCTAACCATTTGTCTAGCATTTTCATCACGTTACCCGTTAACACGGGTACCAATAACTATAAAAAAATAACAAGTTGAATGCTTGAAGTAAAGTAATAATTAGAACATTGGGAGGTAGAAAATATTACTTTGAGATTATCCATGTGAAATGTGGGAGTGATGATTTTTCTATGATATGCCCATTTTTCTCCTTTGAGACTAAGGAGACCATCACCTTCAAGTTGTTTGATAAGGGGGTGAGCTTCATTTTTCTCATACATCTCCGATTTCAAACAAAAGACTTCTCGAATGAGATCAGGATCGGAAACTGTTAGACGTGCCATTGGTCCAAACCATACAAGAAACATGGGGCCTACATTATTTGCATCAACAAAATCCTATCAATTACACATACCTTCAAAATAAAGTGACATAAATTGCATGAAATGGTCATATGTAGGAGTTCAATCATTTGTATATAGACCAAAATTGGAGCTAGATTTAGTAATCATTAAGTAGAAGAAACTTAAAACAAGTACACATAGATGATGATGGTATTTGAATAGTAATAGTTTATGATTTAAAAGAGTATTTATAACCCCTTGAAGGACATAGTTTTAACTTTAAATACCACAATTAGAGTTGTTTTATGAGGACTATATATGCATATTTACAAACACCCATGTGCTATATATACCATTCAAAACAATAAACATAAATAGAAAAATACAAGAAAAAACATAAACCCATATAAAAAGGATGAACAAAAGAAGTATAAATCATAAAAACTTTTCTAAGAAACAAACTACTGACTCAAACTATTCATGATCATGTTAATTGAAAGCATCAAATCAATAGCACATATTTAGATAATCATAATCAGTTTGAATCTCATTGATCTTCTCATGATCAGTTAACATAATCATGGGGATAGTTTAAACATCACAAACACACCATATCATATATTTTATTCATATATGCATATACACCCATGTGCTATATATATGTTATAACTTGTAAGTGTGTGTGTGTATATATATATGTACCATCCAGAAAAACACAAGAAATAACACAAACCCTCACAAAAGAAATGACCATAAAGAATATTATAAGAACTTACCCAGAATTAACACATACAAAGTATATATTAACATGATCAATGATCATGGGGATTGAAAGCATCAAATGATCAAGAACCCATATATATATATATATATATATATTATAAGATGATGATGATAATTTAAGCCAAAAACCAATAAAAAAAGTGAAAGTATACCATATATTTTGTTCCAATGATGGTAGAAAGATAGAACCCTAGGGAGTATATTGTGAGAGAAAGGCATAGGCATGGGCTGTGAAGAAGCTTTCTCCATTAAACTCATAATCTCTTTGGCATTACCAGTGAAGAAACAATATGGAGGTCCCTTTATGCCTTGTTTCCCAAAATGATCTTCAATCTTCTTTGGTTTCAACCATAACATCTTCACAACAAAAACTAGTAATCCTATCAATAATATTATTAACATCAGCATCTCTCCTTTCATTGCTCTTTCTCTCTCTCTCTCTTTCTATATCTCTCTCTATCTAAAATACTTGTCTTTTGGGCCTTTTATGCAGCAGCTTTTGTCTTTTATGTTTGAGTAATCATCCTTCAACTATTCTACATCTTACATTTTAGTCATTCAGCTTTTGTCTTTTGAATAAATACCAAACTAGCTAATTAATAACAAAATATGTATATGTGGAACTGATTATGAGCTACTTGAGTTTGTATAACTAAATGCTACAATCGAGTCAAACTTAAATGAGCTTAAAGAAAAAAATATACCCGTTTAATAAAAGAGCTATAGTCCGAGCTTTATATATTGAGCACGGTTAAACTCAAACATAAAAAAGTCTATTGTTGATATAAATATAATTACTTTATATAAAAATATGATCAAAATAAACTATGTGTATGTGAAATTTTAGGTATGCATACATATAAAATTAAATAACAACGAGATAAGACTGAGCTGAGCTCAAGCTTAAAAGTTTTCTCACAAGCCAAATCAAAATATGTTAAGTTAAACGAGTCAAACTTGAGCTCGTTTAGTTCAAACAAGTTGGGTTTAAACAATACTAATTATATATACGAACCATGGTCGGGCTCAACAAGCATGCATGACCTTGATTTGGCTACTTTAAACCCGCTAAATGTGTATAAAAGCTTATCAAATATTAAACACTTGGCATGTATATATACGCAACATCAATTAATTGGTTTGAGTGTATATAAGACGCACACTTTGGCAATATCTCGCCCCAAGGACATGGTGTTGAGTATTTGATAAAGTGTCTTACCTCTATTATAATAAATATGAAGAATTCAAATTCTGTAAGGTCCATATCTAGATGATTTATAGTAATACTATTTAGTAGTAAGTTAGTTTACCGTTAAAAGAAAAACCGGCAGTATCTCACTTGCAAATGTATGAGAACCTCATAAAAATAAAATTATATAAAATTTTAAGGAAACCCTTTATGCTTTTCATTTTTCCTTTATTTTTTTATAGAGTAACAGAACAAAATGCTAAAAGATTCTATAGGTGAGTGCTAAAAGTGTAATAAATTAAAGTACATACACCTTTTTTGTAACTCGAAGTAGATGTTCCCAGGGCTTATGCTGCTTCTCATGATCTTCCGTTTGTTCCACTTTTAATGCTACCAAAACTGTCGGTTATAAAACATTTTTCATAAGTGAGAATGGAAAACATGTCGGGTAAAAGAAGAATTAAACATTTTCTTTTTAAATGGTTAAATCAAAAGTTCAATATGTACAAGGTCTACCAAACTATCATAATTAAAGATTCTGGTAATGGTTAAGATAATATCATGATAAGTTAATTGAAAGGAGTATGATCCTTCCGGATTTTTGATTTCGACCTTTTAGTTATAACTGATTTGTACTTGATATTGGAAGTTAATTCTGAAACAGGTTATCAGGAAAGATCACAGGTCAATTCTAAACCAAACCGAAAGAAAGTGAAAGTAGTTAAGGTGGTATTTTGAAATACTTTAATTGAATATGACTTAATAATATTTTGTAGCATATGTCTTCTCGTACCATCAGTATTGTCTGTTTTGCTGACGAAGAACATACGTATTTATTTTTGGCTATCAAAGCGGAAACTTTTCAGGAGGTCACCTATTTTGATATTACTTCTATCTTGCACGATTACCAGTGAAGTTCTCTCATGCATCCACTAGCATTAAGCCTACAATATGTTTATCATTTAAGAGATCGTTCATTCCTTATGAACCAAGAATCGCGTATGTTTATAGTTGATATGTGATTGGCCTATGAGTTTAGAATTATCTTTAGTTTATTTATTTGTTATGAAGGACTTGTAGCCAAAAAGGTAGTGATTCCGTTATTTGAAATGTCTTTAAATAATGGAAATATATTATGGGTGACTACGCAAGACATGAGCAAACGGTTAAGATTCATGAGTGATTATTTATGCAAAGTCATAATCAAATTATGCATGTCGATCAATCTCCAACTAATATCGGTTATGATCATAAATGCAAGAAAGCTATGCCAGTAACATGCTATATATTATTCTTTATATATTTATATGATAGTGTTTATATCACATCAATTTTTTTTATTACAATCGGTCAATGTGTCATGGTGTGTTAAATTTACGAGTCTGACACTACACGTTTAACCTGACTATTCAATTCAAACCCAGCAAGACACATTTAACGTATGTTAGCAAAAGTATGAACATGTTTAATAAGTGAGTTACACAATACGATATGATAAAACACCATGACATGTTTAACAAAATAAAATATAACGAGTTAATTAACTTGAGTGACATGACGCATATAGTACGATTATTTATCATACAACTCGCTTAACAAATTTAAGTAGTCTTTTCGATAAACATATCTTATGTATGTTTCTCCTAGGATTATTACTATTTCCCATAAGGTTTCAAGCTGTAAACAAAAATTTTTATATTCTTTTACCCTAGTGAAAAAGGGTAGTAAAAGTACTTCATCGTACCTTCTTATAATGCATATGAAATGATTAATCACATAAAAACAAATTTCTAGCTAAATATTGTATATAAACTATAAGAACATTATTTATTTATTAAATATTAGATATAAACTATAAGAACATTATTTCTAGCTAAATTTAGCGATTATTGTTATAACTCTCGATCTATATTGTCAAATAAAATGTTTTTTTTTTCTTCGTGTACACATAAACCAAAATCATATTATACTGTGCGATCAGTGGTGCGGTGAAAGAAATTTACGGTCGTTCTAGAAGGGGGAAGAAGGTGTGTCTGATGTAAAACGAAGAAGGGTGAGTTAAATAAGTTCTGAAGAAACACTAAGCGGACCCCTGGGCAGATTACGGGTAACCTGGGGGTTAGATAGATGTTTCCCACGAGGGGTTAGACCCGGCAAAGATGGTTCTTCTGATAACCTGCAAAACAGACACCGTGAGCTTGTCACTGAGAAGGGGGGGGGGTTCCTCCTTGTGACCACCCTCCGGCGTGAGAATCAGACTAGATTGCTCTTTAAATATAAATGTATATTAAGAGATTGCTAGAGCAGATATCAGGTACAATATGATGATAATATGGTAAGATATGATAAGATGAGATGATCGTACCATTTGGGGTATTTATAGCCGAAGGTAGGTTTCCAATGAGGTGTGGCCTGCTGAATAGTATTCCTGTTCTACCAACTGTGGCCTACGCACGTGCCCTGCTGGTAGTTGGTGGGTAGGCAGCGGCTGAGAGTGACCAGGCCTGCTGTGTACTGTTCCTTTTCCACCAACTGCCGGCTATGCACGTGGTATGTCAGGAGTTGGTGAGTAGGCAGCGGCTAATAGTGACATACAGTACAGGAGCATGTTGCTCGCCATACTGTTGTCAATAAGCTGTCGTATCTTTAGTCAGATCTTTTGCCCATACCTCGTCAGGTACAGTACAGAAGATCTTCCCGTATCGTACGGACTGGCTTATGGGCGGGAGTATTCCCCCTCCCACATTTGTGCGGGATTGTCCCCGGCTTTGCTCATTCCTTCAGGTGACACTGAGTGATTGAGAGCTAAGTGCCTTGTGCGTGTAGCCTTGCTGCGCGGGTGGCCTTCCCTGATGGCTTGTATCCGAAGCTGCGGGAACAGGCGGAGTCCTTCACCATTGGGAGGCATTTCCTGCGGGAACAGCTTGCGTACTGCGCGTAAGGACGTCAAGTCTCTGAGCATGGTTGGTCCTGCGGATCCAGTTGGTTTCTGCGCAGACGTCCCTCTTCAAGGTGAGTCTTGCGGGTCCAACTGGGCTCTGCTGGGACCTACCTCTTCAAGTTCAGAGACTGCTTGGTAGGTTCTTAACATTCACTAACAGGCTACCTCATTAAGAGACTATCTCTTAATGATTTATAATCTCTTAATAATTAAAACTTAGCTTAAGTTTGAATGGTTAAGAGTAAACCTATGAAAGGAAGGGCCGCCCGTAGAATTTTATCCGGACAAGCCCACCTGGTGATGGATATAGACTTATTAATTAAAATAATATTATTGGTGAGGGGTTGGTGCAAAGAGGGTTGTGAAGTTGGAATGTTGCTCTTAAATTTATGCACATGGAAACAAGGGTGTCTATTTGAGAGCTCCTTTGCATTGGGTAGGGAAAGATGCTTGGGTGCACCCAAACAAGAACTACCCCACATAAGGGCAACTGCCCTCTAATATTGTTCTAATAATACCAAAACATGTCTGGGATATGTGTCCTTCATTCCTCCACACTATTTTTTTAAATAAATATATACTTTTAAATTGCTAATTCTTGTTTTTGTTTATTTACATCAAACACAATCCAGAAAGTGTGAGACAGTCACAATATTGTAATATAAAGTGGATGAAATATTTGTCATATGATTCATAGATTCAGATTGTTGTCATTTTATGTTTTTATTTTATGTTTTGCTTTTATAGTTGTTGCATTAATTGTTCATAAAGATGGACAAACAAGTAGTTGAGAGTTACTCTGGCCCGATTAGGACCCGACCAGGTTTTTTTCCTCACATTTTAAAGAAAACGACTCATTTCAAATTGATGATGTATGGTTATGTTCAGGGCTCCATCTCTACACCATGTCAGGCTGTCGACCATACTCTATAGGAACAAAGCAAAGAATGTTGAGGGGATCAGGTCGGATTTTAGGGAGCCCATATTGACGTCTAAGACAAAGTCTGAGATGAGAGATGAGTCTGACTCCAAAAGGGATGTCATATGGCTCCTTATGTTCGCGATAATCAAACACAAGATAGATATACCAGACATATATGAACATCGATAAACATGTTTAAAGGGATATATGATAACACTATACGTATGAGAGTGACTGAGTGAGTATGTAGGATAATTGCTGACAACGTATCTTATTTGATTTGAACAGATTTGACTTTGTTAGTAGTCGATATCATTCTTTCATACAATCCCAAGTGCAAATTGCATTTTTTTCTACGTATATGAATGGAAATATTATGATTAAAGTCCGATGTAAGCACTAATATTCAACCCAAAATTCAATGCCAACTTGTTTCATATAGATTAATCAATATATATATATGTGTGTGTGTCTGTGTGTACACGCACGCACGTGTTTACCAGTTTATTTCATCTAAAGTGTTTTATCTATAAAACAAAAACAAATTATTTTATTTATATGATTTAAAAGATTGTATATGCAAACATTAACTTGTTTAATTTTATTCATAGTAACTTTCATTTTACTTTAGTTGTCTAGCTAACAATTATATGAACTCACTTTATGATGTGTGAATAAACAAAAATATAATAACAGATTGGTAAAAAGACACTTTCTTCTACGAGACTTTTTTTTAATTGACATCTTTATTTATAATTTTTGTAGTTCAAAAAAAAGAAAGAAGGAAAGAAAGAAACTTAACATGTATGAGAAAATATTTTTATCAATACAATTTTTAATTATAAATAAAATTAATACTACTTCATGTATAGTTCGCTAGTCATTGAAGCCCTTTTTTTTAAACTATAAACATTTAGAAACCTACTGTAAAATTGGGCATGACAGCCGAATTTTAAGAAATAAAAAATAATCAGAAATTTAGTAATCATCATTTTTGGTCACAAGTAGTTTTTACAAATTGATTTATGGCCAAAAGTGACAGTAAAATATACACATATTTACAGTAGTAAAAGTATTCTACTACAAAAAATATGAAATGAAATAAACATAATGTGTGCTCTTGATACAGTTTTCACTACTTTTGTTTGTACTACAACGATTTGATATATTAATAATTTTTACTCTGATTTTTATTATTAACTGATTTCAATATGGATGTGATTCCGAGTTTGGCAATTCACTGGCAATTCACTGGATGGAACTTGTTAGCATGCAAACAAACAAATATTTCTAAAAACTTGTACATATTTATATATAAAAAAAGACATTTTATTATTTTATTTCTTAAGTTTTATGTATTTATTTATTCGATGTAAACGAGTCAAATCGCTCATAATCTCTCAAAAAAAATTGGTTGCATGAGACTTAGTTTAGCTCTAACCTAGAATGATACTCATTAATAAACAAATACAAGACAAATTTCCATACGTCGTGTTTGATTCCGTTATCACTAAATGAAAAATATATCTACAAATAACTAAAATAACTAACAGTTGAATACCAACAAGCTAAATTCAAGCTTATACAATACACAAGTTGAACTTGAGTCTTATAGATATAGGTCAAAATAACTATAACTCAACTTGAATTAGAGGCGTCGAGACGAAACTTTTAATTGTTTAAATGAAAACTAGTTGATATAGTATATTGTGAATTTGCAAAATATTAGCAAAGCATATAATTCAGTAATCTAACTCGATCTTTTGGTCTATTATTATTAATTATTGGTCTAGTGGTATGAATGCTTTCTTACAAATATGATTGAGATTGTGAGTTCAAACCCCTTATAAATATAAGGTAACGAGAAAATTTTGGTGCTAAAAAAAATCGATCCTTTAAGCTTAAATATGTTCTATTATTAGAAAGATAGATAATATAAATTCTGGAGTATTAATTATTTTTGCTTTGGACGTTTGTGGATGACACTATTGGTCTGTAACTAAACAATATTAATATTGATGAATAAAGCTGGTAAACAGTTGGAAGGACACATCATTATTGGCATTTTGTTCCTCAAGGAAAGCTGCCCGCCATCTCTTTTATGGACTATGGATAGTTAAAACACCCCAACCTGTTTTTTTTCTTCTTCCTCTTTATTTTTATTTTGTTTCATCTTAACATATCATAATAATTAACATAACATAGTTTTTATTTACAGGAAACATATTTTAAATTTTGAATTTAACTAGATAACAAAACCTGACACGTTGCGGCAGGGTAGGAACACGAATTTGGTTGATACCGATTAGATTCGCAACGGTAATGAAGAGGTAGGTCCCAGCAGAGCCCAGTTGGACCCGCAGGACTCACCTTGAAGAGAGACGTCTTCGCAGAAACCAACTGGATCCGCAGGACCCACCATGCTCAGAGACGTGACGTCCTTACGCGCAGTACGCAAGCTGTTCCCGCAGGAAATGCCTCCCAATGGTGAAGTACTCCGCCTGTTCCCGCAGCTGCGGATACAAGCCATCAGGGAAGGCCACCCGCGCAGCAAGGCTACACGCACAAGGCACTTAGCTCTCAATAATTCAGTTGTCACCTGAAGGAATGAGCAAAGCCGGGAACAATCCCGCACAAAGGCGGGAGGGGGAATACTCCCGCCCAAATAAGCCAGTCCGTACGATACGGGAAGATCTTTTGTACTGTACCTGACGAGGTATGGGCAAAAGATCTGACCAGAGATACGACAGCTCATTGACAACAGTATGGCGAGCAGCATGCTCTTGTACTGTATGTCACTATTAGCCGCTGCCTACTCACCAACTCCTGTCATACCACGTGCATAGCCGGCAGTTGGTGGAAAAGGAATAGTACACAGCAGGCCTGGTCACTGTCAGCCGCTGCCTACCCACCAACTACCAGCATGGCACGTGCGTAGGCCACAGTTGGTAGAACAGGAATACTATTCAGCCGGCTATACCTTCTTGGAAACCTATCTTCGGCTATAAATACCCCAAATGGTATGATCATCTCATCTTATCATATACTATCTTGTATCTTACATATTATACCTGATATCTGCTCTAGCAATCTCTTAATATATACTTATATTCAAGAGCAATCTAGTCTGATTCTCACACCGGAGGGTGGTCACAAGGAGGAACCCCCCCCCCTTCTCAGTGACGAGCTCACGGTGTCTGTTTTGCAGGTTATCAGAAGAACCATCTTTGCCGGGTCTAACCCCTCGTGGGAAACATCTATTTAACCCCCAGATTATCCGTAATCTGCCCGGGGTCCGATTAGTGTTTCTTCATTGGCGCCATCCGTGCATAAAAGCTAGAACTTCATTTCTTTTCAGTTTTTTCAAACTTCTGGAAAGATGGTTAAAGAAACTCCGGTAACCACAACCCCAGCTACTGGGAGGAATACCGGCGACTACACAGTTTTTACGAACACTACCCCGGTTACCCAAGCCGGGGCAAGTGCAGTAAATTTTACGAACACTACCCCAGTTACCCAAGCTGGGGCAAGTGCAGTAAACAACCATCCCCTGGGATTCAATAATACCCAGGCGGAAAGACAACAGACAAGACTCCCCCGCCAAACACTTGAACAAGTTAAAGCGTGGGCGGAGGCACGTCAGAAGGAATTCCAAGCTGAGTTGGACGAACGCTTGCGTTCCGTCCAACAGGCTGACGAATTTGGAAGCACTCAACAGCTCAACATGAGCAGTGAATGCGAGTCCTCGGTCGATGATCGGGAGGAATCCGACACCGACGCAAACCATCGCCATAGGGCGAAAGGGAAGCGTAAAGAAACGGACTTCCAAACGAGAAGGAATTTTGGAGAAACCTTCAAACCAAAAAATACGGGTGGGAACCCACGTGACTTCTCCAAAACATTCAGACCAACTGTGGAAAATGCGAGAACGTCCAAATTTGCAAGGGACATTGCGGAAGCAATCGCCCCGAAAAGTGCCAAACAGATGTCCAACATCGGCACTTACGATGGTATATCTGATCCAGACGATCATTTAAACAGATTCATAGCGGGGGCAACCGTCAGTAATTGGACGGAACCTACGTGGTGTTACATGTTCCAAATGACGCTTGTTGGGCCAGCTAGAGCGTGGTTCGATCGTCTACCGGTCAACCACATCTACGACTGGGCAGACTTCCAACAGAAGTTTAGCCAACACTTCAGCCAACAAAGAAAGTATACCGAAGAGCAATGGACAATCCTCAAATGCATTCGAGAGGAAGATGAATCTTTGCCAGACTTCATCACTCGCTTCAACTCAAAGAAGCTAAGTCTGGGTAATATCAGCGAAGATCTTGTTCGCGCTGCTTTCATCCAGGGCGCGAACGACCCAGAGCTCATCCGCACCTTAACGGGTAAAGATGACATGCCATCCACATGGGATGCCATCATGACAGCAGAAAAACGCTTTGCGGAAACGGAGAAGCAACTGGGTAGAGATCTCCCCCAGAGCACAAACCTCTACACCCAGAAAACAAGGGAAAACAACGTCCTTACCGCCCGACTAAACAAAAAGCGGAAGCTAGGCATTTGGCAGTCAAGGGTAAACTTTGACACCTCATCCGGCTTGCAACATCGGTTAGGCGGAAGGGATAACGTACAGTCGAACCAGAACTCCAGATGGACGCCACTCACCAAGAGCGTCACCGAGATATTCGCCACTGAGGAGCTCCCATGGCCAAAGGCTCCGATAATCCGACATCGTCACAATGCTGATCGGAGCAAATACTGTGACTTTCACAGGACAAAAGGCCACAACACTGAAGAATGCACAGACGTAAAGGACATGGTCGAAGCATTTGTCAGAGATGGGACGCTCGCGCACCTCGTGGCGCAATGAACGCTGAGCAGGCTGATGCTTGTAGAACCCCAGCTGGGGAAAACACGAATAAAATTGCAGCTTCAATGTTGGAGACTACATACTGCGTAAACAACGAGATCCCGAACCAGGTGCATATCGGCTCGATGGCACTCCCATCCCAACAACATGGAAGGGAGCTCAATTACACAGTTTGCATGTAGATCAATTCCAAATTTGTAAAGAAAAGGCCTAGAGCCACTTCAAATGGAAATGATTCTCCTTAAAACATCGACGCTGATGATTTTACATTTATACTTATGAACTTTCCACACGGATATGCCAGTCTTCACCGCATACATAAGTGTGAAAGTCGTTGCGTGGGGAAGGCGGCAAAACCCGCATAAACCCAAAAAACGGAAACCTTCACGCAGGTCAGTTAAGGGTAAAGTTCAGTCATCCCACTAGATGAAAGTGCCGGTCTATCCGCACGAATCATGATAGAGGAAACTGAACACTAACCTATTAACAACCGCGCGTCGAACGGTTAATTTATTCAACACGGATATGCCGGTTTTCACCGCATAATTACGTGGAAAGTCGTTGCGTGGGGAAGGCGGCAAAACCCGCATAAACCCAAAAAACGGAAACCTTCACGCAGGTCAGTTAAGGGTAAAGTTCAGTCATCCCACTAAATGAAAGTGCCGGTCTATCCGCACAAATCATGATAGAGGAAACTAAACACTAACCTATTAACAACCGCGCGTCGAACGGTTAATTTACTCAACACTGATGCCGGTTTTCACCGCATAATTACGTGGAAAGCCGTTGCGTGGGGAAGGCGGCAAATCCCGCATAAACCCAAAAAACGGCAAACCTTCACGCAGGTCAGTCATAGGTAAACTTTGGTCAACTAAATGAAAGTGCCGGTCCTAACCGCACAAATCATGAGAGGAAACCGAACCTATTGACAACCGCGCGTCGAACGGTTAACTTATTAAAAATACTTTAGAAATTTCTAAAAAGATGAGGAAAACCTCCACGCAGGTCAGATGTAGGTAAAGTTTAGCCATCCTACTAAGTGCAAGTGACGGTCCTACCCGCACAATCACGAAAGAGGAAGCAAAACTTCAACCTATTATCTACCACGTTCAAAGGTTAACTTATTCTAAACACTTGGAAAATTGCTAATTTAAACTAAAGTATGCATGAGCAAGTCATATAACGTTTATAAAGCAAGTAATCCAGTGAAAGTAGCGGTCTTACCCGCACAAAGATTTATATTTCATAATATTCATTACAAGAATGGCCGGGTAACTACCCGCCTACAAGAATATAAATCTATACAAGCTAAACCTATCCTAACAGTGGGAAGGGATCTTCAGGATCAAGCTTCAGGGCCACTTCCACTTGGACCAGCACCATCAGTAGAGCGTGGCGGTTCAAGGAAAGCTTTAAGGATAGCTAGCCCATCATCAGCAGCAGCAACTTCGTTCACCTTCTCCACCACCGGATGCGGGAAGGCGGCATACTGATTCACTGCTTGGTCATAAACAGCTTCAGTATCCACATCATACAAAGGGAAGTTGGAAGGCGGGATGCCTTTCTCAACGAACCCTAGACCAAGCAGGAAGCCGGCCTTTTCCCCATCCTCATGAGAAGCGTTGAGGGCTGCGCTCATGGCATCGTCGTATGATGTGTCCGTGAAGACTCGATGCACAACCTACAAAAAAAAATATACAAGTATCAAAACCTTTTCTATTTACAAAGAAAAGCGTGAAAACATTATGAAGCTAAGCTTACCTGAGACAACGCTTCTCGAAGAAGCCATTCCTTGGCAACCAGAGCCTCCTGGAGGGCAGCTTGAGCTTGGTTACGGGCGCGTTCGGCTTCACTTTTGTTGAGGTTGGCAAGCAACACTTCTTTAGCCGCAGCTTCTTCAACGCACTTTAGCTTCCGCTCAGTATGGTCAGGCACCCCCCTCTGTGTGACATCTGCCCTGATCCGACCCGACCCAGGTACCCGTTTCTCTGACCCGATCTCTTTCTTTTATGATTTAATATTTATTTATACTTATATTTTACTTTTAAATAATAATAATATACTTTTCCTTCCCGCCTCTTTCTCTCTCTTTCTTTCCGCCGTCCCTCTCCTTCTCTCTTTCCGCCTTCTTTTCCCTCTTGTCGCCGTCCCGCCCTTAAGCCTTGTTTCCCTCTTTTTCTTCTAACTCTTTTGTTCCTTCCCGCCTAAGGTTGTCTGCGCAGCTCCACGCGCCAGACCCCTTACAAGGAAGCCTGCGTGAAGACCATCTGTTTCAGCGATACGCGAGACGAACTCTTCTCGCAGCGCGCCAAGAATTGTAGTTCTTCTCGCAGCGCGCTAAGAACGGTAGTTCTTCCCGCGACGCGCTAAGGATTGTAGTTCTTCTCGCAGCGCGCTAAGAATCGTAGTTCATCCCTCGACGCGCGAAGAATTATAGTTCTTCCCGCGGCGCGCTAGGAATTCTAGTTCCTCCCGCGGCGCGCTAAGAAATGTGATTCTTCCCGCGACGCGCTTAGAAATGTAGTTCTTTCCGCGACGCGTTAAGGTTGTTTCTGTCTGCCTTCGCGCTCGCGCTCTCTTGACCTTCTGTGTCTGCCTTCGCGCCTTAGCCTTCTCGCGCTGAACCCTTTGAGTTTTCTTCTGTTTAATCTAGCCGTTTGCTTTTGTGTTGTCTTATCTTCTGAGCTGTTGACCTAATCTGCTTTATGTCTGAAAAGTTACTTTCGGCGCAGCATGCGCACCAACCCCATTGGTTGGCAGAAAAAGTGACTGACATTATCTTTTGAGATCTGCTTTTGCCATGCTTGACCTGTACCTTTATCTGACCCGCCCATGCCTTTTTACTGTTCCCTGTCAGCTTTATCTTGCCCCCTGCAGCTGCCATATCTTTTGATATCTTTTGCTTGATCCTGTTAAAGATCTTTTCCCCTTTTTCTGGATTTATGTCTCCTAGGGTTTTCCTATAAATAATAGTAATATTTTCATAACACTACACACACAAAACACTTAATCTCTCCTGTTCTCTTGCCCCTTGCTCTCTCTGCCGTCTTCCTCTCTGCCTCCGTCTTCCTCCCTGTTCTGCCCTGCTTTTCCGGTAATATATATATATAATAATTTACTTATTAATTATGCTAACTTATGATCAAGACTTAAACCAATCATTAAAACAATAATCTTATTTATAGGTTAACTTGTGCTTGTATAAAGTTGGTTCTTGCTTTATCTTACACCGCATCGTTTATCAAGTGAGTAATCTCGTACCTAATCCCTTTTTGCTTTTAATGTTTTGGGATGTTCATGTGTTCATACAAACTTAGAGTCTTAAACTTGTTTATGAACTTTAGTCGCGCAGTATCCCATGTGTTGAGGACGTAGACTTGGCTGTTTATTTGTATGTGTGGATCATTTACCGTCTTGTCGGTCTATTCCGCAGTTTTCATGGTACCATTAGATGAACACGGGAGAACTATCGTTTATGATTTTCTCTTTTGTTTACACATGCACAGTTTGTCTTGTTTGTGAGCTCAATTGTGAGCACTGGCAGTCTTATGAATCTTAGAGTTGGTCCCGATCAGATTACACCCTTGTTGAAAACCAGACATACACATGTTGCGCGCAGATTTATTGTTATCTATGTATTGTATTAAACTTGATTTCTCACCAACACGCAAGTGTTTGACGTTTATTTTAACACATGTTCAGGTTTGCAGTAGCTGTTTTGGAGCTTGTGGACACATAGGAAGTTTTCTTTATTTTGGACCTAGATTAAAATGTATCAAGACAAGTTTTTGCTGTTCGAATATTATGATTTATAATATATTGATTTATGATGATTTATGTTATCTTGTGTTTACCCTGCGCGTGCGCGAATGAATGTATTTATTAAATATTGACACCCAATAGTGTCACGAGTAATGAAACAATATGTGGCGCCCCGATGTATAATCCGCCTTTGGTCGGGGTGTTACACTCTGGTCCAAGATCTCTTGGAGCTTCTTGGCGTCTTCCATCGCCAAGGCATCATGAGCCTGTTGGAGCGCCTCTAGTTTGGCTTTAAGCTCCTCATTCTCGAGGCGTAAAGGCTCAGCAACAGCTTCCGCCTTGGTGGCCCTCTCGGTTGCGTTCCGCGCAGTTTCCTTAGCCAGCCGAAGCTGTTCGTTAACAGCTTGGGCAGCCTTGGAACGGGCCTCGAGCCGGGCCTGAACTTCAACCTCGAGGGCCTTGAAGGCCTTCTCCTTTTCCGCAGCCACTGCGGTAAGCCTCATATTCTCCTCCCGGACAGCCCGCGCCTGAGCTACTTCTTGGATGCGAGCTGCTTTTAACTTGTCGTTTTCACGACAAAGCAGCTCGACGCGCGGCTGCATCCGGGCCAGGAGAACCCGAAGCTCATTGGTTAGCCTACCCTCCTGGTAGCTAGCCATGGCTTCCCCCAACGCACCACTGGGAGCTGCGTGACGAGCCCAATCCACGCACTCCACAGGCGTGCGAAGGGTTGTTCCTCGGCGGATGTTCCATCGTGGAACATACACTTCATTGGAATCCGACACTGCAAAAAACAAAAAGTAGTTAGGAAAAGATGATATAAAAAAAAAAGGCCAAAAGAACCCTACGCACATGTAGGGTCAACAACAGGCCGATAGCCGCCAAACCCATCACCTGAACCCAAGGGAAATCCATCCAAGAGGTCAGGCAGATGGGAAGGAGGCAGAGGTTGGCGAGAAGCCCCAAGCATACCTGAAGGATCGGCTGTAGCTGCCGACGTCGGAGGCATGGAGGCCGCCGCGGTAGAAACCAACGGAGGTGAACTCACAACCGTGGTCGCCGCTGCGGAATGCGCAGAAAAAGTAACCGCCGGCTCAGTGAAAGATGCGGTAAATATGGCACTGACAGCCGGCGGTGATGTCATCACAGTTGGAACAGTTGGCTCAACGGGGTGAGCAACTGAACCAACGGAAGCAGGCGCAGCCGCCTGGGTCGTCGCCTCAGGTAGGCTGACCAAGCCTACCGTCATGGGTCCGGAGGTACTCCTTCCCGCTCCACCCTGGAATGCGGTAGCATCCACGCCTGCGCAAAGAAGATAAGTATTAATGATGGAAAGCTACGAAGTTAAAAAAAAAAAAAAAAAGGAAGTTTGCACTTACGGGTTTTCTTGAGCCTAAAAGTGCGGACAGGCGGGGACGAACCCGATGGAGCCGGCCTCTTTACGCCGCTCACCGTCGTCATCCGGGGCTCTCCGGAGGTGACAGTCGCAGCCTCCGGAGCAGTAGTCCTATCACCACCCGGGTTCCCCGCCACCTCCTCGCTCTCGGTCTCTGAATCAGACCGAGGCACCGGATCGGCAGTGGAGGCCTTCGCCTTTCCCTTCCCGCCGGCAGCCTTCTTCTTCCGCACCAACGGAGGACCATCTGCGGATTCCTCATCAGAACACAAGATTAGAGGAATTCCAGCAGAGGTTTCAGCATTGAGGGGTCAAGGGTTGAATAACGCCTTACCTGGCCGCCTGGCGCTCAGGATCTCGTGGCCTGGCGGGTAGACCTCCACGAACCGATCCGCCGTCTGTTCAAGGATGGGCAACTCGTTCTCATCTAGAGCACGAGTACCCATCTGAGCGGGACTATCAGCCTCCCGCGGATACAAGAGCGACTGCAAGTCGTTCCCCTCTGAATAAAAGAAAAACAGTTAGAAGACAAACCTATACAAACAAAGAAGACAGAGCATACCGTAAGGAACAGAGTTCAAACCGTATTCAAGGACGATCGGGATCTTTTGCGCCTCCGCATCCTTCCACACCCGGCTCATCCCGAGCATCACCATCCCGGACTCCGCAAACCGGTAAACCGGAGATTGGACCCGGGATATCTTTGAGAACCATTCCGCTTCCTGGTAGTTGGAGGCGTGAAGGCTGGGGAGTGCTTGCCCATTCTTGAACTTCATGGCAAGGGGGATGGCGCGAGCGGAGATATAAAAGAACTCTCGCTTCCATGAACGAAGACTGCTCGGTTGCGCAAATCTTCAAACCCTTGATCCGGGTTATCAGAGTATACCACCCCTGGATGCACCTCCAAGAGTAGAAGGTCATCAGGCGGTCGACGAAGGGCTCAACGCCCAGAATCCGGCACACCCACTCGAAGTGGCGAATCTTCGCGATTGCCATCGGGTGTACCTCGGTCAGGTGTACACCGTGCCTCTCCAGGACACGGTACACAAACTTTGTCAAGGGGAACCTAAGATTCCCATAGACAAAGAATGCGGCATATACCCCGATCTTGCCTCTGGGGGCATCATACACCGTCTGATGAGGTTCAGGAAACTCAGGCTCGAAAGACTCGAGCATGAACTTCCTGACGATGTACTGATATAGATCGACAGGCAGAGCACACAGGCACTTGCCAGCAGTACTCTTGTCATCGGCGTACACCCCAGCCTCCTGGGCTGTAGCCTCAAGATCATGAGAAGACATCTTGCAGGTATGAAAGAAGAAAACGATTTCAAGAGAATGCTCGACTGAAAAGGTGAGTATTCGCCGGAAATCGTTTTGAAGATGAAGAGAAAAGTGAGTGTGGATTACAAAGGACCCTCTCCCCCTTTATATATTAATCGCAATTAATGCGATGAATTTAATGCGAAAGAGAGAGAAATCGCAGGTGCAATGAAACTATGACACGTGGCAAAAAGCAAGCTGGCAACAGCTGTTGAAAGGACGCGTGCCATTAATTTCGCGGCTACGCGCACGAAAAATCGCGCCCACGCGCCTGAAAAAGCGTCTGGAATGACCAGGTACTGTCACGTCACCATAACTTCCTGCACGTCCTGACACAGTCAGAAGAAACCGTCGCACGACGTTTCAACAGTTTGGATTGTTCTTATCCTTTCACCAACTCTTCGAATTTCAAAAATTCAAAAAGATTCAAAAGTAAGCGGGAAAATACCCCTTACCTTGGCAACCAAGTAACTGTAAGACAGGTGCGAGTACAGTGTCAAGGCAAAACCTTTCACTTACTTAGCACCTGCAGGGAATTGAATCCAAGAATACCTCGGCGACCAAGTAACTATAAGACGGGTGCGGGTACAGTGTCAAGGCAAAACCCTTCACATACTTAGCACCCGCAGGGAATTGACGCCAAGAATACCTTGGAAGTAAAGTAACCGTAAGACGAGTGCGGGTACAGTGTCAAGGCAAAACCCTTCACATACCTAGCGCTCCGCAGGGAATTGAAACCAAGAAGGATCTTCTGGGCAATGCTTGCGGAAACGGGAATAACATCCCCGCATAGCGGGAACGTCGAGAACTACATTGTTTGAAGCTCCAAGATGGAATTGGTGGTTTTAACATAATTGATCACTATGTTCAAAACTAGCAAAACCTCATGGAGAATCCACACAAGTGGGACGCAACGCTCCTGACTTGCGAGGAGGTTACAGACATACCCGCATCATACCCAAAGATCAAGCAGGAAAGTCGGGAATTTCTGCAAGTGACAAAAGGACTTCCGAGGGAAGAATCCCCATGGAAAACCTTAAAACTAAACCTTTTCAAAACCCTTTGCTTAAGTCCAAAAGTTCACCTCACTTTATTAAACATTCATGAGAAGAACATTGGACTGGGGGGACTTGAAGAGGTAGGTCCCAGCAGAGCCCAGTTGGACCCGCAGGACTCACCTTGAAGAGAGACGTCTGCGCAGAAACCAACTGGATCCGCAGGACCCACCATGCTCAGAGACGTGACGTCCTTACGCGCAGTACGCAAGCTGTTCCCGCAGGAAATGCCTCCCAATGGTGAAGTACTCCGCCTGTTCCCGCAGCTGCGGATACAAGCCATCAGGGAAGGCCACCCGCGCAGCAAGGCTACACGCACAAGGCACTTAGCTCTCAATAATTCAGTTGTCACCTGAAGGAATGAGCAAAGCCGGGAACAATCCCGCACAAAGGCGGGAGGGGGAATACTCCCGCCCAAATAAGCCAGTCCGTACGATACGGGAAGATCTTTTGTACTGTACCTGACGAGGTATGGGCAAAAGATCTGACCAGAGATACGACAGCTCATTGACAACAGTATGGCGAGCAGCATGCTCTTGTACTGTATGTCACTATTAGCCGCTGCCTACTCACCAACTCCTGTCATACCACGTGCATAGCCGGCAGTTGGTGGAAAAGGAATAGTACACAGCAGGCCTGGTCACTGTCAGCCGCTGCCTACCCACCAACTACCAGCATGGCACGTGCGTAGGCCACAGTTGGTAGAACAGGAATACTATTCAGCCGGCTATACCTTCTTGGAAACCTACCTTCGGCTATAAATACCCCAAATGGTATGATCATCTCATCTTATCATATACTATCTTGTATCTTACATATTATACCTGATATCTGCTCTAGCAATATCTTAATATATACTTATATTCAAGAGCAATCTAGTCTGATTCTCACGCCGGAGGGTGGTCACAAGGAGGAACCCCCCCCTTCTCAGTGAGGAGCTCACGGTGTCTGTTTTGCAGGTTATCAGAAGAACCATCTTTGCCGGGTCTAACCCCTCGTGGGAAACATCTATTTAACCCCCAGATTATCCGTAATCTGCCCGGGGTCCGATTAGTGTTTCTTCAGGTAACGATAATAAACCATGGAAAAAAATGCTAGAATAACAGTGGTTCAGTGGTTCCCGTATAGCTTATGATAAAAAAACATATTTCAACGATGCGTGGTTGATTGGTGATGGTTGGGTATATTTCCTGTATTTTAGTGTATTAAACGTTTAGTTTTATTAAGTTTTTGGTGTGAACTGTGGTATTTCAAACGTGCTTTTTATTTCAGGGTGTTAACGATAATGATGCTTATTGAGGCTAGATACGAGCTTGCATTGACGTTTTCAGGATGAGTGAAAGTGACCAGCACATGTTTCAAGGCCTAAACGAGTAAAGTGGGAAAAATTCTTGCATAGGAGTCTTGTTGTGCTACGCGACGGGTTAGATCACACTCCCTCGCGCAACGCGAGGGAGACAGAAAGCGAAAAGGAGCTCAAGGGACGGGAAAATAACCTAATTCTTATAAAACCAATTTTCAACCATCATTTGAGCTATCTATCTTTTCAGAGACCATTGGCGACTTAGAGGGCGATTTTACACTATCTCAGAGCTCCCAAATCATTTATTCATCCATGTTTTCATCCATTTAACACATAATTGAGTTCATCATGTAGAGGCAAGGCTAAACTATTTGGACTATTTGGATAAACACGTAGACATGAATCATCATTTAAGATTGATAAGTAATTACTAGACATTGTACTTTGGTCGTGCTGATACACAAAACCTAATTCGATTAATTGTCAAAACTAAACGTGATCTACATAATTACCAGTTTGTTAATATAAGATTTCAAGCAAATAAATTATCAAAGCTAACAATTCAATAACGATAACGTAAGTGTTTCAACATTTAAGTTCACCTATTTGGCAGCTTAATCCCTATGATAATGAACATGGAAGTTCAGAAATTATAGTTTGACGTATTACTATTTTAGTCAAACTTTAACAATAATTAAGACCATGCACACAATTTGAGTGGATGTTTATTATCATTATTGTATAAAATAATTTTTTTTTAAGATATAACACAAAAAAGTTAGGATGTTACAACTTACCACCTACAAAATTACAAACCATTCACAACAGTTGTCGCTTTTTTAATTTGTAATAGAGTAGTTACAATGCATCTATGTTTAGTTCCACCCATTCTCATGTGAGGTTTATAGGTATCATTAACCGAAAGGTTATTAGCACAATTACCCAACTGGTCATAAGTAACGAGTGCTCCATTGTCGAACCAAAATAAATAATCTCTTTTATGATCGGTTTTTCAAAATCCGACACTAGTTTCCAAGGTTTTTAGCTTGTTATTATGGATTGCACGTATGAGATACAATCAAACGGCTTATGTGTGCGTGTCAAACAGTTTTTTCTATAAAAAAGTGGCGGCTTTTATTTTCCGGTGGCAATTATTGTATCGTTACAAGACAAGTATAAACCGTGAATGAGAAGGAAAATGATAAGTGAAAGTTACCATATATGATTGAGCCATCGTATACACGTGCTATGTCTACTGATGTGATGATTAGTGTAGAATTATTAGTGCCTAGTGATGAGATATATGTCGTTAAAATAGTTTGGAAAATGAGTTATAGAATCAAGTTTTATAATTTTATAATTTATATATTGGAAATGTTATTGAAGTAGGCCACTCAATCTTTGTCACAATTGAAAATACCATAGGACGTGTCTTTCCATTGAAATAATTTGTGTTTTGTAACACAAAAGGCATCAACTTGATTATTTAATTAAATACAAATAATTAAGGGGTTTTTTGTAGCCCATTAATGACTTCATTAAAATAGTATCTCAATCGGTAAGACGTAAAGTATGTTTTGTTACATCTCTTAATGACTTATGAGTTATGAAGCCTCTTAGTGGTTAAGTTTTAATAACATGCTGAATGATACATGTGCTACTTCTTAATCAGTAAGATATCTTATTAACTCAACACATGATTACCAAATAACTTCTTAATAAATTTATTAGAAACAAACCTATATGGCAATGAAAATCACAAGAAACCTTTATGATTTGATTTTCTTTCATGCAAATTTTGGATCGTGTGAGTAAAACCTCTGAAGTATATGCTAAAGAACAGTTTTGACAAACTGTATAATTTTTCATGATTATCACTTTTTAATAACATTTGGAATTACCCAAATACCCGAGTGCGCTTCTTGAGATTGAATATCAATAGTTTGTATTGATTTCAACCCTTCAGACTTAACTCGCCCAGGAACACTATCAAGAAGTAAACTCACCACTGTGGAAAAACCTTCGTTCAAGTCAAGTTTCAAATCTAAGACTTCACAAGCCTTAACCATCATTCACATGTCGAAGTTCAATTGCACGATTATCATGTTTAGAAATGTATATTTTGGTCGTACACTACTAATACATGAATATAACATGTTTCTAAATTTGTCCATATAAATGCTTTGTTTAAGCAAAGCTTGGGTTGCTTTCGAATAAATATTTATATCTTAACATGACATTTGATCTATTATATTTAATTATTTATATTACATGACAAACCGTCTTTATTTCGACCTATTACTATATATGTTTACATATTATCTACTTAAACTTTTAACATTTGTTTTTATGTTCTAAATGCTTATTTGTTTTTATAAAAACTAATATAGTATAGTAAATGATTATGCATTACTTGTTCCTTTTCCCCTATTCTATTGGACATTCTCCCCTAATCTTTATCTTTATATATGAGTTGGCCACCACTTTGCTTATTGATGATCCCAATTTGACCCTATGATTGTTTAGCTACTCTTGTATATGAGCCCTCTAATACCTCTAAGAGATATCTAGGAGTCAAAGCAAATGTCTATTTCTTTAATCCATGTTTTGTTTTAGTTTATAGTTTTATTAATGTTCATTAATATAACAAGTAACCAAAGCATATCTATACGATAAATGTGAACCTTAAGCACTTATTTCATCATATTAACATCATAATGTCAAACATATACAAAAACTATATACAAAATAGATGTATCATATGCTCTACTTTTATATTGGATTGGGAGATATGATACTACATTAACTCTTTATATTCTCGATTGAAAACGACTACCACTCTCCTGTCTTATGTGTGTTCACATGTCTAGGGAAATTTTTAGGACCTACATTAAACGGAGAGTTTCAATCCACCATCCGTTATGCACATGTCAAACCTTTGACTAAGAAGTGTTCGGATAAGGAACACACACCATGACCTACATCTAACAAATCATTGTACCGTTTCTTACGCACATTCATTTCAACTGTTGTAAATTATACTTTTAGTCGTGGAATCCATCCATACGAGACACATGTCACAGACTTGTCCTGAGAGCGTCATAGGGAGTTCTCATATTAGTCTCTTTATAATGCTCATGATCATGGATCTCTGGTTTCATCTTGCGATGACTTATTACCCAAACTCCCGATCATGGGGCTATTAAAGTGATGCAAGCACTTATGGTACATGTCTTTAATTAATCACTGAGTCACTCCCATGTCTTTAATTAATCACCAAGTCACTCCCTGAAAGATATGCAAAAGTGATGGACAACCCAAATAGTTAGATACATTTATGACTAGATACAATCTTCAAGGATTTGCCCCGTTACACAAGTCGCAACAAGAATAGTTCAAACACGAAGGAGATCAGATTACTTAGTATGCATAATGCATGTTACGGGTTATGTAAAGAAATGGGCCTTCCGGTTCTAAGTTTTTGAATGGCATATGCTTCATAAAATCAGGTCTACTAGTGATAAAAAAATTTTAATTAGCCATCACACACAAAAAAAGTTTTGGGTAAGTGGCCTTATTTTATTTATTTATTTATTTTTTTTTGGGGGGGGGGGGGGGGGGCTTAGATAGTTTATCAAGGTGTGAGCATATGAACAAGTCATAAAGTTATGCTTTTCTAACACCGTTGGTTAGTGGTGCACAAAACAGGTTGTTAGGTCAAACCTTTTAATCCGATTCAAACAATAAAAAAAAGAGGCCCGTTTCGTTTAGCCCAAAATAGTAGACAACATGTTACTAACTAACTCATCCTTGTTTTAAAGAGATCAATCGCATATTACATGATACAAAAGCCCATTTGATTATGGGTCAGACTAGGAGTGTTTTTTTAACCGTACCCAAATACGAACCCAAACCGAAGTAACCTGAATTCACCCGAACCGATTAAACTCCTAACCCGAACCCGAGATAAAGTATTCGGGTCAGTATTTGGGTTGTAATACCCAAATTCGGGTTGACCCGAATAACCCGAAGTATAATACATCGATGCATGTATCCCTATTTTTTATAGGGTAGTTTTGAGCATTCTCAACGTATTCATTATCTCTATCTCCATAATTATACTAAAAAACATTATATTTCTATCTCCTATTTAATTAAATAATTTTTTTTTATATTTTTATCATTGCAGTTTTTTTTCTCATCTACTCAACCAATTCAACAAATAAGAAAAAATAAATAGGGACAAACTTTGTTTCCCCAAATTTACAACCACTCAAAACTTCACCCTATAATTTGCAAAACTCACTTATATAATTTTAGAGGATATGATGAAAATGCTCTTAGCGGTGAAGCAACCAGATGACCTTATGTATGCTTGTTCGGCTGTTCTCAAAACTCCAATTAATATTGGATCTATCACATTAGATATCCCAATGTATTAATTACCATAATTATGTTGAGAATGCATCTTCTATTCAAAAACTGAAATAGTATAGTAATTAAACCAATATGTATAGATCATGTTTCTTCAATTTACATAAGAATTGATCCACATGATACAACATTCCATCCCGCCATATGCATGCCTGTATGATAAATTTCATGTTTTGATAAATAATATATGTTATTGTTGAATATGACCGTATATTATGATTTTATAACGATTTGGAATATGTTTTTTTTTTTAAATTTATGATATTGTTAAAGGTGGATAAATTATTTTAATTTGTTAAACCCGAAACCCAACCCGAATTTACACAATTCGTTTAACCCGAAACCCGAACAAACCGAACTTATTTGGGTCGGTTCTTGGGTCAATTTGTTTTGAGCTTAAACCCGAACAACCTGACCCGAACAACCCGAAACACGAATAAATAACCCGGATCCTGACATCAGCACCGTGGGAGAAATTAAACTTCTTGTCTACGTGGAGGGAGTAATTTCTATCCAAAAGTTTTGTGTTATGGATGCTCCAACTTCTTTTAATATTATTTTAGGCAAACGAACATGAAGTAAAGGAAGTACAACTAAACTCCCAGGATCCTGACATCAAAGTGTTCATAGGAACCGATATCTTCAAGGATACTGAGAATCAATTGATCAACTTTCTCAAAAGTAGGATATCCACCTTTGCCTGGAAACACGAAGATATAACATGTATATCAAAAAATACTATTACTCGTAAACTTGGGGTATAGACAAAAGATTTCATGTCCGTCCAGCAAAAGAGAAAGAAACTTGCACTAGAAAGAAACATCATCAAAGAAGAAGTTAAAAGACTATTGAAGACCGGGATGATAAGAGAATTAAAGTTTCCAAGATGACTAGCTAATGCGATAGTGATCCTAAGAAGAATGAAAAATAGAGAGTTTGTGTTAATTACACCTATATCAACAAAACATACCCAAACACCTAGATCACCTGGCCCAAGACTCATAACCCAAAGCCCATTAAAATACTAATTCATGGCTCAATTTGCTTTTTTGTAACGAAAAAGAATAAGCAATTCTTTAAATCTCCAATTCACTTGTGATTAGATAAAACTGATTGTAAAAACTAATTAACTTGACTCGTGGATGTGGATCATCACCAATCATGGCATAGTTATTCAAAAGTGGCGGGAGCTAACAGTTTTTTGTATTATTCTTTAAAACCCACTTAGTTTAATTGCTTTCATCTTCTTCATTTAAACATTCCATAAATCATATCTTTCAAGATCAAGAACTCAAGATCAAACCTTTATCATTTGAAACCCCTTAACTCACTAGTCAAGAACAAAACAGCTTCAAGATTTGTAATTACTGCTTGGAATTACAACACAACAAAGCTTCATTCTTTCAAGATAATTTCATAATAGGTAATTCGAAGATCTTTTAATTTATTTCTTCAGATAACAAGGAACTGAGTTAGACGTGCAAGACCTGGAACGACAAAACCCGATTAGGGTCGGTTCCCGGATCGTGAGATCACCATTTACCGACCCGTTTTCTAAACCCCAATTCTTAATAATATGTAATTTGAAAATCCTCTGATCATCATAAGTTATGGTAATTAGTAGAAACCGAGTTAGACGTGCGACAAAACCCGAAACGACAAAAGATTCGGTACAATAAACCGGGTCCGGGTTGGTAGACCCGTTTCTAAACCCCAGTTCTTGATAATATGTAATTTGAAAAGTCCTCTGATCATCATAAGTAATGGTAATTAGTAGAATCCGAGCCGAAACGACAAGGCAAGGTTAGGGTCGGTTCCCGGGTCTTGAGGATACCGACCCGCTTGCTAAACCCCAATTCTTCATAATATGTAATTTGAAAATCCTCTTATCATGTCTTTAAATGACAAGTTATGATTAATAGAAACCAAGTTAGATGTGCAAGACCTGAGACTCGACCCGACCATAGTCAAGACCCGGTCATATTAAAATATGGTCGGTTCCCGAGTCTACCGCTTCGTTTTATATTCAAGTTGGTTTATTAATTAATATTAAACATTGTGTTTCCTATATGAGTAGTATGGTGTGTGACCATAGGGCCATACTCCAACCATTGGCTTGAGAATTCTATGATCCAACATTTTGCTTGTTCTGTACCGTTGTGCACACCATAAAAGAAATAGACCTTAGAGAGATTTTACAGAGGGCAACACGGGCAGCACAACCACTTAACCCTGTTCCACCTGAACTGCTAGATACATGTTTGACATTATTGTCAGATATGCAAATAAAAAATCCAGAAATCCTCGAGGGAATATTTTCAGTCCAATGTACATATTGATGTCGGTTCATAACTGCCCTGAGCATCGCTGGTCGATTTCGGACAGAATGTTGTTGGCCAGTTCATAACTGCCCTGTAATTTGTTTTTTTTTTGGAAAGGTTGAGTCGGTTGGTTGTAAATGTAAATGGGTGTATTTCATTTATATGTTTAAAGTTTTAACATAATCAACGTATTCACAATACTTTACTTTTTACCGTGTTGTAGGATACCACAATATCACGTAGTTACGTTTTAAGGTTCTTTCCTGAAACTTATTGTCTACCAAGACCAGCAATTCAAACTCTCTAAAAATGAAAAGCCATGTTTTATTCATCTTCAACATCTTCTTGGTTTTCATTTTCAAAGTGAGAAAGAGGAGAGGGAGTTTGAGTTGATGTTTTGGGAGGTTGAAGAAGATGAAGGTGGGTTTTCAAGTTTAAAGAGAAAATAAGGAGAGAGAGAATTCCGTCGGATCCATCTTTTCTTCCGTTTGATCCACTCCAATTTCGTCGGACCAACAACGATGTTGATACGTGACAAGATTTCATAGGGGCATGAGTTTCATCGGTTGGCCGAGCTAAACCGTGAGCGGCAGATGAAGAAACGTTGAATCCGACGGTTTATGTGACTACTTTGAGTGCCATATAAAAAGGATGACTAAAGTTGAAAAGAGTGATTAAAATGATTATTTTAGGATTTTCTCTATTTATACTACTCTTTTGTCTGAATTTCAGAAAATTTTCTATACAAATATTACTAATCTAGAGAATTACACATATCTCTTAACAATTTTTAAAGAAATTTCACACATTTCCAACCATGTTTGTACAATTGTACCTTTCATAAAATTTCTAAAAACTCCACTCTGCCCATTAAAAGCCCTTACACGCCTCAACGGTGTACGTGAGCCGTTTAAAAAGGGGCCCATTCTTTTAAAAATAAAAAATAAATTCTGTATCTAATTACCAAAAATAAAAAAAAATGTTCACACAATTTATACCAATCTTATATACTTTTATTATTTTTTTATACAAGGGCCTATTTTTAGTATCGTCTTAGGCCCTCGAAATTTTCGAGATGGTCCTGATCCCTACGGGCAATTCTCGACATCTCTAGTAACTCTTTTTGAACCATGAGTGATTTTGTTTATTTTATAAATCTATAGAGAATATTTACCGCCCTTCAAAAATCCAAGATCTATTATTCTTAATTTCATCCTCTTTAACATTTTTAGGCTCTTATTTTCAAAAGTTGTAAGTTAAATTATGTGGTTTTAACTTTTAATTTTGTATTACTTTTGCGGTCTAACATTAACTTTAGTAATACTAACACTTCTAGTAATTCTCCATGTAAAAACGCGGACTAACATCAAGGTGATGCAAGTCCCATGATCCCATCCCACACTTGTTGCTAGGAGATAAGGAGACATACTGTCTCAACTCTCAAGCCGAAAACCTCATTGTAGTTCATCCCGTGTTTTTGCACCTAGCTTTTGCTACGAATTGATCTTTGTACTGGTGATTTATACAAACTAAAACTTTCATCATACTGGCGAATGCTTACATAAATGTGTCGTCTTTATCTGGCTCATGATCGAACACTTGACGGACAATGGATGATGAATATGGCAATAATACTTTTAAGCTTGTTGAGAGTTTCGAATCGAAGAGAGCTCAAGAGGATGAGAAGTTGAAACCACAACGAACCCTGGGGATATGATAATAATGTCTATCTAATAGTTGGAGATTTAAGATTACAATAAACAAAATCTTAACCACCTAAAACCTATAAATACATGATAATCTCTAATACATAAATTAAATACAAGAATACGTATAAAAAGAAACTATCTTATTAGGTGAAAACGAATTTCTCAAGGAATAAGATAGAAGAATGATGTTTAAAGATAATGAAATTAAATTTACCTAATTATGTGTTTTTAGTTTTTTTTAACGGCGAAATCTTTTTAATCCTTGTCGTTTGTGGCACCTGAACACAAGACACCCTCTCAAAATTATTCAGATGTTTAAAAGGCTTTTGCACCTACGGACCACCACGGCCCACCCCATTGGTTGTGTTTTTGGTCGATAAATTGTACGGTCATGGTCATGGTGGTTGCATTTCCATATTATAGGTTTATGCAACCGCTGCATTTGATGGCCTCATGCTTTACGACCAAAGTCTTTACAAAACAAATCCAGAAATGCCGAACAAGTTGTTGTAGTCATATACCACTACAGTATACAAGTATACGGATAAGCATATGGATATCGATCGCTCCCAGAGCGAAGTACATCAAGACGTTGGTGTCACCCTATCAATATATGAAATAACAAACTCCTTTCTCTTTATTTCCTGTTGCAACTCTTATATATCAGCTTCTTGCTTTCAGTTACTTTATTTTTGCTCATAAATGCACACCATATATATCCACCATATAATGTTGTGTCACTTTTGAATTGTTTACAAAGTGTCATTTTGCATACTAGCATGACTCAATGTCTCCAACCTGGACGCGTCAATCATAGCATAGCGTTAAATGCACTTGTGCCTTGATCAGTAGATCGGGAAAATGTGTTTTTATCCTGTCTACTGCTAGATTGTTTGGTTGTAACTATACACAATTGCTTATTAATCAGGAACATGGTGGCAAGTAGGTTCGAGGCAAATAGTGATAAGAGCAAGGCTTAACAGAAAAAAAACAGTGCTTTCTAAATGCAGAAAAATATATTTGTTCATGCTTATCACAGGCATTGGCGAAGGTTGCTAAGGGCCCGTGGTGGCCGCGCCCCTGTTTTTTTACGCAACAGTGTAAATTTTCCTGTTTTTATCCGAAATTTTTTATACGTTTTGGTAATTCAAGAAAAAATGAACAAAGTTCAAACCAACCAGCTAGACCTAACAAGTTTTATTTTCCATTTCTCAAAACCGTAGTTTAATAGTTATACACAAATTTTTTTATTAAAATATATCAAATTTCAGATTGTGAACCACCACATACTCAACAAGTTGAAAACAGGGTGAATGAAGAAATGAGATGAAAATAACATGAAGTTGCAGTGTATGATTATTTGACTAGTAGCTATGTTTAAAAAAGTTAAAATTAATATGTAATTTGCTTTACTTTGCACTTGATACAAGAATATACAATATATATGCTTATATTGACAAAGATGACAGTATTTCTGGTATGAGACCGGTTTAGGTAATTAAGTCTTGTACCCGAATGAAACCATAAATAAACGGAGCATGGAGGTTAATTTGAGGTTGCAATAAACAAATTAATATTCCTTTATGAAAAAGAGATGCTCATTCACCTTACACTTTCCTTTTATGGCCCACTCATGCACTAAGTAGACACACTTGTTCATGTTTCATCACTAGTACTTGCAGCTGTGCTGAGTGTGTTTAATCTGCTGACATGTCTCCTAAATTGTTTGTCACATGTTACACACACACACTTTACTTACAACTCCACACTTATAATCATGGATACATATATATAGGCGTCCTCTCAATGAATCCGGTGCGTGGATATTCTTTTCTTACACATATTTACTCATGGATGCATACGTAGGCATCTTCTCAAGGAATCCGGTGCGTGGATCTCATTTTCTTACCCATAAATATGTCTTCCAAGTTTTTGATTGGCATACTCAAAACCACAACTCTAAATTTGATCATAAGCCCACTCCAACAAATGGCTCAGGTTAGCAAGACAATTGGACCATGGTGGTGTATAAACAGCAGTGGTCATGCTAATGGAAACAATGATGGTCATGATCATGGTTACAACCATGCGCCTATATTGGTTCGCTTAGAGGGAGACGGTGACGATGATGATGGAGATTATGATTATGCTCCAGCAGCGTGAATTGTGTAGCATTAACTTTGAGGATGTGTTCGCTAACAAAATGGATCCTAGTTTCTTGTTGTGAGAGGATTGAAATTTCGAGGATTAGATAAGTTGAATGTTTTAGACTTTTAGTGTATGTTTTAAAATAATATGAATTGATTATAGAAGTTGAATGTTTGGAGTTGTCCCTTTTGATATGATAGTTATTTTCTTTCAATTTCAACTTACTATTTATTTCTCCTTATTTTCCTTCAATTGGTTTTCTTTTCCTCTGTTTAGTGAAGCTCAAGTACATAATTTCTCTCATTTCATCTCTTTTCCTTAAAAAAAAAAAAAAACTCTGAAACACAACAGTTTTTTTTTCTTTCCTTCTATTTTCATTTCTTTTCCATCCTTAAATGAACTCGGGAACAGAGCGTAAGTGACATGTGTTCTTAGTTATTTTACTTTATTAGAATAGATAGATCTTACTATAATCCCGCTTTAAGAAATAACCCACCTACACCCTTGACGTCTGCAAACTCTTCCACTATGCTTCTAGCCATCTAACCCCGTAAGTTTATTCCGTAAGTTTATTCCGTCAAAAAAATGATGGCTACGGGCAAAAACATATTTTCACACATACATCTTTAGTTTGGACCGTCAACAGCTAAATGTTAAGTTATGACTGTATTTGTCAATGAGGTATAATTGGAATTATTTAAAACCAATATTACTTATTATTTTATGTTTGTAAATATATATAGTTAGTGGTTCGTAACTCGTAGCGGCTGGGACCAAAACACAAAGAGAACGAGACGGACCTAAACCTTAAAAAACATATGTGCTCGCTCTTTAGAGGTTTTCATGAGCTGATCTCAAGTGCCGCACGAGCGTTACACCCCTAAAAGAGAGTTTTTACGTTAATTCTAAGTTTATAATAATAACAGTTTTTATTATAAAAAAGAAGCATAAAGACAAAAATACCCCTAAAGTTACTGCTAGCGTGTAAAACTGATGGAAAGACTGAGAGTGCGCCCACCGGAAAACTACAAGGGTGTGAATCGATCTGTTAAAGAATTAGATATGCAAAGTGCGCCCGTCCATAAAACATATGAAGCAAATCATAATTTTCTCTAAACAAAATCATTATCTGATTTTCTTTGTTTAAACAATCTATAAACCCTTACCCTCTGATATTTATTTCGATCAAGATCTTTGAAATCCTCAATCATTACACCCATTCACTAGTACTCAAGAACAAAACAACATCAACAATTGTAATTCTTTCTTGGACCTTCAACATTTGTAACTGATTCTTGGAATTATAACATGTAATGTGAAATTTATCTCCTAACCTTCTTTAGATAATAAGTTATGGTTAGTAAACGTGTGAATATTTGATGATACAAATTAGACTTGTTTCATTTTATATTCAAGTTGCTTTGTAAAATTAAACCTTCATCACTTATGTATTGTGTTTGATACGGGTGCAGTATGGAATCTGATCACACAACCATCCTCTTACCATTAGCTAAGGAATTTATAATGCATCCTTCTTCTTGTTGTGTTCCCATGTGCATGCCATTAAACATAAAGACCCTGAGAATTGCTAGACAAGGCAAAATAAGAAGTGAGGCCTGCTCCCCATCACTATTAAATGTATATATGGTTTCATTGTCGAACACATAAGAAACAAATCCAGAAATCCTAGAGGCACCACTTTCAAGTATAACTCACGAGATGGATCAAGACTATCTGAACATCCTAAATGAAAAGGGCCAAATGAATATCGCCATTCTAAGGACGATTCTAACACATACATGTGATGTATGGTTGACTCGTTATAGGTCGATGACATGTGAAAAGCAATTAACTGATGTGTTTCGGAGAAACTGCACCAACATACTAAGTGGGAGTCGAAATTTTTTTTGATTCGATAATAAGTCGAGAAAAATGGCGTGGATAAGTGGGAGTTGGTGCTTTTGAATAAATCTCTCTTATATAAATGGTGGTGGAGACGTCACTCTAGTCCGGAGTCTTTACAGGTTAAAGTTATTAAAGAGCTTCATAATCATCGTTCGACATTCCTTATATGATTAAGATGAGGGGACATGGATCAAGATTCAAAAAGAAGTGGGAGATTTGCACTCAAAAAATATGATCCTGTTAGTCAATTGGGGCGGGGGACTCAACACGGTTATGGAAGGATGTGTGGAGGTGGACAAAAATGCTTGAGTCTTGACTTAATCGCCTATTTCGTCTTGAAACTATCAGAAACTGTTTAATCATAGACCGGTAACACGGTCAGGGTAGGGTCGGAATTGGGCTTGGTGAAGACCTTTGAGAGGTGGCATTGAGCTTCAACAGCTACACGAATTGATGGATAAGACTATTAATTTTAGTTTTTGTTCGATCCAGATAGATGGGTTTGGTCCTTTGATGTGGCGATCCATATATCACGATTTTACGAAAACACATTGACTGGTATACGTTACCGAGTATTCAACTTCAAACTAGATGTAATAATCTGATCCCAAAAAAGGTTAAAAATTGTGTGTGGCGTGTTCTGCTAGATCGAATCTCAACTAGATGGAACTTGTGTTAATTAGGCATTGATATCGAGTCCATTGATTACCCGATTTGTCATTCAAACCTGAAAACCATGGATCACCTGTTTTGAGATTGCTTTGTTGCCTCAAAGTTTTGGAGACCTGGTTGGCTTGAAGTGGAGTTCTTATTAGAGTTCGACCAAAATTATGATGGATTTAGTAGACTTCTCGTCATTCTCGACTAAGTAGAAAAAAACTATTGATTGTGTTTGTTTCGTGACACGGTGGGTTATATGGAGATTCATAAATATGCTTCTTTATCAGTCTGAACATATTTGAAGTGGAGAAATTTTTGATTCAATAAATTATTTTTCTTTCACTTGGTATTCTAACATAAATAAGATATATAAGTTTGCTCGTGATGAGTGGTTAAAAAAGCCTCTTCCTTTTGATATAAACTGTTTTTGGCCCGAATCGTTTTCATAAGCTATTAGGAGAAAACAAGAAAAGTTTACGTGAAGAAAAGAAAAGATAACTCTTTCCAACATTCGTTTTCATGTTAGCTTTAAAGGACTTTGAGACTACCTTTATTTATGTTACTTTTTGTCTGAACAATTATTTACTCTATACAGATTTCCATATATCTCAACAAGACAACAACTTTTACATGAAGTGTACACTTCAACAACTTTTACATGAAATTTACATTTCAACAACTTTTACATGAAATGTACATTTCTGACTTTGGAAAAAAAAAGGAGAAAGTAGTTTTTTTACGCTGAACAAAAAGAAAAGATAACTCTTTTCATGAATCGTTTTCATGTTAGCTTTAAAGGACTCTTAAGCCACCTATATTTACATTACTTTTTGTGAGAATTCTAGAATTTATATACGAATGATTTACTCTATACTAAAGATTTCCATATATCTCAACAACTTTTATATGAAATTTCGTACATTTTTAACCGTTTTATGATTTTGGTATGATTTTTGTATAAATATACTAGCTTTTGAATCTGTGTATTACACGTGATTTGTCAAATAATAAAAATAAAAAGATCCATTATTTGAAAGAAATGAACAAAATTAAAGGTAAAAATAAAATATATAGTTCAAACAATAAGAAGTCTAAATCTCAAATTTACAAATTCGATTTTTTATATACAATATTTGCATAAATTGTTTTGACCAGTTACCCGTGGATAACTATGATGAATGAGAAGGAAAATTAGAAAATTAGAATGAAAATTATAACCCATTTCTCAAAATTGTTTTGTCCCATGACCTAGGGATTGTTAGAATAAATAAGATGAGAAATTAGATAATTAGAAATGAAATTATAACCATTTGCCAAAATTATCTTGACCTATGACCATGGATTCATGGATTGTTAGGTAGAATTAAATGATAGATTAGAGAACTAAAAAGGAAATTATAAATTTATAACCCATTTGTCAATATGATTTTGCTTCATAACCCATGGATAAGAGAGATTATACCAAGAATGAATGTGAGATTGCCACATCATCTTCATTATTTTCTTTTATTAGTATAGTTAGAAGTTAGATGAAGAATTGTAGTCCATTGATATTGAGTTTGGAGGATTGAGATTAGTTTGGGGAAAATCAACGAATGAAATGAGGGGGGAAATAACTTAAAAAGAATTAACATACATTTATTGATTTTTTCTCTCCACGTAAAAGTTACATGTCAATTTTCCTATTTTTTAAAACACCCATAAAGTTTTTTTTACGACATTTTAGAAAAAAAATTCCACCATAATAACTATCGTTTTTATATCTTCAATAAGAGCATGGCATTGCTACAAAACAATAAAAATAAAAATTATTGGATAATTAATACACTGTGTTATAGGTTTTGTTAATTGTGTTTTTTAACTGGAATTTTTATAAATTGGGTTAAAAGTTCTAAATATTGTGTTTTTCAACTAAGTTTTCTATTCATTGTGTGATAGATTTATAGGTTCTAATCATTGTTTCTCAACTAGGTTTTCTAATTATGTTATTTGTCGTGGTCAATTGTATTTTAGTTAGCTGTCCATTGCATTTTTTCATGATGTGTTTTAGTATGCTACGTTGTCCATTGTGTTTTACAACATATGCATTTTCTTGTTCTTTTTTTTAATTCAATGTATATTTTGTTAATGATTAGGATTTCATCATCTGAAATTCATAATCTTATCTACATATAGGCATTTCACTGGTTCTCATTTCTCAATTTGTCTCTTGGGTTTTCAAGAAACAGAATCCGGTGATGGCGAATCCGACAAGGAACCCCAGCTACGATTGAACTCCATTTTGACAAACATATATTTCAAACAAAACCTTATGTAAAGCCCATTTTGTTATTAGTCTTTTGTATTTATTTGTGCTTTAACGATTATATAAGTTAGCTAGTCCGATTGTTTTTCTTTGTATGTTTGGGTCTGAGACCATATAATATGAAGCCCATTGGGCCGTAATAATACAAGAATGGTGCATGAGAACACACACTATAGATAGTGTGTCTCTCATGCACATATGAACCTTTTGCTAATTGTCTTAACCTTATCCATATACAAACTCTCTTATTCTCCTTTCTCTCCTCTTACCTTCGGCCAATAACAAACCAAACAAGATCCGAGATCTCAGTTCCTCACTAGTGATTTCCGCTAGCTAGTGTTGAGATTGATCCAAGTAGACTAGTTGCTGTGTTGTTTGATCCGTCCATAGGACCTACACCTTTGGGCTTTGATTTAGACAATAGAAACAAGCATAATGGTATAATAATTATCTTGAACGGTGCTCGAATCGACGATGAGAGACATCATCGGAAATGCAAGGGTGGCCGGAGATGGAGGTGCTTGTGAAAAGTCGATATTCCCCTTGCTTTGGATGGAAAATAAGACGGTTAACTGACGGTTAACTAGGGATGAGATCGGTACCTGTACCAAACATCCCGATCCCAAAAATCACAAAAATTTGTTACCGATACCAGAACCAAAATGTTTGGTTCGGTACCGGGACGGATCCCGGTACCGGTAATAAGGTAAAATTCAGAAGAAATCCCGGTACCGTACCGGTACCAGTATTGAAAACCAGAAACTTTGGTACCGACGGTACCAACTCGGTACATATTTCGGTATCGGTTCGGTACCGATACCAGTCGTGCCAATAATTTTTTTTTGATATTTTGGATAGTTTTTTGATACAACGAATAGTTTTCTCATATTTCGGTTATATCGGATATCCGGAATAATTTTAAAAGAAGCCCCTAAATTTTTTTTTATAATTTTTTTCCAGATTTTCGGATATCCCAAATTTCGGATTCAGATAGGGACATCCACTATCGGATATCCGACTTTGAACATACCTAGTTAGGTTACTTTGTTATTTGGTAATTCACATAACGGATAAAGAAAAATATGTTGATTTACTTTTAGCGTTGTAGCTTTTTTTTAAAAGAAATTTTTTATTTTATTTTATTTTATTCCTTTTGTTTTCTTAGATACCCGAAACCCGATTAACCCAAACTCAAAAAACCTAAACCCGAATAACTCGTACCCGAAAAATCCATAAGAGATGTTAAAAGAAACCCTAACCGTGGCCTATTAGAGCCCCAAAAACTCAGATCGAAGTCATGACAGCAAAGCTTTCACAAGAAGTAGTGTTGTTCAACATACTACCAAGGGTTCCAACGAATCTGCCACCCGTTTTATGTGTGTTTCCAAAGCATGATACTCATTCATTACCACCCGTATGCTTACCCGCATGCACCTCTTCCACCATCAAAACCAATACAAACTACTCTCTAAATCCAACACAATCTTCTCCACCGCTAATAGTGAAGCACCTGAACATGGTTTAACCACCCCTATACCTTTCCCATTCAAACTAGACATCCCTAATCAAATCGTATCCGTTATAACATCCATCGATGGGCTCGTGTGCATTGCCGTAAAAGATAAATGTATCAAGAATGAATACACTCGTTTAATCTCATGGAATCCACTGACCGGTGACTATAAGACGTTGTCTAAAACCAATGATTGTAAAGAATGCTACGAGACCCATACGAGAGCATCCGCGCTGTATTACATCTCTACCGAAGATGACTACAAGCTTCTTCGCGAAACAAACTCTTGCAATGTGTATATATACCCTTTGAAAATGGACTTGTGGAGAAAGACTGAGTGGAACGAGGACATCCATCGTCTATCCGGCTGATTTTCTCATCATAATGTGTCGATGATCGAAAAACTCTATTTCCTAAAAGAAGACAAGGCAGATGAGTATTCGGTTATAAGGCTCGATCTTAAGACCAGGAGTTTCACAGAGGCAGCAACTCCCTTCTTCAGAGATTTAACGACGACATGTTTGGGTTTCACTATTCTAAGAGGTTGAGTTGTGGAAGATGGATGCGGATGATGTGCGAAAATATATATATAAATAAAACACAAGTCGCAACTAAGCTTTAAAAACCAAACAATCTATCCTAGTTCACACAAACGGCAAGTGTACCTGTCGCGTATAGCACAGATGAGGAAAGTCCGGATATCGAACTCGAAGACACGTGAAAACGTTTATAATTACGAAACTCTAACCAAGACTCACCAAAATATTTAATTAATTTATTTTAGAATTTATTTTAACTACTTAACTTAACTGAATGAAAACTTTTGACAAAACTTTGAAAACTTTGGTTTAAATTCAATGTATAAAGACGTCTACCTAGGAATGAATCATGTTGACAGAAATAACAAGATAACGGATTGGAAATATTCATGACACCGGTTATAAAAGATGACACAACTAAAACTTGTTTAAGAAAGTCAAATTACCTCTCAGTCTCTCTAACAATCTCTAACTTATCTTAGTTGATTTTAAAGAATAAAACGGAAAAACATTTATTAACGTGTTCAAATGACGACTCTCCTCTCGGTCTCATCGACACACTATCCTAATGGAGACAAATACTATGTCACCAAGGATAGAGGAACAATTTAACTTAACCCAAATTAAACCAACTAATTGCACATAAACACTCAAACTTGACAAGACAAAAACCCGCTCTCGCGCGGTCTTAATTCTAACAAGTAAAAGCAACGAGACAATATTACTTCTTATCACCTCTCGGTCTCAAAGAAGGTGTATCCTAACTGATTTTAGATGATTTATATTACCCACTTATCCCTACAGTTGTACACCCCGCAAATAAACCCTAAACACCAAGTCAAGAGTCTAACAAGCAATCAATTAATCAAAACTAATTCAATTAACTAATGCAAGAGGATTATAAGTAATAAAACATAAAACACAGCCATCACACACAATCTAATTTATGGTTTAGTTAAACTTTACATCAATAATTCAAGTCTTGAACATTAACAATCCATTAAACAAGTCTAAACTACTCAACAATCATCTATCCTAGGCAGAACAAGCAAGTTTAGCCTAACATTGATTTTGGACAGCCATGTATACTTAAGAAAAACATCACAAACATCAACTTAAACATAATCAAACTCATTCAAGATTCAAACACAATCAATCATAAGTCAAACTATCAATCACTTGCAAAACAATCCAAAGCAAAAGATCAATTCAACAAAGTTAGGGTTCTTGAACAATAACCAAAGATTAAAGATGATTACTTAGGGTTTTTGGCTGAGATTAGGGATGTTATTGATGCCTAGCTACTGTACCAAGATCCTCCTTGATCTCCAGCCGTCACAGCCGCCAACAGCCTCCTTTTTTTTCTTTTTTTTTCTTTTCCTGCTGTTCCGATCGCAAGGGGCTGCCAAGGTTAGGGTTTTTTGTATTTCGGGTTTCTTGCTTAGATAATGGCTGAATACTTAATTAATTATCTTAATATAATATTATACAAGGCTTCTATCTTGTGGGCTTGGGTTGGGCCTTGAGTTATAGCTTTAAAACTTGACCAACAAGTCCTCTAGAACCTTCCAAATTGACTCTTTTTTCACCATCTTTCACAAACCTACAATTAGCATTTAAACTTTGTAAATTATTGCACTTAGCTCCCAATACTTTCATAAAATAAACAAATAAACATAAAAACCATGATAAAATCATAAGGAAAGTAAGTGTGTTTCACTACACATCAAACATCCCCACACTTAAGACTTTTTCGTCCCTGAAAAAGATTTGACTGCAGTTGGATCAGAATCGGAAAATCAAAGTTAAATCAAATATATAGGTTATATTTTAAAGCTCAGAAAAACGCAAAAACCGCGATCATCGATATTGTTGTCCACCTAAACCCATGCCTTAATCTTTACCGGGACAAATAAGATCCGACAATAATATTACTTAGTGGTTTACACAATTAAGACCCGCTTATTTTCTACTTTTACCGGACCAGACCACCCCAACTTGACTTAAACCTCAAAGTTAGCAGAATTAAAACTTTGTTACTCCATATTTATGAATAGTTAAGACGATCAAGGGTATTGTTTATCCACCTAAGCTTAAGCATCAAAGTTTACCAAGCAGCCATTAGATACGATTAAGGTTCAGTTATTTATAGCTAGTGCTCCCCACAACATGACATACCCCCGTTATCAAGCAATACCCCAAATCCATAACCATAGGTGAGTATGCAAAATTTCATCTGTAGGGCTTACATGTAGCGTGTCCCTTGTGGTCCGTTTCTTAATGGTAATGAGACGCGAGCAAGGGGACCCCACATGGCTAACAGCGTGGATGATCAAGTCTGTAGTGTATTTGTACTTTTGTACTTTTTGTGATCATGTTTATAGACTTATAAGGGTTTGCTCTTTGGCTTTATTTTAAATATACACAACCCCACTTAGGAATTGTGAATACCCAGATAAATAGATTGCATACAGACCCATGGTCTCCGGACCCGAAGCATCCCATCAATACAGGATTTAAGGTTATAAAACCATACGCCAATGAGATGGAAAACACTAAACTAGCAGTTTAAGATTTATATCACAGGCTACACGGCATACTCTAACGTTAAACCTACCCAAGCAACATATGATAACGTATTCAAATTTTTAAAACTCATGATATTTTCACTTTTTTCATACCAAAATTTGAGGCTTGAGTATGGCCCGACCTTTCATTGCTTATTTTCCACGGACAAAACGCTTTACCCACAAAAGATTTCCGTTTAGCCGTTTTTATCAAATTTGCACTTTCATTTTCAAGGCTGAGCCTACCGACACATCCCAAACTTAGTGCGTTTTCTTTTATTTATCTCATATTATTAGTAGTTTGAAAAACCGATTTCCGATAAATATCATCATCTCCCACTTTAATGCAACAGATGCTAAAAACAAGGGACATTTTTTTTAAGTCAAACTTGAACAACGTACGAAAAAGAAAAACGAGTGAAAAATTTTTATTTTTTAAATTTTTTATATTTTTTTTCTTTTTTTTATATTTTTTTCTACAACTAAGTAAAATAAATTCCCATCCCCACACTTAGAACGAAATCGTCCTCGATGAGAACAAGGAAAAGAAATAAAATAAAAATAAAACGTAAAGCATAAAATTAAAACTTGAAAGAACAGAAATTAAAATAGAGAACGGGTTACTCCCCTGGTTTAGATGCAGATTCTTCATCAGCTGTGTATGATTCGAACGAACGACCGTATAGCATTTCATTCGCGGCCGCAACCTCGGGTGAACCAGTTCCAAAACGCCATAAGAGCTACCATGCGCATAATAATACCTATAAAAACTCAAACTCGCTCGCATGTAGCGGCCTACAAAACAGAAAACAAAAACATAAGAAATAAACATATTTTTGTGTTTTTGAGTTTTTTATTTTTTTTTGATTTTTATTAAATATTTATATATTTTTTTTGCAAATATAAATAAAAATAAAACAAATAAAAATAGATAATAAGGAGAATCATAATACAAACTCTACAACTCGGGCTATCTCCCGAGTGATGCATCCATCACGCCTATTCATCGGTGAATGAGTCAAGGTAAAACACCTCGACTGTCTGATCAGTTATCGGCTCTCCTATGTAGTGCTTCAATCTATGGCCGTTCACCTTAAACTTCCCGCTTCGATCTTGTATCTCAATCGTGCCATACGGGAAAACCTCAGTGACCGTGAACGGTCCCGACCATCGGGATTTCAACTTTCCCGGGAATAACCTCAACCGTGAGTTATACAGTAAAACCTTATCCCCACACTTGAACTGCTTATTACCTTTCAATTTCCTGTCATGCAGTTCCTTCGTATGCTCCTTATACCGAAATGATTGTGCATATGCGTGATCCCGGAGCTCCTCTAATTCATGTAATTGATGGAAACGATTACCCTCTGCGGCGGGTAAATCAAGATTAACCCTTTGAAGGGCCCATGAAGCGCGGTGTTCCAATTCAACAGGAAGATGACAGGCCTTCCCATAAATCATCCGAAATGGTGTGGAACCAGGCGGAGTCTTGTAGGCTGTACGGAAGGCCCATAAAGCGTCATCTAATTTGTCGGACCAATCCCGACGATTTGAACCAACCGTTTTCTCGAGAATACGTTTGATTCCCCGATTACTCACTTCCACTTGCCCACTAGTCTGTGGGTGGTAGGCGGTCGCAAGCCGATGGGTGACCCCATAGCGCTTCAACGCCTTATCCATCTGCGAGTTGCAAAAGTGAGTACCTCGATCACTGATCAAGGCTTTCGGGACTCCAAAACGAGCAAATAGACTTTTCAGAAAACGGACAACCACTCGGGCATCATTGGTGGGTAGAGCTTTGGCCTCAACCCACTTAGACACGTAATCGACGGCCACGAGTATGTATTTGTTTCCACGCGAAGATGGAAACGGTCCCATGAAATCAATACCCCAAATATCAAAAACCTCACAAACTTGAATGGCATTCTGGGACATTTCGTTTCGCGAAGAAATGTTGCCGACACGCTGGCAACGATCACAACTCTTAACGAACAGATGAGCATCCTTAAAGATAGACGGCCAGTAAAAACCAGAATCAAAGACTTTTTTTGCCGTAGAATTCACACCGTGGTGACCTCAAATCGGTCCCACATGACAATGGCTCAAAATTTGCCATCCTTCCTTGACATCCACACACCTTCTAATAAGCTGATCAGCACCAATGCGGAAAAGATATGGATCGTCTCAAAGGTAAAATTTGATGTCAGCAAAGAATTTATTCTTTTGCTGGTAAGGCATCTTTGGGAGGTATCCGTCAGCGAGATAGTTCGCGAAATCAGCAAACCATGGAAAACCTTCCTCTTGTGCAGTAACGAACATCAGACTCTCCGTCGGAAAACGATCGTCGATCCTAACTCCATAATCTCCTGAATCAACTCCCTCTAGTCGTGAAAGATGATCAGCCGCCACATTCTCGGCCCCCTTTTTATCACGGATCTCTATATCGAACTCTTGAAGCAACAGGATCCATCGGATAAGACGAGGCTTAGCATCCTGCTTGCTGAAAAGATATCTAATAGCGGCATGATCCGTATAAACAATCGTTTTGGACAAAACCAGATAGGACCTAAATTTGTCGAAAGCGAATACCACAGCTAGAAGCTCTTTTTCGGTGGTGGTATAGCTTTCTTGTGCGCCATTTAAGGTCCGGCTCGCATAATAGATCGGATGGAAATGTTTATCCTTCCGTTGTCCAAGAACCGCTCCGACTGCGAAGTCGCTTGCGTCACACATCAACTCGAATGGTAATGACCAGTCGGGAGCAACCATGATTGGGGCGTTAACTAGTTTGTCTTTTAGAATATCAAACGCCTCGATACACTGCTCAGAAAAAATAAATGGAGCATCCTTCTCCAAAAGTTTGGTCATGGGTCTCGCGATTTTAGAAAAATCTTTGATGAACCGGCGGTAGAACCCGGCATGACCTAGAAAACTACGAATTGATCTCACAGAAGTAGGCGGGGGGAGATTAGAAATGGTCTCGACCTTTGCCCGGTCAACCTCTATCCCCGCACTTGAGATTCGATGACCTAGAACAATGCCCTCGCGAACCATGAAATGACATTTTTCCCAGTTAAGGACTAGGTTGGTGTCAACGCAGCGGGACATCATCCTCTCAAGATTTGATAAACATTGATCGAAGGAACTCCCAAATACGGAAAAATCGTCCATGAACACCTCCATGGAGTCCTCGATCATATCATGGAAAACGTCCACCATACACCTCTGGAATGTGGCCGGAGCATTACAAAGTCCGAACGGCATACGTTTGTAAGCAAACGTTCCGTAAGGGCAGGTGAAAGTGGTTTTCTCCTGGTCGTCGGGAGCTATCGGAACCTGGAAATACCCGGAGAAACCATCTAGGAAGCAGTAGTACTGCTGACCTGCTAAACGCTCTAACATCTGATCAATGAATGGGAGACGAAAGTGGTCTTTCCTGGTGGCATCATTCAATCGGCGATAGTCAATGCAGACTCGCCATCCCGTCACAGTCCTCGTGGGAATAAGCTCATTTCTCTCGTTGGTGACGACAGTCATGCCACCCTTTTTAGGAACCACTTGGACTGGACTCATCCAAGCACTATCAGATTTGGGGAAAATGATCCCCGCATCAAGGAGTTTAATGATCTCCTTCTTTACGACCTCTTGCATTTTCGGATTAAGCCGCCGTTGCGGCTGGATGACAGTTTTGAAATTTTCCTCCATGAGGATTTTATGAGTGCAAAACGAAGGGTTGATACCCTTGATGTCGATAATCTTCGAAGCAATAGCCTCCTTGTGCTCTCGTAGCACCCTCAACAACTTCTCTTTCTCGACCTCGGTCAATGCAGATGCATTGATAACCGGAAGCTTCCTCTCTTCATCTAAAAAAGCATACTCAAGGTGGGAAGGTAAATCCTTAAGCTCTAAGGAAAGAGGAGGACTCTCGACTGAAGGTCGGTCCATCGGATCGTCTCGTACGATCTCAGCAGACACGCCAGATTCAGGGGTATGCGACTCGGTGTCGTCATCTAAGGACTGATTGGTTACGGCAACCATTTCAATCTCCGGAATCTCCCTATCGAGAATCTGGGTGTCGGAGGCAGATCCTCCACAAATTTCACTGAAAAACTCCCCGACATGCTCCATGATGGTATCAATGAAGTATAAGGAGTCATCAGCAGACTTGGGGTGTTTCAGTGACTGTCGAACGTCGAAGGTGACGTTCTCATCCCCAACTCTTAAGATTAATTTACCCTCGCAGACATCGATCAATGCCTGTGCAGTGGCAAGGAATGGTCGGCCCAAGATGAGTGGGACACTATCGTCATCGTTCATGTCCAGGATGACAAAGTCCACCGGGAAGATGAACTTGTCGACACGAACAAGCATGTTCTCGACCACCCCACGGGGGTATTTCACAGAACGATCAGCAAGCTGGATACTCATACGGGTAGGCCTCGGTTCGCCTAGTCCCAACTTGCGATACACGGAATACGGCATGAGATTAATACTGGCACCAAGATCTGCCAGCGCATGGACGACCGTATTATCACTCAAGATGCAGGGAATTGTGAAACTCCCAGGATCGGACATCTTTTCTGGTAACTTTCTCTGCAAGACTGCAGAGCAACCAGCACTCAGAGGAATGGAAGAGACTTCGCCTAACTTCTCTTTGTTCGAAAGAATATCCTTAAGAAACTTTGCATATTTGGGCATATCGAAATAAATATGGGTAGTCGGAGTATCCTGTGAATCACCATGTTGATCACTCCAACAAAAATACGAAAACAAGTTAAGAAATGGATAGTAAGAGTGCCCAAGGGTTCCATGGTTTTTTCACCTAACTAACCATTTAAATAACGGAACACAATAATCGGGAAAACCGAGTTTAGCCACGAACCACCGTGAATTCGGTTTAAAATTAACCTAAGGTGTCTGTCATATGGCATTTATGGATCTCGCTCGGTTCCATAGGGTTGAGTACTGTGGTCAGGTTATCACACAGGTAAGGAATAGCGTCTTACCTTTGGTTCTTGGAACTGTTTTGCCAGTGCCCAACTCACAGTTTCTCTTCCCTTTTCATTTATCATAGGGACATGCCACATAACCTAGCCTTAAGGTGTACGAGTGAAAACAACATGTAGGAATTCTTAAGGAATTTCCCGAAAATAAAAGCAATCTACTTTTTGAAAAGTTTTCTTTGAATGTTGAGGCATAGCCTCGGAGTTTGTGTGTGTGTGCATAACAATACAATAATTAATAAATAATTGTCTAAGAAAGTTGTAAACAATTAATTTTGAACACATAAGGCAAACAGATAGGCACGTATAGGGCTCCTAAACATGTGTCTAAGGCAATTTCTAACGACCTATCTAAAAACCTGGATCTGATACCAATCTGTCACACCCCAACCTACGGTGAAATGCCGGGGCGCGAACTGATTGTCACAACTCTTAAGGTTACTATCATGCACAATATAAGTTTCAATATCTAATTAATAATTTCTAATAAAACAAATATTCATGTACAACAAATTTATAAATAAACAATACATTAAACATCCAAAATTAAGTTCTTGTATCTTTTCTCTAACATGCATCCTAAGTTGCTTTAAACAATCTTGATAATCACTTCACACGATAACCTGCATATGCGTTGAAAATAATATAGTTTGTCAACACAAGGTTGAGTGAGCAACACACTAGTTTAAATGTACATATAGTATATAACAAAAATATGTAGTTGCAACAAGTCATATGAGAATAACAAATTAACCAAATGAGCAAGTATAACTGAGATGTCGAGAAGCACAAAGGCTAACGACTGGCATATGATCATACTAGACTGAGATTATGTTGGACCTCTCCGAATGCGAAAGCATACAAAGCAAATAAGCACATAAACAAGTATGGTATAAGTTGTTAACACATAAGACAAAGTTGCAGTTTTAAGTATAAGATGAGAAATATATTTACGCATTTGTCCCCAAAACGTGGAAAACAAGTAAAATAGGGGAATGTGGTACTCACCTCGATAGACGAACAAAAGTGAAAAGAGAAATATTAGGAATAATGATTCGCGGAAATCACGCGTTTCGGGAAAATACCGACGAGAATCCTAAGTAACAGATAATTATAGAATAAATACGAATTGAATAAAGAATCTAAAACTATAGAGAAGTTCGGGTTTAATGATCGAGTGTAAACTTTACAAAAGCTTTTCTTTACTTAGATTTATTATAAATTTTATTGTCAAAGTTTTATGGTAATAAATATGATTTACTTATAATAAACACCTAAAAATACTTGAATAAATACTTACAAAGATTTTGTAGAATATATAAAGAGATTTATTTTCTCAATTTATAAATACGTTTAATATATGTTTGTTAGTAATAGATATATCTTTTATATTAAGGTCTTTTATAAAATATTTAAACTATACATTATTTATCAAAATTACATTAAATATATAACTTAACTTGAAAAACTTATTTAAATCAATCTTTTTACTTAATACTTATTCATACATACATGCATATATATATATATATATATATATATGGATTTTTAACATGGATTTAGAAAACGCCTAGTTTAGATGTCGGGTTTGTAAGAACATTGATTTATTTTTATATTTAATATTAATAATATAACTACATAATTAAATATATAATATGTATAATAGTTTACAACCCAAAAAAAATGATATAAAAACGGGCTGGGGAGGTTTCGAACCTGCGCCCCAGCCACCACGCAGTCCGTAGCCAACGCACAAACCAACTGAGCTAGATGATCAGATGATTATAATCTGAAACGGGTTTATTAAAAACACATGGCTTGCGAACCAAGTTAGAACATAAACCCTAAATCGTTAATTGATTAAACCCTCTTGTGTTTAATCAATTAACCATAGGGTTAATGGATTAAAGAATACGACGAACAGATCCAAGAAATCAATTACCTGTAACAGGGATTACGTGAGGATTAAAAGATCAAAACGTCGCCGGCCAGTATGGGGTCAAGAACACCATTCAAACGGCAGTAATAACGCAATTGGGGCTAGGGCTTTTGATCGCGGGATGAAAGAGGTGTTGTATGAATGTTTAATTGAATTTACATGGCTGATTTCATATATAACGAAGGCGCTTTAGGGTCGGCTAGGTTTAACACGTTGCAGATCTTGATTTTATTTAATTAACACAACAAGGGTGTCGGTTAGGCCGATTTAAGGAAGGTATATCACGTAGTTGATTCAATTTCCATAAACACAACGAATATTGAGGTCCAAGACATGCCAATTTGAAATCAGGTTCGTGAAACGGGTATGGATTTAAGGGTTGGGTTCTGGATATCCATATTTGATGGGTTATAATTTATAAAATTTCAGTTTAGTCCCTATGATTTGAGGATGGGTACACAAGGAGGTAAAAGTTTATATCTTGGATTAAATATGCCAAATTGAGAAAGATATAAGTATAAATAGTTAAATAATTATAATAATAATTAAACAATTCAAACTTGATAAACGAAATAACCCGAACATTGAACCGAGTCAGGTAAAAGTATAAGTTCGAAAACAAGAGTTGTTACAAAAATAGTGGAGTACAGATAAAAATATAGAAGAATGTGATCCCCCCTGACAGGTGGTCCATAGGACAACCCTTAAGTGGTTTAAGTTCGTTAATATTCGCATGTTTAATCAGTTTATCTTGTTGAATAAGATAACTACGAGTACTCGTATAATGGCAGGTATGAGAAGATAGAAGATGGAATTCCGAGAACATGGGCGAAAACGGTGAAGAAAACGGACTTGACACGAAGAAGTTATGACGAAAACAAAAAATTGGTGGTGAAGACCACCGTAGCTTACGGTACCCACCGTAAGCTACGGTGGGAGTTGAAGATAAAAGCTGCCGTAAGGCAGTTTAAACCCACCATCAGGTTTTAGGAAGCCACCGTAAGCTACGGTGGCCACCGTAGCTTATGGTGGAGGCTGCGCTGCACTTTGTAACTGCCATAAAACATGTACTTTTGGACGGCTTTTCATATCTTTATCACATCTTTTCATCTAAGAAACACTTGGAGGCGATTTTTGGAGACAAGAATATTATTTTGAGTGTGGTAATCGTTAAAGACTTGTTTTTGATTCATATGCAAATTATAATCGAATGAATGATGAACCGAATCAACCCCCCCCCCCCCCCTTAGGTTTTATATAGTTATAAAATAATGATTTTTTCCGGCTAATTTATGTCACTGACGGGCCACACCAATGGTCACCGGCCCACCCGGTCATCTCCATACCCCGGATACAGAACCTTGGAGGTTCTAGGTGTAAGGCCCCGTCACCGGTAACCCTACTTTCGTGTTGGATTTACTCATAAACGCAGTTCTAAATATCAGAGTTAATTAAAACATTCGCGGAATTTAAAAACTTTCATAAAACATTTCATAACAAAACACGTCTTGTCTTAAAATATCATTTCGTTTTTCAAAATAAACGAAACATTAAACTTAAACGTCTTAAGTCTTTCGATGCCAGCCTCTTATTCAGTGCCACGTGTCTCCTCAAGCGAGCTGCCTCATCCTACTCACCTGCGTGCATACTAAAAGTCAGCTACGCTGAGTGAGTTCTAGTTAATCATACACTATACAATACACATAAACTTATATTCTTTCATTCATACTTTCGTTCATACTTTCATTCATACTTTCATACATATTTTCTTTACATACATAATCCTACGTTTTAAAGAGCCTTTCGCCCTATAACCTCACATATATTATAAGGGTCTGGTCCCTAACATCACAGATATTATAAGGGTCTGGTCCCTAACATCACAGATATTATAAGGGTCTGGTCCCTAACATCACAGATATTATAAGGGTCTGGTCCCTAACATCACAGATATTATAAGGGTCTGGTCCCTCTTTCCTCGAATATTAGTAGGGTTCGGTTCCCTAGTTCTCGAATATTAGTAGGGTTCGATTCCCTCTTCGTTACCATACAACCATACATCATACCTCGAGTATTATTAGGGCTCGGTACCCTTTTCGTAACCATACAACCATCATTTCCTTCTTTTATTAACTTTATTACGTTCATACACATAAGCATACATATCATACTTATCTTATACATAGCGTTACAACCTGACAGTACGTGCAATATCCGAAGATCGTTCACGTACCATCAAGCAATCATTCATTCATATCACATCATTCACATAAGGCATACACTTATCTCTTAGGATAAGCGTATTAACAAACATATCGAGTATGCACACAGCCCCGAAAGCATAACACATAAATGGGGCTAGAACTCACCTGAACACGGTTACGTTCACCGTTAATCGTAATCCCTTTCTTCAGTTGTGCATGGCTGACTGTATAACAAGTATACGCATCAATTAACTATCACTTCTCATATTGCATTTCTATCTTTATATGACCCACAACGAACGGGGATCCGGGGGCAGCTCCCCTGGCAGCGGGGTCTAGGGGCGGCAGCCCCTAGCAGGGTCCAAGGGGCAGAGCCCCTGGCTGGGGTCGAGCTGCCAGGTCAGCTTGGAAAAATTTTATTTCCATTAACTGTCTTAACACATTTTTCATTAGGTTTTTAATTTATTTCCTAATCGAACTTGACTTTAAGCGAAGTTAAACCTTAGGCGAACTTAGCTTTAAGCGAAGTTAAACCTTAAGCGAACTTAGCTTTAGGCGAAGTTATCAGTTAGGCGAACTTGGCCGTAAGCGAAGTTATCAATTAGGCGAACTTGGCCTCAGGCGAAGTTACCAGTTAGGCGAACTTGGCCGTAAACGAAGTTATCAATTAGGCGAACTTGGCCGTAAGCGAAGTTATCAATTAGGCGAACTTGGCCTCAGGCGAAGTTATCGCTTTGAAGGCGAAGTTATCGCTTTGAAGGCGAAGTTGCCCAGTTCAGCCGCTGTTTGGTTTCTATGAAGCATTTTTGGCGATTTTAACACCCTTGTTATGGTTCAACATCACCCACTACGTTCCCCAACCGTTTTCGGTCGTTTATACACTATAAAGCTTGGATCTTTAAACTTCAAAGATCAAGAATCATACATTTTTGTGCTTGTTTGGATCTCGTTTAACTTGTTTAATCACAACTAATCGTTCTCTCTCCCTCGGATCTTGTTCGTTCCTCTCTCGGCCGCCGGCCGTATGGCGGTGATGTGGTGTGTGTGTGTGTTTTGGAGTTTGTTAGAGAATAAGATGGAATGAGTGATGGTTTAGGGTTTAGGGGATATTTATATCCCTTAAAGCCCATGGACCTAAGGTCCATTCTCATTTAACCCATCTCAATTAATCTAAGTCCATGATCCGCTCCTTACTCGATATTAAATAATCAATAACGCGAAATCACTAAACATAACTTTCTTTATTCAACCTTAAAATTTTAGGATGTTACACTAGGCTAGGCATGTCCATGAAGGAAAGCTTTACCTACACCTACATCATTCCATCCCATAAGTCCCGACATCGACCCATCATAGGTGAGAAATATTAGAGAATATTATAGAACTAGCTTTTGAACCCGTGTATTACACGGGATTTGCCAAATAATAAAAATAAAAAGATCCATTATTTGAAAGAAATGAACAAAATTAAAGCTAAAAATAAAATATATAGTACAAACAATAAGAAGTCTAGAACCTCAAATTTACAAAATCAATTTTTTATATACAATAATTGCATAAATTGTTTTGACCAATTACCCGTGGATAACTATGATGAATGAGATAAAATATTAGAAAATTATAATGAAAATTATAACCCATTTCTCAAAATTGTTTTGTCCCATGACCTATGGATTGTTATAATAAATAAGATGATAAATTAGATAATTAGAAATGAAATTATATCCATTTGTCAAAATTATCTTGACTCACGACCCATGGATTGTTAGGTAGAATTAAATGAGAGATTAAAGAATTAGAAAGAAAATTATAACCCATTTGTCAATATGGTTTTGCTTCATAACCCATGGATAAGTCAAATGAATGAGAAGAGAGATTAGACAAAGAATGAATGTGGGATTGGCACATCATCTTCAATATTTTCTTTTATTAGTATAGTTAGATATATTATTAGAGTTTTAGTATTATAGTGTTACCATAATTAGGAGATTGTATTTGATTATGTTTCGTTGTATTTATCTTTTGTAACACTATATATAGTTGATCAATAATACATTACATCTCACGGGGTTTTTATTATTCTACATGGTATCAAAGCCTTAAGGTTTTGGCTTGTGTCTTTCTCTTCTTCTCAATCTCGTCCTGTCTCATGGACGTTTATACACACAATATATAGTTGACTACGGTCTATGTGTTAGCGCTTCCTCAAGCGTCGCCAAGTACCCAGTTTTGTTTTTCGGTTCCAGGCGCAAAACAAAATCGTGTTTTTAAACTTGAAGAACCACTTTTGACTTTTGAGTTATTTGATCTTTATTCTCAAATTTGATTTTCCTTTTAGTATAATTGTTTTCACCTTCTCAACAATTCTTTTACTTATCTTCTTATTTAGCTTTTCTTGCTTTTGTTTTTTTCTCATTGAAAAAAATATATATACATATATTGTCTGATTGAAAAACAGAATGTGTAGTTTTTTTTTCTATTCAGTTTTTTATTTGTTTAGTTTTTTCTCTCATTCACAAAGTTCCTTTGCATTTGTAATTTCTTTAGCTTTTGTTTATTTTTTTTTCTCTTGTCATTAATTTCCTTAAAAAAACGTAGTTTTTTTCTTTATTATTATTATGATTTAGTCTTTTGTTATTTATTTATATTCTTCGGAATATGAAAAGAATTGCCGCAAAGTCTTTGCTTTGGCCGACTCAGTCATAGCTCATGCTGTCGCAGTCGAAGCTCTTGTCATCATGCCTAGCCGCCTGACTACGGTCAAGCCGCCGCCGATCTTCTTAGATCCTATAACCGATCGAGTTCCCGCTCTACGTGACAGCCGATCGTATATCTTCACAAGTTGTGCGCTCCAATCCGAGCGTTCGATTTCCTACCGCTCTGACTGCGGGGGAATATTATAGAATATATTATTAGAGTTTTAGTATTATATTGTTACCATAATTTGGAGATTGTATTTGATTATGTTTCCTTGTATTTATCTCTTGTAACACTATATATAGTTGATCAATAATACATTACACCTCACGGGGTTTTCATTATTATACAAGAAACCCCCCTTTGACTAGGGCTATTCAAAACCGGATATCCGAAATTTCGGATATCCGAACCTTTCGGATAGTGAAAATCACTATCCGAATCCGAATCCGAAGTTTCGGATATCCGAAGTTCGGATATCCGAAATTTCGGATATCCGAAATCGGATATCCGAATATCCGGAAAAAAAAATACTCACTCTAATATGATATAATATATATATATATATATATATAATATGTCTCACTGTGCAGGAAGACATTCAACTTATGGCAGACACGGGTTTGGAAGCTTTTACATTTTCAATATCTTGGTCCAGACTCATCCCAAGTATATTGACTTAATACTCAATCTAATATCTGTTATAACATATATGTAATTCAAATATTCAATTAATACTCACTCTAACAATAAATGATGGTGGCTGAATGGATGTTGGATGGGATGGCGACGGGACACGGCATGGCGACGGGACGGGATACTGATAGCCGGAGATGGTGGCCGGAGTCGGAACGGTGTTTTAGAATACCGGATATTAAGTTAGAGAGAATGAGAGAGGCGCAGATTCATGTTATGTGAGATATTGTGATCTAGGGTTTGTGTATAATGTAAATAAAATTAAAAAATATTAAAATTAAAATACCGGATAATTCGGATATCCGAAAAATCAGAAAACTACTATCCGAATCCGAATCCGAATCCGAATTTTCGGATAGTTCGGATACGGATAGTCGGATAATTCGGATACGGATTCAGATTCGGATAGTTTTGAACACCCCTACCCTTGACCCATAACCTGAAATCCTTATTCTATCACAGATAAGACGTGAACTTAATACCTCCCCATTTTAATGAAGTCTTTGGATGACTCACTTAAATAACAATTTTATAATTCTAAATAATAATTTAACTTATAAAATAAACTTTATTTTTATGAGAAATCGTCTAGTATAAATATGATAACGTGGTTTTTAAATAAATTTACCTATGGGCCTTAAATCTTTTATTCTCACAAACCCTACCACCATATGCATAGTTGCCGATTTTCTATCATTCTGTTTTTGTTCATAGGCATCATGCATAAGGGTGTTATGATCAAGTCTGCAACAGACATACTGAAGCAGAAAAAGAAACAAAAGCAGGATTTTATCAATAAACATAGACAAAAAAATCCTGACAATCAACAACACATCATCGGTTCAGAGATTAGTTCTGTTACAAAAGAAGCTGAAACTGAGTCAGGTGACATTATTATTATTGATAATAATATTGACTATGATGATATATTGTTGTGTCACATATTACCAAAGGTTCCAGCCGAATCGATAATCCGATTTAAGTCCGTTTCCAAAGGATGGCACTCGTTCTTAACGACCCCTATGTTTGCCCAAATGCATCAAGAACACCACCAAAACAGCCACAAACTACTCTTTATATCCAATACTACAAGACCACTCACCTTCAGCTCCGTGGATTGCGAAAAACTTGAAGATGGTTTCACCTCCGAACGCCATTTTCCATTTGAAGTAGACTGTCCTCAGGACATGACCATTATAACGTCTTTCAATGGACTGGTGTGCGTGGGCATAAAGGATAAACATAGCAAGTATGAACTCAAATACTCTCGTCTAATCTTATGGAATCCACCAACTGGTGACTATAAGACGTTATCTAAAACCAATGCTCATGAAGAATGTTATAAGGCCTCAAGGAGAGTATTCGTGTTGTGTTACGTCTCTTCTGAAGACTACTACAAGCTTCTTCGTGTAACCAAGTCTTGCAATGTTTATATATACTCGTTGAAATCTGACTCGTGGAGAAATATTGAGCAAACTGAGGAGTTCCATCGTCTATCCTGCTCGTTTTTTTATCACAATGCATTACTGAACGATAAACTCTATGTCCTTAAAAAAGGCAACGCAGATTTATATTCAGTTATGAGGCTCGATCTGAAGACCGGAAAATTAACAGAGGCAGAAACTCCCTTCTCTAGAAAATTTGAGGCATGTTTGGGTTTCACTGTTCGAAGAGGCTGCATTCATGTTTGGATGTGCAGGCATTCGAACAGGGATCGTTATATTGACTTGTGGAGGATGGATGGTGATGGTCATGGTGATTGGATAAGGGTGGTAACTTTTTATGAGACAGTTGCATTTGATCGTTGGTTTATGCAACCGCTGCACTTGATGGCGGATGGTAAGTGGCTCATGCTTCACAATCAATGTCTTTACATAACAAATCCAGAGAAGCCTAACAGGTTGATGTGATCATATTCCTCTATGGTATACAAGTATGAGGACACGCTTATGGAGATCGCTCCCGGAGGGAAATACCTCGAGACGTTGGTGTCACCGAATCAGTATATGAAGTAATATAGTACTCCATTCTTTTTTATTTTCTCTGGCAACTCTTACATTGGCTTCTTGCTTTCAGTTACTTGGTTTTTTGCTAATGTCACTTTTCACAACTAGAAAACAAGTTATTTTCTCACAAAATTTTTCTACAAATTTCATACGAAGTAGTTCCAACAGATTTCCAACAAAAAAAATAAGCTCCAACTTTGCTACAACATTATATAATAAACATTATGTTAAGTCAAAATAGTTTTTGTAGGAAAGTTGTAAGAAGTTTACAACCAAATGTTTTTGTAACAATTTTGTAAGAAAAGTCGTTGGAAAACGGTTGAAAGCGATTTTCAAGCATGTGTTTTCCAACGTAACTTTTGTTAGAAAACTGTTAGAAACTGGATTTTCCAACAAATTTCCTACGAATTCAGTTGTAAAAAAACATATCTTTTTCTAGCAGTGTTTGAATTGTGTGCCAAAGTGTCATGTTGCATACTACCATGACTCAATGTCTCCTACCTGGACATAAGCGTCAATCATAGCGTTGGATGCAGTTGTGCCTCGGGATAAATGTGTTTTATCTTGTCTACTACTAGATTTTTTTGGTTGAAACTATTCACAGTTGTTTGTTAATCATGAACATTGGTAGCTTTAGTGTACAATCGTTTAAAGCTCAATTAGGGTTGGGTTATGTACGGGTCACCTAGTTAAAATAAGAACGCATATAGCTCACAAGAACAACAGTGGTTGTTAAAATAATGTTTAAACATAGCTGAAGAACACATATTATATAATGCAAAGTTTCATCTTGGCAAAGTCGTTTGAGGTTTTAAATAAATTTGAAGAAACCATCAACTTATACTTTCATAACCAAAGGTTTACGAATGAACTCCGTGTAACTTGTTACCAATATAGTGAATCAGTAGCGAAAACATTAACCATTTATGTTGCACAGTTGCTTGTTGATACTTACACAACTAGTTTGTTCATCTTACGTAGACGTTCAAGCATTTAGTCGTTGATGCTTTTTTATGATTTTGTTTTCTTATTGCAGTGAAGCAACAATAATATGGTTGTGTGTAGTTTTAATCGTTGCAAATAACTTTCTTTCATTATTTATTTTTTTTATCATGTGCATTTCAAAAATCCAATTATAAGCATAGACATAGAATGAGGAATTTGCTACTTAGTTGCTTTGCACACATTAAGTTTTGCCTATACGAATTTGGTACATTTTTAACTTATTTTATACAAATGGGTCGATTTTGGTAAGCTTTAATCTATAGCGGGTCAATGGCGTTACCTAACCCGTTTGAAACACGTTTTCTGCCTTTTATTGCTTTGAAATCATTTATCTCTTTCACATGACTCATGAGACCTCACTTTGAATTTGTTCAATTCTTAATTCTCTTACAATTGGCTCTTGCTTAGATCAGGCGGACACGTGTTTAGTGGTAGGCATGTTTAGAATTCGATTCGGATTCGAAAAATCCATATTTGATTCGATCAAAATTAGAGTCCGGTAATTAAATTCGAAGCGAATACGAATATATTATTTTCCATTTCTCAATACAGTAGTTAAATGATTACACACAATTATTTTTTCATTAAAACATGTCAAATCAGATTGTGAACACCACTTAATTACATACTCAACAAGTTAAAATCTAACATGTAATTGCATTATATGAAGATTTGACTAGCGGTTCAAGTATGTTGGATCCGACAGTTTAGAAATTAAGTGACCATTTTGGGTATTTTTGGTTTAAGTGGGTTAGTCCAGGAATTGTATTGGTAAAAAAGCGATTTTGGTCATTGTCCCTTCATAAAAGTCAGGCCCTACATTCAAACAAGACTAGAAAAGTCAGAATCAATATTACTTTAAGCCTTCCAGCTTGGATCATTCACCATTAAGAAAATTGGAAAAGAATATACTTATATGCTTATACTCGAGTTAACAATGAGTCGAGTACGCGTCATGTTTTAGTAATCGTGTCCATACCCGATTATAAAACTATGTCCCGTACCCTATTGAAAGCATGAATAAAATGCGCTGAGAGGTTAATTTTCAGTTGCAATAAACTAATTAATATTCCTTTTTTGGAAAAAGAGATGCTCATTCACCTTTTCTAAGTGTTCCTTTTCAGCACTAAGTAGGGAAGCCTTACACTTTCCTTTTATGACCCACTCATGCACAAACTAGACACACTTGCTCATGTTTTACCACTTGTACTTGCACCTGTTCTGAGTGTGTATAATCTGCTGACATGTCAGCTGAATTGTTTTTCACATGGATGCAACCATGTTAGGCACACACCTCACTTATAACTCCACACTTATTCTTCATTTGGTCTCAAGGATTCCTTTTCTTACCAATAAATATGGCTTCTCGGTTTCTCATTTTCATACTCGACCACAACTCTAAATTTCATCATAAGCTCACTCAAACAAATGGCTCAGGTTAGCAAGACAATTGAACCATGGTGGTGTATAAATGGCAGTGATCATGCTCCTGGAGACAATGATGGTCATGATCATGGTTACGAATATGCACCTATATTGGCTCGCTTAGAGGGAGACGGTGATGACGATGATGGAGATTATGATTACGCTCCAGCAGCATGAATGATAGCATTGACCTTTAGGATGTGTTTTTCTAACAGTGGGTTTTCATGGATCCTAGTTTCTTATTGTGAGAGGATTTAAATTAAGGATTGTAGAAGTTCAATGTTTTAGTGTATGTTTTGAAATAATAATGAATTGATAGTTGGAGTTATCCCTTTTGATCTGATTTGTTATTTTCTTTCAATCTTATTAAGGACATTAATAGAGCATATGTAGCATGAGATTTGTATGATATCTAATCAGGACCGGCTCCGAAAAGTCGAAAAAGAATTTGGGCCAAAGGCGGAATATTTTTTGGGCCTTAAGTAAAAGAAACATTTTGTTGTGTTTAAACAATTTAATTATAAATAAGCTTACTTGATTATGATTTAACTTGTGTAAAAATTTTTGTATAAAAATAAGCTTAAAATTGTCTTAAATAAGACTAGAACCCACAATCTTTTGGTTAGATGTCATACCCCTTTACCATTAGACCAAGCTAGTGGATTGTAATTGTGTTGAAACATTGATTATACACATGTTTTTGATAAAATTACAAATAATTTTTTTCCAAAAAAAAATTCGGGCCTAGCAAGGTGTCGAGCCTGTGGCCGTCGACTACCCTACCACGCCTCAAAGGCGGCCTTGTATTTAATATTGCATGCATGTATGCAATTCTATATCTCCATAACATGTAAATGTTTATGATGACCACTACAATGATGACAAGTGATCATAATTATATCTTATGCCTTAGGAAGCAATATAGTATTTTTTTTGGGTAAATAGGAAGCAATATAGTATTGCTTCCATATGTATCACATGAATTCATAAATACCTTTGAATTAATGAATTAATAATGATAATTAATTAACAATTAGTCCTATTTTGGTATGTAGAACTTAAATGAAACCCTGGAGGAAATTAGAAGTTATCGTAGTAATGATGCAATGCTTACATGCTAATCATGATGAATGACTTCTTATTTAAATCATCGCGTATATAGCACATGCACAGAATGCATGAAAGCTGTTTCTAGCCAGCAAACTTCCCAACTTACTGTGATAACAATGCTGATTCTTGATAAGTTTAAAGCCTAGCTGAACATTAACAACTGGCAGATGATTTCATACTCTATTGATGAAAGATCCATACAACATGAAAGAAGAGAATTTGCATTTGTTAACATATCAAAAGAAAGCCGTAATGCACTCGGGTACTTACACTAGTTCTGGAATAACAAATGTTTGTGTGTATGATTATGTAAACTAATATTCATCTTCTATAGAAATATCAATAACTAGATAAAAAAATGGATTTGTCCTATATACATATAAAAAAGAGTTAACAAATTTTAGAAGCTTGTAACAATGATATTAATATTTTGGGATTTGGGGATTTTGTGTTGTGGTTCCAACAATTAATCGTTGGCCAAAGAAATTAGACGGAAGCCAGATTAGAAATTTAGAGAGAAACTTAGATCAAATTAACATTTTTCATTCATAATCCTAACATATAAGAACTAGTGGCTTATATAGCCAAGATACATAACCAACCCACTACTTAATTAACTACCCGCTAGGCCACTACAAAGATATTAAACGGACAATTATCAATCTAAACAAATACAAAGAACATAGAAAAGTTGCACTGCATGGCATTGAGTTGAAGGTATGGAAACATGGGTGTGGTGCCAGATCGTGGCACACAACAATCCCTCCCGCTTGAAGAAATCGTGTCCGCACGGTTGAGAATGTGGACATGATATGACGCGTTGCCACGGTGGTCGCCATTCGAGCCTTCCAACGGCGTTCGGAGCAGTCACCACGAGGCACCACGGTGGGCGCCACTCCTTGAAAGACCGGACATATGCATGGTTATCTCGATTAATGCGGGTAAAATACTCAAAATCAAACCCATGAAAAAGGGTTGTTGCTGGGGTGGGTCGTGGAGGTTGGTGTGAAACAGTGAGGGTTGAGCCAAGTGTTGTGTGGTTGTGATAATGGCGGTACAACGGTGGATGCAAACAACACAGGTGGAGGTGGTTTGATGACAGCAGATGGTGGTGGTGCGGCGGCAGTGGCCAGTGTTGGCGTTGTGGGTGCGGAAGCGACAAAGGTTGGGAACCGAGGTCGGTTTTTGAGAAGATTGATCATCTCCGCAAGTGTTGACTCGATTCGAGCCAACGACTCGTTCCATGTTTGAGCGTCCATAGAGGGGATCAAGACCGCTCTGATACCACTGTTGTGGTTCCAACAATTAATCGTTGGCCAAAGAAATTAGACGGAAGCCAGATTAGAAATTTAGAGAGAAACTTAGATCAAATTAACATTTTTCATTCATAATCCTAACACATAAGAACTAGTGGCTTATATAGCCAAGATACATAGCCAAGATACATAATCGACCCACTACTTAATTAACTACCCGCTAGGCCACTACAAAGATATTAAACGGACAATTATCAATCTAAACAAATTCAAAGAACATAGAAAAGTTGCACTGCATGGCATTGAGTTGAAGGTATGGAAACATGGGTGTGGTGCCAGATCGTGGCACACAACGTTTTGTCACCTAATAGTAAACAAGTTTCTGTCTTCGTGAAAAATTATATAAATGTTAAACTAAATGCATATTAATTGTTGGTTATTCTTTTTGAGTTTAAGGCATTGTTCCATTTTGGTCATTCAGTTTAAACAATACTCAAATTAGTTTCTATATCAAGACTGTGTCCTAATATTAACATTATGATTAATTTATATAAATGTCACTTGCTAGTTGGTTAGAGTGGACTTACTACTACTTGCTAGTTGTCATGTATGCTTAGATGCATATATCCCACATAAATGAATTGAATACAATTATATACAAATGGTGCTGAGAAGTTAATATTGTTTAGTTGTAATTAATTAATTAGTATTTCTTTGTCAAAAGAGGAATGCTCATTCACCTTTTCTTAGTGTTCCTTTTCAGCACTAAGTAGGGAAACCTTGCACTTTCCTCTTATGATCCACTCATGCACAAACTAGACACACTTGCTCATGTTTCATCACTTACAGCTGTTCTGAGTGTGCTTAGTCTGCTGACATGTCTCCTGAATTGTTTTTCACATGTTACACACACCCTTTACTTACAACACCACACTTATAACCATGCATGGATGACGTGAGGTCGAAGAATCACTCAAAAATAAACCGATTATAACTAATTAGATAGCAATAAGCGGGTGTCGAACACAAGGAGTTTGTGGAAAATGTGTTACTAAGTAGCTTTATAATTAAACTATATTAAACTAAGTGCGAAAAGTAAATTTAGTGATTCGGTTGGTTGATTTGAATAACAAAAAGAACTAAAACAATTAAACGAGTTTTAATCAATATGAGACAATATGTCTTCCCTCGGTTTCAGGTTTCCATGAATGTTACAGTTAATGTTTAACTGAGATGAACAATAGATAAAGTTCGTGTTTACGTAAACGATTGCGATAATTGAAGATCAAGTACTTGGATTTTACAACGCAAGGTAATCACTCAAAAACCAATTAATTTATCTAACCCTTAATCCCTCCCGATTAATCTCGATTACTTAAAGAACCAAGAACTGACGGTTTAGAACACAAAATCGATAAACTAATAATTTATCAATCAATACATAAACACCATAATAATGAAATCAATAAGATCAAATATTATCTCAGAAATTGTCTAAACATTCAACCAAACAAACATAATAAACCTTACAATCCGAGGGAAAACACAAAGGAAATTAGCCGAGCATGATTCGGTTCGTTATCTCTTCGATTATAGTTTGCATATGAATCAAAATAGAGTTTCTAATGATTACCACACTCCAAATTAAGCTATGGCACCTCCAAATCGCCCTTAGGTCGTCCTTAGATGAAAGATAATCATAAGGATATGAAAAACCGTCCCAGATATAAGAAAAACGGCAGTTACAAAGTTGCAGCGTCGCCTCCACCGTAAGCTACGGTGGCCACCGTAGCTTACGGTGGCTTCCAAAACCTGATGGTGGCTGGAAACTGCCTTACGGCAGCTATAAATCTCCAACCCCACCGTAGCTTACGGTGGGTACCGTAAGCTACGGTGGTCTTCACCACCAGTTTCTTGTTTCTTTGATATTTTCTTCGTTCCAAGTCCGTTTTCGTCACGGTTTTCACCTACGTTCTCGTAATTCCATCATCTAGCTTATTATTCCTGCCGTTACACGAGTAAACGTAGTTATCCAATTCAACAAGATAAACCAATTAAACACATGAATATTAACGGACTTAAACCACTTAAGGGTTGTCCCATGGACCACCCGTCACATTCCCACACTTACACATTGCTTGCCCTCAAGCAACATCTCAAAACAACTTCCGATTACATTCAACTTGTTTCCACCAATCTTACCACAATTTCGGTTCAGTTAAGGTCCCAAGTCTTACCCCATTCCCTTATTTTTATTTGTTGCACTAGTTCACTTGATGTTTCATTTAAACCGAAGATTTCTAACCAAACCTAACATGCTTTTGGTTTTTATCTATACATAACACATTTACACAATAACATTGTTATTGGTGATCATCCATACATTTCATATTTAATCAATTCTCCTCGCATACGCTTGTACAATCATCAAATCTCCACCTATGTAAATGCGTATTGACATGAATACAAATCAAGAGGTCTTAAAACGGGTTGTAATGGGGCCAAGTGTAAGAGTATGGAAGGGAATATTGAAAGTATCTTAAGCGATCCGATCCGACTTATTACAAACAATCTAAGAAAAATAAAAATAATATAAACAACTATAAACATCACTAACTTCTCATTTTCTTTTTCTCTTTTTTTTAAACTAATATAATACTTGAACATTACATACATAAACATTGCAACTATAATACAAACCCTTTTTTTTCTTTTCTCTTTTTCTCTTTTTTTTTTCTTTTTGAACTAATATAATACTTGAACATTACAAACTAGCATGATAAACATAATGCTTCACATCTCTGACTGATAATTACTAAAACAATTACATAGAAACCTATTAAGTCGGATCGTTTCGCAAAATAACCCCCGATTGATTAAATGAAAGAAGAGGCCCAATAAAGTTTTCAAAAGGAACCCAACCCCCCGCCCGTCACATGACCATCCTCATATGTATAATGTATGAGGCCCCAACCCCCCAAAACCCACACTCGCGCTCATCCAGACGAGGCTTAACCTAAGTGCCTCTATCACTTTTGCACTCATGCCAAGCTAAGATCTCGAAATGCACTAATTGTATAAGTTCTATCGGAGAATATCAATCGTCCCACCAACAATACTTTCTCAATTCTCAAGTGTAAATGAACGTGTTATGTAAGTTATTACACCGAAAGCATGCTAACCTTGGTTAGAAAACTACATAATCTCCTTTTTTTAAAAACAACTATGCACATGTTATTTAGGGAATTGTGACCATGAAAAGGGACCAAAACTTTACCCCGCCATCTTACCACTTTCCGATTCTTTTAAACACTTTTTTTTTTCATTTTTCTATTTTTCTGATTTTTTAATTTTTTCTGATTTTTTTTATTTTTTTTTATTTTTATTTTTTTATTTATTATTATAAAAAACAAACAAAATTTTTCCTCATCCCCACACTTGGGATACATTGTCCCCAATGTACAGTTTTAAGAAAAATAAAACAAACCACTTGTTAACACCACCTTCATTCCAACACATTCCCATAATACTTAATCAAAAGTATTTTGTCCACCACCCATCCACCCAAAAACACATAAAGACACAAAATAACTTATACAAAACTATACAAAATGATGTTCACCTGATAACACGAGATTCCATCAGAAGAAGGGCGGTCGGGCCGGCCCGAAAATGGATGTCATCACATCGTTGAACTCACCAAATCCAAATGCATCTTGACCATCACCACCTTGCTCACCTCCTTGTTGTTGCGAGGTGCTTTGACTTGAACCTTGATTGGGATCCACCCACCTGGAATGATGCAATGGTGGTGTAGGGTATAACACACTACCATCATACGGTGGCAAAGTGGTGTAATCCACATATGGCGGGTCGGCCACAACCGGCTGTCCCGCATGCCACGCGTCATGCATCCGTCGCTGACGATCGTCAAGGTATTGGCGTTTCATGTTATCCTCAAAGGCATCTTCATGGGTGCGGTTCCACAACTCTTGTCGATCATAATTCTGCTTTAATGCCCTTTCCATGCTCGCACCCATGAAGGTTTGTTGATCAAAAATGGTTTGGGAATATTCGGGCCAATTCCCAAACGTGGGCGGTCTTTGTCTTTCTACCACCTCTTGCATTGTTCCTTGATAGCCCAACTCGAATCATACGGCCTTTGTGCATAGTCAAATGCACTTCCCACATAACCCGAAAATTGTTGTTTTCGTGAGAATGGTGGGTACAATGGGCTATCTGCAGGGGCGGACCCACATAGTTCCCATCGGGGTCCCGGGACACCAATGTTTTTTAAAAATTACTTAGAGACGATATATTAAATTTTGTAAGGACCCCATAAAAATTAATACTCGGAACCCATACTATTAAGGCTGAACTAGTCTAGTGGAAAGTCCCTTGTTTTTTCTTTGAGAGGTTGCAGGTTCAAGCCTCACCATACTCAGTTTTTGTTGTTTTTTAATATTCTAGTCAATATTAGTTATTTAGTTAGGGTATTTGTGTTTTTTCTTTAGTTTATCCCATATAACCATTATCACTTTAGTTTATCCAATATAACCATTATCACCATGCAACATATATAATGACAACATGAGTTTTACATATACTTAAATTATTTATCTTGTGTATGTATATTATAATTAATCATTTATTTGTGTAAGAGTTAGTTTTTCATGTCTTGGTTATTCATGTAAGACCATATATATATAGCTTACGCTTATGTTTTTCTGGTATGAATAAAAATGAATTAAAAGTGTATGTTTTATCTAGTTTCTAATCTATATTCTTTCTACTTACTTGTTTCCGATGACACCATATTTTCGTGTTTTATTATGTTCCTCCTCTCGACCCGACCCGAATAACGACCGACCCAAAAATTTTGTAAACCGGAAAAATTGGGACCCCATTGACAAAAAATCCTGGGTCCGCCACTGGCTATCTGGTGGACTTTGATTACTGTAATAACTCATAACCGAACTACACGTGCACTACCAACATGATAATAAGTTCCTGTACAAGCAAAGACAAGAATACCACGCGTAATACCAAACTTAAACAAAAAGTAATAAAAAGAAATGTATATATATATATTAATATATTTATTTTTTTTTTCTTTTATTTTTAATCAAACAAGTAACGCAACACTAAGCGCACTAGCTCCCCGGCAACGGCGCCATTTTGATGACCGTCGTTTAAGTCATTCAAAAACCCAATTAAACTAAATAGTTAAAGTAAGTAGGGTATCGTATCCACAAGGAGCATGTGGTCAGTGTTACAAAATTTGTTTGATTATTTTAATCTAAAATTAAGTGGACAAACGATGTCAAGCAAAATTTGAAAGATTGATTTTAAAAACAACTTAAAGAAATCGCAACTTCCTCCGGGTTTAGATTCTAGGTTTCACACAAAACTCGTTTGATCAATTGGACACCACATAGACATGATGTTGGAAATTAGTTAAAGTAGATAATGAGACAGGCTTTTGTCATCAAACCTATACAATTCAATTACCCAGTCTAATAGTATCAAGTCAACCTTCTCTAGTCACCTAACCCACTTCTAGGTTTTGTCATCAACCAAGGTGGTTGTAAAGAAAGAACTCAAAACACCAAAAAACTATTTAAATAACTAGTACTTCAATTCGTTAAATGTTTGTCATCACATAAACAAATCCAATTCATAAACAAACAAAATTAAGTGCTTAACCTATATGAACCATTCACCCAGAGTAAGCTACAACAAGACTAGCCTTTGCTCATATGGATTATCATGTCTTGATTTGCATGCACAATACCCATGAGGTTGTTCGCCTCCCAAAACAACAGCAGTACGATTCCTTTTCTTCTTTTCTTGTTTCGTGCGTAACACCCCTGCCAAGCTCTCCCTTAATTGTTTTATGTGTGCCCTTAATTCATGTGCTAACCGAACCTCAGTTTCCTTGGCCCAAAGCCCATTCCAAAGTTATATCAATAATTTCATTAAACTCCTTTGCATGATGTCACGTTTAAAGAAAATTAATTCTTTTCTTTTCCAAAATCAAACTAATCATATTATATATTATCAAAAGTAAGTTGATAATAATAATATTAATGATAGTAGTAAATTGAAACTCATTTGAAGATTAACTCAACTAATCGGCATCTAGTTGTCTTGTCAGAGCGTCACTTGTTTAGCTTAGTACACCATTTAAGCTCCACTTACCTGTTAACAATAACAACTCAAAGTAATTTCATTCCAACATATATTCAACTAAAAATGCAATATTATTAACAATTAGTCATAGAAATGCATCAACTCATCAATGGATTTATGTGCGCGTCTTCTCAAGGAATCCAGTGTGTGGGTCACCTTTTACCTTTTCTTAACCATAAATATGGCTTCTAGATTTCTCATTTTCATACTCAAATTTACCACAACTCTAAGTTTCATCATAAGCACACTCAAACAAATGGCTCAAATTAGCAAGGCAGTTCGACCATGGTGGTGCAACAGGGGCAATGCAAATGGAGACAATGGTGGTGATTTTCATGGTTACAAGTCTTACGACTATGCACCTATATTGGCTCGCTTAGAGGGAGACGATGACGATGATGGGGATTATGATTATGCTCCAGCTGCATGAACTGATTGTCTAGTAATGACTTGCATTGACTCTAACTTTGAGGATGTGTTGACTAGCATAGTTTCTTCTTGTGAGAGGACTTAAATTAGTCAATAAGAATAAAAGCTAGTTTAATGTTTTAGGGTATGTCTTATAATAATAATGAATTGATGTTTGGAGTTATTCCTTTTAATGTGATAGTTATTTTCTTTCAATTTTATTAAGGTCAATATAGCATGATATGGGTTCTATATGATGCCTAATATAGTATGCATGCATTTTTTTTCTTGATATATAGTGATATTATGGTCATTATATAATCAAATAACAGGAGACTGCCCTACATGTTTGTCCAAATGTGTGTTTTCTGATTGACTAGAACTGTTAAGTATATGATGATCAATATGCAAGGATGCACAAGTACATGATGATCATATATATCCTATGCCTCAGAAAGTGCTAAGAGTATTCCCCCCCCCCCCCCTGTATCACATGTATTCAAGAATACTTTTGAGAAATAACATAGTCACCTAAATTATTATCAACTTTCTGTCTTAAAATTTGAAAAAATATCATCTGATCTACATCAAAATAGAAGGCAAGCGCCCAACAAGTTGCGCCACTAGTACTAACCCCTTTTGGATGGCAAAACCAGTCTTTTATAAACTACATTGATTGATCTTGAGAAATGAAAAAATAATTAACAGGTTTAGTCCTTCTTTAGGTACACATGTATAAGATCAATACATTAGCATATGAAATTTTATGCAGCATGTAGTCATTTCAGAATCACATATACTCTTAATTCAATCTAGTATGTGTACTTGTGAATAAAAATGTGCCAAGAAAGCAATGACATAGCATGATTTTCCATGCGCACTTCGCGTGTAGTTGCCGACACCTCCCCACTTGCCATGCGTACAGCACACTTCGCGTGTAGTTGTACACACCTCCCCATGGGTATGACACACAACTTTCCATGATCACTAGTTTCTTTGCTTTGTGTCATCATCTCAAAATAAAGAGTCTTTCACTATGTGTTTGCAAATCAAAGAGATTACAAAGGACAATATTCGTTATTATTTTTTGTGGACGGAGGTAGGAGATACTCGAACATTATGGAAAAGGAGTCATTGCACTTATTCTTATGTCGCGTTCGTTTCATTCTTGAGTTCTCTATCTATTAGTAGTTTGTGTACCTATATTCACCAAGCATAAGTCACTTTGAGAGTGAAGAAGCTTAGAGTGACTTACATGTATTTACCACTCATCTCTCTGTCCCTAAAGAAGGGGAAAATGTTTCATGGTTTGTGTAATTTGTATGATTATGAAAATGAATATCATGGTCATCATCATAATACTCTTCAATTTCATGATCATGCTTATATATATGATAATACCCATCCCAATGATGGTGATGACGATGACGATGATGATGGGGACAGAGACTACGCTCCCGCTGCGTCCATAGAAGGCAATGGCAACGATGGTGGTGGTATTGCTGATTGAACTGATCAAGATACTTGATCTAATTGCAAGTGAGAAATCCTAGTTTTAGATACAGAAATCTGATGCTTATATACAATAGGTAGATGTAGAATTATAGATATATGATATATCTTCAATAAGTGGCCTCAGTGGCGGATCCAGGAATTTTTTTTAGGTGGTTCCCTCTTAATTTATAAGGTGGTTCCTACGCGTCTTCTATATATCCGTACACTATTATTTCGAAACTCGGGTGGTTCCGGGGAACCACCCGTTTGTATGCTGGATCCGCCAATGAGTGGCCTTGGAGGCTTTGTATAACAAATGCTTTCATTAATGTCATATCCTGCTTATGATTATTATCCCAACTGATATCCAATCATAGTCTTCCTTGATTTTGGTTTTCTTGTTGATGTGTTTGTATGTGTGTGTTTGAAGCAGGCTGGTAGGCTGGTAGCTACATGATATATATGTGAATTTGTTGTTTAATGGTACCATTTATGTTCAAGTTATATATATGCATCATCAATGTCATACATGTTATAATAACCCGAACTTTAGTATTATATAACAATAATAATAATAATAAATAAATAAATAGAACCTGGAAGAGTTCAAAGTTCAAACTCAAGATTTAAGCACATGTGTATTATTCTAAATTCAATCATCATCTACTTCAAATTCAAAGTTGCGGATAGATCGAGATGATATGTTCGTTTCTTTATAAACATCTTCAAACTCTCTCAATCACATCTCATAAGACCTACTAGCTCCTATTCTCACACGACCTTTGTTCTTCGTTACCACCACCGCATCGCCCCGCCACTATTAAATAAGCCTCATCCTCCGCTGCCGCCGTAGACTGCCTCCGCCACTACAAATCGGACACTACCGGGCCGCTAACAACCAGACATCTATTTTGTTCTCAGGTCAGTTTGATTCATGACCAGCATTTAAGATTAGTTGCTTCTTTGATGTTCTAATTGATCAGAAACTTTGTTGGTTTGTTGGACCGATGCAGTCGTAAGCGTCTCCGGATTACCGTCTCTGACGCCCCGCTTCCTGATCATATCATCTCACGGTGCGGATTCTCAATATAGTTGAAGACAACCTTATCTTTTCTTTTTGCTTTGTTTAAGGTACGGATTCTGTTTTTCTTCACTCATAGTATTGGTTCTAGTCCATTTTATATTCGATGTCCGTCACTTCGTAGTGCGGATTTTTGTTATCTGTCAGTTACAGATCTAGTTCAGTTTATTCGTATGATATGTTTATATTAATTTTATAGCATGCAATAGGTTATACGTATTTTGAATTCATTATTGCATGTTCCTGTTTAAATATTTTTAGTTATACGACTTTAGTTCAGTACTCTGTTACCCGAGCATTTCTGACTTGTTGTTGGGGCGTCAACGACATGGTACTTATCGTGACAGTGCGTAATCAAAGTTCACGGCGTCTCTGAAAGTACTCATGTAGTACCTTGGCCACTTAGAGGCGTATAGATCGATCTTAGCTCCGACTCCTGACTCCTGACTCCTGACTTCTGTTTGAGATGGAACAATGTGTGCACGCCACCCACACCGTCTCTTTGGTGCATGGACTAGCTAGCTGTGTACCCCTCTGTTTAGGCTATGGGTGCTTCCGTATTACACGACCTATTTATTTTAACATCATCGTCGTGTATTTTAGTAATTATATTTTTTTCGCTATATTTCTGGTCCGTTTTGATATGTGTATATGCATTTGATTAAATTTGAGTATATTCAGATTACGTCCCGATCGTGTATCGGATTATGTTTCGCATTTAATTATAGTTCGGTCTAAAACGTGGTTTTATATCCGCAATAGTTTCAGTTTTATGTCAGTATGTGTTTTGTCTTATGTATGCCTTTACCTGTACTATTGTTCTCTCCGTTACTGGGCAATTTTTGGCTCAGCCGTATTTTCTTGTTTGTGTCTGTCTTATTTGCTATCAGGTAATTCGGGAAATCGGGGAGATCAGTGATGAGAGTAAAATGAAGCTCAAGAATAAGGACTTGATTTAATTTTCTTTTATTTAAGCATTTAATAAATTTGACTTAGAATTTCTTTCAGTGTTTTTAACTCTTTTGGTTGCCATGGGATTCTTTTCATTTCATTTAAATGGTTTTTGTTTGGTCTATGATATCTGTAATAGTGACACGTCAGCCTGCTCCGGGTTGGGGTGTTACAGTTATGGTATCAGAGCCCAGGTTCTTTCTTGTAGAAAACTTACACGAAAATAATTAAAAATGTGAGTTAATGGGTAGACGTCGGGTTAGGATTTTCCTTTTCGTCTTCCGCGTATTCCGTAAATCCTTATCGTTCAATTCATACGTTATCTTACTTTCAGATGCCTCCTAGAAGACGTGTTAACCGCCAAAACGGGAATGATGCTGGAAACGACCCACCTCTTGCGACCTTTGTCGCTAACGTCGTCAATGCGGCTATTGCTGCGGCAGTCCCTAACATCATACAACAGTTGCAGCAGAACAATGCCGGTGGCAACAATGTCGGTGGTAACAACGCCGGTGGCAACAACGCCAGTGGAAACAATGCTGGAGGCAACAATCCTCCTGTTGGTATTCATGTCTGGCTTGAGCGTTTTCAAAAGCAAAAGCCAAAATCCTTTAGTACTGCTAGTTCTCCAGTAGAAGCTGAAAACTGGATCGCGCACATCGAGAAACTGTTTGAAGTGCTGGGTGTTGAAGATGTGTTTAAGGTTCGATTAGCTACTTACAAGCTCGAAGATGACGCTCACAGATGGTGGAAGACACTGAAAGCTGCCCGTGGTGGAGACAATTATGCTGCTACACTTCCTTGGAATGAATTCCGTACTTTGTTTTACCAACAGTATTTCACTGATGCTGATCGCAGTGAATATTTGAGAGAATATTCTTCAATTATTCAGGCTAATGATGAGCCCATCGTTGAGTTTAAAAATCGTTTCAGTCGATTGGTTAGTTTTCTTGGCCCAACTGTAGGCACGCAAGAACAACAGACCAACCATTTCAAGTGGGCCATTTGTGACCGAGATAGGAAGTTTATCTTGAACCTCCGTTTTAATGACATAAATGAGATAGTTGATGCGGTTAAGAACCTTGATAATGATAAGAAACACCGCCAGAAGTCTTTTGATGAAAGTCGTAAGCGGCCAAGAGAAAATAATCAGGGTCAATCTTCTTCTCAGGTTGGAACCGAACAGTCCCTTGTACCCCGAGACCGTAGACAGCGTACTGATAGGAATTTCAACAATCAGCCACGAAATGGGGGAAATCAAAATCAGAATCATAGGCCCGCACAGAATAATATGCAACAACATCATAACCCCACCAGAGCTCAACCACTTAATCAACAAAACCGAAATACTCCTCTGTGTGGCACGTGTAGGAAACGTCATGGAGGTGCTTGTCGTCGAGCTGAAGGTCGTTGTTTTAGATGCGGAGATGCAGGACACATGATCAGAGACTGCCCTCAGCGGGACCCTAGGGCTAATACTAGGGAAGATGCTAGATCTGCTGCAGGAGGACGAGTTTTTACACTTACAGCTAATGATGCAGCTAATGCCCCAGGTATGGTTTCCGGTAATTTACAAATTGGTGATCGTGATACGTATGTTTTATTTGATACTGGTGCGACACATTCTGTGGTATCACTCTTATTTGCTAAATATTTAATGACTATGCCTACTGCCTTAGAGTACCCTTTAGTGATATCTACTCCTCTGAGAGACACCACTGTTATCTCTCACGTTTATAATGAGTGTCCAATCCGAATCAATTCAGTTATCCGTGCCGCAGACTTGTATCCTATGCATATGAGCGACTTTGATGTTATTCTGGGTATGGACTGGTTATCGCAACATAATGTTACGATCGAATGTCAGACTCGTCGTGTTTTATTTGGAAATCCTCAGTGTCCCGAAATTATCTATCAGGGGACCCAGCCTCGAAAATCTTTAAAAATTATTTCTGCGCTTAAGGCTCATAAGTTTCTATCGCACGGTTGTGCGGGATTTCTTGCTTCGGTTAAAGCTACATCTTCTAATGAACCCAAAATCTCCGATTATCCGACTGTTTGTGATTTTCCGGACGTTTTTCCTAAAGAATTGCCTGGACTTCCACCTGATCGCGAGGTAGAGTTTACTATTGATCTTGTCCCTGGTGCCGAGCCGATTTCTAAGGCACCCTATCGTATGGCACCTTTGGAGCTTAAGGAGCTCAAAGAGCAGCTACAAGAATTATTGGAACTGGGTTTTATTAGACCGAGTGTCTCTCCTTGGGGCGCACCGGTCTTATTCGTGAAGAAGAAGGATGGTTCATTAAGACTCTGTATTGACTATCGGGAGTTGAATAAAATCACCATTCGAAATCGTTATCCCTTGCCTCGTATCGATGATCTGTTCGACCAGCTTCAAGGCGCCAAATGTTTTTCTAAGATTGATTTGAGATCACCATCAGCTTAAGATCAAAGATTCAGATGTTTCTAAGTCAGCTTTTCGTACTCGTTATGGCCATTATGAATTCTTAGTGATGCCGTTTGGGTTAACCAATGCCCCGGCCGTTTTCATGGATTTGATGAACCGAGTTTTTCGAGAATTTCTTGATAAGTTCGTGATAGTCTTCATCGACAATATTCTAACTTATTCTAAAAGTAAAGCGGAACATGAGGATCATCTTCGTATCGTACTCGAGATTTTACGTAAAAAGAAGCTTTATGCAAAATTCACAAAATGCGAGTTCTGGCTAAGCAAGGTAGCGTTTTTGGGTCACGTTGTGTCGGCCGAAGGCATTACAATGGACCCGGCTAAAATCGAGGCAGTCACTAATTGGCCTAGACCTACCTCAGTCTCAGAAGTCCGTAGTTTTCTCGGCCTTGCCGGTTATTATCGCCGATTTGTTGAAGGTTTTTCCGCCATCGCCCTACCCCTCACGCAACTGTTAAGGAAAGGGGTTAAGTTCTCCTGGAATGATGATCGAGAGAAAAGTTTTGAAGAACTAAAGAAGCGATTGGTTTCTAATCCGATTCTTACACTTCCTTCAGGCACGGGTGGATACCAAATTTATAGTGATGCTTCTAAGAAAGGTCTCGGCTGCGTTTTAATGCAGCATGGTAAAGTCATTGCATACGCCTCACGACAGTTGAAACCTTACGAGGTTAACTATCCGACGCATGACCTCGAACTCGCTGCAGTTATTTTCGCGTTGAAAATCTGGCGCCATTATCTTTATGGAGAGACTTGCGATATTTTCACTGATCATAAGAGCTTGAAATATATCTTCACTCAGAAGGAACTGAATATGAGGCAGAGACGTTGGTTAGAACTTCTAAAAGATTACGACGCTATCATACAGTATCATCCGGGGAAGGCAAACGTTGTAGCCGATGCTCTTAGTCGGAAGAGTTCCGGAACGATAAATTCTTTTCAGCTGCAACCTCATATCCTCAATGATCTAGATAGATTGGGTATTGGTCTCCATTTTGGTGATACCAATGGATATCTAGCCAGATTTCAGATTGAGCCTGATCTAATTTCTCAAATCAAGAGTGCGCAACATGAAGACGGAGAAATTTGGGCAATTATACAGAATTTGGAGGTTGGTAAACAGTCAGAATTCAGAGAAGACGAGCATGGCGTAGTTTGGTGTGGGAAACGGTTATGTGTTCCTAGCGATTCCACCCTACGGGAGTCGTTGTTAGCCGAGGCTCACAGTTCACCGTTCTCAATCCACCCCAGATCCACAAAGATGTATCGGGATCTTCGTCAACATTTTTGGTGGAACGGTATGAAAGAGGACGTGGCCAGTTATGTCAGCAGATGCCTTACTTGTCAGCAAGTTAAAACTGAGCATCAAAGAGCTGGGGGTTTACTTCAGACACTTGACATTCCGGTATGGAAGTGGGATGATATCTCAATGGATTTTATTACCGGACTACCTAAAACGTTCAAAAGAAATGATGTTATTTGGGTTGTAGTCGATCGTTTGTCAAAATCGGCTCACTTTCTTCCGATTCAAAAAGGATTCTCAGTCAGTAAGTTATCCGATATTTTTACTCGAGAGATTGTGAGACTCCATGGCACCCCCGTCTCTATTGTTTGTGATCGAGACCCACGTTTCACTTCGCGTTTTTGGAAGGGGTTGCAGGCCGCATGGGGTACTAGATTGAGATTCAGTACCGTGTTTCATCCTCAGACTGACGGTCAGTCAGAACGTACCATTCAGACACTCGAAGATATGCTTCGAGCATGTGCTTTAGAGTGGAGTGGAAACTGGGACGAGTATTTAAGTCTGGTTGAGTTTGCCTACAATAATAGTTGGCAAGCTAGCATCGATATGGCGCCATTCGAGCTTTTATATGGTCGTAAGTGTAGAGCCCCTAATTGTTGGGATGAGGTTGGTGAGAAAATTATTGAAGGGCCCGAGTTGGTACAGATTACAAATGAGAAAGTTACCATTGCTCGTGAGAAGCTAAAAGAGGCTCAGAGTCGACAGAAGAGCTATGCAGACCAACATCGTCGAGCTTTGGAATTTAATGTTGGTGATCGGGTATTCTTGCGAGTTTCACCTTGTAGAGGCGTTCAACGTTTTGGAATCAAGGGAAAACTTAGCCCAAGATTCATCGGACCGTTTGAAATTCTTGAAAGAGTTGGCGAAGTCTCTTATCGTTTGGCTTTACCACCTCAGTTATCTCATGTGCATAGGGTCTTTCACGTATCTCTTCTTAGGGGGTATAATTATCACCCGTTACATGTTGTTACCTATCCGCTCCATCAGATTCGCGAGGATTTATCTGTTGAAGAAGAACCTGAAGCTATTCTTGATCGTCAAGAACGCATTATGCGCAAGAAAACTATTCCGTTCGTTAAGATTCTTTGGAAGAACCATTCTGAACGAGAAGCTACATGGGAAATGGAGGATACAATTCGTTCCCAATATCCGTATTTATTTCCATTTTAGCACTTGGTGATTTCAGTTTGGATGGTTTTGATTTCATATGGATTCTGTTTTATATGTCCTAATATTTGTTTCCAAGACTTTGCAATTGTCATGTTTGAATTTATGAACGTTTAAGTTTGTTTCGTTTCCGTTATATCCGAAAGTATGTGTCCCTGTCTTACAATTTCGTGGACGAAATTTTTTTTAAGGGAGTATAATTATAATAACCCGAACTTTAGTATTATATAACAATAATAATAATAATAAATAAATAAATAGAACCTGGAAGAGTTCAAAGTTCAAACTCAAGATTTAAGCACATGTGTATTATTCTAAATTCAATCATCATCTACTTCAAATTCAAAGTTGCGGATAGATCGAGATGATATGTTCGTTTCTTTATAAACATCTTCAAACTCTCTCAATCACATCTCATAAGACCTACTAGCTCCTATTCTCACATGACCTTTGTTCTTCGTTACCACCACCGCATCGCCCCGCCACTATTAAATAAGCCTCATCCTCCGCTGCCGCCGTAGACTGCCTCCGCCACTACAAATCGGACACTACCGGGCCGCTAACAACCAGACATCTATTTTGTTCTCAGGTCAGTTTGATTCATGACCAGCATTTAAGATTAGTTGCTTCTTCGATGTTCTAATTGATCAGAAACTTTGTTGGTTTGTTGGACCGATGCAGTCGTAAGCGTCTCCGGATTACCGTCTCTGACGCCCCGCTTCCTGATCATATCATCTCACGGTGCGGATTCTCAATATAGTTGAAGACAACCTTATCTTTTCTTTTTGCTTTGTTTAAGGTACGGATTCTGTTTTTCTTCACTCATAGTATTGGTTCTAGTCCATTTTATATTCGATGTCCGTCACTTCGTAGTGCGGATTTTTGTTATCTGTCAGTTACAGATCTAGTTCAGTTTATTCGTATGATATGTTTATATTAATTTTATAGCATGCAATAGGTTATACATATTTTGAATTCATTATTGCATGTTCCTGTTTAAATATTTTTAGTTATACGACTTTAGTTCAGTACTCTGTTACCCGAGCATTTCTGACTTGTTGTTGGGGCGTCAACGACATGGCACTTATCGTGACAGTGCGTAATCAAAGTTCACGGCGTCTCTGAAAGTACTCATGTAGTACCTTGGCCACTTAGAGGCGTATAGATCGATCTTAGCTCCGACTCCTGACTCCTGACTCCTGACTTCTGTTTGAGATGGAACAATGTGTGCACGCCACCCACACCGTCTCTTTGGTGCATGGACTAGCTAGCTGTGTACCCCTCTGTTTAGGCTCTGGGTGCTTCCGTATTACACGACCTATTTATTTTAACATCATCGTCGTGTATTTTAGTAATTATATTTTTTTTCGCTATATTTCTGGTCCGTTTTGATATGTGTATATGCATTTGATTAAATTTGAGTATATTCAGATTACGTCCCGATCGTGTATCGGATTATGTTTCGCATTTAATTATAGTTCGGTCTAAAACGTGGTTTTATATCCGCAATAGTTTCAGTTTTATTTCAGTATGTGTTTTGTCTTATGTATGCCTTTACCTGTACTATTGTTCTCTTCGTTACTGGGCAATTTTTGGCTCAGTCGTATTTTCTTGTTTGTGTCTGTCATATTTGCTATCAGGTAATTCGGGAAATCGGGGAGATCAGTGATGAAAGTAAAATGAAGCTCAAGAATAAGGACTTGATTTAATTTTCTTTTATTTAAGCATTTAATAAATTTGACTTAGAATTTCTTTCAGTGTTTTTAACTCTTTTGGTTGCCATGGGATTCTTTTCATTTCATTTAAATGGTTTTTGTTTGGTCTATGATATCTGTAATACTGACACGTCAGCCTGCTCCGGGTTGGGGTGTTAGACATGTACTATAATCAGCAACAACTGTACTCATGATAAAGCTCAATAAAGCATGATAAACCACTTCCACAATCACAATTGTATTTCAACCTTTTTTAAACTTATTGAAAAGAAAAACAGCAAGATCACACCATTTATACATATGTGGCAGATAACACAAGGAATTCAATATTTCAGTCAAGAAAGTTATCCGGTAGAACATAAAACTTGTATGTAATGATAAATGTAACAAATGTGAGTGTACGTGCAATTGGTATTTGAGATTAAACAGTAAGTATTCAATCAAGTTTTCTTCTTTGTTAATTGGATGTTTAAACTGATTTTTAGGGTTTTTATCGGAAAGATGATACGAGTCGATTGATGTAAAACATCTTGAAACGGTGCTCCAAACGACTTGATTTTTATTAATTGAAAGTTTAAACTCCCTGTATGTTCGTCTTTTGGAGCATGTTTCGAGATAAGTTTTACACCAATGACTTGTATCATCCTTCCGATTTTTAAAAAACCCTTAACATCAGTTTGATATTCGAAAAAACTTAACGTAGTTAAGTTTTGTTTTTTAACGGATATATGTCCAATTAGAAAAAAAATAGAAAAAATAGGGCGAAAGGTGAGACTAGGGTTGTCATAACATGTCGGACACGACACGATAAGGCACGATGACTTGTTGCGTTAAACACGAACACGACACGATAACTAATCGTGTCATTTTTCAAAACACGAACACGAACTTGTTAGTAGCAGGTTAACATGTTACGACATGTTAATGGACTTGTTTAAAGACACAATGAATAATACATTTGTAACGAAACCAAAATTTTCAAAACGAGCATAAAAGTCTTAATTAATAGATAATCCATAGTATATTTGAAACAAAAAACCACAAATCCATAACGTACTAAAAAAAGACGTACTAAAAAAAGACGACAAATACATAACATATTTGAAACAAAAAACCATATATGCAAATCATAACATTCATAAAAAATATAAAATCGGGTTCTGACAGGTATTAGTGAAATATCGTTTGTAAGTATGACTTTAGGCTTAAGAATCTAGGAGTGTATATACATTTTATTTTTAAAATAAAATCTACATAACAGGTTTTTAACTTGTTATGCCACGAATTTAAACATGTCTTAAACAGGTCGATCTGTTTAAGACGCGAAACATATTAAGCTCAAACCCAAACATGTTATAACTCGGGCCGTGTCATGTTAGCAGGTATGTGTCATAGGGTAACAGCCCCAGGTGAGACTAGTGACAAGAATTTTTTGAGATTAGATTATTATCTGTATTCTTTGACTTATTATGTTCCAATTTGCCTAAATCTTAGAGGGAATTAACTTTGCACTCTTGTTGCAAAGGTCTATAAGATAACTTTAATGTCACTTGTAAATAGATAGTCAAAAGAGTCCAATTGCTGATTATTCTTTAATCAACCCGACTAAATATTGAAAGTCATAACTTTAATCCTCTACATCCATATAATATCTAGACACTACATACATGCATGAGGCTGATAGAGACTTCTTAAATTAATTCAGTGATGTACATTTTCCAACACATGAAACTTGGGCGCCGCCACACACCCTCAATTGAAAAATTCAAATATTTATCTTCATATGTACTCTTATAATAAACTATAGTTAATTAATAATAAATAATATTTCTATGTAATTTTTATTAGAGTACGTGTAGAAGGGAAATTAGCGACCAATTCATGTTGCAATACCCCTTAACATATGCAAAACCACTATGCAGGCGCCAAAGAGGGACGTCAAAACTCCTTTCGCCAAAGCTTTAGCCAGCGTGCAAAGTGTGAGATTGGCTAGGTCCTTTCCCAATCAACCAATCATACGGTTTTATTTATTAATTTTTTTTCTTGAATTTATCTTTTAGTTAAAACCATTAGTTAAAGTCTCACAAGCTACATAACAATTATACATGGCACTTTAACAATGATACGGAGTTAAAACCACTACAAATAGATTAGCATATTTACAAAGCATATATACAAATTTTCAGCCTCCAAGAGTTTTGGCTATATATATACAACTTTTCACATGCTTTGTATGGAAAAGACGGGTCAAATAAACACCCCTATCACAAAATAAATAGAACATGACCTTTCCTTACACAACTTTACTTTCCAGCACCTTATGTGACCCACCATACATGCTTCACTACTAGTACTTACATCCTCAATAATTGTACACTCTAGACATGTGTTCACTCGTGTGTTACCATACAAGACACACCCTTTACTCGTAACTCCACACTTATGCTCGTGCATGAACGTGAACTCCAAATCGAAAAACAATCACTTGCCCATAAATATGACTTCTCATCACTTTCTTTCACTTCAACCAAAACCATAAACATCACCAAGAGTTCAAGAAAATGTCACTTGTTACCGAGATAATCCAAGGGTGGTCATTCAAGAGCAATGCAGACGCCTGCGGTTATCCGATATCAGCTCGGTTACAAGGAGAAGATGATGTACTGGAGCCAGTGGTGTCAGAGAACGACGGAGATGACGATGATGGTGATTATGATTATGCTCCAGCAGCATGAATTAAGCTAGTGTTTCTAGTGAGAAGATGTTAAGTGAGAAGAAACCCTAATACTAGGGAACTTTTTACTCTTTGAGAATTAATGTATTTGATTATTATAATAATTATTATTTAATGATTTTAGTTATTGATATCATCTTTGACTATATATTTTAAGGGGCAATTTTATTTGAATAGAACTTTTTTCATTTTTAAATTCTATTGGATTATAGTGGAGACGAAGAAGATGACACCGGGAACGGTTTTAAAAAAATTCCCTTGAGCTGGTAACTCCAAACTTGATGATTCTTGGCCTGTTTTTATTCGGTGGAAGCCTAAAGAGTTGAATAGAGTCTCAAATAAACAAAGTTGTGTAAAAAGAGGTCTAATTATGCCCATTCCTAATCATCGGACAAGTTGGTGTAACTGTTGAGTTCTATGATGATAAACTTAATGGAGTCACTTATAGTGATCTTGTTACTGTCAAATAATATGCTAGACGCTACTTAATTGGTGGAAATTACCAACTTGACACTTAACCCAAGTATCATATATATTTGGTTAATTACTAAAATCATGCGTACTTTGGCATCACACTACAAACTCGAGTCCCTTCTGGATTACCTTCTTGATCAATCACAACTATAGCATTGATCTTGACTAAATAACTATCAAAATAAACAGTCTTGAATTTTTTTTAGGTTTATAAATATTTAATAATTGTAGTTAATCTTGTCACCAACCTATATTGGCGGGAGGTCATTATTAACGAAAGTATAGGGTTGGCAGGGAAGACAAAAGTTGACGAAGGAGCCCAACGTAAACGCTATTTTGGTTATTCAAAGGGTTATATTATAACTTTTTTGTTTTTTTGGTTAAGTGGGCTGTGTTGATGATTTTCCCTATATCTAAAGTACAATTCTTTGTGACAAAATAGCCCGGTTGTAATCATAAATCTTAAGAAAATTGACCTTTTAAGGCAAATGCTTTTTTGAGATTTTAAAGTGATCATATATGCTGTCTTACTTTTGCAATGGCCTACAAGGAATAAAGATTCTGTCTTATATATATAACCATATATATCATAAAAACAAATAACCCACTAACCTTCTTTTTGACTCACGCGGACAAACATGTGAGATTAATACTATAACTTTGGAAAGGAGTAGGATAATTTATTAAATTATACATACATTAGCTTTTAGCCTCTTGTATTACACAGTAGTCTTTTTTCTTTTGGTCATTTTTAATATTGTAAATATATATATTTTTTGAAGTTTAATTCAGTTTGTTGCAAAGAAGTTTGTAATAAATATAGTTTGACTTATTTTGATCTATCTATGTTTGGTTATGTTTACTTTTCAATAAAACATTGAATGAATCATTATTTAATGTTTTATATTTGTTCGTGTGTGTTTATTTAATTTTGTTTATTTATATCCGTTTACGTTTGTTTGTGTTCGTTTATGTTCATGTTCATAATGGCGATTTACGAAAAATACAGCAAAGAAGACGCGGTTGATGTAGATGATAATGGGGGTTATGCATGAGAGGGAATCGAGGTCAATGATGGTGGGTGGTAGTTGGATGTTAACCGATGGGGAGAATAGACCGGCGACGGAGAATATGTACAAGATAGAAATTAGTTTCACAAATAAATGAGATCCTATAACCCGTTTAATGGTTACTTTGGTTTGGTAAGACCTATGACTCGTGAGATTTATAACTTACATGAGTCTAAACCGGGTCAAATAAATAAGAGCTCATAATCCAAAATTGAAGCAATTTTGTGTCACAATAGGGAGTGAACGACTAAATAAGTCACCAAGAGAAACCCGCTCAACCTGTGGGTACCAAAGTGGACGGAATGGAACCCGTTCAACTGTTCAAGCTTCCGCCCACCTTAATTGTGTGTATATCTAGAACGTATCTAACATTTTTATAGATTAATTTGTTCTTGAATTGAATAAGAGGTGTAGCTAGAATGTATCTAGCACATACTTTAAAAGCCTATATGCTATATATTAAACGTTTACCTTTACATGTAGCTATGTGTAGGACTGTAGGTAATACAAAATGTCTTGAACGTTAAACGCTTTTAGGTTTTGTAAATAAAATGAATTTAATTTTTCATAGTTTTTTTTAGGAATATTGGTTTTTAATACTCCCAATTTTCACTCGTTGGCCAATATCACTCCCAACTTTCGATTTATTACATACCACTCCTAACTTTCATCATATATGTTTTTGTCACTCCTTCACTAACAGACGACTAACGTCGTTAATCGTGATGCTGACGTGGCTTTTTTATTTTCTGAGCTAGCATAATTAATATTTATAAAGCTTATGGGTCCACCATTTTAACTCCAACTTCTTCCCCCAACCCTTCAAACCCAAATTCCCCACCACTTTATAATATTTATAAATTGGTATGTATCATCTTCCTCCTATTGTGAAGAGACCCACCATTCAGCTGCTCAAATAAACAAGTCGTTAAAGAGACCCACCATTCAGCTGCTTCAAATAAACAAGTCGTTAGAGAGACAACAATGGCGGAGTTTGATGAAGATGACAACAATGAATAAGAGAGAGTGGATGAGCAAGGTGGCACTAGGCGGAGAAGAAGAATGAACAACGGCGGTAATTCTTGAGCCAATTTCGTTCAGATCTGTTAAACTCTGGTCAGATATAAGAGCTGATCTAAAAGTTGGTTATAGTTAACAGAGACATGATGGTGGGTAACAGAGGTGGATATGAGGACGATGACGGCGACGGTGGTTAAGGGGATGAGAGTTTAGCGGCAAAGGCGTTGATGATGATAGGTTCAAGTGGTGTCGGCAGTAGGATGGTGGCAATGGTTGTACGTAACTTCGGTTTTGTGTGGTGGTGGAGGGTGGCCGGAGTTGTGGTGATTATGGTAGTTGGAGTTGGGTTTTCTTAGAGAGAAAGAGGAAGAAGATATGTGTGGAAGAAAATGAAAGCTTGGAGTTCTTGTGAGCATCACCAAATGCCACCTCAGTTAAAAAAAAGACACGTAACATGTCAGCTCAGTTAAAAAAAAAAGCTACGTCAGCATCACCACTAACGACGTTAGTGGTCTGTTAGTGAAGGAGTGACAAAAAACAAATATGATGAAAGTTGGGAGTGGTATGTAACAAATCGAAATTTGGGAGTGATATTGATCAACGGGTGAAAGTTGGGAGTATTAAAAACCAATATCCATTTTTTTAAGAGGTGAATAAATATTAGATTTTAACAAGTTTGTTATATTTTAAAATTTTTAAGATTACAAATTAAGGTAGCGTTTGGTATGCAGGAATAATAGAGAGAATGAAATGATTTGGTACGTGGGAATGAGGAAAGTGATGTTTTGATGCTCAATGGAATAGAATCATCTATTACACATGGAATCACATTCCATCAAACAAATTAGTCCTACCCCTTCTTTTTTTTCATTCAATTCATCCCTCACCCTACTTTCTCAACACCACCATCACATAACAACCACCCCCACCACTACCATCGCCACAGTCGCCGTCGCCACCACCTCTGTCATCACCACCACCAGCGCTACCACCGCCACCTGACCATAACCGCCAGCACAACCGTCGCCGCCACCCTACCATAGCCATCACTAGTAATGTTGCCACCGCCACCCCCACCACCACAACCACCCCGCCTAACCACCACCACCACCATTTTTCGTCGCCAGAGCTACCACAACCACCGTCGCCATTTTAGTTTTTTTTTTAATATATTTTGGGATAGGAATATTTTTATTATTTTTATTTCATTCCTATAATTTATTTTGGATACCAAACAACATAAAGTAGTTATTTATTTCATTCTCATAGGGTAATCAAACAAGACAAAAGAATGATAATGATCCATTTCATTCCCTTGTTCATTCCATTCATTCTCTCACTTCGTTCCCTTTTCATTCCATTACTTCCAACCAAACATACCTTAAATGATTTATTTAGATGTTTGTGTTGCAAAAGTATTGTGTCGGACGCTTATATATTACGCAAAATAAAATCTAAGTTCTTCCAAATAAGAGAACTTTTAAAGTATATTCTGAATCAGATCTACGAAACTTCCAATAGTTAATTTTATGTTGATTTTCTGGCGACATGATCAACGTTTACTGTTGTACGTACGTAAATTAAGTCTAGCAAACGAACAGGGATGAGCAATGGGTTAGAAAAGGTTTTCGTCAAATTGAGTGCGTTTGAGTCAAAATGAGTTCACTACTCAAGGTATTTGAAGATATAACCTCTTAAATAGGCTAAACCTCAATACACTGGCCCAATCCATATACATGGCATGGCCTAAGTCAAAGATGGCCTCTTAGGGTTATCACAATCAAAACCCTATATATAGATCACTCTTAATCAATATGGAGGTATGTTGTTTTCATCTCTCTCTTTCTCTCTCACTCTATATTATCTCTTTGTGCTTTACATATGCACGAAGGGATCACCATTGATGGTAGCGATGACGTTTTCTCTGAGCCAGAGGCATTTTTTCCCTCCTAACCACTAGGGGTGCAAACGAGCCTAGCTACTCGAGATTGGCTCGTTAAAAAAACTCGATCAAGCTGAGCTTGAGCCTAAAAGTAAGTTCATTTAATAAACGAGCCTCAACCCAAGCTTCACTTATCGAGCTCGAGCTGGCTCGCGAGCCTAAATGAGCCTGCCATTTATATGCTTTTTTAAAAATATATATTTTATAAATATTAACTAATATATATATATATATATATATATATGTGTGTGTGTATAATGTTATGAAAAATATAAATAACTAAATAATATATATTATTTTATACATAAAATTATAATAAAAAATTTTAAAAAATAATGGATAAATAATAAACGAGTCGAGCCCGAGCTGAGCTCGAGCTCGAGCTCGAGCTTGAAAATATACACACAAGCCGAGCTTGGGCTCAGCTTGGCTCGTTTGCAAATCTGAAACAAGCCGAAAAGGACAAGACGTGAGATGATCTCATCTTCATCATTGGAGGAGCTTCAGCCAGGTACAGCAGTATTGGCTCTTGCTTCTTTAGTGTTGTTTCCTAAATTCAGGATCTTCATCAACAGGTAACCATAGGCCAAATAGGGAAACCCACGGTCCGTCATTTTCTTATCGTTTGCGAAGTCGACACGCCTCAACCCAGGGCACAAGCCTCCGATACTTTCGATTAAGCGGTCTGCTAACCTGTTAACAACGTAAGCGCCGACTCTCCATTGTAACACTCATGTTTTACTAACGCTCGGATTTTACCAACGTCCCAGATTTACCGATCGAATACATATATTGAATTCTTTTATTAGGTTTTACTAGCAATACTCAAGTTTTACCAACACTCGAGTTTTATCAACACCTAGTTACATTGACATCTCTCATCGTTTACCAACACCCGTGTTTTACGACTGAGGGGGTGTTTGGCCTAGCTTTTTTAGTAAAGCTTATAGCTTTTTTAGTTTTTTTTATAAAATAAGCTTAACTTAGTGTTTGGTTTAGCTTTTTTAGTTTATGCTTATAAGCTTATATAAGCTAATTTTGATAAGCTTATTTGAAGATGGTTTTTTAGCTTATTTGAAAAAGCTTATTTGTTTAAGGGGGTAAATTACCATTTGAAGATGGATTAATAATATTGAAGCAACTTATTACTAAAATAAATTAAAGAATGATGGATTTAACAACGTATTAAGACTTATAATCAACTTGTATAATATAAGCTAATCCAAACACTAAGAAAGAGCTTATCAAATAAGAGAAAATAAGCTATAAGCTAATTTTATATATAAGCATAAGCTAGAAAATAAAAAGCTAGGCCAAACACCCCCTGAATAAACATCGATTTAATTATTTCAAGTTTCTTATATCTCAATCTAACAAATTTATTTTCTGGTATAATCCCAGTACCGTAAAATGGTTCATTAATTATACATCGATTTAATTATTTCAAGTTTTACATCCAACCTGCATTTTTTTCATACAAATGGTTTAAGAAATGGCTTTTAAAATTTAAATTGGTTCAACCGGTTTTTCTTAGACAAAAGTAATCCAAAGTCCGCTAGTTTTTCACCCAAAATTATCGGTATTTCATTGAAACTTAAAATTTTTTAAATTAGTTTTAAAGATTATCAAAACCGGTTCAACTGTAAAAACGGTGCCACAACAAATACCGGCCCTTATTGTGCCGTGTCCGGAATCCGGTATTACCTTAAAACATTCATAGGTTTTGATTATAACAACCCAGCCTATTGTATATTATTAAGAATAATAGCAGTTACTTAGAACGCATAATATATCCCTTACCATGGGTAAGCTTTCTAGTGACAGTTCAACGAGAGTGTCTTTATAAGCATCCAACAAAGTAGCAAGACCTTCGTCACTGTGACATGAAAGGTTATAAAAAATAAAATAAAAATCAATAAGCTAGGGTAATTATTTAGTTGCAACATATTCACCCAAAGGTCTAAGATAGAAATATTTTTTATAACCACCTGAAGGTATTGTTTCCTAAATTCAGGATCTGTATCGACGGGCAACCATTGGCAAGATAGCGCGGCCCGCAGTCTGTCATTTCCTTATTGTTTGCAATGTCGAGACCCCTCAACCCGGGGCAAAAGGCTCCAAAACTTTCAAGTGAACAATCAGTTAACCTGTTAACCACAAACAATGTATATATATAATTGTATACATAAAAATTACCAGTTAACAAATATATTTTTTATAAACGATTGTGTAGAAGCTCGATACTTACCCACTTCCCACTAAACCCATCTCTTTTAGTCTTCCCCCGAGACCAGTAGCTATCTCGGCAACAAACCAATCGTTCACTCCGGGAGTAGCCGCTACGTGCAAAACCTCCAAGTTTCGAATGTCCCGCAATGCTTGGACCGATTTTCTCATACACCAGTGGCGGATCCAGAACATTAACTCAGTAGGGGGCAAAAAATAAACTATGAAAAAATATAGTTCATTAAATATAAGAAATCAAAATACCTATTATAGGTGTCCTCTATGTGATTTAATTTTTTGGAAACGGTTAATTACACCACATTTTTGAATGATTCTTTTTCAATACAAATTTCACAATCATTCAAAAAATCCTCACCAATTCGATTATGCAAATTTGTCTTTACAATCTTCAAACGCCACGGAGCATCTTTCAACCGACGTGGTTACTCCCATCTTTCATTTTGAGAAGTTATGATTACGTGGTTGGCAAGGTCCATTAAGCCAATACGTTTTTCGTGTCTCTTCACAAATGAAAAACTAAGAACAACATATAAAGTTAAACAGCAGTGGCAGATTTACTTCTTTACATTAACAATAAATATGAATTGTTGAACAATTAACTACATATTCAAGCACCTACAAACAATTAAAGCAATCAAACCTGATAGAGTGGTATCTTCGATTTTGTTTCGATAACTGACTAGGATTTGTTGCGACTAATTCTCCTAATCGAACCCGCAATATCCGATTTGTATTGTATAGAATTTTGACGGTCGCTCACTTCCATCTACTTCGGTTAATCAAAAATTAGTTTTTTTTTTTAATTAATTGATCAATATATGTGGACTGTGCTTCAAGGATTGTTTATCTAGTTGGGAGAAGGTAGAAGGGGTTTAATAAAAAAAGTAAAGAGGGGCTAATTATTTTTTTTTAACAAACTGACACTACAAGATTTATACAATATATAAAACTTATTGAAAGTTGAGTGGGGAGTCTTACCCCCCCTGAGCACAACATCCATCCGCCAATGTGACATACACAACCGCGGGCAACCTATAAGATATAACTCCCGTAAGCTAGCCATAAGAGCCGGCTCCTCCGCAAACCGGTTAAGTCCGGAACTTGTGATGTGGCACCCGCTAATGTCAAGAGATTGAAGTCCCGGGGCAAATCGCCCTATACTAACAAGTACGGAGTCGGATAGAGATTTTTCGCCCCCTTTAAAAGAGAGAATCCGAAGTGATGGGCAGGTGTTTGGTTCCTTGAAGAGTGACTTGGTTAGGATGTTATTAAGCTGCTTACAGTCTTCAATCATGAGAGCCTAAAACGAAAGTATTTTAATAATTACATCTATCACAAAATTATTAAAATATTTTATATGAATAAGAGTAATTGGTTGTCTAGTTTATTATTAAGCCACTGGGTATTACTCGCATTTGTAAATGATCGTAAAATGAGTTGACCCGAACACGAGACGAATTTAAATGGGTCGACACGAAACGAATATATACGGGTTGGGTTAGGGTTGAAGAATCTCACCCCGCCAACCTGACATGATTGACCCAAACTTTAAACGGGTGGGTCGGTTATCAAAAAAAAAACCCGATTGCGACTTACTCTAAGGTAAAGAGTGGGCTTGTGTTTGAATGCGGTGATCAAACGGTTTTCATTTCGCCTTAACCTATTGCAATTGATTTGTACGTCTTCCAATTCCCTTATTACAATGTCTGCCATGTCAATTGTGAGATCTTGTCTCTCATTAATCCTTCTTAACAACTCCAACTTTACATAGTAGTCCTGGAGCTCCATAATTTTCCTGAACTGAGGCATCCCAAGATCCTTGACTGCATGACTCAGTGACAACTCTAGCAATGACGGCGCACTTCGTTTGAACTCTAGTTCCTGTTCCGGTTCCATCTTCACTGCCTGAAACATTATCGGAAAATTAAAATTCATGTATTTCAAGAAACTGTTTTTGAACAATTAAATTTGTCAAGAACGTCGAAATTACAAAACAAATGTTAATTGTGAAGCACTTACCAAGAATTTTATGAACAGTGATCAAGAATCAATTTAGGGTTTCGTATCAGGACGGTGTAAACTGATGATTGATTATTGATTACAGAAACGAAAGTGAAGAGGAATGAATTATAAACTATATATATATATATATATATATATTTCAAACATAACGACTACTACTTGATATAAGCTACTAAATGTTACTATTTGGTCCTCTAAGATTTGAAATTAACAAGAAAAACCCATGGAGTTTCTAATAGTATCATGTAGTTGTAACCGGGTTGAAGGGAGTCCATCATTTACTCTAAACTCTTAAACGAGCATAAAATTCTAGCGTTTCCCCTTTTGTTGGGCTCGGGGATAATGCGTTCATTGTCGGCTAGGACTCATCACGCAAATTGACTAAACACGAGAAATCTTGTTTAAAGAATAAACACATTTGTTCCCTTTTACTTTTGATATATATGGTTTATTGGCTAAAGAGGCGGTTTAATTTCTAAACAAATGTGTCATGCATAAATATTCGGCCTCTAACACCCAAAGCTTTGCTTTAAATATAATCAGTTTTGCCATTCAAGAGAGGTTACAACACAGCTTGTTGTCCGTTTACCTGCCACTTTGTTGTAACCGTTTGATCTTCGATATGAAACATCCCCATGGGGTTGAAAACTTGCTTTGGTGAATTTAACCGTAGATTGAGGGTGGTGATGTAAATAACAATGTTCAATTTTTGCTACGTGAGTCATTTCCTAAATTAATTCAATTGTATATAATATACATTTTAGTTATATGTATCCGTTTTTACTGTTTAACTAGTGTTTTACCCGGCGCTTTACGCCGGGCAGGTTGGATAACGCGCCGAGTTGGTCGGGTTTGTTTATATATTTGTCGCTTTGCAGTGGTGCACTAATGTAGGTTCGGTTGATATATCTCTACTTCTCTACTATATATAAAGCATAAGTTAGGGGCCTCTTAAATTTTAAGAGGTACCTAACTTGTTTATTGTACAACATACTATGCATAGATTTAAGAAATTTTAAGGGTAATGTTGTCTTTATAGCACAACATCTACAGTTACTTAGTTACTTTAGTGTCTTACATAATAGTTTCAATTTTAGTCCTCCAGCTTTAATAAAACTTTGTTAATTTATAGAATAATTACACATTTACCCCTTATTTAAAACAAACTACATCCACGACTTTTAAACGTTCATAACTTTTTCAAGCGTTCATAACTTTTTCAAACGTTAATATTTTTTTAAGAAAATTATTCTATAAAAACGAACATTTTATTCTCTTTAATTTGAGTATGATATTGCTAAAGTTTATTAATTTTACTTATGATTTTATATTAGATAGTCAAACATTAACTTTTTGTTTCCTAATTATCTATATTTTTTTTGAACATGAATCTTATCTTTTAAATGGACTAAACTGATTAAAAGGTATCCCTTAAAATTAAGCTTAATTTGACGTTTTTTAGCTTTATTATGATTCTATATTAGATAATCAAGTATTACGTTTTTCTTTCCTAATTATATGTATTTAAGATTTGTTACCATGAATCTTATAATTTATTTGGATGTCATATGAGTAACAAGGTATCCCTCTAAGTTAGGCTAAATTGGCCGGTTATGTTATTCTACTTATAAACCATATTCTATTAATTTGTTGAGCATCGTTTAATTTGTTATTGATTGGTTATTAGACGTTTATTTTTGGGCGTTTAATAAAGTTGTTGAACCATATTATGTTAACTTATTGGACGTTTAATTTGCGCCATACCAGTTATTTAATCTCTCTAAATTAGGCTAATTTGATATTGAACATCGTTTAATTTGTGGTTTATTCATAATCACTTAAATATAATTAAATTTGTGGTTTATTCATAATCACTTAAGTTGGTCAAACAAATTACATGTTAACTTATTCAATGATGCTTTGTCTAAGAGAAACATAATTTATGCCAAACAAAGGGTTTGTGCTTCCTTATGTTTACCATCCTACCTAAAGTAACCTATGTAAACTTAATATATTTTTTAATTAATACATTTTCTTGATCTACATTTGACACACTATCTATTAACACACAATATGACACACTATCTATTAACACACAATATGTCAAGATTAATACTTGGTGTGTTATAAATTTTGAGATTCAAGATTTTGTAATTCTTCATGTCGTTTTAAGTTAACCGATTTTATACGTTGTAGTAGACAAAATGTATGTACGTTTTTTTTTAGAAGTTAAATCCTTTGTTAAATCAATATAATCATACGTCATGCTATATACATTTTTATTGTCTATATGTTAAGGTTTTCCTAATTTTCATATGATAACATTATTATTTTATATTTTAGATGTCTTCAAGATCAAAGAAACATAATATTTTTTAGTCATCCTCTTCCAATAAGATAAAATAATTTAAATGGTTAGTCATTTTAATATTTTTTGTTTACTCTCTAAATGTTATATTATTTTGCATTTTTTGAAAACGTACAGTGTCAACGGCAAGAGAACCATTGAGTATCATATCCAACGGTAATATTTTATTTGTAGCGCATTAATACGGTTTCATATATTTATATTTAATTTGTTATTTTATTAGATTCAAACAAAAATTTACATCAACATATTCTATAAATGTTAATGTAAGGTAAATATCATTTTTTGTATGCACTATGTATTCTATTACCAAAAATAATTTAATTAATATAATTGACTTAAGAGTTACACAAAAATAATTACAATAACGTTTATGCTATTTTTTTTTAATAATTCTCAATTTATATATAACCTTTGTGAACACCAAAAAATGTGAATACTTATGTTAACATATAACTATGTTAAAAACGTATAGTTATATTAGCATAGAAACTATGTTAAAATGAATCGATATATGTTACAAACTAAACGATGTTCAATTGTTTTTTTAATATAATTCCAATCGATTTATATTTTCTAATGTGTACATGTCTGTTTGTATTTCAAAATTTTCATTTATTAACAACCAAATACTTTTTTAACTACATTAACATATTACATAACCATTTTTTTAAATATTTTACAAATATAAGATACTTTAGTATAGACAATAAATTGGTTTTTTAAATATGTAAACTTTATTAAATTTTATGTTTATTTTATTCTAATAACTATGCAGTTACTTGTCCAATCACATCATTTAATGTTAATTGATTAGACGGTGGAAAAGAAAATGAACCGTCAACTACTAAACAAAGTTTTCTATGTACAAACTCAAATAACACAGGTTACTTATTTCTAATCATTTACTTTTTTGATATACTACATTATACACACTTGATTTCATTGGTTATACCAAAATATTTATTTACCATTATTCTCTTTTCAAATTTAATAGTTGGTCATGATAAATACCAATGAAACAATTGCAGCTGATAATTGAAGACATAGAAGGATGGTTTTGGACCAAATGCTGATAATCAAATTTAATGGTTTTGCAATTCTGGGAACACCGAGGCTCTAGAAACACCTAACTCCTTTGACCATTTATAAAAGTCAACAAGCTCGACGATCGTCTTAGCCACGTTGTTAGCATGCTGATCAAAAATCCTAACACAAACGCATAGACCATTTCCGGAAACCGATCTAGCAACACCCCTAACCCAACGCCTCGCATAAATCCAAAAACTTTCGTTAGGTAATCTGAAATGTTTAAACTCACTTGCGTTACGGCTTGAATTCATCGTTTCTTGACCGAATGCTGGATCATCCCCGACAGCCCAATCATGCGTGGGTTTTGCTTTATCTTTTTGAGATATTGGAAACTGATGCAGTTAGTTACCTAATGACCTAAATACCCTTAGAACATAAATGAACGCATTGGTCGTCAGGGTTGGAATTACCAGCTGTTTGGACCTCCACTGAAGCAGTTTCAGTCCAAAACAATAACTTGACTTGCAAAACTAAACACAAAACTACCTCTATGACCTTCACTAACTTCCATTAGGATACTAGGACTGATTTTATGATGAGAGTACAGAATATTCCAAACTAACATTGAAGCTGCTACCAAAGAAATGGCATTTGACTGACAAATGCTGACAATTGGGTACCACCAACATTCATAGTTGACCCAAACCAAGTCAACAAAGGTTAAACTGTCCGCTTTGACCAAGAAAGTCAAAGTTGACAAAATACATATTTGGATAGGGTTATCGAAATCCATGAACAGGTGCTTATCTAATCAAATAGGGTTGGTACGATCAGTTTGTGTAACAATCACAGTTCCATATTCAGTTTAGATAATTAGTGTGCCAACTTCTATTTCATTACCAATCTCTTATCCGGAAGAAAAAAAATTTACTTATTAAATATTGTTTTCCTTTTCAGCTATGCTGTTATTATAACCATTTGACACTTACCTAAGCATTTGCAACTAACCAATCTAGTAGTAAACAGGATTCAAAAAAAATTGCTGGCAACAGGTAAATACATATACGCAACAATTCAAAAGTGACACGTAACATTACATGGCAGAATCTCATACATTAGGGGGGGGGGGGGGTGTTTAGCCTAGCTTTTTTAACCAAGTTTATAGCTTTTTTAGTTTTTTTTTTACAAAATAAGCTTAACTTGGTGTTTGGCTTAGCTTTTTAAGCTTATGCTTATTAGCTTATATAAGCTCATTTGAAGAAGCTTATTTGAAGATGGTTTTTAGCTTATTTGATAGAAGCTTATTTGTTTAAGGGTGTAATTACTCATTTGTCCTCAAATGGTGGTGGATTAGTAATTATTACTCTAACAAATTAAAGAATGTTGGATTTAACAACTTATTAAGACACATAATTAACTTGTAGAATATAAGCTAATCCAAACACTTAAAAAGAGCTTATCAAATAATATAAAAAAAGCTATAAGCTAATTTTATATATAAGCATAAGCTTAAAAATAAAAGCTAGGCCAAACACTCCCTAGGAAATTTAAAAAAAGAAGTTAAAAGACGAAGAAGAGAATCTGTTATTTCATATATTGATTGGGTGACACCAAGGTCTCAATGTATTTCCCTCCGGGCAGGATATCCATGCCCATATTTGTATACTTGTATACCGTAGTGGTATATGACCAGAACAACTTGTCTGCAGGCTTCTCTGGATCTGTTTTGTAAAGACACTCTTCGCCATCGCAACACATGAGCCAGTTTCCATCCGCCATCAAGTGCAACGGTCGCATATACATACCAACTGGAAAAGAAGGTGTCTCATATAAAGTTACCAACTTGGTCCAATCGCCATCACCATCCATCTTCCACAAGTCAATATGGCGATACTCGTCCATTAACTTGCGCATCCAAACATGAATGAAACCTCTTAGAACGGTGAAACCCGAACATGTTGTCAAGACACCCCTGAAGAAGGGAGTTGCTGCCTCTGTGAACTTATCGGTCTCCGGATCGAGCGTTATAATCGAATATGCATCCGCCTCGTCTTCTTTTAGGACATAGAGTTTACCGTTGAGCGAAGCACTGTGATTAGAAAACGAGCGGGATAGACGGTGGAAGTCCTCGGTCGGCTCAATCTTTCTCCACAAGTTAGATCTCAACGAGTATATGTAAACATTGCAAGAGTTGGTTACACGAAGAAGTTTGTAATCGTCTTGAGAAGATATGTAATACAGCACAAACGCTCTCCCTTTAGCCTCGTAACATTCTTTGCAAACATTGGTTTTAGGCAAGGTCTTATAGTCACCCGTGAGTGGATTGCATAAGATTAGACAAGAGTATTCTTCGTTCTACGTATGTTTACGGCCATTTATAATGCCGAGGCACACCAGTCCGTTTAAAGATGTTATGACGGACACGTTTTGAGGTCTGCCTACTTTGAATGGCAAACGACGAGTGGAGGTGAAGCCGTCTTCAAGTGCTTCGCAGTCGAGGGTGCTGAAGGCGGCGGGTGATGTTGTCGTGTTGTAATTAGTGGATATGAAGAGTAATTTGTGGTGGTGGCTTTGATGCATGCGGGCAAACATAGGGGTCGATAGGAACGAGTACCGTCCTTTGGAAACGCACTTAAAACGGACTATCGATTTGGTCGGGACCCTTGGTAATACGTGGCACAGCAGTATGTCGTCCAGTGAAACGATCATCGTAGGTGGCTGGTTTTCATCATCATCTTCTTCTTCCTCAGAATTTTCCGCCCTCCATTTATTGATCAAATCCTCATACTGGTTATATTTCTTGATGAGTTTCTGTCTCATCGCATGCAACGCCTTGGCTTTGCTGCTGCTTCTTGTTTTTCCCTTATTATTATTATTATTGGCTGCTGCTTGATTTAAGAAGCCCTCCAACATAACCAATGCCTTAATATAACTGTTGGGGGCGTATAAGATTTAGTGAGCCGCATGAGCTTTTCAACTTGCCTATTGATCTTGCCAAAGATCTCCTGCAGGCAGACCCAATAATTGGACTGCATTGCATTCTTCATTTGCTCAATGGTTGCAGACAACTCCTCAAGTCTCTTTGCAGTCTTGGATACACGCCGCCTGACAACAGCAACAACAACATACATACATACATACATACATACATACATTATTATTAACTAAGTAATAAATAGTATCCATCCGATGATTAATTAATTAATTAATTATCTATCTATCCATGGTGAATCACCAACCTGATTACTCGAAGCCATCGGATCCAATTGCATAGTGATCTCTAAGCCAAGCTGCTTGCTGGATAGTAACACAACAATTGATTAATTCAAAACCAAAGGTAGCTTCGTATTAAATTAATTCGTTTATTTTAGTGTAAAAGCAATACAATCACATCTACCACCGGGGACAACAACAGTAAACGGAATAATAATAATAATAATACTAATAAATTACAATTCAGATACACATACCTCAATTCGCCGATGATTTCTAGGGTTTGGTTTGCCGATCGATTTCCAAATCGCACTTGTCGACAGAGAATCAAATCAGAGTTTTTATTCTATCGTGTTGGTGTTGGGGGTGGATAAAACAATAATAATAACAATAATAATTATAATAACCCTAAACTTTTGTATTAGATAACAAATGAATAAACATATATATGTATAATATATAAGATAATAATAATAATAATAATAATAATAATAATAATAATAAATAGAAGAAAAGAAATTGTAAAGGAAGTTAACATGTACCGCCATCATCTTCATCATTCCTAAAATCCGATAAAATGGCATGCAATTTGTTTTGTTTTCAAACTTCAAAATCAACATGTAATATTATCTAATAAATAAATATAATCACTGCATGGTTAATATTAATATAATAATAAATGTGAAACCCAAATTGAATAATACATAAACTACAACTTTGGTAGCCGACTTATCAACAAATTGTTAGATATTATCAATTGTTATTATCGCAAAGTTTACAGGAAACTCATTTATATATACACGAATACAAAAACAATTTCTTTTATCAAACCCTATATCGCATCCTCCTCTGCCCACCGTATATCCCACCACTGCAGCCGCCTGCAAATCGCTGGAGAAACCGCAGCCACCGCTACACGGGTTCTCGCTGACGCAGCTAGTAGTCATACACCATCGCTCGCCTCCGCTCTCTGTGTTTCCGCATTAAGCCGCTGCCACCGGGAGCTCGCTAAGTACCACCACCGTGAATCCTCCATCGTTGAAGGTAACGTCTAATATACGACTGGTTCTGCTAATTGTTCCCCTCTTGTTGTTTTCTCCTGTCACTTTGAATGTGAAAGATGGGTCTTAAACTTGAGGGTTTATTGGGAAAACTCATTCTTATTTTGAAAACAAAATATGGGCGTTGTGTAACCTCGAGTTCCTATGTGATCTGAGTTATTTGCTGCTCTTGGGTTTCTAAATATTGTTCCTAATTGCTAATATAAGGTATTTAAAAAGCTAACAGTTTATGATCTTAAACCAAATGAATAAGTTATATTTTTAAGAAAATACGATAATCTATAAATGCAATTTAACTAGTATTAAGTTTTCCATAAATCAAGAGTATTTCTTTGAAATCCAGCGAAGTAAATATTGTATAAAACAAGTATAACTATAAGACTACGAAGTTAAAGAGTTATTTTTATGGTATGGTTAAATATTATAAATGAGGCAGTTATAACTAGAACAATGAAAGTCAATACCAAAATATAATTTAAGTTACAATAATAACTGTAGGTTCTCGCGGCGTTTAATCAAGCTTAAGTTTTATTGCGGTTAACACCATTCCACTTATAAGGTACGGTTTCTGTTTTTGTTACTCTTAGTATTAATTATATTCCGTTACTTTGTAGTACGGATTCTGTTTCTTGTTACTTCGTAGTACGGTTTCTGGTTTCTGTCACTCATAGTATAAATTATATTCCGTTACTTCATTACGGTTTCTGTTTTCGGTTACTTATAGTATTGAATCTATTCCGTTACTTTGTAGTACGGATTCTGTTTCTTGTTACTTCGTAGTACGGTTTCTGGTTTCTTTCTCTAATAGTATTAATTATATTCCGTTACTTCGTAGTGCGGCTTTTGTTCTCGTTTACTAATAGTATTGAATCTATTCCGTTACTTTGTAGCACGAATTTTCGTTACACGTCGGTCATATTTTGAGTTCAGTTATTTTATATAATATATTTTAGTTACTAGTTTCAGTACTCTGTTACCCGAGCATTTTCTGACTTGTCGTTGGGGCGTCAACGACATGGCACTTATCGTGACAGTGCGTAATCAAAGTTCACGGCGTCTCTAACTAGTACTTTTGAAGTATTAGGGCCACTTAGAGGCGTATAGATCGATCTTAGCTCCGACTCCTGACTCCTGACTCCTGACATGGCACTTATCGTGACAGTGCGTAATCAAAGTTCACGGCGTCTCTGAAAGTACTCATGTAGTACCTTGGCCACTTAGAGGCGTATAGATCGATCTTAGCTCCGACTCCTGACTCCTGACTCCTGACTTCTGTTTGAGATGGAACAATGTGTGCACGCCACTGTAACGATTCCGGCAACTCCAGGTATACCCTAGCCGGAATATACTATTTACGTGTTATTTAATATTGATTATATGAGTTATAGCACGTTTATACGAATATATATGGTTCACAGTATGAATCATACTCAATTATATAGTGAATCATATTGGAATTACAATTAACCAATGAACGATTATTGAAACCCGAACGAATCGGGAATTACATTATAGACGAAGTATATAATGTTTAGTGATATTTACGAAGTATTAATGCTTCGGGATAAGTAAATTATAGCACAGAAAAAGGATTTCGATTTAATGGTACGTCGGTACGCTAAACGAAGCCTTTAACACCAAACCAAGCAAGAGACGATCAATCAAGCCGAAAAAGATGCGTAATTATTAATAATATGATGTTTTAATGTCATGGGTTACGTTTTTAAAGTTTTTAAATCAGTTTTATATAAATTTTATTTTAACCTGAAAAACAACCATTTTAGGCTCGTTTCAAGCCGAATTACGAGTTTAAACGAGAAACGAACTGAACCAGATTATCCACAACATTATCTGGATTGCATAATCCAAATTTGTGGACAATATTTGAGATATGGGCCCCCCCCCCCCCACACCCCCACATATGGCCGGCCACCCCACCCATGTTCATATTATCTTTCATTTTCTTTTTTTTAACCCAAAAACACTCTCAAACTCTCTCAACTTTCAAGCATTCATCCAATCCCTTGATCTCCAACCAAAAACTTGAAGGTATAAGCATGTTTTGATACTTGAATCTTGTTTTTAATTGCATAAATTCTTGAGAAAAGGAAGTTTCATGTGAAAAAACGGGTGAAAACCCGAGATGAAACCGATTCTCGTGTGATCAAAGGATGTATACAAGTTATACAAAGGATCTTGATCCAAGTAATTAGTTAAAAGTGTTTAGAATGAATTTTTACGGTTGAAATCTTGTCAAATGAATTTTCCAAGTGAAAGACGGGTGAAAACCCGAGATGAAACCGACTCTTGCATGATCAAGAGATGTATACATGTTATACAAGGGATCATGGTCCAAGAAATGAGTAAAAAGAGTCGAGAATGGATTTTTACGGTCAAAATCGTTGTTTTGATGTTTTAACCGACACTAGGAAAGAAATGGCTTGATTGTGGGTATAACTTGCTTGGTGTGGTGTTGATGTGCTTGTAAGTGTTGTATCTAGCGGCTAGCAAAGGCTAGAAACCGAGATCTTTGCGATCTAAAGCTAGAAAACACAAGATAGTTCGGTTTTCGTGTGTTATGAAAAAATGGACAGATTTACGTGTGCTTAGAGTCGGGTCACGAAATTTCACAGAGATGATCTACACATGAAAATATGAGATCTGTGAATTTTTGGTAATTTTTGGATAAAAGATGAATATTTGGTGAATTTAATGCTCGGTTTTGGCCAAAAATAGTGAAAAATAGCAAAACATGATGAAAAATTCCGGAAAATTTAAGATAAGCTTTTTATAACATATAAAAGTCACCCACAAAATTTGAGCTCAGTTGGAAAAGTCTAAGTAGGCTTTTCGGTGAAACGAGTTCTAGGGCTTTCTAGCTCGGTTTTGGGTGAAAATGGCTTGAAAAATAAGTTTTAAATTCTGGAAAAATTCCAGGGAGTTATGAGGATGATAAAGATCATCCCAGAAAAATTTGGGATTTTTCTAAAGTGTTTTGGTATTTTTGATATATTTAGTGTTTTAACAAGATTTAAAAATAGATAAATAAATATAAATGTAGGAAAATAAATCTGGGAAAATTCCAGAAAGTTATGAGGATGATAAAGATCATCCCAGAAAAACTTGGGATTTTTCTAAAGTGTTTTGGTATTTTTGATATATTTAGTATTTTAATAAGATTTAAAAATAGATAAATAAATATAAATATAAGAAAATAAATCTGGAAAATTTTTACAAAATTCCTTTCTGTCAAATTAAGTTTTGTGCAAAATTTCAAGACCCGAGACTAATCGGGTAATTATTTGTGCTAAAAAGAACACAAAAACAAGTTTTTAAAGCTTAAAACGTGTAAACCGGCAAAGTTCGCATAAGCGAGCTGACTGGTACATGAAAACTCTAAAAATAGACTATTTCATAAATCTAAGTAAATTAAGTAAAAATAAATCATCCGAAAATAATTCGGATGATTTGGGTAATTTTACCCGATTTTACCGTTTTCGGCACCGAAATACCGGAAATGGGCCCCACGGCCAAACGGGGTGTCAAACCGAGCTATAATTTCATCACCTTAACTAAATTGACTGTCAAACTCTAAGCAATGTCAATCTGAGTCCTTAGAAGTGTCACGGGGTTAACATTGTCCCCGAATCGAGTACAGTACTGGGTTAACAATGTTCCCAGATGTACCGATTGATACGTATTTAAGTTATGGGAATTATATAGTAACGACTAGATATTATATTACAGATCCAGGCACGTAGCTGTTCCTTATATTACTCACCGACTCACAACAAGGTGAGTTTTCACGAGCCCCTTTTAATGAATTGTTTTAATTATATTTTCCCGGGGCGGAAAACATGTCTTATTTAAAGTATTTAAGTACATACCGATCGTATGGAAATACTTGTACATTTATATATATATGGACTGATGCATAGAATATATAAAATGTTTATAATGTGTTATTGTTCTGGGGTAACATAGTTCCCAGGGGTTATTGTTGTTCTGGGGTAACATAGTTCCCAGGGGTTATTATTATTCTGGGGTAACATAGTTCCCAGGGGTTGTTATTGTTCTGGGGTAACATAGTTCCCAGGGGTTGTTATTGTTCTGGGGTAACATAGTTCCCAGGGGTTATTATTATTCTGGGGTAACATAGTTCCCAGGGGTTGTTATTGTTCTGGGGTAACATAGTTCCCAGGGGTTATTATTGTTCTGGGGTAACATAGTTCCCAGGGGTTATTGTTGTTCTGGGGTAACATAGTTCCCAGGGGTTATTATTATTCTGGGGTAACATAGTTCCCAGGGGTTGTTATTGTTCTGGGGTAACATAGTTCCCAGGGGTTATTATTGTTCTGGGGTAACATAGTTCCCAGAAAGTTATTGGAAATGTTCTGGGGTAACATAGTTCCCAGCATGATTATATTGTTAATAAATGATTATTAAAATGATTTGTCAGTGTTTATTTAAATTAGTGAAACTCACCAACTATTCGTAGTTGACCCGTTTTCTTTACATGTTTTCTAGGTATGCCCAAGTTGGATTGATTGATGTTTGCTTAACTATCTGTGCTACCTGTTGGAAGCTTGCTGCTCTTTGTTTTGTAACGAATTTATTAATGTCTTATCGGTAAAATATGTGTGTAACACCTAGACAGTAATGAAACTCGCAACAATGTAATATGTTATAAATTAATGTAGTGGTATTTTCTTTATAAGCAATGCTGTTGATATCAGATGTGTCTGTTGCATCCCGTGTACGTTTCCGCTGCGGTTACGGGGTGTTACAGAACTTGGTATCAGAGCCATTGGTTATAAAGAATTAGGATGTCTGAAAAAGATACCTAAAATATAACCAGTAGCTCAAGTATTATAGGATCTGAATATCAACTAATAATATATTGTGACGAGATCGGGATGAACTTGGATGGACAAGTGGGTTATTATGGTCCGGAACATAATAACAGACTTGTCTGCACGAGGGAATTCAGGGGAAGTCACGGGGGACTTAAATAGGTAAAATTGGCAACATATGTGTAAATATATGATAATATTATTATGTGGTAAGGTTGTATAAATAAGTATGTGTTAATCTAATTATGAATTACACTACGAAAGGGACTATATGTTTGTTAACTTGTGTGCAGGTATAATGGCAAGAACACCTAGTGTGTCGACGGAAGAGGACCCGGAAGAGGCTAGTTCCGGGGCCTCTGGAAGCCCAAGTGTAGCACCCAGCTCCGAGCCTTCGGAGGCTAGTCATAGTACTTCTAGACAGACCACCCCAGCTAGGAGTGCTAGTGTACCCTCCCCTGCTAGGGTTACCAGGTCTCCTACCCCGCCCGCACCACAGACCACCCCGATTCCCCCCAGACACGGTCCCCGCCTCACGGCGCGGATCAGTGCCCCGTATGTTCCGCCCACTGTTACCCCACCCAGATCCACATACCACCGGGGCGAGTCTTCCCGCCCCCAACCCGAGCCTGCAACCCTACCTGTGTGGGGTCTGCCAAGGCAGGAGCGGGACTTGGCGGCTTGGCTACGTGTTCTCACCGAGCAGGTGAACGAGCACTCTGCCGCCCTGGTCGTGGGGGTACAGAGGCGGGCGTACCTCGGGGACAGCATACTGGACCACCAGTATGCTATTAACCAGTTAAAAAGGGAGTGCTCATACTCCCACTGGTTGATCGACCAGATGGAAACCCGAATGCGGGTTATGATGGCGGTGCTGGTGGTGCTGGTGGCGGTGTTGGTGGGGTTGGTTTACCACCATGTGTAGACGTGTTGGATGGTAGAATCTTGAACCGCTTTTTGATACTCCGTGTAAGTGGTTAGTGGTGATACTAACACGGAGTGAATCTTGTTTAGTTATAGTACAACCACTGGCCCATAGGGGGTCTCTTGTAGGGCATATCATTATCGATACTTTTGGGTATCATTCAAGCACTGACCCATTGCGGGTTATGTCGAGGATGATACCAACATAGGCCCTTTGTATTAAAACTTAGTTGTGTAATGATGACTGGGAAGTATGTAAATGGATGTTTGTGTAATATGTACTAATGTTTATTAATGTATGGAATGTGTTTGTGTTTCATAATTTGGAATGGTATTAATTATATGTGTTTCCTTGATGTTGTGTAGAATGGCACCGAAACGATCAACGAAAGTATCGGAAGTAGATGTGAGCCGTTTGATTGCTCAACAGTTGGAGGCGGCGATACCGGATATAGTATCGCGCATCGCCGCCAGCATTAATAATTCGTCTAATCCAACCCCTCCGAGCAATCAAACGCCCATAAATAATGGCGGGGAACATAATGCTAATCCTCCACCTACCGATAACACTATGCCGAGTACTGACGCACCGCCTACGGTGGTCGCTACCGACAGTAATGGCCCTATCCCTACTGTAGAGACCAACCGCACTGGACCATCCAGGGGTTGTTCAATCAAGGATTTTATGTTATGCAAGCCTTTAGAATTTAACGGGTCGGAAGGACCGAATGGGTTAGTGAAATGGTTAGAGAAAATAGAATCAGTGGTAAATATCAGCAACTGTCCCGAGGATTGTGTCGTTAAGTACGCCACCTGTACGTTCACAGACCATGCCTTGACATGGTGGAACACCATAGTACAGACTCGAGGTCAGGCGGCGACAAACCGCATGACCTGGGCAGAGCTTAAGGATCTTGTTTTGAAACATTTCTGCCCAAAGAATGAATTGCAGAAACTGGAACATGAGTTGTGGAACCTAGAGATGCATGGGGCGGACCACTTGGGATATACCAACCGGTTTAATGAACTGTCACGATTAGTGCCGTGGTTGGTCACCCCAGAGTCAAAAAGGGTGGAACGTTATATTTGGGGACTTACTCCAGTAGTGAGGAGCATAGTTAACGCGGGAGGGCACCAGACGTATGAGGGTGCAGTGACACAGGCTGGTATTGTCACGTATGATTTCTTAAGGAGCGGATCGATAAAGGCGACGGGAGAGTCGGCTGGGGGAAAGCGAGGTACGTATGACAATAGGATCCGAGAGAAGCAGCAAAACAAACGAGCTAGGCCCGCTGCCCAGAGCTATGCCATGACTAGTTCGGGCGGAAGGCAAGAACCGCAGAGGGGAACGTTTCCTAAATGCGGGAAATGTGGTTACCACCATAGTGGCGTGTGCAAGGAGGTGGTGTGCCACCGGTGTGGCAGGGTTGGACACTACGCACCAAATTGTAAGACAAATCTGAACAACCTGAACCGTCAACCACAACCTATTCGGGCGCAACCATTTAGAACTCAACCAGCCCGACAGCAGAACCCGCAAGGAAACCAGATGGTGACCACTAGCCGTGCTTGCTACGAATGCGGCAGCACGGATCACTTCAAAAGGAACTGCCCGAAACTGAATCAGGGAGGAAACGGGAGACAACTCGCGGGTCAGCCATCGTCGTCCAATCCGGCGCGAGGCCGGGCATTTGTGATGGGAGCGAACGAGGCGCGCCAGGACCCCAGCGTAGTGACAGGTACCTTCCTCGTCTCTGATCAGTACGCTTCTGTATTATTTGATACAGGCGCCGATAGAAGTTTTGTCTCCGTTAGATTCCTTTCGATAGCAAACCTTCCTATTGGTGAAACCATAGAACCCTACACCGTAGAGGTCGCTAACGGTAAAACCATGATAGTTAATCGGATTGTTCGGAATTGCCCTTTTATTCTAAGCGAACAATCCTTCCTGATTGACTTATTACCGGTAGAATTGGGTAGTTTTGACGTGATAGTGGGAATGGATTGGTTGGCACGTAATAGGGTAGAAATAAACTGTGAAAAGAAAACCGTCAAGATCCGGGTGTCGGATGACGAGGAGGTATTAGTGCAGGGAGAAAAATCCGGCACCATGATACCATTTATATCCCACCTCAAGGTGTTGAAATATATACGTCAGGGATGTGTGGCGTATCTAGCGAGCCTGACGGCCGCTGATTCTGAGGAAAAACGGGTGGACGATATTCCCGTGGTACGCGAATTTCCACAAGTTTTTCCAGAGGAACTTCCTGAATTACCGCCAACCCGACAAGTCGAATTCAGAATCGACTTATTACCTCAAGCCGGCCCTGTTGCTAAGGCCCCTTACAGACTTGCACCGTCCGAGATGCAAGAACTATCCAACCAGTTGCAGGAATTGTTGGATAAGGGATTTATACGTCCCAGTTATTCCCCGTGGGGTGCACCTGTACTATTTGTGAAAAAGAAGGACGGAAGCCTTCGAATGTGCATTGACTACAGGGAATTGAACAAATTAACCATCAAAAATAGATATCCTCTTCCCCGAATCGATGATTTGTTCGACCAACTACAAGGTGCGAGCTATTTCTCAAAAATTGATCTTAGATCGGGATACCACCAAGTTAGAATTCAAGAGGAGGATATCCCAAAAACCGCGTTTCGGACTCGCTATGGCCACTACGAATTTTTAGTTATGCCTTTTGGGCTAACAAATGCGCCAGCAGTGTTCATGGATCTCATGAACCGAGTCTGTAAACCCTATCTCGACAAGTTCGTCATTGTATTTATTGACGATATTTTGATATACTCGAAGAGTAAAGAGGAGCACGAGCAACACTTAAAGTTAGTTTTAGAGCTCCTGGATCAGGAGAAGTTATATGCAAAATTCTCCAAGTGTAACTTCTGGTTACAAGAGGTGCAATTCCTCGGTCATGTTATAAACCACCAAGGAATACACGTTGATCCGAGTAAGGTTGAAGCTATTAAGAATTGGCAAGCGCCTAAATCTCCGAAAGAAATCCGCCAATTCTTAGGCTTAGCTGGATACTATCGTCGATTTATAGAGAACTTTTCCAGCATCGCCCAACCTTTAACCCTCCTGACTCAAAAGGATCGGAAATATGAATGGGGTGAAGAGCAGGAAACGGCGTTTCAAACGCTAAAACAAAGATTGTGCCAAGCGCCAATCTTAAGCCTCCCCGACGGAGACGATGGATTTGTTGTATATTGTGACGCATCCCGTAAAGGGTTAGGGTGCGTGTTAATGCAAAATAAAAAGGTCATAGCCTATGCGTCTCGACAGTTAAAAGTTCATGAGAAAAACTACACTACTCATGACTTGGAACTGGGAGCAGTCATCTTTGCACTTAAAATCTGGAGACACTATCTCTACGGTACAAAGTGCACCATATTCACTGATCATAAAAGTTTGCAACACATATTCGATCAGAAAGAACTGAATATGAGGCAACGAAGATGGGTCGAGTTGCTGAGTGACTATGACTGTGACATACGATATCACCCCGGCAAGGCTAACGTTGTAGCCGATGCCTTGAGTAGAAAGGATCGAGTCAAGCCACTACGTGTGCGAGCATTGGGGATGATAGTCCAGTCGAACCTTTCAGATTTAATTCGAGTCGCTCAACGCGAGGCGTTGAAAGAGGGCCAATTGGTTAAAGAAGGACTTTACGGGAATGAGAAGAATTTCGAACAGCGTGTGGACGAAATTCTTTATTTCAAAAATCGGATTTGGATCCCGACCCTCCATGACCTTCGTGATTTAATCATGGACGAAGCTCATAAATCGAAATATTCCATACATCCGGGATCAGATAAAATGTACAAGGATGTGAAAGAATTTTACTGGTGGCCAGGGATGAAAAAGGATATAGCCACATACGTCGGCAAGTGTACGACGTGTGCGAGAGTTAAGGCGGAGCACCAGAAACCTTCGGGAATGTTGCAACAGCCGGAAATTCCCGAATGGAAGTGGGAGCAGATCACAATGGATTTTGTGACACATCTCCCCAAGACACCCCGAGGTCATGATGCGATTTGGGTAATCGTGGATCGATTAACCAAATCGGCACATTTTATTTCAATTAGGAATAATTATAACACTGAGAGATTTGCGCAAATTTATATAAATGAAATAGTGTCTCGTCATGGCATCCCCATCTCGATCATCTCCGATAGGGATAGCCATTTCACCTCCAAACTTTGGCAAGCTGTCCAAGAAGCGTTGGGAACACGTATTGACCTAAGCACAGCTTACCACCCTCAGACCGATGGTCAGTCTGAGAGGACCATTCAAACTTTGGAGGACCTGCTTCGTGCCTGCGTACTGGACTTTAAGGGAAATTGGGATCAACATCTCCCACTCGTTGAATTTTCCTATAATAACAGTTACCATAGCAGTATAAAGGCAGCACCTTATGAAGCATTGTATGGGCGGAAGTGCCGATCACCACTTTGCTGGTCTGAAGTGGGAGACCCGCAGATCATTAGATCGGATCTGGTCCAGGAGACGACCAGCAAGATTCTTGAGATTAAGAACAACCTGAAAGCCGCGCGGGATCGGCAGAAGAGTTATGCTGATACCCGTCGAAAACCGTTGTCATTTGAGAAGGGTGAAAAGGTATATTTGAAAGTATCACCCTGGAAAGGAGTGGTCAGGTTTGGAAAGGCGGGGAAGTTGGCCCCTAGATATATTGGACCATTCATTATTACTGCAAAGATCGGTCCGGTAGCTTACCGACTAGAACTGCCTGAGGAACTAAGTGCAGTTCATAATGTGTTTCATGTGTCGAATTTGAAAAGATGTCTGGCGGATGAGACATCGGTGTTACCCTTAGAGGGTGTTCAAATAAGTGATAGGCTCAACTTCGTAGAGGAGCCCATCGAAATAGTGGACGGTAAGATCAAGCAACTTAGACACAATAAGATCTCGTTGGTCAAAGTTAGATGGAATTCGCAACGAGGCCCAGAATTTACTTGGGAACGAAAGGATGAATTTCGGAAGAAATACCCCCACCTATTTCCTCAAAAGGAAGTAGTTGACGCATAAAATTTCGAGGACGAAATTTTTATAACGGGGGGAGAATGTAACGATTCCGGCAACTCCAGGTATACCCTAGCCGGAATATACTATTTACGTGTTATTTAATATTGATTATATGAGTTATAGCACGTTTATACGAATATATATGGTTCACAGTATGAATCATACTCAATTATATAGTGAATCATATTGGAATTACAATTAACCAATGAACGATTATTGAAACCCGAACGAATCGGGAATTACATTATAGACGAAGTATATAATGTTTAGTGATATTTACGAAGTATTAATGCTTCGGGATAAGTAAATTATAGCACAGAAAAAGGATTTCGATTTAATGGTACGTCGGTACGCTAAACGAAGCCTTTAACACCAAACCAAGCAAGAGACGATCAATCAAGCCGAAAAAGATGCGTAATTATTAATAATATGATGTTTTAATGTCATGGGTTACGTTTTTAAAGTTTTTAAATCAGTTTTATATAAATTTTATTTTAACCTGAAAAACAACCATTTTAGGCTCGTTTCAAGCCGAATTACGAGTTTAAACGAGAAACGAACTGAACCAGATTATCCACAACATTATCTGGATTGCATAATCCAAATTTGTGGACAATATTTGAGATGTGGGCCCCCCCCCCACACCCCCACATATGGCCGGCCACCCCACCCATGTTCATATTATCTTTCATTTTCTTTTTTTTAACCCAAAAACACTCTCAAACTCTCTCAACTTTCAAGCATTCATCCAATCCCTTGATCTCCAACCAAAAACTTGAAGGTATAAGCATGTTTTGATACTTGAATCTTGTTTTTAATTGCATAAATTCTTGAGAAAAGGAAGTTTCATGTGAAAAAACGGGTGAAAACCCGAGATGAAACCGATTCTCGTGTGATCAAAGGATGTATACAAGTTATACAAAGGATCTTGATCCAAGTAATTAGTTAAAAGTGTTTAGAATGAATTTTTACGGTTGAAATCTTGTCAAATGAATTTTCCAAGTGAAAGACGGGTGAAAACCCGAGATGAAACCGACTCTTGCATGATCAAGAGATGTATACATGTTATACAAGGGATCATGGTCCAAGAAATGAGTAAAAAGAGTCGAGAATGGATTTTTACGGTCAAAATCGTTGTTTTGATGTTTTAACCGACACTAGGAAAGAAATGGCTTGATTGTGGGTATAACTTGCTTGGTGTGGTGTTGATGTGCTTGTAAGTGTTGTATCTAGCGGCTAGCAAAGGCTAGAAACCGAGATCTTTGCGATCTAAAGCTAGAAAACACAAGATAGTTCGGTTTTCGTGTGTTATGAAAAAATGGACAGATTTACGTGTGCTTAGAGTCGGGTCACGAAATTTCACAGAGATGATCTACACATGAAAATATGAGATCTGTGAATTTTTGGTAATTTTTGGATAAAAGATGAATATTTGGTGAATTTAATGCTCGGTTTTGGCCAAAAATAGTGAAAAATAGCAAAACATGATGAAAAATTCCGGAAAATTTAAGATAAGCTTTTTATAACATATAAAAGTCACCCACAAAATTTGAGCTCAGTTGGAAAAGTCTAAGTAGGCTTTTCGGTGAAACGAGTTCTAGGGCTTTCTAGCTCGGTTTTGGGTGAAAATGGCTTGAAAAATAAGTTTTAAATTCTGGAAAAATTCCAGGGAGTTATGAGGATGATAAAGATCATCCCAGAAAAATTTGGGATTTTTCTAAAGTGTTTTGGTATTTTTGATATATTTAGTGTTTTAACAAGATTTAAAAATAGATAAATAAATATAAATGTAGGAAAATAAATCTGGGAAAATTCCAGAAAGTTATGAGGATGATAAAGATCATCCCAGAAAAACTTGGGATTTTTCTAAAGTGTTTTGGTATTTTTGATATATTTAGTATTTTAATAAGATTTAAAAATAGATAAATAAATATAAATATAAGAAAATAAATCTGGAAAATTTTTACAAAATTCCTTTCTGTCAAATTAAGTTTTGTGCAAAATTTCAAGACCCGAGACTAATCGGGTAATTATTTGTGCTAAAAAGAACACAAAAACAAGTTTTTAAAGCTTAAAACGTGTAAACCGGCAAAGTTCGCATAAGCGAGCTGACTGGTACATGAAAACTCTAAAAATAGACTATTTCATAAATCTAAGTAAATTAAGTAAAAATAAATCATCCGAAAATAATTCGGATGATTTGGGTAATTTTACCCGATTTTACCGTTTTCGGCACCGAAATACCGGAAATGGGCCCCACGGCCAAACGGGGTGTCAAACCGAGCTATAATTTCATCACCTTAACTAAATTGACTGTCAAACTCTAAGCAATGTCAATCTGAGTCCTTAGAAGTGTCACGGGGTTAACATTGTCCCCGAATCGAGTACAGTACTGGGTTAACAATGTTCCCAGATGTACCGATTGATACGTATTTAAGTTATGGGAATTATATAGTAACGACTAGATATTATATTACAGATCCAGGCACGTAGCTGTTCCTTATATTACTCACCGACTCACAACAAGGTGAGTTTTCACGAGCCCCTTTTAATGAATTGTTTTAATTATATTTTCCCGGGGCGGAAAACATGTCTTATTTAAAGTATTTAAGTACATACCGATCGTATGGAAATACTTGTACATTTATATATATATGGACTGATGCATAGAATATATAAAATGTTTATAATGTGTTATTGTTCTGGGGTAACATAGTTCCCAGGGGTTATTGTTGTTCTGGGGTAACATAGTTCCCAGGGGTTATTATTATTCTGGGGTAACATAGTTCCCAGGGGTTGTTATTGTTCTGGGGTAACATAGTTCCCAGGGGTTGTTATTGTTCTGGGGTAACATAGTTCCCAGGGGTTATTATTATTCTGGGGTAACATAGTTCCCAGGGGTTGTTATTGTTCTGGGGTAACATAGTTCCCAGGGGTTATTATTGTTCTGGGGTAACATAGTTCCCAGGGGTTATTGTTGTTCTGGGGTAACATAGTTCCCAGGGGTTATTATTATTCTGGGGTAACATAGTTCCCAGGGGTTGTTATTGTTCTGGGGTAACATAGTTCCCAGGGGTTATTATTGTTCTGGGGTAACATAGTTCCCAGAAAGTTATTGGAAATGTTCTGGGGTAACATAGTTCCCAGCATGATTATATTGTTAATAAATGATTATTAAAATGATTTGTCAGTGTTTATTTAAATTAGTGAAACTCACCAACTATTCGTAGTTGACCCGTTTTCTTTACATGTTTTCTAGGTATGCCCAAGTTGGATTGATTGATGTTTGCTTAACTATCTGTGCTACCTGTTGGAAGCTTGCTGCTCTTTGTTTTGTAACGAATTTATTAATGTCTTATCGGTAAAATATGTGTGTAACACCTAGACAGTAATGAAACTCGCAACAATGTAATATGTTATAAATTAATGTAGTGGTATTTTCTTTATAAGCAATGCTGTTGATATCAGATGTGTCTGTTGCATCCCGTGTACGTTTCCGCTGCGGTTACGGGGTGTTACAGCCACCCACACCGTCTCCTTGGTGCATGGACTAGCTAGCTGTGTACCCCTCTGTTTAGGCTCTGGGTGCTTCCGTATTACACGACCTATTTATTTTAACATCATCGTCGTGTATTTTAGTAATTATATTTTGTTTCGCTATATTTCTGGTCCGTTTTGATATGTGTATATGCATTTGATTAAATTTGAGTATATTCAGATTACGTCCCGATCGTGTATCGGATTATGTTTCGCATTTAATTATAGTTCAGTTAAATGTTACACGTTATATGTTACACGTCACACATTATATGTTACAAGTTATATGTTTCTGGCTCTGGGTGTTTTTATTATAGTTCTGATATATTTCCGCATGCGTTTGACCATGTTCTGGCCAAGTGTCGGATCATACATCCGAATTTTATTAAGTATATGTTTCGGTAAAAAGGGTTGGTTTCGAGTTTGAATTGAAGTTCGTATATTTATTCTCTTACGTCTGTCCTTACCTATACTATTGTTCTTTCCGTTACTGGGCAATTTTTGGCTCAGCCGTGTTTTCTTGTTTTGTTTTTCTTATTTTGTTTTCAGGTAATCCGGGATTCGGGGAATTTAGTGATGAGAGATAAAAATGAAGTTCAAGCTTATAAAAGTTAATTCATTTTGTTTAATAATATAATGTAGGTTGCATTAATTTTTGTTGTATTTTGGATTGTGGCGTTGATTTGATATCTGTAATAGTAACACGTTAGCCTGTTCCGGGTTGGGGTGTTACAATAATAATTAACTTAAATAAAGAAATAGCGAAAAAGACGCATTTTTCTCTCTTTGTTTTAGTTTACTTTTTTTAATAATAATAATTATTTTATATATAATTTACTATAAAACGATTACAATAAAGTATCAAATAAATGAGCAACAAGCTGCGCCGCAACCCCCCTTTTTAAATAGCAAAGCCAATATTATTTATTTTTAATAATAATCAACTTATACGTGCTTAATAGATTATTAATAACCCCCTTTTGAATAGCAAAGCCAATATTATTTATTTTTAATAATAATCAACTTATACGTGCTTAAAAGATTATTAATAAGGGTTCGGTTATTTTACGTTATTTTATCATGAGATAAAACCAATAGCTAGTCTATTGGGGTAGCATTATGTATGGCTTTACTCGTCCACATCAACGCGATAATGTCTCGGCTATGAGGTTCAACTAATCGAAATTTAAAGTTGGATACGTATTCAAAATAGAAATAGATTTGACATATTCAATTCGAATTCAAAACACGCAATTCCAAATTCGATTCGGATTCAACCCAAAATAATCTGAATATCAACACAACTACAAATTTGAGTTTTCTTTTTTTTTTTAACAACAAAAAAATACAAGTGTATAAAACAAATAATAAATCATTTAAAGTTACAACATCTTAAATTTACAAACTGGTAGCACTCAATTATATGAATCATAGCCAAAATATATGCTTTTAACTTTTTATGATTAGAACTTAAAAAACCTTATAATTAAGAAAATTATGATTTGCGTCCATGCGTTGGATATACATTATATAATTATTATTAGTATATATAATTAGAAAGTTTGTCATCACAAGATTGATAAGGGACATGTCAATCTTTTAAATATATGGTATATTTGTGCAATTCAGACACAAATTCCGTCTCTAGCAGCGTGGCTTATATGTTGCTCTTTATAGCTAGCTCATATCGGCTCAATCCCATGTTCGATTTGTCTTATGGAAGAAAGTTTAATTTTTTTGTATGCATGTTAACACTTGTCCTTTTAGTTTATACCATCTGCATTATTAAATTGCGTTCACTGGTTTCGTCTTCAGCAAAGCGCTTCCATCTTAACCTCTGCATGTCATCTTCTTACTTATATTTTGATGTTCCTTCATTTTGTTTAATCGATTATTTTGTGACGTATGACGCTGACGGTTTAATTTCACTCACGGCCTTCATTGTTTCAGACTTTCACTCAATCGTTTTGAGTTTAGGTGAAATTTATTGTGTTCTTAGTTTAATTTTAGTGTGTGTATGTATTCTTCATATGGGATACGTACTTTGTTGCATTTGTTTTTTTACAAGTGTTTTGCTTGATAGGCTTCATCGTCTGTGTGGTCATAGGTAACTTCTGTTATATTTGTTGGCTAAAATATATATACCTGTTTTATTTCTGGATCTTAGGTATTTGATTTTGTCCTAGGATGTTATTTCTTTTGATTTCGTTATGTTAATTATTTAAAAGATTTTCTTACTAAATTCCTTTAGGCTATGCGTAGTGGAGAGGCTACAAAATGGGGCGTTTTGCGCCGTGTGGCGCCCAGTCAGCAAGGGTAGGTTTTTGTTTTTAGGGTGTAATGTTGTTGTAGACCTATATATATATACATCCCTCTCTCTCTCAATACAATATAATAATAATAAACAACACATTTCGCCCCCCTCCCCCCCCCCCCACCACAAACAACGCAATCCAACGACAAAAGCTTGCCCGCCCCCCCTAAATTTCGCCCAGGGGGGCGTGTTGTAGCCCCTTTTCGCCCAAAATCGCCCAATCTTCATGCCTACTACGCATAGTCTTATGAATGACAATTTGAATTAAGTGAAAAGCCTTAGCTAATGATTGAATAGATGTTGTGTTTCAGAGCTAAATCATGGCATTGTAAGGGGCATCATACTAAGGTATTGATCATAACTTATATCACTCATCTATGTTACCTTTAATAAATTTTGTTTCAACAAGATTCGCATATTCCTTACCGAAGCGAACACCGATAAATGGAATTCAAAAGTCATGCCAGGTCACCATAAACCACATAACAAACTCAGTTTTGGCTTAACTCCCAAAAGTAAAACTTAGTTAAGACTGTTACTGGAATTTATTAAAGAACAAAATTTGAAAGTTCATTATTTGTGATTCGGTTCCAACTGGATACATATATTTAAAAATGTTGGCGTGGTATTTTCATTATTATGAAAAATGTCAAATAATCAAGACTGTGACACAACTATGTCAAGTCAACATTGTGATCACCTACCCACTCTTGGTTACCAGATGACTCAAAGAGGACAAATAAGTCATCTTTTAACGACATTGTGACTAAACCAGCTTACGAATTTGTTTTCTATTCAACACTGAACAGAAAACCCGATTCGTAATCAGATTTAATTTTAACTGCTCCAAGTCAATTAAGTTTTTTGTCTACTGGTTTGAAACCGGACAATAAAAACCCATAAATAAAAACTGAAAAAGGGTTATCCAAAATGTAACATAATCGAAAATGTAAGATAATCGAAAATGTAACATAATCGATTATTTAACTTAATCGATTATGTTACATAATCGATAATGTAACAAAATCGAAAATGTAACATAATTGAAAATATAACATAATCGATTATGTAACATAATTGAAAAGGTAACATAATCGATTATGTAACATAATCGAAAATGTAGCATAATAAAAAACGTAACATAATCGATTATGTAACATAATTGAAAAGGTTACATAATCGATTATGTAACGTAATCGAAAACGTTACATAATCGAAAATGTAACATAATTGATTATGACATCATTATTATCACCACCACCATCACCATCACCATCACCATCACCATCATCATCATCATCATCACTTGTTAAAAAAAAGCTCGTTTAAATACCCTTAAATAAACCAGACATGTAAAACTACTGTCGTACAATGCTACCGCCATAACGTCAGATCTTACCAATACTCCAATTTTTCCAACAACACATGGGTTTTACTAACGCCTGGGTTAGTTTCAATGCTCGACTTTCACCAACTCTAGTTACACTGATGTAACAAACGTACGCGTCGATAACACTCATGTTTTACTAACGTTCGGGTTTACCAACGTCCTGAATTTACCTACCGAATTAATATATTGAATTATTTTATTAGGTTTTACTAGCAATACTTTGGTTTTACCAACACTCGAGTTTTATCAACACCCAGTTACATTGACATCTCTCGTCATCTACCAACACACCCGTCTTTTACAACCGAATAAACATCGATTTAAATATTTCAAGTTTCTTATATCTCAATTTAACGAATTTAACTATTTTAATATAATTCTGATACCGTAACAAACATAATCGAATAAACCGAAACAATGTAAAAATTAAAACTAAAAACTACACAAAACACATAATCGAATCCCATAGAACACGGCATTCATTAATCCAATCACCCAATCACTCACTCACCACTCTCTTCTTCATCTTCTTCTTCTTCAACCTACCCATCACTAGATCTCAATCAACCCACCAGATCCAATCACCCACTAACCCAAATCCAAATCCACCCAAAACCCATTTCAGGAACCCGAATCCAAACCCGAATGGCAGTCCCAAAACACCATTACACCACCACCAGTCTCGTAATCGGGTACGCACTCTGTTCAAGCTTATTATCAGTAATCAACAAATTCGCCATCACCAAATTCAATTACCCAGGTGTATTAACCGCCTTACAGTACTTAACATCCGCCTTAGGCGTCTGGGTCTTAGGCAAATTAGGGGTTTTGAATCATGACCCATTTGTGTATGATACTGCTAAAAGATTCTTGCCTGCTGCCTTTGTGTTTTACTTAGCAATCTTTACGAATACTAATCTTTTACGGCACGCGAATGTCGATACGTTTATTGTGTTTAGATCATTGACTCCGTTACTAGTTGCTTTAGCTGATACCATGTTTAGAAAACAACCGATTCCGTCAAAGGTTACATTTTTATCACTTGTGGTTATATTAATGGGTGCGGTTGGGTATGTCGCGACTGATTCGGGGTTTACTTTAACTGCGTATTCATGGGCGTTTGCGTATTTGATCACGATCACGACCGAGATGGTTTATATTAAACATATGGTTACGAATCTCGGGTTGAATACTTGGGGTTTTGTTTATTATAACAACTTGTTGTCGTTGATGATGGCGCCGGTGTTTTGGGTAGTGACGGGTGAGTATTCGGACGTGTTTGCGTCGGTTGGGGAGAACGGTCGGGATTTGTTCGAGACGGTGGCGGTTGTTGCCGTGTCATTGTCGTGTGTGTTTGGGCTTTTGATTAGTTTCTTTGGGTTTGCGTGCCGGAAGGCGATTTCCGCGACGGCGTTTACGGTTACGGGTGTGGTGAATAAGTTTTTGACGGTGGCGATTAATGTTGTGATTTGGGATAAGCATGCGAGCCCGTTCGGGTTGGTTTGTTTGCTTGTGACGATTGCGGGGGGGATTATGTATCAGCAGTCTGTGACGGGAGTTAGTGCGGCTGCACAGCGGGACCCGGCGGCTAATAAGTTGATGGAGAAGGCAGATGATGGTGATGAGTATTCGGAAGGAGATCAAGAGAAGGGCATATCTGGCAAGATCTCGGGCGTATAAGCTTTTGAATTGGTTAGTTTTATACTTCTTTGTAAGCCATTTTGCTTTTGGATTTATATCATTATTGTTATATCAAATAGGTATATTTTTTCACATTATATACGTTTCGGTTCATGCCTTGTGTATTCGGGCATGCTTGCTTTATTATAGCGGTGAACATTACTTGTTTTGTCGATGAGAGTAAATGCTAATCATGCATTTTGTTATCTAATATCAATGCATTTATTCTCTTGTTTTGTTCTTAATTTGATTTTCAAAACAATTAACGCGTTCTTAGTTGGTAGCTTTGTGTGATTACTGATTGGTTTTCTATAGAATTTTTTGCATTAGAGTATTTCGGTTTGAAGTATCATTCATGAGTGACACCTAGGGGTGCAAACGAGCCGAGCTACTCGAGATTGGCTCGTGAAAAAGCTCGATCGAGCTGAGCTTAAACGAGCCCGAGCCTAAAAGAAAGCTCGTTTAATAACTGAGCCCGAGCCCGAGCCTGAGCTTCACTTATCGAGCTCGAGCCGGCTCACGAGCCTGTTATTTATATATTTTTTATAACTATATATATTAATAGATACATATATATTTAATAAGTATTAATTCATATATATAATTTTATGAAAAAACCTAACTAAATAACATATTATTTTATATATAAAGTTATTATGAAAATAAATTTCAAATATAATTATTAATATATAAAAAATTAATTAATAAATATTAAACGAGCCGAGCCCGAGCTTGAAAAACTACGAAACGAGCCGAGCTCGAGCTCGAGCTCCGTATAAATTAAATCAGCCGAGATCGAGCCTGGTCGAGCTCGGGCTCGGCTCGGCTCGTTTGCACCCTACAGTGACACCTTGAGATTCCTTTATAAGTTTTTTTTTTCTTTTTTTTTTTCTGTAAACCATATGCTTCAAGATATGGATTTTTTAGTATTACATAAATTGCAGCCTAATTTCTCACATACCCTTGTTCAAATTATGGTTATTTAAGCACACAATGATACATCATACATCGTAGGTTTTTTGGTCATTGCCAGGATATTATAATTCTTGGTTTTATTGGAGTCATTTTACTGTATTTTGTTATGTAAATGTAAGATTAGGAAACTCTGATCCCGCTAGGCAACTTTTTCGAGTAGCAATTCAGATCCTGTTAGTTGTCAAAAAACAGAGGTTTGTAAATTGTAATGACGGAACCTCATAAACTTTTAACATATTCATTTATAATCTTTGATGGGCAGTTTGTTTGACTAGTTTACCAGTTTTATATTCATATATAAACTTTAACATATTCATATATAATTAAACTCTGCACACGGAGTATGCTTTACTGATCTTTATGACATCCTTTACTAGTTTACCAGTATTATATAAACCCAAGTTATATAGCTATTCCTTTAAGAATAATCATATTAACTCAGATTATATCTCATTTTAAGAAATTTTGAAGTTGGAAAAGTGTAATGAGACAAATTTAGTATGTATTCTTGCCAGCGACGATGTACACATTAAGTTCGGCTTACGGGTCAACTGAGGTAACATGAAATTATGTCACAATGTACGGTACACTATATGCAAACTGAAGAAAAAATAGTCAGAGTTTTTAAGCAAAATATGATACTTCCTTTCTTTAGAAGATGTTGCATTTGATAGACTTGGGTAGATTGTTTTATCTATGAAATTATCCAAATTACTAATCTTTGAACTAGGCATATTTGGTTTAACTAGTTGGTGTGTTTTGATATGGTTTTGGTGAATGAAAGTTTAAAGAAACAAGAGAGAAATATGATACATTTTACTACTAAAAACTGATTTATATATTTTCTTGTACATAAATCATACAAGCTCAAACCGGCTTCGAGATTCTTTCGAGCTAGCTGCAAACGAGCTATTACAGTTACTTGAAGTCTAGACTTCGCGTAAAATATAGACCGTTTTAAAGTATTGAATTTTACATTTCAGAGTGACTTCCATTGTTCAACATTTGTAAACTGTTTCTACTCACACGTTCATTCACTGGACGGAAATATTGTTATTTTTTTTCTTTACCAATTTATGTCTACCTCTAAACTTGAATATAGTTATCATACGGTCTTTAGACTTTAATAATCTCTTTTTCTTTAAACAATTTACGTTACCGGTGTCTACCCGGGTTCAAATCCCATCCTCCATTTTCTTTGATTTTTTTACCATTTCGTTTTGCTATTCTTTTCAAGTTTTAATTGTGTAGTGATTACGAGCGAATTCCATACATAATTCTCAAAATAGTTAGATTCCTTCAAATTAAAATGCTTCAATTGATACACACAAGAAATAAGCCAATTCCACATCTTTTTGATTCATTTCCGGTGGAGTAAAATTCTCATCAGTACGAGCCAAACGGAATGACTCCCTTGCCTCTTATATCCATATAAAGGAAACGCGAGCATAAATACCATCGTTAACTTCTATTTTGAAAAATTAAATATCTTTTATAAGAAATTGGAGGAAGATCCGACGATTATTATAGGAAATCCCCAACGAAAGATACAAACTGTTCCGTTTTTTGTATCAAATCGATCATGACCACTACCTACATTCCCTACATTTCATGAAATTGTGCACCACAAATAGAAGCTAGTAAAAAGACCCGCGTTTCCATAGAAAGAAATCTCAATTTCTTGCGAAAAGAAAAAAAAAACGATTTGCTAAGACGGTAATAAAGACATCACATTTCTACCAAGATAACTCGAGGTTTCAACCAACAAAAAATCCTAACGAACCTAAAAAGGATAATATAATAGCCCAGCATAAGTTACTTATTTTTCAAGCTCGTTTTATAGATTCTATCCATATATGTTCTGATCGACAACTCATACTTGATCCCGTTGCTTTTTTGAAATCAAGAGAATACCCCAAATGAATTCATGATAATATGATCACTCTACTTTATCCACTCAATTTATCTATTCCTTCAAACCTTCTTCAAAACCATAAATTCTCTTCAATCCCCGATAACACCAATAACAATCTCATATTTTATCATATTTGTTCCCAACGGTCCACGAGTAACATAATTCTAACGTTGTTAGTTGCAGGTTGCCAGAAAACGTTTTTGTCCAGAACACTCATAATTTTCTTCCCGAAAACTCAACTTTTCATCACAAACATCTTTGTAACCTTGGACCGATCTTTAGAAACCATTTTCTAGTAACCCCCCCCCCCCCCCTCAAAAAAAAAAATTAAGGTCGCCAGAACCCTAGAACTATTTTCAGAATCGATTGGTGGTGCTCAAGTGGCGGTGGTGGTGGTGGGGTTCGGGTTGTGTTTTCCAGTAAAAAATATGACTTTTCCGGCCAAAAACGTTTTTCCGTTAACCTGCAAGTAATGATGTTAGGATTCTAAGTCATAGACCGTTGCAAACAACTACGTTAAAAGATAAAACCGTTAGCAGCTAACTCGTTAATAAAAACTTAAAGTTTATACCAAAATAATAATAATAAAAAACATTACACCACTCTATCCAATTCCTATGGTCACTCAACTATCTCCTTCCTTCGAAACATTCTTCACAAGTCACTAACCATGGCTTCTCTTCAATTCCCACTAACCCCATTAACACCAATCACAAATCCCCAAAACCCACAACCCCAATTAACCAAACACCACCAAATCCTCTACAACTCTTATTCCAAACACATCTCACTCCTATCCAAACAAGGCAAACTCCAAGAAGCCATCAACACCCTCATCGAACTAGACTCTCAATCCTTCGAAATTGGCGCCAACATCTACGGCGATTTGCTTCAAGGGTGTGTCTACAACCGTAATCTCTCACTGGGTAAGCAAATTCACTCCAAGATTATCAAAAAAGGCGAACCTTTAGTCAAAAACGAGTACGTTGAGACCAAATTAGTCGTCTTTTACGCCAAATGTGATCAATTGCTTGATGGGTTATTGTTGTTTCGTAGATTAGTTGACAAAAATGTGTTTTCTTGGGCTGCTGTTATTGGGGTTTATTGTAGGTTAGGGTTTCTTGAAAATGGGTTATTGGGGTTTTGTGAAATGGTGGAGAGTGGGTTTGTGGGGGATAGTTTTGTGATCCCGAATGTGTTGAAAGCGTGCGGTGGGCTCGGGTGGTTAAAATTTGGGAGAGGGGTTCATGGGTATGTGATCAAGATGGGGTTCGGGTTGGGTGAGTGCGTGTTTGTCGCGAGTAGTTTGGTGGATATGTACGGGAAGTGTGGCGCGTTGGACGATGCACACAACGTGTTTGATGAAATGCCGGAACGGAATGTGGTTACGTGGAATTCGATGATGGTTGGGTATTCGCAAAATGGGGTGTTTCAGGAGGCGGTTCGGGTGTTTTTTGATATGAGAATGGAGGGCGTTGATCCGACGGTTGTGACGATGGTTAGCTTTCTTTCGGCGACGGCGAATCTTTGTGCGGTTGAAGAAGGTAGACAAGGTCATGCGATTGCGGTTTTGTACGGGTTAGATGAGGGTAATATTGTGGGCACGTCGTTGATTAATCTTTATTCGAAAACGGGGTTGGTTAAAGAGGCAGAGAAAGTGTTTAGCAAGATGGTTAAGAAAGACGTCGTAGCGTGGAATTTGATGGTGTCGTGTTATGTAAATGATAAAGATATAGAAAAGGCGCTAACTTTGTGTCGTGACATGTTATTAGAAGGGTTGAAGTTCGACTCGGTGACAATGACATCGATCGCCACATGTGCAGGCGATAACCAAAATTTAAAACTCGGAAAAGAAGCGCATTGTCAATGCATTAGACGCAATCTTATGTCCGACATGGCGCTTGCAAGCAGCATTGTTGACATGTATGCTAAATGTAACAAAATCCACAACGCGAAAAGGGTATTTTCGTCATTACAGACCAAAGACCTTGTGTTATGGAACACAATGTTAGCCGCGTATGCGGAAGTCGGGTCGAGTGGTGAGACGTTAAAGCTGTTCTATCAAATGCAATTAGATGGTGTACCCCCCAATGTGGTTTCTTGGAATTCGGTAATTCTCGCTTTCTTGAAAAACGGACAAGTTAACGAGGCCAAGGTTTCGTTTTTAGAAATGGAATCGCTTGCCGTTGAGGCTAATTTAATCACACATACTATCTTGATCACGGGTTTAGTTCAAAACGGATGTGTTGATGACGCGATTACAGTATTTATTGAAATGCAAGAAAAGGGGATTAAACCGAATAATGTAAGCATGGTGGGCATACTTTCGGCTTGTAAAAACCGTGCATCTTTGCAACTTGGAAAAGCGATACATGGATATGTAATAAGGCATAATATGAATATGAATTCGGTATTAGCAACTTCTATGGTGGATATGTATGCAAAATGTGGGAATATAAAGCAATCAAGAAAGGTTTTTGATATGATTTTGGCAAAAGAATTACCGTTATACAACGCGATGATATCTGGTTACGCGTTACACGGGTGTCATAATGAAGCTATTACTATTTTTAAAGATTTAAAGAATGAAGGTGTAAAGCCCGATAGTATAACGTTCACTAATGTTTTGTCATCGTGTCGACATTGTGGATTAATAAACGAAGGGTTGGATATATTTGTTAATATGGTTACGAAGTATGACGTGGCGCCGAGCGTGGAACATTATGGTTGTGTGGTGAGTCTTCTTTCTAAATGTGGAAAGTCTGAGGCTTTTCGGCTTGTGAAAAACATGCCGTTTAAGCCCGATTCGCATATATTGGGATCACTACTTGTTGCTTGTAGAGAACATAATGAGATTGATATTGCAAAGCATTTAATTGAGAATTTGAGTAAATTAGAGCCGAATAATTCAGGGAATTATACGGCTCTTTCGAACTTGTATGCTGCAAATGAAATGTGGGATGAAGTGTCGGATTTGATGAGTTTAATGAAAGAAAAGGGGATTAAGAAGAACCCGGGGTGCAGTTGGGTTCAAATTGGAAAAGAATTTCATGTTTTTGTTGCTAACGATCAATCAAATACACAAAGTGATGATATTTATGAAATGCTAGCTTTGCTGAGAGCAGAAATGCAAACGTATGCGAATCTTTGACTTTGGGGGGTCAAACGGGCCGTGTAGTTTGGTTCAAACTGGAAATGAACTTCATGTTTTTGTTGTGAATGATACAACAAGTTCACAAAGTGATGAGATTTACGCGATGTTAGGCTTTTTGAAAGCGGAAGTGCAAGCATTTGTGAATCTTTGACTTTTGGTAGGTCAAACGGGTCATTCTTCGTGTTGAGAAAAATTATCTGTGTGGTTTGGTTCAAACTGGAAAAAAGGTTCATGATTTTGTTGCCAATGATAACACAACTTCACAAAGTGATGAGCGTCACGAATCTTTGACTCGTGGTTGGTCAAACGGGTCGATATTCGTTGAATGCGAGTCATTAGTGGATCAGACATATAAGAAATTTTTGCACATACATACCCTGTAAAAACTTACATAAATTGCATAAGGTAATATATGATGAATGTTGTTCAGCTTTGTATATTATTATGAAGCACCATATTACAAGGTATATATAATTTTGTAATTTTATTAGTTATTGGTTATTAATGTTTATCTTTTTAGATCAAAATACTCTCTTTAATCTATTGTGTTACTCCATTTTATTTGAAATGTAATAAGTTCTTTTTACATATTAAAATTAACCATTCAGTTGGTTTGGAGGAGAGTACTTCATTCATAAGCGGTACTAAATTCGTGGTGTTGGCTGGTTGGCAGTTGGCACGAATCCGAATACAACACAAATTCTAACGTCGTTTTAGATACATGAACCCGAGTATGACATGTGTGTTCATTGGTTGATACTAACACATTAATCATAAAATTATCTCATTTTACATTTTACATATAAGTCAAAAATCATAAAATTACAAGAAATACAAATATGTATTAAACTTAAAAGGATGAGGATGATTTTTTTTATATCTTTTTAAATTTGGTATAAAATGCCTAACGAGTTTAAAATTATGACATAGAACACATTTTTATAATTTTTAAAAGTAAAACAGTTTACCGTATCAACCGCAACACCCCCTCATTTTACCACTTTTTACATATTATACCCTTTTCTTCTTTATTTTTATATGCTTAATTGTATCTCAACTACTTCATTCCAAATGACAACTAGATATTGTGTTGTGTACCACCCATATCACATGGTGATAGTTCAAGCTAGGTTGACTTACAAGATTGACTCAAAAAGACTTAAGAGCTTACTTATGAAAGAGCATATGATGATTACACGCGCCCTTGATCATTTATGATGCAAACGGTTTTACGACTAAAGATTTGTGTGATGAAGTATGTTTGGTGATTTTAGTATCGACAAGTTTGTTTTAGTTTAATTAGATCTACTAAAAATAAAATAAAACATAAAGTAACTTTGTTACAAGTTAAGAGACATGAAGTATGCATGTGTATTAAATTATTCTTATTTATGACAATTTTTAACCTTATGGTTCAAAGGGGGTGAACCCCAATGGTAATCACTAATCACGGAGTGAATTTCAAGGGGTCATCACCCCTTAGCGGGGTCTAAGGTAGCGCCCTTGCTAAGTCTAAGGAGCAAAGCAACTTGGTCCATCAGTGGCAATTCACATGGTTGATGAAAATTTGGATATAAAAAAACAGTCGCCAGTTATAATTGAGTATCACTAATAAGTCGCTAATAGTCGGTAGCTAACACCATCAACACTTGGTCCACTAGCGACAACTGATCAACTAAAATTGCGATTAGTAGTAATCAACACTAAAATTTGGTCATCAGAAACAACTTGATATTCGTTCTTGTTCTCTCTTTAAATTATCCAGTTGAAATTTCAAATACTATCAAAATATTCCAGTGTCTAATACTGAGAATTACACGATTCAGTAAGATATTTAGGCAACTCAAGTGTTGATTGTTATTGTAACTTTGTTAGAAAATAGTATATAAGGTCTTCAACTAAGGGGATCGACTATCTAATGTTTTTTTTGTACCTTAGTTTTTGTTTATAGTAATTTGGAAGTTTAACCAAAATATTTATATTATTTTCAAAAATTCAAAAAATCTAGTAATAATAAATTTAATAAAACAAAGAAGCAAATTCGATCAAGATGCATTTGAACCAAGTTTCAAACTACAAGTTGGCAATAGCCTTTTTAAAAATCATATCCTCCTAAAAACTATTCAATGCCGGTAATATCTTTAAATACTATTAAAGCAATACAATGTGGACACATGACCTTCTTCTAGGCTGTCCACATGTGCAATCCAGTCAGCATGTTTCCATTCTCATGTGTTCTAATATTCTGCCACGTGTCATCAAACCTTTGTTTAATAAATCAAAAATTAGTTGCGTGGACTAGGATTCGAACCTGGGCTTTGAGTGAGATGAAACTCTTAATACATAGCATACAAACCATTCAACTAAGTTATCTTGATGTCTTTAAAAATGAAAAATATATCCTATATATTAAAAATCACATTGTATTGGAAGTGGACAATGGAAATTAACTCAAAAATGGAAATAAATCCTATGTATATTTGAGTTAATAATTCATAATTTTTCACCATAAACATATTTTTCTCTCTTTCTCTATTAGCCGGATCTCTTTTCACCCTCTAATATATTCCGGCTAGATTTGTATTAATCATTTTCCAGTAAGTTTATATTTTCTAATAAACTTCCGATTGTTAATATATGTATTTCCGGCAAAATTATATTTTCTTCCGATTATTGTTTCCTCTAACCTTTTTATCTTTATTTTCATTGTCATTTGATTTTATTAAAATCAGTTTAGGTTGTAAATCAAAAACGGTGATGAAGCTAATATGTGGATGTATTTACGTTTTTCCGGTAAGTTTTTCCGTTAAGTTTTTCCGGTTATGTGTTATACAATAACAATGGTTGTTTTATACTTATCTGAAGTTTTATATTTTTCTTTCCTCTTAAATATTCCGACTAATCTAGATTTAGATTTGTATTAATCGTTTTCCGGTAAGTTTATATTTTATAAAAAATTTCCGATTGTTGATATATATATTTTCGGCAACATTATATTTTCTTCCGGTTATTGTTTCCTCTAACATTTTATCTTTATTTTCATTGTTAACAGATTTTATTAAAATCAGTTTAGGTTGTAAATCAAAAACGACGATGAAGCTAATATGTGGACGTATTTACGTTTTTCCGGTAAGTTTTTCCGTTAAATTTTTCCAGTAAGTTTTTCCATTAAGTTTTTTCGGTTATTTGTTATACCTATAACAATGATTGTTTTATATTTATTTGAAGTTTTATATTTTCTTTCTTGTTTTTTTGTTTTACATGTTGTTCTTCTAGGTTCTAAATAAAAAATCACATTCATCCATGAAAAATATCATTATTTCGTTTTTCCGGTAAGACACATTTAAATTATCCGGTTATAAATTGTAATTATAATCTTCCAATCTTCCATAATATCAATGTTATAACACAAATATGTTACTTTTCAAATTGGCCCAACTTTTTATTGTTTGTTTTTTCCAGTTCTAAAATTATGTCTAATTTATGCTATTTTTCCGTCCAATTTTTTATTTTTTCTTTACTAAATATTAAGAATAATAAATTCCGTCCAATTTTTTATATTTTTCTGGCCAGTTTTGTTTCAGTATTGTTTAATGTTTTATTGGGTTATGATCTTTAATTTTTAATTTAATATTCCTGAAATATTAATTATAAAATTACTAATTTTTTATTAACATTTAGTAAATTATAAATATACTAAACTTACTAAACTAAATTATAATATTGATCTTTAAGATACATATTAAATTATAATATTCATCTTTCAAATAAAATTTATTATAGAATTTTATACAAATATTAATGGTGATAACTGATTCCATTATTAGTTGACCTTTTGACTATAATTTGAAATTCAAATTCAAATTATTACGTACTATATTTAAAGTTTTGACTAAAAAAACTATAATTAAGGAAATAATTTATGTTTTTATATAATATTAAATAAAATTATATAATAGTATATAATCATAGATTCTAAATATATTTTGTTTTATGATCAATCTTTATTTTTCCAAATATAATATATTCTAGAAATTTCTAAAAATGTTAATAATTTATTTTACACTAATATTTTATTTTCACTAATTTGAAATTCAAATATATTATAATGTTTGACTATAAAAACGATAATTAAGGAGAGAGTTTAATGTTTATATATTATTCTTATTATTATTTTATTTTTAAATTAAGTAACTTATTATTGTCTTTGTTAACTGATTTTGATTAACCTTAAATATAGTAAACAACTCTAAATATACATTTTCAAAATAATTAATCGGTTATTTTAGGAAAAAAAATATTTATAATAAACCGATTTAATTATATTCAAACTTATGTTTAGAAAGTTTCTATACATAATACGTTTACCAAAATGTATATTCTTGATTGTGTTTATAAACTTATTTTTGTTAAATGTTTGAATCATTTATAATTACAATAATTTGTTTCCAAAATATCCACATTTAAGTTATTCATTCACGTTTATATTTATATTTATATTGTGTATATATAATTTTGTTGTATTTTGTTTAAGAAATTTTACTATGTTTTAATTTGTGGTCAAATTTTTAATTTCAAATAAGAACAAATTAAATTCTTGATTGTTTTACAAACTATTTTTGTTAAGCAGTCAATAAATTAGTTTAAAACGGATTTGACATTTCCATAATAACAAACTATATTTCAAAACTTTTTAGAGTTATATATATATATATATATACTTATTTAGCAACCGATTTTATGATAAAAACACGAAAATACTATTATTACCCTCTATATTTACTAATATGTTTTGTAATTTTTCAGGTCTTTGACTTTATGCATGTTGAAGTATTCCTTATAGATTGTAATTTTTGAATGTTGATTTAATTAGATGCTTAATTTTTAATTAATATGTGTTTTTTTCTCATGTTATAAGTTATAAAAAGGTTTTAACTTTTTATTTATCTTTGTTAGTGTTTGTGTGTTTTTGTATTTGAATTTACATAACAATTTAATGTCTCATAATTTATGTAAAATTGTTCTTTTTTATATAAATATGATATTTGCATTTTACTAAATTTATAATATATACATTAACCTAAAATAATTACCAGTTTAAGGTTAAACATCCATTATAATACAAATTAATGGTTACATAATGTTATTTAAAGTTAAAGATCCGTCATTAAAAATATTCCAATATCAAAATACTACCAAGATTTTTTTTTTAAATTCCATTAAAATACCAATTAATGGTTACACGATTCTAATTGAATTTGAATTCAATATTATATTATAATAATATGTTAATTATGTCAAAATTATTGCTTAAAATAAAACCATTTGTTCCTTAATTTACGTATAATTTTGGGTATAATAGTTGTAAAATAAAGACCATTTAATTATGTCAAAATGGATGCTTAAAATAAAACTCGCATTAAAAGTTTTTAAATCTCAAAATACTTTCTAGGTTAATGTTTTTGAATTATTCAAGATTGTATTAAAATATTTAAATTATGTCAAAAATCTTGCTTAAAATAAAACTCTCGAATCCTTGAATTATTCACGATACAAAAAGATAATATTGAATCCGTCATGATGTTCAACAACCTCTTTAAACATCAAATTCATGAGATTGGTCTTAGGAAGAATTATCCATGTCAACAAGAAACAAATCTCATAAATATTTTACATGATTTCCTTCATGATCTTCAGCAAGAGGTTTTACCTTATGAACATGTAAGTGAGTTGTTTTTTTACCCTTATCAAAACAAGGTTGTTATCTGGTTTAAGAATGGAGAGTATAAGAATTTTAAGCCTAAACAACTATTGTCATGTGATGATTTGATCATGTTGAGAGAGCTTGACTTGTTGAAGTTATCTAATGCAAGAAAAGAAGTTGCACATCTTGAGTTAGAAGTTGAAATGAGTTTGAAGGTGAAATGGTTAGAAGAATGTTGTAACTATGAAAGTGATTATGAAGATTTTTCAGACAATTTGAAGTCTGATGGTAAACTTTAAGGTAAAATATAAATTCTTTAGATATTGTTGTTAGATTTAATATAAGTAGTAGATGGTCAACACCTCTTTACACTTTCTAATAACTATAATTTGGAAGTTAAGATTTATTGGTTCCATATAACAACTTTAGTACTGTTTATATGTTACTAATTATTATACATGTTGTTTTGTGTGGTTTATATTTTATATAATCTGCTATTGTGTTGTAACAATTTTCAGGTGTGTTAGGAAACGTGATTTTCTTTTGGTTGAAGTTTTCAAGATGTTGATGATGATTTAATAGCAAAGAACATTATTAGTTATTTTGTTGATGTGTGTTTGGTTGTTATGCTCAAATTAACTTCTTGTAATTTGAAAGTTTTAATATTAAGACAATGTAAATATATTAATTTTTTGTTGGTATGATGATGTGTTTAGTGACAATGTAAATTTATCAAGTTTTAATAGTTAAAGAAATATATACGTTTGTTTAAATTGATGTTTAAGTTGATTATGTTTAGTGACATGTTATTCCACCCGCGTGTCATGCGAGCCTATACCCTAGTTATATATTGACTTGGTACAATCATTGGGTACAATATTATATCTTTTAAAGATTAAACAATATTAGAATTTTTGATAAAATACTCAAAATGTTTGATAGTTAATTAATTAGATGTTAAAAATGATTCTAATTCAAACAAATGAAAACTTGTGTTTTACAACTAAAATTATTAGTTGTAAGTAAAATGAAACATTTAAATTACTTAGAAAGTTATTATATTTTTCTTTATAGCATAGCTTGTTCGAACATATGTTAGAACATATGTTAGTATAGTAATTTTAAACCCTCATCAAACCTTAATCTTTTTTACATCGACTAAATACTTTTTAAATCTACATTTTATTATCATAAGTCTAAAACCCTCAATAATTTAAAAAGACATTTATCTACACACGTTAACATCTCTAGAAATATAGCCGTTTGTATAAAATCTTAACTATTTCGTTTAGATTAGCCACTAGAGTCCGTAAAGGTTAATCTCGTGACCAAGTGTCAGTTTCCAATATATCCTAAAAAAAATATAAACTTATACTTAAAAAATGCTTCCGGCAATTGATCTTGATCACACTTGTAATATTTTTATTTTAATCATAAAACACAATTATTTTACAGTGCTCAAAGTGCATAATATTTTTAAAAACTATTAAACTTAATAACCAAAAACAGAAACATGACAATCAACAAAAATATTGGTTCTTTTTCTTAAGATTTACCAAAGAAAATAACACATAAAAAACTTTAATGAAACCCAACTAGACCTATAAGTATAATAACCAACTTCACATGTGAAAATAAACATAAAAACATCAAAATGAAAAAAAAAGGTTCTTTAAAAAAATAATCATCTACTGTATTCATTTTTTCATGCCAATTAGTCATGTTTATGGTGTGACGATAGTAGGTGAGCTTCGGGTATCGGTTGGAGGTGTATGACTGTCGGATCCCTTTGATGGGTCATCCAATGATTGTCTCAACCCGTCATCTGTTTCACCCCGAGTCACTTCCTCCATCATCCTCACCACCTCTTGCATTGCGGGCCGTTGATCAGGCACACCTGATACACACGCCATTGCTATTTGCAATAGCTGAACCATCTCCTCTTCTATATTGTGATATTGTATTAACTCCACATCAAAAACCTCGGTGGTCCACTCTTCTCTGACAACCGACTGGACCCACCGAGGCAAGTCAATCCCTTCCTCACTCAACGAGGCGTGGTTTGGAGCTTTGCCTGTTAAAAGCTCTAATAACAAAACCCCAAAGCTATAAATGTCTGATTTGAATGTGGCTTTTCGGGCCTCTAGGACTTCTGGGGCCCGATAGCCCGTGACTCGATTGTTTGGGGGGCTAGACCCGCCAAAGAGCGTGTTGAGCCCAAAGTCAGACACTAAAGAATCCTTATTGGTGTCTTGTCGAAGGAGGATATTGGACGATTTGATGTTTCCGTGAACCACTTTTCCCTCCACGTGTAAGTAGGCCACCCCGTTGGCGGCACTCAACGCGATTCTCATCCTGTGGTCCCAGTCAAGCGGCGTTCGGCCCGAACCTCTACTTCCTGTAAAATTACCATGATTTTACTAACGAATTGATAAACAGAAACACTAAGGAGAACACAATATTTAGGATGAACTCTTGTATTATTATAATCAAAAAACTCATTCAAATCCCGATTACAATAATCCATAATACAATAACCCTAATCATGTCTATGCATTTATAGGACGACCCTAGCTTGACCAAAAGGTATACCAATTACTTTACAACATTTATTGCAATCCTATAAACATGTTATATCATTAATGAATCTTATGCGTCCAAATAAAACTTATTCACCTAGACGTGACTCGCCTATTATGATGGAAATTACCAGCATGGACCATGGTTCACACAAGTTAGGACCCCGTTGGGGTAGGTAGGTGGGTGGTTTGTTGGTGAAGGGAACTAGAGGACCACAAGGGGAAAATATTGGAAGAGCATTGTCTATATTATGATTGCATGTTGGTGTGGGGAAACATGGGGTGGGTGTAGTAATTATTGGTATAATAAAGGGAGTTAAGTGTAAAATTTACTACTCACTTGCTAAGGGCCTAAACGACATGCCAGCCTACCAAGGTATCATGCTCTTAGATGCGTATTTCACACCACATGTCTTATGATGTGTTATCATTGTTAAAAGAGAGGCAAAAACATAATCACGACAATTTCATATGTTTGTACTTTAAAACATTAAAAATAACGAAAATTAAATTAAACATTTTAACTTGTAACACCACAACATTTGATCCAGCATTCACATTGTACTTTAGGTACAAGCGTTACCGCGCGTTTTGTACAAGTTGTTTTGATTTGTTGCATGTAGGTTTTCGGTATTTATGTGTTCAAATCTTTATATCATCTACAATTCTAGAGTTAAATTTCTTAATGGAAAATATTGGATCACATGAATAGTAGTTAAATACCTTACATGATACAAAATAATACTCCATTGTGCATGCCCGTTTTGAATTATATTTTACATATAGATATTCTATGTATTCATAGGTTTGAATGTTTCGTTCCAATCTATGCATGCCCGATATCTATATCCAAAAGATAATTCAAAACATGTTATACACAATGCGGTAACATGTTGTGCCCTCACAACATATCCTGACTCTTTTAACATTTATTTGATCTTACCTCTTTACCAGTTATGATTCAAGATTAATGATAAAGATTTGAACCCATGAATACCCAAAATGTATATCCAACAAATCACTAAAAATTCAAACAAATAATCAAAAATCAGTAAGAATTTAAACACATTACCATGAAGAAGAGCAGATAAGCTACCAGCAGGCAAGTAATCAAACACAAGCAATTTCTCATCTTTCGAATAATAATAAGCTCGCAACGGAACCACATTATCATTCTTCATCTTCCCCAACACTTCCATTTGCGACTCGAATTCCCTCTTTGTCGCCGCAACATCTTTCAACCGCTTCACAGCAACCGTCGTCCCATCCTCCAACACCGCCTTATACGACGTCCCCACACTCCCCTTCCCCAAAACCTCCGCTGACGCCCTCAACAAATCCTCCAAATCAAAATTGTATACCCCACCGTCGAAAAACACCAATTTGTTCCTCTCTGTTAGACACAATGTAATTAGTAGAATGTCAGAGGTAGCTTTATGTAAATACAAGAGAAACCATAATTATTATTATTATTATTATTATTATTATTATTATTATTATTATTATTATTATTATTATAACATTTACACACACTTAAGAGTTTAACTCTCTCACCTTCTGCCAATGCACTAGTGATATCGTCCTTTGAGGACGATGTCACAGCGTCAGCGCTAGCTCTAGAACCCAGCGCTGACGCTGGTGGTTTTGCCCATTGTTTGGTTCGTTGAGTCGTCTTCTTCTTCCGTAAATATAACAGCATAACTAGTAACACTAAAGCAAGAATTAAAGCCGATCCAACCGCAATAGCGATAATCGCTCCAGTTCCTAATTTGTTAGAATTCTTCTTAACCATCGAAAACGGAACAAATGTGTTATTACAAGGTGGTAAAGGATTACCACACAGATTAATATTCCCAGTGAATGCAGACACTGGAAATTTAGATAACATTATTGGAATGCTACCGTTTAGATTATTATTCGCAACGTTGAACTCGGTTAAACTCGACAAGTTAAAGCTTTGAAACTCGCCCGAAAACATATTATTCTGTAACAAAAGTTTAGTGAGTTTTGTTAAATTATTAACAGAGTCAGGAATCTCTCCGGAAAACTTGTTTCCGGAGAGATCTAACCGCTCTAAAGATGTTATTTTAACCAAACTTGGTGGGAACTCGCCAGAGAAATTATTGTTTTGCAAATAAACATTGCGAAGCGAAACGAGATTGGAGATATCCGAAGGGAGGCCTCCGGTTAAGGCGTTAGACCGGAGGGAGAGTATGCGGAGGTGGGAAAGAGTGCCGAGTGTGTTTGGGGGGATTTTGCCTACGAGTTTGGCGCCAGGGAGGCGTAGGGCGATGACGGATGAGTTCGTGGGGTTGCAAGTGACGCCACGCCACTCGCAAATGAAATTGGATGAGTTCCATGAGTAGCGAGGGTCGTGACGGATGTTAGATATGAAGGTTTGGAGTGAATGTTGTTCGTGAGTCAGATCGGATGTGACGCGGTGGTGGAGGGTGATAAAGGAAAAGAGGAAGATTGCGAACTGACACATTTGTGTTAATGTATCGTCCTATCTAGTTTTTTATATAGTACTTTGCTGCTTACTAGATAGTTTTTTATAATATAGCTGTCGTTTTAAAAAAAGACAGTGTGGTTTTGTTTGTTGGTGAGGGAGGAGTGCGGGTGGGTCGTGGTGGCTATTTTGGCGGTTTCCGGTGACCGCCGCCCATTGTAGAGAGAGAGAGTGAATGTTTGGTGAGAGAGAGAGAGAGAGAGTGAATTGTGATGAATATTGAGAGGATGAGTGAGTTTTGGTAGCAGCCAACAATTCAAAAATAAAACGCTCTGTTTAATTATTTTATTATATCATATGTTGTCTTGATTAATAGATAAAATATAAAGTTGCAGTCATAATACCGTTGTTCATGTATAGCCGTTAAAAAAATGTTAGTTTAATAAAAAAAATATGTAACAAAGAATAGAATGCAAGTGTCAACATGGCCGAATTTTGTTTCTATAATATTTTTCATGGTGTTATTTTTTATAAGTTTGTATAACTTGATTTTAATTTTTCGGTCTACTTATGATCGGAGCGGGTCAGATGTCTAAACCCATTTAAACCCATGTTTCTTCTAAATGACTATTTAACATTCAAGAATTCGAGATGAATTCTAAACATCAATGCATGAAACAGTTGAAATACCAAATGAAGTAAGGCTGAGATCGGTTGAAAGTTCGACATGAGAGAAGAGAGGGAGTCATTCTTTCCCTTTTTTTATTTGGAATTTAGACAACTGTGGTTAAACTTTAACGTGGGATCTATGACCTAGTGGTCTGGTTCGATGTTTGCCCGTTAAAAGTGAGATAGTGAGTTCAAATTCTAGTAAGTGTAAAGTTTAAAATTAAACATGGTTCGTGTGTCCATTTGTTTAAGATTAACTACATAAACGAACAATAGCGAATAAATAAACGAACGGAAAACCAACAGAAGTTTGTACATGCTTTTTTTTTACGTTTAATCGAATGCACAAACAAACATATTCTCTTGTTTATGTTCGTTCGCTAGAAAATATTTTGCAACAAAGAAACATTTAAGAAAAAATATAAAATTTTATAAAAGTATATTGTAAAAAAAATATCCAAGTATGAGTAAGCCAGCATTTCGTTCGTGAACAACCCTAGTGTCAAAAAGCCAAATGAGACAAACCCCACTCACTAGATCGAGTTAAAGAAAATGTGTGTGCCCAAAACAATGTGGTTCAACATGTCTATTGAAAGTGTTGATAATAATAGAATTGGTGCATGATACTTTGATGTTGGGCCAAAGCCCAAATATGGAAAGCAGAGACCCATTGATATTTCCCAAAGGACAAACCCCAAATATGCCAACAACCTGTAACCCATTGAACAGGATCATAAATAATTTGAAACAACTATAGTTGGAAACTAAAAACTAACACACAACGGGTATGTTTGACAAAACTAGCCGGTAGATATAGCTTAAGGCTAGTGGCTGATGGCTTGAAGCTGGTATCTGTAATTAGTAGCTGTAACTTTTTAGATATATTTAAATGTTTGGTAGGGTAGATGGAGTTTTTAATAAAATGTATAAAATGACCAAAATAGGCATAAATAAAAATATAATATTAAATGTATTTATTTTAAAATACTAAAAGCTTATAGATTTTTCTAAACGCTACTAGTAGGAGCTTCAAGCTTTAAGCTTTTTCTCATGGCCTAAAAACTTTAAGCTTCTTCAACCAAACAATGTTTTTAATTGGGTATGAGATTTTTCTTAAAAACTTGAAGCTAGAAGCCCCTTAAAACTGTAAACCAACCATACCCAACATATCCATATGAAATTATTCGAAACATTCCTCAAACCACACCGAAAATCAAATACATATAACAAGCAACACCTATCTTACATGCAATCAAGGAAAGGGTACCAATTATTACAACCAAAGGCTTCTCCAGAAGAACTTATTTGTTTACAAAGGAACAAGAAACAAGCACACAACGAACTTTTTAACGCCACATATTTACTTAATCTTGATATCATCGGACTTACTTTGAATATCATATTAGCTTGGCACTGTGGTTCAAAAACAAATGTTATTATGTTAATACCACTATATATATGTATAATAAGAAATTAATATTAGAGAGAAATCTAGCTAAATGAACTTACTTCATTATTTGAAGAATAAGTATGATTCAGGCTTCGCTTAAATAAGCACGCCACTTGTCAATAAATGGCAAGTGATCTGGATCCATATTTAAATAAGCATGCCATTTGTCTTGAAGGGGGTCTTGAAGGGTGTTGATTATCTGCTTAGTCTCGCCTAGAAGTTGAGCTGCAGCTTGGACACTTGCCTCTCTTTTCTCTATCACACTAGTGTGGCATTTCATTGCTATGACTTGAGGTAGGTTGGTGAGACATGCGGCCATTATGTCAGCTATCCTTGATGATAGTTCCGCAAATAATTTCTTGTGGATTTCCTTGTCATCAATAATTGTTTCAGTGATACGAGACATCGAGTTGGCACAAATAGAAATGTATTTGGAATAATCATTCGAGCATTCATTGTCTGTACTTCTCACCACTTCGTTGATCTTGTCCTTAGATTTTTACAAGAACAATTGAACAATTTGAGGTGTTGTATTCCCTTGAAAACTAATATCTTTCAGCTTAATTCCTAACCATTTGTGGCAGAAATCAACCTCTTCCCACAAGGTTTTAGCAGCCTTATGAATGCTTTCATAGTCATCTGTAGCATTGAGGTTTTATTCTACAAGTGTAATGTATTCAAGACCTTCACTCACACTTTTCAACAAGCTTATAACTTCCTCCTTTTTGATGTTAGGAAGAGTAACTGCAATGGTTGTTAAGTTTACCACTGGCAAGCTCCAGCAATCCCGATATTCTCCCTTTGATGGTGAACAAATGACATGATGATCATAGTTGTCAAATTTTTTAACTCCTTGGAAACCTATTGTAGACTTTTGTTTAATTAAGTTTATGAGATTGTACGGTTGTTTCTTTTCACTATTTTGGATCAATCGGTTCAAAGATTTTAAAAGGCCTTCCAGTGTTCTCTCAGCAAGCTCCACTTCATCTTCAAGTTGCAAAACATATGAGCTTTGTTCCAAGTTTTCAGTTCTTTTTCACGATGAACTAAACATGATCTGTAATAACCACTTCAAACAACGCAAACAATAAAAGAGATACATCAAAGCGAAAAACGGGACCAATGCTATTATCTTGCATACTACAACAACTCCCTCTTGAAACTTTATACATAAGTTGAGGATTAGGCTTTTCATATTCTTAATAATCGCTTTGAGTTTGCGGCTACGAAATGGGAATCGTATAGTACCATGTTTCCAATCATATAACCTTTGAGTCCAGTAACTCTCAACCTTAAAGACCTTAATATGGTTCAAAATGCTTTTGTTGGACACCTTAAAGCTTAAGGTTGCACAACATCTAGAAATTGGTGCAATTGTACCAAGTACGACGCCAAGAAACTGTACTATGAAAATTAGTAAGGTTGACCACTTATAATCCGAATCATAGTCCTTTCTTAACATACCTGAAATTGTCCAACACATAGTAAGAGTGTGCAAGATCATGGTTAAAGCACATATAACCCCAAAAGTAGTGGTTGTTAAAACAATGTTTGGAAAGGATTGGGATCAGCAAGATTGGTGGACAATCACATCATATCCCTGTAATTCAGCAGAGCAAATATCCGGTTTCCGTTTCTCAATAATTCACAACCATCTATATAGTTTTTTCCTTTTTTGGGTTCATAGGAGCTGTGTATAAATTGGTGATTGTTTCCTCATTGTAAAACACAACTTTTGAATAACAATTCTCAATCAATTCTCTCTGAATATCATGGTATCAAAGCAGGATTGCTCATCATATACCCGTTAATTTCCAGCCTCGTCTCTGATAAATCCAAAAACGAGTCATCATGTCCGGAGACGGCAACTCAGGCTCGGATTTATCACTACAGCTTGCCAGTTTGTTACAAAATAGCCTCAATACCCAGCCTCAAAATCCAAAGCTTTTTGATAACCTCCAAATCAACCTCAAGCTCAACAGCCAGAACTACGGGCTATGGACCCGGATGATCCGAGTCGCTATAGGCGGAAGATCAAAAACTCTGTTATCACATCTGACCTCAGATCCACCTGATCAAAGCGATGAAAAATATGATAAATGGGAACAAGAAGACCTAATCATGGCTCATCCAAAACATTGAACCAGTACTCGCAGGCAACCTAACCGAGTACCCCACCGCAAAAACTTTGTGGGACGCTCTGGTGGTTACCTACAACAGTGGAAGAGACAAGTTGCAAACCTTCAACCTTCATGTGAAGGCGAGCAAAATAACAGTTCTCTTGAAGATTTCTGGATCGCGTTACAGGGGGTATGGGGAGGAATCGATCCAAACCCCATGAAATGCCCAGAAGATATAAAAACATACTCAAAAATCAGGTCAGAACAAAAGCTCTTTCAATTCTTAAACGCCCTAGACCGGAGATATGAACCTACTAAAAGGAAAATACTCCGGCAGAAGCAGCATACGCCGCTGTTCGGCATTGCGGCGGGGTTGGTTGCCACCGAAACAGAAGGGTTAGGGCTCATAACCAAAGGGAACCGCCGGGGTGAAGGGATAAGAGAAAGTGGGGAGGATATGTTTTCGATGTGCACAGGTACAAGGGATAAGAGAGAAGGTGTCTCAAAACCCTTCACTTATCCCTCACATAATTACATTTCCACCGAAAACACAACCTTCATTTCTTTTATAGAGAAATGTTTTAAAAATTGCAAAAAAGAACCTAACATTAATGGTTATGCAAACATGCCTCAAAATTATAATATGATACCCGAACAATCATGGATATTTGATTGTGGAGCTACGGACACCATGACTTATGATTCAACAGATTTTGTCACATCGACAAACCCTACAAAATCATTTATAAACACGGCAAATGGGGAAAAAATGAGTGTCCAAAGCGGGGGAACTATTGAGATTTCACCAACACTTAAGCTCTCTAATTGTCTTTATGTTCCTGCCTTATCACATAAGCTCCTTTCGATAAGCCATGTAACAAAGGAGTTGAATTGCTCGGTTCTCATGCAACCCACATTTTGTATCTTACAGGATATCAGGACGGGAGTGATCATTGGCGTGGCACTGAAAGACATGGGCTGTATTACGTGGATGAAGTGGCTCAAAGTGGTACTGTAATGCTTTCCCATGGAACAGCAGAGCGTGAAGCCTGGCTATGGCATAGGAGATTGGGTCATCCATCCACTGGTTATTTGCATGCTTTATTTCCTAAGTTATTTCCTTCAAATTGTAAGTCACATTGTGAAACTTGCGTATTAGCCAAGAGTCATCGAAAAACATTTAAACCAAATAATACAAGGGCCGACTTACCCTTTTCATTGATTCATTCAGATGTATGTGGTCCTGCCCCAATTATTGGGGGACAGAACTTTCGTTTTTTTGTGATATTTGTGGATGATTGCACGCGCATGACCTGGGTGTATTTGTTAAAAAATAAATCCGAAGTTCTTGATAAATTTATCATCTTTTACACCATGGTCCAAACCCAGTTTAAAAAAAATATTCAGATCTTTAGATCTGATAACGGAGGAGAATTTGTTAACTCTGAGATGAAATTGTTTTTTCAAACAAAAGGGATCATCCATCAAACCACTTGTCCCTATACTCCAGAACAAAATGGGGTTGCGGAGAGAAAAAACCGCATCCTATTAGAAATAACTCGGGCTCTTTTGATAGAATCCCAAACTCCAAAAATTTTTTTGCCCGACGCCCTTGCCACCGCTGCATATCTTATTAACCGACTTCCAACTCAAATTCTAAAAACAAAAACTCCATTGCAAGTCCTTACAGAATACACCAAACCTCCGTCCATTCTTACTCTTGAGCCCCGAATCTTTGGGTGCAGTGTCTTTGTTCACATACCAAAATCCAACAGAGATAAACTTGATCCGTGTGCTGAGAAATGTGTCTTTGTTGGATATGGAATAACTCAAAAAGGATATCGATGCTACAATCCAAAAACCCAACACATGTTCACTACTATGAACTGTGATTTCCTTGAAACCAAGTACTATTTTGCCACCCAAAACAGTGGTCAGGGGGAGAGAGAATGTCTAGACACACTGGGGTCGTTGAGGTATGCTACATATGAGGAAGGAAAGAGTCAAAGTACCACACAGCCTGGAGAAAATATCAGTGCCCCCCAAGGAGCGTCTCCCAACCTGATACCCGAGGTAAGTACTCACTCTTCTATGGAAACCACTAATGATGCACCGAGACAGGGAGAGAATGAAGCACCGAGACAGGGGGAGAATGAACAAGAGGAGGTTGTTGCTCAAGAAGATGTATCAGCAGAGCAAATTGAACAGGTGCAAGAACCAGAAAATCTTCCCACACAAGAAGACACGACTGCTAGATATGTAATACCACCTAAAGCAAATAGAGGTGTTCCACCAAAAAGGTATTCTCCTGAAAAGAAGTCCAGAGAATGTAGATATCCGATGGCTAACATAGCCAAAGGAAAGCTATCTCAGGAAGCAGAGGCGTTTACTTCATCTCTATACTCTAAGGAAATCCCTACTAATGTAGTACAAGCCTCGAAATCAAAACAGTGGAAATATGCAATGGAAGAAGAAATGAAAGCTCTAATAAAAAATAATACATGGGAAAAATGTGTTTTGCCTTCGGGAAAGAAAACTGTTGCGTGCAGATGGGTCTTCACAATTAAATACAAGCCGGATGGATCGATCGAAAGATACAAAGCAAGATTAGTAGCTAAAGGCTATACACAAACATATGGAATAGATTATTCTGAAACTTTTTCTCCTGTTGCAAAGATAAATACAATTAGGGTTCTTTTCTCCATTGCAGCAAATAAAGGATCGCCCCTACACCAATTTGATGTAAAAAATGCTTTTTTACACGGGGAACTGAAGGAAGAAGTCTATATGGAAGCTCCACATGGTTTCTCCGACCAGTTTGGAGAAAAGGAAGTATGTCTTCTCAAGAAATCCCTTTATGGATTAAAACAGTCTCCCAGAGCGTGGTTTGGTAGGTTCACCTTAGCTATGAAGAATTATGGATTCGTGCAAAGAAACTCAGACCATACTTTGTTTCTCAAACGTAGAGGTAACCTCATAACATGCCTTATAATCTACGTTGATGACATGATCATTTCGGGAAATGATGAAGAGGAAATAACGAAGCTGAAGAAGAACTTGTTCACAGAATTTGAAATGAAAGACCTAGGGAGACTTAAATACTTCCTTGGTATTGAAGTTCTAAGATCCAAACAAGGGATCTTCATGCACCAGAAAAAGTATGTCCTCGATTTACTAGCAGAAATTGGTATGGTCGACTGCAAACCAACAGACACTCCAATGATTGTAAATCAGAAGCTCTACATGGAGGAAAAAGCAGACTTAGCTGATAAAGAAAGATACCAACGAATGGTAGGAAAACTGATATACCTCTCACACACCCGACCTGATATAGCATACGCTGTGGGGGTGGTAAGTCAGTTTATGCATCAACCTCAAAAGATTCACATGGAAGCAGTCTTAAGAATTATAAAATACCTCAAGGGAATGGCAGGGCATGGAGTCTTATTCAAACCAAATGGGCGTCTAGAAACTCAGTTATATATAGATGCAGATTGGGCAGGAGATAAAGGCGACCGAAAATCCACGTCAGGTTACTTTACCTTAGTCGGTGGAAATCTTGTTACATGGAGAAGCAAGAAACAAAAAGTTGTGGCCCTTTCAAGTGCAGAAGCTGAATTTCGAGGAATTGCTAGAGGGGTAACTGAAATTTTGTGGATACGAAGACTCCTAACAGAAATAGGATATCCACCACAAGAAACTAGCAAGGTCATGAGTGATAATAAAGCTGCTATTCAGATTTCAGAGAATCCAGTACATCATGATCGAACAAAACACATAGAAGTAGATTGACACTTCATCAAAGAAATGCTAGAAGCTAAAGTTATCACACTTCCATTTGTTCGGTCAGAAGACCAACTTGCTGATATTCTAACCAAAGCTGTTAATGAGGGGTCCTACGTAAGTGTCTGAGCAAGTTGAATTTTGGAAATCCCACTATTCAACTTGAGGGGGAGTGTTAAAACAATGTTTGGAAAGGATTGGGATCAGCAAGATTGGTGGACAATCACATCATATCCCTGTAATTTAGCAGAGCAAATATCCGGTTTCCGTTTCTCAATAATTCACAACCATCTATATAGTTTTTTCCTTTTTTGGGTTCATAGGAGCTGTGTATAAATTGGTGATTGTTTCCTCATTGTAAAACACAACTTTTGAATAACAATTCTCAATCAATTCTCTCTGAATATCAGTGGTCGTGGCAAAGCAAGCTACGATGAATTGGGGGTTGCCACTTCCTGCCATGATCCAGTGGTTGCTCACATGCTTCTCGGCCATAAAACAATTTCCGATTGATTGTTGAACTTCGTTTGAAGACATTTTATGACCTCTTTGGTATTTGGATTCTATAATCTGTTAGGATTTTAGAATCGCTAAAGATGAACATACATGATTTATCAACAACACGAGTAACAAAGTCACGTAAATTGTGGCTATTGTGGCATTGCGAAGTTTCGTTTTGCCAATAAATTCATAGAAGTCATTTCGTTTATTGGGCCTGATATATACAGGACCAGTCGTGTATTCTTGAAAGGATACAGCACCTGTTTGTATTTGAATGCAAACATTGACCACCAAGGTGATCACCAGAACACCCAAAGCTATGATGTTTGTCAAAAGTTCATTGTTGTCCATGGTTGCTAAACAAGGCAAAAAATTAGCCATCATGGTGCACATAAAGGCCATGCTTCCGAGCTTTGCTGCTTGGTCCACAACACCAGGCATCAAACCAGTTAGATCCACATGGCAACTTCATTGCAACAGCTATCACAGTGAGAGAAGCAGCATTAATAGTAAAGTATTTACATGGAAACCATAACCGCCTGCTTCTTAAACCATGTAATAAATCAGCCACCATTGCAACAAGGCAACACAGAGATGCTAAAGCGATATACATCCCAATCCATAACATTGGCTCGTTGTAACGGTTTTCCAGATCCAATAGGTACACAGACTTTGCGTAACCTAAAAACGAATGTATAATATCGGACGTAATATTAGGATTATTATCATACTTAATAGCGATTAGCTCATTTATAAGTTTGAGGTAATCTTTCTGTTGAGTTTTGACCCATTAAAGAAGATGGTGTATTTGAGAGACTTGACTCTAAGTTCTATTTCAAACCATATAGATAGAAACAACAAATAAACAAGGATTTCCAAACGATAATTAGTTAAGTAGTGGAAAACATGAATCATGCTTTAAAAGTTGCATGAATATGACAAATCAAATTGCAGCCACTACTAGCAAAAGCAAGTAACTTTATGTTCATCTTTAATAATTTACGTCCGATTAATTGGGCCACATGACCCACATGTCAAACTTTATTTTGGTATTATTAAATTTAAAGTTGCAACGTGAAAAATACTTATAAAAGCATTTCCCACGCATAAGGCCATGTGTAATGCTCTCACACGGGGCATGAGTGCCTTAGCCACCTCGGACTACCGGCACGTATGGTGGGCGTGCCTCGTGTGGGTGAAGAGACAAGGTGTGGAGTTTTTGAACGTTGGGCCTGAGATTCTAGGTAAAAAGAGCCGTTAAAAACATTGAAAATTTTAATCTAACTCTATAAATACCAAGCAACCATTTATTCTTTCACAAATTTTACATTCTTCATTCAAAATCACTCTAACCACTCTCCAATTTCTTTTTTTCTTTCTTTTGTTCTAAATTTGCCGGATTCATACAAGAGATGAGATGTGCCTTTGTGCGGTTCAAGCCACGGTCCAAGTTATAGTTCATCATGCTGAAAGTTCATGACCGCTTACAAGATAATCTCATGTGTGATGCAGTTAAAATGCCATTTTCGCATGAGCTGCTAACTATTCTTATAAATAACAATGTTTTAAAACCGGACCAGAGATTGAACCGGGTTAAAGTTTAATATATACGATCTATGATCTTGTGGCATAGCGGTATGATGTTTGTCCCCTAAAAATGAGGTGGTGGGTTCAAAATTTTTAAGTGTAAAGTTTAAAATTAAACATGGATTGTGTGTCCATTTGTTTCATATTAACTGCATAAACGCACATTCACGAATAAACAAACGAATTCGAATCAAATCAAATCGATTTTGTCGAATCTATTCCGAATTCGAAGCAAACCTCAAAACTTCAAAATTCGAATAATCCGATTCGAATAGAGTCGAATATTCGAAATTCGATTCGTTGAACACCCCTAGTTTCATATAATATTGAGGTTGACTTGCTTTTACTGTAACACAAAATCACTATCACAACAATCAGAAGATATAGGAACAAAAGTTTTTGATTACAAGAACATAATTAAAAATAGCATATAATTAACCCTTAAGATATATAAATCATGTTTATACCTCGGTCAGTTCAGTTAATGTTCGGTTATGGGACCCCCTTAATCACAACCTTAGCCATAACCATCGATTAATCTCGGCTATCGGTTGATTTGGCTCAGTGGCGGTCCAGTTTATCGTTTAATTTCGGTTAACAGTTAAGGCATGCTAACCCCTACCCATAAGTTGCCGGTGTAATAGCATTTTTGATTTATTACAACCAGTTTTACCCTTATAGCACTGTTAAAAATACTACAACTATTTTGCTAGCACATGGTGTAGAGACAAGAAATTAGTATTCCACTTACAAGCTAGCTAGTCACAAAGGTGAGTTAAAGTTAAAGTACCCAATCATTCAAGTGATTTCGAGAAAGATTGATGTATCTTCGCGTTTTTGTGGGACCTAGAAAACGATTTGACAACGCCCTGATAAAAGTAGCAAGAAAATTTGAATACGCGTTTACACTTGATGGCAATATCGACTACTCGCGTCTATGTGCAGGTCATCAAGCCAGGCCCATTGAGTTTATTAATGACTATTGGTTCATATATAAGAAACACAAATAGAGTGAGTTTGGTATAACAGTTAATACAGTTACAACTTCTCTTTAAATGGAATGCCGTGTCGGCTATTTACGTCGAAAGTCGAAACAAGAATCTTCTAATTCACTGGCTGCAATGGGAGGAAATTATGAAGGTCAAAGGATTAACAAAGTAATCTTTGATATATAAGAATTAATGGGTTGTTTAGTTAAATGCACTGTATTGGGCTAGTAAGAAAACCATTAGTTTGTTAAGTTTTTCGGGATGTGCTAATATCCTGGGCCGGTTATCGTTTAAGTGTTTAGCAAGTGTGCATGTAGTGGACCGGATTTTACATCCATTTGTATCCAACCCGTTATAGATCATATTGGGTTGGGCTCCCTAAAAGCCCATTCATTAGGTCGGATTTTAGATCCATATGTATCCAACCCGTTATAGATCATATTGGGTTGGGCTCTAAAAGCCCATTCATTAGGTCGGATTTTAGATCCATATGTATCCAACCCATTATAGATCATATTGGGTTGGGCTCCCTAAAAGCCCATTCATTAGGTCGGATTTTAGATCCATATAGATCATATTGGGTTGGGCTCCCTAAAAGCCCATTCATTAGGTCGGATTATAGATCCATATGCATGGCCGCATTATAGATTATATTGGGCTCGGCTCCTTAAAAGCCAATTTTGAGGTCGGATTTTAGATCGATCCATAAGTATAGGGCCCATTATAGATCATACGTCTATTTCAACTTTCATACTAAGCTAGAGAATTACGAAAACAAAATGATATTAAAATTAAGCTTCAAATCCAGAAATGAACACTTGGAAAGCGAAACATTAACAACTAATTAAAAATTAACAAGCTGTAAGTTTGATGTTTACCAAGCTACAAGTATTATCTCCATGTAGTTAGCCTCGAGTTCAACCAAAAGTTGGACATATTTTTTTGTTGAGTTGCAATCTAAACTATGTTCCTAGCTCCTAGGGAATGAAACTGATGATGTGATCGAGATATTCGAAGTTGAGATAATAATATCCTCGTATGCACCAACAAAACGACGTTATTATTAGTTTTTGGTGTTATATTTACGCGTAAAATGAATTTGTTGATTGATAACTATTTTACATGTAACTAATCTAAAGTTTAATGACATAGCTTCATCTTAAGAATGGAAACTTGGTAATTGAAATATTAAAAAAAAAGTGTTAAGCATGATACGGTTCCATTTAAAACTTGGTAATTTGAGTCTAAGTAATCTTATATAAAACCTTAATTATCGTTTAATGGATTTATTTTCTTTAAATTATTGAATCATGTCTTAAATGCATGGTCTATGGATATGTCACAATTGACGAATTATGAAAATGGTCCCATGGATTTATGTCTCATTTTCAAAAATGATCTATATGGTTAATGTCACAACTAACAAGTTGTGAAAATGGTTCCATGGATATATCTCATTTAATTTCCAAATCAACCTACCTACGCCGCACGCCTCAACGATTGAAAGATTAATGACGATTTGACCAAACCATAATGGTTATTTTTAATCATAAAAAAAACCAAAATAGAGTTAATTACGGTTTTCTTCGACACACATTATACATGAAAATCAAAAAATCATGATACATTTGTGTTTGAGTTTTAGGTCTCCGTTTGTTCTTTGATAACTCATGTGATCCGGGGAGATGGGAAGACAACAAAACCATAAGAAAACATACAAAGCTGTTGCAGTATCTTGAATAGGATTATAGGAGAAAAGGATAAACCGCTAAGTTAAAAAGAAGCGTACGTGATAAAGAGCAGTGCCGGCTCTTGGGTTGGGCAACCCGGGCGACCGGCCGAGGCACTAATTTTTTGAGGGCACAAAATTTTTTTATATATACATTAATACATATATTTTTATGTATATATATATATTTTTATATAAAATAGGTACAAATCTCAATCATTTTATTAGATATTAGGTCCAATCTTTTTATACCCATAACCCATTTGAGATAATGGGCATGCGGGTCAATTTATTTCATTACTCGTTAGAGCCGATGGACCTTTTTATTTCAGCTCGGCCGAGACATTTAAATTCTCGGAGACGGCTCTGATAAAGAGATTAGTTAAAGTTTTAGTTTAAATAAATAAGAGTCTGAGACCGGTTACTCTCCAACATCCGTTTGTGTACATGTGTTTGTTTGTTTATTGACCTGGCCAACTCAAACATTCAAATACCACACCAATACATATAATGAGAAATGTTTATCTTACAAGGGTAACAATTTTTACAACATACGAATTCGCTAGAGAAACTTATTTTACAAATTAACTAGAAACAAAAATACAACAAACTTTTTTGTGGAGTAAATGGTAGCCCATGAGAACCATATTAGCTTTGCCCTGTGGTTCATAATCAAGTGTTATATATGTATGATAGGAAATCAATACTAGAGAAAAAATCTATCTAAATGAACTTATTTCAATACTTGAGGAACGTATATGATTTAGGGTTGGCTTAAATGAGCACGCCATTTGTCAATAAACGGCAAGTCTCTTTGACCCATATTTGGAACACACCTGGAAGGGTCTTGAAGAGTTTTGATTATCTCCTTAGTCTCACCTAGAAGTCGGGCTGCAGCTTTGACACTTGCCTCTCTTTTCTCTATCACACTAGTATGGGCTTGCATTGGGATGACTTGGGGTAGGTTGGTGAGACATGCAGCCATGATGTCAGCAATCCTTGACGACAATTCGTCAAAGAGTTTCTCATGGCTTTCGTTGCCATTGATAATGGTTTGAGCAATACGAGACATTGAATTGGCACAAATAAATATGTGTGATGAATGGCTTTCTTGGCATTCATTATCTGCACTCTGTAACTCTTGGTTGATCTTGTCTTTAGCCTTTTTCAAGATAAATTGAACAACTTGTGGTGTTGTATTCCCTTGAGAAGCTATATATTGTCAACATGATTTCTAACCATTTGTGGCAAAAATCAACCTCTTGCCACAATTTTTTAGCAGCTTTATGAAGCCTTTCATAGTCTTTAGTAGCATTGAGGTTTTCTTCTATAAGCGTGATGTATTTAATACCTTCCCTCACACTTTCCAACAATCTTTTAAGTTCCCCCTTTTTTATGTTAGGAAGAGTAATCGCAATGGTTGTTAAGGTTACCACTGCTAGGCTCCAGCAATCCGGCTGATAATTATTGTCATACAACTTTCTAACCCCCTGCAAATCTTTACTTGATCTTTCAGTAATTAGCTTCATAAGATTTTTGGGCTGTTTCTTTTCACTCTTTTTGATCAATTGGTTAAAAGCTTTTGAAAGACGTTTCGGTATTCTCTCAGCAAGCTCGTTTTCATCTTCGAGTTGCAAAACAAAGTTGTGCTGTTTTGAGTTTTTGGTCGTTTTCACCGATGAACCAAACACGGCCTTGAATGACCACTTCAAACAACGAACAACTATTGATAGCACAAAAAAGATCAATGCTATTATCTTGCATACTACCACAACTCCCACCTGAAGTATATTATGCAAATGTTGAGAGCTTGATTTCTCAAATTCTTGATGACCACCTTGGGTTTGTGGCTTCGAAATGGGAGTGAAATACAACCATCTTTCTAGTCATATAACTTCATAGTCCAGTATTTCTCTACTTTATAGACCTTAAAATGGTTAGAAATGCTTCTAAATGACATCTTAAAGCCATGATCTAGTAGTTGCTTACATGTTGTTGTAGCTTCTCAACTGCAAATCGATCAATTGATTTTGAAGTTGCTTTGTGTTGTTTTTGGTATTTTGATTCTATAATTTGTTTTGAGCCTAGAATCGCCAGAGATGAACGTACATATATTATCAACAACATGAGTAACATAGCCACATAAATTATCGCTACTGTGGTATAGAGCAAATATGAGAAGACCGTTAACTCGCCAGGGTTAACAGCTCCTTTATTAATGGCATCTTTACTATACTCGTCATTGGGAATTATCCCAACAACACCACTATGTATTTGGATGCAAACATTGACCACCAAGGTGATTACCAGAACACCGAAAGCTGTGATGTTTGTCAAAAGCTCAGTGTTGCCCATTGTTGCTAAGCAAGGCAAGAAATTAGCCATCATGGTACACATGAAGGCCATGCTTCCGAGCTTTGTGGCTTGGTCCACATCGCCGGGCATGTTACCATTTAGATCCACAGGCAACTTCATTGCAACAACTATCACAGTGAGAGAAAAAGCATTAATAGAAAAGTACTTACATGGAAACCATGGCTTTTTTCTTCTTAAGCCATGCAATAAGTCAACCACCATTGCAAGGATGCAATAGAGAGATGCTACCGCGATGTACATCCCAATCACTATCATTGGTTCGCTGTACTTGTTCTCCGGATCTAATTTATATATGTACTCCTCGTAACTCTCCAACTCTGTTATATTAGCTTGAGAAGTATTGGTAAACGATAGATGACACATAAGATCGTGATAAACTACCGTTTTGTTGAAAGCCTTGTTGTTGAAATCCGTATAATTGTTGCAAGTCTTCATTTCCTTGTGAATATTATCCGTGTTCATGGCTCCCCGGAAAACAAAACTGATGATTTGATTATTGAAGTTGGGAATTGTTTTAGAAAGGCTTGATTGTGTTGTGTTGTGTGTAGTGTTTTAGACCATGTATATATACAGACATATAAACTAGGAAAGGGTACCAATTATTACAATCAAGGACTTCGCCAAAAGAACTTACTATATAACTTTACAAAGGAACAAGAAAGCAACACACAACGTACTTTTTAACGCCGAATATTAATTCAATCTCAATGATGTCATCGGATTTACTTTGAATATCATATTTGCTTGGCACTATAGTTCAAAATCAAATGTTAATACCATTAAAAATATGTGTGTGTAATAGGAAATCAATTTAGAAGGAAATCTAGTTAAATGAACTTAGTTCATTATTTCAGAACGAGTATGATTCAGGCTTCGCTTAAATAAGTTACGAAGGTCGAAGGATTAACAAAGTTGGAAAAGTCAAAACTGGGGCTTGCTGACCTTTCTGGTCAAAGTCATAGCTGATGCTGATATTCTATCTCAAAATAGTAAATTCGGAAGCTTCAAAATGATCACAACTTGCTTCGGTTTTTCGGTGCGGATAGATGTGGATAATGATATATGGGGATGTTTTTAAAAATCTTTAAAAGTTAGGGGTAGATTATTTTTTTTCTTTCTGATTGTAATTTTGTGCTAAAAGTAATAAAACTTTTGGAATGTGAATCTTGGTCTGGTTATGGTTCAAGAAGTGTGTAGGTAGTGGGCTGGATGTTAGATACATTATACATATATATAGGGCCCATTCAAGATCATAGTTGGGTGGGCTCATAAAAAGCCCAATGATTAGTTCGGTTTTTAGATCCGTATGTATAGGATAAGGTCCATTATAGATCATACAGCCATTTCAACTTTCAAGGTAAGCTAAAAAAAAATTAATCAAAAAATTAAGCTTTAAAGTTTAAAACAAGATATTAACAACTAATTAGATATCAACAAGCTGTAAGTTTGAAGTTTACCTAGCTAAAAGTATTATCTCCATGTAGTTAGCCACGAGTTCCTCCTAAAGTTGAATATAATCTTTTGTTGTGTTACAATCCAAACTTTGTTCCTAGCTCCCAGGGAAAGAAATTGATGATTTGGTCGAGACATTAGAAGTTAAGATATAATATTTTCGTATGCATCAACAAAACGACATTATTATAAGTTTTTGGTGTTATATTTACATGAAATATGCATTTATGGATTAATAATTATTTTACACGTAATTAAGCTAGTTTGATGACATTGCTTCATTTTAAGACTGAAAACTTGGTAATTAAAATTTTATAAAAAAATGGTGTTAAGCATGATATGGTTCCATTTAAAGTGAAGGGGTAGTGGTGGTTTTGTAAAGGAAATAGGCAATTTGGTCGATTCAATTGATGTTCGGTTATGGATATATAGTATCGTTCATCGTAGATTCGTGGTGTTTTATTTGGATTTAAAAGTAGGTAACTTTGAGTGTAAGTAGTTTTATGTAAATCCTTATTATCGTTTCATGTTTTTTTTTAAATATTATTGAAATATGTCTTAAAATGAATGATAGTCGAGACGCATTGCGAAAGTGGTCCCCAACTCACAAGTTGAGACAATTTTGGTTTTTTCACTCCTCTCTATATCACATTATCAGGAATAAAAAACAAGACAAAGATGTAAAATTAATCTCTCATGCAATTAAACTAGAAAACAATGACATGTTTCCGAACTTGACAGAAAAGGAAGACAACGATATATGGCTAATATATACACAGAACGAGGACCAAAGAATGATCTATTGATGTGTTGCTCGTGCAACGGATCTTCCATCAGCAGATTAGTTACTGAAGTTCTTGCTGTACACTTTTTTTTAAAGTGTTTGGAACTACCCCCAAGTTCTTGCGATATACTTAAAAAGAAATGATCAAGATAAAGAGATTGGTTAAAGATTTAGATTAAAATTTTTAGTTTAAAAGAAAAAAGAGTCGAAGACTGGTTAGTCTCCAAAATCCGTTTGTGTACATGTGTTTGTTTGTTTGTTTATCGACCTGACCAACTAAAACATTCATCATACCACACCAATAATCAAATACATATAATGAGAAATGTATATCTTACATGGGTAACAATTTTGACAACAAACGGCTTCGCTAGAGGAACTTATTTTACAAATTAACTAGAAAGCAAGATACAACAAACTTGTTTGAGGAGTAAATGGTGACCCGTGAGAATCGTATTAGCTTCATCCTGTGGTTTATAATCAAGTGTTATATATGCATAATAGGAAATCAATATTAGAGAAAAAATATAGCAAAACGAACTTACTTTAATGCTTGAGGAAGAAATATGATTCAGGGTTCTCTTAAATGAGCATGCCATTTGTTGATAAACCGCAAGTCTTCTCGATCCATACTTGGAACATGCCTGGAAGGGCCTTGAAGGATTTTGATTATCTCCTTAGTCTCACCTAGAAGTTGGGCTGCAGCTTTGACACTTGCTTCTCTTTCCTCTATCACACTAGTATGGGCTTTCATTGCTATGACTTGGGGTAGGTTGGTAAGACATGCAGCCATGATGTCAGCGATCCTTGATGATAATTCGTCAAAGTTGTGGCTTTCCTTGTCGCCGCTAATGGTTTGAGTGATACGATACATTGAGTTGACACAAATAGATCTGTGTGTCCTCCCTTCCCCTTCCTTGATCTTGCTTTTAGCATTTTCAAAGAACAATTGAACAATTTGCAGTGTTGTATTCCCTTGAGAAGCAATATCTTCCAACCTGATACCTAACCATCTGTGACAGATATCAACTTCTTGCCACAACTTTTCAGCGGCCTTCTGAATGCTTACATAGTCCCTAGGAGCATCGAAGTTTTCTTCCACAACTGTTACATATTCAAGGCCTTCCCTCACACTTTCCAACAAGCTATCAACTTCCACCTTTTCGACGTTAGGAAGAGTAGCAGCAATTGTTGTTAACGTTACCACCGCTAGGCTCCAGCAATCAGGATGATCGTCATTGACATACTTTAGAACTCCGCGAAAATCTTCAGTTGATCTTTCAGTAATTAGCTTTATGAGATTTTTGGGTTGTTTCTCTTCGCTCTTTTTGATCAATTGTTCGAAAGATTTCAAAAAACCTTTCAGTATTCTCTCAGCAAGCTCGTTTTCATTTTCGAGTTGCAAAACAAAGTCGTTTTGTTTCGAGTCTTCGGTCCTTTTCACCGATGAACCAAACACGACCTTGAATAGCAACTTCAAAAAACGAAAACATATTGATACCACAAAAAAGATCAACGCTATTATCTTGCACACTACCACAACTCCCACCTGAAGTATTATGCAAAATTTGACAGCTGGATTTCTCAAATTCGTGATGACCACCTTGAGTGTGTGGCTTCGAAATGGGAGTGAAATACGAGCATCTTTCCAGTCATATAACTTCTGATTCCAGTATTTCTCTACTTTGTAGAACTTAAAATGGTTCGAAATACTTTTGAAAGTCAGCTTATAGCTTAGGAATGAAAAACATCTAATACATGGTGCAATTGTACCAAATATGACTCCCACAAACTGTACCTAGAGAATCGCTGGCATTGAATTCTTGTAATCTGAATCATATTTATCTGTCTTTGGAACTGCCCAAAACATAGTAAGAGTGTGAAAAATAAAGGTGAAAGTACATATTACCCTAGAAGCAGCGGTTGTCGCAAAGCAAGCTTGAATAAATTGGGGGCTGCTACTTCCTGCCATGATCCAGTAGTTGCTCACATGTTGTTGTAGCTTCTCAAATGTTAATTGATCATTTTTAATTGATTTTGAAGTTGTTTCATGTTGTTGTTGGTATTTCGATTCTATAATCAATTTGGATCCTAGAATCGCCAAAGATGAACACACATATATTATCAACAACAAGAGTAACATAGCCACATAAATTATCGCTACTGTGGTATAGAGCAAATCTGAGAAGACCTCTGAGTCTTCAACCTTAGGTTTTCCGTTCTCAATGACCGTTTTAATAGACTTGTTGTTGGGAAGAATTCCAACAACACCGGTATGTATTTGGATGCAAACATTGACCACCAAGGTGATTACGAGAACACCCAAAGCTGTGACGTTTGTCAAAAGCTCAGTGTTGCCCAATGTTGCTAAGCTAGGCAAGAAATTAGCCATCATGGTGCACATAAAGGCCATGCTTCCGAGCTTTGCGGCTTGGTCCACAGGACCAGGCATGTTACCACTTAGATCAACGGGCAACTTCATTGCAACAACTATCACTGTGAGAGAAAAAGCATTAAGGGAAAAGTACTTACACGGAAACCATAGTTGTTTCCTTCTTAGGCGATTCAATAAATCAACCACCATTGCAAGGGTGCAACACAGAGATGCTACAGCGATGTAAAACCCAATCGTTTTCATTGGTTCGCCATAAGTGTCCTCCAGATCTGATTTATATATTGTCTTTTCGTAACTGATCAGCTCAGTTAAATTTTCCCGAGAAGTATTGGTAAACGATAGATGACACATAAGATCGTGATAAACTATCGTTTTGTTGAACGATGTACTGTTGTAAACCGTTGTGCTGCAATTCATCATTTCGGCGGAAGCCATATCTGTTGTGTTCATGGCTCCCCGGAAAACAAAATGATGATTTAATGGTTCAAGTTGGGATTTGTTTTGAGAAAGGCTTGATTGTGTTGTGTTGTGTTGTGTTGCTTGTAGTATTTCAGACCATGTATATATAGGCAACAGTGAAGGATTTAAGATGAATACTAATCAAGGGAAAGTCACTAGAATATGCATGTGGTTGACGAAGACAATTTGCAATTTTAACAGAGTATTAACCAAAATATTTAACAAGAATACATGGTCAAGATGAGTCAACTTAGGACGTAGCACCCCGTTACGTAAGATATTAATTTATGAAACCAGTACGTATTATACTTCAGATAAAAAGTAATATATGGTTTCTGGATGCCTTTGGAGCGGTTTCCATATCAGTATATCATAAGTCATATTTGATATTTCCATGATATCATAAGTCATATTTCCTGTTCCATCTTTCACATGGCCATAATTTTAATATTAAAAACGAAAAGCTAAATTGTTTTATAAATCAAAATAACATAATATAATACAAAAATAACATTCTTAATTAAAAAAATACAAGTCATGCAAAATAATTTTGAAAAAACATATATATTAAATTAAACCACATCGAAATCTTCCAACTCTTTGGGTTGGCGGTAGTTCTAGCACACGAAGTTGTCCCGTTCCCCACTTTCTCTCATTTTCTCTCGGGGGGGGGGGGTCCAATTTTCCGTCGTCGGTGCCGGTTCTCCTGTTGATTTCGGGCACCACTTTGTGTCCTCTTAGAGTAGTTTGTATGTTGATATTGTTACAAGTTTTGATATTGGTTGAGGCCGTCAACAAATCTTAAAGATTGATTCGGGAATGGTGGAGTTGGAATTACTATTGGTTGCATGAAGTTTTGGTATTGGGACGATATTGGTACTTGTTGCGTATATGTCTAGAATTGTTTGGGGGTGGGGTTGTTTTGAAATTGGGAAGGCATTTGAGAAGGCGCATGTAGATTTAATTCAGGTTTACGACTACTATCGGGCCGGCTCTCGATTTCTTCACACCTTTAACTTTGCGAGAACGATCCATGTGTTTTTTTATGAAAGATTAAATAATATAGAGAAATAGCGAACCTGTTCTGTAAACTAATTATCTTCGTTCGCAGGTCGGTATTTCAAGCGGCATCGATTTAGTTCGTCACGCCACCTGATGCTCAAGATATAAACTGAAAGTAAAAATCTAAAAAATAAAGTCGTGACATGTAAAATAGGATATAATCAACACATGTCTTACAACTTAAAATAGGTTGATATAAAAATAAATTAAAATTACAATGAAAAAAATAAATAAAAAGATACATAACTAGAAGATAAATACTTAGGTAGTGTTTCGGCATATGGCATTTTGGTCCAGTGACATGAGTATTATGATTAAGGTTATGGATTTTTGAGGTCTCATGTTCGAAACATAACTCATGGGGTTTTTCCATAACATTGGATTTCCTCCTTGATGATGTTACGTTCTTGGGTGAGTTAGGCCTGAAACGCCAAAATCAATATGGACGGGTGACATCATGTCTTATGAAGGCTCACCTGGGTATTGATGGTAGTTCCAAACACCACTAAAAAGAATACAGTGTTTGGTATACTAGAATTTATGATGAAATTGAATAGACCATTATAAAACAATGAAAAAGAGGTGTTTTGTTACACAAGGAATCTCATTAGTTCCAACTCTACCACCTTTTTTTTCATTCAATTTCATCTTTCACCGTGACTTTCTCAACACAACCGCAACCACCACTTGGTCAGTCTTTACCACCAACATCGTCAGTCTCCACCACCACCATTGCCAATATTGCTGCCACACCACGTTCGACAGACCCACCACCACTAGTGATGCCACTTTCGCCACCGGAACATGATCAGTACCAGCACCAACGCCATCACTACCATTCTCGCGACCACCATCGCAATCATCATTTTTTATTTTTGAAAATTTTATTTATTTTAAGGCAGTGATATTTTTGACTTTTGTATAATATTCATATTAGACGAGTGCCCGCGCGATTCGGCGGGGAACAGATTCATAGTAATCATGTAACAATTGTGAATGTTCAAGGTTCGTTTGAAACCTTGAAAACGTTTGAACCAAAAATCACTTTTAGTCAGCCGGTTCCGAATGTTCAAACCATAGCAAACGGTTTGGTTTATGGTTTATACGAAAATTGGTCATCTAAAATCGAACCGAGCGGTAAACTTATTTTTGAAGTTCAATGCGTGAAACCAAACTATTAGTAACGATTCAGTTTAAAGAGTCAATGGTTCAGTTTCGGTTCTTAATAACAAAAAATCGAACCAAGGGCTTGGCTCACAGTATAACTTGGAAACCGTTGAAACGGAATTGTGAACACCCATACGTAATATGTTAATTATTTAATTTGAAAAATTATAGGAATACCATACCCAAATTAAAGACAATAAAATGCTCATTTTTATGGTGCAATTTTTTATAAAATATTAAAGTATGAAAAAGTTATGGCCGGTGGAAAATCATTGGTGAGAAGTTATTTACAATTAAAATTAAAAGGAATATATGGGTAGAGATAAATGTTCAAAGTAGTAACTATTTTTTAAATTTACAAAATTTGAATAAAGTTGAGGAGACAATGTTGTAACTATTTCAAGACATATTTTCTAATGAACAAATGTGTCCCTATCTTACATGTTATATGACGTGTCTTAATTTACTAATATTTTATATATTATATATATATATTATAGATAAGTTAATTAAACTGAATAATGAAAAATGATAATGATGAACAATGAAAATATGATGTACTTCATTCTTTTGTATAATATGTTCCATCATTCATTCTATACCTTTTGATTTCATTATCTTTTAATAAATCCTAATAATTTCTCAAGAATACCAAAAGAAAATGATAAGAAGACCAAAATATCAGCCACAACTATATATTTTGTTTGTTTTCTCCTTTGGGAGTTTATAAAATAATAACTCCAAGAAGTTTAAAATATCAGCCATATCTATATATTAATTTGTTTGCCTTCCCTTATATGAATTCGCAGCCGTGCGTAATCAAACCATGACGTATTTTTATCACTTAAACCTAAATCAATGAAGAAACTAAAATTGCAGCCAGTAACAAAATGATCGTAACTTTACCACCTATTAACAAAGTAGTTATAATTTTATTTAATATTTTAAAGATAAACTGAATTTTAATAATTAAAACTTTTTGCAATTGACTGACAACAATTCTATATCGAAAAGTTCTGATCACCCGCCTTTCGCCATATTTTTACTCACTGAACCCCATTAAAAAAAACTTAACTTTATCAAGATTTTACTGAATTTCACATTGATTTTTAGGTCTGATGATCGGAAGAATAGTACAAGTCGAATAATGTAAAACTTACCACAAAATGTGCTCCAAACCACGAAACAAGGCTTCCTTTCAGGTGTTGAAACTTTTAATTAATAAAAATCAAGCCATTCAGAGCAATGTTTGGATGTAAGTCTTATATTAATTGACTCGTATCCTCCTTCCAATCAAAAGTCCTATAATATCAGTTTAAATTTCGAAAGAAAAAACTTAACGGAGCTAAGTTATTTCTTTTACGGAGTCCATTGAGAAAAAAATATGGCCAAATGTGAAATTGGTGGCGAGAACTTTTTGAGATGGATTATTAAAATCCAATTTGCCTATTTTAAATATAATATTCTTAAATTTATCAAATATTTTGTTTTATATATATATATTTTAGTTTATACTAAATATCTTTATAAAACTATTCGGGAAATACTTTTTAATTTTCTTTGACAGAGTGAAAGAGAGTGAAGTGAAGTGAGATATTATACGACATTGACGTTCACCGAAGGAAGCAATTTGGTACCCACCCGCAAAGTCTACTTTCAAATGATAAGTTTTTTTATGTAAGTTTTTATATATGTATAATGTTTTTACTTTTAAGTGAAGCAAATGTATGTAAATATTCTTAATTATCATAGTAAAGTGTTATTTTCGTTTCTTAGTTTTGATTAATTATGTGAGTTTTGTCCAAAGTATTTCTCTTTTGCATATTAATCATTGAGTCTTTTTAACTTTTTGTATTGTTTTATTCATTTTTATCCCCAAATTTTTAGCGAACACCCAACAATCTGCTCCCTATTGCCATTCCACCAGCGAAATTAAGAAGCTCCATGACGGAAACCCTACATGCATGTGTCCATGATGGCAGATTGGCGGCACAACGACTGGCCTCCTCTATCTCCGATTCTACGGCCAAATGATATCCAGGTTTTTTTCTGGTGGGTTGAAGACACAAATAATATTCTCTTATGGTATAGATTTCGATTTGCGCATGCTTTGATTCGAGTTTTGATGGTGTAGATTTCGATTTGCAGATTTTCATTTAGGGATTTTTTTTTGCGTAAAATGAGGCCAGTGGCGAAGCCTGGACGAATACATCATGGTGACCAGACTTAATACGTATAAAGATTTTTCATAAACTAGGGTGACCAGGCTCAAAAGTTTGGATGAAAACGAGTAAATTTACACTACGTATAAAAGTTTTTGGACGAAACACATAAACTTACACTACTGAGCAAAAAACCGAGGTGACCGGAGCCACCCGGGCCACAAGCACACAATGCAAGCTCATCAATGGAGACGAGAGGGGCCAGGGTGGGGGAACTTTATTTTGGTGGTGTTAAAAAAAACAAAAGATTCCTTTAATTTGTTGTATATCAAAATTCGCCTTCTGTGACTCTATTCCGGTGTTGTTCAAAACGAGTGAAACTCTATTTTGGCGCCATTAAAATACTTTACATCAGAATATAATCTTGAATATATCTCTGGAGCATAATTAATGAGCAGTGGATTCTTTTGATATTTAAAGTATAAACAAAATAGACTTTTGAGTAGACTTTGATGTGGTTACATTATTAGCTCATCTATCGTTGTTCATGTAGAATGTGAGGAAGTTTCGGTTTGTCATGTAGACGCCAAATAGATATTTGTGGGTTTTCACATGTCACGCAAAGCTATGAATATGATATGGTTGGTTCGTTTGGCACGCAAGTGGTGTGCGGCAACTTGAGTGATGCGCGCGAGCTTAACTTTGATGCATTAAAGAATGCCACTCTGAATCAAAGTTAAGCCCGCTCCTCAAAACTTAATAAATGCATTAAAGACGTTTAATGCTCTTTATTTTCTATTTTAAGTCTTTGGACAACTCAAAAGATCATTCTAATCTTGCTTAAAGAGAGAAGGAAAATTGTAGACAAGTAATAGGTTTTTCTTCCATAGAATTGGAGAGGAGTAGTACTCTCAAGTTATGTTCCATCTTCTTGTTCATCTTCTTTCTTTTCATATATCAAGAACACCATTAAGCCCGACGCTTTCTCGGGTGCAGGGGCCATCTCCAGCAGTACAACTACTGTTCCGCGCATTCGTCTAAGATGATGTGTGAAATTTGTTTTAAGAGAGACGTGTTGAACACAAATCCTCAACCAATGTTAAAAATAATGATTATGACATGTGATGTTTCCTATCGTATGAGGCTGTTGAGCTATTTATTTGTGTCCGACGGATTATGTATGATAATGTTATGGTCCCACAATCTATGAATGCTATTTTTAAACAACTTAGTTTTGCTATAAATAAGGGCTAGTGGCATAACATTTTGCTCGTTTACCTTCTGTATTGATGTAAACACTCGTTTGCCTTCAATATTGACAAGTTGACTAAGAAAACTTGTTCGGTCACTTGGCTTAAAGGTAGTAAAAGTCAAGAATGAACTAGTAAAAGCAGGAGTATTATTATTATTATTATTATTATTATTATTATTATAGAACTTAATTAAAAGAGAGGTTGGTTTGGGAAATAAAACTGAGTTTTAGAGAGACTGGTGGTTAGGAATGATTCCCCTAAGGAATTGTTTCCTAGACTGTACAATATTGAATCTTCGATCAAGAGCTGTTTGGTGCAATGTAGAGTTGCAAGAGGTCCTATTAATGCCATTATTTTGAACTGGAGAAAAATGGAGATTGATGACCTAAATATATATAATGGTCTCTAATTTCAGCTTCATTATGACTGAAGATGGTGGATGTGGAGAAAAATTTTGGTTGGAAATTAAATAAAAGAAGGTTTGAATTTTTATACATGTAACGCATAGTCGGGTTGCTCACACAATACGACAGTAAGAAGTGGCAATACAAAAGTATGTAAACTATAAAAACGAGTCAAAGTGGTTTGTCCCACACTAGCCCTTCCGCGCAATGACAAATCAGGTTCGTTCGAAGGTTAAATACTTTAGGAATTTGTTGAACTTGAATGATTCCTCAGGTCCACAAGGTGTTAATTTCACTTAGATTAAATGACGCCGTTGAAAGTTACATGCATGTTTCATGTGGAGATTATTGATGGATATCTAGGAGGAAGGCTTTGCTTTCTATTGTCTACACAACTTGTTCGATTCTCTGGAAAGCGAGAAATGATCACACAGTATTCAATAATCGGAAATGGCCGCTGGAGAAGATCTTGGAAGTATTTTAAGGTGCGCTCTTACAATTGGATCTATCATAGAGGAGCTTTTTGATGCTTTTGCTTTGATGCCATCATATCTTGCAGCTCCTAACTAATTTACTTTTATTAAATTGTTATCTTGCAAAAAAAATATATATGTCAAAATATAATTGGATTAACTCCCGCCTTTTTTTTATTTTTTTTTTATATAAAACTCATTTTTCATTATATAGAAACATAGATATTACATCAACATAGCAGGTAGGCGGGCAACAAGCTGTGCCGCCACCCCTTTCTGAATTGCAAACCCTAACCTGCTAAAGACATACCCCTGCCCCTTTGGAGTCGACACATTGCTATGCACAACCCGTTGGACCCTGGTTAGGAAACGGATAGCTTCCGGTGCCAAGGAGCCAAAGGTATCAAAAGCCAGAGGGACAAAAACATGTTGGTTCAATTCGCAGGCTTTAGCATGTTTCTCCACCTTCTTCGTTTCAGCCCTTTTCATTGCTTGCCCAGCTACAAACTCATTATCCCTCAAACCAGCTAAAGGAGATACCCCCCTGTGAGGTCAACACAAGCGTGTTTTTCCCCGGCCCAGCCAAAGACGAGCAAATCTGCCGGTCGTAGAGTGGATCTCCATTCCGTGGTAAGGAAGTTTACGGGGGCTTCCTTTTTAGCTGATATCCCAGCTCGCCTTAAGATGTCCCAAAGAACGTCCCGCACCCAATCATGTCGGTATTTGAACCCAGGCATCTCCTTGCAATGAACCGCATGCTCTTTGAATTTATCCAGGCAAGCCTTACGGCAGATCGGACATGTTTCGTCTTCTGGGTACATTGGGACCATCAAACAGTACTTAAGAATAGCCCTATACTCATACTCGACCGCAGACATGCTTTGGCCCAAGCCATCAATCGGGATAACGGTCAGAAAATCTTGGGCATGAGGACCTTGTAAGCATTCAATAACCGCCTTCTGTCGGGGGACAATCCAAAAACTTCTCCCAGGCTCTGAGCGATTTTGCCAAAAGGGCATTCGCCAAAGTTTTTTGAGGCTTTGGTGGGGCGGTGTCCTTATTAGAGAAACCGCCAATGTCAAAGTCTGGGAGAGCGCCATTTAGGCGTTCCAGGGCCTGCACGCAGTCTGAGTCCATGTCGACAACTCCGCTATTCCTTAAGATGTGATTATGTAGCTTCCAAGACTGAGCCCTTGACGCTACAAAAGCATAAAACCCAACATCATGAGCCGAAAGAAGGCCTAAACCCCCCAAGCGCATCGGTAAAGATGCAAGTCGCCACTGAAGATCACCAAAGAACGGGTCTCCACATACAACTATGTCTTCGATGGCTTCTCGAAGCCCCTTATCAAAACAGGATACCGCATCATCCATCATATGGGGGTGGCATGTTCGTAACCCAAAAAGCAACTTAGCAACCCCATGCAAGACCTAAGCAGGAGGAGTTCGCTCTGGGGATCCCTAAGGCAAGGTAAGAGTTTCATAAGATCAACCGCACAAGATGCTCTCCGCCTCGCCAACTCCTTAATAAAGTAGGGATCTCGACTAACAGCCCCTCCAAGGAGCTTTACCCCTCTCTCTGGTCTACCAATCCCACTAGGGAAAAGCCCATCTTTAACTTCCACTCCATTACACGTTGGCCAAAAAACCTCGGTTTTCTTAATATTAAGTTGAAGCCCCAATGATGGCCCTCCCGAGCTGATAATGTCTAGGGCTTTAGCGACTTCGTTGGCACCACCAATAATAGTCTCATCATCCAAGTACCAAGCATGAAATGGGAGGTTAAAACCATTTTGTACCCGGAGAACAAGAGGGTGTAAGGCTAAGGCAAAGAGGAGGGGCCCAAGGGGGTCTCCCAGCTGAAACCCAGTAGTAGCCCCTATACAGTCATCACCAACGTACAACCTAGCCGGATGGACATAAAGGAACTGGACACATAGATAGATAGACGGGCAATGATGATGAACCTCCCGGAGAAGGGCTGTGCGGTCGACCATATTGAAGGCGTTGGAGAAGTCCACGGTAAGCATAGCTAAAGAACCGTCCGCGTGAAAGGAGTTAAGAAACCGGTTCACGCTGTGAAGCACCGCCTCTGCCCCATTAGGGGTCCCAACCCCAAACTGAAAGTCCCCTAAGTCATTTCCTTCCCAACCATCTTCATAGCCACTTTAGAAACCAACCTACGCCAGATAGCCCCCACAGCAATGGGCCGAATTCCATTATCCGGCTTTAATAAAGGGGTAAGGGGGCCGAAGCAATGAACTCAGCGAGCACCTTGGGGCACAGACCCCCTAGCTATAAGTTGACGACTTCAGTGATGGCTGAGAGCAGACCCATGGAAGTCACTGATCCCTCACCACTAAGAGCGTCCAACAAGTGTTGCGCCCACATCCCGTCTCTCCCGCATGAGGTCCCTTTAGGAAATGATCGGATACATCTAAGCACACAGTCCCCATTCACCGAGAGAGTAGGCAGGGCGACAGAGCTAGAAGGCAAGGACGGAGGCGACACCACTGGGTGTTTATCAATGAGGGCTTTTATGGTTGAATCTCCGAGAGGGGCAACCCCACTTGAGCATAATACCTTGACGGCAGCTGTGAAATGACCATCCCTGACTTTCCTGAGACATTGTTTAATATTGAGGCTTTTTTTCAGAACCCTCCTCCCCTCCCACCTCTCTTTTAGAAAAAGTGCTTCCCCTCACGTTATCAAAGAGAGAAAGAACCAAGTCAGCAAAACCAGATCCATCTTTCCACACCGCAAGTGTTTGCTGAATGCTACTACATTAAAAAGACTTTCGATTCCCTGTCCTGCGTTCCTGCCTAGTGGAAGGTTTCACCACCCTTAAAGTACAACGTGGCAACAATAGTAATTTGACCCAATTCTCAATCGAGCCTGGTGAATCCACTACCTTGCGTAAAACACATGCCAAAGTCTGAGCAAACGCCAAACGACAACTTGGGGGATGCTCTTAACCGTTTGAATGGGAAGGGAGAAAGCCCGTTCCAAAAGGGATACATCCCCAACCACTCCTACAGATGGACCTGGGTCCCTATCCACAGACACACGATTAGGTTTCTGGATCCCAACGATTAATTCTCCAACATCTCCAGAATCCATAGAAAAAGAATAGACACCATTAACATGCTTGCACCCCCTGCTAAAGGCATGCAATGTCATGCACCCCCACATAACCATTATCCCCCGTCCGAAGGGCTTCGCCAACATCTATAAAAAGGTCCAAATCCTTGGAGATAGCATCTTTTAAAAGGTTCTCCCGAGTATCCGTTTTGAAATGGGTACTTTGCATATGCTCAAGTAGACGGAAAAACCCCGAGGACCCCGGTTTACCATCCTTACACTCGTGGAAATGCTTAAAGGGGCATGGCCTTAACTCGCTAGTGGAGCTAGGACCAAACCCTCCTGTATTAACGTTTCGAATTCTTTTTATGGTAGCCATGCACACATGAGAACAGAAAACAAACAAATCACAAAAGACAACGAACCCCTAAAGACCCCGACTCGAGATGAGTTAGAGCAAGAATCAAAGACCAAACCCCTCACACTTGAAGGAGGGGAGCAACCACGGGTTGCTTACCCCCCATCTAGCACCCCACAACAACCGCTAAGGCATAAGAGGAGGAAGGTATAACTCCAAAATAAAGCAAATTGGGTAGAACTCCAACTCAAAATACCCCCTTAAGCACCCAAATGCAAGTAAACAACCTTTAAATTATCCGAACCTAAGTTGTAATTTCGTCGAACACCTGGCGTGCAACACGTATTAACCACCAAAATAGATAATTTGAATAGAAACCAAAACTAGAAATCGAATAGAGAATTGAATGCTTGCTGCTGTTATTATTGACGATCAGGTACTTTTAAATTCTCAACGAAATCAGTCCTGGAATCGGTGGTTAATAACCAAAACTTAAGTTGGGTATGTTAAAGTTAGGCTGAGAGAGAAGAAGGTTGTTAGGCTGAGAGAGAATTGAGTGTGGAGAAGAAGGGTTTTGTGTCGTGTGATATGAGAGTGGAGAAGAAGGGTTTTGTTTGATTGATTTGGAAGGAGGAATCCTAACAACCTTCTCTCTCCGCCTAACTTTAACATACCCAACTTAAGTTTTGGTTATTAACCACCAATTCCAGAACCGATTTCGTTGAGAATTTAAAAGGACCTGATCGTCAATAATAACAACAACAAGCATTCAATTCTCTATTCGATTTCTAGTTTTGGTTTCTATTCAAATTATCTATTTTGTTGGTTAATACGTGTTGCACGCCAGATGTTCGACGAAATTACGACTTAGGTTCGGATCTAACTCATCTCGAGAAGAAGGGTTAATACAGGAGGGCTTGCTTTATTGGATTGAACCTATAATTTGGGTTGTGTTCTTGAATCTTGAACAACGAAACAGAAATCGTGTTTTGGCGTCGACGGTGGGTAGCTATATATATAGGTGAAGGCACGGTTTGGTTGGTTAAACAAAAGTGGTGATAATAGGATGAATTCTTTGGACTGATCAAGAACAAGAACTGTATTTTATTTAACCCAATATATATATAGCTCAACTATTTTATCAACACACATTTAACGTACGTGAACAATTTTTTAGCCCAATACATGCATGTAAGTTAACCCAATAACTAAAACCCAAAAACAAATTAAATAAATAAATAATCGGCTGGGTACAAGTGGGGAATACAATGTCGCTAAATCTTCCAGACGACCAGCCTAAGTATAACATCCTACAAATTTTCATACCAATTTTGATAATTTAGAAAGTTGAGTGACTAGTTAGTCCTTTAGCTAAAGAAATATGGGAGCACACGTGTTTGATGACTAATCAGATGAAATCAACATGTGTCCAATGACTAATCGGGTAAAATTGACACATGTCCAGCGACTAATCAAATGGATTGACATGTGTCATCACATGTCAACATGAAAGGACATGTGTCATCACAAGAATTAATGGTGGCGAGCGACAGTCCGACCGAGGGTGTGAGTTTCAACTATAAATAGTGGTCATGGGTTGCTCATTAATTTGTGACATCCCGAACACCAAACCACTCTCACTTTCTCGAAGTTTGTGCCATCGAGTTGGAGTCCCGACGTCACACTAGAGTTTTGACGTATCATACCCCCGACACCTTACGTATAGTCGAAGTACTCCTCGTTCGTCTTTAAGCGTTATACCCATTTTAAGGTAAGAGTTACGTTTAAGATATTTTACTTCATACCTTAGATCCTAGTCGATGGTATAGCCTAAACCTTGGAAAGTGTATAGATATATTCAAGCTTTTTGTATAAAGTTTACAAAAATAGACGTTTCTTTATTATTGAGAAACATAAAGTTTTGCATATGAAGGTTATTGTCAAGTGACGTTCTTCTAAAGGAAGAAACATTAATTTTTTTATAAAAGATAATTGTAAATAACTAATGAGAAAAACATGACGGACATGTAGTAACTAGAAGGGTGACAATCATAGTCACATGGATCACGGTACGGTCCGGTACGCGGTACGAAAACTGGTACGCGGTTCGTGCTTATCAAAAATTCGGTACGAATGGGGTAGGTTCATTCGAAATGACAATTCGATACGTGGTACGGTGTCCCGTATAATATGGTACATCGTATCATATACAAAACATTTAAATATATTTTTTTAATAATTTTTGTAAGTTTCTAACATAAGTTAAGTAAAACTAACTTTAACTAAGCTATATATATGTTTTAACATATAAATAACACTTATCTATAAAGTTAAGGGTAAATGTTAGTAAAAACTACAACTTTAAGGGTAAAAAGTGTAAACTCTAAATATTATATAACCTTAAGTGTAGGAGTGTAATTATGTAAAACCTAATTTCTAATCGACGGCGGTTTTTGTTCTACACAGTCCTCTCCGGTAACTCTTTATCTACATATCTTTCTTCGATTTGAATCACAAAAGCGCTCGATTTACCCTTGTAACCGCCTATTCGTGTTTTTTCACGACACAAACAGCGCTTTTGTTAACCCAAAACACGAATTTGATGAAAATAGTCCGATTCTTGCAACAATCGGGAACGGCCAATTTCACCGATCCAGATCGCGTTTCTATAGTGATCAGTACGCTGTTGTACCCATTTCCGGTAGGGGCGATCCGGAACGTAGATCGCGGGTGATATCACGTTTCCTGTGACTATGGTAACAATACCGATAGTCGAGTCTCTTGTCTAAGGAAAGTAATTCGTATAAATCCCAATCAACCGCGAGATCTGTTTACTTTCCTGGAGAGCTTGATGAGAGTGTTCGAACATATTAGACCAAAGTATGCTACATCAAACATCATATGAACTAAAAGGTTTTAAGTAATCATTCTGAATAAATAATGTTTCTTCTAAAGGAGGAAACATAAAAGTTTTATAAACACGATTTCTTCTAGAGGAAGAAACATATAATTTAGATGATTTCTCCTACAGAAAGAAACGACAATATTAAAATAGGATTTTATAGACTAAAGATTTAGAGTAATATTTTAACAATAAAATATTCAATTAAGGTTTAAAGCTATTTAACAAGACTAAAGGTCTGAAACTAGATCATTTGATCTAGATAAATTATTAAACTATCATTCTCGAACAATAGGTCCGAGGTAATCGTTCATCAAATACAGAGAAGTTGTTAATTAAACAACTCATCAAAAAGGTGAATACGCCCCCAACTCTTTTAAATTATTTAATCGAGTCATTACAACGACTCAAAAGTATACATGGGATTATAGATCCCTAAAACTTTAGTAGTCGCTGGCTCTCAGGCTAGATATACGTGTGTCTGGATCCATACATATGTGGTTAAAGGGTAGGAATACCCCGCCACGCTTAGCATCATATCCCTGCTCATTGAGCCGGTCTATACGGGCGTTAAGGCTTGACTATATGATATATTTGGTACGCCGGTCTACATGGCCGCTAAGTTGTTACGAGTGAAGCTAAAGGTTTATACAAATGATTTAGTGTCAGCGTGTTCACCAGCAATTGTCGCTGACATATTTTATAAAACTATTTTACAGGTAGTCAGTAGGAATGTAACACCCCAACCCGGAACAGGCTAACGTGTTACTATTACAGATATCAAATCAACGCCACAATCCAAAATACAACAAAAATTAATGCAACCTACGTCATATTATTAAACAAAATGAATTAACTTTTATAAGCTTGAACTTCATTTTTATCTCTCATCACTAAATTCCCCGAATCCCGGATTACCTGAAAACAAAATAAGAAAAACAAAACAAGAAAACACGGCTGAGCCAAAAATTGCGCAGTAACGGAAAGAACAATAGTATAGGTAAAAGCACACATAAGACAAAACACATACTGAAATAGAACTGAAACTATTGCGGATATAAAACCACGTTTTAGACCGAACTATAATTAAATGCGAAACATAATCCGATACACGATCGGGACGTAATCTGAATATACTCAAATTTAACCAAATGCATATACACATATCGAAACGGACCAGAAATATAGCGAAACAAAATATAATTACTAAAATACACGACGATGATGTTAAAATAAATAGGTCGTGAAATACGGAAGCACCCAGAGCCTAAACAGAGGGGTACACAGCTAGCTAGTCCATGCACCAAGGAGACGGTGTGGGTGGCGTGCACACATTGTTCCATCTCAAACAGAAGTCAGGAGTCAGGAGTCAGGAGTCGGAGCTAAGATCGATCTATACGCCTCTAAGTGGCCAAGGTACTACATGAGTACTTTCAGAGACGCCGTGAACTTTGATTACGCACTGTCACGATAAGTGCCATGTCAGGAGTCAGGAGTCAGGAGTCGGAGCTAAGATCGATCTATACGCCTCTAGGGGCCAGAGTGCTTATACAAGCACAAGCTAGAGACGCCGTGAACTTTGATTACGCACTGTCACGATAAGTGCCATGTCGTTGACGCCCCAACGACAAGTCAGAAATGCTCGGGTAACAGAGTACTGAAGCTAAATTCATATAACTAAATTCGAACAGGAACATGCAACAATGAATACAAAATATATATAACCTATTGCATGTTAAAAACTTAATATTAAACATATCATACGGATAAACTGAACTCAATCTGAAACTGAAAAATAACAAAAATCCGCACTACGAAGTGACGGACATAGAATATAATATAGAACCAGTACTATGAGTGAAGAAAACTAAAACCCGTACTACAAAGTAACGGAATATAAATAATACTAAGAGGAAACAAAGACGGAAACCGTACTACCAAGTAACAGAATATAATTGATACTAAAAGTAACAAAAACAGAAACCGTACTACGAAGTAACAAGAAACAGAATCCGTAATGAAGTAACGGAATATAATTTATACTATGAGTGACATAAACCAGAAACCGTACCTTAATAGTCGATGAGTAAGCAAATAAAGCCGAGCCGCGTTACATTGTACTAATACCTACATTTTATTTATTTCAAAAGATTTGCTTAGATGTGTTAACTTGTTTAGTTCACTAGTTGACCTGTGTTCTGGCGATAGAGACTTTTATATTTTTACATCTCTCTTTTCGTTCAGTTAGAATTCTCAAAATACCATTTATTTTGTTTACATGAAATTATTTGTGGTTTAACATATGTTCCTTCAACAAAACAGATTTCCCGGTTTTTAATTAGTTTGAAAGCTACTCATAACTTTATTATTATTATTATTATTATTATTATTAGTATATAAACACATGCATATCACTTACGTATACAAGAAACATGACTATCTTTTGATTCTTTAATTACACATTCTAAATCATGTAAATACAGTAAACGAACCAGATTATCGATGTTATTAGTTTGTGTATTTTCTTTATAACAAAGTTTTGAAATTCGCTTTAGTCGCCGGAACAAACAAACGGTTATAGACACTATAACCGTACAAGTATTCGTAATCAGATTGTTAACAGTTACCTCAAAAGCCAGACCAAAACGAACGTATCAGAAAGCGAGGGCGGAGGAAGTAACCGGACGCGTGACGGTGGCTGCGTATTTAACCGAATGAGTTGCCACTTTGTCACGTAAATATGATATCAAAAGAATGAAACTGACTCGGGTTGGTACTTGTCTCTTACTAAATTGGGGAGATCGATGGCAGCGGCGGTGTATTCCCGGAAGTTTGCAGAACGGTGGTGGTGCACGGTACTTGACGGTGGTGACGAAGTGAACTTGTCTCGCGACACGGAAGCAATGAAATTTGCAAGGATAGCAGCGATGAACTACTACAGGTCCGTGACGGTCCGTCGGCAGTGGAGTCACCGGCGACCGCTTGAATCAGAAACAAGGTAGGGTCACGTAGAGAGAGAGAGGCCAGTGGTGGTGGTTTAAAACAGTTGCGGCGGCGGTGGTTTTCAAGTAACGGCAGAACCGAATATGATGGCGGTAGGGTTTTGTGAGATTTATGTTGGAGTCTTATCGCGTTTGTGTATATATATATTAAACGAGTTATAAGCGTGATCAAATTCCTAAATAAGTTGATTGTTTGTTGCTCACGTTTGAATTTGAAACAAGTTGATCTAGATGATGATTGGAATATAAAATAATAAACATATGCTCAGTCATGAGTTTGAAATCATCTAGGTTTCAATTTTAAATTATTATTATTATATCATATTTTGTAAAACTAAAATTTACGGGTATTACAACTCTTCCATCCTAAAAAAAACATTTCGTCCTCGAAATTGTAAGACGGTGACACATACTTTCGGATATCACGGAAACGAAACAAACCTAAACTTTCATAAATTCAGACATGACAATTGCAAAGTCTTGGAAACAAATATTAGGACATATAAAACAGAATTCATATGAAATCAAAACCATCCAAACTGAAATAGCTGACTCGTTGCCATGATGATATTGAACGAAACTATGGGTAACCTAAAACTTGTATCGGATAATACTAGTTCTTATAAACGGAAATCAAAAATTTCATTTGAACACAGAATTACATATAACATAGTGGATAACTAATAACTAAAATAAATAAATTTTGATGAGCTAAAGCCTATGACTAAATTGTGTAACTAATAACCAAAACGAAAGACAGATAACTGAAACATGTGACTTATAAGTGGAAGTAAAAAGTGATAACTAATGGAATACTAAAAAAAAATCAAGAGTTAAAACGTAAATTTTCAAAAACATATTTTGAATATTAACATGCATTTCTACACTGATATAAAAATAAATAAATATATAATAAAAGACACGTAACACTAGCAGATAATAGCGAAAACTTAAGACAATGTCGTATCTAAATATTAGAGGAACATTAAGCTGCAAAATGGATTTTAGTAGCACACATACATACCATACATTTGTTAATACTTGTTGCTTTTGAATTTATACTTGTAAGATAAATATGTTACTTCACAAAAATCATTATGTTACTGAAACGATTTTATGAAGTTTAAAAATAAATTATCCAACTCAACTGTATATATTTTCTTATATCCATTACTAATATTTATTATTTTAAATATTTTAAATATGCGGATATTACAATTCTACCTCCCTAAATAAAATTTCGTCCTCGAAATTTCTAGTTATCCATGCGCAATCAAACTTTGACGTAACGGATAAGAAACATAACTTCAAGCGGTAATGATACCAAACAAAACTTAAATGGTAAACTAAAATATTTAACTGAGAATACTTAATCATATTACTGAAATGAAACAGAAAATTTTTCTCTAAATACATATAATTGGGTGTATCACAAAAATGTCAAACGAAGACATCTAAATGAATCCTATAACTAGTAACCGAGACAAAACAACTAACTGAAACAGGTGACTATAAGTAGAACTTAAAAACGGTAACAAATTTGATCCTTCATAATTTTAAAAAACTCAAAACATATCAAATTCAAAAATCAAATTTTATAAGTTTACATATTTTTTTTTTACTCATATACAAATAAATAAATAGATAAATTAATAAACACATAACACTAGCACAATAAAGTGAAAAATCTTATGACGAGGTCATATCGGATGGAGTATTAGAGGAACAAAATCTGCATAAAAGAATTTTTTTGTAGCACACATGCATACCTGTAAATTCACGATTACGTTCGCGACCTTAATCGTCAATTTACCTTACGACTGTGTCCTAACAAGCCTTCCATTATGCATTTTAAAAACATGGCTTGGCTTATAACAAAAGAGTAATGTGATGACAAAATAATTAAGAAATGATGTTTATTCAAATGCATAATTATCGCGGAAAACGTCTAGAGGCGTGCGTGGTAGTAAAGTCTGAATCGAGCGTAGAGGGTACGTAAGTCAAAGTCGTGATCCCTTTAGTTGTGTAGCGTTGTCTTCGAAAGTCATTTCCATATTTGTATAGTGTAAGCACGAACAATTTATTCAACTAAATGAAATCCGGAAAGTCAGAGATTGACGTAGGTGCCTAGAAAGGACTCTAAAAATAGACCGAAAATCACAAAATGATCGGCACGAAGATTGATATGAAATATTAATCCTAACCCAACGTCTACCCATTATCTCACAAGTCTGATTTTAAGGTTTAAGTTTTCTACAGGAAAGAGCCTTAGCTCTGATACCATAACTGTAACACCCCAACCCGGAACAGGCTAACGTGTTACTATTACAGATATCAAATCAACGCCACAATCCAAAATACAACAAAAATTAATGCAACCTACGTCATATTATTAAACAAAATGAATTAACTTTTATAAGCTTGAACTTCATTTTTATCTCTCATCACTAAATTCCCCGAATCCCGGATTACCTGAAAACAAAATAAGAAAAACAAAACAAGAAAACACGGCTGAGCCAAAAATTGCGCAGTAACGGAAAGAACAATAGTATAGGTAAAAGCACACATAAGACAAAACACATACTGAAATAGAACTGAAACTATTGCGGATATAAAACCACGTTTTAGACCGAACTATAATTAAATGCGAAACATAATCCGATACACGATCGGGACGTAATCTGAATATACTCAAATTTAACCAAATTCATATACACATATCGAAACGGACCAGAAATATAGCGAAACAAAATATAATTACTAAAATACACGACGATGATGTTAAAATAAATAGGTCGTGAAATACGGAAGCACCCAGAGCCTAAACAGAGGGGTACACAGCTAGCTAGTCCATGCACCAAGGAGACGGTGTGGGTGGCGTGCACACATTGTTCCATCTCAAACAGAAGTCAGGAGTCAGGAGTCAGGAGTCGGAGCTAAGATCGATCTATACGCCTCTAAGTGGCCAAGGTACTACATGAGTACTTTCAGAGACGCCGTGAACTTTGATTACGCACTGTCACGATAAGTGCCATGTCAGGAGTCAGGAGTCGGAGCTAAGATCGATCTATACGCCTCTAGGGGCCAGAGTGCTTATACAAGCACAAGCTAGAGACGCCGTGAACTTTGATTACGCACTGTCACGATAAGTGCCATGTCGTTGACGCCCCAACGACAAGTCAGAAATGCTCGGGTAACAGAGTACTAAGCTAAATTCATATAACTAAATTCGAACAGGAACATACAACAATGAATACAAAATATATATAACCTATTGCATGTTAAAAACTTAATATTAAACATATCATACGGATAAACTGAACTCAATCTGAAACTGAAAAATAACAAAAATCCGCACTACGAAGTGACGGACATAGAATATAATATAGAACCAGTACTATGAGTGAAGAAAACTAAAACCCGTACTACAAAGTAACGGAATATAAATAATACTAAGAGGAAACAAAGACGGAAACCGTACTACCAAGTAACAGAATATAATTGATACTAAAAGTAACAAAAACAGAAACCGTACTACAAAGTAACAAGAAACAGAATCCGTAATGAAGTAACGGAATATAATTTATACTATGAGTGACAGAAACCAGAAACCGTACCTTAATAGTCGATGAGTAAGCAAATAAAGCCGAGCCGCGTTACGTTGTACTAATACCTACATTTTATTTATTTCAAAAGATTTGCTTAGATGTGTTAACTTGTTTAGTTCACTAGTTGACCTGTGTTCTGGCGATAGAGACTTTTATATTTTTACATCTCTCTTTTCGTTCAGTTAGAATTCTCAAAATACCATTTATTTTGTTTACATGAAATTATTTGTGGTTTAACATATGTTCCTTCAACAAAACAGATTTCCCGGTTTTTAATTAGTTTGAAAGCTACTCATAACTTTATTATTATTATTATTATTATTATTATTATATAAACACATGCATATCACTTACGTATACAAGAAACATGACTATCTTTTGATTCTTTAATTACACATTCTAAATCATGTAAATACAGTAAACGAACCAGATTATCGATGTTATTAGTTTGTGTATTTTCTTTATAACAAAGTTTTGAAATTCGCTTTAGTCGCCGGAACAAACAAACGGTTATAGACACTATAACCGTACAAGTATTCGTAATCAGATTGTTAACAGTTACCTCAAAAGCCAGACCAAAACGAACGTATCAGAAAGCGAGGGCGGAGGAAGTAACCGGACGCGTGACGGTGGCTGCGTATTTAACCGAATGAGTTGCCACTTTGTCACGTAAATATGATATCAAAAGAATGAAACTGACTCGGGTTGGTACTTGTCTCTTACTAAATTGGGGAGATCGATGGCAGCGGCGGTGTATTCCCGGAAGTTTGCAGAACGGTGGTGGTGCACGGTACTTGACGGTGGTGACGAAGTGAACTTGTCTCGCGACACGGAAGCAATGAAATTTGCAAGGATAGCAGCGATGAACTACTACAGGTCCGTGACGGTCTGTCGGCAGTGGAGTCACCGGCGACCGCTTGAATCAGAAACAAGGTAGGGTCACGTAGAGAGAGAGAGGCCAGTGGTGGTGGTTTAAAACAGTTGCGGCGGCGGTGGTTTTCAAGTAACGGCAGAACCGAATATGATGGCGGTAGGGTTTTGTGAGATTTATGTTGGAGTCTTATCGCGTTTGTGTATATATATATTAAACGAGTTATAAGCGTGATCAAATTCCTAAATAAGTTGATTGTTTGTTGCTCACGTTTGAATTTGAAACAAGTTGATCTAGATGATGATTGGAATATAAAATAATAAACATATGCTCAGTCATGAGTTTGAAATCATCTAGGTTTCAATTTTAAATTATTATTATTATATCATATTTTGTAAAACTAAAATTTACGGGTATTACAAGGAAGATGTAGTAGAAGATGGAGGTTATAGCCTTTAGACGCATCTGATGGCTCGGTTTGGTTTTAATTATGTAAAAGATGTAAATTAACTTTTTATCACTTTTAATGTTTTGTAAGACAATATCGGGTATTTAATTCCCAAGTTTTCTATAAATGAATATTTTAATCAAGAAAAGACTTCCGCTACGCAACACATACTTTGATGTATTTTCAAAACAGGTACCAACTATGGTCACACGCCTAGGCCCATGGAGCCGGGTGTGACGCTAAGATCAGTGAACACAATCTGGCAGCATTCAGATTCAGGGAACATTGACGAAGTACGAACGATCTATTAGAAAGTATCAATAATTAATTGATTAACTTTGTCTCACATAATGCTATAAGAGTCTCACGCTTTGTGTGCGTTTGTTTATTTATATCAAAATCATCATCAATTACGGGGAAAAATTAGATGAGGGCCCAATTTTTAGTACTCCCCTGAGGTACCCGAAATCGCATAGACGGACTTAAATTATATGTTAAAAAGGATCGAGATAAAGAGATTATTAAAGGTTTAAATTAAATATTTAGTTTAATTGGTTAGAGATTAAATATAACTATGATAAGATCATAGGATATATAGTCTTGGTTTAGTTTAAATATCAAGACTTTGCATTAAGTTATATCGAGTTCCTTTAATAAAATAAAGGAACCAAGACATGCTAACAAATTAAAACCTTGATCATACCACACCAATAATCAAATACAGATTGTGAGAAATTATATCTTACAAGACCTCGTTATAGGAACGTATTTTACAAATTAACTAGAAACCAAAGTACAACAAACTTTTTTGCGGAGTAAAAGGCGGCCCGTGATAATCATGTTAGCTTTGCCCTGTGGTTCATAATCAAATGTTATATATGTACAATAGGAAATCAATACTAGAGAAAAATCTAGCTAAGTGAACTTACTTCAATACTTGAGGAATGCATCTGATTCAGGGTTGGCTTAAATAAGCACGCCATTTATTAATAAACGGCAAGTCCTCTGGACCCACACATGGAACATGCCTGGAAGGGTCTTGAAGGATTTTGATTATCTCCTTAGTTTCACCTAGATGTTGAGCCGCAACTTTGACACTAGGCTCTCTTTTCTCTATCACACTAGCATGGGCTTAAAGCTTAGGGATGCAAAAACATCTAATAACTGGTGCAATTGTGCCAAGTATGACTCCAACAAATTGTACTATGAGAATCGCTAACGTTGACTTCTTATAATCTGAATCATAGTTCCTTGAATCACCTTTCGGATCTGTAAATATTGCCCAACTCTTAATAAAAGTGTGAAAGATCAATGTTAAAGCACATATTACCCCCGAAGCAGCGGTTGTCTCAGAGCAAGCTTGAATAAATTGGGGGCTGCTACTTCCTGCCATGATCCAGTGGTTGCTCACATGCTGATGTAGCTTCTCAACTGTTAATAGCTCTTCGGTTGAAATTATAGCTGCTTTATGTGCTTGTTCGTATTTTGGTTCTATTATATCTTTAGATCTTAGAATCGCTAAAGATGAACATACATATATTATCAACAACAAGAGTAACATAGCCACATAAATTGCCGCTACTGTGGTATACACCAAGCAATCAAAGATGACCTTTAACTGCTCAGGGTTAAGATTATTTGACATTAGTTGAGTAGAAATATAATCAAGATTAGTGGGAACTTTCCCAACAACACCAGTATCAATTTGGATGCAAACATTGACCACCAAGGTGATTACAAGAACACCCAAAGCTGTGATGTTTGTCAAAAGCTCAGTGCTACCCATTGTTGCTAAGCAAGGCAATAAATTGGCCATCATGGTGCCCATAAAGGCCAGGCTTCCGAGTTTTGCGGCTTGGTCCACATCACCAGGCATGTTACCACTTAGATCCACGGGCAACTTCATTGCAACAGCTATCACTGCGAGAGAAAAAGCGTTAACAGAAAAGTACTTGCACGGAAACCACAGCTTTTTCCTTCTTAAGCCATGAAATAAGTCAGCCACCATTGCAAGCATGCAACACAGAGATGCTACAGCGATGTACACCCCAATCGTTGGCATTGGTTCGGCGTATTTGTTCTCCAGATCTAATTTTAATATGGACTCTTCGTATTTCTTCAACTCGGTTATAGTACCATTAGAAGTATTGGTATGCAATAGTTGATCCATAAGATTCTGATAAACTATCGTTTTGTTGAAAATCGCCTTTTCGTTGGTAAGATTATGATAATCTTTCGTCATGTTCATGGCTCCCCGGAAAACAAAACTGATGATTTGGTGGTTGAAGTTGGCAATTTCTTTGAGAAAGGCTTTTGATTGTGCTGTGTTGCTTGTAGTGTTTCAGACCATATATATATAGGCAGCAGCGAAGGATTTAAAACGAATATTAATCACTAGAATATGCATGTGTTTGACGAAGAAATTTTGCAATTTTAACATATTACTTTTGGTTTCACCAAAATAACCTTCAAACAATTCGTAATTCATATTGGCTTAAGAGAGTATAACCACATATGGTAATTAACGAACTCATACTTTTAAGAGAGGGTTAAAAATCTTGTAACTCCAAAAATATCTAACGAGAAAAACATTCTTATTTAAAAAATACAAGGCGCACACAAAAAATCATAGATAAAATTAGACCAAAACAGAATCTTCAATTCCGACTCTTTGGGTTGGCGGAAATTAGAGTAGCTTGTGTGTTAATATTGTTACGAGTTTTGGCAACATTGCGAGCTATGCCGAGTTGTCTTGTGGGTAAACTAAATTAGGCCAAGGTTTTAGGCCTTCATTTTTGTTGGGTCTCAATCTTAGATTAGATTATTATAAAAGAATATGAGAACTTAAAAGAAAAAGAATTTATTATATGTTTGGAGATGTTGAAGTTGTCAAGTTGCACCATGCCCATCTATGAAATAGTTAACAAAGAGACCCCTCATCATGTCATCTTATTTTCAATTTCAAAATTAAGTTTTTCTTAATAAAGATTCTGATTAAAGAGAAAACAAGGTTAACCACGACTATGTGTTAACTTTGAACACCAAACCTCTAAATTGAGGGGAAACAAGCTTAGATTCACTGCTAACCATAAAGTAACAACGAAATGAAATACGGTTGTAATTTATCGACGGATTTGTGAACGAAAATTTGTCGCTAGAAAACAATTCTTTTTTAGATCTATTTGTAGTAATCCATCTGTAAGAATTAAAAAGTATTTTAGAATTCGTTTTAAACCAACTGGATTTAGTCCGTCCATAAAGAACATATACTTTTTTTTAATCCGTTGGTAGTTCTGCGACTTTTGTCGCTAAACAACAAGTCGGTAACCTGTCGATAATATGTTGCAAATCATATTACCATGGCTATTTTAGTTTCTTGCGATAATTTACTAACCGATTTCCGCTGGTAATTAACTAGTGTTTACCGAAGAATATGGATATGTCGATGATACTTTTTTGTTTGGTTGTGCACCCGGTACCTATCTATATGAGTTTGTTCTCTTAACTAGGGCTGTAAACGAACCAAACGAACACGAACAAGGCTTATTCATGTTCGTTAGTTAAGAAAATAATGTGTTCACGAACGATTCACGAACATTTACTGAACGAGATTTTGTGTTCGTGTTCGTAATTAAGGAAATGAATATGTTCATGAACGGTTCACGATCATAAGCGAACATAAATAAAATCGGCAGAGCCTAGAGATTGATACTCATGTATTCATCAATGTGAATAATGAAAGTCTGTAAACAAATCGAATGAACACGAACAAGGGCATGCTCGTGTTCGTTCACTTAACTTTAAAAGAACAAGGACACTTAACCGAACAAATATTTGTGTTCATGTTCGTTAAAAAAGGGCACTTGTGTTCGTTTGTTTAAAATCTAAACGAACATGAATGAACAAATGTAAATGAACACAAACATAAGCAAACATAAATGAAAACACTTAAATGAACACAAATTAACAAATATAAAAAGTTTAAGTATATGACATATCCACATAATATTTAATTATATTATATTAATGCATAAACGAACATAAATAAACTTAATAAATGAACGTTCATGAACATAAATGAACGAACAAGACATGTGTTCATGTTCGTTCGTAAAGTTATTATATAAACATACAATTTTTTAAAAATTATATGACCCCAATTACACCTTTTGTGTATACACTCCTAGAATGTATATACTAACGCAATACTGAACGACAAAGTTAAACTGCATGAGGGTTGTGAATTAGGGTCTTGGGGTTAGGGTCAAACATGGATAGGGTCAAACATGAGTAATTACATAATTACTCTACTTGTATACGTAATTAATGTACTTGATTCTTACAATTAGCACATTATTTCATTTGTACGTTTTCCCAATAAGTAATACTTATAGATGCTAATAATTTCTCAAAAAGACCAAAAAAGTAATTAAGAAGACCAAAATATCGGCCACAACTATATATTTGTTTGTTTTCTCCTTTTGGAGTTTATAAAATAATAACTACAAGAAGTTCAAAATATCACATCTCTATATTTGTTTGTTTTCACCTTTTGGAGTTTATGAAACAGTTACTCCAAGAAGTTTAAAATATCAGCCACATCTATATATCAATTTGTTTGTCTTGTCCAACATGAATACAGGAATGAATTCGCAGCCGTACGCAATCAATTGAAACCACGACGTAATTTATCACTTAAACCTAAATCAACAAAGAAACTAAATTGCAGCCGGTAAGTTTGGATGATGTGGATGACTTTAAACAAGATGGACACCAACTTTTATTATTATGGGCTAAAAGTTTGCTTCACAAAATTTGTGACTATAAACTTCATCTAAACATCATAGGTGTCAAAAAGTGGGGGACCACTCTCTCAACAGCCCCCCTCAACACACACACACATATATATACACACTACTTTTTATCGAGGGTTGTTTTATATTATTTGTTTCTAATATTTATTTATTTTTTGAATTTTATTTTTTTATTGTATAAAGTTAATAATATACTTATGGTTTGATGATAAAATTATTTCACAAATAAATGAGATGATATAGCCCGGTATAAAAGCTATATGAGTTTGATGAGACCCAAGACCCGTTTATTTTTTTTTACCATAAAATTGATTTTTTATTTATAAATAATATATATCTTTTTTTTGAATAAATCATATATATTAATTTTTTTTATATCCCTACTATATAGGATTTTTAAATCAAATATTTGATGAGATTAGTTTTTAATTTAATGAGATGTTATAACCCGTTTAATAAATATCTGGGTTTGATGAGACTCATACCCATGAATTCGGGTCAAATGAATGAGAAGCCTCCATTTAAAAATCAAACAAATTTGGTGACTAAAAAAAAGTGGAGCGACCACATCGCCACACGTAGGATTTTTGAGCTTTCGTTTATATATATTATAGATATAACATGTGTGTGTGTGTATATATATATTATTTTAATATTATGTGATAAATTTGTGGAGGTTTGTTGTAGAACAAATATAGGTTTTTGAGAAAAGTTTGAAATATGATGTGCCACTGGTGTGGCGGTTTGTAGAGGTTTGTTGTTGTTGATGCTCTAACAAAATGCTCATATCTACAAAGTAATTATATTTTTATATAATATTTTTAAGGCAAGTTAAATTTTAATAATCCTATTTTTTTTTGCAGTTGGCTAACAATATATAAAAATTCTTGTCATCAGTCCCACCTTTCGTCATATTTTTTCTCACTGAACCCTGCTAAAAAAACTTAACTATGTTAAGATTTTTTGAATTCCAAACTGATTTTTAGGGCTTTTGATCGGAAGAATGATACGAGTCGATTGATGTAAAACTTACTGTGAAATGAGACTTCAATTCGGGTGTTTAAACTTCCAATAATAAAAATAAACCGTTTGGAGCATTGCTTTGAGATAAATTTACATCAGTCGACTCGTGTCATCCTTCCAATCAAAAGCCCTATAACATCAGTTTGAAATTTGAAAAAGAAAAAACTTAAGGAAGTTAAATTATTTCTTTTACGAAACCCACTGAAAAAATATGGCGAAATGTGAGATTGGCGGCGATAACTTTTTGAGATGAGATTATTAAAATCCAATTTGCCTATTTTTAAATGTAACGTTCCTAAACATATATAATATTTTTTTTCTATTCTAGTTTATTCTAATATCTTTATAAAACTAATCGGGAAGCATTTCTTTGACATAATGAAAGAGAGTGAAAGTCTTATTTCACAGTAAGTTTAAAGCGCCCTGCTTGTGGTGCGCGCATATAATGTATATATGTGTGAACCCTCGGGTAGGCAAAAGTTAAATTGCACTAATTTTGACGTTATTTTACTAATCTCGTGAAAATAACGTTAAAAGTGGCGGAAGGTTAATCAGGCATCATGTGGTGGCGTTGATAGCCGAAAGACAAGGGTGCATGCACATATCAGCCGGTGTTTCGATGATTGAGTGTTATGTGCCTTATGTCCAAGGCTTGATACAAAACTACTATCGAGCCGGGGTTTCTCACCGGAAGCAGCCTCTCTATCCCTATGGGGTAGAGGTAAGACTGTCTACATCTTACCCTCCTCAGATATACTGAGTACGATGATGATGATGATGATGATGATGATGAAAGAGAGTGAAGTGAAGTGAGGTGTGATGTTACGCTAACATTTAGGGAGAGAAGCAATTTGGTACCCACCCCCATAATCTAAGACTTTCAAATGTTAACTTCAAGGGTTTTTTTTATGTAAGTTTTAATACGTGTAATGTTTTTACTTAAGCGAAACACACGCATGTGAGTATTCTTAACTAGTTTTTAGCCCCCGTGTTGTGAGGCTTTATTTAGGTTTTTATGCTTAATCGTTTTGCTATTTTTTTTGTAATGATGTGTTTAATTTTCCAATGGAGTTTTGTTTTGATTTAATACATATATAATTTAATTTAACCCCGGTTTGTATTAGAGAGCATTAACATCAAACACTAAATCATGCATGCTTTTATATATCTAAGCTAACATAGTATGCTACTAATCTGTCACCAGCAACAATTGTTCTAGGCTGGAACATTCTTGATGTTGTGGTGGTGGTATGACTGATGAAGATGAAAATGGGTTGACTTAAATAGGGTTTGATAAATAAAATAGGAGGTAAGTGGCGGTCAAATCTGAACTGATGGCTGATTAACCGCTATTCATTCGAAGACACAGGAGAAATCCAACAAAAAAGGGGCATTTGATATAGGTGATGATGGTGGTTGATGCATGAGATGGGAGGCTGGCGATGGTGGGTGGTAATCAGAAGTTACCAGCGATGAGGGAAAATAAATTAGGGTTTGATGATGAATGAGTTTCATAAATAAATTAAAGAGATGTTATAACTCGTTTAAGGGTTATCCGGGTTTGATGAGACTCATGACCATGAAAATTGTTGTTTGATGATTAAGGGGTTTCACAAATAAATGATATATATAACCCATTTAAGGGCTATCTGGGTACCAAACCTGTGAAAATTATTGTTTGATGATGAAGGGGTTTCACAAATAAATGAGATGTGTAACTCGTTTAAGGGTTATCCAGGTTTGGTGAGACCCATGACCCGTGAAATTACTATTTGATGATGAAAGAGTTTCACAAATAAATGTGTTCTTATAATCCATTTAAGGAGTATTCGGGTTCGGTGAGATTCATACCTGCGAATTCAGGTCAAACGTATGAGAAACCTCCAAATCACAAATTAAGTAATTTGGTGACTTGAGAGTGACGAGTGAGTGTGGAGCAACCAGATAGCGACATATAGGTTTTTAAGGGGGTCAATTATATATATTATTATAGATAGACTATTAGTGTAAAGTGTCATTTTCGTCTTTAAGGTTTGATCAGTTATGCGAGGTTCATCCAAAATATTTCTTTTTTTTTTTTCATATAGATCATTGAGGTTTTACATTTCTTTACACTTCTTGCCATTTTCATCTATTTTAGCAACCTCTTCTATTTTGAATGTTAAGGTAAAATAGTCTTTAACCTTTTGTATTATTTTGTTTATTTTTATCCACAGTTTTTTAGCAACATACGGGTGGAGACCTACAACCATCGAAACCATGCATGCATTCGTCCATGATGACAGATCGGCAGCGGAACCGAAGATGAGATAGCAGGCCGGTCGCCAACTACTATAGTCACATCCTCTGTCTCCGATTCTTCGGACAAATGATATCCTCCTTTTTTTTCTGGTGTGTTGAAGACGCGCACAACTATTATTCTCTTCTTCTTGCGCATGCTTTATTCGAGTTTTGATGGTGTAAACATTTCGATTTGAGGTTAGTGGCGAAGCTTGGCGAATACATTGTGGTGGTCGGACTCAATACGTATAAAATTTTTCATAATCCAGGATGACTATGCTAAAAAATCTTGAACGGAAACGAATAAATTTACAATACGGATAAAGTTACACCATTGAGCATAAAACATGTGTGATCGGAGCCAACCCGGACCACAATACAAGCTTCCCCTTGAATGAGGCCATGATTCTTCTTTGGAATTAACTTAGTGGGTTTACTAGGATATACAAGTGGTTAAAAAAATAAAACAAAAAAGTTAAATTTAATAATACCCATAATAACATATCTTATAGATTCATAATATATAAATAATTTTCTAAAATACATAGATTAGTTAGAATAATTTGTTTTTTGTATTTTAAAAGAAATATAAATGGAAGGTTGTGAATATATACCAATTAACATCAGTTTATCATAGTTGAGTTGGTAAGTTATAAACATTTTAAAAGTAAGACAGTGAGTTCGATTTCCACCAACAACATATTTTGATGTTACTTGTAGTATATCAAATTATCAATTCGCCTTCTGTGGAACTCTATTTTGGTGCTCTTCAAAAAATATGAAACTCTATTTTGTTTGGCGTCATTAAAATAATTATTAAAACAGCTACATCAGAATAGAATTATTGAATGCATCTCTCGATCATAATTAATGATCAGTGGTTTCTTTCGATATAAATCCAATAGACTTTGAGGTCTTTGATGTACGTAGTTCATGTAGAATGCGAGGAAGTGTCAGTTTGTCATGTGGATGTCATGTAACCGGGGCATAGATATTTGTGGCTTCTCACATATCACACAAAATTGCATGAGTTGTGATAAATTTTAAACGGGAAAAAAGTTGTCATTAGACTTAATTATTACATTTATTTAATATTTTTAATTTGTAGTTAAATAATATATAGTAATTAATATATCATATATGTAATATGACAAAAATACTAAAACTCACTAAAATATTTTTTGTGAGAACTTAAAATGCTCGTTTGTTATTTTTTTTTCAAAAATTTTTGCAAGTTCTCAAAAGTTTTCCTTTTATTCTCAAGTGGACATATAAATGATGTTATGGTCGAGGTGTATTATGGATAAATACCATCGGCTTATTAGCACCCATGCTTGTGTTCTTCATGATCACTGACATAAAACGTTTGCCCGCGTGCAACTATAGATCATGATGTTATTAAAAATAGACAATTAATTATAAATTTATAATATTAATTGGTGTCATTGTTAAGTTTGAAAACACTAAAGAACGCATGCTAGATCCATAGATTATATAATGTCAAGGCTTCAAGCATTAAGGTTTGGTATTGTGGCTTATTAGTTCGCTAATGCTAATATCACCATGCTATGGGGTCGTTTCACCATTCTCAATTTTTGGGTCAGGCTTAAAATGTCAAAATTTAATTTATATAGATAGTTGTCATCTCATCTCAAAAAGACTCACTTGTGTATTTGGATAGTTCCAAACGTTGTTAATATATAAGGGGGGAAAAAGCATCATTGACAGTTTTAGATGGCAACCAGGAGCAATAATTATAGAAATTAACCAAACAAATAATTTTGATTTCCATTGTCAAACTCAAAATAACACAAAAGCCCAGTGGCCACTTGTTTAAGGAACTCAATACCCCCACTTTTTTTAAGAGGAAAACAACAATCTGATTGTGCTTGAAGTTTTGGAGATGATCGTACCTTACCTAAAGAAAAGGGCGAGACAATTTTGATTGAAAAGATGGCGTTACATTTTATATGGCAATATGAGCATGTTGTATTACGGCCTTACATAATGTTAAAAATAATGATTATGACAAGTGATATTTCCTAACACATGAGGCTGTTGAGCTATTTATGCGTGTACAACGGGCCATGTATGATAATGTTATTGTCCCACAATCTATGAATGCTATTTTTAAAACGACTTTTGACAATAAGGGCTAGTGGCATAATGTGTTGCTCGTTTGCTTTCTGTATTGATGTAAATACTTGTTTACCATCTATATTGACAAGTTGGCTAAGAAAACTTATTCGGTGACATGGCTTAAAGTCGTAAAAGTCAAGTAGGGCTGACAATTGTGTACCTGTTAAAGACATGATAAGGCCTGTTAATCAAAAAAGTGTGGTATGTGATTTTTTTTATTTTCTTAAATAATTGAAATAAGTAGGCTAGACTCCCTCATTATCCCTTATTGGTACACAAAACTTAGAACTGTTTTATAGTCATGCCATATAAAGTAGTTAAACGAATCATATTCAAGTTTTATATTTGTGTCACGCGCGTCGCCTCTTACTTGTTAAACCTGTTAAGACACGAACTGCCAGCCCTGAAGTCAAGAATGAACTAGTAAAAGCAGGAGTATTATTATTATAGAACTTAATTAAAAGAGAGGTTGGTTTGGCAATGAAACTGAGTTTTGGAGAGACAAGTGGGTAGGAATGATTCCCCTAAAGGAATTGTTTCCTAGACTGTACAATATTGAATCTTCGATCAAGAGCTGTTTGGTGCAATGTAGAGTTGCAAGAGGTCCTATTAATGCCATTATTCTGAACTTGAGTTGGAGAATTAAAAGACTTAACAGATTCGGATAAAATGGAGATTGATGACCTAAATATATATATATATATATAATGGTCTCTAATTTCCGCTTCATTATGACTGAAGATAGGTGGATGTGGAGAAAATTTTTGGGTTGGAAATTGAATAAAAGAAGAAGGTTTGGGTTTTTAAACATGTAACGCACAGTCGGGTTGCTCACACAATACGGCAGTAAGAAGTGGCAATACAAAAGTATTTAAACCATAAAAACGAGTCAAAGTGGATGGCCCCACACTAGCACTTCCACTCAGTGGCAAATCAGGTTCGTTCTGATCACTTCTCAGCTAAATCCTTTAGGAATTTGTTGAACTTGAATGATTTCGTAGGTCCACAAGGTGTTAATATCACTTATTAGATTAAATGGACGCCGTTGAAAGTTACATGCATGTTTCATGTTGAGATTATTGATGGATATTTAGGAGGAAGGCTTTGCTTTCTATTGTCGACACAACTTGTTCGATTCTCTGGAAAGCGAGAAATGATCACACGGTATTCAATAATCGGAAATGTGCGCTGGAGAAGATCTTGGAAGTGATTAAGGTGCGCTCTTACAATTGGATATGTCATAGAGGAGCTTTTTGATGCTTTTGCTTTGATGCCATCGTATCTTGCAGCTCCTAACTAATTTATTTTTATTGAATTTTTATCTTGCAAACAAAATGACAAATGACAACATTACACTTTACTGTTGGAGAACAATTGGATATAACCTATAATTTGAGTTGTGTTCTTGAATCTTGAACAAGGAAATGGAAATCGTGTATTAATGTCGACGGTTTGGTTGGTTAAACAAAAGTGGTGATAATGGGATGAATTCTTTGGACTGATCAAGAATGTATTTTATTTAACCCAATATATATTTAGCTCAATTATTTAATCAATACACATTTAACGTACGTGAACAATTTTTTAGCCCAATACATGCATTTAAGTTAACCCAATAACTAAAACCCAAAACCAAATTAGATAAATAAATAACCGGTTGGGTACAAGTGGGTAATACAATGTCGCTACATCGTCCATACGACCAGCCTAAGATCGGTGAACACAATCAGGTAGCAATCGGATACAGGGAATATTGACGAAGTACGAACGATCAATTAGAAAGTATTAATAATTAATTGATTAACAACTTTGTTTCATGTAATTCTATAAGAGTCTCACACTTTGTGTGCCTTTGTTTATTGATATCAAAATGATCATCATCAATTACGGGGAAAAATTATATGAGGACCCAATTTTTAGTATTCTCTCAGGGTACCCGAAATCGCATAGACGGCCCTAGATGATAAGGTAAAAAGGATTGAGGAAAAGAGATTATTAAAGGTTTTGAATTAAATATTTAGTTTAATTGGGTAGATATTAAATATAACTATGATAAGATCATAGGATTTTGCATTCAGTTATGTCGAGTTCAGTTTAATAAAGAAAAAGAGATCGACAAGACAGGATAGCCAACTAAAACCTTAATCATACCACACCAAAATCAAATACATTTATCTTACAAATAAAATAGGAAAGGTAACAACTATTACAACCAATGACTTTGCCAGAGGACTTATGTTACAAATTAACTAAGAAACCAAAATACAAATTAGGATCATCGAGTACTCTTTAGAGAGCATGTAAATTTGATCCAGATGTCATCGAATTTTATTTGAGGAGTAGAGTTCGTTGTCCATAGGAATCGTATTAGCTTCACCCTGTGGTTATAATCAAGTGTTATATATGTATAATAGGAAATCAATATTAGAGAAAAGTCTAGCTAAATGAACTTACTTCAACACTCGAGGAACGGATATGATTCAGGGTTCGCTTAAATGAGCACGCCAATTGTCAATAAACAGCAACTCGTCTGGATTCATACTAGGAACATGTCTGGAAGGGTCTTGAAGGGTTTTGATTATCTCCTTAGTCTCACCTAGAAGTCGGGCTGCAACTTTGACATTTGCCTCTCTTTTCTCTATCACACTAGTATGGGCTTTCATTGCTATGACTTGGGGTAAGTTGGTGAGACATGCAGCCATGATGTCAGCGATCCTTGATGACAATTCGTCAAAGAGTTTATCGTGGCTTTCCTTGTCATCGATAATAGTTTGAGCGATACGAGACATTGAGTCGGCACAAATAGATATGTGCGTCCTCTCATCCCCTTCTTTGATCTTGCTTTTAGCTTTTTCCAAGAACAATTGAACAATTTGCGGTGTTGTATTCCCTTGAGAAGCAATATCTTTCAACCTGAAACCTAACCATTTGTGGTGGAAATTGTGTAAATCAACTTCTTCCCACAACGTTTTAGCGGCCTTTTGAATGCTTTCATAGTCTTCATTAGCATTGAGGCTTTCTTCTACAAATGTGATGTATGTAAGACCTTCCCTCACACTTTTCAACAAGCTTTCAACTTCCACCTTTTTGATGTGAGGAAGAGTAGTAGCAATGGTTGTTAAGGTTACCACCGCTAGGCTCCAGCAATCAGGTTTATCATTACTGTCGTACTTTATAACTCCCTGGAAATCTTTAGTTGATCTTTCAGTAATTAGCTTTATGAGATTTTTGGGTTGTTTATTTTCGCTCTTTTTGATCAGTTGGTCAAAAGGTTTTGAAAAATCTTTAAGTATTCTCTCAGCAAGCTTGTTTTCATTTTCGAGTTGCAAAACAAATTTGCTTTGTTCAAAGGTTTCGGTCCTTTCCCCCCATGAACAAAACAAGGCCTGTATTGGCCATGTCAAACAACGCAAAAATTGTGTTAACAGAAACAAGATCAACGCTATTATCTTGCATAGTACCACAACAAACTTCTGAAGGAATATACAAATGTCGAGAACTAGATTTGTCAAATTCTTGATGATCATCTTGAGTATGTGGCTTCGAAATGGGAGTTTAATACGACCATATTTCCAGTCATATAACTTCTGAGTCCAGTATTTCTCTACTTTAAAGACCTTAATATGTTTAGAAATGATTTCGGAGGACAACTTAAAGCTTAGGGATGCAAAACATCTAATAAATGGTGCAATCGTACCAAGTATGACTCCCAGAAATTGTACTATGAGAATCACTAATGTTGACCACTTATAATCTGAATCATAATTGTTTGGCTTTTCTGATTGAATTGGCCCAACCAAAACAATTATAATAAGAGCGTGAAAGAGGAAGGATAAAACACATATTACCCCCGAAGCAGCGGTTGTCGCAGAGCTAGCGAGAATAAATTGGGGGCTGCTACTTTCGGCCATGACCCAGTAGTTGCTCACATGCTGTTGTAACTTCTCAATTGTTAATTGTTTTTGATCAGTTGATTTTGAAGTTGCTTTATGTTGTTGTTGGTATTTCGATTCTATAGTCTGTTTAGATCCTAGAATCGCCAAAGATGAACATACATATATTATCAACATCAAGAGTAACAAAGCCACGTAAATTGACGCTGCTATGGTATAGAGCACATCTAGATTTTCCTCTAGCTCATCAAACGGGCTAATCATTCCTCTATCAAAGAGAGTTTTATAAGTCTTGTTATTGGGAATTTTTCCAATAACACCCGTACTTATTTGGATGCAAACATTGACCACCAAGGTGATTACGAAAACACCCAAAGCTGTGATGTTTGTCAAAAGCTCAGCGCTGCCCATTGTTGCTAAGCAAGGCAATGAATTAGCCATCATGGTGCACAAAAAGGCCAGGCTTCCGAGCTTTGCAGACTGGTCCACATCACCAGCCAAGTTACCACTTAGATCTACCGGCAACTTCATTACAACAGCTATCACCGCGAGAGTAAAAGCATTAATAGAAAAATACTTACACGGAAACCATAGCTTTTTGCTTCTTAAGCCATGTAATAAGTCAACCCCCATTGCAAGGTTGCAATACAGAGATGCTACCGCCATGTAAATCCCAATCCATAACATTGGTTCGGCGTACATGTCCTCCAGGTCTAATTTATATATGAGCGTTACATAACTCTCCAACTTATCTTTAAGAATCAAAGAAGTTTTGGTATTTGATAGTTACTCATAAGATCAAGATAAACTATCGTGTTGTTGAAAGCCGTGATTTCGTCGGAAGCCATAACTGCGTTGATGGCTCCCTGATTTAATGGTTAAAGTTGGGATTTGTTTTGAGAAAGGCTTGATTGTGTTGCTTGTAGTACGTATTTCAGATAAGACCATACATGTATATATAGGAGAGAAGAAATAAACAGTCAAAGATTTAAGAAGATAATTAATTAAAGGAAAATCACTAAAATATTTGTTTGACGAAGACAATTGGAATTTTTAACATTGTACTTCTGTTTTCACTAAAGTAGCCTTGCGACGAACTACCTCACTATTACAACTTGTAATTTTTAATTCATGATGGAATTGAAATATCAGCAATGAGGTTGAGATGTAACTACTTTAATACAAGTATATCGTGTTGTTGAAAGCCGTGATTTTTAGGTTGGTTTGGAGCTATAAACGGGTGATGCATGTGCAGGGGAAAGTGGTGGTTCCGAGTGATGGTTCAAGTGACGGAATTCTTGTTCCGGTGGGTTTGTTAATTTTTGTTCCGGTGGAAAGTGGCGGTTCCGGTGGAAAGTGGTGGTTCCAAATTCTTGTTCTTACTTGAGTGGTGGAGTTAATTTGTTGATTATAAAAGAACAATGGTTTATTGTTGGATGGAATATGAATATGAAGATGAAGAAGATGAAGATGGAAGATGAAGAATATGAAGATGAAGATGGAAGATGAAGATGAAAATGATGAAGATGAAGAAAAAGTTAGGAATAATAATAATTTGAACGTAACAGATATGAAACATAAAAAAACCGTCTGGAGAGACTGTTTTTTACAAAATGCTTTAAATTAGAAATATGGACGAAAACCCCAAGATTTTTAAAAATCTCGTCGGAAATGTCAGAAACTTTCCAAGTGTCAAGTTTTCGTTGGTTGGAAAATCCTGTCGGTTATATTACCAATGTGTCGGCTAAGTACAAATTTATGGGTTATTTTTGGAATTTGGATTCTTTTGATATTATTTTTTTTCTCTCTCTCCTATTTTGGATTATTTATGGAATTTTACCAAATTTTAATGAATTTAAAAGATTGTATTCACCTGTTTTATCATGGCTCACAATGATTCATATTATTCCCTTTGTCATTCTAGCGTATCAAACGCCACGTTAGTAGTGTGATTAGTTTTTCTCAGTTTGCCAATTTAGCTTACATTTAACAAGTACGAAACTAGAATATATATCATTTTGTGGAATTTCTTGCTTCGACTATTACCACATAGAAAGTTAACTGAATAATTATCATTATTAGTAGAGAAAAAAAGAGTTATGTAACTTATTTGTCTCATCCAATTTTTTTTAAACAAAAAATTATAGAAAAACTAACAAAACTATAACACCTATTCAAAGTTGGGTACTTTGACTCTTCATCTTCAAATGGAAACCAAAGAAAATTAATCTGAACTTTTATTATGATATTGACTTTTATTATGTGACTCGAACCAACCCGAAACTTCTAATGTTGACTTATTATAAATCCAAGTACCGATAAAAAGTGGCACCATGTATAGGAAAAAGTTCATGGCTCTGTCGCTAATCGAAAGGAGAAGTCGATGCAAAGAAAAACACCATGGCTATATATATAATTTCTCATCTCTATCAAGCCATGCCTGAAGAACTTGTCCTTCAAATTTCTTATCATTAAAATGCCAAAGTATTTGTGAAGCCTTAATACTTTGAAAAGCCACTAACTAATGGTCACATTTCCTAGCTCCAAAGGCCATGTGTGACACTAACCCTTTGTTCGATTGGGCTTATTTATATTTATTAGTTAATGGGTCACGAGACACTTATTTTAGCTCATGTTTGTTGTGTTTAAACAATAAGTTAATACGGGTCGAAGGCGACAAGTACTTAGGTTAGCTACGTTTAGATTGTTTATGTCCATTTGTATCAATAGGTTTATAACGGTGGCATTCGAGTAGTTTGATTTGAATCGGTGTCATATGACAAAGGACACAACGTTTTAACACATATAAAGCACCGACCTTGTAAAACATTTGGTATGTCGATTTGTTAATGCAATTAGTGTGTTTTATCATGTGTTTCTTTCATTACTCAATCCAGTATCGAATTGTATGTTCAAGTTATACAATCAGTGAATGATGGATCATCCCCAATTCGGTCCAGGGAACCCGCACTGTGTTCTAACAAGTGATCAGCAGTTTAAAAAATTTGGAGTTTTTATCGTTGTTTTAAATGTCACACCCTTAAGTAAATTTAGGCCTAATCAGAAGAGCTCAAATTATAACTTACTCTATAATAATAGTTATAATAGTAAGAATGATACTCCTACCATGGAACTCCAACCTAAGTAATACAGACAAATTACATTCAAATAAAATGTAAAAACACCAAAGTTAAATGAGAGAAATATAAAAAATATGATCTATTATACATTCACAATGATAATTTGGGATCACGGCGTGATGGTACCAGGTGTGTCTCGAGTATCAGTCGAAGATGTGACATCATATATTAATTTCAACCCGACTCACTTCCTCCAACATACTCACCACTTCTTGCATTCGTGGTCGTTTATCTGGCTCAATCGACACACAATCCTTAGCTATTCGCAACATGTGAAACTTCTGTTCGACATTTTGATCCCTCCTTAATTTGTCATCAAAAATCTCAACCTTTTGTTGTTGGTGTACAACCCACTGGACCCATGGCGAAAAGTCTACCTGTAACTCATCTGCTAAGGCTTGGTTTGGAGCTTTGCCTGTTAAAAGCTCCACTAGAAAAGCTATATACATCAGATTTGAATGTGAAATTCTTGGTATTGATAACTTCTGGAGCCCTGTAACCTGTGACCCAATGGTTCGGGGAACTCAACATGTCAAAGAGTGTGTGAAGACCATAGTCGGACACAGCATCTTTGTTGGATTCTTCTCGGAGGAAGACGTTTGATGATTTTATGTTCGACTATTACCACATAGAAAGTTAACTGAATAATTATCATTATTAGTAGAGAAAAAAAGAGTTATGTAACTTATTTGTCTCATCCAATTTTTTTTAAACAAAAAATTATAGAAAAACTAACAAAACTATAACACCTATTCAAAGTTGGGTACTTTGACTCTTCATCTTCAAAGGAAACCAAAGAAAATTAATCTGAACTTTTATTATGATATTGACTTTTATTATGTGACTCGAACCAACCCGAAACTTCTAATGTTGACTTATTATAAATCCAAGTACCGATAAAAAGTGGCACCATGTATAGGAAAAAGTTCATGGCTCTGTCGCTAATCGAAAGGAGAAGTCGATGCAAAGAAAAACACCATGGCTATATATATAATTTCTCATCTCTATCAAGCCATGCCTGAAGAACTTGTCCTTCAAATTTCTTATCATTAAAATGCCAAAGTATTTGTGAAGCCTTAATACTTTGAAAAGCTACCAACTAATGGTCACATTTCCTAGCTCCAAAGGCCATGTGTGACACTAACCCTTTGTTCGATTGGGCTTATTTATATTTATTAGTTAATGGGTCACGAGACACTTATTTTAGCTCATGTTTGTTGTGTTTAAACAATAAGTTAATACGGGTCGAAGGCGACAAGTACTTAGGTTAGCTACGTTTAGATTGTTTATGTCCATTTGTATCAATAGGTTTATAACGGTGGCATTCGAGTAGTTTGATTTGAATCGGTGTCATATGACAAAGGACACAACGTTTTAACACATATAAAGCACCGACCTTGTAAAACATTTGGTATGTCGATTTGTTAATGCAATTAGTGTGTTTTATCATGTGTTTCTTTCATTACTCAATCCAGTATCGAATTGTATGTTCAAGTTATACAATCAGTGAATGATGGATCACCCCCAATTCGGTCCAGGGAACCCGCACTGTGTTCTAACAAGTGATCAGGAGTTTAAAAAATTTGGAGTTTTTATCGTTGTTTTAAATTTCACACCCTTAAGTAAATTTAGGCCTAATCAGAAGAGCTCAAATTATAACTTACTCTATAATAATAGTTATAATAGTAAGAATGATACTCCTACCATGGAACTCCAACCTAAGTAATACAGACAAATTACATTCAAATAAAATGTAAAAACACCAAAGTTAAAAGAGAGAAATATTTATAAAAAATATGATCTATTATACATTCACAATGATAATTTGGGATCACGGCGTGATGGTACCAGGTGTGTCTCGAGTATCAGTCGAAGATGTGACATCATATATTAATTTCAACCCGACTCACTTCCTCCAACATACTCACCACTTCTTGCATTCGTGGTCGTTTATCTGGCTCAATCGACACACAATCCTTAGCTATTCGCAACATCTGAAACTTCTGTTCGACATTTTGATCCCTCCTTAATTTGTCATCAAAAATCTCAACCTTTTGTTGTTGGTGTACAACCCACTGGACCCATGGCGAAAAGTCTACCTGTAACTCATCTGCTAAGGCTTGGTTTGGAGCTTTGCCTGTTAAAAGCTCCACTAGAAAAGCTATATACATCAGATTTGAATGTGAAATTCTTGGTATTGATAACTTCTGGAGCCCTGTAACCTGTGACCCAATGGTTCGGGGAACTCAACATGTCAAAGAGTGTGTGAAGACCATAGTCGGACACAGCATCTTTGTTGGATTCTTCTCGGAGGAAGACGTTTGATGATTTTATGTTCGACTATTACCACATAGAAAGTTAACTGAATAATTATCATTATTAGTAGAGAAAAAAAGAGTTATGTAACTTATTTGTCTCATCCAATTTTTTTTAAACAAAAAATTATAGAAAAACTAACAAAACTATAACACCTATTCAAAGTTGGGTACTTTGACTCTTCATCTTCAAATGGAAACCAAAGAAAATTAATCTGAACTTTTATTATGATATTGACTTTTATTATGTGACTCGAACCAACCCGAAACTTCTAATGTTGACTTATTATAAATCCAAGTACCGATAAAAAGTGGCACCATGTATAGGAAAAAGTTCATGGCTCTGTCGCTAATCGAAAGGAGAAGTCGATGCAAAGAAAAACACCATGGCTATATATATAATTTCTCATCTCTATCAAGCCATGCCTGAAGAACTTGTCCTTCAAATTTCTTATCATTAAAATGCCAAAGTATTTGTGAAGCCTTAATACTTTGAAAAGCTACTAACTAATGGTCACATTTCCTAGCTCCAAAGGCCATGTGTGACACTAACCCTTTGTTCGATTGGGCTTATTTATATTTATTAGTTAATGGGTCACGAGACACTTATTTTAGCTCATGTTTGTTGTGTTTAAACAATAAGTTAATACGGGTCGAAGGCGACAAGTACTTAGGTTAGCTACGTTTAGATTGTTTATGTCCATTTGTATCAATAGGTTTATAACGGTGGCATTCGAGTAGTTTGATTTGAATCGGTGTCATATGACAAAGGACACAACGTTTTAACACATATAAAGCACCGACCTTGTAAAACATTTGGTATGTCGATTTGTTAATGCAATTAGTGTGTTTTATCATGTGTTTCTTTCATTACTCAATCCAGTATCGAATTGTATGTTCAAGTTATACAATCAGTGAATGATGGATCACCCCCAATTCGGTCCAGGGAACCCGCACTGTGTTCTAACAAGTGATCAGGAGTTTAAAAAATTTGGAGTTTTTATCGTTGTTTTAAATTTCACACCCTTAAGTAAATTTAGGCCTAATCAGAAGAGCTCAAATTATAACTTACTCTATAATAATAGTTATAATAGTAAGAATGATACTCCTACCATGGAACTCCAACCTAAGTAATACAGACAAATTACATTCAAATAAAATGTAAAAACACCAAAGTTAAAAGAGAGAAATATTTATAAAAAATATGATCTATTATACATTCACAATGATAATTTGGGATCACGGCGTGATGGTACCAGGTGTGTCTCGAGTATCAGTCGAAGATGTGACATCATATATTAATTTCAACCCGACTCACTTCCTCCAACATACTCACCACTTCTTGCATTCGTGGTCGTTTATCTGGCTCAATCGACACACAATCCTTAGCTATTCGCAACATCTGAAACTTCTGTTCGACATTTTGATCCCTCCTTAATTTGTCATCAAAAATCTCAACCTTTTGTTGTTGGTGTACAACCCACTGGACCCATGGCGAAAAGTCTACCTGTAACTCATCTGCTAAGGCTTGGTTTGGAGCTTTGCCTGTTAAAAGCTCCACTAGAAAATCTATATACATCAGATTTGAATGTGAAATTCTTGGTATTGATAACTTCTGGAGCCCTGTAACCTGTGACCCAATGGTTCGGGGAACTCAACATGTCAAAGAGTGTGTGAAGACCATAGTCGGACACAGCATCTTTGTTGGATTCTTCTCGGAGGAAGACGTTTGATGATTTTATGTTCGACTATTACCACATAGAAAGTTAACTGAATAATTATCATTATTAGTAGAGAAAAAAAGAGTTATGTAACTTATTTGTCTCATCCAATTTTTTTTAAACAAAAAAATATAGAAAAACTAACAAAACTATAACACCTATTCAAAGTTGGGTACTTTGATTCTTCATCTTCAAATGGAAACCAAAGAAAATTAATCTGAACTTTTATTATGATATTGACTTTTATTATGTGACTCGAACCAACCCGAACTTTCTAATGTTGACTTATTATAAATCCAAGTACCGATAAAAAGTGGCACCACGTTTGATGATTTTATGTTGCCGTGAACAATATTTCCCAAGTGTAAGTATGCCACACCCCTAGCTGCGCTTAGTGCAATTCTCATACGGCGGTCCCAGTCTAGCGGTATACTTTCTACAAAACTATCACTTGTCACATTGATGATCATTGTAAAGGGTGGAAGGGATGTTTGATTTTGGGAAACATATAGCAATTATTTGTTTGTTAAAGAAGCTTTAAGTGATTATTAACCAGACAGGAAAACATGGATGTCCTTATCAAGTAGAAAAACAAAATAGTTTTGTATGGACCACTGATATACGCACCACTCGCATAGTGTGTATATAGGGCCACTTGTCATATCATACGGATTGTATTAAAGAGTGAAAAGAAAAAAGGTCATACCGGTTGCATGAGTTAATTTGTACATCAGTCAAATTTTTGTCAGTCAAAACATTATACGGGATGTATGATTTTGTACTTCATACGACCCATGTGACCTTTCCTAAATGACCATATGGCCTCTATGATCATACATCCCGTATATTTTGACCATTTTCCGTTCTATTATATGACATGTATGGCACGTAAGTGGTGATCGAGTTAATAGTCTTATCAATAACGTTTAGTATAGTGGCGCCTTATATTCATTGATCGATGAGTATAGAATCTAATATCAGCATGTCTTATATGTCCAATAAACACTTTTATCTAGGTGAATGTAAAACTATATATGGTTGATATAAGTTTAAATCCTTTTACTATATTTGCAATGAACTAAATGGTAAGAATGCTCAAGAATATTGGTCCCCTAAAAAGAAGATTAACAGATATAAGTGATCAAGATTCTCTATTGGATAAAATTTAATTGCAATAAACTAATAAAAATTTATAAATAATTGAAATTGTCATAAGAATTTAAAGAAATTACCATGGAGATGAGCACATAAGCTACCAGAAGGCATGTAATCATAAACAAGCCATTTTGTGTCTTTGGAATAACAATAACCTTTCAATGGAACCACATTTTCATTCTTCATCTTCCCCAACACCTCCATATGTGACTCAAAATTCGTCAATGGAACCGTAACATCTTTCAATCGTTTCAGAACCACCGCCATCTTCGTTTCCTCCAGCACGCGTTTACACGACGTCCCCACACTCCCTTTCCCCAAAACCTCAGCAGATGCCCGCAACAACTTGTCACAGTCAACACAATTAAACCGATCGTCGAACCACAAGAAATTTGTGTTTCTCGCTCCTAATGCTAGTTTCGTAGGTTGGTTAATCCGCTTATATATCCTCTTTGGTACACTGGAGAGTAGAATAACAAATAGCCCAAATCCTGCAGAAAGACTGACAGTTACACGCTTCTTGTTATTATCGGTGTTACGTGGATTATATGGTTCCAGGCATACATATGTTGTCCTGTTACAAGGACGCAAAGGACGGCCACATAAATTTTTGATCCCAGAGAATGCGGATTGTGGAAACTTAGACAACGATGTTGGGATCGAACTGCTTAATGCATTATTCGAAACGTTTAGTTTCTCTAAATGATCTGCATTAATGTTCTCAAGACCGCCTGTAAAGTTGTTGTCATTCAAGTAAAGTTCGGAAAGGGCAAGACCGAAGAAATCAGAAGGGATCCTGCCACGGAAGCCATTACCACGGAGGGATAGGTAAAGGAGGTTAGATAAGTTTCCAATTGTGCCAACTGGTATTTCGCCGACAAAACTCATATGAGGCAAGCTGAGTTGAACGACGGTTGTTTTGCTTGGATCGCAATATACGCCTTTCCAATGAGTGCAATGACGTTTTTCGGACTCCTTCCATTGGATTTTACTAGGGTTGTGATTAACATTATCAAGGAAGGAGAGGAGCGCGTTCCTCTCATTATCCCGGATAACTTTGACGAAGGGGAGTCGCTCTCCATCCGTATCTTCTACAAAGGGGTTGAGCTCTCCATTCTCCTCAGTCGGGTCGGATGTTGCGACCCGATGGAGGAAAATAAGAAGAGAAAGGAGAAAAATGGCAAACGAAGACATAAGAAGAAATGCAGTGCCAATTGGTTTAAGGAAAGATATTGCTTATGTAGTTACGTTAATGTGACTATTTTGGAGGCCATTTTAAAGAGAAAAATATATCTAGTTGGAGAGAGATCTAGAATCAATCGTCAATATTACGTGTTTTTATAAAGTACAGAAATGATACGTTTAGTAACACCTATATACTTAAAAAAAAACAACTAATTCACACAACCATTAACTCTATGTACACTTAATAGTTAATTATAATACCGCTAAACCATATGCCCTTTGATAACTGTTGAGATACTCAAAGGTAATATTTACGAGTCTCGTCGTTGTCAAAAGAAAGTGAAATTTAGAAGTGGTGTTAGATTTTTACCATTCTGAAAAAGATGTTGATACGTGCCCAATCACTTTAACCCTCGTCCACCATGCATGCACAACATGGAGTCGTGGGCTAGCTAATGCATCAATCTTTATGGCATTATTTACATAACTGTTTTGTTTTAGGCATGTTCTTTTAGGTAGTGGCTTACCGGTGATAACCTCTAGTTAGTTTCTTTAGTTCGTTTATTTTGCTGCTCAAAGGGCTACTATCAATGGTGCTTTCATCGGCTTACTCACCTTCCACCATGAACTCACACACAATGTCAATGATTGACGACATATGGAGTCTTATCGAGAAAAACCAACAGCAACTCTTGCTTTTTTGTGTTCGACTCGGCCTAGAACCTCCACCTCCACTACCCACTCGTCCACCACCGTTACGCCATGAACCGCCACTGCCACCTCTTACACCTCAATCGAAACCGTTTGATACAAAACCCTTCCTACATCAAACAGAATCACTTGTTTCTAAAAAGCGCACCCGTGGGCACCACACCAAAACTGCCTCAAAACAAACCGCTTCTACCATCTTGTTAGCATCAAAAACCTCACCCAAACCAATTCCCAAATCGACCCTACATAGCACCTATCGACACCACAAACCAACCCGCAAAACCGCCCGTGGGCCTACCAAAAAGTTGCCATCACAACAGCCCACAAAACACCCGGAATTATTCATTGACCAACAAGGAATCGAAGGGTAGTACCGGATCATGTGAATGGGAACCACCATGGCGATTCGTTTTAACATCTCCGAATGCCATTGGACGAGCTGAATGGCGACCACCGTGGAAAGGGCATTCCGTTCTTGAGGACAAGAACATTTTGAAGGGGCAAGGAATTGATACGTGCCCAATCACTTTAGCCCTCGTCCACCATGCATACACAATATGGAGCCGTGGGCTAGCTAATGCATCAATCTTTATGGCATTATTTACTTTAACTGTTTTGTTTTAGGCATGTTCTTTTAGGTAGTGGCTTAGTGGTGATAACCTTTAGTTAGTTTCTTTAGTTCGTTTATTTTGTTGCATATAAAAAGGCCTTGATTATTAATGAAAGCAAGTAGAAAAATTATGAAAACAAATGTCTAATTCTTTATCTTGGAGTTTAACCCGCTCAAAGGGTCATGTCTTGGGTGACCGCAGATCTCAAATCCGGTTACTATCAGATGTGGTGAGTTGTAACTTGTAAGTGGAAAATATTAATCATGTTCTTAAAGCTGCAAAATTTTCATTATTAATATGTTACAAGATTAATGTTTATTCTGCTTCAATAATGTGAGGTAGACTTTTCAAAATTGTTCCACGTAGCTGCTTTAATAATTGATTAATGGCGCCAAAATAAAGTGTGACATGTGGCCCAAGTGATTGGATGTCATATTGGATTGCTAAAAAAAGACGAACACAAAAGCTGCCATGAGCTTTTGGCTTGGTAGTGGCTGTGATTGTTTATAACCTATTCATGAATAGTAGCAACTGTTAAATATATATCAGACGTGGTGTTATGGTCAAATACAAACAGTTTAATTTTAACGTAAAAAGTGTACACTTAACTAGAGTAATGATACTAATACAGTAATACGTGATGCTTCTTGCTTTCTTTCTATTTATGTATTGTATGTTACAACAGGAGTGTTTTATATATCTTACTTTACTAACAGTTTCCTACCCGATGTCCGATCGTTAGGAGTATTTTAGTTCCTAATTAGGTGTGAGTTATTAGTGTTTTCAGTTAGTTTTTGTTTTGTTTTTCTTTCCTTTTGTAATGCTATTTAAACATATGCCGATCATCAATATGTTCAATCATTATCCAACAGTATACATTTCCAAATTGTTTAGAGGTTTCCAAGAAATTAATGGAAATCAAAGTTTATATGTACGTGGATTGGATCATATTCAGGTGAAACTGTGAAAGATAAATTGGTTTATATCCATTTTATGTGGACTTGGGTTGGTGCTAATAGTCGGAAAACGATATATTATTCAAGTACAGCATAAGCATGAACATCCATAACAGTTTTGATATTATTCTTGATATTCACCAGAAAATGTACACCGTAAACATCAAGGGAGAATCATATCATAGATTGATTCTAGCTAGATACAACAATTAAATCCATAAAAAATATTCCTCAAACCACACAAAAAACAAACTATGGACAATATCTTACAAATAATCTTGGAAAGGATGCAAATTATTAGAAACAAGGGTCGGGTCACAAGATCTCAAACTTTCTTGAAGGAAGCCTTTCAATCTAGATCTCATCCAAGATTAATTTGATGTGTTGCAAGAAAATCATATTAGCTTCCCACTGCGGTTCATACTAAAGTGTTAGTACAATGGTGCGTAATAGGAAATCAATATTTTGTGAAACCAAATAACAAATGACATTCATGATCTAGAGAGATTATATAATCACAAATTAATCTAAAAAGAACTAACCTTGTTACTTAGAGGACTCATGGAATGTCATCTGGATTCATACTTGGAACATCGCGATTTTGAAGGGTGTTGATTATCTGCTTAGTCTCACCTAGAAGTTTTGCCGCAGCTTGGACACATGCCGTCCTTCTCTTTATCACACTAGTGTGGCATTTTATTGCTATGACTTGGGGTAAGTTGATGAGACAAGCAGCCATTATGTCGGCGATGGTTGTCGATAATTCAGTAAGCAGGTTCTTTTGGCTTTCCTTATCATCAAGGATTGTTTTAGTGATACGACACATTGAGTAGGCACAGATAGACGTGCATTTGGAATAACCATTTGGCCCTCCACCATTTTCCGTACTTCCCACCCCTTCAACGATCTTGGTTTTAGCCTTTTCTAAGAACAATTCAAGTATTTCCCGTGTTTTATCCTCCTGCAAGCCGCTCTATTCACTTGAGAAACAATATCTTGCAACTTGTCTCCTAACCATTTGTGGTAGACATCAACTTCTTGCCACAATGCTTCAGCCGCCTATTGAAAACATCCATAGTCATCCGTAGCATTGAGACTTTCTTCCACAAGTATGACGTAGTCAAGACCTTCCCTCACACTTTTCAACAAGCTTTTAAACTCTACATGTTTTTCGATCTTATTAAGAGTAATGGCAATGGTAGATCAATCGATTCATAGATTTTGTAAGACCTTCCAATGTTGATAGTCTACTTTCGATAATAAAGATGGAACATAATGACCGTCGTCGAACCTTTTAACTCCTTGAAAACCTATGGTAGATCTTTCTAGAATTAACTTCCTGAGAATGCTGGGTTGTTTCCTTTCACCCTTCTGGATCAATCGATTCATAGATTTTGTAAGACCTTCCAATGTTCTCTCAGCAAGCTCCATTTCATCTTCAAGTTGCAAAACATATAGATTTGGTTCCAACATTCCAGCCCTTTTTCTTGGTGAACTAAACCCCGCCTGTAATAACCACTTCAAATAACGCAAACAATACCAGACACATATCATAAAGAAAAACGGAACCAGCGCTACAATCTTGCATACTACCACAACACCTTCTTGAAACTCTATACAAAAGTTGAGAATTTGGTTTTTAAGAGTGATAATGACCACCTTGAAACTACGGCTACGAAAAGGGAATCGTATAGTATCATGTTTCCAGTCATATAACTTTTGAGTCCAGTAGCTCTCAACTTTAAAGACCTTCATATGGTTTGAAATGCTTTCAGTGGAAACCTTAAAGATTAAAGTTGCAAAGCATCTAGAAAGTGGTGCAACTGTACCAAGTAGGACTCCTATAAACTGTATTATGAGAATAGCTACCATTGACCACTTATAATCTGAATCATAGTTTTTATTTAACATAGCTGAAATACTCCAATCCATAGTAACAGTGTGTAATATAGCGGTAAAAGCACATATTACCCCAGAAGCAGTAGTTGTCACAGCGCAAGCTATGATGAATTGAGGGTTGCCACTTCCTGCCATGAGAAAGTAATTTCGCATATGTTGTTGTTGATTTTCAACTGTTAATATTTTTGCTTGTGATTGTTGAATGTCTTTTGAAGCTCTTTTATGACCTTGTTGGTATTTCGATTCAATAATCTCCTTGGATTCTAGAATCGCCAAAGACAAACAAGCATAAATTATCAGAAACAACAGTAGAAAAATCACATAAATTACGGCTATTATGGTATTGCAACTTGTATTAATGCCGAGTGATTCTAAATCATATTGTTCTGCGACCGTACTAATGAGATGGCCATCTTCTTTATAGGATATAACACCTGTTTCTATTTGAATACAAACATTCACCACCAAGGTGATTACCATAACACCCAAAGCTGTGATGTTTGTCAATAGCTCATGGCTATCCATGGTTGCTAAACAAGGCAATAAATTAGCCATCATGGTGCACAAGAAGGCCATGCTTCCGAGCTTTGCCACTTGGTCCACATCACCAGGCATAGAACCACTTAGATCCACAGGTAACTTCATCGCAACAGATATCACCGTGAGAGAAAAAGCATTAACACTAAAATACTTACATGGGAACCATAACTTTCTGCTCATCACACCATGTACTAAATCAGCCGCCATTGCAAGGATGCAACACAGAGATGCTAAAGCAATGTACAGCCCAATCCATAACATAGGTTCGCTGTAACGCTCACCCAATTCTGATCGGTATATAGGCTTTACGTAATCCATCAACGAAGATACAGAGTCATGAGCCACCGTAATATTTTGGGTGACTCCGATTACACCCAAAAGTCTTATGTAACTTTTTGTTGAGGTGCTGTAACCCATAATTATGTTCCTCCCAGTGAAAGAAACCGACGATTTGTTGGAGAGAAAATAAAGATAGATTGAAACAACAAGCAAGGAAGGATTTACATAGGGTAAATAACTAGCTAATTGTTAGTGGAAAACATGAATCACGTTCTTGAAGCTGCATGAATACACAAATAATTGCAGCAAAAGTTGATAGAATGATAGTTAAAAATTCCAATGTCCCATCCAATCACTTGGGCCACCTATGAAACTTTACTTTTGTTGGACATATTAAAAGTAATATCCTTGGGTGAAACCTCAATCTCTAACTTCTACTTTTCTGGAAAGCCATGACATGATGCTGTCATACCATCTCTTGGCCTCTAGCTCCCTTACTGAGTAGTGTGGTCATGGATAAGATTTCATAAATTTAATATGTATAGTATGAAAACTTAAACGATTGACATGCCATCGAGTAATAATCCCAACCATAAAGTGAATGGAAAACAAATAAATTGTCGCATTCCCTAGACTGAAGGGAAATGAGAACCACCATCCATTCCAACCGAAGTTGAAGAATAGGTGGCGCAGTTACGTCCCGTCGGACCCTCCCACTTCGAGTTTGTGTACCAATCACCATAGAACAATAAACACATTGCGCATATTTCACATATAATCATCATAAACGATATGAAAGGTAAATCATTGACAAGTATGACATATGTGTGTTTCGGTTTGTAAATATGAACATATGATAACGAAGAAAGACTTGTAACATGCTACGAGTACATCCCAAATAATTGTAAAGCATAAATAGAAAGAGGTTATGAAACTCACTTGCTAAGTTTAAGCGAGTGAACTGGTCTTGTACGATTCGGCACAGGATCCTAGAAATCATAAAATATTTCTAGGGTCAATGTATGCACTAGGTAAATATAAAGAACCAAGTAAATTTGATTAAAAGTTTGGGTTTTTAAAGTTTAAAGAAAAATATATATTTTACTCTATATATAATTGGTTTTTATGCATTTCCGTCGTATAATTTTTATATAGGTTAATTGTAATTATTTACGAATAATTATGTTATAATAATTCTTAGTCATGTTAACATGTTGGACTCGTCCCAAGAATATCCGAAACGAATCTAAAAGTATGAAAACAAGTTAAGTGAGTGGTTCGTGTTTTGTCGGACCCAAACTCGACTTTTATGTCGAGTTTGGTTCCAATATCACAAAAACAAATTGTTACTATATAGTTTAGATGGAGAAAGAATTTGGTTTAGATATTAAAGATATAAAATGCCCAAACTTTAACCAAATGACCATATAAGCGAACCGGGATCGGAATTGATAAATCACCACATTTGTCAATTGAGTTTGACACTATGATTATGATCAATTGAATATACAAAAACAAAATACATGATTACCCGAGGATTGAAATAAACGAGACAAAGAACTTAAGCATTTAACTTTTAAAGTCAAACCTTGGACTTGAACACCAATTGAGAGCTAGAGCAAGAGTGACAGTGAATTGAGTTGTGGTAAAGAATTTGCAAAGGATGAGTAAGTTTTATATAGGCTCAATTTCACTAAAAACGAGGTTAAAACGAGTTAATTTGATGACTAGTCTTTAGGGCTAAAGTTTAGGTTTTGACAAATTGATGATTAGAATGGATGAATTAGAAGTTGTAACAAGTCTAGGATCATTATACAATGGCTAAACTAGTCAAAGAACGAATCTATTGGCGGAAATCAATAATGGAGGGTGACCGGCCGTGGATTTTACTCGATTTCGCGATACAGCAACCTGCATCATGTATCGCGACGAGCTAAGTTCACATTTGTCGCAACGCACGACCCAAATGGGTCTTGTGAGTTCTTGTCGTTCATCGCATAGCGTGATGGGGAAAGGAAGGGCCTGTCGCGTAGCGCGACGAGTCCCTTTTCTCAAAATTTTGTTTTTGCCAGCTTTGATTCTTAGATTTGGGTTTTGATCAATTGGAGGTGCAAAATACATTACGAATCACGAACAAGTAAATAACAACATAAACATCATAATTACTCAATAAATACAACACTTTATTAATAAATGAAGATCCAAATTACAAAACGAATCGGGTAAATGAATTCAAATACAAATACGAATTTGACGAAAATCACAATTTACTACCGTTGCAACGTATCGTCGCTAAGTTGTTAATTGATCTAGCTAGCCAACTAAAATCTTCATTATACCAAACCAAAAATCAAATTTTTGTAATGAGAAACATATACCTTACAAGTAAACTAGGAAAGATAACATTTCTTACAACCAATGACTTCGACGGAGGAACTTATTTACAAATTAACTAAAAAAACCAAAATACAACGTACTTTTCAAGGATCATATGAATAATACGAAAACACTATTAGGGAAAATTCTTGCTATATGAACTTACTTCAATACTTGAGGAATGGATATGATTCAGGGTCTCTAAAATGAGCTCGCCATTTATTAATAAACAACAAGTCATCTGAACTCATATGTGGAACATGCCTGGAAGGGTCTTGAAGGGTTTTGATTATCTCCTTAGTCACACCTAAAAGTTGGGCTGCAGCTTTGACACTTGCCTTTCTTTTCTCTATCACACTAGTATGGGCTTGCATTGTTATGATTTCGGGTAGGTTGGTGAGACATGCAGCCAATATGTCAGCGATCCTTGATGACAGTTCTTCAAATAATTTATTGTGGCTTTGCTTGTCATCGATAATGGTTTGAGCAATACGAGACATTGATTTGGCACCAATATATATGTGTGCGGAATAACCATCCGGACCTTCAATGTTTGTCCTCTGGACCCCTTCTTTGATCTTGCTTTCAGCTTTTTCCAAGAACAATTGAACAATTTGCAGTGTTGTGTTCTCTTGGGAAGCAATATCTTTCAACTTGATTCCTAACCATTTGTCGTGGAGATCAACCTCTTCCCACATCGTTTTAGCAGCCTTTTGAATGCTTTCATAGTCATCACTTACTTTAAGGTTTTCTTCTACAAGTGTGATGTATTGAAGACCTTCCCTAACACTTTTCAACAAGCTTTTAACTTCCACCTTTTTTATGTTAGGAAGAGTAGCAGCAATGGTCGTTAAAGTTACCACCGCCAGGCTCCAACAATCTAGATGATCGGTATTGTCATACTTTCTAACTCCCTGAAAATTTTTAGTTGATCTTTCAGTAATTAACTTCATAAGATTCTTTGGTTGTTTCTTTTAGCTCCTTTTGATCAGTAGGTCCAAAGATTTTGAAAGACCTTTCAGTATTCTCTCAGCAAGCTCGTTTTCATTTTCAAGTTGCAAAACAAATATGGGTTGCAAGTCTTCGGTCCTTTTCCCCGATGAACCAAACACGGCCGGTAATAGCCACTTCAAACAATGCAAACAAATCGTAAACATAAACAAGATCAACGCTATTATCTTGCATAGTACCACAACAAACACCTGAAGTAATATACAAATGTTGAGAATTAGGCTTTTCAAATTCTTGATGATTACCTTGAGTGTGTGGCTTCTAAATGAGAGTGAAATACTACCATATTTCCAATCATATAACTTGTGAGTCCAGTATTTCTCTACTTTGAAGACCTTAAAATGGTTAGAAATACTTTCGAATGATAGCTTAAATCTTAGGGATGCAAAACATCTAATAAGTGGTGCAACTGTACCTAGTATGACTCCTACATATTGTACTATGAGAATCACTAATGTTGACCACTTATAATCTGAATTATAGCTGAGTGCGTTTAATTCTGGAATTGTCCAAGCCACAGTAAGAGTGTGTAAGATTAAGGTTAAAGTACATATTACCCCAGAAGCAGCGGATGTCGCAGAGCATGCTAGTATAAATTGGGGGCTGCCACTTCCTGCCGTGATCCAGTAGTTGCTCACATGTTCTTGCAGCTTCTCCACGGTTTGGTGAACATCTTTCGAAGCAGCTTTATGTGCTTGTTGGTATTTCGATTCTATAATCTCTTTGGATCTTAGAATCGCTAAAAATGAACATGCATAAATTATCAACAACAAGAGTAACAAAGCCACATAAATTGCAGCTAATGTGGTATAGAGCAAATCTGGGATGACCGTTAACTCGTCAGGCTGGCTAATTTCTCCTTCCGCAATGAGAGTTTGAATAACCTTGTCATTTGGAATTGTTCCAACAACACCAGTACTTATTTGGATGCAAACATTGACAGCCAAGGTGATTACCAGAACACCCAAAGCTGTGATATTTGTAAAAAGCTCAGTGCTACCCATTATTGCTAAGCAAGGCAATGAATTAGCCAGCATGGTGCACATAAAGACCATGCTTCCGAGCTTTGCGTCTTGGTCCGCATGACCAGGCATGTTACCACTTAGATCCACAGGCAACTTCATTGCAACAGCTATCACAGAGAGAGATAAAGCATTAACAGAAGAGAACTTACATGGAAACCATAGCTTTCTGTTTATTAAGCCACTTAATAAATCAGCCCCCATTGCAAGGTTGCAACACAAAGATGCCACAGCGATGTACATTCCGATCACTAACATCAGTTCGCTGTATCTGCCCTCCAGATCTGATTTGTATATAATGCTTTCGTAGACCTTCAACACAAATTTGTTGCTATTAGCTATTGCGTCCATAGTACGGTGATAACCTATCGTCATCTCGAAAGCCATAACTATGCTCCTAGCTCTCTGGGAAAGAAACTGATGGTTTGATGATTTAAGTTGGGATTAGTTCGTTTTGAGAGGCTTGATTGTATTGGTTAATTGTAGTATTTCAAGCCATGTATATATAGAGAGAGTATAAACAGTGAAGTATGTAAGACTATACTAATTAAGGGAAAATCACTATATGTGCTCGACGAAGACATTTTGAAAATTAAACAACCTTGCGATCACTACAACAAATCAGACCTATCCCGACAATTATTTCTGAACTTTTTCCGACAATAGGTAGTTGGTATAACTCTAAAATTTCTATCCCGACGATATGTAGTCGGGAAAAGTGTTGTCGTAATAGCTCCGTCCCAAAAAAAACATAAAATCTTTCCCCACTACATGTCGTCGGGATAAATATCACAGAAAACATTTTTAAGAACATGTTTTATTCTTTAATAAAAAGATAAAAAAATGTTTTAAATAAAATATTAAAATCTTGTCCCAACAACATGTCGTAGGAATAGTAAAATGAATAAAATAATATTAAACTCTATACCGACTACATGTCGTCGATATATATTAACGAATAAAATAATATCAAACTCTATCCCGACAAATGTTGTCGGGATAGCGTTTAATATTATTTTATTCATTTTACTATTCCGGCGACATGTTGTCGGGATAGAGTTTAAAATTATTTCATTCAACTGCAATTTTTTCGCTATTTTCCATATTTCGACCAATTTTTCAGCTAATTTCAAAACACCAAAATCAAAATCCATAATACACAATTAATAAACTTAAATTATCCTATATCAAACATACTACATTCAACCCGTCAATTTGTTCAAAAACACAAAAAGAGTTATCCAAATGAAACACAACTAAAATGTCATTGTCCTTGTTTAATCGTCACTTTCATCTTCGCTTTCATAAGGTCGATGTTGCCATTGTTTCTTGGCATCTTCAAGTTTTTTGTCAAACTCTTGTGACATTTTTGCAAACATCTCTTGCATTTGACTTTGTTGTTGTTGTTGAAGTTCAGCTTTTAAATTTTCTTGCCAATCTGTTGTGATGGTCCGAAGGAAGATCCAAATTTAGGTGCAACGGGTGGTGCCGCATTTCTTGCAATTTGTCCAATTCCCCGTAGATGCCCGCGTGATTCACCGAAAACATTTCGAAAAACTTCTGAATCGCAATAATCATCCGATCCATCATCAATTCTTGTTCTTTCCGCTTTAAGTCGTTCCTAAAAAAAATAAACGTAATACATGCTCATTTTGGCCCGAACACAATTTAATTGACCAAAATATATAAGTTTTGGTAGAAATGGGTAATTTTGACCCATTTGAACCAAAACTTGCATATGTTTGAGTTATTTAAAGTGTGTTATGCTCGTTTTGGCCCGAACACACTTTAGTTGACCAAAATATATATGTTGGTTAAAACGGGTAATTTGACCCGTTTGAACAAAAACTCGCATATTTTGAGTTATTTAAAGTGTGTTATGCTCGTTTTGGCCCGAACGCACTTTAATTGACCAAAATATATAAGTTTTGGTTGAAATGGGCAATTTTGACCAAAATAAATACAAGTGGGTCCGAATTACTTACAAAGTCTAATCGTGCCGCTTCGTTGACCCATTCACCATCCTTTGTGTAGGTATCCTCAAAACCCTCAATATAACTTGTTTCTTCATTGTTTTCGGTCTATATATATTGAAAAAATTAATACTAACCCTTTTAGCATGCGGTTAAATTTGTATGTCTTTGTATAATAGCAACATTGTTCTTACCTGCACCCATCGCTTCTGTTTTTGTCGGTTTCTCTTATTTGCTTCACATTGGTTTAGGTATCTCTTATCTGAGAAGAGCTTATCAATACTTCAATCCAACAGTCCTCGTTAAAGTCACTTGGAGGACATAGTTTAGTGAGTTCGGGATTGTCACGTCCATCTAAGAAGTCAAAATGAGTCTTTAACTCACCTTTTCGTTCCTTATAAGCCCTTTGGCATTCATTGTTGATTGTAGCCTCAACTTTAATCCAGTGATCTTTTTCCATAGTGTGCAAAGCAAGATCAAAATAATGTTGCCATGATAAATAATTAGAAAACATATAACAATATATTACAAATATAACATTATAAAATATACTTACGTATAATTCATCCCATAATTGATATTTATACGTTGCAGGGACGCTATCCCAACCTCGATAGTACATAGGAAACTCGTTCCAAATTGATGTCGAAATGAACCTAATAAAAGAAGATTGATTTTCTCCAACAAACCTGGCATGTTTACCAACGAAAGCAACTTGAAAATCCAAGGGCTTATTGCCATTTTTTTTCAAATTTATCCATAAGTTTCTTATTGCACCCCCTACCTCGTGTAACTTTGGGTATGGCTACAATGATACACATATAAAAAAGTTAGCAAATTAAAAATATAGTTAATTTTAAGATATAATGTATTTAAGTGAAACAAGTAACTTACATGACTCGCATCTCGAATGGACCTTACGTGGGTCCTTGCGAGGTGGTCGATTACCACCATCTCCCCTGTGTGCTCGGGCTACATCTGCCATTCCAGCAAAAATTACAAATTCGAGATGTGCAATGAACATATAATAAGCAAAAATATTACATTTTAACAATGTTAAGAAATATTTATATAAGCATACATTTAATCAGACTCATCGCTATCATAATATGTGCCTAATTGGTTATCGGGGTCGTCTTGATTTTCGTCGTCTTCCTCGTATGAAAGGCTGAGGTGGACGGAAACCCACGGGAATGTACATGATCATATCCGACACGGTCGTAGAAACCCACGGGAATGTGCATGATCATAAATCGTTTTCAAATCTTGTCTTTTCATATTGACACAATCTTTACAAGGACAACGAGCTTTGCCTTTACTATTGACATGGTTTTTGGCAATATTCATAAAGCTTTTTAAATCGTTAATAAAATCAGGAGAACTACGGTTGTCCAAATGTAAGGCCCCGTTACCGGTAACCCTACTTTCGTGTTGGATTTACTCATGAACACAGTTCTAAATATCAGAGTTAATTAAAAACTTTACGCGGAATATAAAACTTTCATAAAACATTACATATCGATTCATAATCATGTCTTAAAACATTCCTCTTGTCTTTCAAAATCAAAACATAACTTATAAAACATATCAGATCTTCAGATGCCAGGCTTTAGTCTTCTGCCATGTGTCCTCCACTCAAGCCAGCTGTCTCAACCTACTCACCTGCGTGCATACTAAAAGTCAGCTACGCTGAGTGAGTTCTAGTTAATCATACAATACCATACAATACCTTATTACATACATACGTACTTAACCTCATAACTTTCTTTCATACACACATAAGTACTCATGCCTTCATTCTTACTTACATACTTTCTTTCTTACTTACATACTTTCTTTACATTCATAATCATACGTTTTAAAGAGCCTTTCGCCCTATAACCTCACAGATATTATAAGGGTCTGGTCCCTAACATCACAGATATTATAAGGGTCTGGTCCCTAACATCACAGATATTATAAGGGTCTGGTCCCTAACATCACAGATATTATAAGGGTCTGGTCCCTAACGTCACAGATATTATAAGGGTCTGGTCCCTAACATCACAGATATTATTAGGGTCTGGTCCCTTGTTTTCGAATATTAGTAGGGTTCGATTCCCTCTTCGTTACCATACAACCATACATCATACCTCGAGTATTATTAGGGCTCGGTACCCTTTTCGTAACCATACAACCATACAACCGTCATTTCCTTCTTTTATTAACTTTATTACGTTCATACACATAAACATACATATCATACTTGCCATCTTTATAACGTTACAACCTGACAGTACGTGCAATATCCGAAGATCGTTCACGTACCATCAAGCAATCATTCATACATATCATACTTACCATATTTATAACGTTACAACCTGACAGTACGTGCAATATCCGAAGATCGTTCACGTACCATCAAGCAATCGTTCATACATACTTACCATATTTATAACGTTACAACCTGACAGTACGTGCAATATCCGAAGATCGTTCACGTACCATCAAGCAATCATTCATACATATCACATATATCACATATGGCATACACTTATCACTTAGGATAAATGTATTAACAACACATCAAGTATGCACACAGCCCCGAAAACATAACAAGGAATGGAGCTAGAAACTCACCTGGATCCTGTTACGCTCGCCGTTGATCGTAATTCCTTTCTTTAACTGGGCTCGGCTAACTGTATAATATTTACACATATCAATTAACTACTACTACTAGTTTTGTATTTCTATCTATATATGACCCACAACGAACGGGGGTCCGGGGGCAGCGCCCCTGGCAGCGGGGTTCTAGGGGCGGCAGCCCCTAGCGGGGTCCAAGGGGCAGAGCCCATGGCTGGGGTTAAGCTGCCAGGTCAGCTTGGAAAAATTTTATTTTCGATAACTGCCTTAACACATTTTCCATTAGGTTTTTAATTTATTTTCTAAGCGAACTTCACTTTAGGCGAAGTTAAACCTTAGGCGAACTTGGCTTCAGGCGAAGTTAAACCTTAGGCGAACTTGGCTTCAGGCGAAGTTAAACCTTAGGCGAACTTGGCTTTTAGGCGAAGTTAAACCTCAGGCGAACTTGGCTTTTAGGCGAAGTTAAACCTCAGGCGAACTTGGCTTTTAGGCGAAGTTAAACCTTAGGCGAAGTTACCATTTCAGCGAAGTTGCCATCAGGCGAACTTGGCTTCAGGCGAACTTATCATCAGGCGAACTTGGCTTGCAGGCGAAGTTCATCAGGCGAACTTAGCTTGCAGGCGAAGTTCATCGCTTGAAGGCGAAGTTGCCCAGATGAAGGCGAAGTTGTCGCGCTGCAGATCTGTTTGCCCATAACTCCTTCGTTTCTTAGCCAAATAACTCGATTTTGGTACCCACGGAATCGTATGGTCGGCGCCTACAAATCCCAACCATCAAATCGGCCAAAAATCGACGTTTTAGGGGTCCGATTTGGGCAGTTTGGGTTTCGGGTCCGGTTAACCCATCCAATCCTAACCATTTTCAGTAATATTAGCTTTGCGGGATTAGTTCTTACCTTTCCAACTCAGATCTACCAGCAAAATCTCGGGTCTCGACTTCGGATCTCGGTCGGTTATGTGTGCTTTTGAGTGTGTAAAGAGAAAGATGGAAATAAAATGATATCTTGGGCTTGGGATGGGTATTTATAAGCCCACGGACCCAAGGCCCATTCTCATTTAACCCATCTTACGTAATCTAAGCCCATGACCCGTTCCTTACTCGACATAAAATAACTAAAACGTGAAATCACTAAACATAACTTTCTTTTATTTAACATTATAAAAATTTTAGGATGTTACAAGTCTTCCCCCCTTAAGGAGGTTTCGTCCCCGAAACCTAACTATTACATAAACAAACTAGGGTAAAACTTGCGCATCTCATCCTCGGCTTCCCAAGTAGCATCTGATCCCTTGCGGTGTTTCCATATTACTTTTACCAAAGGTATAGTTTTGTGACGAAGCTGCTTCTCCTTGCGATCAACGATCTTTATCGGTTGCTCGATGTAGTTCAATTGTTCATCAACCTCGATGTCCATTAATGGCACGTGAGACGTGTCATCAGCTAGACACTTCCTCAGATGAGAAACATGGAAGGTTGAATGAATTCCTTCTAACTCATCGGGTAAATCCAGCTTATAAGCTACTTCCCCCACACGATACAAAATTTTAAATGGTCCAATGTACCTCGGACTTAGCTTCCCTCTCTTTCTAAAACGGATAATTCCTTTCCAAGGCGAGACCTTAAGCATCACATAGTCACCCACGTTAAACTCAATTGGTCGTCGCCGCTTATCTGCATAAGACTTTTGTCTGTTTTGAGCGGCTTTCATTCTTGCTTTGATCTGATCGAACTTTGAAGACGTTTCTTGAACCACTTCTATGCTTCCCATTTCCTTCTGACCAATCTCACCCCAACACACCGGGGTTCTACATCGTCGACCGTAAAGCATCTCAAACGGTGGCATACCAATGCTCGAATGGTAACTGTTGTTATAGGAGAACTCTGCCAGATGCAGATGATCATCCCAGCTTCCACCAAAATCTAAAACACAAGCACGTAGCATATCCTCAAGGGTTTGGATCGTCCTTTCGGACTGTCCATCGGTTTGAGGATGGTACGCCGTACTGATGTTCAACCTCGTCCCCATAGCTTCATGAAATTTCTTCAAGAACCTCGAAGTAAACCGTGTATCCCTATCAGACACGATCGATAACGGTACTCCATGCTTGGTTACCACTTCCTTGATGAACAAGCTTGCTAACGTTTCTGACGAGATGGCCTCTCGTATGGGCAGAAAGTGAGCACTCTTGGTCAAACGGTCCACAATCACCCAGATGGTATCATGTTGCTTAGCTGTACGAGGTAGCTTAGTTATGAAGTCCATAGTGATGTGTTCCCATTTCCACTCAGGTATCTCTAGCGGTTGCATCTTCCCATAAGGCTTTTGGTGCTCGGCCTTGACTTGTAAGGAAGTTAAGCACTTACCGACATAATCTACTACATCATTCTTCATTCCTGGCCACCAGTAATCTCTTTTCAGGTCTTGGTACATCTTTGTAGCTCCAGGATGGATTGAGTACCTTGACTTATGAGCTTCATCTAAGATTCGACTTCTAAGATCACCATGGCGTGGAATCCACATACGGTCAAATCTAGTTTTAACTCCATGAGTGTTTTCCATCAACTCATCTTGCTGGCCATAAATCCTTTCTTTCTTTACTAACCCTTCGTTTACTAACACCTCTGACTGCACTTTGATGATTTCTTCAAAAAGACTTGAGTTCATGATCAACTTATATGACTTCACGGTTGCAAGGACTTCCTCATTCTTACGACTTAGCGCATCAGCGACCACGTTAGCTTTACCGGGGTAATACTTAATCTCACAGTCGTAATCCTTTATCAATTCTAACCATCTTCTCTGCCTCATGTTCAATTCTTTCTGCTCGAAGAAGTACTTTAAACTCTTATGATCGGTATAGATAGTACACTTAGTACCGTACAGATAATGCCTCCATATCTTAAGAGCATGCACTACGGCTGCTAACTCCAAATCATGCGTCGGATAAGTACTCTCATGGACCTTCAACTGTCTAGACGCATAGGCTATCACCTTCCCTCGTTGCATCAACACGCAACCTAACCCTTGATGCGAGGCATCAGCACAAACAACAAAATCCTCATCACCATCGGGTAAAGTAAGGATTGGAGCTTGCGTGAGTCTTCTCTTTAATTCTTCAAAGGCTTCTTCTTGAAATTTTCCCCAACTGAATACTATCGACTTTCGGGTCATACCGGTCAGCGGTGCGGCTATCTTGGAGAAACCTTCGATGAACCTCCTGTAGTAGCCGGCTAACCCTAGGAAACTTCGTATATCAGTCGGATTCTGCGGAGTCTTCCAATTCGTTATCGCCTCAATCTTAGCTGGGTCCACGGTAATCCCTTCCGAATTAATCACGTGACCTAGAAATTGCACTTCTCTTAACCAGAACGCGCATTTCGAAAACTTGGCATACAACTTCTCTTTCTTCAGAACTTCCAATACTTCTCTCAAATGCTCCGCATGGTCAGACTCGCTCCTTGAATATATTAATATGTCATCAATGAAAACGATAACTGACTTATCCAACATTGGTCGACACACCCTGTTCATCATGTCCATAAATGCTGCAGGAGCATTTGTTAGACCGAATGACATTACGAGGAACTCGTAGTGTCCATATCGCGTTCGGAACGCCGTCTTAGGGACGTCTGCCTCCTTTACCTTCAGTTGATGGTAGCCTGATCTAAGATCTATTCGTGAGAACCAACTCGAACCTTGCAGTTGGTCAAACAGATCGTCAATCCTAGGCAAGGGGTATCTATTCTTTACCGTAAGCTTATTCAACTCACGATAGTCTATGCACATTCTCATACTTCCATCCTTTTTCTTCACAAACAAAACCGGTGCGCCCCAAGGAGAAACACTCGGTCTGATAAAACCCTTGTCGAGGAGTTCTTGCAGTTGGGACATCAATTCCTTCATCTCGGACGGTGCTAGACGGTAAGGCGCTTTCGCGACGGGCTGGGCTCCTGGTACTAGATCTATCTGAAATTCTATCTCTCGCTCAGGTGGCAACCCCGGAAGATCCTCAGGGAATACCCCTGGGTAGTCGCGCACAATAGGAACATTCTTCATTTCTTTCGTCTCGGCCGTAGCGTTGACAACATACGCCAGGTAGGCACCGCACCCTCGCCTTAACAAACCCTCGGCTTTTATCATCGAAATGACATTAAGCCCGTAACTCTCCTTATCACCATAAACCGTCACCGCACTACCATCCAATGACTTTAACCTTATCATCTTACCTTTACATACTATCTGAGCTTCAAACTCAGACAACCAATCCATACCCAAGACTACATCGAACCCTCCTAAGGCCATAACATACAAAGTAACAGGGAACTCATGTCCCTCTAACTCTATCTTACAATTCTTAACCATTTTTGTTATTTTCACCGAAGTGTCACTTGCGGTTTCTACTACAAAAGTTTCAGACACTCGGCAGCCTTTCATTTTAGCTAGTTTACTAAACGTCGTAGCTACAAAACTTCTATTCGCACCAGAATCAAATAATACAGAAGCGGAAACATCGTTCACTAGAAACGTACCTGTGACGACATCCGGAATCTGCCTGGCTTGTTCCTGGGTCAGCATGTAGGCTCTAGTTCTGGGCCTAGCTTGATCGGCATCCTTCTTTCCACTACCTCCAGCTACACCTTCAGTGCACTCCCTTGACATATGGCCTGTCTTGCCACATTTGTAACATGCTGGCTTCGCACTGCACTCATTGGCATAATGCCCTACCTTCCCGCACTTATAACAGGCATTCGACCCCATTCTGCATTCTCCACCGTGAGCCTTTCCACATTTGAGACAAACATTAGAACTTTTACCCCACTTGCACTCACCACCATGCCTCTTTCCGCAGGTCTTACACGATCTCTTCTCCCACACTTTCTGTTTCTTATCCTTGGAGTTCCATAACTGAGTACCGGGTCGTTTAGCAGGAGTGACCCCTTTCTTCTCTTTCTCTTCGTCCCTTTCCACCCTATCATCCGCGGCCACGTCAGCATAGACCATTTCCGCGAGTCCAACAGCTGAATCAAAAGTAGCAGGTTGAATCGCCCTGACTAACATGCGGACCTTTTGTGGCAACCCCCTCACATAACATTTGATTCTCTTGACCTCGGTGTCAACCATGTCAGGCACCAACCTAGATAGTCGGTTGAACTCCGTGGTATACTCACGATGCGTCATCATACCGGCTTTTAAATTCTGGAACTTCATCTCCGTTCTTTCAACCTCGGCATCTGCACAGAACTTCTTCATTACCAACTCTTTCAAATCTTCCCACTTCATCTCTTTGATCTCTTCACGGGTCTTCCTCTGCTCCACACTCTCCCACCAATACATAGCCTCATCTACGAATGACTGAGTAGCATAACCCACAGCTTGGTCGGGACGGCATTCGCTAATGCGGATAACCTTGTCCATAGCGGTTATCCACTGGAGAGTAGCGATTGCGTCTCCTAAACCAGTCAGCTTAGGCGGGTCACAACCTTTGAAGGACTTATAGCTGCACCCACCTTGTCCTCCTCTCCTATCATCGACTTTCACAGACTTATCCCCACTCGAGGCCCCTCTTTCACCTTCCCCATCCTTTCTACCATCACCACCCGCCCCTTCAGCAGTTCGCTCACGGCTTCCAGCAGATCCCTCGGGATTCAGGTTCTTCACAGCAGCAACTACAGCCTGAACGATGGCTGCTTGAACTGCGGGGCTAAGTTGAACTTCTTCGTTGTTGTTCTGGTCTCCTCCAGCTGCGCTTCCTTCATCTTCGGTGTGGGAAGCTTCTTCTACCGAAGGTTGCCGGACAAGACGAGGCCTGCCACGACGTCCAGTGCGACCCCCAGTTTCAACAAATTCTCCAGCTCCAGCCATTAGTATTCTAAAGGGAAAACACAAACATCGTCACTCAAGGAACTATTTAGTACAAGGATAGCAAGGCTAACAGGTAATAACAGTGGCCAGCTGTGACTAGCTGATCACGTTGCTTTCCGTGTCCTATACACTTCCCTTTATGAGTCTATTTGTGCTGGTTCTACTTAAGCAGTTAGTCAATTCAAACAATCAATTTTTCCTATCCGTACCATTCTCATATCTTTTCTTTCTCATTAACGTATATCATTTAATCATACCTTTCACCTTTACTGATCTTGCTTGAGCGACACATGGCATTCTTGAACTGGCATCTTCTTTCTTTTCTTACTTAAATCCCATTCTCTGTTCGAGTCTAAGCCTGTAGGATGCTTAAATCTCTCGAACTTTGCTCTGATACCAACTTGTAAGGCCCCGTTACCGGTAACCCTACTTTCGTGTTGGATTTACTCATGAACACAGTTCTAAATATCAGAGTTAATTAAAAACTTTACGCGGAATATAAAACTTTCATAAAACATTACATATCGATTCATAATCATGTCTTAAAACATTCCTCTTGTCTTTCAAAATCAAAACATAACTTATAAAACATATCAGATCTTCAGATGCCAGGCTTTAGTCTTCTGCCATGTGTCCTCCACTCAAGCCAGCTGTCTCAACCTACTCACCTGCGTGCATACTAAAAGTCAGCTACGCTGAGTGAGTTCTAGTTAATCATACAATACCATACAATACCTTATTACATACATACGTACTTAACCTCATAACTTTCTTTCATACACACATAAGTACTCATGCCTTCATTCTTACTTACATACTTTCTTTCTTACTTACATACTTTCTTTACATTCATAATCATACGTTTTAAAGAGCCTTTCGCCCTATAACGTCACAGATATTATAAGGGTCTGGTCCCTAACATCACAGATATTATAAGGGTCTGGTCCCTAACATCACAGATATTATAAGGGTCTGGTCCCTAACATCACAGATATTATAAGGGTCTGGTCCCTAACGTCACAGATATTATAAGGGTCTGGTCCCTAACATCACAGATATTATTAGGGTCTGGTCCCTTGTTTTCGAATATTAGTAGGGTTCGATTCCCTCTTCGTTACCATACAACCATACATCATACCTCGAGTATTATTAGGGCTCGGTACCCTTTTCGTAACCATACAACCATACAACCGTCATTTCCTTCTTTTATTAACTTTATTACGTTCATACACATAAACATACATATCATACTTGCCATCTTTATAACGTTACAACCTGACAGTACGTGCAATATCCGAAGATCGTTCACGTACCATCAAGCAATCATTCATACATATCATACTTACCATATTTATAACGTTACAACCTGACAGTACGTGCAATATCCGAAGATCGTTCACGTACCATCAAGCAATCGTTCATACATACTTACCATATTTATAACGTTACAACCTGACAGTACGTGCAATATCCGAAGATCGTTCACGTACCATCAAGCAATCATTCATACATATCACATATATCACATATGGCATACACTTATCACTTAGGATAAATGTATTAACAACACATCAAGTATGCACACAGCCCCGAAAACATAACAAGGAATGGGGCTAGAAACTCACCTGGATCCTGTTACGCTCGCCGTTGATCGTAATTCCTTTCTTTAACTGGGCTCGGCTAACTGTATAATATTTACACATATCAATTAACTACTACTACTAGTTTTGTATTTCTATCTATATATGACCCACAACGAACGGGGGTCCGGGGGCAGCGCCCCTGGCAGCGGGGTTCTAGGGGCGGCAGCCCCTAGCGGGGTCCAAGGGGCAGAGCCCATGGCTGGGGTTAAGCTGCCAGGTCAGCTTGGAAAAATTTTATTTTCGATAACTGCCTTAACACATTTTCCATTAGGTTTTTAATTTATTTTCTAAGCGAACTTCACTTTAGGCGAAGTTAAACCTTAGGCGAACTTGGCTTCAGGCGAAGTTAAACCTTAGGCGAACTTGGCTTCAGGCGAAGTTAAACCTTAGGCGAACTTGGCTTTTAGGCGAAGTTAAACCTCAGGCGAACTTGGCTTTTAGGCGAAGTTAAACCTCAGGCGAACTTGGCTTTTAGGCGAAGTTAAACCTTAGGCGAAGTTACCATTTCAGCGAAGTTGCCATCAGGCGAACTTGGCTTCAGGCGAACTTATCATCAGGCGAACTTGGCTTGCAGGCGAAGTTCATCAGGCGAACTTAGCTTGCAGGCGAAGTTCATCGCTTGAAGGCGAAGTTGCCCAGATGAAGGCGAAGTTGTCGCGCTGCAGATCTGTTTGCCCATAACTCCTTCGTTTCTTAGCCAAATAACTCGATTTTGGTACCCACGGAATCGTATGGTCGGCGCCTACAAATCCCAACCATCAAATCGGCCAAAAATCGACGTTTTAGGGGTCCGATTTGGGCAGTTTGGGTTTCGGGTCCGGTTAACCCATCCAATCCTAACCATTTTCAGTAATATTAGCTTTGCGGGATTAGTTCTTACCTTTCCAACTCAGATCTACCAGCAAAATCTCGGGTCTCGACTTCGGATCTCGGTCGGTTATGTGTGCTTTTGAGTGTGTAAAGAGAAAGATGGAAATAAAATGATATCTTGGGCTTGGGATGGGTATTTATAAGCCCACGGACCCAAGGCCCATTCTCATTTAACCCATCTTACGTAATCTAAGCCCATGACCCGTTCCTTACTCGACATAAAATAACTAAAACGTGAAATCACTAAACATAACTTTCTTTTATTTAACATTATAAAAATTTTAGGATGTTACAAGTCTTCCCCCCTTAAGGAGGTTTCGTCCCCGAAACCTAACTATTACATAAACAAACTAGGGTAAAACTTGCGCATCTCATCCTCGGCTTCCCAAGTAGCATCTGATCCCTTGCGGTGTTTCCATATTACTTTTACCAAAGGTATAGTTTTGTGACGAAGCTGCTTCTCCTTGCGATCAACGATCTTTATCGGTTGCTCGATGTAGTTCAATTGTTCATCAACCTCGATGTCCATTAATGGCACGTGAGACGTGTCATCAGCTAGACACTTCCTCAGATGAGAAACATGGAAGGTTGAATGAATTCCTTCTAACTCATCGGGTAAATCCAGCTTATAAGCTACTTCCCCCACACGATACAAAATTTTAAATGGTCCAATGTACCTCGGACTTAGCTTCCCTCTCTTTCTAAAACGGATAATTCCTTTCCAAGGCGAGACCTTAAGCATCACATAGTCACCCACGTTAAACTCAATTGGTCGTCGCCGCTTATCTGCATAAGACTTTTGTCTGTTTTGAGCGGCTTTCATTCTTGCTTTGATCTGATCGAACTTTGAAGACGTTTCTTGAACCACTTCTATGCTTCCCATTTCCTTCTGACCAATCTCACCCCAACACACCGGGGTTCTACATCGTCGACCGTAAAGCATCTCAAACGGTGGCATACCAATGCTCGAATGGTAACTGTTGTTATAGGAGAACTCTGCCAGATGCAGATGATCATCCCAGCTTCCACCAAAATCTAAAACACAAGCACGTAGCATATCCTCAAGGGTTTGGATCGTCCTTTCGGACTGTCCATCGGTTTGAGGATGGTACGCCGTACTGATGTTCAACCTCGTCCCCATAGCTTCATGAAATTTCTTCAAGAACCTCGAAGTAAACCGTGTATCCCTATCAGACACGATCGATAACGGTACTCCATGCTTGGTTACCACTTCCTTGATGAACAAGCTTGCTAACGTTTCTGACGAGATGGCCTCTCGTATGGGCAGAAAGTGAGCACTCTTGGTCAAACGGTCCACAATCACCCAGATGGTATCATGTTGCTTAGCTGTACGAGGTAGCTTAGTTATGAAGTCCATAGTGATGTGTTCCCATTTCCACTCAGGTATCTCTAGCGGTTGCATCTTCCCATAAGGCTTTTGGTGCTCGGCCTTGACTTGTAAGCAAGTTAAGCACTTACCGACATAATCTACTACATCATTCTTCATTCCTGGCCACCAGTAATCTCTTTTCAGGTCTTGGTACATCTTTGTAGCTCCAGGATGGATTGAGTACCTTGACTTATGAGCTTCATCTAAGATTCGACTTCTAAGATCACCATGGCGTGGAATCCACATACGGTCAAATCTAGTTTTAACTCCATGAGTGTTTTCCATCAACTCATCTTGCTGGCCATAAATCCTTTCTTTCTTTACTAACCCTTCGTTTACTAACACCTCTGACTGCACTTTGATGATTTCTTCAAAAAGACTTGAGTTCATGATCAACTTATATGACTTCACGGTTGCAAGGACTTCCTCATTCTTACGACTTAGCGCATCAGCGACCACGTTAGCTTTACCGGGGTAATACTTAATCTCACAGTCGTAATCCTTTATCAATTCTAACCATCTTCTCTGCCTCATGTTCAATTCTTTCTGCTCGAAGAAGTACTTTAAACTCTTATGATCGGTATAGATAGTACACTTAGTACCGTACAGATAATGCCTCCATATCTTAAGAGCATGCACTACGGCTGCTAACTCCAAATCATGCGTCGGATAAGTACTCTCATGGACCTTCAACTGTCTAGACGCATAGGCTATCACCTTCCCTCGTTGCATCAACACGCAACCTAACCCTTGATGCGAGGCATCAGCACAAACAACAAAATCCTCATCACCATCGGGTAAAGTAAGGATTGGAGCTTGCGTGAGTCTTCTCTTTAATTCTTCAAAGGCTTCTTCTTGAAATTTTCCCCAACTGAATACTATCGACTTTCGGGTCATACCGGTCAGCGGTGCGGCTATCTTGGAGAAACCTTCGATGAACCTCCTGTAGTAGCCGGCTAACCCTAGGAAACTTCGTATATCAGTCGGATTCTGCGGAGTCTTCCAATTCGTTATCGCCTCAATCTTAGCTGGGTCCACGGTAATCCCTTCCGAATTAATCACGTGACCTAGAAATTGCACTTCTCTTAACCATAACGCGCATTTCGAAAACTTGGCATACAACTTCTCTTTCTTCAGAACTTCCAATACTTCTCTCAAATGCTCCGCATGGTCAGACTCGCTCCTTGAATATATTAATATGTCATCAATGAAAACGATAACTGACTTATCCAACATTGGTCGACACACCCTGTTCATCATGTCCATAAATGCTGCAGGAGCATTTGTTAGACCGAATGACATTACGAGGAACTCGTAGTGTCCATATCGCGTTCGGAACGCCGTCTTAGGGACGTCTGCCTCCTTTACCTTCAGTTGATGGTAGCCTGATCTAAGATCTATTCGTGAGAACCAACTCGAACCTTGCAGTTGGTCAAACAGATCGTCAATCCTAGGCAAGGGGTATCTATTCTTTACCGTAAGCTTATTCAACTCACGATAGTCTATGCACATTCTCATACTTCCATCCTTTTTCTTCACAAACAAAACCGGTGCGCCCCAAGGAGAAACACTCGGTCTGATAAAACCCTTGTCGAGGAGTTCTTGCAGTTGGGACATCAATTCCTTCATCTCGGACGGTGCTAGACGGTAAGGCGCTTTCGCGACGGGCTGGGCTCCTGGTACTAGATCTATCTGAAATTCTATCTCTCGCTCAGGTGGCAACCCCGGAAGATCCTCAGGGAATACCCCTGGGTAGTCGCGCACAATAGGAACATTCTTCATTTCTTTCGTCTCGGCCGTAGCGTTGACAACATACGCCAGGTAGGCACCGCACCCTCGCCTTAACAAACCCTCGGCTTTTATCATCGAAATGACATTAAGCCCGTAACTCTCCTTATCACCATAAACCGTCACCGCACTACCATCCAATGACTTTAACCTTATCATCTTACCTTTACATACTATCTGAGCTTCAAACTCAGACAACCAATCCATACCCAAGACTACATCGAACCCTCCTAAGGCCATAACATACAAAGTAACAGGGAACTCATGTCCCTCTAACTCTATCTTACAATTCTTAACCATTTTTGTTATTTTCACCGAAGTGTCACTTGCGGTTTCTACTACAAAAGTTTCAGACACTCGGCAGCCTTTCATTTTAGCTAGTTTACTAAACGTCGTAGCTACAAAACTTCTATTCGCACCAGAATCAAATAATACAGAAGCGGAAACATCGTTCACTAGAAACGTACCTGTGACGACATCCGGAATCTGCCTGGCTTGTTCCTGGGTCAGCATGTAGGCTCTAGTTCTGGGCCTAGCTTGATCGGCATCCTTCTTTCCACTACCTCCAGCTACACCTTCAGTGCACTCCCTTGACATATGGCCTGTCTTGCCACATTTGTAACATGCTGGCTTCGCACTGCACTCATTGGCATAATGCCCTACCTTCCCGCACTTATAACAGGCATTCGACCCCATTCTGCATTCTCCACCGTGAGCCTTTCCACATTTGAGACAAACATTAGAACTTTTACCCCACTTGCACTCACCACCATGCCTCTTTCCGCAGGTCTTACACGATCTCTTCTCCCACACTTTCTGTTTCTTATCCTTGGAGTTCCATAACTGAGTACCGGGTCGTTTAGCAGGAGTGACCCCTTTCTTCTCTTTCTCTTCGTCCCTTTCCACCCTATCATCCGCGGCCACGTCAGCATAGACCATTTCCGCGAGTCCAACAGCTGAATCAAAAGTAGCAGGTTGAATCGCCCTGACTAACATGCGGACCTTTTGTGGCAACCCCCTCACATAACATTTGATTCTCTTGACCTCGGTGTCAACCATGTCAGGCACCAACCTAGATAGTCGGTTGAACTCCGTGGTATACTCACGATGCGTCATCATACCGGCTTTTAAATTCTGGAACTTCATCTCCGTTCTTTCAACCTCGGCATCTGCACAGAACTTCTTCATTACCAACTCTTTCAAATCTTCCCACTTCATCTCTTTGATCTCTTCACGGGTCTTCCTCTGCTCCACACTCTCCCACCAATACATAGCCTCATCTACGAATGACTGAGTAGCATAACCCACAGCTTGGTCGGGACGGCATTCGCTAATGCGGATAACCTTGTCCATAGCGGTTATCCACTGGAGAGTAGCGATTGCGTCTCCTAAACCAGTCAGCTTAGGCGGGTCACAACCTTTGAAGGACTTATAGCTGCACCCACCTTGTCCTCCTCTCCTATCATCGACTTTCACAGACTTATCCCCACTCGAGGCCCCTCTTTCACCTTCCCCATCCTTTCTACCATCACCACCCGCCCCTTCAGCAGTTCGCTCACGGCTTCCAGCAGATCCCTCGGGATTCAGGTTCTTCACAGCAGCAACTACAGCCTGAACGATGGCTGCTTGAACTGCGGGGCTAAGTTGAACTTCTTCGTTGTTGTTCTGGTCTCCTCCAGCTGCGCTTCCTTCATCTTCGGTGTGGGAAGTTCTTCTACCGAAGGTTGCCGGACAAGACGAGGCCTGCCACGACGTCCAGTGCGACCCCCAGTTTCAACAAATTCTCCAGCTCCAGCCATTAGTATTCTAAAGGGAAAACACAAACATCGTCACTCAAGGAACTATTTAGTACAAGGATAGCAAGGCTAACAGGTAATAACAGTGGCCAGCTGTGACTAGCTGATCACGTTGCTTTCCGTGTCCTATACACTTCCCTTTATGAGTCTATTTGTGCTGGTTCTACTTAAGCAGTTAGTCAATTCAAACAATCAATTTTTCCTATCCGTACCATTCTCATATCTTTTCTTTCTCATTAACGTATATCATTTAATCATACCTTTCACCTTTACTGATCTTGCTTGAGCGACACATGGCATTCTTGAACTGGCATCTTCTTTCTTTTCTTACTTAAATCCCATTCTCTGTTCGAGTCTAAGCCTGTAGGATGCTTAAATCTCTCGAACTTTGCTCTGATACCAACTTGTAAGGCCCCGTTACCGGTAACCCTACTTTCGTGTTGGATTTACTCATGAACACAGTTCTAAATATCAGAGTTAATTAAAAACTTTACGCGGAATATAAAACTTTCATAAAACATTACATATCGATTCATAATCATGTCTTAAAACATTCCTCTTGTCTTTCAAAATCAAAACATAACTTATAAAACATATCAGATCTTCAGATGCCAGGCTTTAGTCTTCTGCCATGTGTCCTCCACTCAAGCCAGCTGTCTCAACCTACTCACCTGCGTGCATACTAAAAGTCAGCTACGCTGAGTGAGTTCTAGTTAATCATACAATACCATACAATACCTTATTACATACATACGTACTTAACCTCATAACTTTCTTTCATACACACATAAGTACTCATGCCTTCATTCTTACTTACATACTTTCTTTCTTACTTACATACTTTCTTTACATTCATAATCATACGTTTTAAAGAGCCTTTCGCCCTATAACCTCACAGATATTATAAGGGTCTGGTCCCTAACATCACAGATATTATAAGGGTCTGGTCCCTAACATCACAGATATTATAAGGGTCTGGTCCCTAACGTCACAGATATTATAAGGGTCTGGTCCCTAACATCACAGATATTATTAGGGTCTGGTCCCTTGTTTTCGAATATTAGTAGGGTTCGATTCCCTCTTCGTTACCATACAACCATACATCATACCTCGAGTATTATTAGGGCTCGGTACCCTTTTCGTAACCATACAACCATACAACCGTCATTTCCTTCTTTTATTAACTTTATTACGTTCATACACATAAACATACATATCATACTTGCCATCTTTATAACGTTACAACCTGACAGTACGTGCAATATCCGAAGATCGTTCACGTACCATCAAGCAATCATTCATACATATCATACTTACCATATTTATAACGTTACAACCTGACAGTACGTGCAATATCCGAAGATCGTTCACGTACCATCAAGCAATCGTTCATACATACTTACCATATTTATAACGTTACAACCTGACAGTACGTGCAATATCCGAAGATCGTTCACGTACCATCAAGCAATCATTCATACATATCACATATATCACATATGGCATACACTTATCACTTAGGATAAATGTATTAACAACACATCAAGTATGCACACAGCCCCGAAAACATAACAAGGAATGGGGCTAGAAACTCACCTGGATCCTGTTACGCTCGCCGTTGATCGTAATTCCTTTCTTTAACTGGGCTCGGCTAACTGTATAATATTTACACATATCAATTAACTACTACTACTAGTTTTGTATTTCTATCTATATATGACCCACAACGAACGGGGGTCCGGGGGCAGCGCCCCTGGCAGCGGGGTTCTAGGGGCGGCAGCCCCTAGCGGGGTCCAAGGGGCAGAGCCCATGGCTGGGGTTAAGCTGCCAGGTCAGCTTGGAAAAATTTTATTTTCGATAACTGCCTTAACACATTTTCCATTAGGTTTTTAATTTATTTTCTAAGCGAACTTCACTTTAGGCGAAGTTAAACCTTAGGCGAACTTGGCTTCAGGCGAAGTTAAACCTTAGGCGAACTTGGCTTCAGGCGAAGTTAAACCTTAGGCGAACTTGGCTTTTAGGCGAAGTTAAACCTCAGGCGAACTTGGCTTTTAGGCGAAGTTAAACCTCAGGCGAACTTGGCTTTTAGGCGAAGTTAAACCTTAGGCGAAGTTACCATTTCAGCGAAGTTGCCATCAGGCGAACTTGGCTTCAGGCGAACTTATCATCAGGCGAACTTGGCTTGCAGGCGAAGTTCATCAGGCGAACTTAGCTTGCAGGCGAAGTTCATCGCTTGAAGGCGAAGTTGCCCAGATGAAGGCGAAGTTGTCGCGCTGCAGATCTGTTTGCCCATAACTCCTTCGTTTCTTAGCCAAATAACTCGATTTTGGTACCCACGGAATCGTATGGTCGGCGCCTACAAATCCCAACCATCAAATCGGCCAAAAATCGACGTTTTAGGGGTCCGATTTGGGCAGTTTGGGTTTCGGGTCCGGTTAACCCATCCAATCCTAACCATTTTCAGTAATATTAGCTTTGCGGGATTAGTTCTTACCTTTCCAACTCAGATCTACCAGCAAAATCTCGGGTCTCGACTTCGGATCTCGGTCGGTTATGTGTGCTTTTGAGTGTGTAAAGAGAAAGATGGAAATAAAATGATATCTTGGGCTTGGGATGGGTATTTATAAGCCCACGGACCCAAGGCCCATTCTCATTTAACCCATCTTACGTAATCTAAGCCCATGACCCGTTCCTTACTCGACATAAAATAACTAAAACGTGAAATCACTAAACATAACTTTCTTTTATTTAACATTATAAAAATTTTAGGATGTTACACCAAATCAATCCAACTCTTGTCGACTGTTGACATGATTGTTGATAATATCTATTAGCAAATTACAAAGCTCGTTTAATAGTGTATATTACATGCATGTATGTATGTAATCTAACTCTTAGAATTTCGGGATCCGCCTCTTTGTGTATGTATGTATGTAATCATTTCTTTGTATGTATGTATGTATTTATGCATGCATGCATGCATATATGTATGTATGTATGTATGTATGTATGTATGCATGTATGTATGTAACCATCTCTATTTATGTATGTATGTTTGTGCCCCCCCCCCCTCTTAGAATTTCGGGATCCGCCTCTTTGTGTATGTATGTATGTATGTAATCATTTTCTTTGTATGTATGTATGTATGTATGTATGTATGCATGCATGTATGTAACCATCTCTATGTATGTATGTTTGTGCCCCCCCCCCCCCCCGCGTAGAGAATTTCTGGATCCGCCTCTGTGTGTATGTATGCATGTATGAATGTATGTATGTATGTATATATGTAACATCTCTACGTATGTATGTATGTATGTAACCATGTGTATATTTATCTAACCATCATTATATTTATTATAAAGACAAAATAATAATTATTGCTGATTTTAAAGAAAAGAAAAACTACAATATGAAGACTCTATCCCGACAACATGTCGTTGGGATTGGATAGTCACTTTTTATTAATTTATTCTAATTTAAGATGATTTTAAAGAAAAGAAAAAATAATATACAAAGGCTTTACCCTGACAACATGTCATTGGGATTGGGTAGTTACTTTTTTATTATTTTATTATAATTTAAGATGATTTTAAAGAAAAGGGGAAATAAAATACAAAGACTCTATCCCGACAACATTTCATTGGGATTGGGTAGTTACTTTTTTATTATTTTATTCTAATTTAAGATGATTTTAAAGAAAAGAAAAAATAAAATATAAACAATCTATCCCGACAACATGTTGTCGGGAGAAGTATCGAGTCAAAAGTTGGTTTGGTCAAAGTTGGTACCGCGTATTAACAGTTGACACGTGTAACAAAATTTTTGGATTTTCTATCCCGACAACATGTCGTCGGGATAGAGTTAGCTACACCGACAACATCATGTTGTCGGGATAGGTTTCTTCGCAAAAGGGCCAATTTCTTGTAGTGGACTACCTAACTCAATATTACAACTTGTATTTTTTAATACATGTATGCTGGTATTCCCTTCATGTTTCTTGAAAACCTCTTAATTAAAAGACCCCTACTAAAGCATAAATACTTTTATTAATTATAATCTTTATATATTTATTGATTGTAAAATTGTAAATATTCACATAAATTTAAATAGAAATTGATTTATTTATTTTATTGTGGTTTAATATTTTGTATTGTAATTTAATGTAACTTGTTGACCCTATCCATTTGGCTTGACTCGTAACATGGCCCTGTTTTTCCCCCACTTATGTTCTTCAACTAGTGACACTTTACTTTTTCTTTGCGTAGCTCCTAATTTATATATATACAATTTGCAACTTGGTTGATCATAACGCTGGATGTTTTTCTCCTTAATTTGTATTGAGCTGGTTGACAAAATCGGTGGTTGCCACATGGGATCCGCTAACTTTAATGATTTTCTTTTTGTTTTTCAACACCGGCGATTTTATATTCATATACGCGTGCAAATGACTAATTGAAATAAAAATGTTGGTGGTGTGCAACTGGTAAGGCTATTGGGGTGTAAATTAAACCATGGACTCTGGTTCGACTCTTGGAGTTTCTTTTCTATTTTGTTTTGTTGTCTTTAAAGAATGTTATGTTGTACTTAGTCCTTTGTTGATGTTTTTGTCGACATGACCCTTAATGCGTGGTTCAACGTTTTTACGGTTACTTGTCGTTCGGTTTTCTTAACGGTTCACCAAATGCACCCCCGCTACAACGAGGGGGTGCAAATACTAGTTAAATAATAACTGCAAGTAAATAAATAACCTAAACAAACATATTACTTCAATACTAGTTTTAACTTTGTTAAACAACTCTATAATTTAAAATTAAACAATAGTTATTATTTATATAGTTTTTTTTTTCTTTTGGAGTTTTTTTTGAAGCTACGGTGTGGCCCCCTTTTGGATTCGTCAATTTTGATGTGCCAACATGCATGCATATACTTAAAGCCTTAGGCCTTGTACAGGTTCTAATCATGGATATCAACTGATCAAGTGGAACCTGGAAACTACGTTGCACCAACTTGCATGAATAAAGAAATGATTTCGGGTACGTGAGTTATCGACTCAAATCAAAGAATCTAAATTTGCGGCAAGTACCTAACAAAAAGCTCAAGACTTTATGTTATAACATGCAATATTAAGTTTTTCAAGTGTTTCATTCAAGTTCTTTTTTCCTTAAATTCACTAAATATTATCTTATGTATTTTTTATAAAGGAAAATTGAGTTATAATGTTCTAACTTTTTCACAGTTTGTCGATAATAATCTCATCTGAGAATATTCTTGTCATCAGCCCCACTTTTTACATTATTTTTTTTCACTAGATCTCTAAACTTAAATCCGTTAAGTTTTATCCGATTTTCAGACTAATATTTTAGGATTTTTTTTATCGGAATGAGGATGCAAGTCAATTGATATACAACTTACCTCGAAACGGCACTTCAAACGGTTTGATTTTTGTTAATTAAAGGTTTAAACACCCGAAATTGAAAACCGTTTCATCATTTGGAACACCGTTTCAAAGTAAGTTTTACATCAATCGACTCGTATCATCTTTCCAACTAAAAACCCTAAAATGTCAGTTTGAAATTTGGATAAAACTTAACAAAGTTAAGTCTTTTTTAATGGTTTTCCATTGAGAAAGAAAAGTAGTGTAAAAAATGGGACGGGTGGCATGTGATCGAGATTATTATCGGTTAATTGTAAAGGTAATATTATTAAAATTCTTTTTGTCTTTTCTAAATGTTTTATTATTTTTAAATTAAGTGAAACAATGTGAATTTTGATTATTGTTCTTATGACTAGTTTTTATATTTAAGAAGCATGCATGAAACTTGACTATTATTTTGTGGAATTTCTTGCTTTGACTATTACCGGCTCATAAAAAGTTATTTTTTCAATGAATAAATTTTTACGCGCTATATGATTTGAACTTATGATCTTCTATTTCATACCTCAACTATATTATACCAGCCCATAACAATTGGAATGACTCATACAAAATAAACGAAAATAACTAATCATTTTCATTATATATCACTGTTATATATGCATCTTTCTAATTACTTTTTTGCATAACTCAATTTTGTTTGTGCTAATTTTCCATATCTTAATTGTTGCATTTTTTTTCCATTGTTCATTCATTTGTTGTTGGAATTGTAGACTTGTAGTGTGTGATTTATTGTTGCATTTCTTGCATATTTGTTGTTGCACTTGTTGTTGTGGGCAGGGTATGAACTCGGCACGTACATCAGGATTATGCCTTGTCACAACACGATCAACGCTACGCATATCACATATGCACACATCTATCACCTATGCATGTTTGAGAACCTCAATTTCATCAGCTGATCAGACTTTCTTCAAGATCAAAAAATTTCGGCAAAATTGGTAATTAGATACATCTAAAAGCTATGAGATGCAAATAAAACATTACATTGTGTATGCTTACAAAAGCTTAGACATACAGTAAAAAACTAAAAACTCCATAAATTAATACTCGATAAAGTAAAATCTTAATAAGTTAATAATATGTCCAGTCCCAATTTGGGACCAGTGCAAAATTGGACTCCAATCGATATATTGGTCTCAACAAAACAATAACTTAACAATTACTAAAAGATTACAAATTTTAAGACTGTCTAGTAAAAACTAAATCTATAGTCACTTGTTTTTTTGTTGAACTTCAAATCTATATTGAGTTCATCTATAAATCTTGTTTTTAAGAGTTATTGTAACAAAACGTTGTTAAGAGTTATTGTCTTGAAACTTGTTTTTGTAATTTATTTTTTGATACCATGAACTAACTTTTTACATATTCAAAAACAATAAACTTGACAAATTCAATGAATTTGGGAATGCACATTGCACTTGGAAACTTAAAAGTCATACGTAAAACCTCTTTAAATTAATAAATTATTAATTTATCGATATAATAATATCTCAATAAATTAATAAATTAATAAATTAATTTATAGAGGTTTTATATGACATTTTTAAACCCAACAAGAATCCTGCCAACTAGGAAAGAATTAAGTTTGCCTGAAAAGCTTTATAATAATATAATACAAAAATATTACATGTGATATAAAAATGTAATTATATAAGATACATATAAAACATATAGATTTTAATACTTCCAACTATAATTCATTAGCCGATAACAATTCATATCGCCAATGTAATCGTTGACAATTATAATTATAAATATATAGATTAAACAAACTGTTTTATAACAATATAAAATAAAAAGTTAGAAGCGTCGCCGTACATAAATATTATATGTGTCACCCGTCGGCATAAATTATTATCCCCCGTTAAATAATACTTTTGTTTATTAAAACTCGGTTTACCAAAATAATATTACTTCAAAAAGATATAAATAAGTTGGATCCTTAAATTGAACGAGTTTTATCTTAATATATTATCATGCTTTCGGGCTAGTGTTTACGGGGTTAGTTTTTGGTTAAAAAAAACAATTCAATCATAATTTCCAATTCACGTCCAAATACCCAAATCAATTCCAACTGCATCCGTCGTTTACGTACACCATAATATCATCATCAATTCAACCAATCTCAAACCCACAAATTTTGATTAACCAATCCAAATCAACCCCAAAAAAATATGCGTTTCTTGTTATTGCACACCACCTGTTCGACGAAATGCCTGAACGAAACCTGAATCTTTATTAAGCCATTTTCAATGGGGGAAACCGATGGGAAAACTTGTGCTGATATGTTAAAGAACACTTTATCGAATATAAGGAGATTGGCTGATGAAATACATCAGTGTGAGGGAAGAAAGAAGTATCTTGCACACACCAAAAGCCCTTCTGATGGAGGTGATGTTAGGTGGTACTTTCGTAAGGTTCCGATGGAGAAAAACGGTAAATGCAGAACATTTTATTGGGTTTGATTGAAATGTAACTGTTTTAAAGTTGGTTTGCATAATTAGGAATGAAGGTGAAGTTGCATTTTTGCTTGAAAGTCTGAGTTTTTAGGGTTGTAGCTTGGTTATTAATTAGTAAAGTAGCAAACTTGGTATTTGACGAATTGACGTTGTTGTCAAAGCAAGTTTTCGTTTCGGGAAATTACCAAAATGGACATGTTTGACCCTTTTTTTTTAAATGATGGCATTTTTAAATTTAGCCAATCAGAAGTCGCCACTTAGGCTAAGGATTAGCTAACGCTTTTTGAGTTTTGACACGAAAAATCATAAAAAGTAAGATGGGCCCCACCTTCCGAGCAACCAGGAGTTGACACGTGGCACCACATTTTACAGGTTTTGGTTAGAATGTAATTGTATTAAAGTTGGTTTGCATGATTAGAAATGAAGATGAAGTTGCATTTAGTTTTTAGGGTTGTAGCTTGATTGTTAATTAGAATAGTAGCAAACTTGGTATTTGACGAATTGACGTTGATGTTAAAGCAAGTTTTCTATTCGGGACATTACCAAAATAGACATTTTTGACCAAAAAAGACGACATTTTTAAGTTTAGCCAATCAGAAATCTCCACTTAGTCTACGGAGGCTAAGCTTTAGCTGGCTCTTCTTGGAATGGAAATTCATAAAAAGTAAGATAGGTCCCACCTTCTGACCAATTAGGAGTAGACACGTGGCACCAATAGGCTAATTATGTTTCAAAGTTAATTTACCTAATTAGTATTAAAGCTTAAGTTGTATTTTGCATGAATTGGTTATTAATATCTGTAGTAGCAAACTTGGTATTTGAACTTGATGTCACAACTAGTTTTCTTTTCGGGAAAATTACCAAAATAGACATGCTTGACCCTTTTTTTCAAAAATAGGCATCCATTGTTAGCGTACAAGGCTACAATTTTCTAGACGCAAGCTGGCTAAGGAGGCTAAGCCTTAGGCGGCGATTTTTGTCACTAATGTTGATAACATGTCAACGATCCCCACCCTATGACCAACCAGGAGTTGACACGCGGCACAAGTATGCTCATTTTAGTCTACAGATTCAGGTTTTTAGCCTACAAGAGAGACAGTTAAGAAGAGAGATCCCGGCTAAGCCGGTGTGAACTTTTTAGCCAACAAGATAGACGGCTAAGGAAATGCATTTGTAGGCTAAGCTTAGCCTGCACGTGACATGTGTCAACTCCTTGTCAGTCAGAGAGTGGGGCCTACCGGCTTTCTATCAATTCAAGTGCTAAAAGTCAATGCCTATATTTGAAAGAAAAAAAGGTCAAACATGTCAATTTTAGTAATTTCCCTTTTGTCTCATCGTTTCTATGTTATTTTGTGTTTTTCTGAAGTTCTTGTTAAGAATGATCTCTTTAGATATTTGGGATCATGATATGTGCAGAGGTAGCTGCTGCTGTCCCACTTGCAGAAACAGTAAATAAAAGTGATTACTTTCGGTTCGGTATGAGAGATTCTCTTGCAATAGAAGCATCGTTTTTGCAGGTCATATGATAAGTGTTTGAAGTTATTAAGTTCATCATTATTATACATACCTTTATGCACTTTTAAACCATAGTATACAAATGAATGATTAATTGATTATATTGTCTTTTATACATATACAGCAAGAAGAGAAATTGTTATCTATTTGGTGGAAAGAATATGCTGAATGCAGTGAAGGTCCAAAAGGGTCACCAGCTTCCGCTTCAAAATCAGATCCAGTTCTTAAACCATTTCCTTTAGATGATACGAAAGCAGTAAAACCATGTTTTGAGGAAGAAAGAGTTGGTGTCCCTGTAAAAGGAGGCTTGTATGAGGTAATGACTAATGAGTGGGTCAAAACGGGTCATTTTTAGGACTCACACGTTGTCAAAAAGGGTCATTTTTAAAAGACGGAGTGGGGGTCAAAATGGGTCATTGATGACCACTTATTGATTGGGGGGGGGGGGGGGGGGTTCATACTTATTTTTGGGTCAAAACGGGTCATTTATAAGATTCAAACGTTGTCAAAAAGGGTGATTTTTAAAAGAGGGAGTGGGGGTCAAAATGGGTCATTGACGACCACTTATTGATTTGGGGGGGGGGGGGGTAATGCTTTTTTTTGAGTCAAAATGGGTCATTGAAGGCCGTTTATTATGTTAAACTTGTGAATGCTTATATTCTTTAAACTGTAGGTAGATTTAGTAAGGAGACATTGTTTTCCTGTTTATTGGGACGGAGAAAATCGTCGTGTTTTAAGAGGCCATTGGTTTGCGCGTAAAGGGGGTTTTGATTGGCTGCCACTTCGTGAAGATGTTTCTGAGCAATTGGAGTTTGCTTATCATGGTAAAGTAAGTTACTCATAACCCATGAATGCTTAGGTGGCAGTTTTGATCCATGTCTAGTTCAAGTTATGTTTTAACCAACACGGGTAAAATAATTGATAAAGAAACTAGCTTTAAAGGAAATCGATCAAATGGGTTGAAACTTGAAAGTCATTTATGACACGCTAATTGTTTATGGAAACAAAAGTAAAACAAAAAAGAAAAAAATATCAACAAAATGCCTTTAAGGTCAAATCAACCCGACTTGCACAAAAATTACTATTTTGACTCTTTATTTAAACCTCTCGCGCAGGCCTTTAAGCGAACAGAACGAACACGAATGGAGTATGCTCGTTCGTTTAATATACCCGTACACGATCAAACACAAACAATTAAACGAGCGTGGTTTTCATGTCCCTGTTCATTTATCTTCGTTTGTTAACAGTATAAACGAAAAGTTTGCAAACGTCAGCGAACGAACATAACTGAACATGGATGAACAAACATAATTGAGCTGAAACCAATTAAAAGTAACTGTGAATGACAAGGTTAGCGGGCCTGTAGCATTTAAATGAATATATTAACGAACGTAAACGAAAGAACTTTACCAAATGTAAACTAACAAACATAAATGAACGAATGACACACGTGTTCATGTTTGTTGCTTAACTAAATAACAAAATAATCGAACTTTCCGCCGAACGGTTCAATGAACTTTCGGTCTGTTTACATACCTACTCCTTCCACCCACCAATTTTCCACCTTTAGATGTAACGATCACACTTTTTGTAGGTTTGGCATCGAAGAACGTTTCAACCGTCCGGACTATATGCAGCCCGAGTTGATATGCAAGGGTCTACTCCTGTATGCTATTGTTTAATGCTAATTTAATTTAGTTATCATAATTGACATCTTTGTTTCATATCTGCATCCTGCTTGTTGCCTGAAGGGGCTTCATGGTCTTTTTACTGGAGAGGATGATACATGGGAGGCTTGGTTGAATGTTGATACGTCAGGAATCTCGCGCATTGTTAAGTTTGGTAGTAAAGGGATTAAATTAAGGCGCGGTTATGCTCCATCTAAGTCACCAAAGCTGACGCAGGTCTAGATCCATTTTTTATGATATTGAGTTATTTAACACCCAACTACATTGCAAATAATACATAGGTAACACGTTGAAACACTAAAAAATCATTTTATTCATTCTATAATAAATAAAATAAAATCACTTTCTTATAACTTCTTTTTTCACTAAATAAAGGAAAAGAAAATTATGTACTGAGATGACATTGTTATTCTATTCATTAATCTAGTGAAACAGATTGTTATAAGTGATTGGTTTATTATTTACTGATTTATCATACAATGGGTAAATTTGATACTTTTACTGTTCTGAAAGTGTAACTATATATTATGAAATTTTGAATATAAAATAAATAAATAAAATTTTTGGTTGTTGGGAGTTCTTGAAGTTGAGTTCTGAAGAGATTCAAACCTTATATATATATATATATAGAGTTCTAAAATGATACCAACCCTATATATATATATATATATATATATTGTTGGTTGTTAAATGATAAATTTAATTTTGTAGGACGAGTTACGACAACAAAAGGAGGAAGAAATGGATGATTACTGTTCACAGGTAAAACTATGAAAGTTGTTTAACTGAGACTCTTTATGTTAGCATCATCATATATTCATATGTTTTTATAAAATAGAAGTTAATATAAAATGCTTTTAATTTTTAATTTGTGTAAGGTTCCAGTTCGACATCTAGTGTTCATGGTTCATGGTATAGGTCAGAGGTTGGAGAAAGCCAATTTAATTGATGATGTTGGCATGTTCCGTCATATAACTTCCAGCCTGTCAGAACAACATTTGACATCCTACCAGCGTAGAACTCAGCGTATTCTTTTCATTCCATGTCAGGTTTGTAATCGTATATAGGTTTTCAGTATACCATAATCTTTTGTGATAATATTTAATTTTTAGATCTTTCTGGTTTTGTGTTACTAGTGGAGGAAAAATTTAAAGCTTAGTGGTGAGTCTGCTGTAGAAAAATGTACGTTACCTGGTGTACGTGGATTACGTGTAACATTAAGTGCCACGGTTCATGATGTATTGTACTACATGAGCCCTATTTACTGTCAAGATATTATTGACTCGGTATGTTTTAATTAACATTTGGACTTTAGCTTAAAAAGATATTATTGACTTATGGTTATAATGATATAATGGACTTTTGGGCAGGTTTCCAATCAATTAAATAAGTTATATTTAAAGTTTCTTAAGAGGAATCCTGGTTATGACGGAAAGGTGAGTGATTGGTTTAGATATAATTATTGTATTATACTTGATTAAATTTTTAATAATTTTAAATTGACAAAGTTGGTTGCAGATTTCTTTATATGGTCATTCTTTAGGAAGTGTTCTTTCGTATGACATTCTTTGTCATCAAGAAACTTTGACTTCACCGTTTCCAATGGAATGGATTTACAAAGATAAGATTAAGTATGAAAGTCGTACACCAAATGACGTGAAATCGGATGATACACTGGGCAAGAGTTTTAATGAGATTGTAACTATTGATTCTACGAAACCTGATAATGTCACATTGGATCAAGATGGTCTTGGTGTTGAGTCAGTTGACCATGGTCAAAGTGAAACGGTGTCGGGGGAGGAAGATGGCTCAGATGATTGCACTAACAATGATAGATTGAATCAAACCGATGAGGTTGTTCTTCAGCATGATGAAAATGCTACAACTAAATCACTTAGGGAAGAGGTAAATTAATATTAATCTTCCATTTGTGTAATCTTTTTTATTATTTTAATCCTAATCGATAATGTAACAGCACTTTTATGCTTGCAGATTGACCGTTTGAATGCCAGAATTAAAGAGCTAGAATCAAATAAGGCTGGAGGTACATTTTAGATTTTTATTATTATTATTTTAAGATGGTAGTTTTATAATCATAATTACAGAAATGGAAAGTGATGGTGTTACGAAAATTTCATCTCCTGAAAATGACACACTGAAGAGTTACACTCCCCTTATAAAGTACACAAAGTTGGAATTCAAGGTAATTAATTATTCACCAATATTGAACATATTTAATATCTTAATTTGATTTGGTCATAATTTTATTTTTAATTCATGCCAGGTGGACACATTCTTTGCTGTGGGATCTCCTCTTGGTGTGTTTCTTTCTCTTCGAAACGTTCGTATAGGAATCGGTAAATTCTTGTTTCTCATGAGTTGAGTTACATTATATTTTCAGTCCTTATATTAATTTATCTTTCTATTTTTACAAAACTATAGTTTTTGAATTTTTTTTAATTTCCACAGGGAAAGGAAAAGACTATTGGGATAATGAAAATGTAATTGAAGAAATGCCGTCTTGTCGCCAAATTTTCAACATATTTCATCCTTTCGATCCTGTGGCATATAGGTATTTTAGTCATAGTCACACTAAAAGTTTAATATAAGTTAAATTATTATTGTAATAATATAGTTTTTTAGTCATAGCCACACTAAAAGTTGCCCCCTTTTGACAGAATCGAACCGCTAGTTTGTAGAGAATATATCAACACGCGTCCGGTCATAATTCCTTATCATAAAGGGGGAAAACGGCTGCATATTGGATTTCAGGTGGGCCTATATATATAGTGGTACTATCTATAGGTGTTAGTTGAGGTGTCAATTTCGACCTGTTTACTTATGGATGAGTTAAATTTTTTTTTCTCAAACGTGTCAAATACAAATTTTAGCTAAAAAGGGATCAAGCCAAACGGGTCGGGTTAAACACGTTGAAAGTCAACCACGGTCTATTTTTAATTTATACAACATTCTAAATATTTCTTTTTAAAAAAATTAGGTTATTATTGTAATAATATCGTATTTGGAAATATAATATAATTAACATAATTCAATTATAAAGTTCTTATTGTGATACTGCTTAATGATTCAGGAATTTGTACAAGATTTTGCTTCAAGTTCCCAAGGGGTAATGGATCGCATGAGCTCGGTAAAGGTCGGTAATCGGTATACCTAGTGTTGTTCTAGAAATAATAAATGTGTTATATGTTTGACCTAGATTTTGGTCAACTCATATATGTCAAATAATGAGTTATTGACTTTTTAAAGTACTATAAAATTTCTTACTTTTTGTAGGGAAAAATGTTGGCCCTATGCCAAGCAAAGGATGGCGATATTGTCGGAGGAGGTACTTTAAGTGTACGTAACTACATATTTTTCTGTTATCCATTTTCTGGTGTTGAACATATTATTAATTAATATATAAATTTATAAGTATGGATTTTGGTTATGTTTAGGACAGACAATAGAAGAACCAGAAGAAGTGGAAAGATCATACGGCTCGATAATGCTGGAGACGTTAACGGGTAGTGAAGATGGACGACTCGATCATGTTCTTCAAGTATGTATTCTTATTTTCTTATTAAAATTTGAATAAAGATTCTTAATTAATTACTTTCTCTATATAAGAAAATTTGAATAAAGATTCTTAATTAATTACTTTCTCTATATAAATTGACGAACGCAGGATAAAACGTTTCAACATCAATACATATCCGCTGTGGGAGCACATACGTAAGTATATATATATAACCGAACCAACGTACCGAACCAATAACAGAAACCAATAAAAGAGTGATGGTTTGGTTTTATGTTTTTTCAAAAGCTGAATCGAGCTGATCAAAATCGAACCTAACCGCAAGAACTGAAAAATAACGATTTTAAGGTAATTTATAAGAAATTAATGAATGGTGTAACCTAGAGATTTTGGCTCCAAATGCGTAATAATCAATTAACCATTAATTAACAAAAGAAAAACTAGGCCCAAATTCAGGCCCAAGTTCATTATTTTGGACGTTTCTCCGGCCCAAAATTTCTAAACACAAATGGTAAAACCTAACCTGAACCGAACCCATTATGAAAATTGAAATTGAACTGTTTTCAAAAACTGAATTCTCAGTTTCTGGTTCTGTTTGATCTGGGGTGTAACGAGCCGAGCCGAACCATGGTGGGCTCGGGCTCGAGTTTGAAGTTAAATGTGCCATCTCGGCTCTGCTCGTTTATTTTAACATGCTGAAATATTGAGCTCGAGCTCGGCTCTTTATAACCTCGATCCAGCCCAAACTTACCTTGGCTGTGGCTTGGCTTGTTTACAAACCGAGCCACGAACTGCGAGCTTTTTGAACAGAGGCATATAGCTTTAATAATTTATAGATGGTTTTTCATTTCACAGAGGCTATTGGAAGGACCTCGACACTGCGTTATTCGTGTTAAAACATTTGTATCGCGATATACCAGAGGAGTCCGAAGCGCCCGATGAATTTATGGAAAATGAAAAAAAAGAAGGAAAAATAGAGTGGAATGGGTGGTGTGATCATGAAGAGATAGCTGAAGAACTCCCTTTAACCTTTTCTAATACCAATTCTGTCAAAAGGTTCACTAGGAGAGCCAAAAGTTTCATAGGTTAACTTTTTAAACTTGTGTAGTTTGAACTAATTTTAGACTAATTTTTATAATATAAATGAAAATAAAACAATATACGATGCACTCGTTCTTCAAAAACGATCATTCTTGCGTTAGATTTTTGCAATGGTATGTCGTGTTGAGCTTGGTTGACGGGTTGGGTCGGATTAAGTTGCAAACAAAGAAACGAGTCCAGAGGCTCGGGACCGTCTTCAAATGGTTCATATAGTCGAGTCAGGATAGGTATATTTAAAAGTGAAAATATCTGACACGACAAGAAAATAATTAGGTATTGGCCTATTATTCTAGCATTGTTAAATAAATGGGTCGTGTTTAGGTTGACATGTTTAATAAATGGGTAATATTTGTGTTGACTTGCTTAACCTGTTTAATTAACTATGTCGACATGTCTACCTGCTGTGTAGATCATTTATTATAACCCACCAACCAATTAACACGTTTACAACTTGAATACTACTTGCCAACCCGTTTGACGTATTTATATTAACGAGTTGTGTTTGGGATATGTGATTTTAGTCATGTCCGAGTTATGGTTAATTTTTTTACATGAATAAATGTATGGGTTGTGGCCAAAATGAATGCGACCAAACATTATCAACACTTCTAGGTATTTGGATGTAGGGGTGAACACAAAAAAGTTAAGTTGGATTCCGACCTGAACCGGTTTTAAAACTGATCCGTTTTACCCAAACTCATGAACCCATATCAAGTCCGAACCCAATAATTAGCCCAATATGGATGGTATTCCTTATATCTATGGTTTACACGTAACACTAGGCCTAAACGAAAACCAAGAATAATTAGGCATAAGATCATCGTACACCACCATGGATCTTCACATATCACATTTCGTCCATATAGATCGTATAGGGGTATACTTGTCAATCTTGCGTGACCTATACAGCCAGTACATATTCATACAATCATCGCAGAAGTAATGTATGAAGATGAACTATTATGGATGTTAAACTTTATTTTCAAGTGGGCCCACTGGATGTTCTTTGTTGACTTAAAATTAGAGCAAAAATAACATACTTGGCAAGATTCTAAAAACTAATACTGATTGTATCAAATTAAATATTTATGACTTTATGTGGTGGTGTTTCTTTTAAGATTTTCCACGATTACAGTATCTTTTAAATCCAAAACGAGCACAAAAGCTATGTATAAATTTAGTTCTATGTAATATAATATTGACTAAATTACACACATTAAAAAATTGATCAATCATAAATTGAATAGAACACCAACATAACCAAACTAACTTTCAAGGCTGGATAAGGAGAATTTGTAGGATTTCTTGTTTCAATTATTATTATTTTAATCTTTTGTGTGTAGCATATATATACATATAAATACACACATCACTACACCCCTAAAACAACTGACTATTTGCTGACTGGGCGCCACATGTCACAAAACGACTCATTTTGTAGCCCTCCACTACACATAACCTAACACGTAGACTCAATGTAAAAATTGAAAGCCAAAATACGATACTTACATAATTGGTCTAAGAGCACTCACAACAACTTTTACAAACTGTCACATCAGCTCCACCTCATATTTCAAACTTTTTTCAAAAACCCTCGTTATAATTGAGACCCATGTGCCCACACCCTTGTCCGCTTACAAGCCTGCAACCACAAACCTTCGTCCGCGAACTTTTCTCCACAACAATGAAGTCTATCCTACCTTTTAGGGGTGTGCTAGAAACCAAAAAACTCAATCCGGAACCAAAAAAACCGAACCGAATTCCTAAATATTTGTTATTTTATATTTTATATTAAGTAATTTATAAGAATTTAATAAACATGTAACTCAAATATTTTTGGTAAAATGTTTAATAGTCTATTATTTTACAATTAACAAAATTGTTTATACCTAAATTAATTATTTTTTGAAAACTTTCTTTTGACCTAAAATTTTCAAGATCAAATGGCGAAAACCCGAAAAAAACAGATTCCAAACCGAAACCAAATGAAAACGGAAACCGAAAAAACTGAAACCGAACGGTTTCAAATACTTCAAAAACCGAAGTTTTGGTTTTCGATTCGGTTTTAACCAAAGACCCACACACCCCTACCACCTCTCGTCCACCTCCAAGCCACATCATCCAGACCTCGGGTTCCGATACCCGTATGCTCTAAAGTCTAACCACCACATACCAGGTCAAACTTTCCATTTAAAGACAACATATCCACTAAAATCTGTATATTCAATTTTGTACCCTACTAAAACTTTCCAACTAACACATCATGTGACACTTGTTGTATGTATATATATATTTGGATGAGCCCAAAATCTTGTGTGTGGTTCCTTTGGTTTCCACGAATTTCTTCCTATATCTTCTCTGCAAACATTGGACCCATCTCACTCTCTTATTCAAATCAAACCCACATGCTTAAACTCAAATAATATTAATAATAAAGCTTCAATCTTTATCACTCTCAACTCATTTTCTTGACACCCAATGGCTTCTATTTCAAGAATTGTGGCTAAAGATTGTAACTTTAGGTCTCTTGTTCATAGACCCAGATATGATTTGCCCACAAGAGAGAGAAAGAATCATGTTGGTATGTTATTGATTAGCTTTTATCATGTTTCTATATATTTTTTTTATTAATATTTGTTGGTTATATGTGTATTTGATGCATAAAGTTTTGATTTTTATGATGAATTGCAGCTTTTGGAGGTGGGGTTTGTTCATCTGATGGTGAAAGGTGTTTGGCTGTTCAGAATAAAAGATTTGGTCCAGCAATTTTTGAATCTTTGGGTTCCAGGTACTTGATTGATTTAGGGTTTATTTATTTATTTATTTGTATTTTTTTTGTAATTATAATGTGAATTGGTGAAGAAATGATTAAAAATAAATTTGTATTATTCAAATGTTTGGGAATGATTAGTTTTGATAGAGGATAAGCATTTTTGAGGGTTAGGATGAAAAAGAGTGCTTATGCTTATCTGCTTATGTTAGGGTGAATAAGTTGTTTTCAATAAGAAGTTTGAGATAAGACCATGAGTAGTCATAGAGCCTCACCTCCAGGCATTATGTGACACGTGGCGCCTAGTCAGAGTTATGGTTTTATACAAAAATAGAGTGTAGTCATAAAGCCTCCATAATGCCTCAAACTCCATTATTTTATTATTATTATTTTGCCTTACAGACACGTTATGTACAAAACGCCCAAAAAATAAAAAAAAGCTACAATGCCGGGGGGTGGGGGGGGGGGGGGTGCCCCGGCGTTTTAGGCCATAACGCCCCCCAAAACTTGCCACTACGGGTGGTCTAAGCATTTTTGGTGTTTGGAATTGGATAAAGAAAAGCGCTTATGCTCAGGGGTGAAGTATACTTAGGGCCCGGGGTGGCCCCGCCCCCTGTTTTTTTGCGCAGTAGTGTAAATTTACCCGTTTTCGCCCGAAATTTTTTATACGTGGTGTAAATTTAGCCGTTTTCGATCGAAAATTTGAGCCCATTTCCCCTCGTTTGTGAATTTTTTAAATACATTTTGAGTCCCCCCCACCCCCGGGGTATCTTAGTCCAAGGTTCACCACTGCTTATGCTCGTATAGTTTTGGGCTGCGCAAAAATCTTGCAGCTCAACCAAGGAAAGCTCGGCTCATTTAGCTGGCATGTTGGCTCGTTTAAATTAAAGCTCAAATTTTAATATATATAAATTATAACCCAAAGTTTAATATGTATATACATTATAATTTTTGTAGTTTATTAATTGTGTGTTTTGTCATATGTGTATGTTAAAAATATTTTTTTAAATATATATCAATATATGTAAAATATAGGATTAAGGTTTTCAGTTAAATAAAAGCGAGCTGGCTCTAGATTTTTACAAGCTTAGCTCGAACTCAACATTTCAGCTTGTTAAGATAAACGACCCGAGCCTGAGTCCAACCTGGCTCCTCAGTTTGGCTCGTTTGCAGCCCTACTCCCTAGTCTCTGGTATAGTTACATGCTTATTTTAGGGTGAATAAGTTGGTTTCAATTAGCAGAATGAGATTGCTTATTTCAAACTTTTTATCCTTGGTGGATTCAGAATTACATGTTTACCCCTGTGAAATAAACTGTTCTCAACAAATTGGTTATCTGTTTCTTCTCAACAACATGTACTTTAGAGCTGAGGGTCTCTCTGGAAGCCACCTCTTTATCCATGTGGATAGAGGTACGGTGTGCCTACATCCCACCCTCCCTAGACCCTACTTATAGCTATGCTATTGGTGGGACTTCACTGGGTATGATTGATGATGATGATTTCTTCTTTTAAGCATAAGTTGATTGGATATGATTTTTAAAGTGATTATATGATATTATTGAACAATGTATGTTAAAAGAATGTTATGTTAATAATGTTTCTTTGGCTTATTGAGTTGTAAAAACTTGTTTAATTTTTTTTGTTAGGAGTTCAAAAATTTGGTGTCACGCAGCAACAAATGTACCGGGAGATGTTCCTACCAATGCAACTCCCTCAACTGAAATGTCAACATATGAAAAAATAATCGAAACTTTAACAACCCTTTTTCCTTTATGGGTATGTCGATACGGCGTTTTCATCACAATTTTAATTTTAATATTTTTAATTCTACTGACTAAAGTTGTATGCAATTGACAGGTTATTTTAGGTACAATACTTGGGATTTATAAGCCTTCTGCGGTAAGTTTACCATTTTGTGTCATTAGTTACCCCCTTTTTAGTTATGATATTTAAATGAACCAAACTTTATATTATCTTAAACGGGTCAATATGCAGGTTACATGGTTAGAAACAGATCTTTTTACAGTTGGATTGGGTTTTCTCATGCTTTCAATGGGACTTACACTAACATTTGAGGATTTCAGACGTTGTTTAAGGAATCCATGGACCGTAAGCCCCCCCCCCCCTCTTGTTTTTTTTGGGAGTTTATTTTCTTTATTGAATACTAAAGATGAATATATTTTTGGCTGTTCAGGTAGGTGTAGGGTTTCTTGCTCAGTACTTGATCAAACCCTTGTTGGGATTCGTCATTGCAATGGTTTGCATTAATATTTATTTTTTTTTATGTTAAATATATATATTTTTGGGTTCTGTTATTGATGTAAAAACTTGAACTTTGTATTGACAGACTCTAAAATTGTCAGCCCCACTTGCGACTGGATTGATTCTTGTTTCATGTTGCCCCGGAGGCCAAGCATCAAATGTGGCAACTTATATATCTAAAGGAAATGTAGCACTTTCTGTTCTCATGACAACGTAAGCCTCCGTCTCTTGTTTAATTTAGTATTATATAATAATAATATGAGTGTGTGTGTGTGTGTGTGTAATATTAAATAAAAGTTATATAAATAATAGGTTTGTTTAGGCTCACGGGGCTCGTTTACTAAACAAGCTCATTTTTAGGCCCGTGGTTGTGTAAGCTCGGCTCGATTCAAGCTTTTAACGAGCTGAACTCGAGTAGTTCATGACGCATTGGCTCGTTTACACCTTTATTCCCATTCAGTGTTTATATGACTAAAAATAATATTAACAAATAATCTTTATGTCGGTTTTACAGGTGTTCGACTATTGGGGCTATTATCATGACACCACTCCTCACTAAAGTTCTAGCTGGTCAACTTGTTCCAGTGGATGCAGCAGTAAGTGGTCAAACTGCGACTCTGGGAGCACCTAAAGTTACAAAATTTTCTTATATATATAAATTTGTTTTTAAATTCTTTTCAGGGTCTTGCCATAAGCACATTTCAGGTTGTATTAGTACCGACAATTTTGGGAGGTAATTTAAATAACTTATATAAATTCAAGATTTTTTTTTTTATCAATATTTACCAATGAAACAAGATTCAAGATTCAAAATTTAAAGTAATTTAAAACAAATCTTTAAAAAAATTTAAAAAAAAAATTTATTTTACCAATATTTACCAATGATCTATAAAAAATTTAAAGTAATTCAATGGTGCACTCAATGATCTATAAAATGTAGTCAAATTATTTTTTTATTTTTTTATTTTTTTATTTATTGTTTTTTTTTTTGCAGTTTTGATGAATGAATTCTTCCCTAAATTTACCTCGAAAATCATCACGGTCACACCTTTGATTGGAGTTCTTCTTACAACTCTTCTTTGTGCAAGCCCGGTTAGTTCTCGATATGTTCTTATACATTTTGATACTGATAATTTAATTCTTTCTACTTCTCAAATTTAATGTTTTATGTTTTTGAATAATCACTTTTAAACAATATCTTCTACAACACATGTTATTGATTATCTTATTCCTAAAATGTGAATAAATTGATTATTACATTTTCGGTTGTAGATCGGACAAGTTGCAGATGTTTTGAAAACACAAGGCTTACAATTGCTACTTCCAGTTGCTGCACTACACGCGGCTGCGTTTTTTCTTGGTTATGTAATTTCTAAATTATCATTTGGTGAATCAACGTCTCGTACCATCTCCATAGAATGTGGCATGCAGGTAGTTCGTTTTTTTTCATTTTACTTTGTTCCCTATTTTTCCGAAGGTCGTAAAATGGTCGGTCAACAAAAGTCAAAGGGTTGTTTGACCCTTTTAGAAGGACAAATGATTAGTTAATCTGTTAAATATGCTTACACAAACTATACTTTTACAATAATAATAATAATAACAATAATAACATAAAAAATAATAATAATAATAATAACATCAATAATAATAATAATAAGGATAATAATAATAATAATATATTCTTCTAGTATCAAATGATGGGTAAGAACTTGATGCCGGTTGGCCTCTCAAGTTCGAATCTTGATGGCGACACGAGTTTTCTATTAGAGTGTCCCTTCCCAGAGAGCTTGCTCTTGTGGGCGGACAACTCCTGTCAAGTGGCATGTCAAGTGGCAGGGGGCTCGAAATTTTCTCGTGGAACGCCTAGCCAAACTTGGATGCCAAGCGTGGGCCCGGTTAAGACAACATAGTCTTGGCCCGAGTGGGGCGGTTGGGGCTCTCTCCGAGTGCTGTGGCTGATTATTCAACCACTATGAAAGTCACCGTTCAAAAAAATCAAATGATTTAGAATATTTTAAGCATAGAAAATAAACTTTCATGTTTCATTGACTTCGACCCGTTTCCATTTTTAGCATAATATTAACTTTATTTATTTTTTTTATTTTGCTATCTATATAGAGCTCGGCTCTAGGGTTTTTGCTTGCTCAAAAACATTTCACAAATCCGCTTGTAGCCGTACCTTCTGCAGTTAGTGTTGTTTGCATGGCGGTATGAACATTTTCCTATTTCTTTAAAATATTAAGCTAATAATCATAATTTAATTTATTGCAAATTTTGATAAAATGCAGCTTGGTGGAAGTGCTTTGGCTGTGTATTGGAGGAACCAACCAATTCCTGTTGATGACAAAGATGATTTCAAGGAGTAAAAAAGCAAAAGCTTGTAGCTTTTTGTTTTCTTGTTTTCGGGTTCGATTGTTTTTAGTTTTCTTGGAAGAAAGACCGAGTATTGTTAGGTGTTATGCGTTGTATTATGTCGTAAGACCGTTTTTGATTGATTGATTAATTAGGGATTTTGGTAGTTAATCCGGTGCTCTCGTATGCTATATATTGGATTGATTTAAGTGTAGTGTAGCAAAATTGGTTTTACGTGTTTAATTTTCTTTGTTTTTGAGTGTGAAAATAAGTTCAAGTTTGTGTGAATATGATACATGTTTGAGAATAAGTTCAAATTCGTGAAAACTTATATGGATGTACATATTAGACAGGATTTGTACGGGTTGAGTTTTCCAGAAAAAAATGTGACTTTTCCGGCTAACAAGTTTCCTGGCGACCTGCAACTAATGACGTTAGGATTCCGTTAGTCGTGGACCGTTGGGAACACATACGTTAAAAGTTGGGACCGTCAGCAGCCAATTCGTTAATTATGACCAACAGCGACCAAAAGACAATAGTTGGGATTAAAAGAGTTCAACAGGTCGTGCACAGTAACTTATCAACGCCAGAGAACTACAACTTTGTTTTCAGTGGGATCGGGTTTGCCATTCAAAAGGGGGGTGACGGAGCAGCTTGTTACCTGCTTATAACAAGCAATTAGTTGAAATTAATAAAAACCAATATACCTTATAAATATTATATTGGTAGAAACTCAAGTCAAGTAGGTTGACCAAGTCTTTTAGATGAAAAGAACGTTGGGGTGTAGCTTTCATTTAGGTGCATGCGGGTGTAATTAATTTGTAGGGTGAATTTGTTAATCTTCGTTTGGTACGTAGGCTATTGTTAATTTGTTAATTTGGTTTGTTGAATAATATTAAAAAAAGATATATAAATTATGAGCTATGCAAAGAAAAAAAAAGTGACAGTGACAAATTCAGAACTTTTAATCAAGGGGGGAAAACGACCTTATTATAACGAGTCAAGTCAAATGGGTATGGTCAACAAGTTATACTGAGTTATAGAAAAAAAAATAATTACAACTCCTAGGATTATGACAAGAGTTTTAAGTAATGATACAGACAATCAAACCACAATAAAATAAATAAATCAAATCAAGTTTAATTTGCCAAATGGTCTATCTTTATAAGTGTAAAAATTTATCAAATTTAGATAACTTTTAAATCTTTTAGTGCATTCTAACTGCATTAGTGTTTCTATTTAAATTTGCGTGTTTACGTGAATATTTACATTTTTACAATCAATAAAAATATAAAGAGAGTAAGTATATATTAAAAGAATTCATGTTTTAGTAGGGGAGGGGGGGGGGGGGGGCTTTTAAGGGCTTTCTAAGACCATGAGGTACGAATCATTCCTCTCATTTCTCCTTATTCGTCATGTATGCGTCACTACAATGACACCTTAGTTTTTCCTCCATCATTCAATTCCATTTATTATATTAAATGAAAAAGAAATTAAAAAACAAAAAGAAAATAACATGATTGGATGAAAAAGCAAAGGACCTGCGTTACCATGGTCATTTAGACATCGTCACGCATGATCATTCAAGGCGGTGGGGTGGTGTTCATGAGTTCATCACCCACCCTAGCTTAAAGGGTGGATTGTCTACCTAAGACCAATCTGTGTGAAAGAAGGGTGTATACCGGTGAGCCTAAGAAACATACATGACGGGACACAAGTTAGAAATCGCAAGTAGCAAAAATTCTTTTATGTAAACAGTAAAACTAACATGTGAACACAAATTAGAAATAACAAGTGACATAATTTCTTTTATGTAAATATTAACACTACTAAAATGTGAACATGAATTAGAAATAACAAGTGACACAGATTCTTTTATATAAATATTTAACACTAAAATGTGAATATCAACACATGAATTAAAAAACATAAAAGTTGTAATTATCTTGAGGTAGGTAGTAACTAGGTTGTTAAAATTGCTAAAAGTCTTTGTCAAACACATATTTTAGTGATTTTCCCTTAATTAATTATCTTGTTAATCCTTCTTTGTTTATTCTTTGACTCTCTCTATATATACATGCATGGTCTAACATACTTACTACAAGCAACACAATTAAGCACTTTTTCTAAACTAATTTATCCCAACTTCAACCATCAAATCATCAGTTTTGTATTCCGGGGAGCCATGAACACAACAATTATGGTTTCCAACGAAAAGGCGGCTTTCAACAAAACGATAGTTTATCAGAATCTTATGGATCAACTATTGCATACCAATACTTCTAATGGTACTATAACCGAGTTAAAGAATTACGAAAAGTCCATACTAAAATTAGATCTGGAGGACAAATACGCCGAACCAATGACAACGATTGGGATGTACATCGTTGTAGCATCTATGTACTGTGTGCTTGTAATGGTGGTTGACTTATTGCGTGGTTTAAGTAGGAAAAAGAGATTGTTTCCGTGTAAGTACTTTTCTATTAATGCTTTTTCTCTTGCGGTGATAGCTGTTGCAATGAAGTTGCCCGTGGATCTAAGTGGTAACATGCCTGGTGATGTGGACCAAGGCGCAAAGATTGGAAGCTTGGTCTTTATGTGCACCATGATGGCTAATTCATTGCCTTGCTTAGCAGCAATGGGCAGCACCGAGCTTTTGACAAATGTCACAGCTTTGGGTGTTCTCGTAATCACCTTGGTGTTCAACGTTTGCATCCAAATTGATACCGGTGTTATTGGGAAAGTTCCTACGGATCTTAATTCTATGTCTACTCTCATAATGTCAAATGATATTAGCCCTGAGCAGTTAAAGGTCATCTTAGATTGCTTTGTCTATACCACATTAACTATAATTTATGTTGCTATGTTAATCTTGTTGATAATATATGTATGTTCATCTTTAGCGATTCTAAGATCCAAAGAGATTATAGAATCGAAATACAAACAAGCACATAAAGCAGCTTCAAAATCAACTGATCAAAATCAATTAACAGTTGACAAGCTACAACAGCATGTGAGCAACTACTGGATCATGGCAGGAAGTAGCAGCCCCCAATTTATTCAAGTTTGCTCTGCGACAACAGCTACTTCAGGGGTAATATGCTTTTTATCCATCATCTTTCATCTTCTTATTATGATTTGGACAATTCCAGAAATAAAGCCAGACAACTATGATTCAGATTATAAGTGGTCAACTTTAGTGATTCTCATAGTACAATTTGTGGGAGTCATACTTGGTACAATTGCACTTAGTAGATGTTTTGCATCCCTAAGCTTTAAGCTTACATTCAAAAGCATTTCTAACCATTTTAAGGTCTTTAAAGTAGAGAAATACTGGACTCAAAAGTTATATGACTCGAAAGCTGGTCGTATTTCACTCCCATTTAAAAGCCACACACTCAAGGTGGTCATAAAGAATTTGAGAAATCTAGCTCTCAACATTTGCATAGTATTTCAGGTGGTAGTTGTGGTAGTATGCAAGATAATAGCGTTGATCTTTTTTCTGTTATCACAAATTTTGTGTTGTTTGGTGTGGCCAATAGGCCTAATACATGCCTTGTTTTGTTCATCGGGGAAAAGCACCGAGAACTTGGAACAACGCAAATTTGTTTTGCAACTCGAAAACGAAAATGAGCTTGCTGACAGAATACTGAATGGTCTTTCACAATCTTTCGACCAGTTGATCAAAAAAAGCGAAAAAAAAGCAGCCCAAAAATCTTATGAAGCTAATTACTGAAAGATCAACTAAAGATTTTCAGGGAGTTAGAAAGCTATATGATGATAATGATCAACCGGATTGCTGGAGCCTAGCAATGGTAACCTTAACAACCATTGCGACCACTCTTCCTAACATCGAAAAGGTGGAAGTTAAAAGCTTGTTGAATAGTGTGAGGGAAGGTCTTGAATACATCACACTTGTAGAAGAAAACCATGATGCTACCGATGACTATAAAAGCATTCAGAAGGCGGCAAAAACGTTGTGGGAAGAGGTTGATTTCCACCGCAAATGGTTAGGAATCAGGTTGAAAAAAGATATTGCTTCTCGAGGGAGTACAACATCGCAAATTGTTCAATTGTTCTTGGGAAAAGCTGAAAGCAAGAAGAATATCAAAGAAGGAGATGAGAGGACAAACATATCTATTTGTGCCAACTCAATGTATCGTATCGCTCAAACCATTATCAATGACAAGGAAAGCCACGAGAAACTCTTTAACGAATTGTCATCAAGGATCGCTGACGTAATGGCTGCATGTCTCACCAACCTACCCCAAGTCATAGCAAGGAAAGCCCATACTAGTGTGATAGAGAAAAGAGAGGCCAGTGTCAAAGATGCAGCGCAACTTCTAGGTGAGACTAAGGAGATAATCAAAACCCTTCTAGGTGAGACCAAGGAGATAATCAAAACCCTGCAAGACCCTTCCAGGCATGTTCCACATATGGGTCCAGAGGACTTGTCGTTTCTCGATAAATGGCGTGCTTATTTTAGAGACCCTGAATCATATCCATTCCTCAAGTATTGACGTAAGTTTATTTAGCTAGATTTTTCTCTAATATTGATTTCTTGTTATATACGTATACATATATAACAATTGATTATGAATCTCAGGGCGAAGCTAATATGATTCCCATGGACTACCAACTTTACTCCTCAAACAATTTGATGACATTATATTGTATATAATTTCTAGTTAATTTGTAATATAAGTTCATCTGGTGAAGTCATTGGTTTTATAACATGTTACCCTTTTTCTAGTTTATTTTTGTAAGATATATGTTTCTTATTACATTTGATTTTTGGTGTGGTATGATGAATGTTGTAGTGGTGATGAAGGCCCAAGCATTGACGAACAGGCCATGCTATATTTGGAGGCCCATGATCGTATCTCCAAAGGTGGCCCACAAAAACGGGCATAACTTGGCCCATGAAGCTCCGTTTCAGGCCTATTACCAGTCAAATCGAAGCTTGAGACGAGAAGAACATTGTGAGTTTTTATGTTTTTGTTTTTGGGTTTGTGTTTGGCCCCTGTCCGAAGCCCAGAAACGACTCCTAAATAAAGTTATGGGCCATTTTATGTTTTTTTGTCAGTTTTTATGTTTTTGTTTTTGGGTTTGTGTTTGGCCCATGACCCGTTTTAGGCCCATTTCGTATTTGAAACTATTTATATATGTTGATGTAATCTGAAGAGATAGATTTGAATATTAATAAATTTCGTTTTTCTCTTCATTTTCTCTAGACCTTTGGGTGGGATTTGGGAGTTTTGGAAGTCATCACGGGTATTCACTGAATCAACGTGATTAGATCTTCGTTTTCGTTTATACCGCTGCATCAAGTGGCTAGCTAGATCGATAAACAAACAAACACACACAACCGGAATTTGGGGACTAAGCTAGCCCATCTTGGCCCCTTTTTCTTTATTAAACTTAACTCGACATAACCATAACAACTGGCCTTTAACACTATTGGAACTTACACATTGTGATTTATGTTAATACTAATAATAATAATAATGATAATACTATATCTAGTTAATAATAATAATAATCTTTACGTATTTATGTTAATACTAATAGTAATAATAAATTTATTAAGAATAACAAGAAACAATACCAAAAACCGATCTAGGATGACCCGAACCCGAGACCTCTAATTTAACAAACGTACCAACCAAACCGAACCAAAATAACTAAACCCAAGAACTTATTATATCCATTTCCCGGGTATTCATCTTTTACCCAATTCATACCAACAACGCAAACCCGATTCGTTTCAAAGTATTTGACCAAAAACATAACCGATACTACCAAGCCAATTATTAACAATCTAATTCCGACAAATCGATATATGAAAGATTAACAATACCAAACCCCAAATTATATACCTTTTTCGTGTTCACGAGTCGTGGTTCGATATCGGGAAGCAAACGAACCGAACCCGCTGGAGACGAAGCAACAACAGCCGCCGGAAAACGAAGGCTGAGAGAGAGAGAGAGCTGCGAGAGAGAGATAACACGGAGAGAGAGAGAGAGAGAGAGAGAGAGAGATAGAGTGAGCCGAGAGAGATAGAGAGAAAGAGAGAAAGCCGATAGAGATAGAGAGAGAGAGAGGGAGAGAAAGCCGAGAGAGACAGAGAGGTAGAGAAAGAGAGAGGGAGCGACTGAGAGAGAGAGCGTTGCGGGACGCAGTGACCACGGCGGCCGATTTTCCGGTCGCCGGAAAAGCGAATGAGGGGAGGCTCGCCGGAAAACGAAGGGAGAAAGGGGAGGGTGGTGGCTGCGGTGAACAGGGGAGAGTGAGGTGGTGGTGCGGTGGAGAGGTGGTGGCCGACAGCTTCTTCGCCGGAAATCGGCTTCGTCGGAAATCGGTTGGGGGGGGTGGCGGCTGGTGGTTATAATAAAAATAGGGTTAGGGTTTTTAATATATATATGGTATATAAATGTTACATTTTAGCCCCTCAAGTTCTAATTGTTTTACAAAAAGGGTATAAAACTTAATAAAAGTTAATATAGGTTCAAAAATGGCAAAGATTACCCCTTACAACTTATAAACTAATTTTTATGTTAAATGAACAACGATTTGTACACGCCTACATGACGGGTTTGAAGTATAACTTATTAAAATAAAGCGTGAAAGAAAATCGAAATCCGAATTTGACGAATGTCACATATATGAACAAAAGTAAGATTTAATAAAAGTACACTATCTGCAACTTTTGACCCGTTGGCCCGTTTATAAGTTAACGAGTCGAAATTACCACTTGCACTATTAGATTCATAGTCCACCTAAACTGATTAAACCGAGGTTAAACGAGTCATCGTTTCAAAAACAAGTTTGGATTATAACACATAAAGTTTAGGGCTGTCGGGTTGGCAAGTTAAGTTGTTTAACCCGAGCACGACCCATATTTAACGGCTTGACGAGTACTAATCAAACTGTAAATGGGTAATAACCATGTTGGTGGGTTGTAAAAAAAAAAAAAGCTAAACCAGCGGCGAAGCTTGGGCAAGTTTTTTTTTGGGGGGGGGGGGTGGGGGGGGACTCAAAATGTATTAAAAAAATTCATAAACGCGGGGGGCGGACTCAAAATGTATTAAAAAAATTTCATAAACGCGTGGGGGGGGGCTTTGTCAATGGGCTAAACGGGTCATAAACGAATTAGTGGGCCGACCTGTTTAAGTAAACAACTTGGCGGGTTGACCTATTTAACTAAACAGGTTAAACAGGTCAACTCAAACACAATCCGTTTAATTAAACAAGTCAACCAGAACACGGATAACTAAAGTATTTTACAAACAAATAACAAAGTACCTGAAAATGGTAGCTATCTAGACAACAACTTATACGCCGAAACAACGGAACCATGATCTTTTCAAACTCATCGGTCCGGATCAACTCGAGCAACTCTTCCAACTCGCTTAAAAACATCAACTGCTTCTTACTACTCAACACGGGCCAATATTTTAACAACCCGTGTATCACAACACTACTAAGTTTCGGTTCTTTTTCTATAAACTGCACGACACAATACGTTAACTGATGAAGATAACTACCGACATTCTTCGGTTTATGAAGCGGTATCAAACCCGTGACAAAAACATTTTATGCTCTTTCTTTAACGGTAACGCGAACCCACTAATCACACTCCCGAAAATCTCCAACAGTTCAGCTATCCCGTTATGCTTTTCGGTTTCAAACACGAACCAGTAGATAATATTACTGACTGCCATCCGAATAAACGGTCGATGAACCATGAACTTGCCATATATTCTATGTAAAACCGACTTCAAACACTCGCGTTCAGGCGGGTCATCAGAGTCGAAAAGATTTAACAACTTTAACAAGAACGAGTGATCAACATACTGTTTAGCGACTTTCAGGTCGAGGGACGTTAAACTAACGAATCTAAGGAGTATTTCATAAACAAGTTGTAAATGTGACCATGATGGATCAAACCACGGGTCTTCATCTTCCGAATCGCCACGTGGCAAGTTCGAGTTTTTACGTGGAAACTCGCGAAAAAGATTGTCCCCACATGTTTTGCAGATTGCTAACATGGCGGGTTCGGTGAGTTTTACCGAATCCAAGACAAGAAAATCAAGAATCTCGGCTAAAAGCTCGCGCTTTTTATCTTTTTTGGTGTTTTCTTTATCTTGATCATTAAAATCGTATATAACCGAGCAAAGACTCAACTTAACGATCAAAAGCTTCGATTTTTCCGAGTTTTGAACATCTTTAAAGGGTATATGAGGCTGCATCATATCACCATTGGATGTTGGGAATATAGATGATGACATCTTTTTAACAACATTTAATTTACTTGAAATGACATTACATGTGTTTGTGAAGCTACCATTGTTGGTTAGATCAGTTGTTGCAGTCGTTGCAGTCGCATTGTTTCCGTCTGAATGGTTTTGATTCGGTTTCGATGATTTACGGGGGAGTTTCGCAAGAATCTGTTTGAGCATAGTAGGAATGGTTGAATTTGCAGCCAATAATAAGCCTGAAATGCAAATATTATGCTCATTGTTAGCAAAAATAAGCAGAGATTATAAAGGTGAACAGAGATTAATTTTCATAATTAACAAATTTTGAAAATTAACTATGAGTAACTGCCATATTAAACACCATTTATTGAGCATAAAACAGTCATAATCTCACTATTTCAAGAAAAGCTAATGCTCATAAAAAATGAGAATTTTTGAATTTTTCAAGAAAATCAAATACTAATGTCTGTCATCTTATTTTATTTGAAAAAATTTACAACTTTTCAAGAAAATATTTCAAGAAAAGCTATGATCTATTTGATCTCATCTAACATTAATAAAAAAATATTTACTTTTCAAGAAAAGCTAATAATACTCATTAGTAGTATGATCACATCCCACATGAGAAATTTTCAACTTTTCAAGAAAATATGTATGAAAGATTTAACTCAATTTAGATAAGAAATGTTGAGCTTTTCAAGAAAATCATATACTGATTGGTGTCATCTTGTTTTACAACAAAATTTTACAACTTTTCAAGAAAATATTTAAGATAACCCAAAAAGGTAACATTCTTGGTTCATACACATATCATAAACATATCCATAGATCTAAAACATGCTAAAAAAATTTATATATAAAAAAAAGAAGAATAGTATTACTATTATTTGTAGATCTGAAACTCAGATCATCATGATCTACTAACTTACCAAAAAGAAAACTGAAACACAAACTGGTAACAAAGCCCAGATCATAAAAAGCCCCCAAAATTTGAACAAAAGGTTACAACTTTAGGCTCTTTAGCACTTATGTGTCACCAAACTGATACAGAAAATATAAATTTCATAATGCCAGTAGGCTTTTGTCAAATAGCAACATGTGGTAACATTAAAAGATTGAAGAAGTCAGAGCACTGAAGAATCAGGTGGTGTTGACAGAAGATCTATACATACATACACAAATATATATATACATTTGTTTATATATGTATAATATTATATAGGGAGAGAGAATATACCTGGGCTTTCTGGGACAAATATGGACATGGTATGCAAGTGAGAGAGATTATTTTCAAGTTAAAAGCTTGATATTGAAGACATTTTAATAATAATAATAATAATAATAATTTTACAAAATAATAATAATAATAATAATGGAGCCCATCACTCTATTTCATTTATCTTTCTTTGAGGATCCAATAAATTGTTTTTGGTTTAAAAGACAAATTCATATAATATGGCTTGTTGGTGTGCTGGTGCATTTAGTTGATATAGGCTAAGTTAATTACTGCATCGACACTAGATTGAAAAAAATTAAATTGACAGCGCAGAAAATAACGACGACACTCGTGACTCTCATAGCTTATAATAATAATTTAAAAAAAAGGAAAAACAAATATAGCTTATGATCAAAGCGAGATGAAGTCTGATGGTATAGACTAGCTTCGTTATGGTACTGGCAAAACCCAAAGTTATATTAGTAAATGCATTGAATACTTGTATAACTTATGATACGAATAAATAACATTTTAAAACAATGTTTATTCTGTCAGTAAAATCAGGATTTATCGAGGCGAATCCACGTAAATTGGGCTGGCTTCGATTACATTTGTTACAATATTGAATCTAAAACAAAAGTAAAATTAATTACAAATTTAAAGGAAAAAATAATAATATTAGAGACGACGTGACACGTGCTTGCTGCCACGTGGCCAAATGAAACCTTTGCGCCACCAAGCACCAATAATAACAAATAAAACGTATAATCTGTTTTCATATGTTATACGCCTCGTTTAGCCATACAACCTATAAGGTATTAAGTTATAATTTGATCTCAATCGGGTTTTATCGTAGTTGACCTTCGAACAACGGGAAAAGGTTGGGGCTACCGAGTAGTGTCTGCAATCATGAACATACGAAGTCACATTTTTTAATTAAGTTACCTCGCATAGCCGAGTGTTTTTATAATAAATTACTAGTTTGAGGCCCGTGTATTACACGGTTAATTGTTGAAAATTTTAAACTTTGGCCATTAAGTGAAATACAATTGATCATATATTGTTTATCCAATTACAATTAAATTAAAATTACAGAAATTACATAACTAAAATTACACAAATATGTTACAAATAGGTAAAAACTTCCTTTTACACTACATTTGTGATTGTATTAACAGGTATACATTGTTAATCAAAAATTAAAATTTTTAGTTCATGTCTGCTTGTAACTCTTAATAAAGTAACATATATTACTGCTTATAACTCTTGATATAGCCATATATAGTTGTCCGTATGACAAAAAAGGTTCTCCAAGTAGATACCAACTCTAGATAAATGTTAATATATGTCACACCCCCGTCTAGGGCCTAGGAGCGTGACTCAATAGTTGGTATGGTAATTGTAAATAGATCAGAGTTGCGTTAATTTGCGGAAGACTTACAAAATTTTAAGGATCGAAAATGTAACTTATATAAAAGACGGGATTATAAACACCCGTTTAAGTTGTTACAAAACATTTACTTATTTAATATTTACAAACCACCATATTAAGTTTACAAAATGAATCCGATCCATCGGATATTCAAAGCACTTCGTCACTTCAAGTGCTAAACTTGTTCACCTTCAAAATGTAAGAAAATACGCCAGCAACGAATACTGGTGAACACGCTGACGCAGAATAACTTATTTTACCTTATTACCCCTCGAGACTACGTCTGCCTCGGCCCAACGTGGCTTAGGAATAATAAAGTCAAACAACATATTATAAACTAGAGCCTCTACGCTAGGTTACCTCAGCAAACACCGCAGCGTTCGACTTAGTTAAGTACCCGTAAATATACACATAAGGTCGTACTCCATGCAGGAGAGCGTCCTACGACCAAGGGTGGTGCGATCATGCCCATACATCGCATAGTACCACCTATGTAAGGATCCAGACATACGTATACCACAGCCTGAGGGCTAGGTTTATACCCATAGTTATAACGGTTTTAGGAACACATAGTTCCTTGTAAACAATTTCACATAACAAGTTTGACTCATTTAAAAACAACTTTAAAAGTTTGGGGGCGTATTCACCTTATCTTTTTAGGATCGGCTTCACTCACCGTCCAAGGGTCTTTCCCTTTCTTTATCTCGAACCTATAGTTACGAGTATAAATATTTGTTAGTCGGATACACGATCCGGCTTAAGACCTTTAGTCTTATATCTCAATCCTCGATTGAACCTTTAGTTCAATTCTTATTTACTTGAAAACCTCTTGTTTAAAAGTAAATTATAATCCTTTAGTTTATATAAAAACCCGACGTTTCTTCTTCTCTAAGAAACGTAATATTTTCTTTTATTATTTAAGAATGCTCTTTATTCATTAAATAATATTTTCATAAAAAAGGATATAATCATATATACTTACACACATATATATGTTATCGCAATCTTCAATATCATTCTTTTATTCTTTTCTTTGTTATGTTTTCTTTTCTTTTCTTTTATCGAGGCATCGAGTATAACCTCGACTTAAGGCTTAAGCCTTGAATATAATATTACATTATATTGAATTCGATATTACGCCTAACCTTAGTGGCGTACAGAAATCCTAGAGAAATGAGCAGCACTCCGACGTCGCTTTACTTTTCTCGATCAACTTTGATATGCCAACTTCAACACTCGTCGGCACGTCTTTTGGGACTCTTTGCCATTACAACAACGCCTTCTTGATGAATGAGGGTGGAGGGTGGCACAAACTTCAAGGAATCGTTGGTGCACAATTGAAGGTTCGGGATACGTTTTACGAGGAAACAAGGCACGTTTATCGAGGAAATCATTTATATGATTTGTCGGGATTTTAGAGAGAGACTAGAGAGAGGTAGGAGCTGATTTTGGGATGTAGAAATGGAATGAGATCCCGTGGCCGCTATTTATAGGCAATTTTTGGGACCCCATCGCGGTATGCGATGGGCTCCTGGACAGACCTATCGCGTACCGTGATATAGGTCTGTCGAGTCACTGCCTAGCCTTGCCACGTGGCAGGCACCGCTCCACGTGGCGACACGCGTCAGCAGTGTTGCCACGTGGTGACACGTGGCGGCAGACACTGCCACCATGTGCCACGTGGCACACGTGTCACAACTTGTCAGACTCCCCATCGCGGTACGCGATGGGAGTCTCTTCTGACTCATCGCGTAGCGCGATGGGTCAGGAAAACCAAATTTTCATTTTCAACCCTCAAGTTTGGATTTTGGCAATTTTAGTCCCTAGACTTTCGAAAGTTGATACTCTGAACTCGAAATTTTCACGTTGTTACTTTGGAAAGTTGATACTTTATCACGTTCATACACATAAGCATACATATCATACTTACCTTATACATAGCGTTACAACCTGACAATACGTGCGATATCCGAAGATCGTTTACGTACCATCAAGCAATCATTCATACATTTCACATTATTCACATAAGGTATACGCTTATCTCTTAGGATAAGCGTATTAACAAACATATTGATTAGGCACACAGCCCCGAAAACATAACACATAAATGGGGCTAGAACTCACCTGAAGTCGGTTACGTTCACCGTTAATTGTTATTCCTTTCTTCAGTTGAGCGCGGCTAACTGTATAACAATTACTCGTATTAATTATCTATTACTAGCCATATCACTAGCTTATTTGTAATTAATTCATTCATTTCTAAGTTCAGGGACCATTCTGTCCTTCTGTTAAACTTCAATTCGTTACTTTGGTCTTAGCGAATTAGACCTTCTAATTCGTTATCTTTGTTAACGAATGGTCTTAAAGAATCAAGGGTAATTCGTTACCCTTTTCCTTAACGAATCGGATAAAGAATCAAGCCTAGTTCGTTAGGCTTCCTTATTCGAATCAGCTAAAGAATCACCCTCTGGTTCTCTAAGTTCCCTTAGCGAATCAGCTAAAGAATCACCCTCTAGTTCTCTAAGTTTCCTTAGCGAACTAGCTAAAGAATCACCCTCTGATTCTCTAAGTTTCCTTAGCGAACTAGCTGAAGAATCACCCTCTAGTTCTCTAAGTTTCCTTAGCGAACTAGCTAAAGAATCACCCTCTAGTTCTCAAAGTTCCCTTAGCGAACTAGCTAAAGAATCACCCTCTAGTTCTCTAAGTTTCCTTAGCGAACTAGCTAAAGAATCACCCTCTAGTTCTCTAAGTTTCCTTAGCGAACTAGATAAAGAATCACCCTCTAGTTCTCTAAGTTTCCTTAGCGAACTAGCTAAAGAATCACCCTCTAGTTCTCTAAGTTTCCTTAGCGAACTAGCTAAAGAATCACCCTCTAGTTCTCTAAGTTTCCTTAGGGAACTAGCTAAAGAATCACCCTTAGTTCTCTAAGTTTCCTTAGCGAATTAGGGTTAGGTCAGGGAACATTCCCTGACAGCTTTATCTTTTCCGGCGCCGCCTTTCCGGCGCCGTCATCTCCGGAAAACCGCGTTTTCGTCGGAAAAACGAGATCTCACTCGTTCTTCCACCGTTTTCATCGTTTTTCGTCCCGTTTGATCCAGATTTGAGCTAGGGTGATCCCTAAACTCATCTTAGGTCCGGTTTATACCCGATTCCACCCGGATCTTGTGATTTAAACGATTTAACGGTGTCGGCTCGTCGTTACGCGACTATAACTAACGTTTTAGGCTCGTACAATATTAAACTATCATTACCTTGGGTCGGTGCTCGGTTTCCTTCTTGATTTCGGCTAGAGATAAGGAAGAACTAGAGAGAAATCTTAAGTGTGTGTTTTAGGTGGTGTATGGAATATGTGTGAATGAGGATTAAATGGATATTAAGGGTTTATATATATGGATCATGGGCTTAAGCCCATGGTCTTTCCTTCTTTCTTTCCTAACCCAAGTCCATAACCCATATTCATTTACCCAACACTAGCTCAACTCGTATTCTATTTATCTAAACCGATAACGACCCACTATGAAATAACGAAATTTATTTTTATTATAATAACCGAAAGTAGGATGTTACAAGTCTTCCCTCCTTAAAGAGGTTTCGTCCCCGAAACCTAACTATTAAACAAATTTGGGTAAAACTTGAGCATCTCATCCTCCGCTTCCCAAGTAGCATCTGAACCTTTGTGATGCTTCCATATCACCTTCACAAAAGGTATAACCTTGTGACGAAGCTGCTTCTCCTTGCGGTCAACTATCTCGATCGGTTGCTCAATGTAGTTCAACTGTTCATCAACCTCAATGTCCATTAATGGCACGTGGGACGTGTCATCAGCTAGACATTTTCTCAGATGAGAAACATGGAAGGTTGAATGAATTCCTTTTAACTCTTCTGGCAAGTCTAGTTTATAAGCCACTTCGCCTACACGATCTATAATTTTAAACGGTCCAATGTACCTCGGACTCAACTTCCCCCTCTTCCTAAAACGGATAATTCCTTTCCAAGGAGAGACCTTGAGCATCACATTGTCACCAACGTTAAACTCAATCGGTCGTCGCCGTTTATCAGCATACGACTTCTGTCTGTCTTGAGCAGCTTTCATTCTTGCCTTGATCTGATCGAACTTCGAAGAGGTTTCTTGCATAACTTCTAGGCTTCCCATCTCTTTCTGGCCAATCTCTCCCCAACACACCGGGGTCCTACATCGTCTACCGTAAAGCATCTCAAACGGTGGCATACAAATGCTTGAATGGTAGCTGTTGTTTTAAGAGAACTCTGCTAGGTGCAGATGATCGTCCCAACTTCCTCCAAAGTCCAAAACACAAGCACGTAGCATATCCTCAAGGGTCTGGATCGTCCTTTCAGACTGTCCATAGGTTTGAGGATGATACGCCGTACTGATGTTCAACCTCGTCCCCATAGCTTCATGGAATTTCTTTCAGAACCTCGAAGTAAACCGTGTATCTCTATCAGACATGATCGATAACAGTACTCCATGCTTGGTTACAACTTCTTTAATGAACAAGCTTGCTAACATTTCTGACGAGATGGCCTCTCGTATGGGCAGAAAGTGAGCACTCTTGGTTAAACAGTCCACAATCACCCAGATAGTATCATGATGCTTAGCTGTACGAGGTAGCTTAGTTATGAAATCCATGGTGATGTGTTCCCATTTCCACTCAGGTATCTCTAGCGGTTGCATCTTCCCATAAGGCTTCTGATGTTCGGCATTGACTTGTAAGCAAGTTAAGCATTCACTGACATAATCTACTACATCATTCTTCATTCCAGGCCACCAGTAATCTCTTTTCAAGTCTTGGTACATCTTTGTAGCTCCAGGATGGATTGAGTACCTTGACTTATAAGATTCATCTAAGATTCGACTTCTAAGATCACCAGGGCATGGGATCCACATACGGTCGAACCTAGTCTTAACTCCATGAGTGTTTTCCATCAACTCATCTTGCTGGCCATAAATCCTTTCTTTCTTTACTAACCCTTCATCTACTAACACCTCTAACTGCACCTTGATGATTTCTTCAAAAAGACTTGGGTTCATGATCAACTTGTATGACTTTACTGTTGCAAGGACTTCCTCATTCTTACGACTTAACGCGTCAGCGACCACATTAGCTTTACCGGGATAGTACTTAATGTCGCAGTTATAATCCTTAATCAACTCCAACCATCTTCTCTGCCTCATGTTCAATTCTTTCTGCTAGAAGAAGTACTTTAAACTCTTATGATCTGTATAGATAGTACACTTAGTACCGTACAGATAATGCCTCCATATCTTAAGAGCATGCACTACAGCTGCTAACTCTAAATCATGCGTCGGATAAGTACTCTCATGGACTTTCAACTGTCTAGACGCGTAAACTATCATCGTTGCATCAACACGCAACCTAACCCTTGATGCGAGGCATCTGCACAAACAACCAAATCCTCATCACCATCGGGTAGAGTAAGGATTGGAGCTTGTGTGATTCTTTTCTTTAATTCCTCAAAGGCTTCTTCTTGAAACTTTCCCCAACTGAATACTATCGACTTTCGGGTCATACCGGTCAGCGGTGCGGCTATCTTGGAGAAACCTTCGATGAATCTCCTATAGTAGCCAGCTAACCCTAGGAAGCTTCGTATATCAGTCGGATTCTGTGGAGTCTTCCAATTTGTTATCTCTTCAATCTTAGCTGGGTCCACGGTAATCCCTTCAGGATTGATCACGTGACCTAGAAATTGCACTTCTCGCAACCAGAACGCGCATTTCGAAAACTTAGCGTACAACTTCTCTTTCTTCAGGACTTCCAATACCTCTCTCAAATGCTCAGCATGATCAGTCTCGTTCTTTGAATAAATCAGTATGTCATCGATGAAGACGATAACTGACTTATCCAACATCGGCCGACACACCCTATTCATCATGTCCATAAATGCTGCAGGAGCATTCGTTAGACCGAATGACATTACGAGGAACTCGTAGTGTCCATACCGCGTTCGAAACGCTGTTTTAGGGATGTCTGCCTCTTTCACCTTTAGCTGGTGATAGCCTGATCTGAGATCTATTCGTGAGAACCAACTTGAACCTTGCAGTTGGTCAAACAGATCATCAATCCTTGGCAAAGGATATCTATTCTTTACCGTAAGCTTATTCAACTCGCGATAGTCTATGCACATTCTCATACTCCATCCTTTTTCTTCACAAACAAAACCGGTGCGCCCCACGGAGAAACACTCGGTCTGATAAAACCCTTGTCGAGGAGTTCTTGCAGTTGGGACATCAATTCTTTCATCTCGGACGGTGCTAGACGGTAAGGCGCTTTCGCGACAGGTTGGGCTCCTGGTACTAAATCTATTTGGAATTCTATCTCTCGCTCCGGTGGCAACCCCGGAAGATCCTCAGGGAATACTTCTGGGTAGTCGCACACAATAGAAACATCTTTCATTTCTTTCGTCTCGGCCGTAGCGTTGACGACATACGCCAGGTAGGCACCGCACCCTCGCCTTAACAATCCTTCGGCTTTTATCATCGAAATGACATTAAGCCCATAACTTTCCTTATCACCATAAACCGTCACCGCACTACCATCCAAGGACTTTAACCTTATTATCCTACTCTTACACACTATCTGAGCTTCAAACTCAGACAACCAATCCATACCCAAAACCACATCGAACCCTCCTAAGGTCATAACATACAAGGTAACATGGAACTCATGTCCCTCCAATTCTATCTTGCAGTCCTTAACCATTTTCATTATTTTAACCGAAGTGTCATTAGCGGTTTCTACTATAAGAGTTTCAGACACTCGGCAACATTTCATTTTAGCTAGTTTACTAAATGGTGTGGCTACGAAACTTTTGTTTGCGCCCGAATCAAACAATACTGAAGCGGAAATACCGTTTACTAGAAATGTACCTGTGACGACATCTGGAATCTGCTTAGCTTGCTCCTAGGTCAGCATGTAGGCCCTGGTTCTTGGCCTAGCTTGCTCAGTATCCTTCTTCCCACTCCCTCCAGCTTCACCCTCGGTACACTCCCTAGCAAAGTGACCTGTCTTACCACACTTGTAGCATGCAGGCTTAGAACTGCACTCATGAGCATAATGACCTGCCTTCCCACACTTGTAGCAAACATTCGACCCAACTCTACACTCTCCAGCATGCATCTTTCCACACTTATGACATGTATCCGAACCCTTTCCCCACCTACACTCACCACTGTGTGCCTTGCCACAAGTCTTGCACGACCTGTTCTCCCAAACTCTCGGCTGCTTGTTCTTAGGGTTCCACATCTGGGTACCGGGTCGTTTAGCAGGAGAGACCCATTTCTTCTCTTTCTTCTCGTCTCCCACCACCACATCATCCGCAGCCAGGTCTGCATAGACCATCTCTGAGAGTTCGACAGCAGAATCGAAAGTAGCAGGTTTACTTGTCCTGACTAACATGCGGACTCTCTGTGGCAATCCCCTCACATAACACTTGATTCTCTTAGCCTCAGTGTTGACCATATCGGGCACCAACCTAGACATTCGGTTGAACTCAGTGGTGTACTCACGATGTGTCATCGTCCCAGCTTTCAAGTTCAGGAACTTCATCTCCGCCCTTTCAACTTCTGCATCAGCACAGAACCTCTTCATCACTAACTCCTTCAGATCCTCCCACTTCATGGCCTTGATTTCCTCTCGACTCCTTCTTTGCTCAATCGATTCCCCCTAATACATTGCCTCATCTTCAAACAATTGGGTGGCATAACCAACAGCTTGATCGGGACGACACTCGCTAATGCGGATAATTTTATCCATGGCGGTTATCCGCTGAAGAGTAGCGATTGCGTCTCCCAAACCAGTCAGCTTCGGTGGGTCGCATCCTTGAAGGACTTATAGTTGCACCCACCTCGGCCTCTCTTCCTGTCACCAGCTTTCCCAGACTTAACCACACTTGAGGCCTCCCTCTCTTCTTCCTCATCTCTCCTACCCTCACCTCCTGCCCCTCCAGCAGTTCTTTCACGGCTTCCAGCAGACCCTTCAGGGGTAATATTCTTCACAGCAATGGCTACAGCTTGGACAATAGCTGCCTGAATTGCAGGATCCAGTTGACACCCTTCGTTGTTGTTCGGGTCTCTTCTAGCTGCGCTTCCTTCATCTCCGGTGTTGGAAGCGGTCTCAACCGAAGGTTGTTGGGCACGACGAGGCCTGCCACGACGTCTAGCAGGGCCCTCAGTTCTCGCAATCACTCCAGCTTCTGCATCGCCTCCCGTTCCAGCCATCGTATTCTAAAGAAAAAGGGAAAACACAAACGTCATCAGTCAAGGAACTATTTAGTACAAGGATAGTAAGGCTAACAGGTAATAACGGTGGCCAATTGTGATTAGCTGATCACGTTACTTTTCGTGTCCTATACACTTCCCCTTATGAGTCTATTTGTGCTGGTTCTATTCTAAACAGTTAATCAATCAAATAATCCTATCCCTAACATTCACATATCCTTTCTTTAGCAATCAAGCTAACATTAACATACATATTTATCCATACACTTTACCGTTACTGGGCTTGCTTGAGTGACACATGACATTCTTGAACTGGCATCTTATTTCTTTTCTTACTTTAATCCCATTCTCTGTTCGAGTCTAAGCATATAGGATGCTTAAATCTCTCGAACTTTGCTCTGATACCAACTTGTAAGGCCCCGTTACCGGTAACCCTACTTTCGTGTTGGATTTACTCATAAACGCAGTTCTAATATCAGAGTTAATTAAAAACATTCGCGGAATATAAAAACTTTAATAAAACATTTCATAACAATTCAAAACTTGTCTTAAACAACCAACTTGTCTTTCGAAAACTAAGTAATTAAAACATAACACGCCCTGAGCCTTCCGATGCCAGTCTCTTATTCAACGCCACGTGTCCCCTCAAGCGAGCTGCCTCATCCTACTCACATGCGTGCATACTAAAAGTTAGCTACGCTGAGTGAGTTCTAGTTAATCATACATTATACAATACACACAAACTTATATTCTTTCGTTCATACTTTCTTTTGTACTAACTTGCTTCCATATCTTAAGTTATAAAGAGCATTACGCCCTACATTCCTCGAGTATTATCAGGGCTCGGTACCCTCCTTCCTCGAGTATTATTAGGGCTCGGTACACTCCTTCCTCGAGTATTATTAGGGCTCGGTACCCTCTTTCCTCGAATATTAGTAGGGTTCAGTTCCCTAGTTCTCGAATATTAGTAGGGTTCGATTCCCTCTTCATTACCATACAACCATACATCATACCTCGAGTATTATTAGGGCTCGGTACCCTTTTTGTAACCATACAACCATCCTTTCCTTCTTCTATTAACTTTATCACGTTCATACACATAAGCATACATATCATACTTACCTTATACATAGCGGTACAACCTGACAGTAGGTGCGATATCCGAAGATCGTTCACGTACCATCAAGCAATCATTCATACATTTCACATTATTCACATAAGGTATACACTTATCTCTTAGGATAAGCGTATTAACAAACATATTGAGTATGCACACAGCCCCGAAAACATAACACATAAATGGGGTTAGAACTCACCTGAAGTCGGTTATGTTCACCGTTAATTGTTATTCCTTTCTTCAGTTGGACGCGACTAACTGTATAACAATTACTTGTATTAATTATCTATTACTAGCCATATCACTAGCTTATTTGTAATTAATTCATTCCTTTCTAAGTTCAGGGACCATTCTGTCCTTCTGTTAAACTTCAATTCGTTACTTTGGTCTTAGCGAATTAGACCTTCTGATTCGTTATCTTTGTTAACGAATGGTCTTAAAGAATCAAGGGTGATTCGTTACCCTTTTCCTTAACGAATCGGATAAAGAATCAAGCCTAGTTCTTTAGGCTTCCTTATGCGAATCAGCTAAAGAATCACCCTCTGGTTCTCTAAGTTCCCTTAGCGAATCAGCTAAAGAATCACCCTCTAGTTCTCTAAGTTTCCTTAGCAAACTAGCTAAAGAATCACCATCTGATTCTCTAAGTTTCCTTAGCGAACTAGCTAAAGAATCACCCTCTAGTTCTCTAAATTTCCTTAGCGAACTAGCTAAAGAATCACCCTCTAGTTCTCAAAGTTCCCTTAGCGAATCAGCTAAAGAATCACCCTCTAGTTCTCTAAGTTTCCTTAGCGAACTAGCTAAAGAATCACCCTCTGATTCTCTAAGTTTCCTTAGCGAACTAGCTAAAGAATCTCCCTCTAGTTCTCTAAGTTTCCTTAGCGAACTAGGGTTAGCTCAGGGAACATTACCTGACACCTTTATCTTTTCCGGCGCCGTCATCGCCGGAAAACCGCGTCAAAAACGAGATCTCACTCGTTCTTCCACCGTTTTCATCGTTTTTCGTCCCGTTTGATCCAGATTTGAGTTAGGGTGATCCCTAAACTCATCTTAGGTCCGGTTTATACCCGATTCCACCCGGATCTTGTGATTTAAACGGTTTAACGGTGTCGGTTCGTCGTTACGCGACTATAACTAACGTTTTAGGCTCGTACAATATTAAACTATCATTACCTCGGGTCGGTGCTCGGTTTCCTTCTTGATTTCGGCTAGAGATAAGGAAGAACTAGAGAGAAATCTTAAGTGTGTGTTATGAATGGTGTATGGAATATGTGTGAATGAGGATTAAATGGATATTAAGGGTTTATATATATGGATCATGGGCTTAAGCCCATGGTCTTTCCTTCTTTCTTTCCTAACCCAAGTCCATAACCCATATTCATTTACCCAACACTAGCCCAACTCGTATTCTATTTATCTAAACCGATAACGACCCACTATGAAATAACGAAATTTATTTTTATTATAATAACCGAAAGTAGGATGTTACAAAAAATATCCATACACATAAAATATCATAGCTTTTAATCAATTAATATGATGTCATTAATTGAGAACATCTGCTCATGTTTATCCAAAAAACATGATTAACCCAAAAACCATATATCTGAACTTTGATTATATAATCATCCTTGGAATCTTTACAATTTGAAATTGATTGATCATGATAAATTTGTTATCATTAATATTCTGTGTATGACAATTGACTTTATATTTTACAATTAAAAATTGTATAATCAAGCAACATAAAAACAGAAAATGTAAATATAACAAAATTATTTGTTTATTTCATATGAATGTAATTGCCAGGAAAATAAAAAATACATACTAACATTAAAACCATGTTCAAATAATAGTGATTATTCTGAGTTAGAAGAATATTAGAAGATTTAAGTTGCATCAAGTGAAGGTAGTGATTCTTATTTATAATCGTTGAAAGTAGGGCTGTCACTTTTACCCGTAACATGAAACCCAACCCAAGAAAACCCGTACATGAACCCAAATTAACCCGGCCTGAGAAACTCAAACCCAAGAAAATACTAACCCGAACCTGAACCGAAGTAATTGAGGTTGGTTCTTGGGTCCGAATTCTAGGTTTCAGGTCAACCAGAAAACTTTTAGTTTTATAATCATATGTATTTTTAGGTATTAAAGGCTAAGGCTTAGCCGCTGACGTTATCAGGATTTAGTCCAAGTCGATTGTTCTCATTCCACATATTATGAATCGAATGTTTATTGTTTATTATTTTGAATATGAACCATAATAAACACTTTAATTAACTCTTCAAAATTCACCAATCGTCTCTTGTCAATCCACATGGAGAATACTTGTTATATATAGTAATGGATTTAGTTGGAATAAATCTATAAGTTTAATGTCATATATTTAAATGACTTAAAAGATAAGGACCATATATGAAAATTGGTTGAAAAAAAGGTGAGGAGGCCTATGATATTAACAAGTGGCAAAAATGGTAGGCTTTTATTAGAATAGATAGATATTATACCTCGTGGTGGTGGTATAAAGTAAAATCCACGGTTGATTAAATAATGCTTAATGCACATCTTTTTGGTCGGTGCAAACTCAAAAAATAATATTTGTTTTAATTTATTGTCACATAAACCACTTATTTTATTAGATTTCGTCATGGTTTCTATCTTTTGCTTACAATCATCTAGAAAGATTAAAAATATGAATATATATATATATGATCCGTGTATTATATAATTAGTTTTCACAATTATTTGATTTAACTAAGTTTTATCAAACTTGTTTATAGTAGGTAGGGATGTAAACAAATTGAACGACCATGAATAAAAATATGTTTGTGTTTGTTTAATTAACTTTAAACGTTCACGGAAAAAGAAACTTGGAGTGATTATATTTGAATAGAAAGGAATATTTACTTTAGGACATGTTTTCTGATAATATAAATTAACCAAAGATTTAATATTAGTATCACATGGGTTAACCTAATAAAGCAATGTCTCTTCATTACTCATTATCATGCCCATGTGAATATGATTGCTCATCAAGGAAGAAACTTGTTTTGTTTGGATTATCTTATATCTATCTGGGCTTAATGATTAAACTTTGATTGGGCCTCTAAAAGAATGGAGTTATGGCATGTCAACGGGTGAGGATTTTTCTTATTTAGGCCACCTGCAGTGGACGTGGTCTTTGGGCAGAGAACCCCCCCTCCCCCCCCCCCTGGAATTGTGGGGTGATAGGGGGCATAGTATTTATCGCCTGCTTCCATCTTGATTTTTTTATTATTAAATGGATTGTGTGTGGTGTATATATATACATATATATATAGAGAGAGAGAGAGCTACAACACCATTACACCCCAAAAACAAAAACTCATCATTTGTTGACTGGGCGCCTCATGACGTAAAACGCTCATTTTGTAGCCCCTCCACTACACATAGCCTTAGGCAAGAATCACATGCTTCGAATATGTCAGAGCCGCTTGAGAGTTACTTGAGATTGATATAATAAAAATTTTGAAATGAAACGAGCGTTTTCAAGCCCAAGCCTCATATAAAGCTTGTTTAGTTATCGAGCCCATACTCGAGCCTTTTGTATTTTCATTTTTTACCTCCTTTGAACTTCCATGTATTAGTTTCGCACCGCACAACCAGGGTCGAAAAATGACTAGTGAGCTGAGTTTGAGCTTTAGAAAAAGAGCTCGAAACGAGCCGAGCTTGAGTTCTTGTAAGTCTAAACAAGCCGAGTTCGGGCTTGGCTCGACTCATTTACACCCTTAGCTACAAAGAATGAAAATCACATGAGAGTGAAGCCCTATAAAGAGTATTAAAAACATGTAAAACAATACAAATGTATTCAGACCAAATTAAAAATACTTATTAAAATCCTAACTATTTGTAGAAGATGTAATAACCAAAACAAACAAGTATTAAAAGTTTTTAACCTATGATGTAAAACACATATACCTACAACAATGAGTTGCACGGTGATACAAGAACGAAACCGCCCTAGCATAGCAGAGACTGGAGACGAAGACGGATGCAAAGTGATAACGACCTAATATCGAATGTCATAAGAACACTCCAACAATTCGTGATAAATTAGGGGCGGATAAATTTACTGACAGAATACGTTCCATTAAGAATAATTTGTCATATATATTCCTTAATGGTGTTGAAAGACCTATTGTTACGATACAAAATGGTAACCGAGCAATTAAGAGATAAAGAATTGTATATTTAACGAACTCTGTTATGATGATTATTTACAACTATAACCTCCTACTTCCTAACAATGACACATAACCCCCTATACTATTTAATACCTCACAAAACCTTGAAGACACAGCATATATACCCTATACATACATAACTACATAAACATATCTATATACATGTATGTATTAATTATTAATTTCATTTTGTAAGTATTAGAATAGTTTATTAGGCAATGAAATGCAAAATAGTGTTCAACCAGATCAAAGATAAAAAAAAACATTTTATTATAAACCTTATGCAAAACCAATTACATTCTTAAATGTAACAAAAAACAATCAAAATAGTTCATTCTTAGTCCTAGACACTTAAAGCACAAAAAGATCATCCTTTTCGGGTCATCGACACCGTAACATTAACGAGCGTGGTCTTCTCTTTAGACATTGAAACCTTGATATTATTTGTGTATCTCTTAAACACCTCCTCAATAACCGACTCGCCAAAGTGACTCAAGACCAAAGGCTCTGCGACCGCTCTCATGCATTTGCCCATATTGTATCCTTGCTCATGCTCTCCAGATAAATTAAGATTGTGGTCTGTGCTTGCATCCCAATTCACTTCGGAAACCTCAAGGCGATCAATCACGAACGAGCCTTCTTTCTCGACTTCGTTACTAACTTTAGGACTTGGAGTGTACTGTGGAATGTTAAATGAATCCAATTTCTCTTCTTCTATAAGTCCCTATTGAGAGATAGTATATTATACTCTTGACGCAAAATTAAAAAAAATTAAGAATAACTTTAAGTAACTTTTTGTTTATTTCACAAAGAGTGTACAGTGTTTAAAGTTTAAACCATTGTTTATACCTCAGAAACCATATCATTTAGAGACGTGGCTAAGAGGTCCCATACGTAACAACATTCTTTGCTACAAGGATCATCGCTTTGCCTCCCTAGTATCGTCAAAACCATGCATCCACCACTCACCACCTCCTCCGCACGACACTTGAGAAACGTGAAAAAATCGTTTTGAAATTGTTCATGATACGCTTTTATTACACTTGGAGGGCTTGTTGTTGACATGTATATATTCCCTTTGTTTGTGTTCACCATTTCAGGAACCTGTTCAATTATCATATGTTCCATTAGAAGTTTATTCACACACATACATGCACATGTGTGTGTATATATATGTGAGTATCATTACAGAACTCTTAATAACTAACGTTTTCTATAAAAATTTATATTTTAATGTTATTTAAGTGTAATTTTATCACTTTTTATATCTGTATATATATATATATACCTAATATATACCTGGGAGAGCCACATGAGACTATATGAAGAGTAGACAAAATGAATGCTTTTTCTAGGAAACAATCTGTTATAGAACGATCCAGGAACACCCGAAACATAACACGTTGGAGAAGAGTTGGACAACATTTGGTTCCTAAGGTTCTTTTGAAATTTTGACACATAGTGAAAAATGGTGTTGAAATCATTGTGTGGAAGGTCATTCAAGTAGAATTGTATTTCGGGTAATTCATCGCTGCCTAACTTGAGTCGAATCTTGTCGATTGACTTGATGAGCTCCGATGCCACTAGTAATGTGTTCGGTCCAGATGAACATCCAAGATCCGCCATGATTAGGTTTTTGGGGTGATTCATATCTAAATAGAGATTTGCCAAAGCGTCATCGATTATGGGTTTTGTCATTGATATAACCTTCTCTGTCGCGCATAAACAAAATTTATAAGTTAGTTTCTTCATGCATCAATAATAAACACTCACACACACATATTATATATACATACATACATACATACGTATTAGTAGCTATGTATGACAAATCATTCTTAACAGGACATATTTTTCAGTAAATTTATCCGTCAGCAATCTATCATAAATGATATTACCCCACTACTATTTTCCCGATGGATTTCTGACGGATTTAAAGCATGCAAGAGAAATCTTGGATTTAAACTTAAACTAGGATTTAGGACCCGCGCTTCGCGACGGGTCCGTTAAATCAAAAAAAATATATAAGTAAAAACGTTAAACCATAAACTCGCTGCAAGTCGATGCAAAGTCAGTCTGTATCAAGTTATGACATCGAAACTAAACAAAAGAAATAAACCCGTCAATGCCAAAATACAACAAATTTTCATATGTGGAACCAAAAAGACAGGCATGTTACTGTTGCGAACCAACACAAATTCGGTTCGTATCAGCGGTACCAACACACATTCGTAAACATAAATTAGTAATCCTAAAATAATATTTTAAAGGCGAGCTAGGTATCAAACGTTGAAATGCGGATATAAACCATGTGACGATGAGATATTTTTAAATCATAAAAAAGTTTTGGTCATTGTAAAGGCAACTATAAAAAAATGAAAGCAAAGTTTAAGAAAATCGTTTAACCAAAAATAAAATATGTAAAACCGACATTTGCCCAAGTCTAGTGTTTAATAATATAGTTGGTTAAATATTTGTATTAGTTGACAAAATATTTATAATAAAAGAAGTAAAAACCATTATTGTTATTTATGAAATTATGATTAATGAATTAGTGATTATAATAATTAATAAAATATTAAAAAGTGAATAGTAAAATGAATAGTGATGTTGTGAGAGGGATATAATCATCTTTTTAATATATATATATATTAATAGCAACGACATAAGATTCATCGTACCTGTAAAAACGAATTGTTGGAGTAGCTATAATCTCTATCCCCACCGTTCATACGAAGCACCTGACTAACGTCCATAGCTCTCCCAGTGACTCGAATATACACTCGTTTATCTCACACTAAAACACTATACAACAAGATACAAGTTTAATTATAGCTATAGAGTTTGGGCTATACTTCTATTTATACACATCTTGTACTACAATTAATGATTTTATAATCATTAAAAAAAACCATTATTCTTTTCATATTTCATGATGGTCGTGAAAAGCATTTAGTATTTGTTTATAGAAGGTGTCAAATGATTCAAAATGCAAGCATATGACCGTATTATTATTGTCTCTTGTACGTAAGCAAAACTCAGACAAGTACTATTTCCACATGTTTTTGTTTGATCACGTATCATCACTTTAAAAACTAGTTAAACAATATTTTTTTTATGTATAATTGGCTAAAAGTTTGAAATAGTAATGAAAACACGTAATATTTTTAAAGTTTGTTTGTTTTTTTCTTTTATTAATGAGAATATCCCAATCAAGGTTAGTTTGGCCGTAACTTCAATTTTATTTTTTATAAATATTTTTTCCATTTGACATCTAACGTTAAATTTTGTTGTTCTCTAACAACATAAAATATCTTAACATTTTTAAAACTATAAATTCATAGCTTTTTTTGATGAACTTGTTTTCTACGTTTCAATATAAATTTTATAAAATTTATTTTTTTAAATAATATTTATTTGACATCTAACGTTAAATTTAGTTGTTCTCTAACAACATAAAATATCTAACATTTTTAAAACTGTAAATTCATAGCTTTTTATTAACTTGTTTTTTACGTTTCAATATAAATTTTATAAAAAGATTGAGTTATATCTGAAGTAATAAAAAACTAATATTTTACAACACCAAAATATATTTATAATTATATTTATATCAAGAAGTATTAGAAAACTTTCAAAAAATACTTTTACAAATTTATCCATTTACAAAACAAATTCCTAGTGGAATATACAAGTTTTGAATATTAGAAATGTTGCAGACTTAAAATATTAATCCCAAAATATATGGTGATCCATGAAGATACTTTATTTTTAAAATTTTAGAATCAGTCAAACCATTATATATTTAATTAGTTCAAAACTTCAAATACTTAATTAGTTCATGAAGATCATGAGTGTGTAAATTATTAACAAAAACAACTAAAATAATGATTTTAGTGGCAAGAGTTTTATCCACACCGACCACTGAAAAAAAATGAATTTTACTATCCATTGGTAATATACGAATTATGGTTTTTTATGATGATGATGGCTTATATATATATAATCAAACCATTTAAAATTTTAATTTAAATAGTTTATTCGTAATATCGGTTCATTATTTTGGTTTGGTTAATAACCAAAATCATATTTTAGCTAAAATTTTTACTTAGAAGTACATAAAATTTATGCATTATATAAATAGATGATATCAAGATATAAATAAAAGAATGAAATGAATGTATAAATACATGAATTGGGGGTATAAAACATAAAATAATGAAATGGAGGTATAAAAGCTATAAAAATTTGAAAATATGAATCGTTTGATTCGGTTAAGCGATGGCAAAAAAACCGATAACTGAAATTCGGTTAGTTTTGACAGTTTTTGAAACAGTTCGGTTAACTGTTCGTTCATTGCTCATCCTACCCATAAATGATTTTCGATAAGTGTTTATTGTCTAATAAATATACATGTGATTCACAAAAGGTTTTTCTAAGTACTAGAAGATCAAGTACTAACAACAATGTGTGATATAAAATTAGAGAGTGTTGATGTTTACTTTCTTAAACTAAATTAAACATATGAGAATTATGAAATTACACTCACATGGATTATTAATATAATAAACCATATCATGCATGGTCATGGTTGGAGGCAACTTAAGGATTCGAGTAACATGTGATGATTTGTTATTAGAAATAGCCATATAGGATTCTAGAATCATTCTAATCTTTTTAATTAGTTCAAATACTCAATCAGTCAACCACCATTAGTCAAAGGTAACCAAACTAGGTTATGGACGGTTAATGTTTAATTTTTTTTCTTAACCTTTTTATATTTTCATTCACCCGTTCATTCCATTTTTTATTACACGATTATAAATTTTATAAACAACCTATCCTAACCCTGCGATACCATTGTGTTTTATTTTTGAGCGAACAATGATTAAGTTTTAGTATATATATATGTTATAATGCATGGTGTTTTAGTTCATATATATTCACTTTGGTTTACTTTATTAAAATAATAGACAAAGCTACTATGATGTTTTGTTTCTACAATGTGTTTTTAAGTTCATAAGTTTTGTGAAGCGTCTTTTATTTATTAATTAATTAATTTATACTTTTAGTAATTTTCTAAAAATGGTGTTTTTGTTTTTTTTATAAAAAGGAACAGATTATGAAGTGAGCTTTATTTTTAAAATGAGTCATTTCTTAAATAGTGTAAAAACACATGATGTCATTAATTTCATCTTAATCATTTACTAATATAATCTAATGGCTAAAAGGTCTTCGTAATCTTTTTAAAACACTAGGCTTGCTAGCGTAACTACAACTAGGGGTGAGCAGAAAATGGGTCAGACTTGCAAAACCCATCACACCCGAACCTGCGATAATCGTTTCTAGAAGCGGGTTTGAAGTAAGATCCGCAAAATCCGATTACAATTCAAACTAAAAAAACAATCTGGTTTTAACATGAGAAGACCATTATCAGCAAGTAGCCTAAATATCTTCCCTAACTATCGATTCACTGAGACGGCTCTACATAAACTGCGTTGAATTCCGCTCAAATAACACATTATGAACCATTAAATCAATGACTAACAAAAGACAACCCAAATCAAAATCCAATCTATTCATCATGAAAACCGTTGTTTGACTATATGAAAGTCAACTATAGATCTTGCTTCAAATTGCCGAAATCAGACCCACCAAACCATATCAAAACTCAAAGCGTATACTTTTAATATGTTATGTATCTGCTCTGCTAGAAACAAGTTATCAGATCCTAGGCCAGATTGGTTTTGGTCTAAACGGATCTACTATTCATCACGAAAACGGTAGTTTGACCAGATGAAAGTCAACGTTACAGATCTCGTTTCAAATAGCTAGGACCGTACCCACTAAACCATACCCTATCAAAACCCAAACCGTATACTTTTAATCGGTTATGCATCTGGGAATGCTTAAAACAAGTTATCAAATCCCACGTCAGACTATTCATCACCAAAACGGTAGTTTGACCAAATGAACTCAACGTTACAAATCTCGTTTCAAATTGCCGGAACCAGACCCGCCAGACCAGACCTTATCAAAACTCAAACCGTATACTTTTAATCGGTTCTACGTCTGGGCATGCTAGAAACAAGTTGTCAAATCCCGGGTCAGATCCAAACGGGTCTACTATTCATTACAATACATTTAATACATTTAAGGTTGGGTCTTTATTTATTTTATGTATGAACATATTGACTTTTTTGCTAAAAAATCCGTCTTTTGACCTAATTCTCAACAACACAATAATATTAATAATAATAATAATAAGATCAAAATCCATCAATGATTCTTTCTGGGTGAAGAAAAAAGACGAAATTAAACCGCAATTAAGGTCATTTTTTCATATAAAAATCCTTAATTTGCATCGTATATTCACTGGTACGTTCAATTTCTTAATTTTTTATTATTTTTTTTATTTATATAATTTGAATTTATCATCGCATAATTTGGGTTCCATGATCGGTAGATATGATAATCTTTGTATTTACTATTTGGGTTTTATTTGTTGATTTTTAATTTTTTACAATTAATTTGATAGGTTATAGAAGATATTAATGGTGGTTTAGTTGAATTCCAGGTTGGATTTTTTTTATAGTTTTTGGTGTGAAATTTAGGGGTGCAAACGAGCCGAGCTGCTCGCAAGCCAGGGCTGTTCTAAAGTCGAGCCAGGGTGGGTTCGAGCTCGACCTTGAAGTTAAATGAGCCTCAGCTCGGCTCGGTTACGAAAATGAGCCAGCTCGGCTCATGTCGTTCCAAATCAAGTTTTTTTAGCTACTTTTATTCGAGCTTTTATTGAACGAGCTACTACTGGAGCTCGGATTGATAAAAAAAGCTTGAAAAGAGGCGAGCTTTTTTGAGGTCGATTCCAAAATAAAGCTTGTTTAGTTATTGAGCTTTGGCTCGTTTAAGGTACTACACGAGCTTGACCCGAGCTTAGGCTTGTTTAAGGTTTTAATTTATTTTGAGAGAAAACTCAAAATATAGAAAAATATTTTAAACCGTATAAAAATTAATTAATAAATAATAAACGAGCTGAGCTCAAGTTTGTAAAACGAACTCACGAGCCAAGCTCAAACTTGAGCTCTTTCATTTGATTGATTTTTGTTCAAACAATTACAATTTTGTTGAGCTTAGCTAAAGTTTGAGCTCTTTCATTTGATTGATTTTTGTTCAAACAATTACAATTTTGTTGAGCTTAGCTAAACAAACACCACTAACACACTATCCATATACCACTGACGTGACATGTGGGCTGTATGACATGCAAAAATGATCATATGGGTCATATGGCCCGCAAATTATGCAACCCACATAATGTGTTTGACTAATGCAGAAATGACTGATGTGACCACTGACAAAGTCATACGGCCCGTTTGATAATTTTTTGTCCTATCATACCGCCCTCATGGCCATTTTTCGGCTTTTCGTTCTATTATACGGCCTGTATGAGCATTTTTTGCCTAATCGTATGGCCCGTATGCCATCTTTGCACCATCATATGGTTCATGACTTCATGTGACATTGTATGGTTCATATGACACGATATGGGCACGTATGACATCATATGGCTCGTATGATATGACGTTAGGCTTAGTGTACACTTCCATGGGTCGTCTTTGTATAGCGTCAACCTTTACTAGAGTTAGTTCTCACTTCTAATACGATCGAAATCGAATGATCTATGTTATATATAAAATTTATACATTATAAATTGCTTAACATACTATGCAGCTTACTTATTTGCAGGAATCTATGTATTGATTGATCCTAAGGGGGGCTAAAGCATCTTAACTGTATAGCATCGGTTATGCAACCGCTTTTTCAGTTATTAGGAAATTAACATGGCTGTAACGACTGAGGAGCAGAATAATATAGACCAAGCAACTGATACATTCCCGTTGCTAGTCGAAACTCGCGAACACACTCACGAACACGTGATAGATTTGGAAACCGGAGGTGACGATGACACATTATCTAACACATCCGACGACTCTCTCCAAGTACTCTCTCGTGGCCGGCGGGGTTCGTTGACCGGGTCAGTCACACTCGGTCACCATCGGTGGAGCCCGTTTGACGCTTTATTGTGGATTTTAATTGAGCTCGGGTTTACTTTGGGCGAGATCATTGCATCGGTTGTTGTTTTGTATATTTCACAAAACGAAACGCCTCAAACGCCTTTGTTTGCTTGGATCATTGGTTATACCGCTGGGTGTATTGCAAGTCTTCCGTTTTTGTATTGGCGTTATCTTCATAGAAATCAGGGTTCCCAAAATGGGTCTAATCCGGCCCGACAGCCACCTTCCGAGGGTAATAATGATAATAGTAATCAGCCCGAACCGAATTCTTACATTACAATTTCGTTTGCTCGGTCTTCAGAAGAGGAGAACCGGGCTGCCACGTCAGCTGATATCCGGACTTGGCTAAATGCGGGTTCAAATGTTAGGTAATTTATTTTTGAATATTATATTAGATGGTTTAGATATAATATAATTTTCGTGTGATCTAACGGTTGGAAATTGTTAACAGGATTGCTAAGCTTATGGACCGTTTTAAAATGGGTTTGGATTGCTTTTTCGCTGTTTGGTTCGTAGTCGGTAACGTTTGGATATTTGGCGGTCACTCATCATATGCTGATGCTCCCAATTTGTACAGGTGGCAGTTTTGAACTTGGTTATATACAAATGGGTCGATTTGGGCTATGTTTAAGTAGGACTGTAAACGAACCGAACGAGGCGTTGTTCGTGTTTGTTTGTTAAGGTTTTATTGGAGAAACGGACGGTTCACGAACACATAAGCAAAGAAAATTTGTGTTCGTGTTCGTTCGTTTAAGAAATGATTTTGTTTATTCGTTCATTTATTTCATAAACGAACATAAATGAACAAACAGACACAAACGAACGAACATAAATGTTAGGGTAATAAAAAAAATATTCCAAAGAAAAAAAAAACCAATGTTTTCATAACCGGACCGGACACCGAATCGGACGGCCTACAGGTCGGACAACTTTAGTCAAAAAATGACGGGTTGGGCTGGAAAAATGATTTTTCAAAAAAAAATATTTTTTTCATAGAAAACCGGTTCAACCGGTCTGGTTTTCCGGTCCGACCGGCCGAACCGGTTCAGACCGGCCGGTTCACTGGGAGCCGAGCGAAGTCGCGAACTATGTTGAACTGAACCGGTCAGTGGACCGATTCCAGGTCGCACCGGTTCGACCGGCCGGTCCAGTCTCAACAACACTGAAAAAACCTTAACAACTGAACATGAGCAAGCGAACGTGAAGTCGTGGATGGAACATAAACTAATGAACATTAACAAAACATAAACGAATGTAGGCAGCCGAATATATATGAATAAACATTAACGAATTCAAACGATCAAACATAAACGAATGGACATTAACAAGCAAAAACAAACGCAAGCGACTGAATATAAACGAATGAACATTAACGAAAACAAACGATCAAACATAAACGAACACATTACCGAACGGTCAATAACACAACATCTGTTCATGTTCGTTCATTTAAATAATCAAGCATAATTTTTTTGTTCATGTTCGTTCATTTATTAAACAAACGAACATAAACAGATCAAATGGATTAAAACCTAAAAGAAAACTGAGAAAATTGGTTGAAACTTGAAACCTTAATATGTCTTTTGTTATTGTTACAGGCTGTGTATAGTGTTTCTAAGTTTTAGTTGTATCGGGTACGCAATGCCGTTCATATTATGTGGAATGATATGCTGTTGCCTGCCTTGTATTATTTCAATCCTCGGTGTTCATGAGGAAATGAACAAAGTGAAGGGAGCAAGTGAAGAGTCTATGAACGCTTTGCCGACACACAAGTTTAAAATAAAGAAAAATGTATTTAACGACGTTAAAGATAATGACGAGTCGGGAGTTGATGAAGGCGGGATTCTAGCACCAGGGACAGAAAAAGAGCGGGCCATCTCCGGGGAAGATGCTGTAAGTTTTTAACTTATTGTTTCTCACTTCTATTTGTTAACCATTATCATTAAAATTTTTTGGGCCGAAGGCGCAATTTTTTTTGGGCCTTGAGTAAAACAATTTTTTGTTGGGTTTAAATAATTAAAATTTTTTAATGGGCTTACTTGGTTATGATTTGGGTTGTGGAAAAAGTTTTTGTTTATAAAAAATAAAAATAAGCTTAAATGAGTTGAGTAATTGGATTTAAACATTAAAAATACATATATTTTTAAAATTTTCGGGCCTAGGTCCGTCGACCACTTTGTGTTGGCTCATGGTCGGCCTTGTTAATAGGACCCAAATAATTATATATTTTGATTATTATTTTTATATATAAAATATATATAATTTAGTTAAATTTTTATCGTAATTTTATATATAATAATTATTATATAAATATATATATATTTAATATATTAAATAAAAACTGTATAAGGCTCGTTTAGGCATGCAAGCCATCTTGAGCTCAATAAGTGAAGCTCCAGGCTCAGCCTCGTTTATTAAACAAACTTATTTTTATGCTCAAATTGTTTTAAGCTCTGCTTGATTCGAATTTTTAGAGAGCCGATCTCGAGCAGCTCACGGTTGACGGTTGCTGAAGTATAGTCAAATGTTTGAATTTTTTTATTTTTATTTTGTTATCAAAATTGCTTTATGAAAGAAAAAGTCAGAATATTACTGTATAAACTATAAAACTAATAATATAGCTTTTGTATTTAAATTTTAATTAAATTGCACAACCTGTTTTGACCCACAAAAACTTACCCTTTTTAACGTGAAACCCGGTTTTTTTTTTTTTAAACATATAGAGCTTGAAAATGGTGCAGGTTTGTTGCATATGTTTGGCGAAATATGCGGATAATGATCTGCTGAGAGAGCTTCCTTGCATGCATTTTTTTCATATAGAATGTGTAGATAAGTGGTTAAAGATTAAGGCATTATGTCCATTATGCAAGTTTGAAATCGGGGCTAGTAGTGACACGTCATCTACGCAAGAGTCTAATCAGCAACAAGTATGAAATATCAAGAAAGGTAAGTTAAACTCGCGGACCTCAGAGTTGCATTCGTTTAGGAAATGATGAGATTCTGTCGAGTTAAGAGTATGGTTATTGTCGGTCTTTTGGTTTAGACGATCAAATCAAATGGAATCGAGTATGTTGTTAATGGTGGTTGTTTAATAAGCATGTATTTTGTGTCTAATTTATGGTTTGAAAGTCTTAATTATTTTTAACTGTAAAACATTATGGCTTTCGGTATGTAATATCTATTCCTAGAGTCTACATAACGTTATTTAGAGATGTAATGAGCCAAGGCGCTTGTGAGCTACTTCAGACTCATTCATAAGAAGCTCAAACTTAAACGAGCTCAATAAAAACAGTAAATTGTGAGGTTTCACCATGCGGGTCGAATTATGGCCTCCAAAACCTCGGCAATTTCCATGAAGCAGACTTCGGTTTCAGTCGGTTTACCAAAGTTGATAGCCATCTCCGAGCCAACCATACGGGTCAAATCAGGTCCGACTGTATTCAGATGGAACCGGGTCAATGGATTTTGTGTTAAAGTTGATTTTTCTTTGCTAACTCGATTTTGGCATTTCGAGTGGTGTTCTTTGACCCGATCCTCTAACCGTAGTGGTATGTATGTATATCAGGTTAAAGATCACAGCCCAACGATTTGTTTTCGGTGATGAATCTGTATCCGAAAACAATCGTTGATCTATCCGTTTTATTTATCATTTTAATTTCCTATCTGTTACCAGTGATTTCCTATCAAAGGTCATAAGATTTCCTATGTGCATGATAGTAGCATGATAATCGCTTTTCGGTTAGAGGTGCACAAATACTCGGTCCGGACCCGACCCAGTGTACCCGGCCGGAACCGGTTTCTATCCGTACCCGCAGGTAGGACCAGGTATAAGATTTCTTCCCGGAACCGACCCAGAATTGGTGGAACCAGAACCGGAAATACCCGGTCAAAACCCGACCTTACCGTACCCGAAAAAAAAAACGGTGCAACCGGTCAACCTGGTCAAATACCCGACTATACCCGGAGCCGATTCCTACCCGGACCAGGTTTTGACTTTTGTTGACCATACCCGGAACCGATTCCTACCCGGTTCCCAGTTCCAGAAAATACCCGGTTTGTGCACCTCTACTTTTGGGCCTGTTAACAAGCTGTAATCGTTATCCCCGAGCCCCTAGGAACCGTTTCCCAGATAAAAAAAACATCAACTACACAAAAACTTAACAAAAAAATATGTAAAAAATAACAAAAACACAAAAGAAAGCATTCATGAACCAAAATTCAAGATTTAGTAAACATCCATAAGAAGTTTTTAAGTTCACTCTCTACATAAAGAAGAAAGATTTAAACTTTAAACTACCAACAAAGTACCCGAAAAACTCTAAAAACTTCTAGTAATTTTTTTCAATGTAAAACCAAAAACATTGCTATGTGAAAACCAAGATTCGAGTGTTTATTACGCACTCGCAAAACAAACAGGGGGGTTAGTTCATCTACCGCACAGGCTGCTGGTTGTAGTGATTCTTCTCCTTTTTCTTAGCGGCTGCAAGCCTAGCACTCCTTGCGGCCGCCTCACTGGCGGCAGCTCTCGCAGCAGCGTCCATTTCCTTGTTGGTTTTCTTCTTTTTAGCAGTAGCAGCCACCTTCTTTATCTTCTCTTTCACATCAACATTCTCTGATCCGACAGCTTCTGATGCTGCTGGATTAACAGTCTCAGGCTCAGGCTCAGGCTCAGGCTCAGGCTCAGGCTCAGGCAAGACCTGTTGTTCTTTGGTGTCCTTAGCCTTTTCCTTTTTCTTTTTCTTTTTTGCGGTTTTGCTCTCGCCACCTGGCACACTTTTGTCTTTCTTATCGGTCTCCCCGTTTCTGTTATCAGTCTTCTCTTGGGCGCCACCTGGAAAAAGAAATGCAAAAATTGGATTTTTTTAAACTACCAGTTCGTGTTCACAATTTTTCATAAGTTGGCTCATTCAGCCAATGTGGGACCGGATAGTAAGATGTAAACAAGCCAAGCAACTCGAGCTATTCAAGATCGGCTAGCCTAGTTTAAACGAGCTCGAGCATCGAACCTTTCAATATATGAGCCAAAGCCTGAGTCCAAGTTTCACTTATCGAGCTCAAGCAGGCTTGTGAGCTTAAAAGAGCTTACTATTTACAGTATTTATTTAATAAATTATATACTTACATAACATAGAATCTAGAAATAAAAAGAATTAGACTCTTTGTGGAGTAAGGTCAATGAACCACGTAATTATTATAAGATCTACTAATAAGTTACACTTAAGTTTTAATTGAGACCCTGCGTGATTTAAATACTGGAACCCGCAACTATAGTCCAAAATTATAAAATAAGAGAACCTTATTTTCAAAGCCAAAATTCCAAAACCCCTAAAGAACTAATTTAAAACTGTGTTATTTATGTAAAAGTAGCTAATGTTCATCTAACTTGAAGTTATGTAAAAGTAGCCATTTATTGTGTCAATTAAGACCGTAACGCGTGGATAACTTAACCCTCATAGGTTTAAGATCGTGTTTGAGCAACTTAGTTAATTTGTTTGTTCCATCATTGGTATTAAACTATTAATAACAGATCAACCAGTAGTATAGAATAATATTCATTTTGGCAACTCAACTAAGGTGGACCCAGTGGACTTGAATCCGATTCACCACTGACTAGAATGACAAATGAAAGGGCATAATAGTAATTTCCGAAAAAACAGCAAAAGAATGATCTGCTACTATTACCTAATATCGCGGGTTCAATTTTGTGCCTAAATTTATTGTTGGTTGCTAAAATTAGGAAATTGTGCAATTACCTAATAATTAAAACAAATATGAAGTATTGAAATTATATATGAAAGAATCTTTAATAGCTTACCATTGGCATCGTCTTGACCGTTATTTTCAGCTAACCCTAATTCTGCAAGCACTGCATCCAGCTCAGCCAGTTCTTTCTTTTTTATTTCCTTCTTCGATAACTGTCTGTCATTGTCTTTAGGCACAACAGTCTCTTTTTCAGCGGGCTTTTCAACAACGGGTTCTTTTTCTGGTTCATGGTCACTTTCCTCATCATTATCATCAGCAATTTCATCATCTTCACTTTCACTTTCCTGCAAAAAATATAATCATTCAACAAAACAACGAAATTCATCATGTTGATTATACAACATGTTCCTAACACGGTAACACCTCAATGTATGTATTCCATTCATAACTATTGTAACGCTAAAGAACTACAAACATAAATGTTCTCTATTTCAAATAACACAAGATCAACATTCTTAAAAAAATTAATATACTTTAAATAATCTTGTTTAAGTTTTTAATTGAATCTCGACTTTCTAACATGGATCATTAACTTCGAAATTCACTATCAAGAAAAAGAATGCAACTTTCTCAAATTGGCAGATACTTCTCTAGCTATAACTTCGTTTTTTAACACGTACTAAACGCTCTTCAGTTTCTTTTATCATAGATTCTATCAATACAAACGATGAAAGAAATAACCTCATGACCTCAGACTTGAAAATATAATTCTTGCATACCACATAAGAGAACCTTTTAGTAGCAATAATAACCCTAAAAAGGTCTGCTACACAGTAAGCAACAATTATACTTTTATGTTTGAGATCACGATGTTACCTCTTACATCATATGCATTTATAGAAACAATATTAAAGAAAAAACTTGAGAGTGTACATACTTTGTTAAAAAAAGATGTTGAGCTCGATAAGAACCTGCTGGTTTTAGAAAGTTGCATCTTTTACTTAAACGGAGATGAACTTAAAGATTAGTGGTCTATATTGAAAAATAGAGATTTGCTAAGATATATAACAATGATATTTAAATTGCATTAATTTTCTCATTAAATCTACAAATTAATACTCCAAGACCATTAATATATGTACGCTGAAATGATCATCGGAAAAAACTTGAAAACCCTAAGCCCAACTATCATCAGACTTTCGAACCACACTAAGATTTGGAAACCATACCACCAAACCCTAACTAAAATTTCATCCAATCAAAATAACTAAATATCATTAGAGAGTTGAAGACAATGAATACAAAAACAACGCATTCGCTACACACTTGAAGTATCTTACAAAATAGATGCTACAGCTTACTTTAAACATTAACTATCCTAAATGTTAAAACCGTCCAAAATCGAAGTTTACAAAATTTTTAAGCGTCACATTGGCAATTATCATCTCATTATTATGTGTTCAAAAAACACACAATTTACTCATGAGGTACATACAATAATAGCGTATATTATGAATTATGCTTATTATGATCCCACATTTCACAAAAATGATCATCTCAGTATCATATATTCAAAGAATAGATCATAACACTAACAATTAATAACTGTTCCCTGATGTCTTACCTCAACAGGAGTCTCATTTCCTTTGACATTCTCTGGCTGCACTCCCGCACCGGCGCCCCAAACTGGCGGTGGAGCAGTGGTTGCATAATAATCATCATCATCTTCATCATCCACATCAGCCCATGACTTAGCCGTTAATGGTGCCGGAGCCCAAAAAACCTGCTCCTTCTCTGCCTTACTCTCCTTATCCTGCTTTTTCGATTCACCCCCCTTTTTTGAAGAACCTTTATCAGACTTCTTCTTCTTCTTCTTCTTTAAGCTTCCTAGGGCTGCAAATACATTAGTACTGTTGATTGCTATCGGGTCATCCTTTCGGTTTCCACCTCCAACCATTTTTCTTCAGAAACTCAATACCTACCTTCACCAAATCAAAAAATTCAAATAACTTACATACACACACACATAGCTGTAAACGAACCGAACCGAACAAAGCCTTATTCATGTTTGTCCGTTAAGCTTTTATTGGATAAATGAACAGTCCACAAACAGCTAACTGAACGAAATTTCTTGTTCTTGTTTGTTCATTAAGGAAATGAACTTGTGCATGAACAGTTCACGAACACAAATGAACACAACGTTTTATTTAGTTTTGTTAACCGCGAACGGTCGGTGTCAACGGTTCAGTCTGGCTGTTTGTGTTGGTGTTTTATTAACCTTCATACTCACATGTTAAGTTTACATAAAAATAGCTCACATATATATACAGTTATGTTTTTAGTTAGAATCATTAAAAAATATTTAACACCTTCAAAGAACAAACATTAACGAACATAGACAGATGTAAAAACGAACACATTACCGAACGTTTATGAACACAATTGAACTAAAGTGACCTCTGTTTATGTCCGTTTAAACTAAACAAACATAAACTGACGTAAAGTCGTAAACAAACACATTATCAAACGTTCACAAACACAATTGTATGAACGTGACCTCTATTCGTTTAAATCTAACGAACATAAACAAACTTCACAGTTCACAAACACTTTGCCTAACGTTCAGTTCGTTTACAGCTACAGACACACACTTTACCAAACGTTAGGTTCGTTTACAGCCACACACACACACACACGTTGTATATGCAGCAGAACATTTTGCCAAACGTTAGATTCGTTTACAGCTATACGCACACACACACACATATATATATGAGACGCACACACATTGTATATGCAGCAGAACACTTTGCCAAATGTTCGGTTCGTTTACAGCTACACACACACACATATACATATACATATATATCACACACACACATTATAACAGTTTATTAATGGAGAATTACGGATCGTTAAATCGATACCTAAATTGACGAAACTAGGGCTCGAACAAATAAACACGAAACGACGGCGTTTACGGATGTGAAAATGACGGAAAACACGATATTATTTAACAAAACAAAGCTCCGACGGCGTTAAATTAGGATCGGAAAACGTTGAGTACGGAATTGATGAGAATTGATGACGGTGATTGGAAATGAACGACGGTGAAGGTTAGGGTTTATTATGTATGTAAATTGAAGAGAGTGGATCTGATATTAATATTAATTTTAATCAGGTGGTGGTGATGATGGTGTGGTGGTTTCTGTGATAATTATTTGATTGATTATTATTATCTTTTTTCACAATCAGGTGAATAATATTAGTTGTGTGTATCTCACATGTATTTGTTTGTGTGTATATATTAGGAAAATATTTAATTTATTTAATGATTAATAATAATAAGCGAGTCGAGTCAGGTTGAAAAGCTATTAACGAGCTGAGTTTGAGCTCAGAGTACCTGGGCTTCAAAGCATGAGGTTTTGATACATGTGGCATTTGGGGGCGGAAAAAGGCTTCATGGACTCCATCATTGTGGATAGTGTTGTAGTATTTGTTAGTTGAATGGTAGGGTGATGAATAACGATTAATTGTCGCCCAGTTGGGATTTTTACAACCATGATTGTGGAGTCAAGTCCTTTGATGAAAGTTTGTTGGATAAGACGAAATGACGGACGACCATGGTGGGTCCCTATGCCATTCTCTCTCACACATACACACTCACACACAGTTTTATTAATTTTTAAACATTGTTTACGAAGGTTTAGTGCTATGAAAGAAAATAGAGAGTTTTGAGAAAAGTTGATGCGATGCTAATGTATTAGCTTGCAGAAGTCTAGCGTTGTCGGTGTAGTATGACCCGAACTCGGTTTAGTTCATTTACACTCACTTATGTAAAGGGGATTGTATTTATGTTTATTTCATTATTTGTTCGCTTTGTAGTCCGAGAGTGATTGTATATTGTGGAAAGTTACGTTGCTCATTTAAAGACACTAGACGGGTGCCCGCGCGATGCAGCGAGTGTTTGAACTTGTTAATCACGTAACAAATATAAGTGTTTATGGTTCGGTTAAAACCTTGAAATCGTTTAAACCGGTCATTGGTTTGACTTCTTTTTTCTTTTTCTTTTTCTTTTACTTTCGGTTTGTTGGTCGGTTTCAAAATTTTCAAAACATAGTGAACGGTTGGTTCGCGGTTTACACTGTACACTGAACACCCCTACGTAACATATTAATTATTTAAAATGAAAAAAAATTATAACAATATCATATCCAAATTAAAGAGAATAAAATGCTCGTTTTTATGGTGTATTTTTTTTATAAAAATATTAACGTTTGAAAAGGCTATAGTCGTTTAAAAATCATGGGTGGAAGTTAGTTTACAACTTAAATTAAAAACATAATATGGTTAAAGATGAGGGACCAAACTTGTAAGTTGAATGGATTGTGTTTAAAAGACAAGTTTACCCTTAATAACACATGTAACTCATGCTTTAAGTGTTGTGAATTACTTAAAAATGAGCGTCTTAATTTTCCCTTGTTTGGTGTATTATAGTATAGATATATGCTACAAAAGAGACCCGTGTTATGTATTGATTATTTTCGCTTTATAGCAACATTGATTGTATGACCCGAACTTGTAATACATACTTGTAATGCGTAGACACACTTGTAATACGTAGACACACTCGTATTGATCATCTTCTATTTATAAAAACAATATAAACAAATCAAAAGCTTTTAATAGAATGGTGTTATATATGTTTGATACCTTACAACAATGCATTATATAAACAATCGAAACACTCTCTCAACGCCAAGAGTCGCGAACGATAAGTAAACATCCGTTTAACGAGACGTATGATATAGTTATACAACTCACTTAACAAATGAGAATCATGCCATTGTTGTGAGACACTAGTCACATTGGATAGGCAACCATAAATCATAATTATTATTATATGTATTATTTCATTCTTTCAATATTCTCAGTTAACACAAGCTCTTTTTTAAAATGGTTTAAATCTAATAATAACATCACTATATAAGTATATAAGGTACAATAAAAAAATAGGTGTATGTGACATCGACGCCAATATACGCTCTTAGCAACAAGATTGATATCATGAGAAAAATGCTCGTTATTTATTTCAATCAAAATTCACTAAACTACGCGACGAAAAATAGAAAAATCATAAGAAATACAATTAATACAAAGAATATTTTGATCATAAGCCACCTGTTTGATGATATACCATTAAGATACCTCATTAGTTGTCCTTGTGCGCCTTCTACATTTGCCAGTGTATCTTCCATGTTCTCATCGATCCTGTTAACGGGTCGGGTTCAAATTTCATTTTCATAAATAATTAGTGTCAGTAATAAATTAATTATTTGAATTATATGATTTATGAAGTTTAACACATTAAAAACTTTGTAAGCTAATTGCAAGTTCTCCTTGTTGAGAAACCATAATATTAATTTTTAATTCAAATAATAATATTTAATTTTTAATTTTAATGAGACTAACCTAATTGCAAGCTCTCCTTGTTGAGAAACCATGGTTGCCAATTGAGTGAAAATGCCACCTAACTCATGAATAGTTGACTCGACATTGTGAAGAGCCTCGGCCCGGCTCTGCATGTAAGTATCCTGTAACGGAATCATCTGTTGACTTTGCTGCTGTTGACTTTGACTTTGTTGTTGTAATAATGGCTGAGATTCTCCATCTGCATGCTTCCTGGAAAGTCAATAGTCAACAATGAAAGTCTATAGATAAATTTCAACTCATATACTATTGAACAGGTCAAATAATTAACTTAAAAAGAAAATGGGTCAAACGGGTCAAGGTAGCTCAATTTGATTGGTACACAGCAGATAATTTGAGTTTGACAAATCTACCCAAGCATCGCTAATACTGTTTTTTTAATCTTTTCATGCAAGATGAGAGTAAAATTGACAAATTCAAACTTTTTGATTGTGTACAGTTCGGTTTACATAGGCTGATTAGTATAAATCTGAAAGTGGTTAAAACGCCAACTTGTTTCAACGGTTTATGTACGGGGTCAGCCCGATCGGGGCCCGAAATCATCATTTTCAACCTGACACGTTTTGAACCTTTGATCTGTTACCCAACCGGCAAGGGTCGTTTTTTTACTCAAACCGAACCAGAAACCGAAAACTTGGTTTTTAAGTGTTTGAAAACAGTTCGGCTTTGGTTTTCTTTCTGGGTTCTGTCGGTTTCAGTTTTGCGGTTTTACCATTTGAACTTGAAACCGTAGAGCCAAAATTGTTTTTTGCTAAAAAAATAACGAATTTGGGCCTAAAACTCATGGCTAAATCTTCTTAATTAATTATTATGCATTTAGGTTAAAATATTTGGGTTACAGTACTTACTAAATTCTTATAATTACTTAAAATTCAAAATAAAAATTGAAAATACATAAATTCATTTTGGTTTTAGTTACATGCAAAACCGAAACTGAACCAACGATTCAGTTTTTACGAAAAGATAAAACCAAACCATCGGTTTTTGTAGGAGTTTGGTTTTTTCGGTTTTGGATCGGTTTTATGCATACCCCTACCCACTGCCCTCTTTAGCGATTTATAAAAAGACATTGGTTTCTAAATATATCTCTAAGAAGAACGTAAGGAGTCCCTACTAATAAAATCAAATGATCAATTACCGAAAATAAGCAGTAATAGATTTAATAAAGTAATCAAAATGTGCACAAAATGTCTAAATTTTACCTGGGGAATAATGGAGCTGAATTTGAGGTGTTGTTAACCCAAGGAGGCGGTGAAATTGAAGTGCTAGTTTTTGAATCTTTAATCAAGGGGCGTTGTCGGGCAAATGGATTAGCAGGCTCTTTTGAAGTATTCACAGAAAATAACTGTCTTCTATTTTCATGAACCTTCAAATTCTGCAGTCAAATGATAATAAGTTTGACTAATATGAATCACATAAACAACTTTAGATACTTAGATGTGTCAAGCAACAAAATTTACACCTCTGTTCTCATAGTAAGGACTTCTTTAAACTCTTTTGTGGCCCCCATCAGACGATTCTTCAAATTATCAACAACTGTAGTTGAATGGGTAGTTGTGTCACTTGAAATGTTATCACTTTCATTTTGTGAATTGCAAACGAGCTGCAAATCAACTACTGCTGCATTAAGTGCAGTGATGTCCTGCTTGATGACAGCTGTCAGCTCTTGTATCTCCACCGTTGGATCGTCAAAAACAGAGGTCCTTTTTGCTACTGGAAGAACAAATGAAGATTGGGTCAAAACTTGATACAAAAGATAGCAGAATCTTAGATAATTCAACTGCAAATGTATAATACAACGATGAAAAGAGCAAACCAGAACACACATTGCTACTATGTAGCCACCATATTAATAAAGAAAATAACAACCTATTGACAATAAAGTGACCTAATATATTAGTGCGTCATCAGATTGTTAGGCTTGACACAGGAACGGTAATGTCATGCAAATTTCGTTTGATCCTACCTTCACCACATATTGATAACTATGTCAACCTCTCATATAAATAGGGGATTAATTCTGTACTAGAAGTCCAAAAATATATCAACAGACAACAAATAACAATCAGCTCATCAATCATCATCACACCAGTGTGAGGATTAACTACTAAACAGGTTAGCTCCTACGTGATATCTACTTGCTTATTAACGCTTTGCACGAAGTCCTTACTTTCGTGTTGCATGGTTTATTTAGAGTTTTTAGATGATGGATAGGGTCCATCTTCCTTAGAGCCAGAGCATCTTGTTGGATCTTTTTGAGCACAATTATTTTGCTTAAAGAGGTGTTCTTATAGTCATTATCAATTATAAAAGTTTGTTGATTGTGTGCAATCAATAATGAATACAGCAGCCTTTATTATTTCCATACACATGGAGCTGGTTCGTGTACGAATCAATTTTTAACCGTAAAAACCAGAACCTAAGAGATCCTAATTACTATTCAGACAAGACGGGGTACAGGGAAAGCGCCTCGCTGCCATTCATGCAACCTGTCGGCTTTTGGCGAACGATTTTGGTAAAACTCTGGCCAAATCCTAAAAATCCGGCAAATTTCTGCAAATTGTGGGCAAACTGGTCTGAAAATCCAACGATGACCTGGAACCAGCCTAATCTAGCCCCTAAACAAGCCTAAAATGTCTAAAACCCCCTACACTAGCCCTCGTTTTTTAAGCGCCTCACGCCTTTTAATAAATAACAACTATGGTTCATCGGTGTGAAGATTAACTAGAAAACAAGTTAGCATTAAACTTTAAGGCACTGGTAAGCTCACGAGAATTAGAAAATAGATTTTAATTAATATTAATAGGCACTAATATCACCTTAAGAGATCTAATTTGTATAACATACAAACTGCATATACACATGAAGCTAAATCACAAACACAATTGCATACAATTCTCACTATAGGTTAAAATCAACAATGCATCAATAACTTTCAAAAACTAGATCTAGACATAACCTACTAGCTCACATTTCGCAAGTTTCGCTAGCTTCTGCTACGTATGAATACCGTGCCCAATTTTCGAAGCTCTTTTATTAAACTATCCAACAATGACCCTAACCAAGCCTAAAATATGTCTAAACCCTCTACAATAGCCCTCGTTTTTAAGCGCTTCGCGCCTTTATAAACTATGCTTCATCAGTGTGAGAATTAGCTAGAAAACAAGTTAGCATTAAGCTTTAAGGTGCTGGTAAGCTCACGATAATGAGAAAATAGCTTTTAATTAATATTAATAGGCACTAATATTACCTTAAGGATCTAATCTGTATGATATACAAACCTAAACAGTTAAATGCGGAAAAATATCAGATATCAGTCAACGACCGATATTTCATATATCGGTTATCGCGGTGACATAGGGATACCGGTAATTTAAATATCATGTAAAATTCATATATATATATATAGCAATTTAACACTAATAATTCAGCATACCCTCCTACCATTAACAAATTAACCTTTTGCAACTTGCAAAACACTAATAATCGTAGCAAGTAGGAAATGGTTAGGACTTAAAACACTAACATTAAACACTAAATATTGATAATTAAAACTTAAAACACTGATATCGAGAATACCGGTATATCGTCAATTTCGCTGATATTATATACAAACTGCATATTCACATGAAGCTAAATCACAATTGCATACAATTCTCACTATAGGTTAAAATCAACAATGCATCAATAATTTTATAAAAACTGAATCTAGACATAATCTAATAAACTCACATTTAGCTAATTTCGCAAGCTTCTGCGACGTATGATGAATACCGTACCCAATTTTCGAAGCTCGTTTATTAAACTCCGTCTGAAACAAAGCTTTCGATCCTTTAACCGAGCCACTACCACCGGAACCCCTAATTTCCGTACCATTTACCGATTTCCTTAACCTCTCAACTACGCTACCAAACTCCTGCGTCCGATCTCTACACGATGAGCCTGTGGATTTCAGATTCATCGTATAAACCCTAAATTTGGTCACGGATTTCAACGGCGAGGTGATATTGTGTAGGAATTGGATTGAATTTGATGCTGGTGGATGCAATTGGATCGAATTGGAGTGTGAATTCAATTGGATTGAATTGAATTGGATCAAAACCCTAAGAGAATTGGGGATTTTGTGGTTAACGTAAATGTGGATGTAGACGGAAACTGTGAATGTTGAGTTTGTTTAAGTAATCCGGATGTTATTACTTGATATTGTTCGGGTTAGTGGGCAAAAATGGGCAAAAACGGGCAAAAACCCCTGCTATCAGGCAATGTTGTAAAAATCGTCGGTTGATAGTCGGACGGTGGAGTGAGTACTAGTGATTAGTCGGGATTAGTTTAATCGGACTTTAATGTATAATTTTTAGTTTTATATACACACACATTTTTATATGTAATTTTCAGTTTTAGACATATACAAACATATTTTGGCATGAATCTCGCTGAAAACCGCTGGTTTTTGCTGGAATCTCGCCGGAAACCGCTACTTTTGGTCGGAATCTTATCGGAATCCGTTGAGTTTAGTCGGAATCTCACCAGAATCCGTCATTTTGGCTGGATTGACCATTGACCGATTAATTGGCCAACTAGCCCAAAATTAATTAATAAAGTGGGGACTAGCGATTAATCGGGGATTAATCGATGCCTAGTCGGGATTTTGAAACACTGGTATCAGGTATATTCGTTAAGTTTGGAAACTAGATGGTTAGATGACGAGCTGGATCCTGGAAGGTGACGTTTACTCATTGCACTGTCGTGCATTCAGACTAGTGCTTACGGACGTTGACCTTAAGTGAGGCATCCCCCAGATCGGAAGGCGAGTGTATCCTAGTGTGGTAAATTTAGCCAGTGACCCATTTGAAGGGTTCGTTGGCCGCTCAAAAAATAAAAAAGGATGACGAGTCAAGACGATTTCAAATGAATGGTTTTAGAAAAAAAGTGACAATATAGGTTTACTGGCTGCGTTAATTTAGAAAATGACTGCATTAAGTCATGATAATCACTTTATATGCACACAAAACTACTAATAATATATATAATATCAAAGATAAAAATCAAGTGTTATATTCACTATTTTTGCAACGAGTTATATTACAATCTGAAACTCTTTTTAGAAAATATGATCAAAATCCAATAACCAAAATGCTAAGAAACTAGAAGCAAGAACACAATACAAGCCTCAACAAAACCAACCAAAACCTTCAAAACTCTCCCATGAACCACGACGACCGATGTCCCATACGCGATCATCACCGGGAACCTACATTCCCCAACCGACGGATCCTCCCCTGTCACAACCGCCAACCCCGAAAACTCACAATCCCACTCACTTTGCCCTTGAAGTTGATAATACATATTAAACGCGTACGACGCGTTTCCCACTAAACTCAACCAATTACACGACGACCCAAACCCCAACGAGGTACAATCAGACAAACTACACGCGTAATCAATCTCCTTCGCCAACCCATCCAAATCCTTGACGCGTGGATTCAACACGCACCACTGACGTTTCATATATTCGACCCCCACGACCGGGGCCAACCCTTTATTTTTCTTTGACCCGGTCAAATCCACCTCGTATTTCGGCTTCCCATCATACTCGAAAATCCCCCAATGCGTCTCGAAAGACCCGGGAGCTATACTTTTTTTATTCTCGTCCAATAGACTAAACAGATAAATCTCCAGGTACCCCGGTCTAACCGGGGTACCTTTTAATGACAACACGTGTTTAATAACACCTTGGTTAAACCGCTTCGCGTTTTTTACATTCGCGTTAATATCCCCGTCAGTGGGCCACCCTATCTCACCAACAATAATGTCCATATCCGGGTACCCCGCTTTCGTCAGCGACGAGACTAACGTGTCGTAATTCGCGTCGAACACGTTCGTGTAAACGCGGTTTCCGTCTTTGACCGGGTTATTCGACCCGTCGAAGAAAGCGAAGTCCATCGGGAAGTACGGGTTACCGTATAAGCTGAGGAACGGGTAGATGTTGACGGTGAACGGGGCGTCGTTCGAGTAAAGGAACTGGATGATTTCGATCGTGGCGTCTTTGACTTCGGGCCGGAAGTCGCCTGCAGACGGGACGGGGTTTGATTCGGGTGATTCGTAGATGTCAGCGTTTAACGGGACGGTTGCTTTGATTCGGAGGCCTAATCCGGCTCGGTTTAGCGCGTTTTGAACGTTTTTTAACGCGGGTAATGTGATCTGCAGGTATGTTGCATTGTATGCTTTCAGAAATGGTTCATTTCCTACTGCAACGTATCTGCAACATCAGAACATGAAGAACCAAGTTGCATTAAACTGAAAAAACCGAAAGAATACAAAAACCGACGATTTTGTATATTTTTTTTGTAAAATCCGAGCATACGATTCAGTTTTGGTTTAAGCATGTAGCAAAAACCAAAAAACCTAACCAAACTAATACAAAAACCGACGGTTTGGTTTTATGTTTTTTTAAACCGAACTTACGGTTCCGTATTGGTTTGTATGTAATAAATACTGAAAAAACCAAACTAATACGAAAACCGGCGGTTTGGTTTTTTATATTTTTTGAAAACACCGGACTTACGGTTTCAGTTGTGGTTTTGCATGTAATAAAAACTGAAAGAAAACGAATATATACAAAAACTGACGGGCTGGTTTTATGTTTTTGTAAAAACCTGACTCACAGTTTGATCTTGATTTTGCATGTAATAAAAACCGGACCAATGGCATAGTATTAATATATAAGTAACTTTTAAGAATTTAATAAATATATAACTCATACATTTAGCCCAAATATAAAATAATCAATTATTTTTATAATTAACAAAATGATTTAGGCCCAAATTTATTACTTTGGGCCAATATTTAAGCTCAAAAGAGAAAACCGTAAAAATGATACCGAACGGTTTTTTAAAATTTCAAAAACCGAAATTTCAGTTTAAGCCCAAAACCGACCCAAACAAAAAAATCAAAACTGAACACCAAAATTTTGTTTTTAGTCTAAATAACAAAATGATTTAAGCCCAAATTTATTACTTTGGGCCAATTTTTAAGCTCAAAAGACAAAACCGAAAAATGATACCGAACGGTTTTTAAAAAATTCAAAAAACGAAATTTCGGTTTAAGCCCAAAACCGACCCAAATCGAAAATCCAAAATAGTTTTATTATATAAGTAACTTTTAAGAATTTAATAAACATATAACTCATACATTTAGCCCAAATGTAAAATAATCAATTATTTTTTTAAATTAACAAAATGATTTAGGCCCAAATATAAACTTTGGGCCAAATGTTATGCTCAAAAGACAAAACCGAAAAAGTGATTCCGAACAGTTTTTTAAAATTTTAAAAACCGAAATTTTGGTTTAAGCCCAAAACCGACCAAACCGAAAAATCAAAACTGAAACACCAAAATTTTGTTTTTAGCCCAAAACCGACCCAAACCGAACCATACAAACCCTGAATTCCGATTTTCTTAGAAACTTGTTACCGGTACCGCTATTTGCTCATCCCTACCGTACACACCCCTAGTTATACTTTACTCAAAATTAACAGCAATTACTACATAACAACAACTAATTAGAATCAAATTATGAAGATGAAGAACCTGAATTAAACACACTTACTTGATATCAACACCACCAGGATAGACATAACCAGTAACATTAGCATCCACCCAATACTCTGCATAACTCGGGTCTCTACTCATATCCAACAACATGAAATTGGGTATCGCCACCATCACTTCAATACCCGACCCGATTAACGCCTCCATTATCGGCTTCTCCGCTTCGAATAACTTCACTTTCTTGAACCCGTTCTCAACCATCATCTCCACCACCTTATCCGCCGGTAACTGGTGGCTTGTCATTGTGCCCCAGTTTACTCCAACACCCACATTTGAAATTGAATTTGGAATTGAATTTGTTGTTGTTGACAGTAGTGAGAAACAGAGGAGTATTGTGGTGATCATTGCCGTTGATTTAGGGTTTTGATTTGAAGGAATTGGAGGGAAAATTGAAGGTGAATTGGTTATTATTATTATTCAGTTGGGGAAGATGAGAATAATATGTCCATGCAGTAATAATGTGTGTGAGGTGATGTCATCTTTTTTATTATTTAAAACTTTTTAGTGACTAAAATGGTTGTTTTAATTTAATTTATGTTGTTTTTTTAACCGGGCTTATGTTAGTTTCAGAGTTTGGTTTGAGCGTTCACTCTGAAAATCATATTGTCGGTTGTCACTAGAGGTGGGCAAATAAACTGATTAACTGAACCGAACCGGTTTAAAACCGTTTATGTAGAAACCGGTTTGGAACCAATTAAAACCGGAGGTTTAGAGCCGGTTTGTAATTTTCTCTACCAAAACCGGTTCCAAATCGGTTAACCGAACCAAAACGGGCAAAAAACCGGTCAAAACCTGAACCGAAACCAATCAAAACCCGAATTGAAACCGATCGTAGCCTGATCAAAAACCGGTTTCAACCCGAACCGAAACCGATCATAAACCGGTTTCAACCCAAACCGGTGTTAAATTTTAAACCGTCACTTCACAATTGGTGTGCTGGCACAAGATCAATACTATATGGCGTAACATACGATGGTACTGGCAAAAACCCGGTGGACTCAGGATTCGAACTGACAGTCTCACAAGTTCTAACACAAATTCTTTATTACCTATGCCATAAGGTGAGGATACGACCAAAACTTGATTATTCTTTATTCGTTAATAATTAATTATTATAATTGTTTTTACTTCTATATATAGTTTTCTTATATATAACTTTTAAATATAGGAGTTTACAAAATTTCGAATATATAAAATTCAGACACATTTGTGCGTAAGGTGATATGATGTCATTCATCTTTTTTTTTTTTTTTTTTTTTTTGTGATTTGTAACTTTTTGATGACTAAAGTGGTTTGCTTTTTAAGTTGCTTTCAAATAATGAACTAATAAAACTCTGGATAAGGTTTTCTTATAAATTTCTAAGAAGATGATATCAAAGATTGTTCATATTCATTCATAAAAATGCATACAGGGATTGAAAATAAATAATAGAAAAGAGAGGAGACATTCTTTGAAAAGGAAACAAAATATGGCTACATAATAAGGAGAAGGATGAGTGGACAATATTAATAGACAATATTAATTCCAATAAAATTTACATAGGTGTAAGGGGACAGCTAATATATTATACTGTTTAAAAGAATAGTAAATACTCTAAATATTATATTAAGTTATTAAACTACAACTAGTATAAAATGATTTGAGCATTTGGCATTTTTCAAGCTGTTTTTAACTGAGTTTAATATCACGTTTATAAAGTTGTTTTTGCCAATCTAAGTTGTATATATAGTTACTAGATTTTACAACAATCAAACATCACAAGCTTAGAAACAACCTTTTATAATCTAACAAAAGTCTCAAATTAACTACAAAAAGTCTTAAATTTATGATGTTCGACTGTTGTAAAATCAAGTAATGAATTTGTTTCATCTAGTTCTTGGCAACAATGCCACCAATCCCTCGGTTTCCTATTTTGGGGCGTGAGGGCATCTAGCATCGGCTTCATCAACATATGTCACGGATTCATTTGGGTAGTGAAGCAAACCGAAGATAGATATTGGGCACCATAAGTAGTGCAACATGTGCCCCTAGTACCCGTGTTAGGGCACGTGGTTACAAGATACTTTGTGTGCAACTCGACTAGCTTAGTTAAACTAATGTGTCGCGCTAAGTAAGTTTGATTTACCTCTCATATACCGAGTTTGAAACGGTTCAACAGATGAGATTTGAAAACAAAAAAAGTTAAAACCTTTTGACAAGGAAATAAAAAATAATAAAAGAAAAAATTGTTAGGATTAAACTCACACACGAAACCGAACACACACGAAAGCAATAAACGAACACGAGGATTTAACGTGGTTCGGTCTAAACTGACCTACGTCCACGGGTGGCAACTAGGTATATCTTTATTGAGTGACAAATATTACAAGTACATAATGTTGTTTATATAGAGACTGAACTAGGGTTAGTAAATTATTATGCAAGAAATCTAAACCGGGCCGGGCTTGGGCCCGACCGCCCACACCCGTCTCCTCTTTTGACTTCATATAATAAACCGGGCCAACAAGGCCTACGAACCCAACAATCTCCCACTCGGAGGCCTTGAGTACTCTCGTCTGCACTCCTGATTGTACTTCTGTAATCTGAACATTAAACTTCTTCTAGTTGCCACCGCCTTCTCATCAATTAACCTGAAGGCCCGTTGAAGCTCCCCGGAGCTCCAACACGTCAGTCACGGCTGAAACTGCCCCTGACCCATTCTCTGTCCCTACCGGCTCCCACTGTAACGAACTACCGGATCCTGAGATAACCTGAGAACAAACACTCTCCATATTCAGCAAGTAATTCATTGGAGAGACTTTTACAGCTGGAATACTGGTTTTCTTAATCCACTGTCGACCTGGAACTGTAACTGAAACACGACCTGTGCTCCCACTGTCACGATGTCCCCCAACTGATTTAACCTTCCTAGCTCGTTCATCCTGAATCTTCACTTTGGCTCTGGGTTTGTTACTTGCAAAACGAACCTTCTTCTGCCCACGAGATTCTGTGAACCGGATTTTGTCTTTCACCATGCCGACCATATACAACGAACCCATTTTCTTGCCACGAGCAACCACAAGATTCCCTTTGACTACTTTCCACTGCCCATTCCCGAACTTAACATCGTGCCCTTGGTCATCCAACTGCCCAACTGAAATCAAACGTTTCTTCAAACTTGGAATAACCCTCACGTCTTTCAAAGTCCAAGAAGTACCGGCTGAAGTTATCAAATCAACGTCTCCCATACCCGTAACCTCTAAAATATCATCATTCGCTAGTCGAACCTTTCCAAAATCCCCAAATTTAAGATTCTTCATCGTTTCACTACAGTGAGTGGCATGAAACGATGCACCAGAATCCATCACCCAAGCATCAACGCTACTCTCAACACTACTGACCCCGTCATCTGTGTCGTCTTCTGTAACGTTCACCTCTTTCTTACCATTCGGACACTGATTCCTGAAGTGTCCTTTCTCTTTACAACCCCAACATTCAATATCCTTACGAGTCTTAGACTGACTCCTCTTCCTGCTCCCACTGCCTCGCTGTTTTCCCCTACCTCTACCTTCTGTGACTAGCATATTGCCTGATGATTCACCTGAACTTCTGCGTCTTGAATCTTCTCCCAGAATCAGATCTCGAATCCCATCGAAAGTAATATTTGTAGACGAACTACAAACTGCAGTCACTGTTTGCGACCAACTTTCGGGCAAAGAGGATAATAACAAGAGGCCTTGAACTTCATCATCAAACTTAATGTCAACTGACACTAAGCGGGACAAGATCGAATTAAGATTATTGATATGAGTTGTAACTGACCCACCCTCTTTCATTCTTGTTGTCACTAGCTCTTGGATAAGATAGACTTTATTCGCTGCCGAAGGCTTCTCATACATGTTGGATAGCGCCTCCATCATACCACGTGCTGTGGTTTCTTTCATGATGTTAAACGCCACATCTTCCGACAACGACAAAGTAATACAAGCCCTAGCTTTCTTGTCTAACTTCTTCCAATCTGCTTCTGACAACTTTTCTGGTTTTTCATCCTCAAACACTACATCCAAGTCTTTCTGACAAAGTAGTGCCTCAATCTGCATCTTCCACCAACCGAACTTCTGTCCGTCAAACTTCTGTATCGAAACCTTTCCGTCTTCTGCCATAACAATGACTAAAACGAAAAACTGGATAAAAACAGAGACAGACACAACAATGGCACGAGCCTGAACTTAACAACTGTTCTACTAAACTCTGTTAAAAAATCAACCTATTTATACGCAGCGGAATATCGAACTGAAAATCAGAAACCGAAACTTTAAACTGAAACGATAAACCTGACAAACGCGGTTGGCACTGGTTCTCCGTTTCTTTAACGCTTTTTCTGACTTGACAACGATTATTCAACTAAAATAGGATCTTGATTAACGCGTTCCTGGCTCGTACTTTGCAAAATATGATCTCGTCCCAACCCAAATATTTTCAAGCTAAGCTGCTCAAGACTTGGCCCATACAAATTAAACTAAATTGTTGGGCCTAGTGCCTAAATTCGTGACCCAAAGAAAATATAATTTGTTTTTCTTTCTTTTTTTTTTCTATGCCACAAAATAAACCAAATGGGCCTCCTGCCCAATTACTTCAATACGTGATCCCAAAGAAAAAAAATAAACAATTTTAGGTCTCCAACAAAGTAGGAAACTACTTACTGTACAAGGTCATCTTCTGCAACGGTGCATACGATGGTGATGACAAAGTTAATTGCTTTCAAACAGAACCAAACAACTACAACGAGCGCGCGACAACGGCTTCTGTGGCGGCGAGAGTCAGACGATAGTGGCGAAACAACGGCAGCGGAACCCTAGCGCAGTAGGGTGGCGGCAGCGGAAGGTTTGGCGGCGACTCGGCTGGTTCCCGTGTTCTTCGTGTGATTCGAACCTAAGCTCTAGATACCACTTGTTAGGATTAAACTCACACACGAAACCGAACACACACGAAAGCAATAAACGAACACGAGGATTTAACGTGGTTCGGTCTAAACTGACCTACGTCCACGGGTGGCAACTAGGTATATCTTTATTGAGTGACAAATATTACAAGTACATAATGTTGTTTATATAGAGACTGAACTAGGGTTAGTAAATTATTATGCAAGAAATCTAAACCGGGCCGGGCTTGGGCCCGACCGCCCACACCCGTCTCCTCTTTTGACTTCATATAATAAACCGGGCCAACAAGGCCTACGAACCCAACAAAAATTACCCTCTTGAACATATAATGTCTCAATTAAACTTTCCAGCATGAATCTACGTGCATTACTTTGTACTTTTGTAGTCCTCTCATTTGCTTTCTTACAACTTTTTTCAATATTATTTTCTCTCCAATCAAAAGTTATATATCTTTGTGTTTCATATCCACTTGAACAAAAAGTTGAAACATGTATACGTATATACTATGACCATATGATGCAAATCCAGTCAAGAAGATATGATTTGTCTATAAAGATATGATTCAATCTTTCAATGGTGGGGTTTTATAGTTCCTTTTCTTGTTTATCGACTTATCGTCACGATAATCAGACACATTGGCATGTCTATAGTTTTAAAGACGATCTTTTGTCTAGTTAAAGAAAAGGGATAACCAGAAATAGTGTATTCGGAACGCGTATCTTAAAACACAAGTAAACTTACAAGTGAAGTAAGAGGTTAGATTAGCACTAGATGGTCATTCTTATAAATCATGGTCTTGATACTTAAAATGTTTCAATGTCCCAATCAAGAAACAATGAAATGATATTTTCTTGAACTCATGGGTTAATATTAATATGTGAAAAGGTTTCGTGATAATCAAGCCCGTCTTTAGTTTTAAAGACATTCTTTTGCCTGATTAATAATTTCAAAAAGCGTATATTAAAGTACTTGTAAATTAAAGCAATTTGTGTCATTTTATAAATCAAGACTTTTTGATAATGATGTAAAAAGTTGCATTATCCAACTCATGAGGTCAAGTAACGTGAATGACGTGATATTTTCTTGAATTCAAGGTTTTCTACTTTCATACAAAAAGCCTAAACCTTTTTTTTTCATTTGCGATTGCAATAATCAAACCCGTCTTTTAGTTTTAATGACGCCCTTTTGTCTGATTAAGAAAGAAAATGGGATTTAGTATATTCGAAACATGTATCCTAAAGTACCCGTAAATTAACTAATTAAGTATGAGATTAGCACTTGATGGTCATTCTTGTAATGATAAGGATGTAAAACTTACAATATCTATATCAAGAAACATGATTGACATAATATTTTCTCAAATTCCATGTTTTTCATGCAAAAAGCTCAAACCTTATAATGTTTATGATCACGATTATCAAGCCCATTGTTTGTTATAAAGGCGGTCTTTTATAAATGTGAACAAGAAATAATATTCACAACACGCCTCTAAATTAACACGTCATGATTGACTCTAGAAACATGACTGACATGATATTAGAAACTCAAGACATCAAGGACATATATTAAAATATTGGACCATCCATTGTCGTCCTTACTGTCACTCACGGTGTAAACATTTTTCTCTCTCATCCGCACTCATAGAACGTGTCGTTCCTCGTCACAGACGGTCCACGGTTCATCTCCATCAAAAACCACCCGTTCAAGATGACCTTATGTTAATCAATGATATTCAATGCTCTTAAATCACCACCATCAATCATTCCAACTAACCAAATTGACCTCTTTCAAACCCTTTTACTTTTCAACCAAATATTTTCTAACAATAATATTAGACCAACCAGTCTAACCACCAAAATCCTAGTGGAGTACAATGAGCCGAGTCTGACTAGGTTGAGCTTAACTCGTTTTTGTCTTACGAGAGCTCAACCTTAGCTTAGAGCCTTTTTTTTTAAGCTGAAGCTCAACTTGTGAGTCGCTTTTTCAGCGGGCTCACTTATTGTATATTAATTTATATACATTTTTAATTGTTGTTATAATACATTTTTAGCAATGCATTAAACGAGCCTAGTGTCACGGACCAAATATTTGAAGATCGAGATACTTGAATTGTGTTGAAACGCTTGGGTCTGTTGGCTCGTCCCAGACTTCATCGGGCACGACCTCAGCGGGAAAGAAGACGTACATGCTTAGTTGTGCTTGCACGACGAACGTATCGCTGGTTGCGAGCTGTTGCCGCTCGCTTGATGAGTCCAAGGCAGGACAAAACCAGCAGACCCCCATCATAAGCGGACCGATTGGCTGGTCTTCGGGCGCCACACGAAGTCTGAGAGGTAACAGCGTGACACTAGGCTCAGCTTGAGCTCATTTAGTACATTAGGCAACCCAAATCTCGACTCGAGCTCGAAACTCCAATATGAAATTAATACAGCATACAAGACTCGAGCTCAGCTCGATAACTAAATGAGCTTTATTTAAGGGCTCGAGCTAAAAAAAGCTCGCCTGTCTGTGCTTTTTATCGTCATGATCTCAAATAGCTAGCAAGCAGCTTGGTTAGTTTCCACCCGTACAACCACCATTGGCTCGTAACTCCATTCGATATCAGTTCGACAAAAACTCAAGCTAACTCAACTCGTATAAAAGCTTCAATACAAAATTGGAATCTCCTTTAATCTTAGTAATAATAATAATAATAACCAACACTAAATTACACATACAAAAACATTATCATTCTCTTAATAACCAACACTAAACACATTCTCTTCAAAAATCATAAATACACAAAAGAAAACACTTAACTATTTTAATTCTTACACGTTTTCAATCATACTTATCATTCCAACACATAAGCATAGCCACGCATCGACGCAATATATAAAACCGAGTCTTCTGATGCTTCCTAAACGTCGAACAACGTCTCTCTTTCCGTCGCCGGTACTGCGAGGATGACATCATAAGGTACGAGTAAGTATTCATTCTTGTGATTATTATTATTATTATTATTATTATTATTATTATTATTATTATTCCGGTGAGAAAATTATTAATGAGTTGAAAATATACACTGAAAAATGGTTTGTTTAAATAGGTTGTTAAGGGTCTTCCTACTTTATCTGACTTTCAAACTTATATTTATTTGACTAGTTCGTGTTTTTAAATATTGTGAATTATTGGCTAGCATGCGACTGGAAGCAATTTATATTCAAACCAATATAATATATGAATTTTATATTTTATATTTTGAGTCACTTAATAGCGACAACGGACTCGGTTAATATAATATAGTAACAAACGTTGGTTTATGTTGTTTTAATGTGATACATAAGACGGTTATGTAGCTGTATAACTATCTCAAATTCTTAAACCTGTTGTTTTAATATAATATATAAGACGGTTATGTAACTATGTAAGTCTCTTGGATTCTCACTCCTATTAACACCGATGTAGGAGCGTTTATGAGTTAGTTCGGTTCGATTTTAGGCTAAAACCGAGCAACAATTTAAAATGTCGGTTTTTGAGTTTTTATAAACCGGTCAGTTTCGGTTTTTTGGTTTTTGTTCGGTTTATTTCGATTTTTTATTTGGGTTTGATAACTTGGGGTGGGGGTGGGGGTGGGGGGTGTTTAAATAAGTTAAATATAAACTTTTAAAATAAATATATTATTTGTTAATGTTGACATATGAATTATATAATACAGTCGTTTAGGACTAACATTTGGTGGATGGTCCAAGAAAGATTCTGAGTCATAGGTTCTAGAAGTTGAAGTTCCAACTGGCTTCTTTTGTTTCCTTCTACATAGAACCTTCTTTATTAGGAAACTTCACAAGAAAAAAAATAACTAGTTTTGTGCAATAAATTTAAACAAACTCCATTTGTTAGTATTTGGTTTGGAGAATTAAGAAACATATGCAATCATGTCAGGTTGGCAAGTTGAATTCTTCAAGCCGAACTCATTGCACATATTTATCTGTGTGGTGTCGAACCTACTCCAAAATCATGTCGCATTCGGTCCAACCCAATTATTGTTCACTTATGCTCAGGTAGTCAAGTTGACTAGTTTTATAAAGCAGGTCGTGTTAACCAACTAAAAACCTGGTTTTTTCGTGTTATGTTTGGGTTGTGTTATACTGTCATAAGTTACAAGTCTAGATATTATGGGGGCCAACCACGTATACAGAGAAATATCAAGAGATCATGTGCCGTGATATTCTCATACGGAGAAGAACAGAGGTGGGTGGGTGGAGAAGGGGGGGGGGGTAAAGTTAAAACTTTTGAGATAATCTCGTATAAATGTCCTGACCAAGCTCAAGTTGATGATAGCTCACTTAGATAAAAACTCAAGCTAGTTTGGCTCGGGTGAACTAACTCGCTCATTGGCCCGTATAATTTATCTCATTTGATCATTTCTTTGTATATTGGCAGTATCAATACAGTACGAGTTGAAACATGTATTACTTTGATAATACTGTTATCTGAGACTTTTATAGGAAAACATACATTCATCAAGTTAACTCAAGTTGGAGCCTTGGAGGCGAGCCAAATACGAGTTCGCTTTCTAGTGAAGATAACGATTTTCACAAGCTCAGACCCGAGTTAATGTTCACATGTTTGAATTCACTCTTTTAATGGCTCACGGAGTTTTCTCTTTAAAGCTAAGGTTTTTTTTATAATTTATATTCTTAAGGTAAACAAATAAAAGGTAAGCATAAAAAGTTTTAAAAGTGAACAAAACAAACACACAATAAGACCAGTATATGATAAACTGGAAACTATAATAAACAAGAATAACTTACAATTCATTTACATAAAAATTATATACTACCAAATAGACCCGACCCGTTTTCTGTTAACATAAATATAAATTAAGTTTTATACCATACCCCAATGCTGCTGGCATGCTGCTACTTCTTTTGATGATAATACTTGTCAAGAAGTTTTTCCGTGTACTCCCCAAACGTAAGTGATTCGTTAGCCTGTATCAACTGAACCACCCGACATTTATAAAACCAAAAAATAATTTCTTGGTTATTACTAAGTACTAACAGTTGTTTTTTTAATATAATATATATGGGTTCTATTGTAATTTCTAAAAAAATAAATAAATAAACTGAACCGATTAACGTTTAAAGGGTCATGAACGTACCTCTTGATTGGCATGCCCCGACTCTGGAAAAACAAGTTTTTCATCCCTGAAAATTAAATTTTTTCATCGCTGTAACATTTACACTAAAACTATAATATTTAACCAGCACATAAAATAATTTTATTTACTATAATATGGGCATGCATGATAATCCTAATGTTTTGAAAATAAATTATATAAAGTTGTATGAAATTATTAATCTATATATTAAAGGGTGTGAACAAGTTTTAGGAAGCAAACCAGTCGGGTTGCATGAATAATGCAAATGTGGAGCGTTCGAGCCCTGCTGCCTTTTCGCCTTTTGGTGCCTGAAAATAAAAGTAAATAATTTTCAAAATCAAGGCGAGTAGATATGGATATATTTGGACTCAATATTAACGGATCGATTTGGGTTATATTATTTTTATAAAGGTTTGACGACTCGAATAAAAAAGTTCAGATAAATATAGAACATGTCAATATGTCATTATGTAATTTGTCCCAAATTTTTGTGATAAAAAACCGAAATTACTCATTTTCAATCCCTTTTAAAATGAATATAGATCTCAAATTTTGCGATAAAAAAACCGAAAATACTCATGATAAATAAAATATGTGAACTTACACGAACACAATGAGGCGTTGCACAAAGACGGCCTCTTGAAAGTATTTCAGTTATGTTACCGATTTGATATGCAATTTCATCTTCTTTGTACACCACCTAAACCAAAATATAGCAAATATATAATACTTTCATTTGTTTTCTTGCATTTAACAAATAATGTTAATCAAAACAAACTACGTATATGTGGAAAGAAAGAATACGTACTTTGACTATTTGACCCGTTCTTGTTTTGATATAAAGGCCAGCCGTACTATCAGGGCAAGGTACTTCTACACCACCTTTGGTAAAAATCGCATACGTAAGACCTGCATATTAAATTCAACCAAACATAATATTTTTCAAAGAATTATTAATTATGATACAAATAACAAATCAATATCAGCTTTGTGACAAATTATCATTACTGACAAATTATGATACAAAAAAAATAATAATAAATCATTATTGAGTTTTAATATAAATTTAAAATTAAAGAAAAAATATATAAATAAATAAATACATTAATATCAGCTTAAAGCAGAAGTTTATAAATATATGCTATTATATATAGGTGAGGTAAGAACTTTTATACCAGTGAGTGACCCGTGATCCGTATGCCAACCGCACCATGATGACATGGACTCGTTATCTTGAGAGTCATTACTGCAAGTAAACTCGATTTGTTATATCTAACAGTTTCATTTGCAGTCTCGTTAAGTGAAAATTAATTACCTATTTTCAGCGGGAAAGTAATACAGCAAACGACCTTTATGACACCGAGAACGATAAACAATCTGTTCAATGCCTTCATTATGTGAGATACCTGTCTCTTTAGACACTGTTTGATTTAGAAAAGTTAAAAAGTTATCTTATAATTACCTCAAGAATGAAATATTAATATATTATAATAGATTTATATCAAGAAAAGTTACCGTATTTATCACAATGATATGCTACAAGTAAACCGACGCCGAGAATAAGCTTTCCAAGGGATTTGAAAGCTACATGCAAAAAAAAAATATTCTTGATGATTTTGTTTTACTATTGATTAATACTATCAACCTTTTACTATGCTTACAGAAGGGCAAACTGGTAAATTAATATACCATTTTTCCCCTCCAATTTACAAACAAAATATATAATTTCTAACTGCACGCGTTTTATAATCTAATTACCTATTTTAATAAAAATTTACCAATTTGCCCCTATGTAATAAAAATTTACCAATTTGAGCATGCATTCTATAATGCTTATGGAGGGGCAAATTGGTATTCTAGACTAAGATCTACACGATCCTGATACGCTGATATTAAACATACAATCACATATTATTATTCTGAACATCAAAAATTTCTTTTTATGACTTCTCAATCATAAGTCAAAATAAGATGAAAAAAGGGATACCTGTTTCAAGTTCAGGCAAGGCAGTTTGAGGCCAAATATTTGATCCGCAATATGCAGGGTACCTGTGCAGAAAAAAAGTCATTTTTCAGATTTTCTAATAGGCAAAATGGTAATTTGCTAGTGAAACTTTACCAAACAGATAAATATTGCATTTATTTTCTAATGAACATACGGCTGAAAAAGTCTACGGTTTCTATAATCTTACCTTTGAATCAGAGCAGCCTCGGTAGTAGGTTTGTCTAATATCGGATTTGCATAAAAAGAGCCTTTTAATATATCTGCAAATATTGAACATAACCATATATTTAATAAACTTATAACATGATAAGTGTATATTATATGTAATATTATACCTGGTTTTCCAGACTCAAGCTTTTCTTTCCCATGGCTCCATCCAAAGTTATACCTACATGATAACATTTTATTTCCGTCGATAAATGTTAAAATTACCAAAATGCGCTTAACTCGATATTACCTGCTCTGAGGATCTTCTAGTTCATTCTTCACATTTTCAGGAAGGTTAGCTAACCTGGTACAAACAAGAGTTGATTTTTTGAAAGCCTTTTAACAATATTAATATTAATAAAATATAAACTATTTGAAATGTTTTACCTAGGAGCAAGATTAAGAAGGTTTTGCCTTAACGAAGTGTATCCAGGAACCTAAATCAAATGATATAAGTTTCACATTCATTAAATGATTAAATGCATAGTCATTATTCTAAGAAGCAATGATCTCAAGATATTGGTTAACAAGCTAAAACTTATTTTCATCTTTTTGTCAATTGCAAGTAAAAACAATGTGTTTTCGATGTATGCAATAACCTTTTATATCAGGTTAAATGGTGACGTGGCACATCGCCACGTCATCGAAAAAATGGTGCCACGTCATCATTTCTTACATAGAATGATGGAAAATTTGAAAATATGCAATGTTTACATTGTATGTAATAACTTCTTATAGCAGGTTAAACGGAGTGACGTGGCACCAGCTTTTTGATGACGTGGCGATATGCCACATCAACATCTCTTACATAAAATGATGAAAATTTTAAAATTATAAACTTTTTCATTTTAGGTAATAACTTCTTATAGCAGGTTAAACGGTGACGTGGCACCAGCTTTTTGATGACGTGGCGATATGCCACATCAACATTTCTTACATAAAATAATGAAAATTTTAAAATTATAAACTTTTTCATTTTAGGTAATAACTTCTTATAGCAGGTTAAACGGTGACGTGGCACCAGCTTTTTGATGACGTGGCGATATGCCACATCAACATCTCTTACAAAAAAATGATGAAAATTTGAAATTATAAACCTTTTCATTTTAGGTAATAACTACTTATAGCAGGTTAAACGGTAACGTGGCACCAGCTTTTTTGATGACATGGTGATGTGCCACATCATCATTTCTTACATAGAATGTTGAAATTTTGAAATTATGCAACTTTTTCATTGTATGTAACAACTATTTATAGCAGATTAAATGGTGAAGTGGCACCAGCTTTTTGATGATGTGGCGACATGCCACATCATCATTTCTTACATAGAATGTTCAAAATTTGAAAATATGCAACTTTTTCATTGTATGTAACAACTTCTTATAGCAGATTAAACGGTGAAGTGGCACTCGCTTTTTGATGACGTGGCGACGTGCCACATCATCATTTCATAAATCGAACGATGAAATAAACCTAAACTCTTGACACTAAATTAAATTGAAAATCAAAGGTGAACTTTCATACATCAGATACTGATAATATCCCCAATCCATCTGGTCCAAATCCTTCTTCAATTTTCATTGACAAGTCAGCATCTTTATCCTAATCACATGGATTACAAACAAAACAAAAGGATTATATTATTATATATTATATAACACGTAGGGTGTGCATAAAACCAAAAAAACCAAATCAAAACAAAAACGAACGGTTGGTTTGGTTTTACGTTTTTTGTAAAAACCGAACTTTTTACTGTTTGGTTTTGGTTTTGCATGTAATAAAAAACCGAACCAAACCGAATTTACATTTTTTCATTTTAAGTAATCTATAAGAATTTAATAAATTTGCAAAATGCATAATAATCAATTAGTTATGAATCAACAAAATGAATTAGGCCCAAAATAATTACGTACTTTTTACCAAATCTTTCTTCGACCCAAAAATTTTAACCTCAAATGGCAAAATCAACATGAAACCGAAACAAAAAACGCCAGTTTGGTTATATACTTTGGCGAAAACAAGTTTTGGTTTCGCATGTGATAAAACCGAACATAATTTATAAAGTTTCATTTTTTATTTTCAGTAATTTATAAGAATTTAATAAATATTCGTCATAGCAACTCAAATATTTTAGCTCAAATGTATAATATAATAATAATAATAATGAATCAGTTACTCATTAACATAATAACTTAAAGCCCAGAATCAATAGCTTTTTTTACCAAAAACCGAAAAAACCAAAACCGGACGGTTTTCAAAAAGTTTTGGTTTGGTTTTATCCCAAAACCGACCCAAACCGAACCGTAAACATGCTAATTTCATTTAATTATATAATAATAGTAATCATCGAAAGCTATAAACGGAATATTTAATAATAATAATACTTACTTGTAGCTGTGTAAACGGGATGACCACTGTTCGAATTGTGGGAGTCTGATCGGCGGCCGGCGGCATGTTGTTGATCGGATTTCGGCGGCGGCGTGGGTTTTGTTATTATTATTATTATTATTATTTAAATCATTTGGATGCTGAAGAAGAAGAAGAAAAAAAAGAAGATGATGACTACCGCTGCTTATTTGTAGACGCGGTTATTTATAAGAGGATTATGAGATTACCACTAAACGGGTCGGGTATCACGGATTCACGGGTAGCCTGTTATTTTTATACGACACCCAATTTGAAAAATCCTGAATTCGACTAATCTGAACCCGAACCAAAGTAAATTGAGTTGGTTTTCGGGTTTAATTTATAAGTATCGGGTCAACTTGAAAAATCCGAATAAACTTTAAGTTTTGAAATTAAATATATTTTTAGGCATAATGGGCCTTGTCTTGGCTAACTATTACGGATCAATTGTCTTGGCTAACCCGAAGAACACCCGTAAACACGGGTTGAATATATGTAATGTTGACTTAACACTTATAAATTTTGTTGAGATAATTTTAAAATCAACTAGATTAACTTTTTTTGATGTGATTGATAAATGTTAATTCATGTAAAGTGTACGTCGGTCTTTACATATTCTTTTTGCACAATTAAGTTAGCATAAATGGCATTTATAAATAAAACTTTTCTAACATTTAAATTGCCTTTAAATACTTTGGGTTAAAAGAGTTTAGAAGATAATGGGTTCAAATTCAGTTAAGCAGATGTCAAGAATTAAATGAAATTCGTTGTTAAAAAAAAATAATTACACATTTGTCAGCTTTATCTTTACTCAAATATTAACAGTAGTAAAGACTACACTTTATCAAAATGGTGAGAGTTCAAACCTTGAAAACGTAATTACAAAAAAACATAGTTCATTGTAAACTAACTTTTTTGTAGTACATGTGGGTCAAGACTTGTCAAAAAACATGACAAGAAGATGGTTTACTTGATACAAAAGAGACTAAAGACGTGTCGATTGTTGAACTTAAATTTTAATAGTTATACGTATAGCAAGGCCTCGCAAGGTAAAGCTCTTGCCTCACGCTTTGACTTTCAAGGCCTAGATGACTTGAAACGCCTTACGATTTTTAACGCCAAGCTAATGTGATACTACAACTTGTTACATGATAAACCAAGCTAATCTTCAATGACCGGAAAATATTTAATATGTCCTAAAAAGAATAACTTGAAAGACTTGGCTTTCATGAGGACATTATCAGGGATATTAGTTCTTGGAAACGTTAATAATTTACTTTTTAACTTTTAGAGAAGTCTATAGAATTATCTCAGCTTTTTGTTGCATCAAATACATTGATCTTAGTTTTGTCCTAACACGGTCTGGGAGAATAGGTTTGTTAGAGCAGGTGTATTACACATTATCAAAAGGATTTGTGCCACATATACATATCTCTATGCTATTTTATCAGTAACTTACTACTATCTCTCTGCTACTTTATTCATATCCCTCAACTACTTAGAAAAGACTACATGACCACAAGACCCGATCCTAACAGTTGTTGCTTCGAAGCCTCAGTTTCAAAATATTAAGGCATACGAAGATGATGAAAATCCGAGTACTACCAAAACCGACGTTAACTCTTAGTCATACATGTAAAACATGGTAAAATATACAAAACTGGTTGCCACAGTGTTTACAACTCAACAATTGGCATGCAATAATGCGTTCTTACATTTATGTAAGAGATTAGAAATGAACCAAAGACTTGACTTTAGACTTCATGAATGTGTCATTTCTTCATAGATATATTTTGAACTCTTGGGCTTCTATATCATTTGATTGTGTGTGTGTGTGTGTAAATAATGTGAAACAAGCACAATCAGTCACCTTCTTATCTTGGTTCCTCCACCTGTCTACTTTTCCATATAATCGGCGCTACTAGCATCCACACTACCATAAAAACAAGCGAAAAATAAGCGAATGAATTGATTGCAAAAAAGTCAGTCTCGGTAATACATTTGGGATTGAAATTTTCGTGTCCGAAAATTTTGGCACAAAATAATGGATTTGGGCCTAAACCTTTTGTTAACCATCTATTAAAAAATCCGGGCATCAAACTTTCGGCCTAGAACAATGAATTTGGGCCATAAATCCAATAGCAAACATTCAAATAAGTTTGTTCGGTTTTGGAAAGAAGCTTAATTAAAACCGAAACGTAATTTTTGGTTTTCAAAGAGCGATTAATTTCATATATACCCTTATAAACTAGAAAATTTTAATATATACCCAACTTTAATGATATTTTACTTAATGACCATTCTACCCCTTTTCATTATATTTTTAATCCTATTTTTTATTTGGTTTTGGTTTTTGATCAACATCGACGATATATTTTGAGAACACTACTGTTTACGGGCCAAAATTTTTAAAAATTAAGTAAAGATGGGTTTAAAAAATTGTCCTAAAAATGGGGAAATTTTTTTAAAGTTTTAGAAAAACAAGGGTAAATTGGTCATTAATTAAATTGTTTTTGATGAATCGGGTATATTTGATATTTTAACTACTTTTAAGCGCCTATATGATATTTTTAGTTTTGCGTGGTATATATGATATTTTCCAAAGAAAGAAAAACCAAAGCGTCAGTTATTTCAGTTAAGTTTTGACGATTTTTTTTTCCGATTTGAAAGCACTTACAGTAGACACAGACGGCAAGCCACTCATTTACTATCCTGACCCAAGTACTTGTCCAACCAACATCAATAGTCCACCTGAGAAGAATGACATTTAAGTAAATTAACATTTCAATTGGCCTGCACTCATCAAAGATATTAAATTGCTATAAATCAATAATCACTTACTTTTTCATGGTGTGATTAGAAGTCCAACCAATTAACAGCATTGCAAAATACATAGCTCCAGTAGCAAACACAAAATGAAAGAATCCAAATCCATAAGGAACATCATCTTCTTCCTGTTTTTCGTCCTTTCGAAACTGCAAAAAAATACATGTTATTTTAATTTTCATCCGAAAACCGTCTTTTAAAATATAAAAGTTTCATTTTTACCTGAAAGCATTTGGAATCGATTCCTGTTGAAAACGTGGCGATCACCATTGCAAGTAATGCAACAATAAAACTCTGTAACAATATAACAATAAGAGGTGCACTCGCTTAAATGCATTTGAACACTTGATTTATCTAGTAAAACATTGTTTCGGAAGCTTACTATGATAGTTAGCCAGTCTCTTGAGGTTTCCGAATTCCTCAAACATTTGTCATCTAGTGGTTCACTGTAAAAACACCATATATGGTTTAAGTTTGAATCATAAGCACATGTAGAACTAAAAATGTCGTCTATACCAATGCAGAACTAAAAATGTCATATATGCCCTTACAAAGTAATTAAAATACCAAAAATACCCACTACATTAAAAACACTTAGGGTATAAAGGAAGAATAAGTCCTTATTATGTTTATAGAGTGTTTGGGAACCAATAAGTCCTTTTACCTGTCTCCTTATCCATAAGGCTAAAAAATGAGTTTTGAATAAGTTGAGATATGATAACTTATCTCCTTATTGGTTTAGAAAACCCATTTCACCCTTCCATTCCACCCAAACACTTTTTAAAATCAACTTATCCACTTATAAAAAAATGTCATTTTGGTCATTTTACATCAATAGGTTAAATCAAACACTTTTTAGAAAACAACTTATTGACTTATGTTAATCCAAACACTTTTTTAAAAACTCCTTATTAAAAATTCATAAGTCCTTTTTTACTTATCATAAAAAGGTCTTTTCAACTTAAATAAGGAATCCCAAACACACCCTTAGTAAATGATCGTTTTAACTTTTTTTCTAAAAACTTTAAACTTCATATATGCGCATCTCAAACTTCAAGTTTTTTTATTCACCTATTTTTAGCTTAAACTTTTGTTTACCTATTTTTTGTTAAAACTTCAAAATTTCATATTTGCCCATCTTACTTATTGTCGATGTCGATCGAAATCCAGATACAAAATAAGGTCTAAGCAAATATAATGTGAAGGGGTAGAATGATCATCACGTAAAAATTCATTGAAGTTGGGTATATATGATATTTTACTTTTGGTTGGGTATATATGAAAATTTTCAAGTTTGTAACGGTATATACGAAATTAATGCATAAAACAATTTACCTTCTAATGGCGGACCAGCATAGGAACACTATATACAGTCCCATAAAACCGGGAGTCAAGAAGCCGGCACTAACCTGTTTCAGAAATAAATAATATTAATTTCACAACATTATGATGAAATAATATCTTTGACATTTTGATGGTTGACTTACTTTCGGGTGAAGAGAGACACTGGTCATAAGTTGAAGGAGTACAAGTGTCCATGTAATAAAGAAAATGTTAAGCAAGCAAGTTGGTTGTGGTGTGTACCAAATGTACATCAAAATGATCCCGAGTATGCACACAACGTAAGCGGAAGTTGCAAGCAGCATCCAATGAATATGGCTGCAGATAAAAACAGCATTATGGTAACTATGAATACTTTAAACGATGAATACGTGTATCATTTGTTTGAGATTTAAAAGATTTACCATCTTTCTGCATATTTTTCAGATAAGCAGCAATCGTTCAGCCATGTAATGAAGCTGATTATGCTAATTAGTTGAATTAGCAGAAATACCCTGCAAAAATATCATGATAAAGATGGCTAAGAATTCTTCAAACAAAGAAATTATTAGGCCTGTATAAAAGAACAGAAAGTTCATGAACTGTTCGGAAGTTTGTTTATGTTCGTTTATTTAATAAATGAACGAACATGAACAATTTTTTTTGTTCATTTAATTAAACAAACAAACACAAACACACGTTTAGTTCGTTCATTATGTTCATTTAAATTTTAGTAAATACGTAGGTGGTTATATTTATAAAATATAAACATAAAAGGGGCTCGTTTAAATTCAGTGTATATATATATGTATGTATGTGTGTGTGTGCGCGCGTACATACATGGTTATGTTTTGTCAGTTATATTCATTTGTGTTCTTTTCTGTTTGTTCTATTGTGTTTGTCTAAGTTTGTTCATTTGTGTTCGTTTATGTTCGTGAACTGTTCGTTTAGATTTTAAGCGGGCGAACATGAACAAACACGAATTTCATGATGAACGAGCATTAACACAAAACTTTGTGTGATTATATGTTGGTGTTCGGTTAAAGTTAAATGAACGAACACGAACATGCCCTGTTTGTGTTCGTTCAGGTCGTTTACAGGCCTAGGAATTACAGGGGAAAAAAGAAGACAGGTAAGATTTAATATACCCTGCACCAAAATGTGCAATGGATCCTGCCAAAAAGAAAAAAGAAAAAGCAAAAAAGAATGTATCAGGACTTAGGACACATATGTGATTAATTTTTATAAAAAAAGAAATACTAACCATAAATAGCAATAATTTCTTTAGGAAGAAAAAAGGGTAACACAATTAGTGTGATCATTAGGCAGATCTTGGCACACCACCAACTAGAATGCCACAATTCTTTTTGTCCATGCAACTTTGAGGTGCCACTAGTTGAAAGAAACATTATGAAATAGAATAGCTAATATATCATTAAGGAAATATTTAACTTTGTTATTGTTTTCTTGCATATGTTTAAATAAAGTTATAAATTTTTAAAAAAGGATACAAAGCATCCCATGCTCACTCTCAGAACTCCTTCTGTGCCTAAACAGTCTTCACCTTCTTCACAAGTTTTTAGTTCTGCAAAACAACATTACGAATTATCGTCTGGAAATTATATCACATGGTCCTGAAGTTTACTGATAAAATGGTCCATTAGGATACCAATGGAGTTCTAAATATTACAAAACTTCTTTTTTAATTGTTGAAGATGTTATTTGGGCCAGTGGCACAGGTAAAATGCTTATATGAATATCAAGTGTGCAAAAGTAAATATGATGATAGTAATAGAAATTATAAAATTTAAAGGCTCTAACCACTACAAAAAGAAAATTTGTTAACTTTTATCCAATAGAGATCCATATATAACATTCTCAACATGATCATTTACTCTGTTCGGGCCGTTCGGGTCAAAACTAGATTTCAACAAGTCAAAGGGTTCAAGGGATAAATCTTACTATTCATTTCTGTCAATGCACTCGGGCCATAATCACGAACAGCCCACGCAAGCAAGTTTGCCAACAAAAACATCACACTATACACATATCGGGCCATCCACGGGTTGGATCCATATCTGAACTGAGCCCACCAAGGGCCTGCCAATAGCTTAGTGTACTGATTACTGATATTGTTAGTCACATTTGCATCCACCCCGGCTTCAAGTTTTGCTAGCATCATATTATTAGAGAGCTAGTGGAGTTTATTCCACCAGCTCCCTAGTCATCTGCAATCTGTAAAAATGTTAATATTCCTTAAAGCATTGATGCAATTCTATATATATAGTTGAATGGTGTGTACTGGAAGGTCACAAAAGACCAATAAAAAGTGTGAAATCATGGTCATTTTAGCAAGCACATGGCAAGAATTATATATGATGATATTGGAATCAAAATGTACTTTGTGCACTTATAATTCCTAGAACAATATTAATATGCTACCATGAGCTTGGACAGACCATGAGCTAAATTATTGTATCATTATTTAGTTATAAACTTATAGCTACCACAAAAGGCATAATAAAAGTTATGAAATGATGTTTTTTTTGGTTGTATTCTAAGGAACAAAAATATAAATCCAAAAGAATTTAAATAATTAAAGGTACGTAAGTTCACAACTTAGCGGTATGCATAGGTCGGTATCGGCCCAAAACAATAATCATAACCGAACTTTCGGTTAACTGATTGGTTTTGGTTAATCGGTTTACATGATTTCGTTTGGTCACGGGTCAATTAACCATGAACTAGTTATGGTCATGAAATATTTGGGCTTGATCAAACTAGCAAAAAATAATGTAATTGGGCCTAAAAGTTTGGGCTTCAAAGTTGTAACAACTTATTATTAGACATTTAGGCTTGAATAACTTGAGCTTTACCGTTTAACATTTGTATATTACATAATGGGTCGGTACACTTAAACATAATCGACCTCAAAACCGACCCATTTATTATTGGTTAGGTTCGGCTATACCAATACGGTTTTATCGGTTAATTCGGTTTTATAGGCACATCTACTTTGTACCTTTATTATTTTTCATTATCTTTATTTATTTAACTACCTTAAAGACTATGTAACGTCTTTGTCACATGGGTTTGCCACCATCTCATTGATGGCGGTGGTTTCATATAGATCTGTGACTATTACTTAATTAAACCATGGCTAACTATGAAATTATTGACCTACATAAATCTGGCGTGAGTTTCCATACATCTGCAATTCAAAATTAAATATTATATGAACTTTGCAAATTTCAAACAACAAAGTCAGCTATTTAGTTATAAAATTATATTCCATATACATATATATCTTAAAATAATTCTCAAAAGAGTGTACCTATTTAATACTCTACAACTTGTGATAAAGGGAACAAATAGTTTAATAGAATGATATAAGATATAGATCAGCATATTCTTGTACGAATTAACCTAAATAAATAGTCAACAAAGCCACTGTATGGTTTCCCACATGATATATCAAGAAGGTAATGGGTGATACGTCTATGTCAAACTTTGGATTCCATAATGTTTGCAGAGACAACTCTTTAGTAAAGGAGTGTGTCAGATGTTGTTTTCATTCTACCTAACATAAGTTCTTCTTGATTGAGTTATAGTAACAGCAAATCTTTTCATAAAAGTTCTATAATATTATATGATGACAATAAGTATAATTATGTATCTTTTGTCCAAGTAAATTTGGTTAAAACCATGAGTGAGAAACTTGTACCATGTTGACATAATGACATGTTCCATACATTCATACATTATTTCTTCAATAGATCTACAACTTGCATTATTCTTTTATCCTATTAAACCCCTTCAGCAGTGAGCACATGTGTGAAAACCACTTCTCATTATACAAAATAATTAAATGCAAAGCGGCTAGTGCATTACATGAAAACTTTGCCAATACTTAAGTTGGTTATTTAACATATTACTGTAATATATTATTAAACAATTGGTTAATTAATACTATTAAGTCAAATGAAACATCTTACTTTTTTAAACTCTAAGTTGCTAAATTCAAATTTGACCCTTTATTATGGGCCTACTTCTACTTTCCTGTTTCTGTTTTAGTTTTACCCTTTGTTGTATACAGAATGCATTCATATGAAAAATAAAAAAATATCTATTAAAAAGCCTGTAACATTTATTTTTCTGAAAATTTTGGATTTCTATTTTTATCATTACAAATTATTGATGTATGTTGACTTTAGTCTAGAAACATCTTCATTTTTCAAAAAGCAAAGTTTTAACTTTTAAGTGAAAAGAATTTACTTTTTAACCACCATCATTATAAATCATTCATGTTTGTTGATCACTTAAATTTTTTCTTCCCCATCATCATTTTGTTAGATCACCCTCTGACCCTCATTCTATAATTTATGGTTAAAAATATACTAATTTCACAAGTAATAATTTCTTAATTCCAATGTCAACTACATATAAACCTATTTCATATCAGTGGCGAAGCTTGGACTTAGTCACAACGGTGACTGAAGTCACGGACATAATACCCTAGGGTGACCGTGCTCAATACCTATAAAAATTTTCGGACAATATCGTGTAAATTGACCCTATGGCAGTGACCGGGGTCACCCCGTCCCATTATACTTTGGCCTTGTTTCATACAAAATAAATAAAGATATTCATATATCAAGCTAACTCTAAATGATAAAAAGGTTTTACATTTTTTTTTTTGAGATCATAAAATTTCATTGTTTTATATATAACATAAACCGACCTACATATCAAACCGGCCAGTCAAAGCGGTTAAGTGGAGAAGAGACAATTTTACCGGTTCAATCACAAATAATGGACCTGACACAATCTTTTCATAACATTGAGACATTGAGTCAAGTCTAATCCAAGAAAATGTTGTGACACAAAGGAAGTGTCCAAAGTGAATATGGGCATTTTATGTAATATAGTAATAATAGGATTATAGGAGTTAGTTCATTTTATGGACAATAATAATGCGGACATACTAAGCTATTTCAAAGATATAAAATAACAAGATGAAAGAAAGGATATATTCCTACTCCTGTTGTCACATATATATTCGTTATTTTTTTTTAATTCATGATGGACAAAATATTAGGATCTTAACTTTATGTTTTCAAATTCCATCTTATTTGTCTAGATTTAAATATATAACAAAGTATTAGTGGAATGTTTGATATACGTGTGACGTGTCCGTGAACGTTTCGTATGTGATTTTATAACGATGATCAAATATCCTGCATGATGATTAATAGTGCAACAACACCACGTCATCGTTATGAATTCACAAACTTTGTTTAGAGAACTAAAATAAAATTGGAAATTTTCAGTTAGAATATGTCCGACACGCGATTATATTAAGCCGCTCATGAGCTACTCGAGATCGCATCATAAAAAGATCAAAACAAGCTGAGCTTTTTTACGCCAGAGCCTCACCCGAGCCTCGAATAAACCCGTTTAGTTATCGAGCCTACGCTCAAGCCTTGTATATTTTTAAATGTTAATATCTTTTTGGACTTTTTGGACTTTCTATGTATGTATTTTACACTAGACAACCGAGCTCGAGTCGAGCTTTGGCTCGCTTACGGTACTACATGAGCTCAAAAATTTTTATATATAAGATATTTTTATATATAAATTTTTATCAACATATATAAAAATAACAATAAGGTATATAAAAATTTTTTAATTAATAAATAACAAATGAGTAGAGCTTGAGCTTTAAAAAACGAGCCAAACTCGAGCTCGAGCACTGTTAAGTTAAAATGAGTCGAGCTCAACCTCTCGTAAGTTAAAACGAGTTGACCTCATATAGTATTGTACAAATGCCTAATACACGTAACAATTATGATATCATCTTCAACAAATTAAACACAATTAACGAACTAACAGAGCAGGCTATTAATAATCAGAGCTCGATTAATACACACACTCATTAATGGCGGACAAATGATAAGCCGTTACGACTAACGCAATGCACAAATCGGATAACCTGTAGAACTAATTCCGATCTAACAATAACACACGCATTTTATCAAACAGTTTACAGGCTAATAGCCTAACAATTCTAGCTTAATATTAATATTAAAACAGAATCAAATTAACAAATAACCTGAGCTGCTGAGAAAACTCGACGCAAAACCTGCAAATCTATACAGAAGAATAATTAATAAGTTAATAACACATGCATTTCATCAAACTGTTAACGTACAGTTGTAATAATTTAAAAGTGAATCAAAATAAGTTAAATACTCCGTAATAATTAACAAACCTGAGCTGCTGAGTTGAGTTAATGTGACGCAATTACGCAAAATCAACTGGATCGTTAATTAGAGGGAGTGATTAGTAATTAGTAATACTTTCGGCGATTATAATAACGAATCTAGAGGCAGAAAGAAAGAAAGAAAAAGGTGAAGCGGAGATGAATTCTGTTAGAAATTGTGAAACGATCTTTTGCACTTTTGTTTCTACATATATATATATGATGTATATAATAATATATATGTATATGTCTGTATGTATATGAAGAGGATGAGAGAGAGATTGCTTTAAAGTTTAATCGTTTGCTTGCTTTTGCTTTTTTCTTCCGCCGAATGGTGTTTTTTTTTAAATATTATTATTATTTTTGAAGCTCAAAGTCATGATTACAAATGTTGCTGTGATATTTCATGTTTGGGAATGGAGAAAGTGTATTTGGATTCAACTATTTCAACTCCTTGCAATTTTAAACTATTTTTTATATCCATATTAACAGTTATTTGGATCACTGACGTGATATCGACCCACCTAATTAATTTCATTTAATTTTCAGAATGAAAACAATCATAGATCTGAAAACAACACCTAACCTACTTAATTATCTTCAATTCATCTTCAGAAGAAAACACACCATAAGTGTGAAAACAACACACGACCCACATGAAACCTTGTATATATTGTCGCGGTTAGAACTTGAACTCAAGACTTCACGTAGGTAAATTGATATTAACATAAATAAACAAACGTAGCTTTTGGACTTAACTCTCCAATATTTCATTTTGGCTTTTAGTTTTACAAATATGAATTCGGTTCAAACCGAATGAGCCAATTAAAATGAATAACAAATAGTATGGTTATTTTAGTTTTATTTTTTTTACCCGAACATATTTTAAAACAAATCTTATTCACCCAAACCCCATTCAATAACAAATAACGTTAAAAATATTTAAAAAAATATATTAAAATAATGTAAATTATTCGGTTAATTTGGTAAATCGAACCTCGTTCGATTTTGTTTATATAACCAAACTGAATAACCTGAAAACTGAATCAATTAACAAATAGTATGGTTATTTAAGTTTTATTTTTTTTACCTGAACATATTTTAAAACAAATCTTATTCACCCAAACCCCATTTAATAACAAATAACGTTAAAAATATTTTAAAATATATATTAAAATAATGTAAATTATTCGGTTAATTTGGTAAATCGAACCACGTTCGATTTTGTTTATACAGTTTGGTTTGAATAACCTGAAAACTGAATCAATTAACAAATAGTATGGTTATTTAAGTTTTATTTTTTTTACCCGAACATATTTTAAAACAAATCTTATTCACCCAAACCCCATTCAATAACAAATAACGTTAAAAATATTTAAAAATATATATTAAAATAATGTAAATTATTCGGTTAATTTGGTAAATCGAACCACGTTCAATTTTGTTTATACAGTTTCGTTTTAACCAAACTGAATAACCTGACAACCTAATCAATTAAACACCCTTATCTATCACATCATTGTCTCCACCATATTCACATTTTTACATAAGCATCAAATCAATTTCCATACGTACACGGGACTATATTGGAAGGTAATAGAGTATAGAATGACACATATTTACAACTTGTTTATATATATTAACAATAATAAAGCGTTGAAAATGGACATTATGATTTTGTCTTTATAAAAAATGATGGTGGTTTGTGTTATGGAAGGATGACACACATTCATGAGTTAGAAGGATAAAGGGTCATTTGATGAGTGGATGACCAAAATCGTGCTTGCTTGTACACCACACCGCGTGCTACATTTATACATACGAGACAGCACCAGATCAGCTTTAAAGAGCAAGCAAGAACCACTGAAAGAGGCAATTAATTTCACATCATTTATCTTTTATTATTTCAATTATAATAATCTCCTTTAATTTCAATCCAAAGTTTTCCTAATTCTTAGTTCTATACATGCCAACAGATAACTAATAACTAATTTTAATTAAAAAAATTAATATATATGTATTTTGTTTTAGATGTGATACAAAACGGACATATAAGTGCCTACATCAATACAACATCCTCCTTCAAACTCTCATATATGCCAGGCATCGCTTAGACCGTTCTTTGTGGAAAGGTTTCGTCGCCCCCTTCGCGTCAATACCATGTAGGAAACGGGCTTCGAAGCCCCTCTTCCCCTCTTTATAGCGTCATGCTATTGTTCAAAGCTCCTTTACCGCCCCATTGTACATATAAATATAGATGTATGTGTTTATGAGAGAGAGAAGTAGGATGGTCCCATCAAAATCCCCAAGCCGCTCATTTTAACATTATTGTCCCACCCTATGGTGCCCCTCCCCCTTTTACGGTGTTTGGGGCTTTTTAGCCCCTTTTGCCGCCCACATTAAAGCCCACAAAGGACGGTCTTACAAACTAGGTTGTGCAAATTAACGAATTAACTAACCCATAACCGATTAACCGAAATGATATGTTTGAATCTTAGCAAAAACTAGTAGGCCGGTTTAATGATTTTCTGAAAACCACAATAGTCTGTCGTTTATGGTTAATTATATTAATTTTTTAATGTTATAGATTGTATGTATATTTTTTTAATACCATACTAGTATATACAAGTGTGTAGTAACAATTTATTTCATGGTAAAAAAATTTAAAGTCCAAATTGTGAGGCCTAAATAATGGCTAATTATAATGTTTTAAGCTATTTTAGTTAGATCCAATCATCCAAATTAACGGTTAACCGACCCGTTATAATTTAATAACCATTTAACCGATCGGATATGGTTATCAATATCCATTAACTGAAATCTCGCTTTTGATTATAATTCCAGGCTAAAAACGATCCATGCACACCCCTAAGTTACAAACGTATTTTTTGATTATGAGAGTTATATGCTTAAATTACTTCTCTAACTAACGTGTCTTATGTTGGTTTAAGTGTATGCATGTATTAATATAATGAATGTTTAGAATAAAAAATTTAAATTCTTCTCCATATATATGTGTTGAGTTGTCACAATCAAAATTGTCCAAGGATAAAGATCTCAATTTGGGTCAAATTCCACTATCCATTTGTTAAGATTCCGATTCTTCTTACTTATGCCGTCCATATAGTAGGTATGGAAGACAATATTCGAATAGAAAAAGATCCTACGAAACAACTTACCAGAAAAAAAAATATAGAAAACGATAAATATAGATAATAAATGACATAATGAATATTACTGAATGGGTAATTGCATATTTTCTAATATTAATAGATTAGTAAGAATAATTTGTGTTTGAATTTTAACATAAATCAAAATGATAGGTTATGAATCTCTATCAACTAAAGAAAAAAAGAAAGTTAGCATCAACTCATCATGGTTGAGTTGGCACATATGAAAGTAAAAATGCATAAATGTAAGCTAAACAAATAAATGGAAACCAAAAGACGTAAATAGAACCTAAAAGACACAAATGGAAGTCAAAATGCACAAATTAAGCCCAAAAGGCACAAATGAAATTCAAAAGGTGCATATAGAGGCCTAAAGGCACAAATGAAATCCAAAATGCACAAATAGAAGCCAGAAGACACAAATGAAGTCTAAAAGCCACAAACGAAAGCCAAAAGGCACAAGTGGCGCACAAAAGCAACAAATGAAAGTCAAATGCACAAATTGAGTCCAAAATGCACAAATAAAATTCAAAAGGCACAAACGGAAGCCATAAAGCACAAATGAAATCCAAAAGGCGCAAACGGAAGCCATAAGACACAAATGAACTCCAAAAGGCACAAACAAAAGCCAAAAGGCACAAATCTAGCCTAAAAAGCACAAATGAAAGCCAAAAGGCACAAATGGAGCCTAAAAAGCACAAATGAAAGCCAAAACGCACAAATGAAAGACAAATGAAGAATAAAAACTAAAAGACACAAATAGAGCCCAAAATGCACAAACGAAAGCCAAAACACATAAATGGAAGCCAAAACACACAAATGAAATCCAAAATGCACAAACATAAGCCAAAGACACAAATTAAATCCAAAAGGCACAAACGGAAGCCCGAAGGCATAAATAAAATCCAAAATACACAAACATAAGTCAAAAGACACAAATATGTCTAAAAAGCACAAGTGGAAGACAAACAAATACATGAAAGCCAAAAGGCACAAGTGATGAAGTAAACGCCAAGCATACAAATAGAGTCTAAAAAGCATAAATGAAATCAAAAAATGACACAAATGAAAATAAAATGACACAAATGGAGCAAAAAAAGGCTCAAATGACGCCACCTCGCAACACTCTATCTAAACGCTTTTCTATATACATGTGTCGGAACTAGACGGTCTGAAATAGTGTGTTAATTTATAATCGACTAAACTTAAACTTACTACCAATAAACGGTGGCGTTTTTTTAGTTTAATTTCAAAATTATTATCATTAGAGTAAACGAAACGAATGTAGAAGTCCATCTCTCACAATGATTGGTTCCTGTTTTCCATCTCTCACAATATATTTTCATGACCAGAAAATTCTATCGACGCTTTTGTATAACTTATTATATACTCACCCGTTTTAGTTTTAAAAAGATTTCAAAATCTCTCTTTTTTTATAATCTTTAAATTGGGTTCCTTTCAACTTTTCCTAGAGGTCGCTAACACCAAAACAACCACTAGTTCTTTTTCATTGTTTATATCACCGGATAACACCTTTTTTTTTCCCAATTGAGGCTGATCTTTTCGTTTCCTCTATTACTAACATAAACGTTTAAAATGATAGACAGTGGGAGCAATATATGCATGAAATAACAAACATAAAAGAATACATTAACCAAAACACGTATTAACCGTTAAGGGTCAGGTTCAGGTTCAGGTTCAACCATTTTGATAGTCCAGAACAAAGTAAACACGAAACAAACATGTTCATAACTAATAAGACGAAACAAACAAGACAAGTGTTTGAGAAAAAAATAGTTATGCACAACATGACCAATTATGTTATGTACATTAGTACATAGGTAGTTAGGGATACCTTTTAAATAAGATATTATTATTATTATTATTATTATTATTATTATTATTATTGTTGTTGTTGTTGTCTTGTAAACTCAAATAGCATGTTAAAGTGATGGTGCATATGATGATGTCCAATCCAACCAAGCTTTTACGTTATTGACAACCGCTTTATAATATTTACCGCAGGTTGTTCTTTTACCGATGACAGAAAGCATCATCACCACTTTTCTTTTTGTCCTTATCTACATGTGAAATTAGAAAAATAAAAAGTTTCCCGTATTTTATTCATCAAATTATAAAGTTAGTAGACCATGTGTAGTGGGACTATAATTTGGACGATTTTGGGCGTGAATGGGCGCGAACACCGGCCCCCTGGGCGATTTTTGGGCGACAAGGGGCTTGGGCGAGTTCTTCTCGTCGCCTAGAAGAAGGGCAAATTTTGTGGTGGTGGGGCCGGCATGTATGGATATGTGTGTGTTATATATACATATATATATATATATATTATTATATTACTATTTGTAGCCCTACACCATTACACCCCAAAAACAAATTCTCACCCCTTGCTGACTGGGCGCCACACGGCGCAAAACGCCCTAATTTGTAGCTCATCCACTACACATAGCCTTAAACCATGTAATTAACTTTTAGTTTGTAGTACTTATATGAAAATGGTCCATCAAACCCCACAAACACATGGTAAACCAGTCGAGTCAGACAGGTTTGGTACGGGTCAGAAACGGCATCAGGCCAATACGTGTTTGAGGCGAAATGAGTTTGAGTTAAAAGGTCCGTTAAAATTATCAATTTGGTTCAGGTCAGTATGCACAGTTGTGGCTAAAATGGAGTCGGGTTGAAATATTCTAAGCTTATGGAGCCTACGACGATCCCAATGTAGTATGTCGGGGCCTTACACATACATGGCCGGTCACATATATAAGCAATGTTTTAACTCGTGAACAACATTATGCCCCGTATGCATACGTATTAACTCATTCTAGCTCATATGATACTTTTGAATAAATTAAAGAACATGTTTACGCATTGTTATAATCCGTCGGTGATACTCATTTGTTTAGCAATAATCAGATTAATTATTATGTGTGCCATTTTATTTTATAGCTTAAAGAGAAGACACAAGAAGCATTGATAGAAACACAACTACACAAGATATGATAAGATTTTTAAATACAACATAAAATTTTACACTAGAAAACAAATGTTAATAGGTTGTTAATAGTGTTATAAACTACCGACCCACTACTTACTAAGCTTAAAGAATCTACCCACTATGTGTACCCGTTTTATCGACTTGGTACTAATATTGGTTTGGTACCACACTGGGACTGTTTCGATACTGATTACGAACTTGATACTTGAATATTTAAATAATGTTCAAAATTTTGAATATGTAAATTTAAAAACTATATATATTTATCACCAAGAGTTGAACCAGACTATACCTAAATGGTCCCGGTATAATCCGAATCGGGTTCACCAATTCTAAAGATTTTAACCAAGTTTGGCACTCTTTGCTTTGGATCCAACGCACTAAGGCACATCACATGTGCATCTTTCTAGATTCATTCTTCAACAACAGTTTGGTACAACAATCATATATATACATATAGTCAGAAATCCAATCATATAATACGTATATTAATATTACCAAACCATTGTTTTTAAGATGTTAATCTTCTAGAGATGTGAATTTATGACACGATATCAATCTAACAAATAAGTTTGTAGCTTGGTTTAATTTCAAATCGAACCCCACGATAGCAAAATCGAACCCCACAATGTTTGCGAAAAGTTGCGGACGGGCATTTCACTGCTGCGGTCAAGGTATTATGCTCTTCAGGGGTTGCACCTTTCGGTAAGGATACTTTGAACGCTTTGTTGTCTAAGCATCCCATCATGGCACCTCCGATTATGCCTGCTTCCTTGCTTTCTGAGTCTCCCCCTGTCGTGGACGTTGATAGTGTGCTTGGGTGCATTAAGTCTTTCCCTAAAGGGACTTCGTGTGGGCGGGACGGTTTGCGAGCCCAACACATTTTAGATGCGTTGTGCGGAGAGGGGACTCCGATTGCGGATGGTTTGCTCAAGGCTATCTCTGCGGTGGTTAATTTATTTTTGGGGGGAAGGTGTCCTAAGGTGTTGGCAGAGTTTGTTGCGTCTGCCCCACTTACGCCGTTGCTTAAACCGGACAATGGGATTAGACCTATTGCCGTTGGGGCCATTTGGAGGCGGTTGGTCTCTAAGGTGGCTATGAGGGGTGTCGGGAAGGAGATGGTTAAATACCTCGGTGACTTTCAATTTGGGGTGGGAGTCCCCAGTGGGGCAGAGGCCGTGCTTCATAGCGCGAACATGTTTCTAAATCAGTTTCATTCGGATGGGTCATTGGCTATGCTTACTGTTGATTTCTCCAATGCCTTCAACTTAGTAGATAGGACGACCCTTCTACATGAGGTTCGGAGTCGATGTCATTCCATTTCTCTTTGGGTGGATTTTTTATATGGGCAGTCGGCTATGTTATATGTGGGTGATACTTTCATTAAATCCACCACTGGGATTCAACAGGGGGACCCTCTTGGGCCTCTCCTTTTTGCCTTAGCTTTGCACCCACTTGTTCACCAAATCAGAGATCGGTGCAAGCTTCTCTTTCATGCTTGTTACTTGGATGATGACACGATTATCGGGGATACTAGAGAGGTAGCCAAAGCATTAGATATTATCAGGTCTGAGGGGCCTCGTTTGGGTCTTGAATTAAACGTTAAGAAAACAGAGTTATTTTGGCCAACATGCAATGGGGTGAAGGCACAGGAGGGGTTGTTTCCTTGCGGGATTGGAAGGCCGGTGCTTGGCGTGAAACTCCTTGGTGGTGCTGTAAGCCAGGATGCGGGGTTTATCAGCAGTTTGGCTATGAAAAGGGCATCTAGCGCTGTGGAACTGATGAGCTGTCTCCCAAGACTTCGGGATCCTCAATGCGAGCTTCTTTTGCTTCGCTCATGTATGGGAGTCGCCAAGCTTTTGTTCGGTTTGAGAACATGCCAACCTATGTATGTGGGGGAAGCTGTTTCTATATTTGACAATGGTCTTTGAAGGGCGATTGAGGACATCGTGGTTTGTGGAGGTCCGTTCTTTGGGGATCTCCAATGGAGGTTGGCATCACTTCCGATCCGTTATGGGGGGTTGGGTCTCTGTTCGGCCGAGGATGTATCTACATATGCTTTTGTGGCTTCGAGAGCACAGTCGTGGTGTTTGCAAGACCATATTCTTCGGGGTTGTGATATTTATGGGTTGGACTCTGATTATGGGTGTGCGATGGATCGTTTACGTACTTCACTTCCAGATTTTGATCTTAGCGGGTTCTCTAATAAGGACACCGCCCCCCCTAAAGCCCAACATGTTGTGGCGAGTGCCTTATTTAGTGGAATCGTCAAGAGTTTAGAAGTGAAGTTTGATCTATCCCCTCGCCAAAAGGCGGTGTTTGAATGCCTTCGGGCTCCTCGGGCTCAGGATTTTCTAACGGCCATCCCCATTGAAGGATTAGGCCAACGTATGTCGGGTTTGGAGTATCGGGCTATCCTTAAGTACCGGTTAATGATTCCTATGTTCCCGACGGATGAACCTTGCCCAATTTGTCGTAAGGTCTGTTTGGATTCTTTTGGTGACCATGCGGTGCATTGCAAAGAATTGCCTGGCTTTAAATGCAGACATGATCTGGTTAGGGATGTTCTGTGTGATGTTCTTAAATGGGCAGGGATTTCTGCTAAAAAGGAGGCCCCTGTTAACTTTCTCACGGATCCTATTGAAGGAAGGTCTACTTTACGACCAGCTGATATTCTTGTGTTCGGGTGGGCAGGGGGGAAACACGCCTGTGTGGATCTTACATGAGTGTCTCCTCTTGTTGGGCTCAGGGACCGTGGGTTTGTTGTGGGTCAGGCTGCGTTGAAGGCTGAATCGGGCAAAGTTGTTAAACACGAGAAAGCTTGTTTAGATAATCAACATGTCTTTCTACCATTTGCCTTTGATACATTTGGTTTTCTGGCTCCAGAGGCTGTGAATTTTTTGAGTAGGGTTCAGCGCGTCGTACACGGAACCTCTTCAGCTTCTAGGTCCCAAAGCTTCGTTTTTAGCAGGATTGGCTTTGCTGTTCAAAAGGGGGTTGCGGCGCAACTTGTTGCCCGTTTGCCTGCCACTTTATTGTAATCGTTTTATAGTAAATTATATAAAACTTCGATCAATATGATGTGTTCACGGATTGACTCGTTTACCCGTTTGTGTTTTATGACTTATGTCATGGTTAGGTATTTATGACAACATCTAAAAAGAGAAATTCTAATCAAGTTTTGTAATTCAAAAGGAGTTGTTTTATGCGCCTTTGTATTTTTAGTTATAAATTTATAAATTTACATTATTGCAATGCAAGAAAGACAAATAAGAAATAAAAGTTAAGTTAAACAGGTCGTGTTTGTGTCTACACACAAATAATGATATCGTGTAGTCTCTTACTGTCTGGTGTTTACAACGCTCTAAAAACCACAGTAGACAGCTACTTGTCTCTACTTACATGGTTAAACACTATATAGTATAGTCTACTATAGTCTATGTGGTATTGCAATAAAATTAAGATTAAAGTTTCTTTATTTAAACTAATATATCTTTTTATAATATTTGGACACACGTAGCTAGAGATGGGAAAGAACCTGATTACAGGCCTGACTTGGAACCAGGTCCAGTCCCACCCGACCCACAGGTACAAACAATTTCGATTCCTCGGAAAATCATATATTGACCTGGACTTGCTGGAACCGGTTTCACCTATACTCGGTCTGAAAACAAACTATAACCCCAAAACTTAATATTCCATACACCAAAGACTACAAACCAATGCACGTCAAAAAAGTAAAAACAACAATAAATTTTCGATTTTTTTTTTCTTTTCTGATTTTAGGTTTCGGTTTTTAGTAAAGGCGGGCAAAATAACTGGTTAACCAAACCAACATGTAAATCAAATCGAAATCGAACCAGTTTGATAACGATTATGCAGAAACCCGTTTGGAACCGATTTAAACCGTAGATTAGGAACCGGTTTGTAATTATCTCCACCAAAACCGGTTCCAAACGGTTAACCGAACTGAAACTGGCCAAAACCGTGAAAAAATGGTCAAAACCGAACCGAAACCGATCATCAACCGGTTTAGACTTTTGTTAACAAAACCAAACCGGTTTCACCTTTAGGTTTTACGGATCGGGTTATTTTGGTTTTGTTGTTGAGATCAAGTGACCCGATAACCGATCCAGTAAGGTTTAGGTTCGCTCGGGTTTTTATGGTATTCTCTAACTCGGGCTCGCGGTTTGATCACATTCTCCAGCCAAATAACATTCAAATTAAAATACACACAAATCACAATAACATTTTACCATCAACACTCTTTAACTACCAATTTCCATGGAACCAACGGTAATAACCGCCATCAAACTCCTCCTATTCATCACCACCATCCACCGCTTCCCGCCGCAACCAACCGCCGCAACCACCACCACATTCCCAAAATAAGCCCACCCCACAAAATCAGGCTACCTTCCAATCAACACCACCACGGGTTCCGCCATCTTTTACGCCTTCTACGAAGCGAAAAACCACTCGAAAACCCCCATTTCCCAAACCCCACTTCTCATTTGGCTTCAAGGCGGCCCTGGCTGCTCTTCCATGACTGGAAACTTCTTCGAAATCGGCCCGTATTTAGTTACATCTTCTCTGAGGCATAACGTCGAACACCTTTCACTTAAACCCAACCCGCATTCTTGGAATCGATTATTCGGGCTTTTGTTCCTCGATAACCCGATAGGAACCGGTTTCAGCATCGCCTCGACACCCGACGAGATCCCGAGAGACCAAATTTCCGTCGCGAAACATTTATTAATCGCGATCAAGAAATTTATCGCGTCGGACGCGGGTTTTGAATCGCGTCCGATTTATATTACCGGGGAGAGTTACGCGGGTAAATACGTACCCGCGATCGGGTACTACATTGTTAAAACGAATGCGAATTTGTTGGGTTCGAAACGGGTTAATCTTATTGGGCTCGCGATCGGTAACGGGCTAACCGACCCGATAACCCAAGTGGCAACCCATGCCCAAACTGCTTACTTTCTTGGGTTAATCAACAAGAAACAAAAAACCCATTTGGAAAAACTCGAACTTGACGCGGTTCGGTTAACCAAAAACCAAGAATGGGCTCGGGCCACACGGGCCCGAACCAAAGTGTTAAACTCGTTACAAGAATTAACGGGTATCGCGACGTTATATGATTTTCGGAGGTTAACGCCTTACGAGATTAAAAAAGTTGATGACTTTTTATCACATGACAAAAACAAAAAAATCTTGAAAGCGAACGAGTCGATATTGTATAAAAAATGTAGTGCGGTGGTGGGGTCCGCGTTAAACGACGACTTAATGAAAAGCGTTAGGTATATGATGGAGTATTTGTTGAATAACAGTGATGTTTAAGTTTTGTTGTATTCGGGTCAGTGTGATTTGCGCGTTGGGGTAGTGGGGACTGACGTTTGGGTGAATAAGATGAGAGATTATGTTGAGTCAGAGCGGGAGATATGGTTGGTCAATGGTCAACTCGCGGGGTATGTACAAAAATGGAGGGGTTTGATGAGTGTTGTGGTGTTAGGGGCTGGTCATCTTGTGCCTGCTGATCAGGCAGTGAATGCTCAAGCAATGATTGAAGATTGGGTTCTTGAACAAGGGTTGTTTGTTAGTGAAAAGGTGATTGAGAGTTTGACTAATGGTTCTACAAAAAGTCAACTATTGTTGGTGTATAGTTAGAAGTGTGTAGGAATTTGGTAGTATTATGTGTATAGTTTTGGTTTTGTGTAAGTAATGTTTTATATTAAGGAAATAGTCAATTAATACCAAATTAGTGAAAATTACCAACATATAATAATCATAGTTTTTGTTATTGTTGTGCGTAGAGGTGTCCAAACTTGTTAATGGGCCCAAACTGGTTTAGGTTACAAACAGGATCTATTTAATCAACGGCTAGTCAAAACTGGTTTGGTCGAAAGCGTTTCGGGTTATAAACCGGTTTTAGGAGGAAAATTGTTCTAACCTATCAAATAGATTCGCTTCGGCGTATAAATTGGTTTGGGGCAAGACAACTAGTTTGAGCAAAAAAATTGTTTTTTTTTCTTTCAGATCGGGTCGAGTCTTAAACCTGTTTGGTTGTCCGAAGTGAAAAATAGTATACGAACCTACATGTTGAATCAGTTGGGAAACCGGTTTTCGGGTGCTATCTGGTCGGTTTGTAACGGTTTGAAGTTACCAAATAAAGTTAATTTAGGCCCAAATTTGAAGTTCCTTTTATCTAAATCAATATTTCTCATATCTTCATATATTATGTTAGGCCCAAGTATAAAGCCATTGAGTATTTGAGTTTACTTCTTATAATCAAAAGATTTTAAACCCAAGTTGTTGGGCCTTGAACTAAGGCTAGCTTATGCAAACAATGAAACAAATATGCTAGTTATAATTTATAAATTTATAAATAATGCATGTGTATATGGAACTAACATCATGGTTGTCGGTTGATGTTCAGATATGTATCATGTAATGTGTGTTAGAACATTGAGGATGTTTGGTAGCCTCTTAACAGTCATTAAAGGCAACCTCTTAATGGTTCATAGCCTTAGGTCTGAATGGTTAAGAGGTAGCCTTAGGTCTGAATGGTTAAGAGGCTACCTCTTAATGGTTACCTCTTAAGCATTTAGACTTAATGCTACCTCTTAATCATTAAGAGGTTATGAACCATTAAAATGTAGCCTCTTAATGACTGTTAAGAGGCTATCAAACAGCCTCTAACTTTATAATAAATTAAAGATTGTTTTGTCCTAAAGCAATTGTGTACACCAACCTTTGTAGTATGGGTGTGCTTTGTAAATTTAGCCATGACCAAAGATGTAAATCAAGACGAGTTGCTCGTAAGCTACTCAAGACTGCCAAACTCAAGCTTAAATCAGACACCATTTCATAAATTAATGAGCTCAAGTCCGAGCTTTGTACACCAAACTTGTGTAAGCTCCCAAATGTATACAAGATTAGAACTAGTATAAATATAAAATTATTTTTATACCATATAATTACAGGATAACAATTATATGAATACATAAAATATATCGAAACAATAAAATTATCGAGCTTGAACTTGTAAATTACTAATGGGACACACTAGAGCTTTACACATGTGACTCAAAACGAGTTTGAGTTCTCTTAAGTTACGCGAGTTGAACTCCACAATAGTCGAGCTTGGATTCAACTTGTTTAGTTATACATAAATGCTTATAAAAATAGTGATATTCTTGTAGCTAAAACATATAAAAATGATATATATATATATATATATATATATATATATATATAGGGGTGGGTTAACGTACAATAATGGCTTATCATACATTAGGTACGCGACATTCCAGAGCGTTTGATTAAAAAACGCACGGTGGCAATCTCGTAAATAACCCAACAGTAGTTCGCAATCAAAATTCGTCGATTACAAATCAACTCTGATTCAAATTCGGAACTTGTCGCTCAATCTAATCCAATTTCTAAACTCTAATCACAGCTTAAAGTATGAATATCTAAAGTCAAAAACCAAAATTGAAATAGAACGTCCCTGAACATTAAAAATCTTCAAATTGATCAAAAATTGATGATTTAATCAATCGAATTGATGTGTAAGTGGCTTTAGAATCATCAATCGATTATGAAAATACAAATTAACACACTTAATTGAGCTATGATTAGGGTTCATGTTTAAACGTTCTGACTAAAATAAACACCAAAATTGATGATTTAATCAATCGAATTGATGTGTAAGAGGCTTTAGAATCATCAATCGATTATGGATTTGCAGAAATAACACACTCAATCGAGCTCTGATTAGGGTTCAAAATATTATGTTTAAACGTTCTGAAACAAAACTGAAGACCTTTAAACGTTCTGACCAAAAAAGAGCATATTTAAACGTTCTAAAACGTTCAATGAAGTTCTGGGTGTTCAAAATACAATGAACATCTTTGAAACTTTCTAATACGTTCTAAGAAGTTCAGGTTGTTAAAAAAAGTTTATAAGTTCTGATAAAGTTTAGAAGTTCTAAGAAGTTCTGGGTGTTAAAAAAAGTTTAGAAGTTCGAATAAAGTTTAGAAGTTCTAAGAAGTTATGGGTGTTCAGAACTTCTAAAACTAACAGAAAAAAAATTTAAACACCTGTAAACATGAAATTCAACACTGAAATCACTTCATATAATCTTATAATCATCAAATAATCGTCAATCGACCGTTAATTTGATCATTGATTCGATCATATGAACAAAATATGGAACGTCTGCAACTGGGTTTCTGCAAATGGCGCTTAAAACTTTAAACGTTCAGTTAAAACCCATCACTCAAAACTCTAAATTGATCAATTGAAACTTCAAATTGATGATTAATTGGACCAATTTCAAAGTTTAATTGGTCAATTAGTTCAACAATTTCAATTTCAATTGATCAATTTTATCAACAGGTCGTGACGGAGGAAGATGGTGTACGGTGGACGGAATCATTGGATGGTGGACGGTGCACATGATCGTTTGATGGTGACGGATTGCTGAACGGTCATGTTGAAGGTGGATGAAATTGATGGGAGCAACGATTTGATGAATATTACAATATTGCCACCACGTGTTATTTGAAATTGACGGGGATTCGAGTCGCGTACGTAATGTACGATTAGGGATTATTGTATTGGATCCTTTCTCTCTCTCTCTCTATATATATATATATATATATATTAGGTATGTGATTATTATACAAACATATACATTAACAAATAATTTATAGTTTTTGTTTCAGATGGAAGGTAGAATGTGGAAATCATGGAGATTTGGTTTAGTGCAATGGGAAGAAGATAATACAAGTGGGTGATCACTTGATTGATATGGCCTACTCATGCACTCTCACTTCCACATATAAATAAAGAGTGGTTGTACCAATGTTTTATAAACCACGCATCAACCAAAATTATTAGTTCTTCATTAATAGAACGTTTGTTAGCCCATGTGAGTTTGATCAAACGGGTCCATGTATCAAAATTATGCATCTCAATGGATATTATATTGGTATATTTAAAATGAACCAATGATGTAATGCATTTTAGGAGGTGTAATTATCGTTATATTATATAGTTTGACCTCTTTTTTTTTCTTCTTTTATGACACAGTTGATGAAAAATTTTAGTCTCGTCGATGAATGTCATCGTTGTATTTTAACTACAATAAGAAAAATTAAGTGGGAAAACAATGATAGAAATCTTTGAAATTGTAATTGTTATCTATTAGTTATGATTACTTGATGTATTTATTTCATCATATTGAAAGTAGTAATCAACTAAATGAAAGAAACCAGTGTGCAAAAACAATGAATGGTGTGTACTTTTATTTAGACAAACAATATAAATAATAAAAGGCAAAGTCGTGTGCTTCAAGGTAAATGATAGCTCATTGAGCCAACAAATCCCATGGGAAAATAATATGAAGATTTCAACATTTAGAATATATAAATTATGCACAGACTTGTTCATACATAACCACTTTTATATCGATAATTATATGAACCACATAAACACCTGTACATAGCAAAAAGAGAAAAAGGGACAAAACACGGTTACATATCCCCTCTTATATAAAACAATAGTTGCAAATGCTTATACAATCTTTCTGTAGTTTTCTATTTAAAATTGGTTATTTGATTAAACAATATTTTACATTAGAAACAAATAATAACCAAAAACTTTGTTGAAATTATTTACTAAGTATATTGTTTCCATTTTGAAATCTGACTCTTAAAAGAGGAAACATAACATATGCATGGATCATTTATTTTTTTTTTTCAATGTTTTTCTACATTATTTGAAGAATGGAATTTGAGATTGGAAGCATAACATATGCTTAGGAAAGAAGACCCATTCTCCTTGTTTCATTTTCCAAAGCAAAAGATGATGCATTTTGGCCCATCATATGTACTTCTTCTCATAATCAGAGCACAATTTATAAAAATAAATAAATAATATTCAATTATAGTGTATATATGTATATCTCGGGTGTTCAAGCCTTTGTTGTTAAGAAAAATAAACTATATGTTTTTTTGTTTAAAACCGAAAGAGCCTTAGGCAATTAAATGGTATCATGTGGTTGTGGTCTCGGTCATGGTCATGATTAAGACGAGTAAGGCTCTAGTCCACGAAGACCACCAATATTCGTGGCAGATGAAGAGAGGTGGTCATGTTAGGTCCCTCCTTACATGTGTGTAATTAAATATGGTTGATACATAAAACAATACCATGTTGTTATAGTTCTTATAACGTGAAGTATGATGGATATGTTATAACGGTTTTTTGTCGTTTGATTTGACAACATTGGTCTTAAGGGTTTCATTTAAACATTCTAAACGAACACCTCGTTAAGAGTAAGTTTTGAACTCACATCACAATCCATGGTCGAAAGGACAAACTCATATTTATCAGTATAATCGTTGGCCTTTTATGCGATTGTGAAGCCCATATTGTTTATTTTTAGGTCGAATGTATATTAACAACCCAAAAAACCAAACTTCTAAACTTTGAAATAACAAAAAAACAATGTTTTGAAAGCCAGACCAGACCCGCCAAGGTAAACGATAAACTCAAGCTTTCATTTAGTTGCTACCTAATGGATCATGCACAATGCTGGTTGGAGTGAACCAGTTCTTGCTTCCCTATACAAGATGACCGTTAAAATCAATAAACCGAGCCAACTACAAATAATTACATTTTCAACTAGATAGATATATAACAACGCTCCCGCATCATATTAACATGAACCATCCAAATCAAATGTTTTGAAAACCGGACTAGATGGCTCAAACTAACAAATGAAGTTGTCGTTCACTCGATAGCGCACAAAACTGGTCTGAGTGAAGTGTGAACCCGTTCTTGTTTCTTCCCTTCATAAGACCATTTAAACGATAAACCTAAAGACGTGCGGGTATTTTAACACAAACACATCAAAATACCTAAAGTTAAAACTAGATAGTAACTCAGCAAGATTAAATAACAAAAGCTTCAAAACCATAAATAAATCAAGATGAAAGTTGATTGTTTCACATTGTCACATGAATCACCTCACAAAATCATATGTCACAAACCATTTCAAACATGAAACATTTCAACACACCATCAATCAAATCCAATGACCTATTTTAGTCAAACATCAACAGTTTAAAGTCAACCCAAACACCAAATGATCAAAAGCCACAAGAACATGATGATGACAATCAAACCAATAAATATGTTGATAATTATACTAAAAATTTAAAACCAAAAATATGATAATAACAATAAAAATAAAAATCCAAGAGAAACCAGAACAAACTTGATGATGATGATGATCATGTCTATACATAATAAAAACTTGTCTGCAACCTACAATTTTCTCTGGCAAATTTATTTTCACAAATCCCATAACAATTTCAAATAAATATACCTATTTTTTTTTTTTTGCCCACAAAAATCTAATCTTGATGTTTGTTTATGCATCACTGCATAGTGATGAATGTTTTTGACAATTGTTGGTATTGTTTGCAGGACATGTTTGAGTTTCGAAAGACCGGGATTATGTCGAAAGAATTAATAAAAGGGTGGCGGTGGAGGCGAGGCGTACGATACGCTTACTACTGGCGGTAGTGGGCCAGCGTATACGGGTGCGGGTGGTGGTGGGCTGTTGTATGTTACTACGGGTGGTGGTGGTGAGTAATGGACTGGTGGTGGTGGGCTGTTGTATGTAACTACGGGTGGCGGTGGTGAGTAATGAACTGGTGGTGGTGGTGTGTATTCGATGCAAGGCGGTGAGGGCGGTGGCGGTGGTTCTATACATGCTGGTGGTGATGGTAGTGGTGGGGAGTGGGCTGGGGGCGGTGGGGAGTGAGGCGATGGCGGTGGCGGTGATGGGTATATGTGAGGCGGTGGTGGTGGTGAGTGCGGTGGGGGCGGTGAGTGCGGCGGGGGTGGTGGTGAGTGCGGTGGGGGCGGAGGCGGTGAATTATAAATGTAAGGCGCGGGCGGCGGTGGGGAATTCGTAGGTGGCGGTGGTGAGTGCGGTGGCGGTGGTGGTGGCGGTGATGGTCTTACGCAATAAGGCAGGTTTACGGGCGGAGGCGGTGGTGGTGGCGGAGGCGGCGGTGGTGAGTAAACAGGTGGCGGTGGAGACGATGGTGGAGGCGGGGGCGGGGGAGGCGGTGGAGGTGGTGAGTAAACAGGTGGCGGTGGTGAAGGCGGTGGAGGCGATGGTGGAGGCGGTGGTGGTGAGTAAACGGGTGGTGGGGGCGAAGGCGGAGGCGGTGGTGGTGAGTATACCGGTGGAGGCGGTGATGGCGGTGGTGGTGGTGAGTAAACAGGTGGAGGTGGTGGAGGCGAATAAACCGGAGGCGGGGGCGAAGGGGTAGTAATAACAGGAGGCGGTGGTGAAGGCGACGGCACAGGCACAGGCACTGGCGTCGGATTAAAGCGAGCGCATTTAAACGCACCACAATGAATCTTCTTACTTTGAATCATTCTACACTGTTTCACAGACCTCTGCGCGGGTCTATTCGGCAAACAATTCCTCTTATCATCAAACGCCTCGACATTCAAACACGAAGGCGGCTCGCCAGTAAAGAAATTATCCGAATAAGTAAAATTCTCCAGCCGCAGCAACCGACAAACACTTTCTGGTATCCTCCCAGTCAAAAAATTATGCGCCACATTCAACTGCTCCACACTAACCAAACCCGAAATACTGTCGGGCAACGGCCCCATCAACTCGTTAAAACTCACATCAAACACAGTCACATTGCTTAACAACCCGATTTCATCGGGCACACAAGACCTTAACCCATTGTTCATCATGATAATCTCATTCAATGTATCCGACATGTTGCCAATACTCGCGGGTAGACACCCGTGAAACTTATTATTCGCCAAAACAATAACCGAAACAGGAGAATTACCGAAATTATCCGGTAATTCGAACCTAAACCGGTTATGGTTTATAAAAATAGCATCCAAGTTTTTATCAAAGAGCTCTTTAGGCACATTGCCTTCGAACTCGTTAAACCGGAGATCCAAAAACTTTAATTTGGGCAATTTCAGAACCACATAAGGAAAAGCCCCAGCAAACCTGTTATTACTAATATCAAGCTCAAATAAAATCTTTAAATTCTTAAACTTTTGCGGTACAGTACCGCAAAACCGATTCGAATTGATATGAAACAACGCGAGATCGGTTAACAAACCGAGCTCTTCAGGTAAGTAACCCGCGATATCTCCATGGTTGAGATCAATTCCAGCAACAGTTCTTTCGGAACTGTTGCTGGGTGCGGGTGCACAGAACACGCCTGTGTACCCGCACACGTCAGATCCAACCCAGTCTGACGTCAGATTGGTTGGATCTGAGAGAATTGCTTGCTTCCATGCTTGCAAAGCAATGTAAGCAATTCTCAACCGAGGGTTTTCGAATACTAGTGACGGATCCACCGTCACATTCTCCCCTCGGTCACCAAACTCGTCTTGGTAATATAACAACCGCCGCTGAGGGATGTAAGCGGCCTCGCTGTCCGTCAGGCTACCGGTGGAGAAAATCAAGCTTGCATTGCCCACAGTTGCTAGTAATGCAATTGCAATAGCAGCAGGAAGATAGATGATGGTATCTTTCTTCATCTAGTTAGACATTTAGCAGGAAGAAAAAGTTGTGTGTGAAAATGTTGGAATGAGGGTTTTGGGATGGACAATGGGGGATTTTGAAGGAGAGAGAGAATAAGAAGAAGACAGCTAAATCACAGCTCAAAGCCCACCAGATCCTTTGTGGCAGAGAAAAATGTAAATGAAAATGACTTTAATTTGTGTGATTGTGGGGTGGATTATTTATTGACTTCACTACCAAAGCCGGCAGGTTTACCGGCGTTAATTTGGCCTCTTGGTTTTTTAGTGGTTGCTACATTACACCCCTCTAGTTATAATAGTTAGTAACTTGTTATCATCTAAGATCCAAACAAGCATGACTGACTGACTGACTGACTGACTGGGAAGTAGTTTTTCAGGTTGATTCGAGTTTAGCAGTTAGTTTATATATTTATTCCGTATTTTAATAAATAACATGGTTCTTTAGGTTTACGAATCTAGTCAAACTTAGGGTGTAGACGAACCAAACCTGAGCTCGAGCGAGTACGACTAAACGTGACTGACTGGTGAGTAGTTTTTCAAGCACGGCTCGGGTTTAACTTATCTTTTCTTATCGTGTCTGAATTATTATTTAAATTATGGTTGTTTAGGGTCGTCAATCTAGTCAAACTTATGGTATAAACGAGGTCTCATTTAGGATAGAGCAGGAATTGTTTTAGTTTAAGAGGGCTCGAGCTCGAGTTCGGCTTGTTTGGATTTGGATTCCTAGATCTCTAGCATGACTTGTGAGTAATTTGTTATGATTAAGCTTAGCTCGGGGTACACGGCTTGTTTTTGAAAGCTTAGCTCCAACATGACTCAAGTTGTAGAGTCGGTCGTCTTTCATGGCTCGTTTATTATTTAAAAATTTTGTTTCTATATAATTAATATATGCTTTGAGTTATTTTTATCATATGGTTATACATAATAATAGTTCTAATATCAATATATTAAATAGAATTCAAATATATAAACAAGCTTTTTTAGCTCAAGATCCGATTTTAGCTTGATATGTGAAACTCAGGTTTGAGCTCGTTTATTAAACGAGCTTTGGTAAAAGGCTCGAGCTTGTTTAAGCCTGACTTGATTCGAGTTTTTAACGAGCCAATTTCGTGTAGCTAAGAACATTTTGAAAGTTGATCTTGATTTGATCTTGATTGGTGAATGAGTAATGACAAGATTTCATGTTTTTAATATATTATTTAACTTGTTATGATGTTGTGATTTTATTACAATTTTATTACATTTTCAACATATACCACTTTTAATAAAATTAAAATGGTTATTTTATTGGTTGGTAGTTATTTAACGGCTGTTTTTTAAGGACTACATGTGTGATGTGTGACATAGAATTAACATTTGATGTGGAGTTATTACAATAAAGTGTGATAATGACTATTACATGAAAATGATTATAGATTTTCTAGATGCAAAATGTCAAAAGCATGGGTGAAACATGTGTGTCATGGTTGAAAACATGTGATACAAGACACATGTTTAGTTATTAAATTATGGATTACTATATTCTTTTTCTTTGAATTTAGTTACATTAAATTAACTTTTTAAAGGTTTAAAAGAAGTGGTGCAAACGAGCCAAACTCCTCATAAGTTGCCCGAGCTCAGATCGATAGAAGTTCAAAACGAGTTAAGTTTTTTCAAGCTTGAGCCGAGCCCAAGCCTCAAATGAAGCTCGTTTAGTTATCGAAACCGAGTTTAAGCCTTGTATACTTTTTAATTTTACCTGTTTTGGACCTTAATATTTTAATTTTATAATGTATAGTCAATTTGAGCTAAGCTTTGGCTCGTTTAAATGTACTATTCGTGCCGAGCTAATGCTAGTTTAAGATTTTTCTCAGTTAATATAAAATTAATTAAAAACTTATATAAAATGATAAAAGATGCGAGTCCGAGCTTGAAAATAACTCACGAGCTTGAGCTCTAGCTCTTGTAAGTTAAAACGAGCCCTCATTAACACCCTTAATATTTAACTTTGATAACATTGAGGGTGGTAAAAGACAAGTACAAACAAACTTGTGCAACATTTGCCAATACGTACAAGTATAAGGAGGTGGTTTACTAGTTGTCCAAAATGTCTACTTGTCTATTTGCGTACATTATTATATTTAATTTTTGTGATCATTTCTATATTGAAACGGATAATTGCTTCAAATTGTAACCAATTTTATATCCTAAAATTTTAGCAATAAATATTTTTTAAATTTTAGTTTAGTTTTCATTTATTTTTATCAGCCAAACTTGTATAATAGGCTAACTCATGTCCTTTCATATCATGTAAGGTATGACATTTTTTGATAATGCGACAATTAAAGTTAAACAAAAGTTAGTTATGATTAATAACGTGAATATATATATATTTTAAAATTAAGTTTAGTGAATATATGCAACGAACATTAAGTGTAAGTAAAGAAACACTAATCGGACCCCGGACAGATTACGGATAACCTGGGGGTTAGATAGATGTTTCCCACGAGGGGTTAGACCCGGCAAAGATGGTTCTGATAACCTGCAAAAAAGACACCGTGAGCTCGTCACTGAGAAGGGGGGGGGTTCCTCCTTGTGACCACCCTCCGGCGTGAGAATCAGACTAGATTGCTCTTGAATATAAATGTATATTTAGAGATTGCTAGAGCAGATATCAGGTATAATATGTAATACGAGATAGTATATGATGATAAGATGATAAGATGAGATGATCATACCATTTGGGGTATTTATAGCCGAAGGTAGGTTTCCAAGAAGGTGTAGCCGGTTGAATAGTATTCCTGTTCTACCAACTGTGGCCTACGCACGTGCCATGCTGGTAGTTGGTGGGTAGGCAGCGGCTGACAGTGACCAGGCCTGCTGTGTACTATTCCTTTTCCACCAACTGCCGGCTATGCACGTGGTATGACAGGAGTTGGTGAGTAGGCAGCGGCTAATAGTGACATACAGTACAAGAGCATGCTGCTCGCCATACTGTTGTCAATAAGCTGTCGTATCTTTGGTCAGATCTTTTGCCCATACCTCGTCAGGTACAGTACAGAAGATCTTCCCGTATCGTACGGACTGGCTTATTTGGGCGGGAGTATTCCCCCTCCCGCCTTTGTGCGGGATTGCTCTCGGATTTGCTCATTCCTTCAGGTGACAACTGAATTATTGAGAGCTAAGTGCCTTGTGCGTGTAGCCTTGCTGCGCGGGTGGCCTTCCCTGATGGCTTGTATCCGCAGCTGCGGGAACAGGCGGAGTACTTCACCATTGGGAGGCATTTTCTGCGGGAACAGCTTGCGTACTGCGCGTAAGGACGTCACGTCTCTGAGCATGGTGGGTCCTGCGGATCCAGTTGGTTTCTGCGCAGACGTCTCTCTTCAAGGTGAGTCCTGCGGGTCCAACTGGGCTCTGCTGGGACCTACCTCTTCAAGTCCCCCCAGTCCAATGTTCTTCTCATGAATGTTTAATAAAGTGAGGTGAACTTTTGGACTTAAGCAAAGGGTTTTGAAAAGGGTTTAGTTTTAAGGTTTTCCATGGGGATTCTTCCCGCGGAAGTCCTTGTCACTTGCAGAAATTCCCGACTTTCCTGCTTGATCTTTGGGTATGATGCGGGTAGGTCTGTAACCTCCCCGCAAGTCAGGAGCGTTGAGTCCCACTTGTGTGGATTCTCCATGAGGTTTTGGTAGTTTTGAACATAGTGATCAATTATGTTTAAACCACCAATTCCATCTTGGAGCTTCAAACAATGTAGTTCTCGACGTTCCCGCTATGCGGGGATGTTATTCCCGTTTCCGCAAGCATTGCCCAGAAGATCCTTCTTGATTTCAATTCCCTGCGGAGCGCTAGGTATGTGAAGGGTTTTGCCTTAACACTGCACCCGCACTCGTCTTACGGTTACTTTACTTCCAAGGTATTCCTGGCGTCAATTCCCTGCGGGTGCTAGGTATGTGAAGGGTTTTGCCTTAACACTGTACCCGCACCCGTCTTATAGTTACTTGGTTGCCGAGATATTCTTGGCTTCAATTCCCTGCAGGTGCTAAGTATGTGAAGGGTTTTGCCTTAACACTGTACCCGCACCTGTCTTACAGTTACTTGGTTGCCAAGGTAAGGGGTATTTTCCCGCTTACTTTTGAATCTTTTTGAAATTTTTTGAAATTCGAAGAGTTGGTGAAAGGATAAGAACAGTCCAAACCTCTGAAACGTCGTGCGACGGTTTCTTCTGACTGTGTCAGGACGTGCAGGAAGTTATGGTGACGTGACAGTACCTGGTCATTCCAGACGCTTTTTCAGGCGCGTGGGCGCGATTTTTCGGGCGCGTGGCCGCGAAATTAATGGTACGCGTCCTTTCAACAGCTGTTGCCAGCTTGCTTTTTGCCACGTGTCATAGTTTCATTGCACCTTCGATTTCTCTCTCTTCCGCATTAAATTCATCGCATTAATTGCGATTAGTATATAAAGGGGGAGAGGGTTCTTTGTAATCCACACTTTCACTTCTCTTCATCTTCGAAACGATTTCCGGCGAATACTCACCTTTTCAGTCGAGCATTCTCTTGAAATCGTTTTCTTCTTTCATATCTGCAACATGTCGTCTCACGATCTTGAGGCTACAGCCCAGGAGGCTAGGGTGTACGCCGATGACAAGAGTACTGCTGGCGAGTGCCAGTGTGCTCTGCCTGTCGATCTATATCAGTACATCGTCAGGAAGTTCATGCTCGAGTCTCTCGAGCCTGAGTTTCCTGAACCCCATCAGACGGTGTATGATGCCCCCAGAGGCAAGATCGGGGTATATGCTGCATTCTTTGTCTATGGGAATCTTAGGTTCCCTTTGACAAAGTTTGTGTACCGTGTCCTGGAGAGGCACGGTGTGCACCTGACCGAGGTGCACCCGATGGCGATCGCGAAGATTCGCCACTTCGAGTGGGTGTGCCGGATTTTGGGCATTGAGCCCTTCGTCGACCGCCTGATGACCTTCTACTCTTGGAGGTGCATCCAGGGGTGGTATACGCTGATAACCCGAATCAAGGGTTTGAAGATTTGCGCAACCGAGCGCAGTCTTCGTTCGTGGAAGCGGGAGTTCTTCTACATCTCCGCTCGCGCCATCCCCCTTGCCATGAAATTTAAGAATGGGCAAGCTCTCCCAAGCCTTCACGCCTCCAACTACCAGGAGGCGGAATGGTTCTCGAAGATATCCCGAGTCCAATATCCGGTTTACCGGTTTGCGGAGTCCGGGATGGTGATGCTCGGGATGAGCCGGGTGTGGAAGGATGCGGATGCGCGAAAGATCCCGATCGTCCTCGAATACGGTTTGAACTCTGTTCCTTACGGTATGCTCTGTTTCTTTTTGTTGATTTAGAATCTCTTCTAACTTCTTTCCTGTTTATTTAAGAGGGGAACGACTTGCAGTCGCTCCTGTATCCGCGGGAGGCTGACAGTCCCGCTCGGATGGGTACTCGCGCTCTAGACGAGAACGAGTTGCCCATCCTTGAACAGACGGCGGATCGGTTCGTGGAGGTCTACCCGCTAGGCCACGAGATCCTGAGCGCCAGGCGGCCAGGTAAGGCGTTATTCAACCCTCGACCCCCTAATGTTGAAACCTCTGCTGGAATTCCTCTAATCTTATGTTCTGATGAGGAATCCGCAGATGGTCCTCCGTTGGTGCGGAAGAAGAAGGCCGCCGGCGGGAAGGGGAATGAGAAGGTGGCCTCCACTGCCGATCCGGTGCCTCGGTCTGACTCAGAGGCCGAGAGCGAGGAGGTGGCGGGGAACCCCGGTGGTGATAAGACCACCGCTCCGGAGGCTGCGACGACTGTCACCTCCGGAGAGCCCAGGATGACAATGGTGAGCGGCGTGAAGAGGCCGGCTCCATCGGGTTCATCCCCGCCTGTCCGCACTTTTAGGCTCAAGAAAACCCGTAAGTACAAACTTTATTTTTAACTTCATAGCTTTCCATCATTAATACTTATCTTCTTTGTGCAGGCGTGGATGTTGACGCATTCCAGGGTGGAGCGGGGAGGAGTACCTCTCCGCCCATGATGGTAGGCTTGGTCAGCCTACCTGAGGCGACGACCCAGGCGGCTGCGCCTACGCCTGCTTCCGCTGGTTCAGTTGCTCACTCCGTTGAGCCAACTGTTCCAGCTGTGATGACATCACCGCCGGCCGTCAGTGCCATATTTACCGCATCTTTTACTGAGCCGGCGGTTACTTTTGCTGCGGACTCCGCAGCGGCGACCGCGGCGGCCGCGGCGGCCTTCACCATGCCTCCTCCGTCATCGGCAACGACGGCCGATCCTTCAGGTATGCATGGGGCTTCTCGCCAACCTCTGCCTCCTTCCCATCTACCTGACCTCTTGGACGGATTTCCCTTGGGTTCAGGTGATGGGTTTGGCGGCTATCGGCCTGTTATTGACCCTACAGGTGCGTAGGGTTCTTTTGGCCTATTTTTTTATATCATCTTTTCCTAACTGCTTTTTGTTTTTTGCAGTGTCGGATTCCAATGAAGTGTATGTTCCACGATGGAACATCCGCCGAGGAACAACCCTTCGCACACCTGTGGAGTGCGTGGAGTGGGCTCGTCACGCAGCTCCCAGTGGTGCGTTGGGGGAAGCCATGGCTAGCTACCAGGAGGGTAGGCTAACCAATGAGCTTCGGGTTCTCCTGGCCCGGATGCAGCCGCGCGTCGAGCTGCTTTGTCGTGAAAACGACAAGTTAAAAGCAGCTCGCATTCAAGAAGTAGCTCAGGCGCGGGCTGTCCGGGAGGAGAATAGGAGGCTCTCCGCCGCGGCTGCGGAGAAGGAGAAGGCGTTCAAGGCCCTTGAAGTTGAGGTTTTAGGCCCGTCTCGAGGCCCGTTCCAAGGCTGCCCAAGCTGTTAATGAACAGCTTCGGCTGGCTAAGGAAACTGCTAGGAACGCAACTGAAAGGGCCACCAAGGCTGAAGCTGTTGCTGAGCCTCTACGCGTGGAGAATGAATAGCTTAAAGCCAAATTAGAGGCTCTCCAGCAGGCTCATGATGCCTTGGCGATGGAAGACGCCAAAAAGCTCCAAGAGATCTTGGACCAGAGGGGGGTGCTTGACCACACTGAGCGGAAGCTAAAGGGCGTCGAAGAGGCTGCGGCTAAAGAAGTGTTGCTTGCCAACCTCAACAAAAGTGAAGCCGAACGCGCCCGTAACGAAGCTCAAGCTGCCCTCCAGGAGGCTCTGGTTGCCAATGAATGGCTTCTTCGAGAAGCGTTGTCTCAGGTATGTTTAGCTTCATGTCTTCACGCTTTTCTTTGTAAATAGAAAAGGTTTTGATACTTGTATTCTCTTGTAGGTTGTGCATCGGGTCTTCGCGGATACGTCTTATGACGATGCTATGAGCGCAGCCCTCAACGCTTCTCATGAGGATGGGGAAAAGGCCGGCTTCCTGCTTGGTCTAGGGTTCGTTGAGAAAGGCATCCCGCCTTCCAACTTCCCTTTATTTGATGTGGATACTGAAGCTGTTTACGATCAAGCAGTGAATCAGTATGCCGCCTTCCCGCATCCGGTGGTGGAGAAGGTGAACGAAGTTGCTGCTGCTGATGATGGGTTAGCTATCCTTAAAGCTTTCCTTGAACCGCCCCGCTCTACTGATGGTGCTGGTCCAAGTGGAAGTGGCCCTGAAGCTTGATCCTGAAGATCCCTTCCCACTGCTAGGATAGATTTAGCTTGTATAGATTTATATTCTTGTAGGCGGGTAGTTACCCGGCCATTCTTGTAATGAATATTATGAAATATAAATCTTTGTGTGGGTAAGACCGCTATTTTCACTGGATTCCTTGCTCTATAAACGTTATATGACTTGCATACTTTAGTTTAAATTAGCAATTTTCCAAGTGTTTAGAATAAGTTAACCTTTGAACGTGGTAGATAATAGGTTGAAGTTTTGCTTCCTCTTTCGTGATTGTGCGGGTAGGACCGTCACTTGCACTTAGTAGGATGGGCTAAACTTTACCTACATCTGACCTGCGTGGAGGTTTTCCTCATCTTTTTAGAAATTTCTAGTGTTTAGGATACGTTAACCTTTGAACGTGGCAGATAATAGGTTGAAGTTTTGCTTCCTCTTTCGTGATTGTGCGGGTAGGACCGTCACTTGCACTTAGTAGGATGGCTAAACTTACCTACATCTAACCTGCGTGTAGGTTTTTTCCTCCATCCTTTTGTTAGAAATTCTCTGTTATGAATAGTTATCCGTTCGACGCGCGGTTGTCAATAGGTTCGGTTTCCTCTCATGATTTGTGCGGTTAGGACCGGCACTTTCATTTAGTTGACCAAAGTTTACCTATGACTGACCTGCGTGAAGGTTTGCCGTTTTTTTGGGTTTATGCGGGTTTTGCCGCCTTCCCCCACGCAACGACTTTTCACGTAATTATGCGGTGAAAACCGGCATCAGTGTTGAATAAATTAACCGTTCGGACGCGCGGTTGTTAATAGGTTAGTGTTCAGTTTCCTCTATCATGATTCATGCGGATAGACCGGCACTTTCATTTAGTGGGATGACTGAACTTTACCTTTAACTGACCTGCGTGAAG